>NC_138894.1:12642305-13842305 GCF_965194825.1 Balaenoptera physalus
AATTAATTAATTTTTGTCTGCATTGTGTCTTCGTTGCTGCCGCATTTGGGCTTTTCTCTAGTTGCGGCGAGCGGGGGCTACTCTTCGTTGCGGTGTGCTTACTTCTCATTGCGGTGGCTTCTCTTGTTGCGGAGCACAGGCTCTAGGTGCACGGGCTTCAGTAGTTGTGGCACACGGGCTCAGTAGTTGTGGCTCGTGGGCTCTAGAGCACAGCCTCAGTAGTTGTGGCACATGGGCTTAGTTGCTCTGCGGCATGTGGGATCTTCCCAGACCAGGGCTCAAACCCGTGTCCCCTGCATTGGCAGGTGGATTCTTAACCACTGCGCCACCAGGGAAGTCCCTCCAATTCAAATTTAAGGTAAGGATTTAACTTAAGGATTTTGCCTTAATTTCTTTGATTTTGTTTTTGTCACTTTTTTATGTTAATGATCTTGGATTCTAATGCCATTTATCTAGTTAATTATTTGTTTTATATTACAGCATACACAAAACAGTTTCAAAATAAAACCAATATTACTATTACTACTAGGACTATTAAATGTAGTATAAAATTTCTCTATATTTCTTTTTACCCTTCTTGGGCTATATTCCTAGTGGGCTGTTCAAATTAATGAATTTAAAGTTAGTTGAATAGTTTTTCTCTTGTGATCATGCCACCAACTTGAAATAGAATTGAGTAAATTTGTTTCAGTTTGCTTTTTTAGAGGCCACTTTATTTTCCCATTAGGTTTAATTTTTTAAAGTTATGTAAAACATTTACCTAGCTCCAAAGTAAAAATTATAAAACAAGTTATATTCAGAGAGTTTACCTTCCATCCTCATTCCCTCTCTCCTCTTATAGGTAATAATTTTCATTGGCTTTTTTAAAATTAATTTTTATTGGCGTATAGTTGCTTTACATTGTTGTGTTAGTTTCTGCTGTTCAGCATGGACAGCTACATGTAAAAGAATGAAATTAGAACACTCCCTAACACCACACACAAAAATAAACTCAAATGGACTAAAGGCCTAAATGTAAGGCCGGATACAATAAAACTCTCAGAGGAAAACATAGGCAAAACACTCTTTGACATAAATTGCAGCAAGATCTTTTTCAATTCCACCGCCTAGAGTAATGAAGATAAAAACAAAAATAAACAAATGGGACCTAATTAAACTTAAAAGCTTTTGCACAGCAAAGGAAACCATAAACAGAACGAAAAGATAACCCTCAGAATGGGAGAAAATATTTGCAAATGAAGCAACTGGCAAAGGATTAATCTCCAAAATATACAAGCAGCTCATGCAGCTCATTAGCTTTTGGTTTATCCTTGTTTCTTTTTGAAAATATAAGTAAATGTGCACGCACACATACTCTTCCTGTTACACAAGAGGTAGCAGATTTTACACACCATTCTTCCCTTGCTTTTTAAACAGTTCGCATGGAGATCCCTGCATGCAACATACAGAGATAATCCTTAGTGTGTGGTTGGTCCATGTTCACGATGGGCGTCCCCAGCATGTGCCACTTGTGCCTGGTGGGGCTGGAGTGTGCCCGTTGGAGTCCATTTGTCAAAGGCTCCGTCCTGGGGAGAAAAGGAGGCAGGCACATCGGGGGTGATCCTGTAATGAAGCTGTGGCTGTTTGGAGGGTGGGTATTCCTGAGGACAGCGTGGTGGCTGTTTCTGGAATCTTCCCCTTCCCTATCCCTGGACCCCTGTCTAGCTCCTAGGATAAGAGAGGCAGTCAGTAAAGGCTGCTGAGTTTTTCTCATTGTAAACTCTGCTGGAGGGCCCTGTTCACAAAGTGACATGATAACAGAGGGAGCTGTGTCTCCAGGCTCCCTTCCCCACATGCACCTTCTGGTCGCAGCCCAGGGCTCCACATGGAGTCAGACTGTGTCCAGTGGGAGAGGCAGCGGAGCTGCTCATGATCACATGGGAGAAACTTCTCAGGGCGCCTAGCAATGGTGGCAAGGTGGGAAGGACGGGGCTTATCCAAGGGCTAAGGCTCTGCGTCGAGACCACTGAGTGGGCCACTGAGCAGTAAAAAACAAACAAACCACCCTAAATTAAGCTAATATGCAGCCAATGTAGAAACCACTTCTTTTCTAAGTTCATCTCTTATAATAACTTGTCCAACACAACCAATAGCAGCCAACGTGCAGTGCTAACATTGTTTTTAGCATCTTCTTCTGAAGTGATGAGTTCATTAGGCTGTGTCATCTGTTGGTGACAGTGCTGTCAAACGTTTGCCACTTCATAACATGAACCTCCTTCCGTCCAGCTTTGTTTAATATCATCTTCACTGCCCTCTCCCTTCACTGCCCTCTCCCTTCACTGTCTCTAAGCCAGTTGCACATACTTTGGTTTTTTATTTCAGCATCAGAATTCTTCCAGGATCTTCTAGGATAGGTTAGGTTATGGTTGGGTAGCAAACAAAGCTCCAGCAAAATCTTAGTGACTTATAACTACAAAGGATTTTTTTCTCACTAAAGTTACATAGACTTGGAAGCTTACTTAGTAGTAACTTACCTTTTCAGCTTTTAGGTCTCTGAATCGAAAGGTACCACATCCTGACTTGATGCAGAGACGACTGTGCATCCCCCAGGGGCCTTGGACTTGATATCGTGATAGTCTGGGACTTTGTTTGGTTGTCTCCTTTGGGGCGTGGAGAGTGCATGTTGCCTGTGGGACAGACGGTGAGCCGAATGTTTGGCAAGATTTAGTAGCCACAAGTGCTGCTCCCAGGTTATTTGGGGCGTTGGCCTTCTGGGCATGTCCTGGATGGTACTTCCCTTCCCCCACAGAGTCAGGCGTGAACTGCTTTGGCCAATGGATTATGTGTGGAAGTTACACAGGTCCTTTGCAGCTGGAAGCTTGAAGAGCCTGTGTGGCCACACAGTGGCTGTTCTCTCAGCTGGGACCTGGAGAAAGAGGACATGGGGCAGAGCCCCCAGGTGGCGTGGTGAGAATTAAAGTCTTAGCTTTTTAAACCCTAAGGTTTGGGGTATTTGTGACCACAGTGTGTGTCGTTTTGAGGTCGTTTCTTACTACTGTGCTATCCTGACTGATATAGAAGGAAATGCCCCTCTTCTGCTTGGCACCAAGTGGTGCTTGGAGCTGCAGCATCCATCTGATGACTGAGAGATAAAGATAACACACTGAGAAAGGATGCTGGAGAAGAAAGATGGAGAGGGAACCTGGGTCCCTGGAGTAGAGCCACTGGATTAGCCCTCGGGCTTTCCTACCCCCAGCCTCCCGGTTATATGAGAAGACAAAGTCCTTATTCATGGCATCTGGTAAGTATTGTTACTTGCAGCTGCACAGGTGTTGTGGTGGACAGAACAATGGCCCACCAAAGATGTTCATAGCCTAATCCCCAGAACCTGTATGTTATCTCACCTGGGGAAGGGGATGTTGCTGGTGTGATTAAATTACAGATATGGAAACAAGGAGATTATCCTGAATTATCTGGGTGGGCCCAATGTAGTCACCAGAGTCCTTCTAAGAGGGAGGCAGGAAGGTCAAAGTCAGGAGACCAGCAAGGAAGCAGAGGTTGTTGGGATGCACTTTGAAGATGGAGGAAGGGGCTGGGACCCTACAAATGCAGGCAGATTCTAGAAGCTGGAAAAGATGAGGAAAGGGATTTTTCTCCTGGAGCCTCCAGGAGGGGTCCAGCTCTGCCAACACCTTGATTTTTAGTCCTGTAAGATCCATCTTAGACTTCTGACCTCCAGAACTTTAACAATAAATGTTTGTTACACAAGCCTTAGGAAACTGATACAAGTGATGTCCATAAACCTAATGACAGCACACAGCGACCCAACTGCCAGCTACCCTACACCCCCAAGAGTCATCTCCCCAGCAGGGTGGTCTTTGGAAGGGAACAGCTAACATTTCCTTCATACTTAAAAGGAGAATCAATAAAGTATATGAGACTTAGAGAGAGGAAAGGAATGAACATTTGTCACTTGTTAAAGCAACAGAAGGAGGGTGCTGGGAGATGAGTTAGTGTTTGCTCGTTGCCTTGTTCTGTTTGCGTCTCCCAGCTACGCTGCAGGCCCGGGCCACCCCCAGATTACAGTAATATTAAAGTTCATTGGAATGCCCAGTGTGGGGGTGGCAAGGATTTGAGCTGAGCTGCAGCTGAGTTGGGACTGTCACAGGGAAGAGCCAAATCTGACTACATGGTGGATCTGTTTCTTTTAGTTTAACCTTTGCTTTCCGCTGCTTTTGTTCACGAAAAGGATACTGTCTATACACAGTGGCCTGCCTCAGGGAACCCTGCGCCTCTGCCTGGATGTTAAACCAAAGTGCCTTTGTTCAGGGAAACATCTGGACCCTGTCCACCTGTGGATGGCCACAAGAAAGCAGAAATTAACACATCCCCTCCCCGAGGCTGGCCATTCCAGGTGATATTTGCAAAACTCACGCCTTTTTACTTCCTTGTCTCCTCCCCCTCTCTGTGCTATAAAAGAAACTGGCATCCAAACCCCCATAAGATGGTTGTTTTGAGACTTTGCCATCTTTTCAGCCTGCTGGCTTTCATAATAAAGTCATATTCCTTGCCTCAGCACCTCATCTTCCATTCATTGGCCTGACCCCAGAGAGAGGAGCGAGCTTGGACTCCGTAAGGAGACCAGAGCATGGCCTGGGGCATCTTGGATCTCGGTGGCAGAGAGGCTGGCACGGGAGGTCCTCTGAGTAAGATGTCACAGCTCTGAGCAACCAGGACCCCCGTGCCCACAGCGTACCCTGTGTCTACCTCACCAACTGCCCCTCTCGGGTTCTAATACTCACTTCTTGTGGGCCACCGACTGGAGGGACAACTAACTGAGCCGTGGGCACGGGCGGCAGAAACTAAAGCCCCAGGGCCAGGCAGTAGAGTTTGTTCCAGGGGAGACCATTGTGAGAGCTCAGTCTCCCTGGACCGTGCTTTTCTTCACTTGGTGCCCAGGGAGCCGGTCGGGGCAGGGCCAGCGCCGGGGAGGGAGGAGACTGGCTGGCGGCGGCGTGCGGATAAGAGGGCGTGCGCTCCTCGGCCCCAAGTGCAGCAGCTGGAGGAGGCGCGCAGGGAAGCGGACGCGCCAGAGGACGGGCGGCGCGATGGAACCGGCGCCGGACCTGGGGCTCGGGGACTCGTCCCTGCACCGCTATCTGGACTGCGAGTTCTGGAGCCTCAAGGACGAGATGCGCTGGCTTCTGGGCGGCTGCCCGCTCTTCCGGCACAGGTACCGGCCTCGTCGCCACCCCGCCCCGTGCGTCCCGCCGCCGGCCGCGTCCCCTCGGTCCCCCGCGCGTCCCTGCGGGCAGCGACCTCCTGGTGCGCCCCGGGCGAGGGCGAGCTGGGGATGTGGGTGCTGTGCCCGAGAAGCAGGTCCCTCCCGACCTGGCAGATGATGGACTGCCCTCCCCAGTCCTGTGGGCGCAGCAGAGCCGGCGACTTCATCTGCCCCTGGAGGTGTCCTCCGCCCGCCGAGCTCCCTCCTACACCGGGAGTCGGGGTGCACGGGTGGGTCCCCGCAGCGGCGGGCGGGGTGCTCGGCCGAGAGTGGTGGCTGGAAGGGTCGGCCTTGCTTCTAAACCTGTTTCTTGACTCCCCGCCTCCGGGTGTCCCACCCCTGGAGGGAAGAAGGGGAAGAAAACCCAGGATGAGGCGGGAGTGAAGCGCGCCCAGGGCCACCGTGCAACCCTGTCCGGACCAGGAGCGCGGAAACCGGGGCAGAACAGCGTCATCTCGGGTCGTGCCTGCCGGGAAGTAAGGGCATTTTCCCGGCACAGGGGTGGACTGGCTCTGCCCAGGGTGTATCTGGTCGTCGGCGTGGGGCAGGTTCCCAGGGGCCCCGTGGAGTCCAAGTGTGCAGAGGGGCAGCCTAACAGCAAATGGGGTGCTTGGGTTGTAAGGTGGGCTCAGGTCCACGAGGTCATTTGATGCCAGGACAGCCCTGAGAAGTGGGCAGAGGGCTTGGTGCAGCCTAAGTTTGCAGAAGGAGAAAATAACTCAGGGACCGGCCAGTCAGGACCAGAACTCAACCCTTGTGTCTCAATGGGAACTGTTTCTCCTGTGCTCTGATGGGCGGCTGACCCCATCTCAGGCTGTCTGATAAGCCCACCTTTAGAATCAGGCTTTGGAGTTTTAGTTGAAGAAAGCTCCAGTTAAGAACACCAGTATGTTCCGAAGGAAGATTAACTACTTAGCTCACGTTTAGTTTATGTCTCAAGGTTGAGCTGGGCTGAGAGGGAAAGAGATGCTTGGAGTAAAAGCAGCCTGTCCTTGGCCAGGGAGCTGCGGTTTCTGCCCTGGTGGTACCCAGTGGGGAGAGGGGAGCTTGGGGAAGGTGAAAGCTGACAGGTGTGAGATGGTGGGTGTGCCCTTGAGTGTCTCCCCACCTTCTTTTTCTCTCTCTCTCACACCTAGTTCTTTATGTCATGATTCTCAAAGCATGGTCCAGGGTCTCCGGGCGGTACCCAAGACTGTCCCAGGAGCTTCACAGGTTAGAAATTATTTTAGTAATAATATGAAGCAGTTATTGGCCTTTTCATTCTCATTTTCTCACAACTGTTCAGTGTTAGTTCCCAGAGACTACATGATGTATAATTTTCCAACATGTCTGCAGAAGCAGATATGAGAATCCAGCAGTTTTAAGGCAGATATGAAAGATTTGTAAAAATGCAGAACAATGCCACTTTTCTAATTAAATTTTAATACTGTTATTTTCAAATGATTTAATAAATATTTGAACAATTTTTCTGTTATAATTTCTAAGATGATAAATACCAATAGATATTTGGGGCCCCCAATAATTTTTTTAAAGACAATTTTAAAGAGCAGTTTTAGGTTTACAACAAAATTGAGAGGGAGGTACAGAGATTTCCCATATACCCCCTGTCCCCACACAGACATAGCACCCCCCCCTCCGTTATTAACATCACTCACCAGAATGGTACTTGTTTTTTGCTTTTTTGTGTGTTTTTTTGTTTTTGTGTGTGTGTGTATTTTTTTTTAACCAAAAATGAATCCATTGATTTATCATAATCACTCAGAGTCCACAGTTTACATTACAGTTCACTCTTGGTGTTGTACATTCTGTGTGTTTGGACAAAAGTAGAATGACATGTACGCATCATTTGGTATCATACAGAATATTTTCACTGCCTTAAAAATTCTCTGTGCTCTATTCTTCTCTCCCTACCACCTACCCCTGGCAACCACTGATCTTTTCACTGTTTCCATAGTTTTGCCTTTTCTACAATCATACAGTTGGATTCATATAGTATGTAGCCTTTTCAGATTGCCTTATTTCACTTAGTGATATGTATTTAAGCTTCATCCATGTCTTTTCATGGCCTGATAGCTCATTTCTTTTTCTTGCTGAATAGTATTCCATTGTCTGGATGAACCACAGTTTATTTATCCATTCATCTACTGAAGGTCATCTCGGTTGATTCCAAGTTTTGGCAATTATGAATAAAACTGCTATAAACATCTATGTGCAGGTTTTTGTGTGGAGGCCTCAATAATTTTTCAGAGGGCAAGGAGGTCCTATTGCTTTAAGTCATATTTAGTTCCGTCACATCCCTTTTCCTATCTTCCTCCATCTTTTCAGTTTAGTTCATGGGCTGTCATCTCTTTGTCTTTTCAATTTAGATAACTGCAGTTTAAATGATGGGACAGAATGCTAATATCCAAACTACTGATTTGGGCCTTGTAGAAGGTTCTTTGCTGTGAATTGCACGGTCTGCTTAGGGACAGAGGGAAAGGCAGGCGGGGGCTGGAAAGCCAGCCGGCAGCTTATTGCCTGTGTGATTGTCATCAAGTGTGATTTTACCTTCCTGAGCTTACATTTGCTGATTCAAAAGAATGGGGATAATATCTGTGCTGCTGGATTGTTGGGACACTTATAAACTGTTGAGTAGCTATTTAGTATTGCTGGCTGTGGTGTGACACCAAAAAGAAAAAAAAAAAAAGAAAGGAGAAAAAGAAAAAGGTACAAATTACCCTAACAAACACTTTTCCATTCTCTCCAGTTCTTGCTTATTGACTTCATAATTTCAGAGTTGAAATAAGAGCCTAAATTTCATATTGTTTTTCTCCAGTGATCAAAGATTGTGCTATCTGTTTGAAAGTTCACATTGTATCAGATTTGATCTTACCGGGTGTTAGAAGACAGTGATCCTGATTTCTCGATTTTTTTTTTTTTTTTTTTTTTAACATTCTGCTGCAGTAAAACGCTCCATGGGAGGCCAGAAATAAAACTTCTCTAGCCACAGATTCACTGAGGCAAGGTGAGGCCTCCTGTGGCCGGTCTCCCCTCCCCAGGCCTTTGAAGTTCAAGTAGGTATGGGAGGGGTGGGGTTCATTAGTGTGCTGTGTGTATAGTGGGAAGTTTGTACGGGGTCCGGCACTCCCAGGACCGAAGAGCCCAGGAAACAGCGTGCTTCCAAAAAAACCAAAAACCTGGTTGTGCAGTTTTCTGTGCACATCATAGCTGCCCTCAGTGCAGGGATTCATGCGCTCGTCCGCCGCCCCAGGTGTGGTGTGGGCACAGCCAGGGTGCCCCGTCTCTCCCCGAGACCAGCTTGCCGGGCCGAGTCCTCCCTGTCCCTACTGTGGTGGAGGGTCCCCCAGGCTCCGGGGACGCCCCGGCTGCTGAGGGTCACACCTGCCCTGTGGTGCATAGGACAGCATGCCCTTGACTGGGACCCCACAGGATTCTGGGCCACTTGAGGCTCCTCCCTGGGGTTTGCAGGGAATATTTAAAAGCAACATCTGAAGTGAGATAAGCTTTTGAAATGTTTTTGAGTTTGTTTCTTGGCAAACCGGAGCTCTCTCCTGAGGGCCTGGCGGCGAGTGGGCGTGCACAATGCGAGGCTTACAGGCCCCACTAGACATTTCTGGGCCCCCAAGACCCCCTCACCACCCTTCCTCAGGGCTCCCCTCCCTGACCTGGCTGTGCTGGGCCTGCCTGGTTCCCCCTCCCCCTGCTTTCTCTTCGCTGCCTTTTCTTTCCTTCCCTGGAGCAGTGCACATTTCTCTTCCTTAACTTTTGCAAAGGTTTAGTTTTTCCCCTCAGTCTTCTATATACATGCAAGTATTTCATGAAAAACTTCTCATTGCAAAGAGTCAAATAATATGGAAAACGTGAAAGTTTCTTAAACTGTCCCCTCCCCCGAACCACTTTTTCTTTTTTGATTGTGGTGAAATACACAGAAAATAAAATTTACCATTTTAACCATTTTTAAGTGTGCAGTGGCATTAAGTACATTCACAGTGTTGTGCGACCATCACCACCGTCCATCTCCAGAACTTCGGCATCATCACAATTTGAAACTGTACTCATTAAACACTAACTCCCCCTTCCTTCCTCCCCCAGCCCCTGGCAACCACCATTCTACTTTCTGTCTCTATGAATTTGACTACTGTAGTTACTTCACATAAGTGGAATCATACAACATTTGTCCTTTGGAGTTTGGCTTATGCACTTGGCAGAGTGTCCTGAAGGTTCGTTCATGTTGTGACACGTGACAGAATCTTCCGTTTTTTTATTTTTATTTTTATTTTTTAATCTTTTTAAAATTAATTAATTAATTTATTTTTGGCTGTGTTGGGTCTTCGTTTCTGTGCGAGGGCTTTCTCTAGTTGCGGCAAGCAGAGCCCACTCTTCATCGCGGTGCGCGGGCCTCTCACTATCGTGGCCTCTCCTGTTGCGGAGCACAGGCTCCGGACGCGCAGGCTCAGTAGTTGTGGCTCACGGGCCTAGTTGCTCCGCGGCATGTGGGATCTTCCCAGACCAGGGCTCGAACCCATGTCCCCTGCACCGGCAGGCAGATTCTCAACCACTGTGCCACCAGGGAAGCCCCTCTTCTTCTGTTTTAAGGCTGGATAACACTCCACTGCATGGATAGACCACATTTTGTTTACCCATTCATTTGTTGATGGGCTTTTGGTCCTCCGACCACTTTGAATACTTTAGTGTGTTGTAGGGTTTTTTTCTACTTTTTCTATTTTCCTATGAGTTCACATATATATACATGTGAACATTTTCTTATATAAACAGGATCATACTATGTGTTTTGTCCTACAGCTTGCTCTTTTACAATTTAAGTTTTATTTTCATGATATAATGTATGAACTTACTTAATACCAAAAATACTATGAGGTTTGGAGTGAAAAACATCCACCCCTGTTCCACCCCCCTTCATCCCTCATCCCCTCATCCCCTTTCCTCACTGGCAAACACTTCCAAGTCTTTCATTGGATTCTTATGTTATTTACCTCTATTTCCTTAAAAGCATGCGTAAGCAGCTACTTCTTGATTATATAATGACTTACTCGTATAGAAAATGAAGACTCCCACTAATGCCCACTTTCTTTCCTTATTCCCCCAAATCCGTGCATCCCCATTTTTACTTAAATCAGTATCCAGTGTTCACATCGCTGTGACTATGTAAGTATTATTCTCAGCTATGCCCCTTAGTGTACCATATTTCATTTCCTTTCTTTCACAACTTTTGGTGTTCTCTTGGGCTAACAGTTGCCCCTTTTATTCATTTGCTTAGTTTTGTATAAACTCATCACTCGCTGGCCTCCACACTTTTGGATAGAACAGTTGCACTTCTCTCAATTTGGTCAAACCTGTCAGGTAACTGGCAGTTCTGTTCCTCCTGGCCCCCCACGGACACATCCATCCAGGAGGCCTCCTTCTGGGGCTTTAGTCTGGAGTGGCTTTACATTGTCTTCACCATTATCTTGGGAATTTCCTTTGCATCTCTTCTATAGTCAAGTCACTGTTTCCCCAGGCCTTCTCTTTTTTTGGTTACCCTTTGTGGAGGATTAGAGATGGCCACAAGTTCTTTAACACTGCTCCCGTTGAGAGGTGTGGTTTGTGAACCCTCCCCTTGAATCTGGGTGGCTTGTGACTGCTTTGACCCACAGGATATGGCTGAAGTGCCAGTGTGCCAGTGTCCAGGCTTAGGCCTAAAGTGACCGGTACCTTCCACTTCCTGTCTCTTGAGGCCCCAAGCTTCCATGTGAAAAGTTCTACCAGCCTATGGCTGCCATGCTGTGAGGAAGCCCGAGCTGGTCCATGTAGCGATGCCCCATAGAGAGATGCTGAACATTCCCGACTGCTCCAGCCTCCAGCCATCTAAGTCATCTAAGCTGGGACCCCAGACACTGAGAAGCCAAGACACGCCATCTCTACTTGATCCTGTGTGTCCAAGTTCCTGTTAGAGTAGTGAGATATAATGATAATGAATTGTTGTTTTAAGCCACTAAGTTTTGGGGTACATTGTTACCATAGCTATAGATAACCAGGACAGTCTCTCATCTAATAGCTTTCTGAGAAGGGATGCCAGAGAGTTAACTTTTTGAGATTTTTGAGATCTTCACGTCTGAAAATATTTACTATCAAAATCGGCTGAATATTTGTACAGGTGTAAAATTCTAGGCTGGAAGTAAAATTTCCCCCAGAATTTTAAGGACATTATGCCATTGCTTTCAAGTATCCAACATTGTTATTAATTAATCTGATCGCTTCTGCACCCTGGCATTTTAATATATAAATATATGACTTGTTTTTCTTCCTCCCTCCTGGAAGTTTCTAGGACTTTCTTTTTAGCACTGGTTTTATGGAATTTCACCATGTTGTGGCTTGATGTGGGCCTCTTTTTCTTTCATTTCTTTCATTATGGGGGGTATGTGATGGGCTCTTTTAATTTGGAAACTCATGTTCTTCAACTATTTGCACTGCTCTCTTATCTGAACTCCTTTTGTTCACATGTTGGACCTCCTGGGCTTGTCTTCTAGTTTCCTAATCCTCTTCATCTCTTTACCTTTTCATTCTAATTCCTGGGAGATTTTCTCAACTTTATCTTCCAACTGTTCTTGAGTCATTTTAAATATCTACTATTGTATTTTTAATTTTCAAAAGTTCTTTAAGTTCTTTATTCCTTTTTTATAGCATCTGTTCTTGTTTTCTGGTTGCAAAGGCTCTTATTTCTTGGGAATAGTTGATGGTAATTTTTGAGATGTTTCTTTCTATTCTCTGCTTTGTCTCTATTTCCTTTGAGTTCCTTTTTCTTTTCCTGTTTGTACTTTTGACCTCTGGCTCTCATGTCTGAGGCTTTTGTTAAATGTCTAGTCAGCCTTGGGTGTTTGTTCAAAACAGGAGTGAAGTGAGTAATATGAGCAAAATGCTGATTGTAAACAGGCAGGGTCCTTGGCCACAGGCTTTCTTGATCAGAGAGAACCTTCCTTTCAGTGGCAGACCAGTATTAGTGTTTTGTTTTGGTCAGGGTTAATTTCTCCAGAGATGAATCTTTTAGTCCCTGAGGGATGGGTGTGTGGAGAATGAATGACAGGTCATAAGCCCAGGTGCCTAAAGGATGGTGAGCAGGGATCCTCCATATATGACTTTAGGCTCATTAGAAAATGATGCTCTTCTTATGCGTGAAATCTAAGAAAGCTGTGAACTCATAAAAACAGAGTGGAATCATGGTTACCAGGGGCTGGGTGGTAGGAGGAATAAGAGAGATGTTGCTTAAAGGTACAAACTTGCAATCAGTAGATAAAAAAGGCCCGGAGAGCTAAGGCATAGTATAGTGAGTATAGAAAATAATATTGTATTATAAACATCAAACTTGCTAAAGACAAGGCTTTTTTTTTCTTATTGAAGTATCGTCGATTTACAATGTTGTGTTAGTTGCTGATGTACAACAAAGTGATTCATATATATATATACATGTACACACACACATATATATATGAATATATATATATTCTTTTTCATATTCTTTTCCATTATGGTTTATTACAAGACATTGAATAAGTTCCCTGTGCTATACAGTAAGTCCTTGTTGTATATCTATTTGATATATAGTATTTTATATCTGCTAATCCCAAACTCCTCATTTATCCCTCCGCCACCCCTTTTAACCTTTGGTAACCGTAAGTTTGTTTTGTATGTCTGTGAGTCTGTTTCTGTTTCGTAAATAAGTTCATTTGTATTATATTTTTAGATTCCACATGTGATATATAATATTTGTCTTTCTCTGTCTGATTTACTTCACTTGGTATGATAATCTCTAGGTCCATCCATGTTGCTGCAAATGGCATTATTTCATTCTTTTTTTATGGCTGAGTAGTAGTCCGTTGTATATATGTACCACATCTTCTTTATCCATTCCTCTGTCAGTTGACACTTAGGTTGCTTCCATGTCTCAGCTATTGTGAATAGTGCTTTTATGAACATTGGTGTGCTGATTCCTTTTTTTTTTTTTACAAAGTTAACATAAATTAAACCAACAGTATACTCTTTAGACATACCTGGATATGTGAGAAACTCTATAAAATGAAAGTAAAGGAATGCTAAACCAAGATTCTAGAGGATTGGAGGGGGAGGGCAGAGAGATGGGAGGGAGAGGCATGGGTGTGGTTAGAAGTTACTGTCATTGTGCTAGTTCTCCAACTGCATGAGGGTCTTTATCATGTATTTCAAATGATGACTTAGCCCGTGTTGCCTCCCAGTTATGGTTGTAAAAGGCAGAATTGTTTCCTGGTTGGACCAACAGTTGGAAGAAAAGAAAATAGTAAACTAACCAAGGGTCCCTCCACAGGATACTGGCAGAGAGGGAGACAGGAAGAGACTGAGAGAGACTGAGAGAAAGAGAGATCTAGAGAAAGGAACTAAAACCCCTGCCGGTAAAAGGTCAGGAGACTCAGTGGTCCCACTTCCCCTTCACAGGGCTGTCTGTGCAGTTGGTTGCACACTTTTTATATCTGATCTCTCATTTGACTCTCAAAGGGGATAATGCTGAAGTGTGAAAAGGGAATAGTTCTGGTGAAAAACAGAGAGGAGAGGACAGAGACACTGAAGAGGTGGGATCTGCAGGATTTGATCATTCTAAATTCTGTTCACTAATTTAATGTGAGAAATTCCCTTAGAGAAGATTGTGATGTATCAATAAATACCTGGGTGATTATAAATGCTAGCTTTATTGTAACATTGGTTTGTAACTCCACTTTTTGTTTTCTACCTGCTCTAAGAGACCAATACAAAAAGACAACATGCGTTGGGAAGGATGTAGACAAACCGGAACCCTTGTATGCTGTGGTGGGAACACAAAATGGTGTAGCCACTATGGAAAACAGTATGGAAATTCCTCAAAAATTAAATATAGAACTGCCATGTACAGCACAGGGAATATAGCCAGTATTTTATAATAACTTTAAGTGGAGTATAATCTATACAATTTTTGAATCACTATGTTGTACACCTGAAGCTAATACAATATTGTAAATCAACTATACATCAATTTTAAAAAATGATTGGGAAATAAATAAATAATAAAAAATTGGAACAAGAGGAAAAAACTGTAAGGAAGATACAAACCTAATATAGTAGTACTACTTAAGGCAAAATGTTTGGGTAATTACAGGTCAATGAAAACAACAATAGTAATACCTAACATTTATTGGCTGGCCAAAACGTTTGTTCGGGTTTTTCTGTAACATCTTACGGAAAAACCCAAGCGAACTTGTTGGCCAACCCAATAGTAATTTCTTTTCTTCCTTGTTTGCCACAGTGTTAATGAAGTAAGCGTTTGTCCTCACATCACGCCTCTTCCCAGCACTTCCTAGGTTTTCATTTGGGCACGTGACCCTCTCCCATAGGTTGTATAATCCAGAGAAAGTGGACCAGTCACCTCGTCGACCCCCCACCTTGACAAAGAGATTGACCCGTAACCCTGAGGAAGCCAGCTACTCCGGTTGGTACAGGAATAGTCCCGTGATCCAATTTTGGCCAATGAAATAGGAAGGGAGGTTTCTGAGGGATCCTGGGAAAGATGCTTCCTTGCTTATCTGAGAGATCTGCCGGATGGGCACACCCTCTCATTTTGGACGGGGTGGAGTCTGAACGTGAGGCTGGCTAGGTGTGCAGCCATTTTGTCACCAAGAGGGAAGCCAGCCCTAGGAGGAAGTGACCCACAGTGACAGGGCATGATTGAGCCAGGGAGTCAAACGTGCCCTGAAGCCTGCCCCTTGTCCTGTCTCTGCAGTTCCGTGAAGTAGCAAGTTCCCTTTACTGTTTAGGCCACTGTGAGTTGGGTTTCAACCAAACTTTTGGTTTTTAACCAGAAGCACCCCAATTAGTTTGCTTTTATTTCACTTTTGTTTCACTTGCAGAGACAGAAACACAGCTCACCTTGGCTTCAGGCACATAGGCTGGAGTTCAGATTGCTAGGGTGACACGGCCAGGAGTCCTCAGCTCTGCTCTCCTCACGTCCAGACAGACCCTGGTCACCTCGTGGCCTTTGGAGCTTTGGGTGCATGTCTCACAGCTCAGCAGCCAGGCTGGAAGACAGAGACTCTTCTTGGCTTCCATCCTGGCCCAGGTCACCCTCATTGGCCCAGCTGGCCATTGCCATTGCTTTTCCTTAAAGTGGCCCCTGGGGCGGGTCACCAACCAGAACCGTGTGGGTGGGGGAGGTAGTGGGAGGCTGCTAAAGACAAAAGGAGGTGATGTGGCCCAGAAAAGGGGAAATGCGTGCCAGACTGACAGAGCACTGGGCACCCATCCTTGGCTTCTTCCTGAGTCTCTGGGTCACTGCAGTGAGTGAAGGATGTCTCAGAAGAGCACCTGGGAAGCCAGGTCAGGCATTTCTGCCTTGAATGGGGGCACTTAAACACTGCCTGTTAAGTTCCCTCCTCCTTCCTCTGGCCGTGACTTTGATCTGAAGCTGGGCAATAACTTGGCTTCCCAAGTCTCTGGGCAGAGACTTGCTGATTGATTCCAAAAGGAAATGTTATGCATGCAAGGGACCAATGTCTGTGTAGAGAGACTAGGGGTCATGGGCGCTCATTCCTCTCGGCCTCGGGGAGGGACTGCAATTTCGGAGGAAATCGGGCCTGTTTTCTAACCGAAGCCATTCTGACTGTGTCATGAGATCTCAGAACCGGCGCTGTTTTCCGGGTGCCGTCCCGCAGTCCTCTGCCCCCTTCCCTCCCTGCCAGGGAGCTGAGATTCTCCTGTGACCTCCTGTTAGTGTGGATATGTTTTTATTTTTATTTACCTTGTTGCACCGAGCTTCGATAGCATCTCTTTTCTTTCTAAGTTCCCTTCTGTCCATCCTCTACCTTACGATCACATCCAGGCTACAACATTTGTACTCTGTTCTCCCTCCGTGAATAAGGCTTTGCAGGTGGGTTGATTCCAGGAGCTGAGATTGGTTCTTACGTGGTTATGGCCGTGACAAAAAGCGACTGCAGGGCCCCTGATTACTTGCCCTTCTCTTCACAGCGACGGCTCTATGGACCATGTGCAAACCTCTGTTTCTTTTGACACTATTTATGGACTTATTGTGAGAACTCAGACATCACGGGAGACCCCTCAGACCCCCAGGGTCTCCCCCCATGCCCTCCTGGCAGCCGTGGGAGAGTGTTGACCTCCTCTTTGCCCTTCAGGGACCCCAGGCCTTGAAGTCCAGGTCATCATGGGCCCCTGAGGGAATCTCCATGGCCATCTTCCCCTTTACCTGTAAATGGACGGGTAGGTGGGCAGGTAGCTCTCAAGGTCTAGGAGGGAACCCTGCCTGTTGTGCATGTTAGACTCACCGAGGTGCCTCCTACACACCCCGTGAAAGGATTTGTTGTTGAAGATGATGGATTTCCCCTCTAGATCTTCTCCTGCAGAATTTGTGTACCATGATGTTCCACCAAAGACATCCTTTGGGTTACCAAAGGTGTCACTACAGTTGGGAACAAGGAGCCCCATAAGCCCGCAGACTCCACCATCCCATGGTCAGAGCGTGGTCTTAGGAGCCAGTCAAGGCCTGGTCGTACCTGTAGACTACAGGGCTGGGCATCCTCCAAGACCCTGAACTGTCAGCCGCAAACCCATTACGGCTTTCTTAGCTAACCTCTCAGGTGCCACTCCCATCTCAGCACCTCCCACGTGCGCCCTAAAAATTAACCCCCCTTGTTTGAAGCTTCAAGTCTCGTTTCTAAACCAGTCACTGTCCTGGAGGCTGAGATCCCCGTGGTGACCTCGACCAATCAGGAGCCGCCCCCTCGGGCTGAGCTGATGCGGCATCCCCAGGATCCGGGGGGGGCGGGGGGGGAGGAAGCGCCCCAGCAGTAGCTGCCGCATGTACCTTTACCTAGTGAGACACATGCCTGAGAGAGTTTGGTGACAGTTCGTGTTTCTGTCTTGGGAGATTGTATCTGCTCCTATCCCGCGCTCACTCGGCCCCATTTCCCCCTTCACTTCCTTCCTGCTCACCCTTCCACCCCTTTCCTCCTGCCCTCCCCGCCCCACTGCCTCCCTCCCTCCCTCCTGGGACTTCCTCTGTCTGCCCACAGACACCCCACTCCTCAGCGGATCCTGCAGAGCAACTAGGTTCCCACCGCTCTGCCTTCTCTCGGCTCCTCCTGACGGAACCAAGCAAAGGTGATTGCTAAACCAAAGGCTCTCCATTCCAGAAAACAACCGTACCATCCCTGGGAGGCGGCACCCGTCCGGCCACTTGAGGTCTAATGATGACACGTGCACTTTGTACGGGACCCCTCTTCCTCCTGCTCTGTCTTCCAAGCCCTTTGAAGGTAGGAGCCAGCCCGGCTTGTTTTGAATTCCTAGTGTTTAGCTGGTGTAGGCGCTTAATGAAAGCTCAAGGAAGGAAGCGGAGAAAAAGGATGGAGAGGGAAACTCCCCTCCCCATGGTCACTCGGTCATTCAGTGGAGGCCCAGGATGCAGGGGTGGGGTCTGGAACTGCCTCCTTCAGCGATTCCTGTGAGGTTTTTGTCTCTGGGGAGGGATCTTTCTCCCTTTTCGCTCCGTCTTCAGAGCCTTTCTTCCTGAGAACTTTGTAGACTTTTCCCATCAGCCAAGGTACATCTCGCCAGTTGAAGGAACGTCACAGCTAGAATTAAACCTCAGCACTTAGAAACGACCCCCTTTGCATCTTCTCAGGCGCCGGCTGGCTCAGGGCCTGCAGCCTTTGACAGTTACCGCAAGATGATTCAACAGTTTCTCTTTCATTCACCGTCTACTCGTCCAGGTTGTGCGTGGTGTTCTCGGGGTGGTGTCAGGGTTTGGGGCATCGGAGGTCGAGCTGTGATCGCAGTGTTTGCTAGAAGGCAGGTGGGCCCTGTGCTCACTGCCTCTGGGGAGCCACGAATGCTTGTAGCGGGGTGCACCTCACTTTTTAACGGAGATGGAGCATTTTTGATTCTTGCTGATTTCAAAGAGAAGAGGGAGTTTATCTTGGGCTGAGCTGGAGGTGTCTCCAGAAGGAAGTTACCAAAGAGACCAGGACCAAGGTGCGGGTTATTGAAGCAGAGCCCTGCTGGGAAACCAGGGTTGGTTTTCAAGTTCTTGTTGGTATTTTATTCCAGAACATCTGTGCTGCCAGGAGTCACATGGTGGTCAAAAGCTTAGGTGCCAAGGATGTTCCTTGTCATGAGGGCATTCGCGTTTGGTATCTGAAGATGTGCTTTCCCCTAGACTAAAACTCATTTTGACTTAGAGAAAAACACACACCACTGCTTTTTTTTTTTTTTAAGTCTATATTGAATTTATTACAGTATTACTTCTGTCTTATGTTTTAGTTTTTTGGCCACAAGGCATGTGGGATCTTAGCTCCCCGACCAGGGATTGAACCCTCAGCCCTAGCATTGGAAGGTGAAGTCTTAACCACTGGATTGCCAGGGAAGTCCCACACACAACTGCTTTTTTTTAAAAAAATTAATTTATTTATTTTATAGTGTCTTTATTGGAGTATAATTAATATGCAAATTATTAGTTTCTGCTTTAGTTAGTTTCTGCTTTATAACAAAGTGAATCAGCTATACATATACATATATCCCCGTATCTCCTCCCTCTTGCGTCTCCCTCCCACCCTCCCTATCCCACCCCTCTAGGTGGTCACAAAACCCCGAGCTGATCTCCCTGTGCTATGCGGCTGCTTCCCACTAGCTACCTATTTTACATTTGGTAGTGTATATATGTCCATGCCGCTCTCTCACTTCGTCCCAACTTACCCTTCCCCCTCCCCGTGTCCTCAAGTCCATTCTCTACATCTGCGTCTTTATTCCTGTCCAGTGGTGTGTGTGTGTGTGTGTGTGTGTGTGTTTTAATGCACAGTGGCCTTTTTGATTTTGTTGTTGCCTTGCTTGTTGTCTCTTTTAAATTTTATTTATTTAATTTTTTTTAACATCTTTATTGGAGTATAATTGCTTTACAATGGTGTGTTAGTTTCTGCTTTGTTGTCTTTTTAAAATGGATTTTTTATTTTGGAATAATTTTTAATTTATAGAAAAGTTGCAGAGATAGCAGAGTTTTCTCATCTCCCTCTCACCAAGTTTCCCCTGTTGTTAACATCTTACAGAACCATGGTACATTTGTCAAAATGAAGGCGGCGGCATTGGTACATTGCTATGAATTAAACTCTAGACTTTACTTAGGTTTCCTCAGTTTTCCCCGTGGTGGCCTCTTTCTCTTCCAGGACCCCATCCAGGACACCACGTGTTTCATTGTCATAGCTCCTTGGACTCCTCTGGGCTGTGACAATTCCTTAGTCTCTCCCTGTTTTTCATGACCTTGACGCTTTTGAAAAGTATCGGTCAGGTATTTTGTTGAATGTCCCTCAATTCAGGTCTGTCTGATGTTTTTCTCATGTTTAGGCTGAGGTTATGGGTTCTGGGGAAGCGTATGAGGGGAGATGCCCTTCTCGTCACATCATATCACATCACATCACATCACATTATATCATATCATATCATATCATATCATACCATACCATCTATCCTATCCTATCCTATCACATCACATCACACCATATCATATCATATCATATATCATACCATATAGCCTATCCTGTCCTGTCACGTCACATCACGTCACATCACATCATACATATCATTACATGGCGTATATCCTGTCAACATGGCTCAGATTTTTTCTTTTGCTGTAAAGTACAATGAAATACAAAACTATTAAGTGTACACTCTCAGAATTTTGGCAGATGCGTTCACCTATGTAACCCAAACCCCTATCAAAATAGAGAACATTACTATCACCCCAGAAAGGTCCCTCATGCCCTTCCCAGGCCCTGCCCTTCCCCTCCCAGAGGTAACCACTGTTCTGTTTTTGTTCCTACTGTGTTTTAGTTTTGTCTGTTTTAGAATTTAATACAAATGGAATTACACAATATGTTCACACAGCATATTTTTGGTGGTATATTAATTCAGTTTAATCCCACACAGCAATGAAAATGCGTGAAACACAGCTACAGTAGACACTAAGATGAATCTTATTAGCCACGTTGAGTGAGAGAAGCCAGACTCAAAAGAATACATAGTGTCTGATCCCATTTCTTTAATATTTAAAAGCAGTCAAAAATAATTTATGGAGTTACAAGTCAGGACAGCAGCTAGTATGGGCAGGAGGGAGGGAGTGATTGAGAGGGAGACCAAGGGGAGAGTCTGGTGATGTAATGTGATTTCCCTGCACTTGGATAGAGATTATACGGGTGTGTGTAATCTTCGTGATAATTCATTAGGCTATACTTTTATGATCCTTGCTTTGTTCTTGGTGTGTTACATATTATTAAAGTGTTTTAAAATAAGATACTAGTTCATGCCCATCAGTTGTTTGTGTGTATGACAATGCCATGTGTACTCCTTATCTACTGATGTGTAGCAGATTACCTCAAAACTTAACAACCGGTTTCTGTGGGTCATGAATTTCACAGCATCTTAGCTGGGCGGCACTGGGTCTTTCATGAGGTTGCATGTAAGCTGTTGGTTGGGGCTTAAGTCATATAAAGGCTTGACTGGGGCTGGCAGATCCACCCCCAAGGTGGTGTACTCACGTGGCTGTTGGAAGGAAACCTCAGTGTTTCTCCCATGCGGACCTCTCCACGAAGCTGCTTGAGTGTCCTCACATCATGGCAGCTGGCTTCCTCCAGAGCACATGATCCCAGAGAGCCCAGTATAATGTTTTCTAGATTAATACATGCCATTTATGTGTATCAATAGTACATTCCTTTTTATTGCTAGGTAGTATTCCATTTTACAACTAGACCATAGTTTATTTATCTGTTCTATTAGTGATGGATGCCCTGGCTGTTTCCAGTTTGGAGCTATTATTGATAAAGCTGGTATGAACATTCTTCTACAAGAATTTTTATGAACAGTTTGCTTTTCTTGGGTAAATACTAGGAGTGTCATTGTTAGGTCATAGAGTAGGTATATGTTTAGTGTTATGAGAAATTGACAGAACCTTTCCCCAAGGTGACTATTGTTTTACATTATCACAACAAAACATGAGAGTTTTAGTTGCTCCACATCCTTGTTCATATTTAGGTTTCTCATTAAAAACTTTTTTTTTAGCCATTCAGGTGGGTGTGTAATGGTATCTCATTGTGATTTTAATTTGTATTTCCATGGTGACTTAATGACGTTGAGCTTTTTCTCTCATGCTTATCGGTCATTTTTATATTGGTCATTCTTTTGTGAAGTGTCTGTTCAAATCTTTTGGAGGACATCTGTGTGTGTGTGTGTGTGTGTGTGTGTGTGTGTGTGTGTGTGTGTAGTTCACACGTATAGTTTTGTGTAACCAACCACCACAATCAGAATACAGAACTATTCCATCACCACAGAGAAACCTCCTGTGTTTCCCCTTTAGAGTCAGATTCTCCCCATAACCCTAACTCCTGGCAGCCACTGATCTGTACCTCATTACTATAATTTAGTCATGTTGAGAATGTTATAAAATTGGAATCCTATCGTATGTAACTTTTTGAGATTGGCTTTTTTCCACTCAACACAATGCCTTGGAGATCCATCCCTTTTTATTGCTGAGTAGTACCCTATTGTATGGATGTACCACAGTTTAATCTATGCCCCCCTCAAGGGACATTTGGGTTGTTTCTAGTTTTTGGTGATTGCAAATAAAGTTGCTATAAACATTCATGTATAAGTGTTTGTGTAAACAAAAGGTTTAATTTCTCTTGCGTAAATACCCAGGAGTGGAATTGCTGAGTTGTAAACATAAGTGTGTATTTAGCTTCATTAAGACGTTGTCAAACTCTTGCAGATGCCTGTACCATTTTTTAAATATTTCCCACCAGCAGTGAATGAGGGATCCAGTTACTCTGCACCTTCTTAACACTTGGTATTGTCAGTATTTTTTATCTTTGCCTCTCTAGTAGGTATTTATGATTCGATTTTGAAACTTAGTATCTTGTGGTTTGGTCCTAATTCCACATGTGAAACTTCCCAGTAAAGCTTCGTCTTATTCATGCTGGATGCCCACACCCTTCACCTCTCCGAGGGAAGGTGAGATTCGTGTCTTTCGCTTTAGTTCTTGCTGGTGGCATATCCTAGTTCAAAGGTTTTCAACCTTGTTCTTAGTAAAGGGACCATTTTTTCTCAGGCTAAATCCTGCACAGACCACCGATAAGTCAGATGATGGTGGAGCCGCTGAGGGTAGAGCAGGGCCTTCTCTGTACCCCATACAGACACACCCCCGCAGATGCGTCTCTTAATCTTGACACTAACGCCATCCACCCAGGACCTGCCAAGTCTCTTAATTCTATAGGGCCTCTCTCTGCCATTTGAGGCATAGAGATAATAATATTTGCCAAATCTTTATATCTTACAGACCCAAGAAACCAGAAAAGAGAAATTGTATCTATTATTATAAAGTACCCCAAACCATTGTTGTTTATGATTTATACCGTATCGTTATACACATAGTATTTAAGGTGTCCCATTAAGATTGCTAAACGTGGAGGTTTATATTTAAAGACAGAAAATGCACAAACAAATATGCATGTTGCATAGGAGTTGGGAGAGCTTGAGATGTTCCTGAAACCCTGACTTTTCCATCGCAGAGATGGTTACCTTTTTGCTTGAAAAGTGTTAGGAATTTAAATATTCATATTATGATAAGCAGATGTTCAAGCTTTCAGGGAGACAGTTTCTAAGACTTCTTCATCCAGCTTTAATTTCTTTGTTAAATAGGAATGAACTCCTTGGGGGTGGCAGTTGGCATGAAGAACAAGCGCCATCTAGTGGTTATGTTTAAATGTACAATTTAACATGTTTTAAAACATCTGTTTTTGGAATAGGTATTATTTTAACACGGTTCAAAAGTCAGAAGGCATATAAAGGTACAGTGCTGTTCCCTTTCTGCCCAATTCCCCCCCACCTCCACCCCACTCACACAAAAGCTAACTACTGTTATTAGTTTCTGGTTTAAAAAAAACATCTACCAAGCAAATATGTAGTCTTCCCCACCCCATTTTTTAAAAACATACAGAGCAGCAGTAAAAGGAATATATTCACTTGTTTGCACCTTGATTTTTTTCATTTGAAACATATCTTGGCAATTTCTCCATATTGCCATAAAAAGAAAATTTTCTTTTTGTGTAATATCCCATTGTATGGCTGTACCATGTCTTACTCAATCACTTTTCTACTCATGATCTTTTAGATGTTTGCAATGTTGTGCTGTTACAACACTATAGTGAGTAGCTTATGCCCATGGAACATTATGCTTATCCCTAATAGTGCATTTTGGGAGTCGGGGTGGGGAATGTGAAAGACCTGTAATTAAAATGTCTAACTTGTCCCTGTTGAGAAATTTCTTTAATGTAAGGAGGTTGGGTATTAACAGTTGAGAGTTGTTTAGTAGTAACCCAGTTTGCTTGAGGTATGTTTATTTTATTGGTTATAATAATTTCTCAGTTCCTCTGGCTGGTGTATATATTATCTGTGCATTAATAGTCCTCACCTGATCTTATCCTGTGTCCTATTTTTCTACGTAGACTGACATAAACCGTTACTAAAATTTGACTCCAGTGAGATGCTTGGTATCCGTATGAGTAAGAAGCTTAGTTTAATGTGAAAATAATGTGAAATTAATGTGAATTAGGGATTTTATTTTTTTTAATTTAAATTTAAATTTTTTGGGCCGCACCACGCAGCATGCGGGATCTTAGTTCCCCGACCAGGGATGAACCGGTGCCTTCTGCGGTGGAAGCTCAGAGTCTTAACCACTGGACCACCAGGGAATTCGCTCTGAATTTAGGATTTTAAAACAGACGAATAACAACCATTTTATCAAAAAGTTACTGGAATGGAAGTGTAAAGAGAGAGCTATCAATAGTCACTTAACGTTTTAGAATCTTGTCTGTAAAACACACCAAATGGCATTCCCATAGGCTTTGCTGTCTGGTCTTTTTAGTTTGATGTTTCTCTTGATCCACATTTTTCTTTTTTGATTACAAAATTTGTAATTGATAAATACTACAGTTTATATTAAAAAAGAGGATCCATACCTCATATTATTCTATAGCTTACATCTCCTCACATGTGTGAGGATGTCCAAAGGATAACTTTCTAGAAGTGGAATTGCTGGGTCAAAAGGTAGGTTCATTTGTAATTTTGATAGATATCGTTTAATTGTTGCATGTGCAGACTGTACCAATTTGTACCCTCCGTCCCTTGGGCTAGTGTGTGAGAGCGTCAGCTCCTCACAACGTTGCCAATGTAGTGTGTGATCAGACTGTCTGGATTTTGTTCATGTAATAGGTAAAAATCAGTATTTCAGTGTAGTTTTAATTTGTGCTTCTCTTACTGCATGTGAGAGCAGAGATTTAAAAATATATTTGTATCACTTGTATTTCTTATTCTGTGGCCCATGTGTTCAAATCATTTGCCCCCTTTTGGTCTGTTTTTTTTTTTTTTCAACTGAGGTATAGTTGATTTACAATTCTATGTTAGTTTCAGGTGTACAGCATAGTGATTCAGTATTTTTATAGATCGTACTTCATTAAAAATTATTACAGAATAATGGCTGTAGTTTCCTGTGCTATACAATATATCCTTGTTGCATATCTCTTTTATGCATAGTAGTTTGTATCTCTTAATCCCATGCCCTTATCTTGCTCCTCCCCCACCCTCTCCCCACTGGTGACAACTAGTTTGTTTTCTATGTTTCTGAGTCTCCTGTTTTGCTAGATACCTTAGTTTGTTTTATTTTTTAGATTCCACAAATAAGTGATAGCATACAGTATTTGTCTTTCTCTGTCTGATTTATTTCCCTAAGCATAATATTCTCACCTGATCCATCCACGTTGCTGCAAATGGCAGAAGTTCATCCTTTTTTATGGCTAATATTTCACTGTGTATATATACATACATATATGTATATAATATATATATAATACCACATTTTCTTTATCCATTCATCTGTTGATGGACACTTGGGTTGCTTCCATATCTTGGCTATTGTAAATAATGCTGCTATGAACATTAGGATGCATGTATCTTTTCAATTAGTGTTTTTGTTTTTTCCAGATATATACCCAGGAGTGAAATTCCTGGATCATATAGTAGTTCTATTTTTAGTTTTTTGAGGAACCTCCATAATGTTTTCCGTAGTGGCTGCACCAATTTACATTCCCACCAACAGTGTACAAGGGTTCCCTTTTCTCCACATCCTTGCCAACATTTGTTATTTGTGGTCTTTTTGATAATAGCCATTCTGACATGTGTGAGGTGATATCTCATTGTTGTTTTGATTTGCATTTCTCTAATAATCAGCAATGTTGAGCATCTTTTCATGTGCCTGTTGGCCATCTGTATTTCTTCTTCGGAAAAATGTCTATTAAGGTCTTTCTTCTGCCCACTTTTAAATTGGGTTGTTTGTTTTTTTGATATTGAGTTGTATGAGTTGTTTATATATTTTGGATATTAACCCCTTGTTGGTCATATATTTGCAAATATTTTCTTCTATTCACTACATTGTCTTTTCGTTTTGTTGATGGTTTCCTTTGTTGTGCTTGCTGGTATGTTTTTAATGAATTATAGGAGCTCTGTAATTAGGGAGCTTCATCCCTTTGCAATGACATCAGTAACAAATATTTTGTCCCTGTTTGTCATTTGTCTTTTGACTATTCTTAAGGTGTTTTTGTCATGCAGAAGTTTTTGTTATTATATAGTCACATTTATCAAATTTTTCTTTATGGCTTTTAAATATTATATCATATTAGGAAGTTTTTTTTGCATTGAGATCATGAAAGAGTTCTTTACGTTTTATCTTAATACCTTGTGGTTTTGTTTTCCTCCATGTAAATCCTGATCAATTTGGAATTTATTCTAGTATATGGTGTGAGATAGGGATTCAACTTAATTTTTTCTTCCAGTTGGCTGCCCAATTAGAACATCTCAATGTTTTGTTTTTCCCAAGATTTGATATCCCAGCTTTCTCTGAAATATATTAACTTTCCATATGTATTTAATTCCATTTCTCGACATTCTATTTTATTCCATTGGTCTATCTGCCTATTTTTGCACCGGTTGAATTACTGAGGCCTTATCACACAGATCATAGCTCCTCATTTTTAGAGTTTTTCTGGTTGTTTTTGCTTGTTTCCTTTCATATATGAACTTCAAAATCCCTTATTGGTGTTTTTATTTAGATCATATTGACTGCATAAATTAACTTAGGGAGAATTGATTTCTTTGTGGCGTTTCTTCCTGTTAAAACAAATGGTCCATGTTCCTATTTGTTCAAGTTTTTGCTTGTGTACTTTAGGAGTGTTTTAAAGTTTTCTTCAGGTAAGTTATGTACGTATAAAAAGTTTATTCTTAAGTATGTTTTTCTTTTGTTTTATTACGTTTGCAACTGGGATCTTTTTTTTCATGTACTTTCTAACTGATTGTTTATGTATCTGTATGAAAGCCATTAACTTCTATTAATTGTGTATCCTGCCAACTCTTATTGTTTGTAGTAATTTTAGTTGTCTTGGGGGCTTCCAGGTATATAGGACTATTGTATCAGTTACCTATAATGCAAAACTTAGCAGTTCAAAACAATAATTGATCAATATTATGGGTCATGAGTTTGTGGGTGGCTGCGGGGGTTCTTCTAGTCTTGTCTGGGCTCATTCATGAATCTGTAGTCAGCTGTAGGTTGAATAGGCAGCTCTTCTGATCTTGACTGGCTTCTTCCACATGTTTAGGGGTTGCCTGGAGGTAGGCTGGTCTATGATGGCTTTGGCTGAGACAACTGAGCTCTTCTTACTTGTCTCTTACTTTATACACCCCACCCCACCCCTTAGGCTAGTCCAGGCATGTTCTTAGATTATCTCAAGCATATTCTCAGGGGGGATTTCATAGGAGTAAGAGAGCAAGGAAATGCACAAATACTTTTTCGAGCCTTCGTGTCTCAAAGATACCAATATCTTAATGGCCAAAGCAAGTCACATGGCCAAGCTCAGACTCAAGGGTTGGGGAAGCAGACTCTGCCTCTTTATGACAACTGCAGTGTCAAAGGACAGGGATCAAGGAGAGGTCAAGCAGAGGGGCCATCAATACGATCAATCTAACACATGCATCATAGGTAAATAGTGAGAGTTTTACCCATTTTTTTCCAATTTTGATTTCTCTAAATTTTGTTCTCTTGTCTAACTGCATTGGCTGACTCCCCCAGTACAATGTTTAACAAAAACCTCTATGGTGGTTGTTTTCAAAGAGCCAGCTTTCGGATTTACTAGTTATACCTTTCTGTTTTCTAACTGATTACTTTTCTGCTATTCTTTTAATAATTTATTTTTTCTCCTTTCCTTTAGTTTAACTTGTTATTTTCTTCTCCTGATTTCTGTAGTCAGCTGCTGTAGCAGTGGCTGTTGATACCCCACCCTGATCCATTTACCAGGCCTCTACACTCATCTCCTAGCTGCTATCAACGTTGACTGGTATCAACTCACAGCGAAGCTCCTTGGAATTGTCCTTGCCCAATGGCAGCGACCTTCCCAGGAAATGCCTGAGGTTATGCTTTCTCCCTGGGAATGCCCACAGCTACTGACTGACAGAGTGGGACAACTCTGTGGTGCCACTAACACTCCAGAGCTCCCCACTCTGAGGCTAGATTTTAGCTGAGCCCACGTCTCTGCAAGCCCCCTGGCAGCCCATGTGATCTGAAAGCCTCCTGTCCCAGCTGATGCTGGGAATCCTGTTGCACGTCCACACTGCCAGTTGTGATGGTCTGCTTCCCTGCCCGCACTCCCAGAGGCAGTCTGCTGTTTCCCCAGCAACTCCAGACCCTTGTGCATCCTTCAGCTAAGGAGAACAGGCTTCTCTTGCAGTACTTTTTGTCTGTGTCTGCTGGAGATTCTGGGTTGGAAGATTCTGTAGCATCTTGTCCAGCATACATACATGGGAGGCAATAAAGAAACGCAGAGAATTTGCTGGCATGGCATTCCTCAAATTCTGAGTTCCCCCAGGTGGCCTGCCTTCTTCTTTGTACTTTTCAGAGTCATGCTATGCTTGTTTATTGTGCAATGTCTAGGGATTTTTAGTTGTAAGAGGGAGGACCTGGGAGGAATGGGGCTATTGCACCTTGGCAGGACTGGAAGTCCTCCATTATGTAGTATTTCCACCAATACACATAAACAACCCGAAGAACATAGATAATAGTAAAATATAATAACGTAATTAGGAAGGGATGAGCTTGAGTATTACTTTTATTTTTAAAATAGAATTTATTTCAGTGCAACTTTCTATATATTAATTTTTGATAATGGCTGTGTTTAAAAACTAGTTCACAAAAATCCTTTAACATTTAACAATTGTATCTCATGAGCTAATTTAAACTGGCTCTAACACACCACTGGTTTATTTATTTTATTTTATTTTATTTATTTATATTTTTTAAAGATTTAATTTTATTTACTTTTGGCTGTGTTGGGTCTTTGTCGCTGCACGCGGGCTTTCTCTAGTTGCGGTGAGTGGGGGCTACTCTTCTTTGCAGTGCGCGGGCTTCTCACTGTGGTGGCTTCTCTTGTTGCGGAGCATGGGCTCTAGGCGTGCGGGCTTCAGTAGTTGTGGCACGCAGGCTCAGTAGTTGTGGCTCACAGGCTCTAGAGTGTAGGCTCAGTAATTGTGGCACACGGGCTTAGTTGCTCTGCGGCATGTGGGATCTTCCCGGACCAGGGCTCGAACCTATGTTGCCTGCATTGGCAGGCGGATTCTTATCCAATGTGCCACCAGGGAAGTCCCACACAACTGGTTTTATATAATATGTAGATAATATTTGGTCACAATTTTTATTTGCTAGAAGATGACTTTTTTCCCCCTGATGAGCATTTTTAGTTTTTTAATAGATTTGCTGCTCTTTGTAGGGTCATTGTTTCAATTCTGTGCTAATTTCTGTTTATTACTTATAACTGAATGATGTGAGTGAAACTGAATGATTTCTAGCCTGGATTTTCTAAGGGGTTTCAGGGTTGGGGGGCTGGGAAAAGCTTGGATAGTGATCCAGGGTGGGTCCTTTTCATAACATGGAAACTTTTTCCTTCCCCGCTGCCACTGAGATAGACCACTTCTCTCAGACGTGACCTGTGCATGTGATTCTTCATGTCACCCTGACCCTAAACCTATAGCTCAGAGACCAGCGGGCCTCGTGCTATCTGCTAGCTCACTGCCATTCCTATCCCGCTTTCCAGATAAGAGCTATAGGTTTTACGTCTCGGTGTACACATCTTCCATTTAGGAAGTGAATTTTTACTAGCATTTCCTGAGATCGGTCACCATTTGGCCCTTGTGCTATGAGATCTCTTTCTGTGGTTCTTCTTTTCAGTTCCTCCTGCCCAAAGCCTGCTTGACTCAGATGCTTTGGGCAGGCCTTACTTGTATGTTCAAATCTGGAGATTTTTCCAGTCTCCCATTTTATTGAAATTAGCATTTTAATTTTTTGTTCTCCTTAGGGAAAATACTGACTTCCTGCAGTAATGTTTCTACTGAAATCCCCACCAGTGGTTCTGACTCAGAAAAAGAAAAAAGTAAGAATGGGCCTGTCCTGTCTCAAGATTTTTTTGTTAGGGAGTTTCTGTGACCATTTGGCTTTTTTTTTTTTTTTTTTTTTGGTGGAGGTGGTTATCTTTTACATTCCCGAATGCACAGTGGGTCCTCTTGGATTTTTCAGTTACCTGCAGACTGGATGGAAAAGAGAAAGTCAAGATGGTTCTTGTTTGGTCTGGGGCAATTGGCCAGCAGGTATTTAGGGAAAATGTTTAAATGTGAGATGCTCTGCTGGTCCTCAGGGGCTACACAGGAGTTTAAGATGTGGACTCTGAATCCATACAGTTTGTATTCTGGGTGGAAATAAACTTGACATCAGGACAGTATGTGTAGTGAGCATGTCTTTGGGGGCATCCATGGGGACACTGCCTCCACGATCTGGTCATGAAACTAGAGGACCCAAATACGTTTAAGTTCAACCACCATTGAATGGGGCCTCACGTGGGCCAGGCCTTGTAAGGGTCCTGGGACTGTAAAAATGGGTCTGACACAGTTCCTGCCCTTGAGAAGGAGGAGATGGGGTAACTAAGAGCGTGAATGGCAGTTACTACTATTGAACACTTACCGTATATATGCAAGCCCTAGTCTAAGCGTTTGAAATGACACTCCTCTGAGTTCTGCGTGACTCTCATTCCCGTCGTACAGATGGGAGGATGGAGCCACGGGAGGCCACTTGATGTTGGTCACGCAGTTAGTGACAGTCAGGATCCAAACCTGAGTGAGGTTTCCCCCAAACTCTGGCCGTGCTTTGTGTTTAAACATTTTAGGCGACAGCGTGGATCCTCCCCTCCTACGTCAGTCGAGGTTCGTTGAGAAACAGACACCGAGATGGGACTAGATGTGCAGTCGACTTACTGGGGAAACATCTAGAAGGATCACAGGGAGGGAGCTGCAGGAGGTGGGGGAACCTTTGGGATGTGTGCGAGCGGGGCTGACACCATGAAATGAGGGAGAAGAACGGGCCCGGCACCGTCATGAGACAGTCTGCGTGGGCTGCTGGGGGTCCCTGGGCAAAAGTCTCCTGTTGGGCAGGAATGGCCTGAGTCTAGAACCTTGCCATGCTCATCACCAGCCGGGAGCAGCCTGAGGGCAGAGCAGCCTGGGGCCAACGCCAGGGTTAATTCCAAGGAATGGCAGCTGCAGGTTGCTGGGAAATGCTGCTCCCACTGTGGGTTCTCTTGAAGGAAATTCTAGGTGACACTCCCGGGGCCACCACACGGGTCTCTCCCATCTCCCCCATTTTCCTATCCCGGACACTTGGGTAGAGGAGGAAATGTTAGAGTCTTGTTTTAAGGTCATTGTCAGGGAACCCTTCTTTCTTTCCTTCCATTTTGACCGCCCCCCACAGTCTGTGTCATATACATGGTGGTCTCCTTTGACACACAGCATCAAACAAGAGCTCTAGAGACACCCAGCAAAGATGTCTGTTCTGTCAGATCCCCGGGTCCAAAGGCTCCACTCATGGTCACCATCAATCCAACGTCTTAACATCCATTTTGTATCCATTTGTCACAGGTATGCTTTGAGCCTGGGTGAAATGAGAGCTTTGACATTTCAGAGAGTGACGTTTACCATGGGTCTACCTCTGTTAAAACGTACAATTCAGGATCAGGTAAGTTTCATTGTTATTTTGGTGTCATGTGTGTGTGAGTGAATGAGAGAGAGACAGAGAAAGAAAAAGATTTCCTTTTGTTTTGTTTGCTTTTGTGACTTGTGGAAGGAAGCACATTAATTTTGCCCTGGGGGAAACAGACAATGTGGTCGGTATGGGGGAGTGGCTCCTTCGCCTTCCTTTTCTGTCCCCTCCCTGTGTTAACCTAATTGATTCACTTTTCCCGAGCCCACAGGCCAGGGAGTAGGGGAATGAGCAGAGGTAATGAAATATTTGTTCACAAAACAAATATAATTTGGGGTGTAAAACTCAAATATCTGAGAAACGTAGTGAACTACTTTTATGGGCTTTTTAAGCATTTTAGACTTGTCCAAAATGGATGCCTTGTTTGCCTACAAATTGCCACTCTCAATGCAGTTAAATTATTTTAGTCAATTTAACCTCATTAAAAGAAAGAAGGAAAGAAAGAATATGGGATGAGAGGATTCCTTTGTGATGCTAGCATTAGAAGCTCTATATTTTAGGCAAATTTAAGTCAATTCATGCAGCCTCATAGCTTCCTTAAACCTAACACTTTACACAGGAAAAAAATACCCCCTGGTGAGACCCCTGGGGGAGGGCCCTGAACTGGGGATGAGCTTCAGTAGGTGCTGAGGAGCTGAATGTATTCTGCCGTGAGCCTGGCCCCCTTCCTGCCCAGCGTGGTCTGCGGAGGGAGAGGCTGAGGACTGAGGGGGTGGAGGTCTTTCCCATTCAGGAGACCACGGGGGCTCGTTTCTCTGTGGAGTGTGGATCAGAGCTGGTGGGGGCCTGAGTCCGTGATTGAGACCAGATCACCACCCACCCACCCCCTTCGGTTGGCTGTCTGTCCTGAGGAGGCAGGGACAGAGCTCAGCATCTTCTCCTGAGGAAGAAATTACAGGCAGAGCTTTGGCACCTCACCTCCTGGTGAGGTCCTGCAGTCCCTCCAAGGTGACAAGGGCACAGCATCACCTCGGAGAGCGTGTGCAAGGAAATACCCCCAGAACAGGGTGAAGCATGCTGGCAGAGTCTGGAAAATCATTTCATACCAAGTAGAACATGCTGGCAAAGTAGATGTTCAAGCTAGTAAATTGCCTCTCAATGAAACATTTAGAGGTGAATGCAGCCATCCAAACAACCAACCAACCAACCAACCAAACAGCCAAACAGCCAACCAACCAACCAACCAACCAACCAACCAAACAGCCAAACAGCCAACCAACCAACCAACCAACCAACCAACCAACCAACCAACCAACCAACCAGCCAAACAGCCAAACAGCCAACCAACCAACCAACCAACCAAACAGCCAAACAGCCAACCAACCAACCAACCAACCAACCAACCAGCCAAACAGCCAAACAGGCAACCAACCAACCAACCAACCAAACAGCCAAACAGCCAACCAACCAACCAACCAACCAACCAACCAACCAACCAACCAAACAACCAACCAACCAACCAACCAAACAACCAACCAACCAACCAAACAAACAACCAAGCAAACAAACAAGCAACCAACGAAACAAACAACCAAACATGAAAACCCCAATCCCTCTTTGCTTTCAGCCACTTTCTCCATCAGAATCTGGCCTCCAAATGTGTCCGGTGTGGGGCTGGCAGGAAGGTGAGATTCCGACATGGGGGCCAGTCTTCTGCCCCCTTAATCAGCCCAACATGTCTAAGGCTTAAGTTAGTGTCAAAAATCAAGACCCGGATGTGAGGGTTGATCCTTTAATGAGGTTTACCAGTTGCAGCCTGAGCCCCCCACGTCTGAAGGATTAGCCTGTGTACTCTCGCTACTGATGAAGCGTGTTAAGCCCTGGATCCAATTATCTCCATGTTTTCACGGCTCCCTCCGTGGTCGTCAGCAGCCTGGACAGCCCTGTCCCGTATGATGAGGTGTAATTCCTCTGGGAGGCACAGGATTGGCCCTGGACGACCCCTCCAGCTCATTTCTGTTAGTTATTTCAGCCTGTTTGGCGCTTCTCTCTGTGTGAGTTTGCAAAAGCCAACGAACCTGAAGGAAATTAAACCAGTCAGTCATCGGTCACTGGGGCTGCAGGCTTATCTCATGGGCCGGGTGTCATAAGACTCAGCAGCACATCTGCATGTGAAGGCTCTCAAATTCCCCCCTGTGAACAGCTGGCGGAGCTGTCCACGTCCAGTAATTCTAGAAGTGTTGCATGATTCATCCCACCTCTGCATGAAAATATTGAGTCATGGACTGCCAGTTCAGAGAGCATTCCAGGTCCTTCCATCTTTCCCTGGCCCTTGTGTTGCTCTTAACTTTTGGGGATGATTGGATAAGCTCCCAGGCAGAGTGCAGCGTGTAACATGTGACGATGATGTCCTTGAGGACAAACGAGGAGCGAGCCTCATTCATCCCAGGGCTCAGTGGACAGCCCACAGGCTGAGAAAAAGCCATTAAAATGTTTCCACTCTGTCTTCTCCCCTCTGTCAACTGCAGTAGATTTGAGGGGTTTCAATAATTTAAAACGGAAAACAGTATCTCAGCCTGACTACAGAGTGCGCACGGATGCTCGCACACACACACACACAGTGTGAACAATCTCATTGTACCTTTTCAACTCCTCCTGCACCTGTTTCCAGCGACATCACATTTGTGCCCCTCAGCCAACTCTCTCCTCTCTCCCTGAGGATTCAGGACTGGGTCCTGCGTGGGGGGAAGTCTCTGACTCCCGGAATTTCCAGATGAGGAGACGGAGGACCCAGTCGGGACATCTGCTTTGTGGCAGTGCTGGGACTGGACCCCAGCCCCTCCCTTGGGTGCCTGGTCCTGTCTGTGTGGCACCCTCCTCAGAGACACCCTGGAAGCCAACAGGGGCTGACAGCCTGCACCAAAATCACCATAACCAGTGACAGCTCACACTTACTAAATACATATTTTGTGTCAGTCACAGCTCTAAGAACTTTAAATGGATGATCTCATTTAATATTCCTGACATCCCTAGTGGTATTCCCATTTTACAGATGAGTAAACTGAAGCTGAGTAATTGGCCAGAGGTCATACAACTAGTAAGCTGTATATATAAGTAGTGGAGCATGGATTCAAAGCCAGGTGGATTGCTTCCTGAGCTCACTCAAATCTGGGGGGTCTCACCCCAGGGTGCACATTAGAACCGCCTGCGGAGCTTTCCAAACTCTTGCCATCCAGGCTTTTGGTCAGGCCCATCGGATCAGCATTTAAACCTTGCAGGTGATGCAGTGTGCATCCTGGCTTGAGTACTGATACACTGTCCTTCTTTCCCGGTACCCTGTACTGTTTCTCCTGAATTGTTTCTAATTCTTCTGAATTGTTCCCATTCAGCATTTCGTCCCTGCCAATCACGGTGCAGGGCCGACTCATAGGGATGCTCCATCCCAGCATTTCCTTTTCTCAGGAGGGAGCCAGTGGGACTCAGGCTATTCCTGGCCAAGTGTAGTGAGGAGCGGGGACAATGGATAATGGATAATGAAGTTCCCCACTCCATCCATGACTGCTTGCCCCCCAACCCTGTCCGCAGCCGTCTTCTCTCTCATCCTGAGCTCCTCTCGTCTTCACCCCCATGATCCACATGGGCCGTGGGCATGGTAACATCATTACCGAAGCCAGTGGTTCTCAAAGTAGGATCTGAGGACCCGTGGGGGTACCCAAGATCCTTTCTGTTACTATCTGAAAAGTAGATGTCCAACTACCTGCGTGCACGACACCAGGTTTTCATCATCAACTTCGACCAAAACAACATATGGCTGCAGACTGAGTGCAGAAGCAGACATGAGAGGCCAGCTGTCTTTTATTAAGCCAGATGCTAAAACAATTTGTAAAAATGCGAAACGATGCTATTCCTCTCATTGATTTAGTTTTTGGCTTGAAAACTGTGGCTATTTTTCATAAGAATTATGTCATTTACATTAACATGTAATAGGTTTATTATTGTTATTTTTAAATGAATAAACATTTTTAAAATTCTCAGCTTTAATTACTAGTACAGTAACTTGATAGATACAACCTGCATAAACTAAAGCTCTTTGGAATCCAAGATAATTTTTTTTTTGCCATTTAAAAAATAATTAATCAATTAATTTATTTTTTGGCTGCGTTGGGTTTTCGTTGCTGCGTGTGGGCTTTCTCTAGTTGCGGCAAGCTGGGGCTACTCGTCTTTGCGGTGCATGGGCTTCTCATTGCAGTGGCTTCTCTTGTTGTGGAGCACGGGCTCTAGGTGCGTGGGCTTCAGTAGTTGTGCCTCTTGAGCAGGCTCAGTAGTTGTAGCGCACGGGCTTAGTTGCTCTGCGGCACATGGGATCTTCCCAGACCAGGGCTTGAACCCGTGTCCCCCTGCATTTGCAGGTGGATTCTTAACCACTGTGCCACCAGGTAAGTCTGGAATCTGAGATAATTTAAAAAATTTTTTAAATTAATTAATTAATTAATTAGACTGCATTGGGTCTTTGTTGCTGTGCGCTGGCTTTCTCTAGTTGTGGCAAGCGGGGGCTACTTCTCGTTGCGGTGTGTGGGCTTCTCACTGCGGTGGCTTCTCCTGTTGTGGAGCAGAGGCTCTAGGCACGCGGACTTAAGTAGTTGTGGCACATGGGCTCAGTAGTTGTGGCTTACGGGCTCTAGAGCGCAGGCTCAGTAGTTGTGGCGCTTGGGCTTAGTTGCTCCATGGCATGTGGGATCTTCCTGGACCAGGGATCGAACCCATGTCCCCTGCATTGGCAGGCGGATTCTTAACTACTGCACCACCAGGGAAGTACCCGAGATAATTTTTAAGAGTATAAAGGGGTCTAAAGCTTGAGAACTGCTGGTCTAAATCATCCACTGTTTTCTCAAACCACCCATCTCAGATCAGCTTGGAGGGGGATTGGCGGCTTTATATTTATATTATATTTATTATCCTGTAATTATTAAATTTCCATCAGAATTTAAGATAGTGTCAGTTTGGGATGGTTTGGGTTTTTGTATTTAGAGAAATACCGGGGTGGGGGGCGGTGATCAGATCTGGAATGGAATAAGATTTGAAAGTCAGCTCCCCTTAGAAGGCATCAGGGAATGGGGAACGTTGTTGCTTTCCTCATGAACCCCTGAGAAAAGGAGCAGCCTTTCCCAGGAAGCAGTTACACTGAAGCCATTGGCATGTTGCAGAAAAGGAGCTGAGCAGGGGTTTCACCAAGAGATTGAAGCCCCATCCCAGGACTGGTTCCTGACCTACTTTGAGCTCTTGGCTCCAACACCCTGGCCTTGGCTCTGCCCTTGGTCCTCTGGCTTCTGTTTGTACTGGGACCCAGGCTTTTCCTAGTGGGCTGGACAGGCTGCCCCTGGCTCTGCCTTGTGTGCTGCTGACTTTGGCAGGAGGCCCTGTCCCAGCTCTGGCTCCACGACTTGGACCCTGGCCACTTGGCCAGCGCTCTGGTCGGGTCAGCCCTGGCCCCGTGGGACGCCGTGGAGGATCTGAGCGGAGACGACAGGATAGAGGGAGGGCCTGTTTATAGAAGTCCCTCTGTGTAGATTGGCACCTGAACTGAGTTGTCATCCATGACGGCCACAGGGATCACTTGAAAGGGCGTGCCAGGGAGTGAGCTGGGACCTTCCCCGGGGACTCCGGTGCAGCTGGAAGCCTGGTGCTATTTATTTACTGCACTGGAAACCATTCTACATAATGGAAACTTCTCATTTTAAGGCATAATTATTCTTCTTGCATTGAAATATTATGTTAAAAATAACAATAATGATTACTTGTTATCACTTGCGAAGTCCCTTCTATGTGCCAGGCTAGGTGATTCATTCATTTTACAATTATTTATTGAACACCTACTATGAGGTAGTTCAAGAGGCAGTGAACAAAGCAGGTAAAAAAATACCTGCTTTATGGAGCTTACATTTTAGGGACGAGGCAGGCCACAAACTAATAAAGTACATTTTTGTCAGATGGTTGTCGATGCTGGGGATAAAAAATCAAACATGGTAAATTGGGAAAGAAGAAGTAAACCTATCTCTGTTCACAGACGACATGATCTTATATGTAGAAAACCCTAAAGGTTCCACCAAGAAAACTGTTAGAACTGATAAACAAATTCAGTAAAGTTGCAGGGTACATCATCCATCACTCTTTTCAATTAAAATTAATGTAAAAAATGCACTTTTCGTCAACAGCGAAGTAAGCTCATGCATCAGGCTGGTGACGTCAATACGATGCATTCATCATTACATGTTGTCAGTATTGATAAATTATGTGATTACACTAATAATCAGAAAAATTTTCAAGGCAGCTAGGAATTTGGTATGAAGCATGCCGCCAGACAAGAGGCATTAAATTTAAGGGAAGAATTTGGAAAATCCGAAACTGTCAAAATACTGCAATAATGTTGTGACAGATGAAAAATGTCTTTGGACAGAGCCGTGGGAATGTCACCTTTCATCCTCCCCCTCTTGGGCTTTCCTGGAGTAGTCAAGGCCCCTGGGGAGGGCAGAAGTACAATGGCCGCAGACAGCCTTTGTCACAGAATCCTCCAGCACTCTGGTCAGGGATCCCACTATGTGGTCCCAGGAGAGAATCAGCAGAGAATAAGGAACAGCAGAGAGCAAGAAGAGTCAGACTTGGAGGCCACAGTGAGAAGTTTGGACTTTTTGCCAAGGTAACTGGAGTCATTGGAGGGTTTTCTCAAGGGTGGATGGGGAAGAGGAAGAAGGCAAGCACAGTGTAATGCTTATTTTAAAAGTGTTATAGTTCCTTGATCAAAATTTATAAGTTGATTCAAAAAACATACATGGAAATGCAAAAGGCCTAGCTAGAATCATTAAAGCAATTCTAAAAACGGACGAATTTGGAGGACTCTCCGTATTTGATTTCAAGACATTAAAAAGCTACTCAAGATTATGTGGTATTGGCATTAGGATAGACACATAGATTAATGGGACAGAATGAAGAGTCCTGAAATAAATCCACACCCCTATGTTCACTTGATTTTTGGACAGTGTTGCCAAGGCAATTCAATGGGAAAATGAAAGTCTTTGCAATAAATGGCGTTGGAACTACTGATAAAACTATAGAAAAAAATTTAACCTTGATCCCGACCTCACACTACACACACAAAAAATTTGAGGTGTATTATACACCTGAACACAAATTCCACAATTACAAGGTTTGTACAAGAACAAAGGAGAAGGCAGAGGTTTCTTAGAGGGGACCTCAAAATGCTGAAAGTGTAAAAGAAAAAAAACTGATAAGGTAATCTTTATCAAAATTAAAAACCATTGTTCATCAAAAGACATCATGAAGAGAATAAAAAGGCATCCGCCTGCCAATGCAGGGGACACGGGTTCGAACCCTGGTCCGGGAAGATCCCACATGCTGCAGGATAACTAAGCCCATACGTGACAACTACTGAACCTGCACTCTAGAGCCCATGAGCCACAACTACTGAGCCCGCGTGCCACAACTACTGAAGCCTGCACACTTCAAGCCCCTGCTCCGCAACAAGAGAAGCCACCGGAATGAGAGGCCCGTGCACCACAACAAAGAGTAGCCCCTGCTTGCCGCAACTAGAGAAAGCCTACGCGCAGCAATGAAGACCCAACGCAGCCAAAAAAAAAAAAAAAGGCAATCTACAAACTAGGAAAGAATATCTGCAATGCATATATCTGAAAAAAAATTATGTCCAGATATAAAGGATTTGTACTCGGAACATATAAAGAATTCCTAGAGCTCAATGATAAAAAGACACACAACCCAAGTTAAAAAATGGGCAAAATCCTTGAAAGACACTTTATAAAAGAGTCCAAATGGCCAATAAGCATATAAAAATGCTCAGCATCTTTAGTCATTGGAGAAATGCACAGTTAAACCATAATGAGGTGATATTACAGTCCCTCGCGAATAGCTAAAGATGGGAAAGACTGACAATATTGATGACAATATTGATGAGGATGTGGAGCAACTAGAATTCTCATATATTGTTGGTCGGAATGGAAAATGGTGCAATCATTTTGCAAACGTGTTTGGCACTTCCTTACAATATTAAACATAAACCTACCCTTCGACCAGCAGTTGCATTCCTGGGGGTTTACAAAAGAGAAATGGAAACACATATCCACAAAAAGACTTGTGCATGAATGCTTGTATCAACTTGATTCATAATAACCCCAAGCTGGAAACAACCCAAATGTCCCTCAGTCAGAGAATGGACAAATTGTGGAATACTCACAGATGGAAAACCACTCAGCCATAAAAAAAGAATGAACTACGGATACACAAAACCACACGAATGCCTTATCTGCCTGGAAGAAGACAGACATGAAAGAGTACATACCATACAATTCCATTTATGTAAGTTCAAGAACAGGCAAAGCTAGTGAATGTTGATGCAAAGAGAAGAGTGGTTGCCTGTGGGGGGCAGGGACTCTGAAAAGGAGCAAGAGGGCACTTTCTGGGGGGCATGGGAACGTTCCATGATCTTAATTGGTGTGATGGTTACATAGGTAGATAATGGACCAGAACTCATGCATTTATGCTCTGTGCATTTCACTGTATATAAATTTTACCTTAATAATAAATATTAGATCACCATGCCTGATGTTTGGGGCAGAGTGGGACAGGAGGCCAGCTGGGAGGTTGTTACAATAGTCCAGGTGCAAGATGATGGTGGGAGATGTTAGAAGTGGCCAGAATTGGGGTCTCTTTTGGAGGGAGGGTCAGGACTGGATAGCCCAGTAAGCAATGATCTTGTTTAGAGCAGGCCTCAGACGACTGAATCCTTGAAGCCTTGAAAATTTATTTATTCTATTTATATATTTTACTCTGATTCCTTCTCTTTCTAAAATAATTTAAGGCTCATTGTAAAAAAGGACATGTATTCAGTAAGACTGAGACGATGTAACTAAAATAGGGAAATTGAAACTAGAAGACAGAAGAAGCAAATATGCCAGTTTGGGGAGTGATGTTAGAAAACTAAGATCAAGGAAACTGTTTTTGGTAGGGCTCCTAATGGGGCCTCTTACAATATTAAACATAAACCTACCCTTCAACCAGCAGTTGCATTCCTGGGGGTTTACAAAAGAGAAATGGAAACACATAGCCACAAAAAGACTTGTGCATGAATGCTTGTATCAACTTGATTCATACCCCCTCTTGGTAGGGCTCTTAATGGGGCCCACTGATGGGTTATAAAGGGGACAGCAAGGGTCTTTAATATCAGAGGGAAGACAGCTCAGATTATAGATTACCCAAGCAGTGTTGAATCAAGTTGATTTTAGTTGAAGAAGAAGATTTGTCTTTTAGAGACTCTCTGGGCTTATAAAACCCAAAATATACATTTTTGTAGAATTTGATTTGTAACAGAATATTACATCATGAAGGTCTGATACATCAAGTGCTCTACAAAGAAATGGGGTTTATTTTAGGGAAATACCTTCCTTCTGTTTGAGACTGAATTTATTAAGCAGAAATGTAAATAGCATGGGGTATAATTTAGGATAAAATACAAGTTGGGTATATTCTCCATACATTTATGGAATCATTATCATTAAAAATTACTATAGGGCTTCCCTGGTGGCGCAGTGGTTGAGAATCTGCCTGCCAATGCAGGGGACACGGGTTCGAGCCCTGGTCTGGGAAGATCCCACATGCCGCGGAGCAACTAGGCCCGTGAGCCACAGTTACTGAGCCTGCGCGTCTGGAGCCTGTGCTCCGCAACGAGAGGCCACGATAGCGAGAGGCCCGCGCACCGCGATGAAGAGTGGCCCCCGCTTGCCACAACTAGAGAAAGCCCTCGCACAGAAACGAAGACCCAACAGAGCCATAAATAAATAAATAATTAAAAAAAAAAAAATTACTATAAACTAACAGTCTGATATGGGAATTGAGTTTGGCTTGACTATATTAAATCTAAATGAAGGCAGCTATTGATACAGTAGAAATACTGCAAAAATGTATGCTGAAAAATGCATTAATTATTGATTGATCATTATGAGTATGGGCAGTTCAGTATGCTGCCAATTGAATGTGAGGGGAACCTTGTCAATATTAGACATTCTTTAAGAACAATTAGTGGATCGGAAACGAAAGAAGAACTGAAGAGAGAATTTACGTGTGGAAAAGATATTTAAAAATATATGCTAGTAAGGAAATCCATCAAATCAAGCCTCATCTTAGTTCTGGAACTTTTTGCTCGATGTCTTGAGATGGACCAGCCCCAATGAATGCTTCAATCAACATCACAGCATTAATGGCAAACTCCAACGGCATTGCCCATCGGATCTAACAGCAAAGATCGCGGTCCCGTGCAGAGACTCGGGAAGGAAAAGAACTGTCGCGAACAATTTATAATGCTCCAGGATGGCTACATTTGGGATTGGTTCCTTAGCAAATGTGACTGCAGTTTTTTTCAAACTGGTGAGTAAAAATGACCACAGTTGGATACCACCAATGGCAAAGTCTTTCTCCTGCATCCACAGTGTAAATGGAGAGAATTAAATATGAAGAAAACCATGACCGGTTGGAGATTCTGAGGGATTTACTTAGTCCTGATGGTTAAGGTTTGGCTCCAGCAGAGCAGGTGGTTTAAGGGGAGGGGGGTGTTGGAATGAGGTGGGCTGGGGTGACCGTCAGCACGGTTACCTGGGCACTGGGACGTGTTGGTGTCAGGTGCTCTCTTGCGACAGGGCTGGGGGTGCAAAAGAGGGGTGGGCTGGCGGTAAAGATTGGACCACCCAGGGTCCCGGGGCTCCCTCCTGCTTAACAATGAAGGGCATTGAGGGCTGGGGACAAGAGGTCCATGTGAAGAATATGAAGATCTGGTTTCTACCACTTACTAGGTGACCCTGGTTGGACAAGTCTTTTGACCTCCCTGAGCCTAGACTTTTCCATCTGTGACACGGGGTCAGCACTTCCTGTCCTGCTCAGCTCCTCCTGGAGGATTGTTGTGGGGATCTCTGTCGGGACAGAGGACCCAGGGGCCCTCTGAAAAAGCCCGCGAATATCCGCTACAGTTGTTTTTTATTATTTGCTGGGAACGAACCCTCCCGTGTGAGCGGATACTGGAGCCAGGCAGTGGTACGTGCTCCAGCCTTGGAGGTATTTTAGGAAATAATCAATACAAGATGCACTGGGTTTGAGCCACGATAAGAGTCATAAATCTTGACAGTCTGCTGCTTGATAAAATTAATAATGCTTGAGAGAAACGTTGTAAAAACCTATGGGAGGGAACGCAGAGTATGTATGTCTGGGGAGAGAGTCTAAGAAGCCAGTGTGGAAACTGAGAGTCCTCCAAGGAAGGTCGGCTCCTCCTGCTGCTGGTGGGGCGGTTTACACGCACATACGCACACGTACACACAGGCAGACACGCACCACACACGTATGCACTTGTGCACGTGGGCAACAAGCACCAGCTTTGTTGGCTGCGTCTCAGAAGAGACTGGTGAATCAGAAAGGCTGGCATTAATTCCAACAACAGATAATTGGAATTTACACACTCAGGGGCCCATTCCCTTTGGAAGAAATGCCACCTGCCTCTGAAATTCTAAAATAAAACAGCGACAGTGTTCTTGCCCTGTCCCACTTCTCGCTGGTGGAGAAGAGCGTGCTTGTGTAGCTTTGGGATTCGAGGCTGCTGTGCACAGCAAGGGAGAAGAGGGTAACAAAGGGGGACCGGACCTCATGGTTTGTAATCAAAGCCCTGAGATGCTCTGTGGTTAGAAAGGAGAGTGAAGAATATTGCTTTTCCTGTGTCCAGAATGTTCCCAAATCTTCCAAATCCTCTGTCTTGGAAGATTGTCCAAGACGTCAAGATTGTCACCTGGACTTGGGCCAGCTGCTCGCTGTTGGTGGGAGCGTCGGTGCAGAGATGCTGCAGGTCTGAGTTGCTGTGTAGAACCGTGGTAGTGGTGAGGGGGCCCAGGGACAAACTTGGTTAAGGCCACGTGAGGCCAAAGGGGAGTCTGCCAGGGGCTGGCCTCCATGCACATGCAGTCGACTTCCTATCGTGTGAGAGTCTTTAACTATTTTGTCTGTGGTCAGAGACCAGATGACCCCATTAAAAAGGATGAACAGATGCTCACTACCATATATAAAAGAGGTAAACAACAAGGTCCTACTGTACAGCACAGGGAACTTATTCAGTATCTTGTAATAAACTATAATGGAAAAGAATCTGAAAAGAAAAAAAATATATATATATGTAAAACTGAATAACTTTGCTGTACACCTGAAACTAACACAATATTGTAAATCAACTATACTTCAATAAAAGTTTTTTAAAAAGGGATGAAAACATTGGCTACTGTTCAGTAGAGTGATGGAATTATTTCTTAATTTAAAAATTGCTTTTGCTGTGTTGAATTTTTTTACTGTAAAAGTAACATCTGTTTATTATTTTAAAAAATGTTCATTTAAGTGGTCAGAAAAAACCATAAGAAAATCTTGACATTGGGTCTGTCATGTTTTCAGGCAGAGAAAACAAAGAATTTTGTCAGTCGGAGCCTGGTTATAGGAGAAGTCCTCTCCATAGCAGATGTGGCCACAGGAGTAAAGGTGAGAGACACTGGGCAGCCTGCCCTTCATGAACTGATGGTTTTGAATGACAAGGAGTAAAAAAAAAAAAAAAAAAAAGACTCCATAGGCATCAGTCTATTCCTGCACTAGATGTTTATAAGATGGTACACCTTTCAACCCATCCCCCTGACTTCCTCTTCAACCATTATACTCAATACTGTATTTGTTTTTCTTTGCTTTGCTTTTTGTATAGCTTTTTTGCATTTATGTCAGTCAATTTCCTTTATTCTCATTTTATACAAACAGTATCGTAGTCATTTGTGATGTACTTTCTTCACTTAAACATTATCACTGAGATCGATCTATATTGTTGCATGCCACTGTAGTCATTTTGTTTATTTTTTAAAAAATCTTCCTATTTTGAAATAATAATGCTCACAGGAAGTCACAAAAGTAGTACATAGAGTCATGTGAACCCTTCACCCAGTTTCCTTCAGTGGTGATATCTTATGTAGCTGTAATGCAGTATAAATCAGGAAATCAACATTACTACAGTACTGTTGACTGTAGACCTTATTCAGATTTCACTAGTTTTTACACTCAGCTGTGTGTGTGCGTTTGTGTATGCGTGCACGTGTGTAGCTCTATGCAGTTTGGTCCCATATATAGTATCATGCAACCACTGCCACAATCAAGATATAGAGCTGTTTCATCATCACAAAGAAACTTCTAGTCGTGCCCATTTTCAACTGCATCCAGCCGCTACCCCATCCCTGTCCTTCGGCAACCACTAATCTATTCTCCATCTGTATGGTTTTGCCATTTCCAGAATGGTATATAAATGGAAGTTCATTCATTTTTGACTACAGAAAGATATTCCTTTGGGTGAATGTGCCACAGCACTTGGAATTCTTAGACTTCTCCATTTTTGCTGATCAAATGGGTATAAAATGGCATCGCACTGTGGGCTTGCTTTGCATGTACCAGCTCTCCAAGGATGGTAAACAGAATAGCTTGAAAGGTGTGACTGCCATGGCCCCTCCCTGTACCCTGAGCCTGCCAGCAGGCATGCGGCCCTGCATGTGCCCTCTTCTCCCTCCCTGGACACCACTGCATCACCAAATCAGTCCCCACATGTGAATATCCAGTCCTGATGTCCCCAAAGGGGAGAAATTATAATTAGAAAATGATGAATGAATGATCAGACAAGAAACCAGGTCAATCATTGATGAGTCCAAGATGGAAACTCTTTCTGTTCTGCAGTGTAGACATTTAAAAATGGGTAGGAATTAAAAACGAAGAAATCTGTGAGCACCAGCTGGGGTGAGGGCACCCACCATTAGGTCCTTTGGGGAAAACTGGCTTCCCTATGATTTCATCCAGGCAGGGTCTCTTCTCTCTGGGATGGGTTGGCTGTGGCTTCCAGAGAGAAGAAAGTGAGCTGAGATGCAGCAAATAGATCCTCCTCTCAGAAATCCTAGAGGGTCCTGGTTCAGACTCATGATCCTCTGTTGGTGCTTTTACCATATGCCCACACCTGCCTTCTCTTTAGCAAGCCTCCGGTGGGCCATGACCATGGGGAAGTCTTCATAGGATGTTGCAGCTCTCTGGGTGGGGAGCCCTCTCCTCTGCACCTCCAGGGTCTTGCACTGAGCCTGGTGCACAGAGTTGCATAGGGAATGTTTGAGCAAAGGAGGGAGGGGCAGCTTGTAGTTTCAAGCAGGACTTAAGAAACATTTCAACCCATTGCAATATGTAGACCTTATTTAGATACTGGTTCAAACAACAGACTAAAGAAAAATTAGACATCAGTTGGGGAAATTTGAAATTGGATATTTGGCAGTATTAAAGAATTATTATTATATTTGAGGTGGAATAATGGTTGTAGGGTCATGCTTTTAAAAAGAGTCTTTAGGGCTTCCCTGGTGGTGCAGTGGTTAAGAATCCACCTACCAATGCAAGGGACATGGGTTCAAGCCCTGGTCTGGGAAGAGCCCACATGCCGTGGAGCAACTAAGCCTGTGAGTCACAACTGCTGAGCCTAGGGGCCACAACTACTGAAGCCTGCGTACCTAGAGCCCGTGCTCTGCAATGAGAAGCCACTGCAATGAGAAGCCTGTGCACCGCAATGAAGAGTAGCCCCCGCTCTCCGCAACCAGAGGAAGCCCACGCACAGCAACAAAGACCCAAAACAGCCAAAATAAATAAATAAAATAAATAAATTAAAAAAAAAAGAGTCTTTATTTTTCACAGATGCATAGGAAGTACTACTTAGGGATGAAATGACAGGATGTCTGGGATAAACTTCGAGATCATCTGGGGTATAGAATGGGAGAGTGAATTGGGGGAAAGATGAATAAAATGGATCATGAGCTGGGCATCACTGAGTTCATGATACTCTTCTATTTGGTTTGAAATTTTCCACAATAAAAAGCTTTTTAAGAAAGTTTTACTCCTGAGTATCCTAGAAGGAAATTTGAATAGATTTAAAGGACTGGATCTTTAAAAATGCTTCTCTGATCACATCAATCTCAGCTGAAAACTCCTTCCTGTTCTGCTTTAGAGAAACCCTCCAACCCTTGACATGTCTCACAGGTTCTCGTGTGGTATGGCCTTACACTCACGTCTCCCGACACCTTCTGTGCCACGTAGTCCTGCCCGAGAGATCTGCTGTCTTGGCCTTTTTTTGGTCCCTTGTTTCCATATTTGGACCGCTCATGCTATCATCCTAGAACGATCTTTTCCCCTCCTTCACCTGCCTGACACCTGCTCCTTCTTCAAGTCCCAGTTCAAGTGTCCTTCCTTCAGGTAAACCTCCCTCAAGCCTGCAGTTTAAATCCCACCTACATGTTGTCATCTGTCTTTGTGCCTTACAGTATTCTGTCATGGCATGTACCCATTTTTTTTTTTTATGATCATGTTTTTTTGGGAGGGGGTTTAAGATTAATTTTTATTAAGAGTATAGTTGCTTTACAATGTTGTGTTAGCTTCTACTGCACAACAAAATGCAAAGATTCTGCAATATATGCAAATCAATCAACGTGATACACGTGATACACAATTAACAAATTGAAGACTAAAACCCATATGATCATTTCAATAGAGGCAGAAAAAGCTTTCAACAAAATTCAACACCCGTTTATGATAAAAGCTCTCCAGAAAGTAGGCATAGAGGGAACCTACCTCAACATAATAAAGACCATACATATATGACAAACCCACAGCAAACATTATTCTCAATGGAGAAAAACGGAAAGCATTAGCTCTAAGATCAGGAACAAGACTAGGGTGTCCACTCTCGATGCTATTATTTAAGATAGTTTTGGAAGTCGTAGGCACGGCAGTCAGAGAAGAAAAAGAAATAAAGGAATCTGAATTGGAAAAGAAGAAGTAAAACTGTCACTGTTTGCAGATGACATGATACTATACATAGATAATCCTAAAGATGCCACCATAAAGCTATTAGAGCTAATCAATGAATTTAGTAAAGTTGCAGCGTACAAAATTAATAAACAGACATCTCTTGCACTCCTATACACTAAAAATGAAAGATCAGAAAGAGAAATTAAGGAAACAATCCCATTTACCATTGCAACAAAAAGAGTAAAATACCTAGGAATAAACCTACCTAAGGAGGCAAAAGACCTGTATGCAGAAAACTATAAGACACTGATGAAAGAAATCAAGGACGATACAAACAGATGGAGAGATATATACCATGTTCTTGGATTGGAAGAATCAACATTGTGAAAACAACTATACTCCCCAAAGCAATCTACAGATTCAATGCAATCCCTGTCAAATTACCAATGGCATTTTTCACAGAACTAGAACAAAAAATTTTATAATTTGTATGGAAACACAAAAGACCCCAAATAGCCAAAGCAATCTTGAGAAAGAAAAATGGAGCTGGAGGAATCAGGCTCCCTGACTTCAGACTATACTACAAAGCTACAGTGTTCAAGACAGTATGGTACTGGCACAAAAACATATATAGATCAATGGAACAGGATAGAAAGCCCAGAGATAAACCCACGCACCTGTGGTCATCTAATCTGTGACAAAGGAGCCCAGAATATACAATGGAGCAAAGACAGCCTCTTCAATAAGTGGTGCTGGGAAAACTGGACAAGTACATGTAAAAGAATGAAGTTAGAACACTCCCTAACACCATACACAAAAATAAACTCAAAATGGATTAAAGACCTAAATGTAAGGCCAGACACTATAAAACTCTTAGAGGAAAACATAGGCAGCACACTCTCTGATGTAAATTGCAGCAAGATCTTTTTTTTTAAATTAATTTATTTTTGGCTGCGTTGGGTCCTCGTTGCTGTGCGTGGGCTTCCTTTAGTTGCAGCGAGTGGGGGCTACTCTTTGTTGCGTTGCACAGGCTTCTCATTGCAGTGGCTTTTCTTGTGGAGCATGCACGGGCTCTAGGCATGTGGACTTCAGTAGTTGTGGAATGCAGTCTCAGTAGTTGTGGCACGTGGGCTCTAGAGTGCATGCTCAGTAGTTGTGACTCACAGGCTTAGTTGCTCCATGGCATGTGGTATCTTCCCAGACCAGGGCTTGAACCCGTGTCCCCTGCATTGGCAGGCGGATTCTTAACCACTGCACCACCAGGGAAGCCCACAAGATCTTTTTGGACCCACCTCCTAATGAAAATAAAAACAAAAATAAACAAATGGGACCTAAGGATACTTAAAAACTTTTGCTCAGGAAAGGAAATCATAAACAAGATGAAAAGACAACCCTCAGAACGGGAGAAAATATTTGCAAATGAAGCAACTGACAAAAGATTAATCTCCAAAATATACAAGCGGCTTATGCAGCTCAATATCAAAAAAAAAAAAACCCAATCAAAAAATGGTCAGAAGACCTAAATAGACATTTCTCCAAAGAAGACATACAGATGGCCAACAAACACATGAAAAGATGTTCAACATCACTAATTATTAGAGAAGTGCAAATTAAAACTACAATGAGGTATCACCTCACACGGGTCAGAATGGCCATCATCAAAAATCTACAAACAATAAATGCTGGAGAGGGTGTGGAGAAAAGGGAACCTTCTTACACTGTGGGTGGGAATGTAAATTGATACAGCCGCTATGGAAAACAGTGTGGAGGTTCCTTAAAAAACTAAAAATAGAGCTACCATATGATACAGCAATCTCACTGCTGGGCATATACCCATACAAAACCGTAATTCAAAAAGACACATGCACCCCAATGTTCATAGCAGTACTATTTACAATAGCTAGGACATGGAAGCAACCTAAATGTCCATCAGCAGAGGAATGGATGAAGAAGATATGGTACATATATACAGTGTACCCATTTTGGATTGATGTATTTATTCACAGGTCTGTTGTTTGTCTCTTAGCACCACTAGAGGGCAAACTCCTTGAAGACTGTCTCTGTCTACAGTCTTGGTATGTAGGAGGTGTCAGTACATGAATATTAAATGAATGCATAGAATCAGAACTGTATGGCAGTTACTGAAAAGGTTAAATTTAGAATTACCATATGATCCAGGAGTTCCACTCCTAGGTATATACCCCAAAGAATTAAAACAGGGACTCAAATAGATACCTGTATACCAATGTTCATGGCAGCATTATTCACAGTAGCTGATAGGTGGAAAGAAACAAGTGTCCGTCGACAAATGAATGGATAAACAAAATATTGTATATACAAGTATCTGTCAACAAATGGATGGATAAACAAAATATTGGAGGTACCATGGAATATCATTCAGCCATAAAAAGGCATGAAGTTCTGGTACATGTTGCAACACGAGTCTTGAAAACATGATGCTAAGTGAAATAAGCCAGACCCATAAGGACAAACCCTGTATGATTCCACCTATGTGAAATTTTGAGAATAGGCAAACATATAGAGATAGAAAGTAAATTACAGGCTCCCAGAGGCTGGGGGAAGAGGAGAATGGGGGCAGTTATTGGTTAATGGGCACAGTTTGTTGAGGGGTGATGAAAAAGTTTTATAATCAGTGGTGATGGTTGCACAACACTGTTAATGTAGTTCATACCGCCGAACTGTACATGTAACAATGGCTAAAATGGCAAACTTTATGTTATAGGTATTGTACCACAATAAAAAAAATCTTGGAAAATTTAACAAAAATGATGATTCACCCTGTTTGCTTTCCCACACGTCGTTCATTGCAGGGGAGTTTTTTTCTTGTGCTTGGACACTCTAGACAGTTAGCGGAACGTGTAGGTTGTGCCTCTGGTCTAGCCCAGGAGGCCGTGGCTGCCTTTCCTGTTGGTGCTGGAGGGAGACTTCCAGGGAGGGGACGCAGTGCCTCGGGAGCAGGTTGGTGAGCCCTGTGTTGGTCACGACTTCCCCAGATCTCGGTGCCAGCCCAAGGCCCCTGCTGGCTTTCCTGGTCACCTGAGCTGACCGTCAACCTGAGCATCAGTTCATCAGCGTCATCTGCACCCCGTGGGCCTGAGCGCCTTCTCTCTCCCGCCGGGTCCATGTCATCCAGAGGCTCCAGGCATCCCTAAGTGCTTTGGACAAACACAGTTGAACTCATGCAGCCAAGTGCTGGCTGAGCCAGGGGCTGCTTGGAGAGTGACTCACAGTGAGGGGGCGGGAAAAGGACAGAGGTGCCAGGGAGACTTTCTCTCCTGAGGGCTTTGAATCCCCACTCTAGCTTGGGAGCCAGCCCAAGGTCTCCTGCCAAGCAGGCTGATGCAATCTGGACGGACTCTACAGCCCAAAGAAACATGACCTGCTTCCTTTTCTTCTTCCCCATGACGGCTAGCTTTTTGCCTTATATGAATCGTCTCACCCTGTCTTAGTTTGCTTGGGCTGCCATGATAAAGTGCTACAGATCTGCTGGTTTAAAAACCAGAAATGAGTGTTCTCACAGTTCGGGAGGCCGGGAAGTCCAAGATCTAGCTGTCAGCTGATTCAGTTCCCGGTGAGGGCCCTCTTTCTGGCTTGTAGTCTGACCACCACCCGCCGGCTCACCGTGGCGGCCGCCTGCTGGGCACCTTTGGTCTGCCTGCCAGGCTGGGCTCCATGCCCCTTACGGGAGGCACCTGCTCAAAGTGTACATTGGGCCAAGGAGTCGTCTGTTTAGAGCCCTCCAGGGGCGCCCCCATTTGGTCAGATCCCCTGCTCCTCGGAGCATGTGGCTTTGGCAACACACTGGTCAGCACGTGGGGGAAGAGGCCCACGTTGGGACAGACTGTGGGGATCAGGGTCCCGCAGGCACTGCCTCGGTGAACTCCTGTAGTTTTCCACAAACCTGTGGGTTTCACTCACCCAGCCCAGTGCTCCTACTAATAGCATTTAGTGAATGGAGTCTTTCAAAAGGTGGCTGAAACACTCATTGTTTTCCCCTTTCCAAAGAGAAGGAAAAAATGTAAAACCTAGGAAAACTATACTGTAAAGAACGTTTTAGCCACCAGCCAAAGAGATTTAAGGCTGGAAAATTCAACCTGTTTTAGTTTTAGAAAAATATTTTTCTTTAATTTGATTTCCAGGAGGGTTTAGGGGAAAAAAAATTTACCATCTGGATGGATTCCATTTTCCTGGGTTGGAATTAGCAATGCAATTTGCAGGGCCGGCAGTGATTCCGAAGAGCAGGGCTCTGAGAAATCAGGGCGTTAAGCATCTTCCGAGGATACTTGACGATTCTCCAAATGAAAAGCGCCTCCTATGTGAGATGTGATTAGTGAAATTCGTCCGTCGTGATGTCAGAGCGTTTCACCTGGTCAAGTGGTTCAGTCTGAGTCGATGGGGCGGCCTTTCTGGAAGTTAGCGTCAGGCTGATCACACACGTGTGGTGCAGGGACTGGTCCTCACCAGAGGCTGATGACAGTTCTCAGACAGGAGCATGTGAAGATGCCATTTCTGCCACTTCTCTGCAAGGTCTTCCTTGTGGGTCACTGTGTCCACTGGGGCTCATGCCATTGCAGTGACCCCAGAAAAAAGACACCTATTGGCTGCTGTACTCGAAGAGTCCAGAGTGTATGTAGCTGGCTTCAGGTGTGGGTGTGTGGGACCTGGTCTCTCTCATCGCTCGGTTTCACCTCACCTTTATCCCCACGTGTTGGCTTCCTTCACCAGCTCTCGTGATGGCAAGAGGAGCCCCAGCCTCCATTCTTCCAGGTTCCGCTGCTTCCAAAAAGAGTTTCTCTTCACCAGTAGCTGACTCGTGTGTCCCAGTGGCAGCTGTGATTGGACCCATCCAGATCACGGGTCCATCCCGAAGCATCCCCGTTGGCCATGATGTTATGCAGATGGGCCGGTCCTGGGTCCTGGGTCCCAGGCTCATCCTAAAGCTGGGCTGGAGGTTGACATTAGCCACGAACCACTTGGACTGATTCTGGGGGAAGAGGGCTCCCCAGAGGAAACCTGGGGCTGTGTTTCTAGGAGTGGGGGCATGCTGACCGGCAGGCACAGCAAATGTCTGCACACCTGAGCTCTTCTGTCTTTACAGTCAGTCCCCTGCTCCCTTCAAACGGCCCTGCTCGAGCCACCCTTCCTTCTCTTCTGAATCCTCGCAGCAACCGTATGAAGGGCTGTTAGGTGTCAGGCAGCGTGGGTGTGAACCCCAGCCCTGCACGCTTTCTCAGGTGCATCCGTGGGCAGGTCACTTTCCTCTCCTGAAGCTCAGTGTCCCCATCTGTCAAATGAGGGGGGACGGTGTTTTCTTCCCAGGGGGGTCACGAGGGTCAGTGAGTATGTGGAGCTCAGAGTCTGGAAGGCGGGAGGGCTCAAGAAGTGGAGGCTCGTCGTTCACTGCATTTGTCCGGTGGGAAAACTATGTCCTTGTGTCGTTGTCCAAGGCCCCACAGCCAGCTAGCAGCTGAGCTGGGACTTGAGCCCAGCCTGTCTCATCCCGAACCAAGTACCAGCTCGTTCTGCAGCCTGACCTCCTCCGTTGACCTTCCTGTTTGTGGAGGGTTTCTCCTGGTACAGCTCACCTCTGCAGGCACCTGGGGTCCGTGCACAAACGCTGTTGCACATCTTCAGTGTACCAGGCACTAAGCTAGACCCTGAGCAGACAAGGCAGAACGAACATTCAGAGCAGTCATTTGATGGGGTGAGCCGGGCAGCCCCGAGGATGGAGGACGGATGCTTCGTGCTGTAGGGGTGACCTTTCCAAGAGAGGAAACCGTGAGCTGTGTCTGCCCAGAGGAACTGGGGCTGTACAGGCAGCGAGGGGAAGGACGTGGATGCCTTGCCGCTTTAGCAGGGCGTATGTAAAGCTTGATGAGCTGATCGGTGTTCCTTGAACGGAGTTTGCCCAGTGGGTTTGGTCACCATTAAGTTGTTGACTCTTGCTAACAATGGCCTGTAATCTCCTTGTTTTCAGTGTGGAATAATTTATTGGCTATTCGGTGGTGCCATCAGGAATCTCGGAAGCCCAGCACGTGTAACTAAATGGCTTCAGCCACTCCAGGTATGGCACGTACCTCCATAGATACCGTCTATGGAGAGCCTTAAAAATTCACAGTAGTTAGGGGTGTGTGTGGGGGTGTGGGTGTGTTTGCAGAAAGAGAAAATAAAACAGAGAATTAGTGTCAGCCAGAACTTTGTTTGAAATGAGAATTTGACTACCTTTTAAAATTGCACTGAGTCTGTCATATTGTTATCACATTAGCTGTCACCAGACTGAATTTTTATAATTATCTCCAACTCACCACTCCCTTTCTCGCCACCATTCTTAATGATCTGAGAGGTAGGCAATTAGAGCAGCCGTCTGACTAGCTGATTCCCTTCTAACACCCGGTAAACCCCAGGAGCAGAAATACACGGGGATGTTTGCAATGACCGAGAGGGGCCACAGGAGCAACGTGAGAGGGATCCAGACGGAAGCCACCTTTGACCTCTCTGCACAGGTGAGGATTCTGCCTGGGGTTCTGGCGGTTCTGGGCAGCGGACCTGTACACAACGGACTCTCCTTTCTCCCGAGTCCACCTTCACCCCTGCTGTGTGTGCTCTGAGGCGGGGGGGTGGTGTGCTCAGATTCAGAAGAAACGTCTAAGTGCTTTAGTGGACATAGGCTCAGTCTTCCTGAGTCTAACACCAGCCAACACTTACACAGCACCTACTGTGGGACGGGCACTGCTCCAAGCCTGTTATGTACACTCATTAACTTAACGCTCTGGAAAAACTCGGTGAGAACAGGACCTAATCCATTTTGTGCTCCTTCCTAACAGTAGCAGGTAAATGGGTGGAAGAGCGGTCTCTGCTGGCATGTTCCATCGCACCGTGTGTGATGTGTGTGGCAGGAGGGCACTGTGTGTGCTGGGGCCTCCTTCTGGGAGCCAGGTCCTTGGTGCTGGCATGACGCAATGTCTGTACCTGCGACCTGCACACAAATCCACATGGCAACCGAAATAAAATTTCACAACACTGGGACTTCCCTGGTGGCGCAGTGGTTAAGAATCTGCCCACCAACACAGGGGACACGGGATCGAGCCTTGGTCAGGGAAGATCCCACATGCCACGGAGTAACTAAGCCCGTGCACCACGACTACTGAGCCTGCACTCTAGAGCCCACGAGCCACAACTACTGAGCCCATGTGCCACAACTACTGAAGGCTGCGTGCCTAGAGCCCATGCTCTACAACAAGAGAAGCCACCGCAATGAGAAGCCCGTGCACCACAGCAAAGAGTAGCCCTCGCTCACTGCAACTAGAGAAAGCCCGCATGCAGCAACGAAGACCTGATGCAGCCAAAAATAATAAATAAATTTAAAAAAAAACACTAAAATTTCACAAAACAATCTGACTTTATTATATGGGATGAACTCCAGAATGTTGGTAAGACCCTCTAACTTGACGTCTGTCCACAAATGGGTCACAGCAAAAACCCTGCTCTGTAAATCCCACCCCTGTCCCCATCTCATCTCTTTAGCTCCTACTCCCAACACCTTGGTGGGTGTTGCCTTGTGCATGTGCATGTGGTGACTCAGTCTTCATTTTGGCTGAGTTTGTCCTTTGCTTTTTGTTGTTGTTGTTGTTGTTTTATTTTCTTCCCTCATTTTAAAAAAGTTTTTTTTATTGTAGTATAGTTGCTTTACAATGTTGTATTAGTTTCTACTGTACAGCAAAGTGAATCAGCTATACGTATACGTATACCCCCTCTTTTTTGTATTTCCTTCCCGTTTAGGTCACCACAGAGCATTGAGCCGAGTTCCCTGTGCTATACAGTAGGTTCTCATTAGTTATCTATTTTATACATGGTATCAATAGTGTATATATTTCAATCCCAATATCCCAATTCATCCCACCTCCCCCCTTTCCCCTTGGTATCTATACACTTGTTCTCTACGTCTGTGTCTCTATTTCTGCTTTGTAAATAAGATCGCATGTACCAGTTTTTTCAGATTCCACATATTTGGAATCTGGAGTTTTGTTCCCAGGATTTTTCTGACCCAAGAATGCTAGTTGGAGGTGGTCAGCGCTTAGAATGACGGGTGCAGTGAGGGTTTTGTTAGAGGGTGTCCTGCCTTTCCTCTGTCCTGATGCTAGTTCTCTACAGCAGCCAGTGATGTCCAAGGTCATAGTAAGAACCAGAATAAAGACTGCCACTTTTTGAATGCTCCCTCTGTGCCAGGTCTGTGTCAAACTCTCTCTGTGTAGTATAGTATACCACACTCCGTCACAACAACAATCCCATGAACGTGGTGATAAGCCACTTCTGTGCATTGAGCACGTGTGCTAAGTGCCAGGCTAAGCACTCTGCATGCAACATTGTGTTAAATGTTCTATAATGTTATAGGAAGATATCCTTGTCCGAATTTTACAGGTGGAGAAACTGAGGCTCACAGAAGTTAGGCAACTGACTTATAGCTATGCAATTAACGAGAGAATCTCAGGTTCAAGGGGGATTGTCCTTAACAACTTAGCTTTCCTGATGGGACACTGACCAAACATCTTTGGGGTTTTGGCTGCCCCATTTTTTCTCCCGAAACCGTGGTATTGAGGTCACCTTGCTGTCATCAAAGGGAAGAAAAATCCCACTCACAATTCTTATTTATTTGTTTCTTCTTACAATTATTATTATTATTATTTGCACAGAAATCATTTCCCTGTGTTAGTCCCATTTTCCCCAAACAGCATAAATGATTTAGCTACCTGCTGCGCTATGGCAGCTGCCACTCTCGGCAGGGGAGTTGCAAAGTTGAAATCGTAATGATGAGAAGACGCTGGTGAACGTGCTGCTTCCCGAGGGAGGGAAGAAGCCCATCATAAGCTCAGGCCACTGAGGGTTGGCTTGGCAGGGAATGGCTTTCTCCTTCATTGGTTTCTGTGTTTTCCCCTTCATTTCCCTTTTTAAATGTTAGAGCATATCAAATGAGCCCTCTCTCCCTCCAGGGCAGTTTCAATCTCTTACATTTTTTGGTTGGGCATTCCTGTGGGTTGGTTGTTTTATTTTTATTTTTGGATGATGGATTGAGTAGCGGCATGGAGAGTTTCGAGGTAAGAGAGAGTTTTATTTTTACAGTTTAGGCAAAATCGCAAAAATAAATGAGGCTAAGAGCTCTCTGGCCAAGGCCGTCTCTTTTAGTGCTTGCAGGACTGACCGTTTTGTTGGCCTTCAACAGTTAATTATAATAGGAACCGACACACATGGCGTGCATTATTTAGATCCAGCTTTTTAAAAAAATTTTATTGGAGTATAGTTGATTTACAATGTTGTGCTAGTTTCAGGTGTACAGCAGAGTGAATCAGTTATACATATACGTATGTCCACTCTTTTTTTTTTTAGATTCTTTTCCTATATAGGCCATTACAGAGTATTTCACAGGAGTTCCCTGTGCAATACAGCAGGGTCTTATTGGTTATCTATTTTATATATAGTAGTGTGTGTGGGACTGACATAGATCCAGCTTTAATGCCAGAGTTTTGGCTGAGGCAGACTTTCCAAATCAAGTATTTTTGCCAGAAGTGACAAATTTCCTTTCCCAGAGTAGATCAGATGCTGATGGGAACAGATGGCCTCCTGTCCCCTCCCTGCCCCACCAGAGCTTTTCTGCCAGGCCAACCTTTCTCCGCTACTTCCCTTCCCACCCTAAGGTGTTAGCATCCCCTCACCACGTGAGTTTTGTTGTTTGTTACTGCACCCACCAGACTCACAATAACTCCTTTCTTTAAGAAGTCCTGGCTGGCCTGATAAGACAAGGGCAGCAGCCTCGAGAGACTTAAAAAGAGCTTGTCCATTTATGTTTCTGAAAAGCCCTCGCCTGTGTTAAAAGTTTCCCTGTGCACATATGTGTCAGGGAATGTTTTCTTGGGCTCCAAGACTGTATTTCTTGGCCAGAGGGAAAGTGCAGTCTGTATACTTAAAAATGTGAAATCTGAGATGATCTTTACATGATCAATAGCTTGTCGGTTTGGTTCAGCCACATCTTCAATATTGTCAGCTTTGATTAAATTTGCTGTTCTGCCTTTTCACCATTCCACCCCCCCTCCCCTGCTCCCCACCCGCCCCGGACTGTCCGACCTGTCCCAGGTACCTGGTATCCAGAGCTGGCAGTTGTGGTCCGTCTCTCCTTAACACGAGGTTGAAGGGTATCCCAGGTGGTAAGCAGAATGAGGGAGGACCCAGAAGTGAATGGGGGCATTTCCATGGTGATCCTGTTCTAGCTCCTGGAGAGGAAGAGAAAGAAGGCAGAGTTTTGAGCAGAGTGAAAACAAAAAACTACATTTTTTCCCCCTGCTTATTCCTGACCAGTACTAACTTCGGACTGTTTTGAGCTGGAATCCTTGGTCGTATCATGGAGACACGCTAGATGGCATGTTCTAAGATTCTTTCCCTGATAAGATAGAGAATTGTTGGCAAATGCTTTTCGGTTTAAGGGCTTATCCATATGAGCTTTTGAGGGAACCTTTTATTATTATATTCATTGATGAGGAAAATGGAGAGGCAGGTTCTGAAACAATCATCCGAAGGCTTAAATGAGGTATTTCTTTTTATAAAAATCAAAATTGTCTGGGCTGAGATTCTAATCAATGGCAGGAATGGGTCACGGTTGCCTAGTAGTCTAGTTTGCGTCCCGGTGTACACATGTAACCTTTGGTTAGTTAGTGGCCATTTAAACAACAGACCCATACCTTAAAGGCAAGAACGTTCAAGACCCAGGAAACAGTGGAGGGCATGAGGAACCAAGCGATTGCTCCAGAAGGGGCAATGCCCAGTAGACAAAATGAAATACATAGACATGGACTTATCTAACTAGGGGCCCCAGATCATTGGATGTTCCCTCCTTTCTTGTGAATCTCGAAGGTGGAGTGTTTGGGGGCAAGGGGCGTGTGCAGAGCTGAATACATATCAGCAGGGCTTTTAGGGGTTTGGTGCTGGATTATTTAGAAGTCAGAACCTCAGTGTGGAGTAGTCTAGAGAGAAAGAAGCACAATGAAGAAAGCCTTTGTACATTAAAGCCACAGGCTCAGACAAATAGTACACATGCCTGTGCAACATGACAAAGAAGAGAGACCGGGAAGAAGTGAATGAACAACTTTCATCCATCGAAAGGTGGCAACGTATTTTCCTGATTGGAATATTCATTGACAAAGCACTTTAATTTCCAGTTGTTTTCAGAGTTAAGGTGGAGGTGAACAGTGCACGCTGCAGTGATAGCATGGTGGTGTTGAGCTCCCGAGGTTGAATTAGGCGACTCTGGGTCGTCTGCTCCTTTTCTGTGAAATCACCCGAGTGGGTGCAGCTACACGATATGGATCTGTTTCACGGTGTTCATTGCACTGAACCCAGGAGTTGAAATGAGCCATAAGAAAGAAAACTCTGTTGCTTTGCTGTTTCTGTGTAGGAGTTTGTAATCGACACACCATGCGAAAATGCTGAGAAGATGTACATTGGAAATGCCACGTACAGGAATTATGCAGCAGTCTTTGCCCAGCTCATCATAAACGGAAGATCTCAAGGTTTGTTACCGACACAGAAACCTAGGATATTTCCCTTTACTAGTACTATTCTCCCATGAGTACTTTACACAGAAAACCCACCTCAGAGGGCTGTTTCTACCTTGTAAAACAATTCAGCACTAACATTATCTCCTAAATATACATGATGAGACGATTTATCATTACATTCAACATTAGACACTATAATGGGCAGTGCACAGTCATAGAACAAACTGAATTTCAAGATCAACATAATTGTACACTGTCCCAGGAAATGAGCAAAGTTTTGATCATATCTTTAGAGACTTTAGTAAGTGTCTCTTCACCTTCCTTAGGGCCCCACTGTTTCATCGTTCCTGTCTGCGATGAAAACGGAAGCATGTACCCAGGAGTGACAGCTATTGATATGATGTATAAAGAAGGTGAGTCCCCAGGTGACCCCTCTCCCACCCTTCTTTTCACTTCCTGCCTGTTCCCTACCCCACCCAGTGAGAATCCAGCCTAACTCATGAAAGCAGTGAAGGCAGAGAAGACTCTGATTTTGAAGCCTGATTAGTCTTCTGTGTATGGCAGTTAGAGAAGGTTGCAGACTGCCATTTATGAACACGCATTGGTCCCATTTCTCCCAGCCTCTCGTGTTTACTAGTCATGAGGCAGCTCTGTCCCCAGCTGTTTCGTCTCCTCTCTCCTTCTTGGACTTGTGGGGCCCTCGGAGGGCAGGTTGAGGTTCTCTCTTTCATGGCCCAGAGCCACCAGCCTCAGTGGGTCCTAAGGATTGCCTCCGTGGACTAGTTTGCTAGGGCTCTTGTACTCACACTGAGTGGCTTAAACAACAGAAATGTATCGACTCACAATTGGGGAGGCTACGAGTCCGAGGTCAAGGTGTCAGGGGAGTTTGTTCCTCCTGAGGGCTGGGATGGGGAGGATATGCTCCAGACCTCTCTCCTTGGCTTGTAGGTGGCCATCTTCATGTCCACACGGCGTTCTCCCTCTGTGCTTGTCTGTGTCCAATTTCCTCTTTTTATAAGGACACCGGTCATTTGAATGAGGGCCCACAAATGCCCTCATTTTAAGTTGATTGCCTCTGTAAAGACCCTTTCCCCAAATAAGGTTACATTCACGGGTATTAAGGGTGAGGACTGCAACATATCAATCTTGGGGGAGACACAGTGCAACCCGGAATGCTCGGTGAGAGCAGGCCATGCCTGTGGGCTCCACTGGTTGTCCCCAGCCAAGTGAAGTCAAAAACGCAGGTGGGGGGAGAAGGGAAAAAAGAGAGAGGAAAGAGCAGAAGAGAAGGGGGAGGAGACGATCCTTTGGAGGATGGGGCTAAGCTCAACCTGGCCCCGTAGGGATATTGACCACCGCGTGCCTGCAGGAATGGGCTGCAAGTGCTTTAGGTGACTGAGGCCCTGATCCCTTGAAAACACCTGATGTGTCAAGTGCTGTTGAGAGTAGAGGGGTCACCCGGCCCTCATGAAGTGGTGCCAGACATTCACGACACTGAAAGTCTGAGCTGGTTTCCTTGTAAGCTCGTAAGTACCACTGTGACCTTGTCAAGGGGTGATGTTCTAAATAAGACCTGCACTAAAAAAAGATCTTTTCTCCCAGAGTAAGTCTCCCTAAGTGTGAGATGAACAAAAAATAGACCCCAGATTCCGACAGGTGTTCTGAGGAAATGGGTCTGGCAGATTTTAAGAAACTTCTTCGGACATGGTCACCCTACCCACCCACTGCTGTCCCTCTGGCCGTTTCCCAGTGTCTTCTAGGCATTTGCTGTCACAAATTCACCCCATGTTCTGGGGAGGAAGCACCGAGAAGGGGGAGGAATTTGAGTTCTGCGTCACTGGGGGGCGTAAGGGGCTTTCCTCCTTCTCTGTGTTCAGTCTGATGTTCTTTCAGTTGCCTAGAATTCTCCCTTTTCTAGTCACAGCAACTGCTCAGGTGGGAAGCTGTGTCCCCACCAGACCCCACCCCCCAGCTGGCCTCAGAGCAGGTGGGCTGCACAGAGGGTCTAGCATTTTCTCCTCTATTCTTGGTAGGAAGGAGGGGGCTGGAGAAGCAGGCACCACTCTTCATGGCAACAAGCAAACAGCATCCCCACCCCAAATAAGAAAGCAGCAACAATTCTGGAAGTGAGATAACGGGCTTTGCGTTTTAGCAGCAACAGACCTGGGAAGTGGCCCGGACAGTATTTCTGATGCACATAAACTTGCCCCCTACAGCTCCGTTTCCCGTCTGCTCTCTCTAGGTCTGCATGGTGTTGATAACGGGATTCTGAGATTTGACAAGGTTCGGTTACCAAGGGAGAACCTGCTGGATAAGTGAGTAGTTGTCTCCTAAACTCGGACTTGCTGCGCGTGTGAGCTCTTTGCCCGCCTTCCCAGGCCTGGTTCCTGGGTCTCGTGGGCTGTACGTTCAGAGTGTCTTCTCATAACCTCTCCTACAATTTTACTGACAATTAATTGAGAAATGTAGATAAGCAAATCAAAAAAAGTTAAAATTATCCCAAATGCTATCACCCAGACACAATGTTTGTTATCCTTTCATGTATAACACTTTAGACTTTTCTCTATGAGGTTATATCTAAAGAGAGAGAGAGATGTTCGATTTTCACTGAATGAAGTCCCCTTAGAAATTCTATTTTTTTTAACTTGTAATTTCTGTTTAACATTATATGTCCAATGTTTCTGTGCAACAATAAATACACATAGGCATTATCATTTTTATTTTTATTTATTTATTTTATTTTTGGCTGTGTTGGGTCTTCGTTGCTGTGCACAGGCTTTCTCTAGTTAGGGCGAGCGGGGGCTACTCTTCATTGTGGTGCACGGGCTTCTCATTGTGGTGGCTTCTCTTGTTGCAGAGCACGGGCTCTAGGCGCGCAGGCTTCAGTAGTTGTGGCGCATGGGCTTTGTTGCTCCGCGGCATGTGGGATCTTCCCGGACCAGGGATAGATCCCGTGACCCCTTCATTGGCAGGTGGATTCTTAACCACTGTGCCACCAGGGAAGCCCCTATCATTTTTTTTTTAATAAATTTATTTATTTATTTATTTATTTATGGCTGTGTTGGGTTTTCGTTTCTGTGTGAGGGCTTTCTCCAGTTGCGGCAAGCGGAGGCCACTCTTCACCGCGGTGCGCGGGCCTCACACTATCACGGCCTCTCTTGTTGCGGAGCACAAGCTCCAGACGCGCAGGCTCAGTAATTGTGGCTCACGGGCCTAGTTGCTCCGCGGCATGTGAGATCTTCCCAGACCAGGGCTCGAACCCGTGTCCCCTGCATTAGCAGGCAGATTCTCAACCACTGCGCCACCAGGGAAGCCCCCCTATCATTTTTAATATTACCATAATAGACTGTTAAATGATCTATAAGTTATGTATCAATCCCTTATTGTTGGTATTTAGGTTATTTCCTTAAAAAAATTTTTTTTTTGGCTATCATAAAATAATTAGTGTTATTGCCTTCTTTGTGGATGGCAGGAGATAAGGTACCATCCTTCAGCTTCAGAGGCTGTTCTAACCAGTACTGGTTGGGTGGATAATATCAGAGGTGCTTAGTGTCATTTCCCAGCCTCCCTCAGTGAGGTCAGATGGGTGAAAGAACGAGGTGAAGGTTGCTTCTACAAGTGCATTCCAGGGGTGGAGCCCCAGGGGTTCACTATGCTCTTTGCAGAGGCTAAGAAACACCAATTAACTTTACTTTTCTCAGCAGCATTTCATGTATCCAATAAAGATCCTGAACTACAGTGATATTTAAATTTGTGAAGAAGCGAGCCATCAGGCTTGCTGCTTGCTTTCCTATAGATTTTCCTTTAACACTTTACTCCTTTTTACTTTTTATTTTTAATTAATTTTTATTGGGATATAGTTGGTTTACAACGTTGTGTTAGTTTCAGGTGTACAGCAAAGTGAATCAGTTATACATATACATATAGCCACTCTTTTTTAGATTCTCTTCCCATATAGGTCATTACAGAGTATTGAGTAGAGTTCCCTGCGCTATACAGTAGGTTCTTATTAGTTATCTATTTTATATATAGTAGTGTGTATATGTCACTCCCAGTCTCCCAGTTTATCCCTCTCCTCCCTTTCACCCCTGGTAACCATAAGTTTGTTTTCTACATCTGTGACTCTATTTCTGTTTTGTAGATAGGTTCGTTTGTACCATTTTTTAAGATTCCACATATAAGCGATATCATATGATATTTGTCTTTGTCTGACTTACTTCATTCAGTATGACAATCTCTGGGTCCATCCATGTCGCTGCAAATGGCATTATTTCGTTCTTTTTTTATGTCTGAGTAATATTGCATTGCATATATGTACCACATCTTCTTTATCCATTCCTCTGTTGATGGGCATTTAGGTTGCTTCCATGTCCTGGCTATTGTAAATAGTGCTGCAATGAACACTGGGGTAACTTTACTCCTTTTTACTGCCTGCAAGTTCTTGCCAGTAAATAAATGTCACACATGCCAAAAGTTTAAGGACGATATGGTGGAAACAAACTTAAAATGGACCAAATTCTGGTTGACATTTTTCCCTCTGTGAATTGGTAAGAAACGAAATGGAAACAACAAAAGCGTCTTTGTAGTTGTCCTGGTGGGTGATGAAAGCCCCAGGCCTCCTCAGGAATGACCAGTGCCCATGCCAGCAAATCATAGGACCACCAGCCTTCCCCAGAGGTGCCTGTACCTTTCCTGGTGACTTATCAGCATCACTCCATTCTCGGAGATGGGGAAGAGGGAAGGAAAGCCACAGATGTGGAGCTCTCCAATTTTCATCCATACTAATAGGATCTTAATGGACTGGACAGTCCTCGGCCAGAACCTGGACCCACTGGCTTAGCATTCATCCAATGCACTAGGGATCAGAAAGTCAGATTCAACCAGAAAGAAAAATGATAGGGAGCTACACGGTCTGTAGAAAATATGAGAATATATAGAATATTCTTTGGTAAGCAAGATTTGATTTAAAAGCCATTCCATTGGTATTTAAGATGCCCCCCAAATACTACAGAACAGCAGGGGCAACACACTTTGGGGGTGTTGGTTTATCACTTGATCAAAAGGGTTTGTAAGCAGATGTACAGATTCAATGAAATTCCTGTCAAAATCCCAGCTGCCTTTTTTTTTTTTTTGAAAAAACTGAGAAACTGGTTCTAAAATTCATATGGAAATGCAAGAGACTCAGACTACCCAAAACAATCTTGATAAAGGAGAACAAAGTAGGAGGACTCACATCCCTGATTTGAAAAATTAGTACAAATCTACAGTTATCAGGATAGTGTGGAATTGGCATACGGCTATATGTATGGACAATGGAATAGATAGAGGATCTAGAGATAAATCCTTGCACTTATGGTCAATTGATATTCAACAAGGGTGACAAGATAATTTAATGGGGAAAAATGGTCTTCTCAACAAATGGTGCTGGAACAACTGGATATCATAAGCATGAAGTTGGACCTTTACCTCATATGATATACAAAAATTAACACAGGATGGATCACAGATCTAAATGTAAGAGCTAAAAGTATAAAACTCATAAAAGAAAACATAGGTGTGCTGGGACTTCGGTTAAGACTCCGCACTCCCAATGCAGGGGGCCCAGGTTTGATCCCTGGTCAGGGAACTAGATCCCTCATGCCTCAACTAAGAGTCCACATGCTGCAACTAAAGATCCCACACGCCGCAACTAAGACCCAGGCAGCCAAATAAATAAATATTTTTAAAAAAAGAAGACATAGATATAAATCTTTGTGACCTTGTTTAGGCAATGATTTCTTAGGTGTGACACCAAAAGCACAAGGAACCAAAGATAAAATAGATAAACTGGACGTCATCAAAGTTAAAAAACTTGTGCAGCAAAGGACACTATGAAGAAAGTGAAAAGACAATCCACAGAATGGGAGAAAATATTTGCAAATCTTACATATCATAAGAACCTAGTATCCAGACTGTAAAAGGAACTATATTACAGCTCAACAGTAAGAAGACAAATGACCCAATTAAAAATGGGCAAAAATATGAATAGACATTTATCCAAAGAAGATATTGAAATGGCTAATAAGCACATGAAAAGATGTTCAACATCACTGTCGTTAAGGAAATGCCAATGAAAACCACAGTGAAGTACCACTTTGCGCTCACTTCATGGCTGTAATAAAAGAAACAGATGATAACGAGTGTTGGTGAGGATGTGGAGAAACTGGAGCCTTCATCCATTGCTGGTGGGGATGTAAACTGGTGTTGTCAACTTGGAGAAGAATTTGGCAGTTCTTCAAAAGTTTAACATCTTCATAGGACCTAGCAATTCTACTCCTAGGTCTTTATGAAGACGTTGTCTACAAGAGAATTGAAAATATATATCCACACAAAAACTTGTGTACAAATGTTCATAACAGTTATTCATAATAGCCAAAAAAAGTGGAAACAGCACAAATATCCATCAACTGATGAACGGATAAACAACATAAGGTATATCCATACAATGGAACATCATTTGGCCATAAAAAGAAATGAAGTACCGATACATGTTACAACATGCGTGAACCTTGAAAACAGTGTGTCAAGTGAAAGAAGCCAGACACAAAGGCCACACATCGTATGCTACGACTTATGTGAAATGTCCAGAATAGACAAATCCATAGAGTTAGAAAGTAGATTAATGGTTGCTGGGCTCTGGAGGGTAGGGAGTATGGGACAGGACTGCTAATGGTATGGGGTTTCTTTTTGGGGTGATGAAATGCTTTGAAATTGGATAGTGGTCATGGTTGTACAACTTCGTGAATATGCTAAAAACCATCGAACTGTACACTTTAAAAAGGTGAAGTTTATGGTAAATGATTTGTATCTCAACAGCAAAAAAGTGGACTGATGTGCCGTCTTTACACCCAGGCTCTGGTGTTGGTTTGATGATGGCGGTCCTCATGCCTGTCTTCGTCAGAGTCCACTGCTGAGTTGCGGGATAGTAGTGGCGGGAAATCTGCTCGTACTTTCCATGAGTTGAGCCTTTCTCAGCATCTCCTGGGGAGGCACTTGTCCTGCTCCCCAACGCTGCTGTCTTGTGAGGGAGGATCCAGGATGGGGAACCCTGTGCGACTTCCCTGTGTGTGCTCGTGGGAGCCACCTGACCTCATTTCTAGGCGCCATGTTCTTCTCTTACGTTAACCCCATCTCTCTTTTCCACCTGCCTCTCCCCCACCGCAGGTTCGGTTCTGTGGCTCCAGGTGGGCAGTACCACTCCCCCATTAAGGACAAGAGTGCAAGATTCAATGTGATGTTGGCGGTGCTGACCCCTTCGAGACTGGCTGTGACTTTCCAAGCTACGGGCTCTGTGAAGGTAACTGACTCTGATGTTAATTTCCCTTGCTATTTATTCTCTGCATGTTCCAGGGGTGGGTAACAATGTCAAGAGTTGAGCTGCTTGAGCCACGGTTGGTGTAAGGTGGCCTGGGTTGCTGGTTAGGTGCTAGTGAGTGCCAGATGGCCCTGCACAGAGAACCTTTCTGCAGCCTTCTTACCGTGGGGTCCCATCCCCCTGCATCTCAGATGTGTGCTGCTGATTACGGTGGGTGGAACATAGGCGGTGCGGCAACAGGGCCACTAAAGATGGTCCCGGGAGAATTGGTTGTTCAGAACAAACACATCTTCTGGAAAAGCAGCTAAGAGCTGACTCATGGATAAGGGCCTGCGTGCCTTGGCTGAATTCACTGGGGAGCATTGATGCTTGCGCGGCTGTTTGGCGTGTGATAGTCACCATCACAGGCAGGAGTTCATGAGGCCAGACCTCCAGAAGCCAACTCTGCCTCCCATTTCCCCCCGCCCCCTCCTCTGTCTTGGTTTGGAAAAAGCAGCCAGGAGAGAAAAGCTCCGGAAGGCTGCCTGCTCCGCAGGGCACTGCACTGTCTGTTCTCTGGTCCCTCCCCGTCTCTTTGTATCTCTTAAGCTCCACTGAGCTTGGGGAAGCTGGAAGGAGAATTAACATACCCGTGAATATCCATCTGTGGCTTGAACCCAGATTCTCCAAGAAGGAGTAAGTTTCATTCACCTGACTCCAGGCCTGACATCAGTGTGAAGCCACCTGGAAAGCAGGAAAATCCTTCCTTTCTCCCTCCTGCCGGGTCTGCACTGCTCACAGGAAGCCTGCCTGACCGAGCTCTCTCATGTGGTGCCCTTCCCGCCAGTGGGTGCAGCTGTGACCCTCAGTCCTGAGCCAGTGACCATCTGCCCGCCCGTGGGCGCTGCTTTATGTGCTTGTTTTCGGTGGCTCTTTAAAGTGAGTGGGGTGCGTATTCAGTTCTGAAGACCCAGGTCCAGAGTGGCTCAGCGGGTCTCAGCTGAACCGGCTGAGTCAGTGAGGCCCCAGGAGAGCCTCAGGATGCAGGCCCAGGGGTGAGGCCAAGGCGCTGGCACAGCGGCAAAGTACGGAGGAAAATACTGCTTCCAAGTCTGTGATAGACACTGTTTCAGCCCTTTTCCAGACTCCAGAAGGAGGCAAGAGGAGAGAAAGCAGACGAGCCCAGAATTGCACTGTAGAGAAGATGGGACAGAAATCTGATCAGGGTTCTGTGAAGCGGGGACAGCCGTATCTGCACAATAGCCCCTCTGATCACAGCAGCCTCAGGGCCCCTCTGAGGAGAGTGCTGGTGAATATTAAAACCACATGCTGGTTCGTGGCTCTAAAGGTGCCGTAGAAACCCTGTGCTGTTACGTTTTGGAGTGGGTGATGTCGTTTGAAGGATGTCCACACTGCCAGGGACCGGTCCGCCCATTCAGGCCAGTGGTGGAGTCCTGGGGGGCAGGCATAGGGTGGTGTAGATGGGGCATGGGGGGGCCTTCTGGGAGAGACTTGGTTTTTAAGTATCAGTAGATCTGGAGCAGTGGGGGTGGGGAGAGAGGACACAGAGTGGCTGATTTTTAAAAGGCACCCGTTCTCCATTTTCCTGAGCATTATCAAGGGGCCAGCCCCTGCCAACTCCGGAGGGTCTGGGGAGGAGGGCACATTTGGATCAATTCCTTTTTGGGCATCTGACACACACACTTCGTTCCTGGCAATGTACAGGCCTTATCACGATCGTGGGCTCTGAAATCAGAGAACCCTGGGCTCAAACCTCAGCCTGGATGTGACCAGCCATGGGGGCGTGGGCAAATCAGTAGCCTTCTTTAAGCCTCAGTGTCTTCATTTGTAAAATGGGCCTTCTGATAATGGTGAGGCCTGGGTGAGGATGTGAGTGCGGTGCTGACACAGGGCAAGGGCTCCGTCGCTCAGAGCTGTTGCTGATGTGATGGCAGCTCCCGCTGCTGTTGCTGGGGAGATAGGCGTTGGCTGTGGGAGAGGAATAAATGGGCTTTTCCATGAAACAAACGCCTGGAGTCCTGGCCTCCAGGCAGCCAGGCGATCTGAGACGTTTTGCAGAGGTGCGTGGTGTCCCTTGGATTCCTGAGTATCTGAAGCAAAACACAGTGGTCGTGAGTCGGCACCTGCCCTGTTTGGGAGGCGGGTTTGCCCGGTGACGGGGAGACCCCTCGCAGAGCTGGACGGGCCTCAGACCCATGTGGTCCAGATACGGCCGATGTGTCGTCCCTGACGGACCCCGGCCGCTGTGATCTCATCGCGAGCATCTCTGGCGAGGATGATCTCACCCGCTCTCTTGGCAGCTCCTCCCCTCCTACAGCTTAAACACAGGACAGATGCTTTCTCAGCTGAAACCTGAGAAGGTCCTGCTTTTTCTGTGCTCACTGATGAGTGGAAAACGGATCCCTTTCTCCAAAGGGCATTCCTCCTGTGTTAGAAAACTGTCACCATGGCTCCCCATGGTGACATTTGCTCAAGGCCAGCACGCCTGGTCATTTTAAACTCTGCCCAGATGTGTTTTTTTTCCCCCATGGTTATCTCTCATTTTCATAGCGTTTCTCAATATCTTCAGATTTTCTCTTAAAGTCTTGCTGTAATAGCCATGCTCTCGTTTGTGCCCCAAATGCCATGTCTGATTAAATGATTAGCAGAGACAAAAGGAAAAGGAAACTAAGACATTTTGGTGGGGGGGGGGGGATGCACATTGCAGCCGAAGTCGGAGTGGGGGGGGGGATGCTGGGAAGCCTTTTCTGAAGGAGGAAGGAAGCTGGGGAGAGTCACGGTGGGTTTGGAGGCAGAAGTAGAGGAAGTGTGAAATGTACATGAGGTCTAGCCCAGAGTTTTGGGTCGATTTTGCATGGAAATAATATTCTAGCATAAGGCAAGCTGGTGCCCACTTTCAAAAGAGTCTCCCTAATCCTTTAAGTAGGTGTTACTCCGTAGCCGGGTCCCACCCTCAGGGTTTCGGATGCAGCAGCTCTGGGGTGCGGCCAGAGAATCTGCATTTCTACCCGGTGATGCTGAGGTTACCGGTCCAGGACCGCCCTTGGAGAACCGCTGCACAGAACAGACGGATGCAATTCTAAATTCCTGGCCCCATCCCAGCCACCCTGTCACCCTCTGTGGCCTCACAGTGCCTCCAGGAACAAGGCACATTCTCTTCCAGTTTCCAGTGCCTTCCACGACCGACCTCTCACCCCGCCCACCTCGTGCTGCGGTGCCGCCTGGCGAGCCCGTCCCCACCTTTCGCCTGGTTAGTTTCCCGGATGTTTCAGAGCTCCGGTAAATGTACCTCCTTCAGAAAGGTCACAGCCCGCAAGCGGTCCCTCTGTCATGTTCCAAGGCTCTGCACTCCCCTTGCAGCGTTTATTGTGGTTATAACCGACTCATGGTGTGATAGCTGTCTCCCCTGCAAGCCTAAAAGCTCCACGCAGCCAGGGGCCCTGCCGGCCTCGTTCGCCGCCATGTGTTCGGCCTCCCACACAATGCTGGGCACAGAGTAGATGCACAGCAAATAGGACTTGGAAGAATGGGTGAAGAATGAATCAGAATTCACATAGAAAGCACCTGGGTTAGTTCTTAGCGGAGATCAGTTCTCAGTATGTGTTCATTCTGTGCCTCCCCATCCCAACCCCTCAGCCTGTTGCCAGGGTGACTGGGACGGATGCTGCCGCATCTTCCTTCTAACGCTCTGTGGCTCTTCCGCCCAGAACAAGGTGTCTTCTTTCTTCCTTCCTGTTTGTCCTGTCCCAGGCACTGCCCTTCGTGTCTGCTTCGTATGTACGTGCCGGCTTACGGCGCCAGGAGGGGGCACTGTGTTGGCGCCCATTTTGCAGTTAGGGATGAGGCCCTGGTGGTCAAGGAGTCACCCGGGGTGGGTGGGCACCTCGCACAGGGTGTCAGCGACTCGCAGGGGCCATACTGCAGGGTCTGCGTGTTGAGTACAAGTCAGGAGTCCTGGACTGTCTCTCCGGTTCTGGATCCAGGGATCGTTGACACCACGCCCACCCTGCCGGCTGCTGGAAAGCACGGTTTGTGTGGAGAAAGCTACGGCTTCTCTCGTTTCTTTGAGTGAAATGATCAGCTGGCCCTTGTTTGCGTTGCCTGCTTTTGGCAACTCTGCTGTGTGCTTGGTGAGGTCACAGTTAAAGCGGGGCCCAGATCCCCCCCGGGGTTGGGTGGTTGGCCAGGAGAGCCTGGGGGACCGCAGGCTGAGTCTTTGGGCCTCCCCGGCCATGGGGACACCCTGCAGAGCACAGATGCTGGAGGCGTCAAGTGACTTTGTTCTGTCAGGGTGAGGCCACCACTCCTAACCGCTGGCAGGGAGGAGACCCCACGGTCATGGCCCCCCCGGATGGGCTCAGGGTCTGCTGCCACTGGGGCGTAGTGGGCCTGGGGCTTCACTTCAATTTCTCTGAGCTTTAGTTTTCTCAATGCGTGAAATGAGGCCAAAAAAAAAAAATTCCATCTGATGGAAACATTGTGAAAATTCCATGACTTAATTCGTCTCTTCACCATCACCACCACTACCAAGACTGTTACAAGAAAATAATACTTACTGAGCCTTTATTATAAGCCATGCCTGTCATAAGTGCTTTACAGGTGTTAACTCATTTCTCCTCACACAACTCTGAGAGGGTTCCATCGGTACCCTCGCTTCACATATGGGGAAACTGAGGCACAGGAGGTAAAGGAATTTGCCTGAGGTGGGCACTGGCTATGCTTCCTTTGACTTTGGTGGTCCTTGTTAAGGCAGTAGATGGCCCCGTGTTTGGAAGGATGGTCCCAGCATGTTGAGTAGATAAGATTGACATGTAGATATTATTAAAAGATACAGTAGAATTAAGGGGGAACAGGGGCAGCCCAATACAGTGCCTGAATACCTAGGAGCTGGAGATGCTTGGTCACAGGTGTGAGCTACTGAGTTAGCTGAGTTACAGCTTTGGGTCATGGCAGGCCACCAGCAGGCCGCTGAGTCCTTGGGTTAGGAAGAACCTCACCACAGGCATTAGCCAGCACTGCAGCCGCTGGGAGCCGTGCTCGTCCTCATCGCCTTGCCCCAGTGGCCAGCGCTGAGCCGAGGGAAGGGAAGGTGCCCCGTGTAAAGTTGCTGAGTTGAGAGGAGTGGGGTTGGCATGCCTGGAAGCAGTTGGAATGTTGTGCCTGTTCTAGACTCCAGAGTGAGGCCACTGAGAACACGGACTCTGGAATCAGCCTCTCTGGATTTGCATCCTGCCTCTGCATGGCCTTGGCAGGTTATTGAACCATCTCTTCACCTCTAAAAATCATAACAGCACCCCTTCGTAGAGCTGTAGTAAAGCCTGAGGGAATTAATACCTGTAAGGGGCTTATACAGTAAGTCCCCTACATATGAACGAGTTCCGTTCCGAGACTGCGTTCATAAGTCCAATTTGTTCGTAAGTTCAACAAAGTGAGCCTACGTACCCAACTAATGCTGTAATAAGTTTATAATACTTTTCACACAAATAATACATAAAAAACAAACAAACACAAAAAATAAAACATTTTAAATTTTACAGCATAGTCCCTTGAAAAATACAGTAGTACAGTACAACAGCTGGCATACAGGGGCTGGCATCGAGTGAACAGGCAAGAAGAGTTACTGACTGGAGGAGGGAGAGGAGGTGGGAGATGGTAGAGCTGAAGGATCGTCAGCAATAGGAGACGGAGGGCGAGCTGCAATTTCACTCATGCCTGACGTTGATGGCACAGGTTCTAGTTCCTTGCTGGATTCAATTCTATCTACCCTCTTGAAAAAACGATCCAGTGATGTCTGGGTAGTAGCTCTTTTTTTCTTGTCATGGATGACACTGACAGCGTAGCACTGGATTGCATTCTGAACGGCTGCTGTAACCTTTGTGTACCATTCTAGGTTCGGGTCCTGTGCCTCAAAAACTAACAGTGCCTCCTCAAATAAAGAAAATCCTAGGACTTCCCTGGTGGTCCAGTGGTTAAGAATCTGCCTGCCAATGCAGGGGACATGGGTTTGAGCCCTGGTCCGGGAAAATCCTACAGGCCGCGGAGCAACTAAGTCCGTGTGCCACGGCTGCTGAGCCTGCGCTCTAGAGCCCACGAGCCACAACTACTGAGCCCGTGTGCCACAACTACTGAGGCCCGCTCTCCTAGAGCCCGTGCTCTGCAGCAAGAGAAGCCACCGCAATGAGAAGTCCCCACACCACAACGAAGAGTAGCCCCCGCTCACCGCAACTGGAGAGAGCCCACGCACAGCAACGAAGACGCAACGCAGACAAAAATAAAAAAATAAAAAATAAAAATAAATTAATTATTTAAAAAATTTTTAAAAAAAGAAAGAAAATCACCTTGCCCTTTCCTGTGTCGTGAATCTCTTCGGTTCTTCAGTTACTTCTTCTTCCTCTACTTTTGTTTCCATCATTATTGCTTGGTGCTTCTTAGCAGTACCAACTACATCACCGCTGCTTTTATGCTTGCTTCCGGACATCCTGGGCTTGAAATAAAGATACTGTACTACTGTGCTCTACACAGTACTGTATAGTAAAGTGCATAAAGGCACAACCACTTTTAGAGGATGCACGCACGTGACAATGTACGCCAGACACGTGAACTAACTTACATGATTGGACATGTGAACGCACGTTCACATCTTTGAAAGTTTGCAACTTGAAGGTTCGTATGTAGGGGACTTACTGGCTAGGGCTTTAAATACTAAATCATCAATACATGTAGGCTGTTATTATTGTTAAAAGGGACCTGGAAGCTTATACAATCAAGTTCAGGTATACTGATGATTAAAAATGACATCTGAGGTTGTGAGGATCACAGATAAGGTTTATAACACATGCTTACCCCCAGGTGGTAGTGGCTGCTCAGAGCTGAGGGTGGAGAATTAGGAGGCTGAGTCTGGATGGGGCTGAAAAGTGGCTATGGTCGTGGTGAGAGCCACGTGGTGGGATGGGGAGCTGTGGGCTCTGTGCTGTCTGGCTGACCTCCTGGGGTTCAGTGAAGGACACGTGGTCTTGAGAGATGACTGGAGAGCCCAAATGACCATCTTTGAGTCCTCAAAGGTTGCAGTGTTGAAGATGGTGGGCAGCTTTTCTTATCTCCTGGGGCTGAGGGGAGAGCAAAGGGAAGAAATTGGTTTCAGGTGGGACTCTTGGGCCTTGTGATAGACACAGGGCCTTTCCCGATGGTGAGCATTGTTGGATGTGAATCAAGGGTCTGTGGACGGTGCTAGAGCCCACATTTTCAAGAGAGTCTTTCCCCTCTGTTGATGGGGGTTTGGGGATATCGTGTCCTCGAATGACCTTTCCAAGACCTTCTGATGGTGAGGGTTCATGGAGAATTAGAACAACAAAGAGGAGGAGGTTGGGGGCATCTGAGTATCCTCCTGAGTCAGAGGCGGCTCTTTAACCACAAGGGGCGAGGTGGTGCAGTCACTTGGGCCTGTGAGCGTTGGGTGAACACAGGGCAGAGCAGGCTGTGTGTTCCTGCTGGTCTCTGGTCTTGCCTTGGGGCTTCCTCTTCACCCAGGTTCTGATGCATCCCCAGAGATATCCCTGACGTCAGTGTTCTCTCCCCGGTGTCTGGTTCCTGTAGTGCCATGCTTGTGTGCCTTAGTCACAGGCTGGGGCTGGGGCTAGACAGCTTGTCAGAGTGTGACAGTCTATCTGCCCTGATGACCTTGAACCAGATGCTATGACATTCCTCCCTGAGTTGAAGCTCAGTCAGTCCTCTTAAATTAATAACTTCAATTTCTGTGGCTACCACTATAAAACTACCAGATTTTTGTCTGTTTAATTCCTGCTAGGAGGTCACGTATTTTTATTTTCTTCTGGGATCATTTTATCTTCATCTCTTCTTCTTGTCACTTAGATTGATCTAATTTTTATCATTATTAACAGAAAATTTACTTGGCAGGTATCATATCTTTTTATTCAGTCTCAGTGCAGGGTCTAGTAGAGCACTAAATGTCATGGAAGTCATTTTATCCTCCCTTTCCTTCCTCCCTCCCTTCCTTCCTCCCTTCCTTCCCACTTTCTTCCTCCCTTCCTTCCTCCCTTCCTTCCTCCCTCCCTCCCTCCCTTCTTTCCTCCCTCCCTCCCTCCCTTCCTTCCTCCCTCCCTCCCTTCCTCCCTTCCTTCCCCCCTTCCTTTCTCCCTTCCTTCCCCCCTCCCTCCCTCCCTCCCTCCCTCTCTCCCTCCCTTCCTCCCTCTCTCCCTCCCTCCCTTCCTCCCCCCTTTCTTCCCCCCTTCCTTCCTTCCCCACTTCCTTCCTTCCTTCCATCCTCCCATGCATGCACTCATCCATCTACCTGTCCACCAGCACACTCGTACACCCACCTGTTCATCCATCCATCCATCCATCCATCCATCCATCCATCCATCCATCCATCCACCCATCCATCCACCCATCCATCCATCCATCCATCCACACATCCACCCATCCATCCATCCATCCACCCATCCATCCATCCATCCATCCATCCATCCATCCATCCATCCACCCACCCATTCTACTACAAAGACTCTGAACACAGTGATGATCAGTTCCTCTATGATTTCAAAGTTAATGGGAGGTGTGGAATATTCTAGACAAAAGCAGTCACTTACCTAATGGACACCATATTTTAGAAAAACTCCCCAGGCAGGAGTGTGTAGGGAGAGGCCAGAGGCAAACACCATCCTCTGGATCCAGGCCCTCTTCTAGCAGTAGGCTCGAATAAGGAGCATCTGTAGGGCCCTGTACACATGAGGGCTTCAGTGTGGGGACTGAATTGAATAGGTTTGGAAAGAAGTGGGCATACTCTAATACTGAGCACAGTGAGACCTCTGTCCCCTCAGACAATGTGGCATAATGGAGGGTGGAGAGAGGGGAGGAAATGGGTTCCCTAGAGTAATGTCTTGAAGGTGTATGGTACTCACCAGTGTGTGTTTTGTTGAAATTGGTGAGCCGAAGTTGCCGTATATTTACTCTCTTGGCACTTTTGTAACATGGCCAGTCATCTCTTCACGCAGAGAGTGGTATTGGAGAGATGAAAGCAGTGACTCATCCGCGTCAGTTGTATGTTCGTCTTTTTAGATGCATTGTGTGTGCTCTGAGGAAGCGGAGTCACGCTGCTTATCTTCTTCTACTCAGGTTGGAGTTCTTTCTTTAGCATCTTCACACGCACTCACGTACACACAGTGTAGGGAGCAGAGTAGCAGAACTTGCTCGGACACTGGGGAAGTCCCATGGGATCAGGGCTTTGGCCTGGATGATCCTCAGAGGGATTGTCTGTAAAATACAGTCCCCAGAGTTTTCTGGTGTAGAAGCTTCCTGAGGCTGACCACCAGAGGGTGACAAATACCAGTAATGATTTGCAGATTATTTTTTCCTTTACATTTATTTACTTTTGTATGTAAGAATTGGCTGGGTTTTTTTGGTTCTCATTAGTTTAGCTTCTTACTAGCTATGAGTGTTGATTTTTACAATGTGGTCAATAAAAGGAGAACGGGGATGCATCAGCCTAATAATTGTCTGGCTCAAGACCAAAACTGTAAATAGGATGTGGAGTTATCTTTTGTTTTAATTTATTTTTTATTGAAGTATAGTTGATTTACAATGTTGTGTTAGTTTCAGGTATACAGCAAAGTGATTCAGTTATATATATGTGTGTGTATATACATATATATACACATATATATATACATATATATGTATATATATATATATATATATATATATTCTTTTCCATAATGGTTTATTACAAGATATTGAATATAGTTCCCTGGGCTATACCGTAGGATCTTGTTGTTTATCCATCCTATATGTAATAGTTTGCATCTGCTAATCCCAAACTCACAATCCACCCCTCTCCCACCCCGCCTCCCCCTTCCTCTTGGCAACCACAAGTCTGTTCTCTATGTCTGTGAGTCTGTTTCTGTTTTGTAAATAAGTTCATTTGTGTCATATTTTAGATTCCATGTGTAAGTGATATTATATGGTATTTGTCTTTCTCTTTCTGACTTACTTCACTCAGTATGATAATCTCTAGATCCATCCATGTTGCTGCAAATGGCATTATTTCATTCTTTTTTATGGCTGAGTAGTATTGCATTGTTTATATGTACCACATCTTCTTTTTCCATTCATCTGCCCATGGACATTTAGGTTGTTTCCATATCTTGGCTATTGTGTATAGTGCTGCTGTGAACATTTGGGTGCATGTATTTTTTGAATTATAATTTTGTCTGGATATATGCCCAAGAGTGGGATTGCTGGATCATAAGGCAGTTCTATTTCTAGTTTTTTGAGGAACCTCCATACTGTTTTCCATAGTGGCGGCACCAATTTACATTCTCACCAACAGTGTAGGAGGGTTCCCTTTTGTCCATACCCTCTCCAGCATTTGTTATTTGTAGACTTTTTAATGATGGCCATTCTGACTGGTGTGAAGTTATACCACATTGTATTATAGTTTTGATTTGCATTTCTCTAATAATTAGTGATGTTGAGCATCCTATTGGCCATCTGTATGTCTTCTTTCGAGAAATGTCTATTTAGGTCTTCTGCCTATTTTTGATTGGGTTATTTACTTTTCTGTTATTGAGTTGTACGAGCTGTTTGTATATTTTGGATATTAAGCCCTTGTCAGTCGCATCATTTGCAAATATTTTCTCCCATTCTGTAGGTTGTCTTTTCATTTTGTTTATGGTTTCCTTTGCTGTGCAAAAGGATGTGGAGTTATCTTGATGACTCTTCAGGATATAATTTGACTCACAAATGTTTTAGAAAATAAGTTTGCAGCATTTTGGGTGGATGTGAAAATGGTTAAATATTTTTTGTGGTGTTTCCATGGCAGTTGTTTACATTTTTAACAACTGAAATGTAGACATTTATTTTTTTTAAAGATACATCTGCTGCCTTTTTCCTCCAAAGCCAAAGATCTAAAGATCCAGTACAACCATAGATAAGTAGCACATGACATGAATATTTGAAATGGGTATTTGAAAGAATTGCTGCTTTGAATTTGCTTCAATTCTGTAAGCTCGTGTGGAATGCTTTCCTTGCACGAGACACAGTGGGCGGTGAGCAGAGCTGACCTGGTGCAGGTGTGTGCCCTCCAGTGGCTCAGGTGTATCCAGGTAACTGAGCTACTACAGTACCTTCAGGGACTCCATCGTGTGAGGAAGCCTCCAGGGATCACGCTGGCAGGTGGTGGTGGAGGTTTGAGAATAACTCTTCATAAAGACAGGGTCGCAGGATTTTTATGGTGGGATGGGACCACAGGGATCAGAGTCCAATGCACATCTTCTATGGAAACATTTCTAAATGAAGCCTCTGGGTCTCTCTGGCACAGAGACCTAGGAGTTGGCATCCGGCCCTTCCCCATGGAGCACAGTACCCAGGTCACGTTTGCAGATGGACAGCCCGAGCACACACAGTGCTGTATGGCGTTCTGTGCTGCAGGAGAGAAAAGTCTGGGGCCTCCCTCCTGATTTGATGTGGTCCAGGAATGTTAGATGTTTGCGGCTGTGACAATGTTTCAAGGAACAGAGGTCCCTTCAACTAAGTCATCAGAGGCTGATTAAGCCCTGTGGGAAACCCCAGTCTCCTCAAACCCTGGGTTGTGGCCGTGTTAGCTGTGAGGGAATGAGTGATGTTGTTGCCGGTGTGGACTGCTTCCAAGTTGTTCTGGGCCTGGGTCCTGCTTGGGAGGGGCTTGCCTTCCTCGGCTCCAGGAGCCTGCTCACCGAGGACAGGTAGAAAGGGTGCCCAGGCAGCAGCTGCGAGGAGCTTCACCTCTCCGTGGAAGCCCTGTGGTCCGTCTGTGCCACCTGGAAGGTCAGACATGGATGATGGATGGATGGATGGATGGCTTGCTGTCCTTAGGAGATTTTCCCCCTGAAACTTGATACTCCATGTAGCACAGGTGCTGGTACAGGTCACCGTCCCTTCTCCTCACTCCACGTTTCATTACTCCGTTCCGTGGTCCCAGCTGATGAATCCACCCAGTGCTTCCCTGTATGTGTTCGGAGCCTTTTATACGTAGTCGCTCTTTTAATCGTCCCAGCAGCCCTATGAGATGGGTGCTGTCATGATTCCCATTTTCCCGATGGGAAAACTGAGATATAGAAAGAGGTAACAGTTTGTCTAGAGCTTTCTGGACCTCCTGCTGCGGCATTCTGGCACTGGAGTCTGCCCTGACTCACACTGGGATGATTTAGTAATCCTCAAGCAAGAGGTTCTTTGAGTTCAGCTTAGACTCTGCTCCTTGGCATTCCTGGACCTCTTTGGCTCACAGTTTTATTTGCTTTGGTAAACCGAACCAAACCAAACCAAACCAAACCAAACATTTAAAATAATTTGTTGTCTACATTTAAGAACGTGGAGATTCCACCCAAACTGGGATTTGGCAGATGCCGAATGCTTAGCCGATGGGCCAGAATCCAGGCTTCCTTCCCCACTGGGACCTGAGACCTGATTTCTTTAAATGTCACTGCCGTCTTTGCCTGATAGCCGTGTGTCACCATGCGAGCATCTGTGTACTGGGAGCAGGAGAGGGGAGGGGAGACAGGCTGGCCTTTACATTGAATGTCCTTTTATGGGGAAAAGGTCTGCGTATAATGAACATTCATCGAGTGTGTTCAACTTTGAGCTCAGTCCAGTGGAATGATTTTTGAATACCTCTGCCTACCACAGTGAAATTTAATAAGCCAAAAAAGTTCACACTTCCTCAGATAAATTTTAAAAAGTGAACTGGACCATTTAAATTTGCCTCCACAAACCCCTTATAAATGCTAAGAAGAGAAGCAAAACGATGGTTAGTGGAATATTTGTGAGTTGTAACTCTCTTATTTATCGACTCTAGGCATTTCTACATCTTTGCCATGGGAGATAAGAGTTTAGTTCACTTACACCACACCCCACCCCGTCCCTCCTTTTAGTTTTTTTTACCCTCACAATTTTTGATTTTTACATTATTGTTTTTAATTCTCTCAAGGATTACCAAGGTGCCTATGAATCTTCTTAAGCTTCCATTTCTTATCTGAACAACCCCATTTCTTGACTCCTTTATAGCTGCTCCCGGCCTCTGTTGATTGGAACATTGACTTTTATATTGTCAAGGCTGATTCTGTAACTATAATCTAGCTTCTGGATTTTAAGTTACATTATTATGGCCAGGGCTATGAAGTACTCTTCACTGTAGAACTATGTAGTATATGAGAACAGTGTTTTCTCTCTGTAGGTCCAATGTCATGACACCTTTACAATTTGAAGAACACTATTCTTAGCATCAAGGTCAAATCACTTTTCTTACACTCTATAATTACTCAAAATCATGTCACATTTTTGTTTGCTTACTATTTAGATTATTGTATTTTTTGTAAGGTTTTTGGTTTCTCCTGGAGTTTCCAGTTGCCTTTCTTTTTTCTTGTTGGGAGCAGAAACATATGTCTTCATCACCATATCATCATATCAGTAATATTTTCCAGCTTCGTGCTCATTTTCTCTGTTGCATGGAATCCGACCACTTTTCTCCTGGAAGGTCTTATGGAGCTGATTTCTTTTTTTTTTTTTGGTCATACATTTTTAATCACATGACAAAGTAAAAATCATCAAAAAACTCCCAAGGAAAAAAACTCCTCTAAAAGCATATTAATTGTGACTAAATTGAGAGTTTGTAAAATCACCATTATCACCATTTTAAAATCATCATTGAGCAAAGTGGAGTTTGGAAAAAAAGGAGCCACTGACCCTGCCTTTAGAGAAGAATGTTTGAGAAAGCCCTTCGTGCCAAGTTGACTCAGTGGAGCTGATTTCTTATTTTAATTTTTAATCTGTTGTTTCTAAGCCTGATGTACAACAATCATTTTCTAAATATTATTCTTTTTACTGGATTTCTAGGAGTAGGTTGACTTTTTCCTATATCCCCTACTGTCCTTTTGCTTGGTTTTCTTTGGGTTTTGTTGTAGTATATCCTCAAGTAATTTCCTCTGGAAGGTGTATGCATGGTCATATTTTGATTCTTTGTGTGTATGAAATGGTCTGTATTTTGCCCTCACATTTGATTGATAGTTTAGCTGAGACTTGCCAGTTGAAAATCTTTTTCCCTCAAATTTTAAAGGTGTTGCTCCATTGGCTTCTAGCATAAAGTTTGCTAGTGGAAAGTCATATATTTCTCTGGATGAGGCCTGCACTTTGTCTCTGGAAGTTGGTTGTCTTAGGTATGTGGAAATTTCTCAAGAAAGTGTTTACATCTGTTTTTTTTTTTTTTCATTTATCCTGCATGGCACTTGATAGGCTCCTTCAATTTGAAAACTAATATCTCTTTTCATTCTGGGGAATTTTCTTCTACTAGTTCTTTGATAATTCAAACTATAATTATTTGGAGGTTAGAACTGTTATCTTGATTGCCTCTCTTATTTTTTCCCTCATATTTTTCAATAGAATTTTCTCTATGTTCTGGACATTTTCCTGATTACACCTCTTTATTTATACAATTATTTTTAATTTTCGAGAGCTCTTTCTCTTATCTATTCCTTTTCTATAGAGATACTTTTTTTTTTTTTTTAGTTGCAATTGCTTCTGTAATCCTCTGTAGATATCAACTAGAGATTGTTTTTCAGAATTCTGCTCCCTGAATTATCTTTTTTTTTAATTCAAGGGTTAGCTGGGGTCAGTTAGCAGGATAGAGAGGGTTTGGGGGGCAGAGGGACTGGAAACCAGCAATTACGATCAATGTGAGGTTACTTCTATAAGGGAGTTACGACAGGACCAGACTAAGGACCACCAGGGTTAATTTAAGCTGTTCAGAGATGAGTCCCCACAAAGATCCTATACTGACTTTTGAAGGACAAGTAGAAATTGGTTGGCAAACAAAGCAAGGGAAGGACATTGCAGGTGGAGGGGAGACCATGTATGAAGGCAGAGAAGAGTGAACCAACGTAGCCCGTTATGGATGAGCAGAGGGTTTAACGTGGCCAGAGCTTCCATGGGCTGCTTGACCTTCGTTTGGAGAGGCAGCTGGAGCAGAATCAGGTTCCTGAGGAATGGGCATTTCCTGCCTGCCAGGCTGGCCCTGGGCAGGGTGACTGAGGGCTTCTTTAGAGCCACCTTTTTTGCTGCTCACGAGACTCAGGGGCAAGTAGGTCTTGCCTGGGGGTCCTTGAACTTTCAGGCTGGTCATTGGGGATGTCAGCTTCCAGTGAGCAGGACCTGTATCTTTTTGGTCACTATTGTCTACTTTGGACTTAGAACTGGGCCTGGCACTTAGTTAAGGACTTGGGGAATGGATGGATGGATGGGTGGATGGATGAATATCATGGTGAAGGGAAGCCTTCTTTGGTGGAGAATAAATCAGTCCAGATGACAGCTCTGTGGAGATCAGATGTGATATTTTAAATGTATTAAGGATACTGGGACCCTGATCTGAATCTTTAAAAAAATAAAAGCAAACATTCTCCATTTCTTATGCGTGTATCCAGACCTTTGTTTTATAACTTTGGAACCTGCCCCCACCGGGGTGTTTGTAGTCCAGGCATGCGTGTTTACGGGCGGAGACTCCTTTGTTTCTGTTTCCTGCAAAGCTCACTTGCTCCCTGGCTCACCCTTGCAGATTGCTCATGGGTGAGCCTCATGGGTCTGACGACATTGCTGATGTGACTGGAGTGCTCTTCTGGGTGGATGACACACAGGTCCGGGGATGGTTTCTAAAGGCAGCCACGTAATAGGATTAAAGCTTCAGAGAGTAGCCCTGGCCCCAAGCTGCAGAGGAGCTGGGTTTAGGGGTATTCTCTCTGGGTGAGAGAAATTGATCTTGTACTCCAGCAATAGACCTGATTGCAGTTCCTCAAACAAGCCACACCTTGTCACCTCCCAGGTCTGCACAAACCGTTCCTCTGCCCTTGACCCTCCCAGGCTCTCTCTTTCCCTTTCACCTCTTCTGTTCTGTCTCCAGGAAATCTCCCACCCTTGTGGCTGACCTTCCGGGCACAGAGCTCTCACGGCACCTGGTTTATCCCAGCCCAGGTGTTAACTGATGGCTCTCCTCCATCCGCCCTGTTAGACTATTAGCTGCTCAGGACAGGGGCTTCACGCAGCACAGGGTGCTGCCCTGTTACGAGGCCCTCAGTAAACACCTGTGAACTGGTTCAGCCCTGTGACCTCCCCCGCCCATCACAGGCATCTTCATCCTATCGAGGTCCAGGAGCAGGGAGGGCCGCTGCCACATGCTGAACGCCCACAGCAGGCCAGGCACGTGATGCTGCATGGGCATTTTCTCACCCCGTGTTCACGGCAGCTTTGCCATGATTTTCGTTTTACAGATGAGAAGACAGAGACTGGCAGGGGAGGTAGCTTGGCAATGGCAAACAGCTTGGGTGGGGCGGTGCAGTGTTTACCCACCCTGCCCCACAGGGCCCCCACTGAACTCCTCTGGCCAAAGACCCTGTGTTTTGAGGCTGCGCTGGAGAAGGAGTGCTGGACATGGGGCCTCCAAGGGCAGCATCTTAGGTTTCCGGCAACTTCCATGCCTCTTGCTTGGGTAACCTCTGACCTTTGAGCTGAGTTGACCCATGTGGCATTCTGAGCACTGGATCCTGTCTGTCCCCAGGGTTGTGGAGGCAGCCCTAGATGCGAACTTGATTTTTGTTCCCAGGGATATCATAGGTCAGGTAGTCAGAGCAATGGGCCTTGGCCCCAGCGTGACCCTGTGGGGTCCTATTTTCTTTATTAACTTTCGTCTGGTGAGAATGTTGTAGTGAGTCGACTTTTAAAAAATATTTGCATATCCCATTTCTTTGTCTAATTAGCGTCGAAAGAACGATGTCCCAGTTTTCATGCCTGAATAAATAACTGTCACGGTGTGAAGCGCTGAGGGGCTGGTTCCCCTTTCTTGTGTTTGGCGTCTCACCAGGCTTCGTTTCAGTCCGTGCTCCAGACGGTACTTTTAAAGGGACTCATCTTGTCAGTCAAATAAGACCTTCCACTGCCACTCGGATTTAGAGGACACTTTTGTCAGTGTTTCAGCGTGATTCTGAGCTTCAAATCACTAGAGATACTTAATATAAAAAGTGTACTCTCTGTCTGTACTCCATTTTTAAATTAAGCAGAATTTTAGAAAGGGAGGGGAGGAGTTAGTTTAAGTATGGCCTTTCCTCTGACATAACCCCACCTTTACATACGACCTTACAAATCCTCTCCTTTACTCACTACAGATGGACTAAATGCATGAGAAGGTGCATGAGTTTTGGAGGACAGAGCATAGCTATAAGTCCTTGCCCTTCAGTGGTTTTCAGTCCTGTTGGAAAAGCAGAGTGTAGACCTGAAAGGATCCTGCGCCAGTGTGGGTGCCCTGGGAACACGCCGTCACGTGACCAGTGAAGGCTGACGCGGCTGCCATGTCGAAGTTAGAACCCATCCTGACCTGGCCTGCTGGGCACAGGAAGAGGACACGCTGTGTTAAGAGAAGTGGATAGTTCCACTCCGTTCCTGGACCATGTTGATTTCTGGGCTTCGTTTTTAAATAGAGACCCAGACAAATGGAGCCAGTCTGGAGATGATTCCCAGGACAGTGAAGGATGTGACGTGATGCCATGCTTGGAACTGCTGGACCACCTGGGTGCTGAGCTGGGAAAAGAGCCTATCTTGGGGCAGAGAGGCATGGTTGCAACCTTCCAGGAGACTGGGGCTATTGCAGGCAGCTGGAAAGATGGTTTGGACCAGATGATGGAGTGCCTTGCTTGCCTTGCTAAAGATTCTGCAATTTATTCTGTTGGCAATGGGGCACTACTGATCGTTTCTAAGGAAAGAAGCAATGAGATCTAGCTTGGGGTTCACGGGGCATCTTAGTTTGGAATGGAAAACACAGAGGAGGAACAGGTTTAGGGAGGGAGAAGTGAGTTTGCAGAAGTGTCAGGCAGGCATGTGGAGGCTCTGGGAGTCGTTGGCTGAAGCTGGGGGAGTAGGTTCCCCTTGTGCAGGAAGAGGGAGCTATGAGGGTCTCTGGGCAAAGCCTATATTTAAAGGACAAGCCAACGGGCATGATGGGGAATGCAAGAGATGGGTCAGAGAGGTGGGAGGAAAACCAGGTCATAGCTTTGTGGAAGCCAAGCGGAGAGAATTTCCAGAAAGCATGTGTGGTCAACAATCGCCACCATTTGTTGAGTGATGCTGATTTATTGAGTGCCAGACTTAGCACTTTTCATGCTAAGTGCTCTCCGTACGTCATTTCTTTTAATTCTTACAGGAGTTCCACAAGGGAGGCACCAAGATTTTTTCTTTTAACATCTTTACTGGAGTACAATTGCTTTACATTGTTGTGTTAGTTTCTGCTGTATAACAAAGTGAATCAGCTATACGTATACATATATCCCCATATCCCCTTGCGTCTCCCTTCCACCCTCCCTATCCCACCCTTCTAGGTGGTCACAAAGCACCGAGCTGATCTCCCTGTGCTATGCGGCTGCTTCCCACTAGCTATCTATTTGACATTTGGTAGTATATATATGTCAATGAAGGGAGGGACCAAGATTGATATTCCATAGATGAAGGATTTGGGACCAGTGTTAGGCTTCTTGGGAGACAGAATGTGAGGCAGTTTGGGTTTGAGTTCCATGTCTGCCCTTATTAGCTGTGTGAACTTGTACAAATTACTTGGATTCTCTTCTCTAAATGAAATATAATGGACCCGTCTCCTGAGGTTGTTGATGGGATGCCGTGAGCTATTGTCTTATTGTAAGTGAAGCCCTTCACTGGGTGCCCAGCATGCAGAAGCCCCTACATAGACTTTAGCGTGGTCGTGGTTATTTCCCAGCATCACCCAGCCAGTAAGCGGCAGAGCTGAGATTTGAACCCAGGTCTGTGTGGGATTATAGCCGTGCCTTCAACCGAGGGAGGTGACATGGGACCAGCGTTTGAATGCTTGTGGGGTGGAGGAATGCTATCACAGGGGCAGGAGCGACCTGAGCACGTCTGAGCTCATCCCAGAGGGGAAAGAGGAAGTAGAAAGGGGGAGGTTAATGCTGCCAGACAGAGGGAGGTTGATTGGTGGGAAGGTCACAGGGAGACTTATGACATGACATTAAAGCACAGGTAGAGGGATGACCCTGAAACCAAAGCAGATGGTTTTTCCTCAGAGACAGGAGGGACAGAAAGTCTGAAGAGAGGGGGGAGACAGAGAGGAATTTTCAAGCAGGGACGAAGACGTTGAGAGCATTCTAACAGATGCTTTCTATTCTCTTAGGAATGCAGAGGTAGGTCAAGGTCTAAGGAGAGGGAGCAGGAGTGGGGGTGGAAACTTTGGAGGAGGAGCCTCCGGCTCCAAAGCCATCAAAGGCTTGGCGAGGAGAGAGGCGAGGAAGAAGGGGGCTTGTGGAAACCGTGGAAGACCCAGTCCTGAGTAGTGTGCTGTGGTCCATCCTGTATTTATGGCAGGGCTTAGCAATGTGATGATTTAGTTTGTACCTGGGGCAGTGGCAGGGAAACGAAATGGTTGGGTCAGCCCAGAATTAGAAATTCACCAATTGGATTGAAGAAGGACAAAGGAGAACAGTAAGATGACAGCTGCTGGGAAAGTGTGATTTAGGACAGCCCAGGAGATGTGGGTGGGAGGAGGGAACCCTGTAGTCAGAGGGAAAATTTCCTTCCTTCCACTGTGGTTGAATACTCACAGTATGATTAGGAACTTCTACTGAATAACATATATGACCCTTTTCAGATCTCATTTCCCAACAAATATCAGGTATCTGTATGGAAAACTTTATGGCAGGAATGGCTGTCATACCTCATCAGCTGGATTTTACCCAAACTGTGACCCCAAGTGTAATCCATTAAAGCCGGGCTCTCAAAACCCCTGGTTTCATGGTCCTGTGCCCCAGCCCTAGGATCAGGCATTTCCACAAGGAGCCCTGGTTCCTTTCATTGAAGGATGGTTTTAGAAACCAAGATTTGGGTGCTAGGTGTTTTTGTTGCTATCGGAGTGTTGTTACTACTTCTAGGTCTTCTCAGTTGATGGAGGAAGGAAATACATGTTTGTATACTAACCTGTGTATACACAGAGATCTATAAATATGTATCCCTTTGTATCTATATGGAGCTAAACTTCATACTGATGTCTCAACTGTAATTCCTTACCATATGGCTCATTCTAGACTTCTCCCCTTGCTTGTCTATAACCTCCTGCTCCAACAGTGAGAAACCTAGCTCCAACTATCTGCCATCCATTTGCTTAATTGTTCAATTCCAGTATATGTGCATAGTGGCTCCAGAATTAACCCATAGCCCCATGGGAAACAACTTTGTCATCTACAATGCAGTTCTATGTTCAGTTCATTTTGCTTTTATTCTTACAGCCTACACTCAGCTCCAAAGTTACTTAGTTCAGTCCTTTTATCCCTTACCTCTGGCAGTGAGTTGGTTTCATACATTTGTGGTATTTATTAGATTCTTTTGTCAAATCTGCATTCCATTCTGGGATCCCCTCAACTTTTAAATGATTTTTTTTTTTAAAAATTGCATACATTAAGTTTCACTCCTCATGCTGTAAAGTTCTATGGGTTTTGACAAATGTATAGTTTCCTGTATCTGTTATTACAGTATCATACAGAATAGTTTCATGACCCCCAAATTATACCCTGTGCTTCACCTATTCAATTCTCTTCCCTCCCCAAACCTCTGGCAACCACTGATCTGTTTGCCAGCTGTGTGTTTTGCCCTTTCCAGAATGTCATATAAATAGAATCATATAGTATGTAGCTTTTTCAGACTGGCACCTTTCACTTAGCAATATGCATTTGGGATTCATCCATGTTTTTGCATGGCTTGATGACTCATTCCTTTTTATTGCTGAATAGTATTCTACTATATAAATGTACCATAGTTTATCTAGTCACTCGTTGAAGGACATTTTGTTTGCTTCCATTTCTTGATGATTATGGATAAAGCTGCTATGAATATTTGCATGCAGGTTTTTGTGTGGACATAAGTTTTCAGATCATTTGGGCAAATACCTAGGAGTATTTTGGATTATATGGTAGGACTATATTTGGCTTTGTAAGAAACTGCCAGACTCTCTTCCAAAGGGGCTCTACCTGCTCTATCTGCATTCTCACCCACAATGAACGAGAGAGTTCTCATTACTCTGGATCCTTTCCAGCTATTGTCAGTGTTTTGGATTTTAGCTATTCTAATAGGTGTATAGTGGTATCAAGTTGTTTCAGTTTGCATTTCCCTGATGACATATGCCGTTGGGCATCTTTGCATATCCTTACTTGACCTCTGTATATATTTTTTGGTGAAGTGTCTCTTCAGAATTTTTGTCCATTTTTTTAATTAAGTTTTTTTTTGGCTGCGTTGGGTCTTTGCTGCTGCGTGCGGGCTTTTCTCTGGTAGCGGCGAGCGGAGGCTACTGTCCGTTGTGGTGCGCGGGCTTCTCACTGTGGTGGCTTCTCTTGTTGCATAGCACAGGCTCTAGGCGAGCAGGCTTCAGTAGTTGTGGCACACGGTCTCAGTACTTGTAGCTTGCGGGCTCTAGAGCGCAGGCTCAGTAGTTGTGGCGCACGGGCTTAGTTGCTCCACGGCATGTGGGATCTTCCTGGACCAGGGCTCGAACCCGTGTCCCTTGCATTGGCAGGCAGATTCTTAACCACTGCACCACCAGGGAAGCCCTTCTTATTCTCAAGTTTTAAGAGATCTTTGGATATTTTGGGTATCAGTCCTTTATCAGATATGTGTTTTGCAAAGATTTTCTCCCAAGTTGCGGCTTTCATTCTCTTACAAAGTGTCTCTGACATAGACACTTTCTAATTTTAACAAATTTCAATTTATTTAGCTTTTCTTTCATGGATTGTGCTTTTGGTGGCTTATCTAAAACTCATCACAGACCCAAAGTTGCATAGATTTTCTCCTATGTTTTCTTCTAGTAGTTTTATGGTTTTGCATTTTACATTTAGGTTTGGAACCCATTTTAAGTTAATTCTGTTTAAGGTGTAAGGTCTGTGTGTAGGTCCACCCCCCCCTTTTTTTTTGCATATGGATGTCCAACTGTTCCAGCACCATTTGCCAAAAAGACTAACTTTTCTCAGTTGAATTGCCTTTGCAGCTTTGTTAAAACTCAGTTGACTATATTTTTGTGGGGCTATTTCTGGGTCTTCTATTTGAAATTGGATAGTGTGAGTCCTTCGAGTTTGTTCTTCTTCATTGTTGTTTTGGCTATTCTAGGTCCTTTGCCTTTTCATGTAAATTTTAGAAGCAGTTTATCAATATCTGTTAAGTAACTTGGTAGGAACTTGATTGGGATTGTGTTGGGATCCCAAGAACTGACGTATTAATAATATTGAGTCTTCCAAATACATGAACATGAGTCTTCAAATACATATCCCTCCATTTATTTATATCTTCTTTTATGTTCATTTTTTACCTCTCTCTTTTGGATAATTTATATTGATCTATCTTTAAGCTCACTGACTTCTTCCTTTGGAATCTCCATTCTGCTGTTAAGCCTGTTCAGTGAACTTTTATCAGATATTGTATATTTACAAAACTAAAAATTTCATTTATTTCTTATTTTTATCTTCTGTTTTTCTGCTGAGATTGCTTATCTTTTCGTTAACTAGAGAATACTTGCCTTGACCTCATGGAGCATGGTAATAATACCTGCTTGAAAGCCGTTATCTGATTACTTCAACATCTGGATCATTCTATGGTAGGTATTTATTGATAGTCATTTCTCTTGTGAACAGGGCACATTTTCCTGGTTCTTCATAAATTGAGCAATTTTGGATTATATCCTGGATGTTGTGAATATTATGTTTTGAGGACTTTGAGTTATGCTATAGTCTTCTAAAGAATGTTGATGGTTTATTTTAGCAGGCAATTAACCTGGTTAGACTCAAGGCCTGACCTTGAGCTTTTTCTGTGGGTTCAAGTCTAAGTTCAGTTCTTCAAGCCTTTGATGCACTGCTTTGTCCCATGCATGCTGGTTTAGCGGTCAGCCTGAGATTCATCCAGAGTTCATGTACAAAGTCAGGAGAACCCCTTCTTCTACTCTTGCCTCTTTGGGCTCCTTCACACACGCCAGGGACCATAGTTGCCTTTGCTCCTTTTCCCAGTGCCTCTAGCCAGCAAGACAACTGGATTTTTCTCTCAGAGTTTTGCCTCCGTGCTGTCCTGCTCCTCCACTGTGGCCTGTTTTCAGGGCAAATCCCAGGAAAACAACAACCACGAAAAGCCAGGAAGTTCACTCTGTGCCAGGTGCTACTTCAAATTTTTTTTTAACAAAAAGTATTTATTTATTTATTTATTTATTTATTTAGGCTGTGCCGGGTCTTAGCTGTGGCATGCGGACTTCTTAGTTGCGGCCTGCGGACTTCTTAGTTGCGGCATGCGTGTGGGATCTAGTTCCCCAACCAGGGATCGAACTTGGGCTCCCTGCATTGGGAGCGTGGAGTCTTACCCACTGGACCACCGGGGAAGTCCCTACTTCCAATTTTTTTGACCCTCCTCTATAAGCTGTTTGCTTGTTTTTACTCTCCAAAATTCTCAGTAGTTGTTTTTGCACTTTGCTCAGAGTTTATAGCTGTTATCTATGGGAGGGTCAGTCTGGAGAGGGTTCACCAGGCCACATTAGAAGTGAATTTCTGCCTGCTGTTTTTCACCCAGCCCTAATTCTCAGAGATCTTTCTAAGTCAGTATATAGAAAAGTTCCTCAATCTTTTAAATCATGCGTAGTAGTCCAATATAACCAGACCCTTCCTAGTGGACATTTATGCTGTTTCCACAGTTTTGCTTTTAGAGACAGTACTGCATCAAATGGCCTTATACCCTCCATACGGGACTCTGAGGGTCTTGGTGGAGAAATGTCCTGGGCCCCCAGCCACAGTGGAGGTTTTTCGTAGAACCCTGAAAAATATTCATTTCCTTCATTTCGGTGTGACATCTCCTTCCTTCTGTGGTTGACTGAAGGCCTGGGCCATGGTTCTGGGCATAACCCGTGGCAGGAAGGTATGAAGGACTGGAGAGAGAGTGAGGAGTGCTGGATATTCCAGAAGACTTAGAGATTGCTCCAGAGCGCCGGGCTGAGAGGAGTCAGGGAAGTCTGACACCAAAGGACAGAGACAGCCCTGCAACTCCCACAGTCCCCACAAAGCTGGATGTTTTATTTAATTTCCCATTTGCAAATTGGTTGCTTATCAACAAAGAATGAAATGTATCTTTGGCCAAAAATATAGCACATTAAAGGAAAGCTTTCTCTCTTAGAATCTCTCTCCTCCAATTCCTTTTAAGCAAAGGCCAAGATGAACCTTGCAGAAACATCTCTGAGTATGTCTACCTTGGTCACACACCTTCAGCATCTCTCTATTGTCTCCAGGCTCATGCTCCCAATGTTTAGCATTGTACTTAAGACACTTAATATGGCATGATGCTTGGGGCTGCAACAGCCGTTTTGTGATCATGAGGCAACAAGCACAAGGATGAGAAGCCAGTTGCTAAAAATGGACCTCTATAGGACCTGGTCCCTAAGGACATTGTTGAGCAGCGAAACCAACATCAGCACTCACCCACCTTCAGATGACTTATTATAAAAAAATAAAATAAACTCTTATTTGTTTAAACTAAAAAAAAGACCCTCAATCCTCCAGTCCAAATATCCCCAGGCATTCAGTGATTTTCTAGCTGTGTGACCTTAGGCAAGGTAGCATACTCTCTGAATCTCCATCTCCCCCTACCCAAATGGGAATAGTCATGCTTCATTCTCAGCGATTTTATGAGGCTTAGATGAAGCGACGTTTCTGCTGTGCTTGGCACCGTATTTGACCTGCAGAAAGTGCTTGGTGGATGCCACCCAGAGGTGTATTATTGTCCAAACTTCCTGTCTGACTCAGAGTCCTTACTGCTAAGCCATTACTGATGCTGAGGTCCCCACGTGATAGTCACCCTTGTTCTCATATCTGTGTGAATCCTTGAGGCCCAGCTCCAGCCCCAGCTCCTCTGTGAAGGTTTCACAGCCAGGTCACCCTCCCGGGAACCCCTGGAGTCTGGCACTTAACACAGTGGATAATGAAGCTATTTTCTTGGTTTATGTTGTACTCTCCGAGCTCAGGGATCATGCCCTGTGCCTCTTTATGACCTCCTCAGTGTCTTACACACAATAGGCTTTTCATAAACATTGATGATGGAGCTGGAACCCTGTATCTCACTCGCATAAAATGGGCAGTTTCCACACAGAGAGAAATAAGCACAACTTTGTCATTGGTGGCCATTGCACCATAGCACAAGAACGTGGAGGCATCTGCGACGGGAGGGAGGCAAATACAAATTTCATGTAACTTAATGCCCGCAGACAACTGCGTAACCATGTTAAAGGAGAGCAACGAAGGAAATACAAAACCCATGATTTCAACAAATGTTCACTGAACTCCTGGATTCCCTGTGGACCAGGCATGGGATGGAAGATGAAAGCCCGCCCTCCGAGAGCTTGCAGGATGCTGGAAAGACATCTGTACACAGATCGCAGCCTCGCACATGCTGGGCGAAGGAGCCAGAAGAGGGGCTGATGAAAGCCGGGGTGGGGCAGAGAAGCCTCCCAGGGGTCATGATGTTTGAGGGGGTTTGTAGGATGAATAGGATTTGAAAGGTGACTGAGGAGAGAAGAGCACTGCGGGGAATGGGATGGGGTGGGTTGGGAAAGGGAGTAGCACGCACTGCGTTTGGGAATCTGGGGCGGATTTGATGAGCCAGGTGGGAGTGAAAGGGGCGGGTGGTTGAAAAAGGGGCAGGTGAGGTGGCTCTGTAGTCTCGGCTTCGTCACGCGGCCACTGGGGTCCCACAAGGGCGTTGCACAGGGCTCGGCAGTGTGATCAGCTCGGAGTTTTCAGCTGGAGAAAGGCAACCCCTTAGGAAGCTCTCGCTGTGCTTCCTGGGAGGGAAGGTGACGCTCTCAAGGAGGTGGCAGTGGGGTTCACGGGGAGGGGCGGGGTCCAGAGCAGCTCAGCTGGAGACATTGGCTGACCCCAGAGGGTGGCTGGGCCGGTGAGCTGAGGATGAGGGGGGAGTCACCCGTGTTACCTTTTTCTGTGGTTGTAACGTCAGTGTGGAAATGCTTATCACTTATGTTCTGCCTTTTTCATATTACATCCTAAGCTTGAGTATTTTCCCATATGTCTGATACTGGTTAGATTTTCTGATTCAGTGACTGTGCCATTTATGCCAGTGCTACAGCTTTTTACCTGCTGAACTTCCCAAGCTCCAACCCCACCTCACTTTGGAGTGCCAGCTCATTGTAGTCTAATTGGCATCCGCTTCGGGAGGTGGGTTTGTGCCTCTGGGTCTTTGTTGGTGGTGGTTAGTACTGGTCCCACGCCTCACTGGTAGCCCTGGGGTGTGCTGGTCTCCCCTCAGCTGTGTCGCTTGACTTGATTACTCTTTGGGAAGTTGATTTTTCTCTTCCGAGGAAGAGAACGCACCTTGGAGAATTGTCCTGGGAATATGGAGAAAACTCGGAAGGTTTCTTCTGTCACCTGATGAGGCAGTGGTGGCTCACAGCAGTGCTTGTAAACTGGAGAAGGTGTTTTGCCTCATTTCTTCTCCGTATCCCAGTGACCACACAATCACACTTCGGTAGGGCTCTCTTTGTCTGGTTGTGTCTTTCTCCCCCTCTGCTGGGTGTGTGTGCAGCGTTTCAGTCACTGCCTCTATCAAATCCATCAATTTCGACAAATTCCCTCCCCTCCCAGCAAAGTCCGAAGTTAGCACCTTTAGGTTATACTGACCTAAAAATTCAGGTCATGAGATGGAACCTTTGTGAGAATCTACTGGGGTAGGGGTGAGAGACTTTATTACCAAGAGATGTGTCCTCATTCTTTTACTCCCTTTCTTGAATCTTTATTTCAAGATGTTGTCCTTTTTATTCAGTGTGAATTTGAGTGGCGGTGGAACATATTTTAATAATATCTCCTTGCCAAAGCATCCATGTTTCAGGCTGACAAAAGACAGCACCTTAAGAGAAAAATTGCATTCAGCTATGCAAAAAGTACATGGTTCATAGCATTTTGCAAGGTAGTTGTTTTCCATACTTTCCCTTATTAGATCGTTTAAAAATTACCAATTAATACCTGCTTATGTTAAAGCATTCACATTACACACTGGAGAAGAGTATAAAATGATAGGGAGTGAAGATCCTTTTCCACCCAAACCCCTCCCATCCAACAATTTGGTATTTAGTCTTCCAGACTTCCTTTCTAATAATTATATATATAACCATTCAATATCAGATATCCTCTCAACACATTATATGCACATTTAGATTGTACCTGCAATTTTTTTTTTTTTGCTTAAAAGTATGTTGTGGCACTTTTCACATCAGATCTACTGCACTCTTTTGTAACACCTGTGATTGTGTTCTATGGAAAGCTTCATCTTAGCCTATGTTCTATACACCTGGACAGAGGGCTTGGCTTTTCATTCGTTTTGTGTATTTTTTAAAAAACTAGACAGAGGAGAAGAGAAGGGAGAGTTTAAAGGAGGATAAGTGTTTTTAATAAGCATTTGACAGAATTCAACACCCATTCATGATAAAAACTGTCAGAAAAATAGGAATAGAAGGGAACTTCCTCAATTTGATACAGGACATCTACAACCCTCCCCCGTAGCTAACATTATACATAATGGTGAATGAGTGCATGCTTTCCTCCTACAATTGGGAACAAGGCAAGGGCGCCTGCTTTCACTACTCTTACTCAACATAGTGCTGGACTTCCAGCTGGTGCAGTAAAGCAAGAAAAGAAAAGGCATTTGGGTGAGAAAAGAACAAACAAAACCGATCCTATCTGGAGATGATGCTTGTCTATACAGAAAGCCCAAGGAACCTACGAAAACTCTCCTAGAACCTGCTAAGTGAATTTATTAGCAGGTTGCAGTACACAAGATAAACATACACAAATAAATTGTATTTCTATATATTAACAACGAACATGTGGACACCAAAATAATTTACACTTGCTCAAGAAGAGAGAGAGGAGAAATTCGCAGAAGTAAATCTAACAAACGTGTATAGGAACTGCATGCTGAAAATTATACGATGGTAATGAAAGAAAGAAAAGAAGATCTAAATGAAAGGAGACACATACCACATTTATGGATTGGGTGACTCCATATGGTAGTGATGCCAGTTTTCTTCAAAACTGATATACAGGTTTAATGCAATTTCCATCAAAATTCCAGCAAGATTTTTTTGTGTGAATATACACAAGATTATTCTGCAGTTTATATGGGAAGGCAAAGGAAGCAGAATAGCTAAAAAAAATTTTTAAATTAATTAATTAATTAATTAATTTATTTTTGGCTGCGTTGGGTCTTCGTTGCTGCACCCTGGCTTTCTCTAGTTGCGGCGAGCGGGGGCTACTCTTCGTCACAGTGCGCGGGCTTCTCACTGTGGTGGCTTCTCTTGTTGCGGAGCACAGGCTCTAGGTGCGCGGGCTTCAGTAGTTGCAGCACGTGGGCTCAGTAGTTGTGGCTCGTGGGCTCTAGAGCGCAGGCTCAGTAGTTGTGGCGCACGGGCTTAGTTGCTCCGCGGCATGTGGGATCTTCCCGGACCAGGGCTCGGACCCTTGTCCCCTGCATTGGCAGGCAGATTCTTAACCACTGCGCCAGCAGGGAAGTCCCTAAAAATTTTTTTTTTGAAAAAGAATAAGGTGGATGGAGTCAGTCTACTCAATTTCAATACTTATATAGTAATCAAGTCTAGTGGTTTTGGCAGAGAGACAGACAAATAGATCAATGGAACAGAATAGAGAGCCCAGAAATAAACCCCAATAAATATGCCCAACTGATTCTTTACAAAAGTGCAAAAGAAATTCAATGGAATAAAAGATAGCCTTTTCAACAAATGGGGCTGGAGCAACTGGGCATCTATAAACAAACAATGCCCCCCCGACCCCCCTGCAAAATGTTAGCACAGGGAACTCTACCCAATATTCTGTGATAACCCATATGAGGAAAGAATCTAAAAAAGAATGAATGTATGTATTTGTATAACTGAATCACTCTGCTGTACACACAAACTAACACAACGTTGTAAATCAACTATAGTCCAATAAAATTAAAATCTTAAAAAAATGTCTCACACCTTATACAAAAGTTAGCTCAAAATACATCATGGTTTTAAATGTAAAACATAAATTTATTAAACTTTCAGAAAAAATAGGAGAAAATCTTTGGGGTCTACGGGTATACAAAGAGTTTTTTAAAAAATACTTTTATTTTAAAAGTTTTTTTGTACATCTTTGTTGGAGTATAATTGCTTCACAATACTGTGTTAGTTTCTGTTGTACAACAAAGCGAATCAGCCATATGCATACACATGTCCCCATATCCCCTCCCTCTGGAGCCTGCCTCCCATCCTCCCTATCCCACCCTTCTAGGTGGTCACAAAGCACCGAGCTGATCTCCCTGTGCTATGCAGCTGCTTCCCACTAGCTATCTATTTGACATTTGGTAGTCGATGCTACTCTCACTTTGCCCCCAGCGTCCCCCTCCCCCGCCCTGCCCCCCAGCCCTGTGTCCTCAAGTTCATTCTCTATGTCTGCATCTTTATTGCTGCCCTGCCACTAGGTTCATCAGTACCATTTTTAAAAAATTCCATACATATGCATTAGCATATGGTATTTGTTTTTCTCTTTCTGACTTACCTCACTCTGTATGACAGACTCTAGGTCCATCCACCTCACTAGAGTAGACACCAAGGCATATCCCTTAAAGAAAGAATTGATAAGTTGGACTTCATCAAAACAAATAACTTTTGCTCTGTAAAGACCTTGTTACACAGATGAAAAGAAAGGCTACAGACTGGGAGAAAATATTTGTAAACCACATATCTGACAAAGGACTAGTATATAGAATATAGAAAGAGTTCTCAAAACTCAGCAGTGAAAAACAACCAATCCAAATAGAAAATGGGCAAACATTTCACTGAGCAGAATCTACTGCTGGCAAATAAGCACATGAAAAGATGTTCAACATCATTAGACACTTAGGAAAATGTAAATTAAAACCACAATGGCTATCAGAATAATACCTATCAGAATGGCACACATTTTTTAAAAAAGTGGTAACACCAAAAGCTAGTGAGGGTGCAGAGAAACAGGATCATTCATACATTTCTGGTGGGATTGCAAAACAGTACAGCCACTTTGGAAATCGGTTTGGCAGTTTCTTATAAAATTGAACATGCAACTACCGTATGACCAGCAGTTGCACTCCTGGGCATTTATCCCAGAGAAATGAAAACTTATGTTCATGCAGATACCTGCACATGAATGTTCATAGCAGCTTTACGCATAATAGTCCTAAACTGCAAATAGCCCAGATGTCCTTTAACAGATTACTTGGCTGTGGTATTCCAGTATGCCATGGAATACTGCTCAGCAATGAAAAGGAATGAACTATTGGTACATGCAGCCAACTGGATCAGTCTCCAGAGAATGATGCTGAATGAAAAGCTCTAATCCCCAAAGGTTACATACTGTAGCCTTCCATTTATATTACATTCTCGAAAAGGCAAAATTACAGGACTGGAGAACAGACTGATGGTTGCCAGGGGCTAAACAGGGATAAGTGTGGGAGGGAAATGGATGCATTTATAAAAGGGCAACGCAAGGTGACAGAAATGTTCTGTAGCTGGACTGTATTGATGTCAATACCCTCACTGATCTTGCATGATAATTTTGCAAGATGTCACTGGGGGTGACATCTTGGAGGAAACTCGGCAAAGGATACATGGGGCTTCTCTCCATTATTACTCTATATAATTTCAGATACCTGCATGTGAATCTATTAATACAATTATCTCATAATTAAGCGTTTACTTAAAAATATATTGTCTCTTTTTCAACAGTGGATCTACTGCACTCTTTTTTAAAATTATTTTTTAAATTCTTTTTACTGCGGTCTTTTTAACAGCTGCTGTCATGTTTTCTGGAGGGCCTCATTTTAGCCCACGACCCATATACCTGGGAGGAGGGATTTTTGTTTGTCTGTTTATGTTTTTGTGAATTTCTTTCTGGTAAGAATTTGATTAGAGGAGAAAGTAGGTAAGAGCTAGAAGGAAGAAAACTGGTATTCTTTCTTTGAAACAGGTTCTTTAAAAGTATTTTTGTGTCTTACATTAAAAAGGGATTTCCTTTCCTGGGAGTTTTACTCTTGACTCCGATGAGGATCTGGGGGTCAGAGTGGGTCAACGAGCGGTTTTGGGGTCGCTAAGCTGCAGTGACAGGCTATGAACGGCCTTTCATTTTCTTGTATTGAACAGACCAAAATCCACCATAGAAATGCCCTAAAATACTCTTGTTATTGACTGCATGTGAGGGTGTCACCCATTTGTCCCCTTCAGTCCGCGTACATTTCCTTTTCTTCTCTTCAGCCTCTTCCTTCTCCCCCGGCCGACTCTGACTTATAATCAAGCTTTCACTTAAGTAGTGTTTGCCACTGCAAGTTCCAGAGTTTTCTGGGTTAGTTGTTCTGTGATGTAGGCTGCACACAGAATCCACGTCCATCGTCACGCCGGTGCAAATTAGGTTTTCTACGAAAAGAGTGTGCGGTTTCTTCATATTATCGAATACCCAACCATTCATATCAAGAGAAGCCAAGAAACCAGAATCTACTGTTATTTTGTTGGAAACCTAAAACTTAAAAAAATACGGTCAGCTCCTCTGACCCTTACAGGCTGTAAGTGAATTCAGTGAATACAAGCTGAATTCTCCCTGGAGTGAATGCAGTGGTTCATGAAGCTCTCTGGCAGCCCTGTTTATCCAGCTCTGGGTACCGGCCACACAAAGATGAGTAACTGGGCCCTGATGTACGCCCATGAGTTCACTCTGCTGTGACACAGGTGGACAGACCACGGCCACTTAATGACAATGACAAGGATGATAGCTGGCCTCCTGGAGTCCTCGTCACTGCTCGGCCCTGAGAGTGTCCAGCCCCCTGTCTCCTGGGGAGGGGCTGCAGTTACTGTTGTTTTCTCTGCAGAGGATGGTACCGAGGTTGAGAGCAGGGCAGGGGGTGGTCCCTTGACCCATGGCTCATGGGGCTTGGTCCCTGGGAGATGCCTGGCAGAAGGGGGCCCAGGTGCTGTTGCTTGGCGGGGTGGGGGAACGGGCAGCAACTCCAGACTCACAGATGTTTTTAATTTGTGCGAATTGGGGGACAAAGCAAGTCCTTGTGAAAACTCATCTCCAAGCTTTCCAAGCAGAGCTGTTTAACTTTTACTCCAAAAAGATGGTGCCTGGCTCAGGTTCCCAGGAACTGCGAGGAAGAACGGCAGTATCACGGGTCTTACCTTTTCAGTTACTTGGGGCTTAGAGACTTAAAAGCAACTTGTTTTCTTAGGTTGGTTAAACAACCACCGCCTAGGTTTCAGTGTTTGTTCAATGTTAATTTCCATTGATTTAGCAAGTTTTACATCAGGTTCTGAAAGTTTCAGATTTGAATTACTAGGTTTCTGACAAATCTGGAAAGAGTTTACATATTATACATATGCCCTTCTTTTCCTAAACTTAAGTGTGACTTTTTCTTTAGCTTTTTCAGTTTTTTTTTTTACTTTAATTTTAAGGGCCCAAGGAAGGATAATATCACGAAATAAACTCAATAATGAGAAATATGTTGTTGTTGTTTCTTCCTCCTGCCTTTCTTGCCGTCTCCTCCCTCTTTTGATGGGAATGAGAGAGAGAAGCACAGCGGGGGGAGGGCAGGGCTGCAGCCTGTTGAGACCTTGCCCTTGGCCTCCACGAAGCCGGCCCTGTACTTGTTTGTGGACAGCACACAGTGGATCTCAGTCGGGTGCGGACACCTCTCCCTGCAGAGTGGGTAATCACCTGTGAGCCCCAGGAGGCCTCATCTCCCCAAACATCACCCCAGGCCTACTAGCTGGCTGAGCTCACAGCGATGATAATCCCTGCAGTTGAGTGTAGGACATTGACATGACATTAAGAGGACATAAAATGAAAATAGTTTTATTATGAACTGTAACATTGTCAATGTTACCTCATCATCATCGTCGTCATAGTTACTAAGAATTCACCTGTGCCAAGCCTTTTGCTAAGTTCTTTCCGTACATCATCTCTTTCAGCACTTCCTAAACTTGACCCCTGGAGGGCTGGCTACCTGCCCCGCACTCCACTCCCCCACCAGAGTTTCCGATTCAGTAGGTCTGGGTCAGGGCCTGAGAACTTGCATTGTTCACAAGTTTGCAGGAGATGCTGTGACTGCTCCTCCTCATCCCAGAAGTCTAAGTTAATCTGCCTAAAACAACCCCACGAAATAGGTAACGTGAGGAAACAGGCAAGAAAAAGCGGGAGACTGGACCACAAAGCTCCCTGCGACTGACCATAAGCATCGGCTGGTCCAGCATAGTTAATTTTTCAGAGGAAGTAGCGAGTGCCTAAGAGAGCCCTAGACGGACGTCCACTGCTGAGGACTAGTGGGTTGTGGCGTGTGTGGCAGGGTTTCAGAGTCACGCACGGAGGGGCAGGAAGTCTGGGGTGTTACCTGCAGGAAGACCAGCTCTGGAAGGTGCTGCTTGCGGGAGCACGGGGGCCCTGGCTATTAGGAGGAGAGGACAGTGTTGGAAGGAGAGCCAGAGAAGGGGTTAATAGGATGCGTTCGGTGGATCACTTTCTCCCTGCCTCCCATCCTTGGACCAGCACACTGTGGCTCTGTTTGTGTGGGATTCTGTCCACGCCATGGCCCTTCTTCTCCCCTTCACGCTCCTTTCCCATATTTCCCAGAAAAGGGGAGGAAATCGTTTAAAAAATACAGGAGGAAAATAAACAACAACCTTTCTCTGTGAGTTTATTTTGTGATGTTATAAATCTTTGGACCCTTGAAATTTAAAAAAAAAAAAAAAACAACTATAAAAAAAGCACCACCGAAGTATAGGAAAGGGAGGGAAGAGTCACACCTAACAGGAAGGCTTTCCCCAAACTTGTCACAAACTCATTAATTCAAGATTGGAAGCCTGGAAAACCCGAGGAGAGCCTTGGCAACATGGAAAGGTGTAAAGCGAGGTTGCAGACCCGTGGCCCCCTGGCCAAATTCCACTGACATGTTTGGTTTGGCTCCCGTAGTTTTTGAAAAGTAGTCAAATCAGTTTCAAACATGGGAGTTTTCATAATAAAACCCCTGATGTCCAGCTTTTTTTTGAGGAACGGGGAGCACTGGTGCCAGGGCTGTGGCTGGTTGGTGGCTGACCACGTGAAGGGGCGTGGCTTCTGGTCACAGCCCCGGCCAGCAGACCACCCCTGGTCTAGAAAGTTCTGGACTCACACTTGGAGCACCACTCACCAGCTGGATGACTTGGAGGCTGGCCCTTACTGGACTTCTCCTCCTCACCTGCCGCTGGCGGCCTTGTGTGTGTGACAGCACATCGTAAACACGAAGCACAGCAGATTCCCAGCAACACAGGGACCCTTGGGCCAGCGGGCCTTAGGGAAGAGGCGCTTGGTGACAGTCCGTGCACCTGTAAGGACGTTCCCTACTGCCTTCTAAGACAGTGCCAGGCACTTCTTTCCTTTAAAGTTTTTTCAAAAGATGGATTTTAAAAATGTGTTTTCTAAAATTATGATTATTTTACAAGGTCTGCGCAATCCACGTGGTGCTTTATAGGGTGTATCCGGCTACAGCTGGCCCACTTCTGGGTGTTTTATGGCAAATTATTCTCAGATTACCCTTTAATGCAGGAAGGCCTGCCAGTTGTCTGAGCTCCCTGGGTCATATAGAAAACCCCTAGACTTGATACGAAACAGCTGCCTCGGTCAGCTGTTCCAAAAAAGGAGCATTTTCAGGCCGAAGCAGCAGGAAAAAGGTTTTTTGTAGTTGGTGGAGATTTTGAAAAAAAAAAAAGTTAAATTACTCTTTCCTGGCCATTAAAATGTGATTGAATTTTGTTATTAACAAATTGTGGGAATCTCGAAAGAAGTACTCCGAATGGGAGTTTGTTAAGTGCTCTCTGGCAATACTTACAGTATGTCCCGGGGGGGTGTTCTCGATGGAGGGTGTCTGCACAAAACTCCGCTGACCTCCGTGTCCCTGGGCCTCAGCCCGGGCTGGGCCGGGGTCAGGGGGCCAACCCCCGGGCCTCCCTCCTCTCTCTCCCCAGGGCCCCTGCTGAGACCAGCAACAAAAGGGTCAATTGTCTGAGGCCCCCCTTTGTCTCAAGAGGCTCAATGGGCCTCTCCAAATGCCAAAGTGTCTCTATGCACATGGGTGAATGCATATACACATGGCTGTAGGAATGTGTATCCGTACGTATATGTGCACATGTGCTGGTGCATGCGAGTATTGTATAAGCATGTGCGTGCACGTCTGCACCCAGGAACACGTGCTTATTTATATGTGCACATGCATGCATGAATAGGAATGCACACATACCTGTGCATGCATACATGCGTGTGGATGTGCCTCTGTGTGTAAGCGTGTGCACGCACACACGAGTGTGCCTATGTGCACACACATACGAGTGAGTCGGGTGTGAATGTGTGCACATGTGCCTGTGTGTGCACACACAGCCAGTGGTGAGACTTACTCGAAGAATTTTGAAGATGCTGATGCGTCTCGGCAGGGTGAGGGCTCACAGGGGCCTGGCTGGCTGATGGATGTCCCTAAGGCCGAGGGAGAAAAGCAACTCTGGCCCATCTCTCAGCAGATGGCCCAGTTACCTTGATGTGGCATTTTCTATGGGGCAGAAACCTCAGAGAAGTTTCTGCCTCCCCTGCCTTCTCTAGGGTCAGATAATATGTAGGATGGAGGAGGAGGAGGAGACATAAGGAGGCTCCCCACACAGCTCACTGGCCTCGTTTACCTGTTCCAATGTGGGGTTTCATGGCGAGGCCCGCAGTAACTTTCTACGCTGTTCCAGTACCTTCTCAGGGCTGCCTAATCAGATCCAGTGCATTCTATGTGGCGTTTAAGCCAGGTTTCCAGAAGGACCGTACAATGACCTGTTCCCATCCGTCCCATCAGTGGGTTCCCACATAGCTCTGGGGTCTTTATACAGGTGCCAATCATCCTGTTCCCTAGAGCATCTTTGGAGACCTGTGGGATTCTGTGGCTGGTCTGTACCATCCCAAGGTTCACACTCTCTTCCTTAACAAAGGTGTCCTTTTAAAAATGACTGTAAAACATATTTGATTCAGAAGCCAAGAAAAGACTAATAAAAATGCTTAATTCAAATTTGCTTCTGTGAAGGATTTATCTCCTAGCCCCTTTTAACCAGCACAGCTGCCATGTAACAACTTTTTCTGCTTTTTTTTCTTATTCTTGTCCTTCCCCAGACCCATTTCCTCTCCCTACTCCAGCAAGGGCTTATCTTTCAACTGTGGAAAGCCAGCAGTTAAACAGTACTCCAAAGCTTATCAAAATATTCAGGCAGTAAAATTATCTTATAATTAGCCTAACTGTAAGCCAGAACTTTTTAACCCCAGGAAATGTGAAGTTACCCAGCCTGTGAAATTGGTAAATTGCTCATTCTGACCTTTTTAGGCTGCAGTTTCTACTTTTATTTCATTCCCCCAGTAATTTCCTCCTTTTTCTTTAAATTCCTGATGGTCCCTGAGGCATCTTCCTCTTCTGTTTGCTGAAGTCTCAGAGAAAATGTACTCCTGGCTGAGCTGAAATAGATAATTGAATGCATTCAGGCGAGGGGGTTATGAAATCAACCTGTTATATATTTCATGCCTTCACTTTTAGATATGCTTTCGGTAAAGTGAAGCCTCATCTCACCATCGCTGATTCCATACTTCAGGTGCATGCAGTGGTGACACCCAGCCGAATGATTCTGGAGCTATTCCCACGCTAGCTGTGGGATTCCGAAGTATCCTGAGCTGGTTAGAAGAATTGGGCTTTCTTATCACAAAGATTTCTCCTAACTCTTCCTCCCCTTGGCTCTTGCTTACCCCATCGACCCTCCCACTGCCCCAGGGACCCTCCTGTCATCTTGCAACACCCAGCAGGGTGCCACAAATGTCACCTCCCCACCCTCACTTCTATGGGAGCTGACATCAAGGGAATGGGCAGTGACGTGTTTGGGGGTGTTAAGGTGCTACTTAGGTGGACTTTTGGCCCAGAAATGATATTATAGATGATGCTTTGGTTTTTAACTGCAATTGAGATTCTTAAACTAGTCATGCCATAATTCAGCCACAAGCGGGTTAGTGAGACTTACATAGGCATGATTAGGGCTGACCACTGTGTTTTACAGGATGAAATACTTGCAAAGTTGCAAAAATTAAACTTAAAAACAATTAAAAATTAAATTTTGGAGTGTGACATTTTCATCAATGAGGTGTTGCCTATAAATAGTGGTAGTGATTATTTATAGAGTTTTTTTCCTATCCATCAGGCAGTATGTACACACGTGGGCATACACACAAACACATAGATAGAAAAATTGTTTCATCCTTATGTTAATCTGGTGAGAACATAATTACTTTGCCCATGTTACAGTTGTGAACACTGAGGCTCTGAGAGTTTAAATCACTTGCTGACACCCCTATGGTTAGCAGTTGAACGTGGCTCTCATGTAATCCACCACTGGCCTTGCGTGAACCAGCCGAGGCCCAGGCCATATGGTCCAACCCCTAGTTGTGCTTGAGAGGTTTCCCTGACACCCCTACAGGGTAAGGAGGAAATCGCAGTGTCACCTCGGGCTCTGCTTGTGGCCGTGCCCGGCAGTCGTGTACACTTTCTCTTGATGTCACGTGTATATCACAGGTGCGATTTCCTTGCAGTCCTCGGAGCTGCCTTGCTGGCCTTGAGCTGACAGGATCAGGGTGAAGTCTGTGCTGATCCCCTCAGGGAGGCTCTGGCCCAAGTGGTCAGTCCCCCTGGGGTGGAGGTAGTGAGAGGGTCGCTCCCAGGACCTGGGCGTGGCCATGCTCTCCTAATGCAAACCTCAGAATCAGATCCGCTCTGCAATCCCATCTTTTCACAGCTTTGTCTCAGAGCTGAAAGAGCCCTGTTTTGCTCATGGAAACAGAGTAGAATGGTGGTTGCCAGGGGCTGCAGGGTGGGGGTAGATGGGGAGATGTTGGTCAAAGGGCACAAACTTCCAGGGCTAAGAAGAATAAGTTCTGAGGGTCTAATGTACAGCATGGTGACTGTAGTTAACAACGCTGTACTGCATAGTTGAAAGTGGCTAAGAGAGCAGACCTTAAGTGTTCTCACCAAAAAAGAAATAAAAGGTAACTCTGTGAGGCGATGAGTGTGTTAATTAATGTGCTAATGTGTGTTAACCATTTTGCAATGTATGTGTATATGTCATCACTTTAAATAGATACCCTTTTATTTGGCAATTACACCTCAATAAAAGATAAACATTAAAGGATTTTTTTTTTTTTGGCTGCGTTGGGTCTTCGTTGCTGCGTGCAGGCTTTCTCTAGTTGTGGCGAGCGGGGGCTACTCTTCGTTGCGGTGCGTGGGCTTCTCATTGCGGTGGCTTCTCTTGTTGCGGAGCACGGGCTCTAGGTGCACGGGCTTCAGTAGTTGCAGCACGCGGGCTCAGTAGTTGTGGCTCGTGGGCTCTAGAGCGCAGGCTCAGTAACTGTGGCGCACGGGCTTAGCTGTTACACAGCATGTGGGATCTTCCCGGACCAGGGCTTGAACCCGTGTCCCCTGCATTGGCAGGCGGACTCCTAACCATTGCACCACCAGGGAAGCCCCGAAAGCGTTTTTAAAAAGGCATAAAAGAGCCCTGTTTTGGAAGTCTTTCCTGATGAGAGACACCTTCTGTCTAATCCACAGTGGAATATTGTACCCTGTTTAAGACCTTTTCAAAATACCATTATCCTTTAAGAGTGAAGTTGAAACTAAAGATTGATCATTAAAACGTGTTATTTTTAAAAAAAAGTGTTATTTAGGAAGCATTAGCAGGAAGGTGTTTTAAGAAATGTTTAAAAAAAAATTGGCATGTTAAGTCAGTTTTCTTGTGAATTCAGCATATGCTTGATATTATTTAATATGTATTCCTCTCTCTTTTTAATTGCACCTTGGATTGATGATAGCCATTCGCTACAGCCACAGGTAAAGTTACATTTTTTCTTTTAAGGAGTATCCTGACTGATTTATAGCTTTTGGTTTGCTTGAATCTACAAGTTTTTGAGCTTAATTTTGTTGGCTGCTCCATCTGTGATGTCAGTGTGATAGCAAGTAGATGAAATTGTTCTAGTTGCTTGATTGGTGAGAGTTAATCAGTCTTTGGAGGAATAAGATTTTTACGTAAAAGTTGTGGTAGATAGCCCATTTCTTTTTTTTTTTTTTAATTTATCTGTTTTATTTATTTATTTTTGGCTGCGTTGGGTCTTCTTTGCTGTGCGCGGGCTTTCTCTGGTTGCGGCGAGCGGGGGCTACTCTTCGTTGCGGTGCATGGGCTCCTCATCGCGATGGCTTCTCTCGTTGTGGAGCACGGGCTCTAGGCGCGTGGGCTTCAGTAGTTGTGGCACATGAGCTCAGTAGTTGTGGCGCACGGGCTTAGTTGCCCTGCGGCATGTGGGATCTTCCCAGACCAGGGCTCGAACCCGTGTCCCCTGCATTGGCAGGCGGATTCTTAACCACTGTGCCAACAGGGAAGCCCCGCCCATCTCTTTTAAAGTCAAAAATGTAATGCTCTAGAGCAGGGACCCGACGTGATTTCTGGGAGTGGACTCTGTCCAAGGGTGAGAAGTGGAAACAGGGATGTCCTGCATGAGAAACGAGGCCAGAAAGCCAAGCGAGGGCTTGGCTTAGCGACTTTATTCAGAAAGCCAGCGGACTGTGAAGATGGACTAGTGTCCCAAAGAACCACCTTCCCCGAGTTAGAATTCAGGCTTCTTTCGTACTAACAGGGGAGGGGGTGTGGCTGGTTGTTGCAGACTCGTTGATGCTGGAATCCTTTGTTCTTGCAGCTGTCCGTGTAGGTCAGGGCACAATGTTCCTATAAACCTCCAGCGAGACAAATGTTATTCTCTGTTCTGCAACTTTTTAATCTCTATGTGAATGGGAAAGTGTTATACCTTTAAAGGTCAGAGCCTTGAGAATGGGCTACCTTGTATATTCCAGGCTATAGGCAACATTCTTTTAGTGATTAACTTGTAGCAAGGGCAATAGAATACAAAGGTTAAAGTAAAAGAAACAGATTTCAGTATGGGGTCAGATTTCTTCTTCCCTATCACAGCCCCATGGAGGTGGTGGGCGCTCCATGGAAGAAAGCACTTCACTTGGATTGTAAACAACATTCCCCTTTGTTCCTCTTTCCCCAGAGCAGCCGCCTCGCTGAGGAAATGTGGCTGGTAGATGGAGGTTTAGGAGGCTGAGTAGAAAGGTAGGCACCCTGAGCCATGGCCCTACGGGAGCCAAGGACAGGAGCTCCGTTGTGATGAAGGGAAAGAAGGATGTTCGGGTGGTAAACGAACGTCCATTTCAGAGAGGGCGGAGCTTTGGAGCTGCTCATCCTGTGGCCACATTTCTGGATTCTGCCCCAGTTCCTATCTGCCTACTGTCACTGGACGACCATTTATCATGCTTGTGCAGTGTGTGGGTCAGGGGTCTGGCAAGGGCAGTGAAGATGGCTTGTCTCTGCTTCACAGGGTCTGGAGCCTGTGCTGGGGGACTCAAGGGCTGGGGAGCGAGTCATCGGAAGGCTCACTTGCTCTTGTGTCTGGTGGGTGAGGCTGGCTCGTGGCTGGGGCGGCAGCCTCTGTTCCTCTCCACCTGGGCTCTTTTGAGCTTCCTCACAGCATGGTGGTTGGCTTTCTCTGAGTGAGTGTCCTGGAAAGAGAGAACCACGTGGAAGCTGTCTCCGTTCTGTGGCCCAGCCTCACAGAGCATCACTTCCACCTTGTTCTATTGGTTGGCACAGTCGCGAGCCCCAACTTGTGTTCAGAGGGAGGGAGTAGAGAACCCCCCACTCAGCCGAAGGAGTGTCGGTCACATTGTAACAAGAACCTGAGAGGTGGCAGAGCTTTGTTTGGCCATATTTGGAAATGCACTCTGCCATAGAGCCCAGCTGAATGTTGGAGTATTTATTTAGAGCACTTGTGAAAAGAAATTTAAGACTGTCCTTGCTACAAGGCACTCACTAGTTGGGGGTACACAAGGGGTATGTATGAAGAAGACAGGACAGATGCAGTTCTCATAGGAGGAGGTCAGCCAATCAAAGGAGGCTTCTTAGAGGCAGCGGCCCTTAAACCATCCTCATTCCACTAAAGTGCGAGAGTGGGACACAGGTCCAGCTGGCTCAGGGAGATGCCTGGGCAGGCTGAGAATACAGGTCCCTGAGAACACATAGCCTTTCAATGACTGTTTGACATGTATTTGGAGGAGAGGCAGCGTATGGGGAGGCTGTGGAGGGGTGGGGTGGATCCTGGCTGCCTCAGCCTTCCGTCTGTAGCCCTAGGAGTTCAGTCGCAACCCTAAACGTGGAACCCACCCCTCAAAACAAAGGCCCTGCCCAGGCTGGATGGCAGGCAAGCTGAAAGGCTAGCAGTTGTCTGTCTACGGGAGCATCTGCCTTCTGGGTCCAGGCTTTATCCAAGGAGCCTAGCCCCGCGCTCCTCCTGGCCAGGCCACTGCTGTGCTCTCACGGGGGACGTCCTGGCAAAGGGAGCTGCCCCTGGGCTGTGTTTCCAGCGAAGTTTGCCTCCAGGCTGTCCTGTCTCCTGTCTTAGCTCTGGGCTGTTAGGTTCAGAGCAGGGAGTCATGGATATTTGCATAAATGCAGCAAAAAGCGAAGACAAATCTAAATAAGTTACAAAGGGAAGTAGTGAGGTGGAGGAGGAGGAAAGTGAAGGTATCTACTGAGCTTCCTTTGCCAGTTCCGAGTGCCTTCACCATATGCCTCAGGGGCTGGGGTCCCCGGGAGTGAGCGGCGGCCCAGCGAAGCCCGTATTCACAAGAGACGGCTCACGGCATCCATGTGCCCCTGCCAGAAGCCTGAAGTCTTTAGGAGCGGAGAGAATGATTAGAAAGTGATGGCTGTAACTCAGGGATGACCCGGAGACTTTTTTTTTTTTTTTTTGGCTTGGCTGGGCCTCGAACAAAGTGTAAATGTCCAATTTCCACATCCGACTGACGCAAGCCAAGATGGGAGAGGTCGGGAGGAGCGTTTGACCTGTCCAGGTACCAGCATCTTAAAATAACGGAGGCCTTATCAGAGGTGGTGGTTTTGTTGCTTTTTTTTTTTTTAAGATTTTTTTTTTTTTTTGATGTGGACCATTTGTTAAAGTCTTTATTGACTTTGTTGCAAGATTGCTTCTGTTTTATGTTTTTGGTTTTTTGGCCCCGAGGCATGTGGGATCTTAGCTCCCGGACCAGGGATCAAACCTGCACCCCCTGCATTGGAAGGTGAAGTCTTAACCACTGGACCACCAGGGAAGTCCCCAGAGGTTGTGTTTTGCAAAAATTATTTCTGAAACAGAGGGGATTCTGACTTAAAAATTCCAGGAAGCACAACAGCAGCTATCAAGTGTGGTGAGGAAGAATCCTCCAGTCTGCAGGAATGGGTGACACTTGGTACGGTGTCACTGAGGAGGAGACATTTGCAGGTCAGGGCCACATCACCTGCCCCTTGCCCCATGGCCTTTGTCCTGTCTCCGGGGTCAGCGGGCACAGGAGGAATCGGCCTTTCCTCTCAGACACCTGCAGGTCACCGTGTTGCCTGGTGGTGGCTCTTCTGTCCCTCCTGCTGCCTGGCCCTGTCACACACCTCTGTCCTCACATAGGAGGAAGAGGATGAAGGGGGTGGGTTTCTGGTTGTGTCCCCTCTTTAAAAATCCTATTAGCTTATTTAGATTAATTGTATCCTTTTGTCGATTGCTGTTTTTTGGTAAATTATACCTAACAAAAATTTACCATATTATTTATTTATTTATTTGTTGGCATATACTTAATTTACAATGTTGTGTTAGTTTCAAGTGTACAGCAAATTGACTCAGTTATATCGATACATACATATATATATATATTTATTTTCAGGTTCTTTTCCATTATAGGTTATTACAAGATACTGAGTATAGTTCCCTGTGCTATACAGTAGGACCTTGTTTTCCTATTTTATATATTGTAGTGTGTATATGTTAATCCCAAACTCCTAATTCATGTCCCCCCTCCCTCCTTTTGGTAACCATAGTTTGTTTTCCATGTTTGTGAGTCTATTTCTGTTTTGTAAATAAGTTCATTTGTGTTATTTTTTTTAGATTAAAAATGATCTAAAAAATAAAATTTACCATTTGAACCCTTAAAAAGGATTAGGGAGTGTACAGCTCCGTGGCATTAAGCACATTCACACTGTTGTGCAACCATCACCACCATCCATCTCCAGAACTTTTTCATCCTCCCAGACTGAAAGTCTGCACCCGCTGAACACTGACACCACCATCCCAAGCCCCTGGCAACCACCATTCTACTTTCTCTGTCTCTGAATTTGATGATTCAAGGAACCTCATAGAAGTGGAATCATATGGTATTTGTCCTTCTGTGGCTGGCTTATTTCACTTAGCAGAATATCCTCAGGCTTCATTCACGTACCATGTGTCAGAATTCCCTTCCTTTTTTAAGGCTGTATACTATTCCACTCCATACATAACTTTTTCTTTATCCATTCACCTGTCGATGGACATTTGGGTTGTTTCTGTCTTTTGGTTATTGTTAATAATGCTGCTGTGAACACGGGCATACAAATATCTCTTTGAAACTTTGCCTTCAATTCTTTTGGGTGGAATTGGTGGATCACATGGTAATTTTATTTGTAGACTTTTGAGGAGCTGCTGTACTATTTTCCTGTTGATTACTTTTTAAATGGGGTTGTATCTGTGTCTCTGTAGTTCTTGGTCACTTCAAAAGCTCACGGTTGCTATTGAGAAATGGTTTCCAATTCCCTTGTCACATTTGCCCAGAGCCCAGATGATGAGATTGAGGTTTTCCTGGGTCTTTCTTGTGTGGATAGGGATGTTTTTGGAAACACAGTTCGGGACTTTTGGTTCTAATCACCAGGTCTGTTTCCAGAATTCTAACAGCAGGGCTGGGGCCAAGCGAGGTGGTGGAGAAATCCCAGCAGACTCCTTCAGTAGGTGGGGGTGAGATGAAGGGGAGGGAAGAGGCGAATGTGGTTCCAAGAGGCCAGTATTGGGAGGATGGGCTCACCTATGAAGAGGGACAGACTCGGTGGCCTTAAAGGACATGAGTGTGGGAGGAGGGGAAGGAGCCTATAAAATCCGGTAACGCTGCTAGCAGGCAACACCTCTCAGGCTGCTACAGACATGTGGGGCAGAGCTTCCTGGAGCGAGAGGGGGTCTTGTGCAGCAAGAAAGGAGCTTACGGCGCGAAGGATGCCCGATTTTGTTTTGGTGCATCTGCGTTGGTGCCTCAGCTATCAAATCTCCCTTGTTACAGTGAACTACAGTGTACAGTGCTCAGGGTCAAGACCAGTCCCCGGCCCGACCCCTACCCCCAGCTCCTCACCAACACATGCACACCCCAGCCATCCCCACTCCTGCCCCAGACATGATGGTTCAGCCTCTAAACCCTGCTACACCTGTTACTCCAGACTTAGGCGTGTGATACAGGAGTGCGTGCGTGCCTGTGTGTGTGTGTGTGTGTGTGTGTGTGTGTGACATGCTGTAGGATAGGGGGCTGAGGGGCCAGGAAGTGGAGAATGACATAGTCATATTCCAAACGTATAGATGTACCAAGCAAGGAAGAGCATCTACCGTGACCGACCATGTGTTTGACAGCAAGTCCTGCACACATTTCATTTATTGTCATGGCATTTTAATTTATTTTTGTAAAGTCAAGTCATTTTTCACAGAGTGGAAAATTGTCTCTTGATGTTCATTCCCCGCTGTGTGGCTTGAGGTTTTCGGGTGGAATCCACACGGTGGTGACAGCTGGGTAACCCCCAGAAGTGCCCTTTGCAGGTAACAGCTCTAGGGGCCCCACTACCCGCCCAGCGGGGAAATTGTTCCCCACTGCGTGGGTGTTTTGTTTTTTCTTTTTCTACAAGATTGAAAGAGAGTTTAGATGTTCTTCCTGCCTGTCACAGGGCAGCAGCCCGAGGAAGCCTGCTGCCTCCTGGTGGGAACCCCTGGGCCAGGATGAACCGGGCTCAGGAGGGATCGGCTCAGCTCCGGCTCTCGTTCTCCGATACGGTGGAGAGCTCACACGCAACAACAGCGGGGAGTTTTTGCACGTGGCACTTATGACCATATTTCGAAGAAAGGCTCATGAAAGCAAGGTGTGAGAGCAGCAAAGTGGCCCCCGACAGAATTATTTTGTTTTGTTTTTGTCGGTTGTCCTTTCCTAATAAATGAGGAAGGACGGATGGACCTAAAGACGATTGTACTAAGTGAAGTCAGAGAAACGCAAATACCATATGATATTTCACTTGTGTGTAGAATCTAAAATATGACACAGATGAACTTATTTACAAAACAGAAACAGACTCACAGACATAGAGAAGAGACTTGTGGTTACCAAAGGGAAAAGGGGGTGTGGGAGGAATAAATTAGGAGTTTGGGATTAGCAGATACAAACTACTATATATAAAACAGATAAATAACACGGTCCTACTATATAGCACAGGGAGCTATATTCAATATCCTGTGATAAACCATAATAGAAAAGAACATGAAGACGAATATATGTATACACAGACACACACAAATCACTTTGCTGTGCACCAGAAACTAACACGATGTTGTAAATCAACTACGCTTCAGTTTAAAAAAGTAAATGAGGAAGGAAGGGAAGTTTCCATTTGGCTTGTTATAGTTAAATGGAAAACCACAGAGTTTTGACTTTTAGATGAAGGCTAAAGGTAAATCATTCTCACAACTGATTTCTTTCTGTCAGTTTCTTGGATAGAATCAGTACCCCATTCAGGCCTGTGCTCTAAACCTAATATTGGAGCTACAGGTACCAATCCCTAAAAGGTTTTGAGGTCCTCTGAGGGTTGGCAACGGGAAGGGAGAATGGGGGAGCTTGCATGTGATTAGTCCAGGGAAGTGGGCGAGTTGACAGCTTGATCAGCCCTGAGCTGGACTAAGGTGGGTGTGGCCTTACACCGAAAAGGCAGACCCCCTGATTTTAGGTCATTCTGAGACTGCCTTCAGGTATTGGTTTCTGAACGAGCCCAAGAGGGCCCAGCAGGAAGTGAAGGGGTCGTGTACTTTTGTGTTCTGGTTTAGATTAGAAGCAGAGTTTGAAGTTCCTAGATGAAGCAGAATATTTATTGAATGGACAGGCTGCATCAATGAGCAAATGAAATTGTCATCTTAAGATACAAAGGGAGGAAAAGACAAGAAACAGGGCCATCAGGCCTATTGGACATTGATTTCAAACACCTAGCGACTCCCATTTGGAGCTGGTTTGATCTTGTGGAGACAGCTGGTGGAGACTGTTGTTCTCCAAAGTCTGTAAAAATAAACAAAGATGCCATTCTGGCCTTTTTTCCCCTTCCAGGGAGTAGTTGTTTCTGTCACTGGGGTTCTCTGGCCGACTGTTCCATCTGTCTGTTTTTCCGACTTCACAGTGAGGTTCCAACCAGATTTATATGCAGGGTTGCCAAGAAATTTATTCAATCCCAATGGTATAATCTTAAAAGCAAAGCCATCTTTTGGAAGGTTGTGTTTTTTAGATAAGCTTATGCAAAAGTTTGCCCTCCGAAGAGCAGAATATGAATGGTCACAGGGTGTCTGGGTTAGATCCTCTTAGTGAGGACCTTGGGGGCCGAGGTTGTACAGCAGAGCTCGGCGTGGGGCTGTGGATGTGCCTGGTGAGTGGTAGATGCTTTTCAGGGTCCAGGGGACTAAGGGGTACATGGATGTGCCTCTCCAGCCCCTCCGGCACCCCTGTTTAAAAATTGAAGTATGGTTGATTTACAATGTTGTGTTAGTTTCTTGTGTACAGCAAAGTGACTATACACCAGAATATATATATATATTCTTGTTCAGATTCTTTTCCATTATAGGTTATTCCGAGACATTGAATATAGTTCCCTGTGGTATACAGTAGCTCCTTGTTGTTTATCTATTTTATATATAGTAGTTTGTATCTGCTAATCCCAAACTCCTACCCCCTTTGCCCTCCCCCACCCCCTTTGCCCTTTGGTAACCATAAATTTGTTTTGTATGTCTGTGAGTCTGTTTCTGTTTTGTAAATAAGTTCATTTGTATCAGTTTTTTGGATTTCACATATAAGTGATATCATATATTTGTCCTTCTCTGTCTGATTTACTTCATTTGGTATGATAATGTTTAGATCCATCCATGTTGGTGCAAATGGCATTATTTCATTCTTTTTTATGATTAAGTAATATTCCATTGAGTATACACACCACATATTCTTTATCCATTCATCTGTCAGTGGACACCTAGGTTGTTTCCATGTCTAGCCTATTGTAAATAGTGCTGCTATGAACATTGGGGTGCATGTATCTTTTCAAATTAGAGATTTTGTCTTTTCTGGGTATATGCCCAGGAGTGGGATTGTTGGATCATATGGTAACTCTAGTTTTAGTTTTTTGAGGAACCTCCATACTGTTTTCCATAGTGGCTGCACCAACTTATATTCCCACCAACAGTGCAGGAGGGTTCCCTTTTCTCCACACCCTCTCCAGCATTTATTATTTGTAGACTTTTCGTTGATGGCCATTCTGACTGGTGTGAGGTGATGATACCTTATTGTAGTTTTGATTTGCATTTCTCTACTAATCAGCGATGTTGAGCATCTTTTCATGTGCCTATTGGCCATCTGTATGTATTCTTGGAGAAATGTCTATTTAGGTCTTCTGCCCATTTTTTTGATTCTCCATCCACTTTTGATCTCTTGTCTGGTATCAAGTTGGTGGCTTTGTTTTCTAGGGACCTTCTCGTCCAGGATCCTGGCCATTTCCCTAGTCAGACCTGCTCATCACATACCTGTTGCCACCTCCACAAGATGGCCTCTAGGGGAATCTTTTTCCTGCCACCAAGGGGCTCTTTCTCAAACACAGATCTGCTCATGCCCCTCCCACTCAGGAGTTTCCATGGGCTTCCATACGTAGAGAACAGCGTTCTGACCCTTAGCATGGGCTTCCAGACCTCATCCCCCACCTCTGTCTCCTCCCATTTTGCAGCCCTGAGCTTCCTGCCTCCTTCACCCCTTGCTCTGGCATTTTCCTTTAAAGAATTAACTTTCCTCCTCTCTTCTGCATTAGTGTACTCCTACTCACCCTCCAGTGGCCCCTTAGATGTCACCTCCTTTTCAACAATTTGTCCAGGAACCATAATCCTTTCTGTTGTAGGTGTCAGGCCTAATTTCCAGGTCTTTTCCTTTTTGTGTCTTTTCCTTTCTGTCTGAGGTAGCAGGTTGGAGAGGCAGACTGCCTTCTTATTCTCCCCAACACGTGCCCCTCCACATCAGAACATGTGAACTCCACAACTCAGCCCTTCGAGCCAAGGCCATTTGGCAAAGCCATTCTGCATGGGTGGGTCTGGGAGGAACTGGTTGGTCTTCCTTTTATAATATCTCTGAAAGGTAACCACTCTTTTACTTTCAAAAAGGTAAGGCACCCAACTCAGATTGATCTAGAGATTCAATACAAATCAAATGAAAATGTAGAAACGTAAATGTTTTATATAATGATAAGCTAATTCAAAAAATGACAAGATAATTCAAAAATTTATATATAAAGGCAAAAGAGCTAGAACAGCCAAAGCAGTTTTGAAAAGGAGCAGAGTTGGAAGACTTACACCTCCTGACTTTAGAACGTATACTCTAAAACAACAGTAATCAAGATAGCGTGGTTTTGGTGAAAGACAGATATACAGGTCAGTGGAACAGAATAGCGTCTACGAGTAGACCCACACGTAAATGATCAATTGATTTTCAACAAAAGTGCCAAGGAAACCCATCAGAGAAAGGATAATCAAACCCCAAAGCCTCAACCCATCCCTTACAACATGTGTAACAATGAACAAAAATGGGTCATGGGCCTAAAGTAAAAGCAAAAAATCCCGAAAACTTTATAGAATAGAACATCGCAGAAAATCTTTGTGACCTTGGGCCAGGCAAAGATTGCTTCAGACACAAAAAGCATAAACTATAAAAGTTGGTAAAATGGATTTTATCAAAGTTAAAAACATCTGCTCTTTGAAAAAACCACTGCTAAGAAACTAAAAGACAAAAAACAAACCAGAAGAAAATATTTTCAAAACACTTATCTGATAAAGGACTTGTATCCAGAATACGTGTAGAACTCTCACAACCCTTTGACAGGAAAGCAATTGAATGAATGAGCAAAAATTCTTGAACTGATACTTGACCAAAGAAGAGCTACAGATGGCCCATCAGCCCATGAAGAGATGTTCAACATCATTAGTCGTTAAGGAAATGCAAATTAAGACCACAGTGAGATACCATTACACAGACATCAGAGTGGCTTAAAAAAAAACCCAATAAAACACAGCAATATAACACAAAACTCGAAAACACTGTTGATATGAGGGTGCTGATGAGGACAAGGAGTAACTGGAACTCTCATCCCTTGCTGGTGGGAAGGCAGAATGGTGCGGCCACTTTGGAAAACACTTCAGTAGTTTCTTGTAATTTTATTTTTATTTATTTATTTTTGGCTGCGTTGGGTCTTCGTTGCTGTGCGTGGGCTTTCTCTAGTTGCAGCGAACGGGGTCTACTCTTCGTTGCAGTGTGCGGGCTTCTCATTGCGGTGGCTTCTCTTGTTGCGGAGCACAGGCTCTACACGCGTGGGCTTCAGTAGTTGTGGCTCACGGGCTCTAGAGCGCAGGCTCAGTAGTTGTGGCTCACGGGCTCTAGAGCGCAGGCTCAGTAGTTGTGGCTCACGGGCTCTAGAGCGCAGGCTCAGTAGTTGTGGTGCATGGGCTTAGTTGCTCCCCAGCATGTGGGATCTTCCCGGACCAGGGCTTGAACCCATGTCCCCTGCACCGGCAGGCAGATTCTTAACCACTGCGCCACCAGGGAAGTCCGTTTCTTGTAATTTTAACCATTACCTTACTGTACCCCACTCAGTGACTCCACTCCCAGATTGTACTGACCCAAGAGAAATGAAAACATTCACCCACACCAAGGCTTATATCCAAATGTCCACAGCAGCTCTATTCACGACAGCCCCAAAAGGAAAATAATCTTTACTGTCCTTCACCTGGGAAGTTGGATAAACAGACTTCCACATCCCACATTTCGCTGGCACATCTGCGCAATGAAATATACTCAGCGGTAAAAAGGCATCATGCTGAGTGAAAGAAGCCAGACTCAGAAGCACATACTGTATGATTCCATTTGTATGACATCCTGGAAAAGGGAGAACCATAGGGAAGAAAACAGGTCCGTGGTTGCCAGGGTTGGGGGTGGGTTGAGAAAGCGGCATGAGGGATTTTTGGGGGGCATGGTAGACATATTCTAAATTTTGGTAGAACTGTAGCACCTAGGAGGGGTGCATTTCACTGTAATTGAGTTATTCCTCAGCAAACATGACCTAAAGAGAGCTAAGGTCGGAGAGAGCCCGGGCCCCTCTGCACTGAGACCACCGAGTCTGAGGCCACGTGGACAGTCCTGTGTCCAGGTGCTTTGGGATGCGGTCTCAGGGCTTCTGCGTACGGAATTAGCCTGTGTTTTGCGTGTCCAGTTCCCTGGTTTTGCTCACTCAGTCATCTTCAGTGAAGACAGTTGACACCTGTAACCTCGCACAGTTTAACTGGCTGATCTCTTGAAGTCGGTTCACAGGGGTGGTCAGGACTCCTGTCACCCGTGGACTTTTTGGACCGAAAGGTGCTGGGTAGAGTGAGGCCCCTTCAGTGGATTGGTTCAGCAGGAGGCAATTGGATTTGACCTTATTCTTCACCCCCAAGGCTGCTGCCAGGGCGGGGAGTGCTGGAGGGGCTGCCAGCACCTGTTCTCCAGTCTGGGGTCCCCTGAGCCTGTAGGAAGCCGGGCTGGGCCGGGCTGGCCCCCCTCCGTGGGGAGAGCGGAGGCCCTGGTGCAGGTGCCTGAGGTCACGTTCCTAGAGGCACTGCTCATCTCATCCATCTGGAAAACTCATCGGTTGGCTGGCCTCTCTCTGGAGACCCGGGGAAGGGGGTGCAGCTGTTTCTAGCTCTCACCAGTGAGAAAGTAGTGAGAAAGCAGCTCTGTGTTCCGCCGTGGCCACCCAGGCGAGTGTGGCAGGTGTCACCCCAACTCCCACTCGGTTGATTGCGCCGGGCAGGGGGCAGGGCACCAGGCACCCAGTGAACGGGGTGCCCTCTGCACAGAGAAACGAGCCTGTGCGAAGACCATCGGCGGGCTCCTCTTCATACTTAGAAGAACAGCCTTTCTGCCATCTCGGGGCCACTGTGCAGAGCTTGTGACAATCCCGCTGGATGAGGGGAGGTGCAGGGTCCTCTGTGTATTCCCTTGACAGGTGCCGTATCACCCTGGTTGATTTCGTGGCTGAGTGATATTCCATTGTACATAAGTACCACAACTTGTTTATCCATTTTTCTCTTTCCTGGGATATTTAACATGTACCCGAGGCGAGGTCCTTGTAAACAGAGAAGCCCTAAACTTTGGGGTGCCTGTGTCCTGTCCATTTTTGGTTTTCCGAATATATATGCCCATGAGTGGAAGTGCCGTATGCTCTGTAGCTCTGTTTTTTAGATGTTTTAGGAAACACCATACACTTCTCCAGAGTGGCTGTTGGCAATTTACATCCCGCCCATCAGCGTAACAAGGCTCCCTTTTCTCCATGGCCTGTCCTGCATTTCTGGTTTTTATACTTTTCCAGGAAGGCCCTTTTGACCGATGCGAAGTGAGACTTCTTTGTAGTGCTGATTTGCCTTGCCCGCTTGTTTGGTTGGCCAAAAAGGGCGTATGCGTTTGTTCCTGAATATATTCAGGAACAAACGCATACGCCCTTTTTGGCCAACTGCATCATTGTCAAAGTTCTGCCGCTTTTCATGTGCTTTAAAGGCGAGTCCAATGTACCTCTTGAAAACTGTTTCCTGCAATTCTGCCTTGCTTTCAAATCCTCTTCGTTGCCTTCCCTCAGCGGATCACGTGACAGTGAGCGTGCATCACCCATTTTATGGGAGGAGAGTTTGCCAAGGCCTTGCTAGTGCTTCCCTTAAGTGAGAGAGGACCCAGGGGTTCAGGCTGATGCGTTGGGGGGCCTGGACCACTGAAGGCTTCTCTATGGTTCGACCTGCAAGCTGGGCTGTAGGTTTTACGCGCCCTCCTCCTGAAGGGTGTTTCTCAAGTTTTAATGTACAGTTAAATTGGCAAGAGGTAATCCTGAGACAGTTATGCTAGCCACAGAAAGTTCTAGGTTTATCTCCTTTTAGTCAGCAAGGTGCCTTGTTTATAGGCAGTTGTTGCTTATGAATGACGTTTTGGCTTCCTCTGTGGCTCAAACTGCCTAGATATCAAGAACCTCCTGCAGACTCTAAATTACACAGAGGAATGGGCCTGTGGGGGACCTGGCGTTCCTCCTGAAGGGGGCAGCATGCGTGCCATCCGCTGTGGGCCCAGTGCAAGAGGAATTGTGCCGAGGCAGCTCTTTTTTGTTTTCCTGAGGTGTCTTATCGCTTAGATTATACTTCCTGCTTCGGTTGGTAGAGCGTCAAGTGCCATGCAGAGAAGTGAATATGTAAGTCTACCCTCTGCGGTCTTTTATAAGGTAGACGTGACTGCTGGTCACAGCCGCTCGTCTGTTCCACAAGACGGTCTCCATCTCCTTGGAGCCCACGGTGGGTGGAGGTGGAGAGCGGGTGCTCAGAGACACAGAAGGAGCTCTGTGTCCTCATGTGTAGCTGTCCCCTGATGTCCGCAACATCCCTGCTCCAGAGAGCAAGTTGGGTTACCATCGGTGCTGGCCTCATACTTTGAGGCACATCTTTTGGTTATTTATTTACACCCCAAGGCCAGTGGTTTTAAACTGGGGTGATTTTGCCTCCCAGGGACAAATGGTGATATTTTTGGTTGTCCCAGTAAGGGGGTGGGGTGCTTCTGGCATCTGTGGCAAGGGATGCCGCGGACCACCCCACAGTGCACGGGGCAGCCTCTCACCACAAAGAACTATCCGGCCCCGAAGGTGAATAGTGCCAAGAGGGAGAAATCCTGCCCTAGACCGGGAGCTTCTCGAGGTCGGTGCAGTATTTATTCTTCTTTCCATCTTCAGGGCTGGCAGGCATCACGTGCTTAGTAGTGGAGACGGAATCAAATCTGTTATTAAGAGGCTCACATGCTACGTTGGCTTTTGTATTGACAAAATACTGTCTGATATTCCCTGGAAGTCTTTTTGCTCTGTTTTATCTCTTTGCTTTTCGGTTTACATGTAGAAATTAAATCAGCTTTCAATGAATCGTACTCATGGGTGGGAGGGAACGGTAGCCCCATCCTAAATGGTAGATCACCTCGAATCCATTTATGGTTGTCTATGCAACACTGTAGAAGCACGCGTCAACAGTTAGACTCACTGTCGCCCTCGGAGCCAGCCCTCTGCCATTCCTAGTGTGGTTTTCATTGGAGATACACGGGAGGGTCCTGCCTTGTTAATAATCCACGGGGTGTGACAGGTAGCTGGAAGGTAATTGATTATTTTACCTCGACTGTCCGATTTCTAATATCCCTCTCTCCAACCTTCCCTCCTTTTTTAAAATCTGAAAAAGAAAAAGAAATAAAATCCAGAACATTAAAAAAATCCAATTGGATGTAGATTCATTTGTTTGTTCATTCAACCAGTAAATAAATACTGAGTATCTAGCATGACTAAATAAGGTAAAAGCACACCGTGTCTGCCTCTGGTGAGTCTGGTGCAAATACCGTACCATTAGGGTAAAAAAGGAAGTGTTTGAGGTACTGAGTGTGTGTGTATGTGTGTGTGGGTGGGTGTGGGCAGTAGGCCATGCCAGGCTCCATAAGGTGGGCTGGAGGCAACTTCTGGAGGAGAAAGAAGAGATTAGCAGGCAGAGGTGGGTGGAGGATATGATGAGTGTTGCTGATGTAACTTCCAGACTCCCTCCTGTCTGTAGGGATGGTCCAGGCAGAGGCCCACTGCATCCTCATGAGGGAGGCAGCATGTGATGGTTCTACACCATGTGGTCCTGGGGATTCCAACTCAAGCCCCGGACTCCAACAGAAGATGTGTTTCCCAAAGCCTCTGGGGGCTCCTGGGGATGATTCACGTGGCTCCCAGCCTTGATCCAGCCCCAGCCCCCAGGGCGGGGTATTTGCTGGCCACTGGCAGGCGCTACTGTCCAGTGGGAGAGCAATTACATGATGATGTTTGGGCTGGAAGGGCAGGCCATGCTGATGGAAGATTTCCTCTTAGAATAAATCTACTTAAGTGAAAACTGAGTCGATTTGTGGAAGTATGTTAAGGAGACTTCAGGTGGTGTGTTGATATGACGGAAGCTGTTGAGGGCTGTCCATGAGTCGGGGGTCTGGAAAGCCCGCTCAACCCCGGGAGAGCGGTTGCTCTTCGTGAAGTGATGCAGGAGGGACCAGGATTTTCTGAGTTTTCATTTCATCCCGTGAGAAAGGGAGGGAGCAGGGGCCCCTGTCCGTCTGGTGCAGGGTTAAGAGTTCAAAGACCACTGCTCTGCTCAGCCAGTCCCCCTCCCTGCACACCCCGCCCCCGCATCTCTCACACTGATGCAGGACTTGGGGCCAGGAGTGGGGGGCTGGGGGGAGCTACCAACCTGTGCTCCAAGAAACTCTCTCCTGGTTGAGATAGTTGACTGACCTCAAGGGGCCTGTTTGGTCTGAACTGAAACCTTTTAGGATCTTCTTTTTAATCACACATCCTCTGTGATTAAAGTAAGCTGGGAAACAAAAAGAAACGTTAGGTGTTAGACACAATTTGCTCATAAAAAGGGAAATTCTGTTGTTTCTTCTTTTATACTTGTTACTTTTCTTTGTATACCTGAAAGCAAGGGTAAAAGAAAAAAGCAGTGATTCTCCCAGTTGCCAACAGTTAACCTTGACCTTAAAAACAGTTTTTTTTTTAACATCTTTATTGGATTATAATTGCTTTATAATGGTGTGTTAGTTTCTGCTGTATAACAAAGTGAATCAGCTATATATATACATATATCCCCATATCCCCTTCCTCTTGCGTCTCCCTCCCTCCCACCGTCCCTATCCCACCCCTCTAGGTGGTCACAAAGCACCGAGCTGATCTCCCTGTGCTATGCGGCTGCTTCCCACTCGCTATCTGTTTGACATTTGGTAGTGTATATATGTCCATGCCACGCTCTCACTTCGTCCCAGCTTACCCTTCCCCCTCCCCGTGTCCTCAAGTCCATTCTCTACGTCTGCGTCTTTATTCCTGTCCTGCCCCTAGGTTCTTAAGAACCATTTTCTTTTTTTAGATTCCATATATGTGTGTTAGCATATGGTATTTGTTTTTCTCTTTCTGACTTGCTTCACTCTGTATGACAGACTCTAATTCCATCCATCTCACTACAAATAACTCAGTTTCGTTTCCTTTTATGGCTGAGTAATATTCCATTGTATATATGTGCCACATCTTCTTTATCCATTCATGTGTCGAGAGACACTTAGGTTGCTTCCATGTCCTGGCTATTGTAAATAGTGCTGCAATGAACATTGTGGTACATGACTCTTTTTGAATTATGGTTAAAAACAGTCTTGATGTGGATGAAATGGCAGCGTGCTATGCTTTAGACGCTGCAGACTTCCCCATTTAAGTCTCTTAGCCCCTAAGATGAGTATTACTGATTCAGTTTCATAGTGAAGGATGTTAATGCACAGAGAGGTTGGGGAATTTGTCCAAGGCCACACAGCCACTTAATAAAGACCAGGCTCTTTTCAGTATATTAGGAGCTCATTAACCTGGGCATAGCTGTAAATACAAATACCATTTGAGAAGATGCTCCAAACAAGTCAAAGAACAACTTTATAGGAGAAGATACAAGATACACATGATTGATTGTCAAAGATATAAACAACAGTCATCCCTCTGTATCCGCAGAGGATTAGTTCCAGGACCCCCTTGGGATACTAAAATCCAAGGATGCTCAAGTCCTCTATGTAAAAACAGTATTTGCATATAACCTATGCACATCTCCTGTATACAGTGTAAATGCTATGTAAATATCTCCCAGGGTGCACCAAATTCAAGTTTTGCTTTTTGGAACTTTCTGGAATTATTTTTTCAAATATTTTTGATCTGTGGTTGGTTGAATCCCCAATGTGGAGCCTGCGGATTTGGAGGACGGAATGTGCTGTGAAATAAGAAGACCCTGTGTGCTAAGGGGATATACAATGTAAATCTCAACTCTTGCTTAGAATAACAACTGTACTGACTTTGCTAAGACTCAAATGATGTTGCTAAGACTATCTGATAATTCTCTCTGTGTATCAGAGTCATCTTCATCCATTCTTGCCTTGCTTCACTGAACAGTTATTTTGTATCAAGCAGGATGCCTTTAGCTATGAGTAACAGGAAACCCTGGCTGAACTGTTTTAAGTGGTAAGTGGGTTGTTTTCTCACTTAATGATTCCTGACGTCAGGCAGTTTCAGGGTGGTTATTTCAGTAGCTCAATGACATCCTCAAGGACCAGTGTTGCTTTGATCTTCCCCCTCTGCAACCCTCAGCATATTGGTTTTGTCTTTGGCCGACTCCCTCATGGTCACAAAATGGCTGCTGAGGTTCTTGCGGTCACATGCAGATACAACAGAATTTTGCAGAAGAATGTCTATATGTCACTTTGTAGCAGCATGGAAACATTTTACCCCCAGAGATCCTTCAAGAAACTTCCTCTCATCTCATATTGGCCAGATAAACCATCTGTCCATTCCTAAGGCCATCACTGAAAAGGATAATTGGTTTAGTGAAGCATAGTGGCTCCATGGAGGAGGGTGGATTACATGAACAGAACTGGGATTCTATTACTAAGGAGGGAGAGAAGAGGAGTTGGACCAACAACTGGGAATGTTACTACACCCTTAAAACATATTTTTATTATGGCAGATTTCAAACACAAGGGGTATAGCAATAGGGGATTCTCAATTACTCATCTGGTTTCTACAGTTATCAACATTTTGACAATTTTAGTTCATCTCTATCCTGCCCTTCCTCTCCTGCTGGAGTATTTTAAGAGGAATTCCAGGTATATCATTTTTTATGTGCTCTGTCTATATATTGAATGCATTCTATATGCCTGGTCACTCAGCCAAAGAGAAAAGCTGTTTCAGGGACAAAGAGATTAATGAAGACTGACCCGGGATTAACTACATTTTGCTAAAGAGAAAAGACTAAATTCCCTGAAACAAAGGAACATGCAGTATCCAGGGATCAGTGTTTTCTCCCAAGCTTTTGTTCTGGCTGCATCTGGAGTCCTTGGGATGTTAGGGAACAGGTGTCCTGGGAGGATGGGGGGTGGTTGGGGGGAGGGGTCCTCCCTGCCCCCCTAGTCAGACATGGAAGGTGAGTGGAAGTTCAGCATCTCATTTGTCATTTCCACTCTCCGGCGGATGAGGTGAATGCTTTCTAAGAGTGGGTTTTGGTCTGATGACACCTGTTTCTTCATGTTAATAGATTTCTGGGGTGAGATAGAGTCGGGTGATGTCACCTGCAGGTGCAGGAGCCCGTGGTAGTGGTCTGCTGTTTGGCGTTTGTTTCCCTAGGCGTTGCGAGCCACATCTGTCCTCAGCTGTGAGGGCGTATTCACCAGCAGGCTAAAGAAAGAGATGTTTTTAACCAGAACAGAAAGTCAGATGTAACAAGTTGACTCTGGGCTGGGCTGTAGACACATGTACTTTACTTATGACTTTAGCTTATTTCATTTAGTTATGGAACAAAAGACATGTGTTTTTTTTTCTTTTAAGTATCACCATGGCAGTAAGAGTCTATTTCCACGTACCCTTTTCTGCATTTCTTGAGCCCACCTGTTCTATTACAGGTTTAAAAGACCCCTCTTCCTCCGCGTGTGTGAAACAGGAAGCCTGCCTTCTGATTTTCCTTTGGTTTGCAAACCTTGGCTCTTTTGACGAGAGCTCACATGCTTTATGCGTGGCGGTACTTTTGTATATAACATAAAAAGCAATCCACCATTTCTCTAAATCTGCTTCTCATTTCTGCAGGACAGTTAAAGGTCAAATTGCAAAGCTGAATCAGTTATAGCTCCGCGCTCAGGGTATACTCAACCTGAGCTGATTTTATCTACCTGGGCTTAGTAAAATGTTAGTGTTTGCACAGCGAGTTTAAAAGACAGAAGCCTTTTGCATAACTATATCTGAAAAATCTTAAAAAAAAAAAGAAAGAAAGAGAATGGACTAATGACATGAGATGATGCCATTTGACTCAGTATTTTGGTAGCCCGGATGGCTCTTGGAGCAGTTACAATCTTCTTAGCGGAGCTTTCTAGAATGTGCATGTTGTGGTTGGGTGCCCTTTGCTTGGCATGCTGTGCATTTTGGTGCTATGTGAGAGTCCATCTGACCCCAGTACATTTTATTTGACACGCACAGCTGGGTTGCTGGAGCATGGTGCAAGCCATTAAAAAGAAGGCGAAAGAAAACACAGACAATCTATTCATCAGGATGCTGTGAAAGGGAGACTCACTGGGGTGGCCTCTGGCAGGAGTGCAGCTGGGGGAAGGAGAGAGGGGGGAAAACCAGTGGGCGCCCCAGAGCTGGAAAGGCAGCTGCCACTGACCTCTGATGTGTCCCGTGGCCAAGGGCTTGGCCAAAGGTGAAACCTGATTGCCTTTCCAACTTGTGGGGTCTCAGTTTAGGGTCCTCTGCGAACAGGAGGGTTGGATGGCTGGACCGATCTCTTATTTGCTGGGGAGTGTATGCTCGCCAGGTGCTCGGCACCCAAGGGGAACACAGGCCAAGGCGTTTGCATCTGAGGGATGCACCTGACCCCTGGGACCACGCTAGGTCTCCCCAGGCACCCTCCGTCTCACCAAAGACGGAAGAGAGGAGGCAGCTTCTGGAATCCTTGGGAAACCTTTCTTCAGCCGCAAGCATGTTCCAATAACCTCAACCCAGTTCACGCAACCTGCATAGCCCCCAACCCACTTTCCTCTTCCTGCTTCCTAGGTGTGATTTTGCATCCCTGGTTTTACACCTGCTCTTTTATGCCCTACAGCAAGCTTTCCACTTGTGTGTGTATGTGTGAGATTGTCACCTGGAGAGCCATTTTGTAATCCTGTGTAAAGACCTTGGGCAGGTCCCTCATCACCTCCGCTGTGGCAGGAGGCTGGGGTGTCTTCCATCACCTTGGTCATTCAGGCCCTTTCAGAACGGCCACTCTGAGCCTGGCCTGGGCTTAGACATGGCCTGCTGTCCCCAGCTGGTTCATGGTGTGTACTTAACTCAAGATCATGGATCTTGGTGTAGAAGGTAGAATGCTGGGGGTACCTAAGAGCCTTCCTCTCTGGCTAGAGCTCCACACAGCTCTGCATTGTAGAGACCAGGAGCTTTGGAGAGACAGACAGACAGACAGACTTGGGTTCAAGTCTGGCTCCTCCACTCCCATAGCTGGGTGATTCTGTGCATGGCAAGCACTTCTCAGAGAGCCTGGCATAGAGTGCCTAGGAAGTGGCAGCCAGGATTATCTGCATCTTGGGGACCACATATAGAGCTGGTTGATTAAAATGTCCCGCTTTACCCACAGGTTCCCCTATTCTCCGAGGTGGGAGTGATTCTGGAAATGAGAATAGCTCTATTGAACCAAAGTCGACAGTAAATTCTAAAAGGGTTTCTAGAGGTAACACGGTGTTTTGTTTTGTTTTGGAAATGGGTTTCTTTCAATATCAAGTTTTGCAAAATGTTCATGCCTCCAAAACCAAACCAGGTTCCAGGCTCATAAGGCATTTTCAGAAACCTTTTGCTTTCTTTTTGGTTGCTTATAAAGCTCAGTGAAATTCTACAGCGTATTAATACAACAAACAAAAACAAAACCAAGAAACCTTAGTCTAGGACTAAGGTCCTTGGCAAATACAGATTGGCAAGACTGACTTAAAAACAACCACCACCAAAACCCAAACCTCTGAAAATGCATGTGGCTTTTTCCCGTTGGAACAGCAATTTAGGTGTCCGTTTGCTTAGCTGACCTCTGGGAAAGACCAGGATGAAACGCCTCCCTGGTTACTTTCGGCGCTTTATTAATTCCCTGTCCCTCCTTCCCCCTTCCTTGCATACATTCTGCTACTTGACCTGGAAGGGGGGAAACTCAGAATCTAGCCCTGGTTACGTTATTAAATTGTAAACGTTGAAATTCGCACAGGGTAGTTGATAGGAATTTCAAAACAGGGGGAACTTCTGCTCTGACAAAGATGGAACAAAAGCTCTCTGTCTTTTGGAGGTCACTAATCCCGTGTTTGCACCTTATTGTCACTACGTAATGCCTGAAACACTTGGAATTATTTCCAATTAGTGGGTTTAAGTGGATCTTGCTCTCTGAGCCGTTGACCCCTCGGTGTTTGTTTAGCAGGATTTTCTCACCGGTCTTCACCTTGCTGCACATTGTTTGGCTGTCAGGGCGTCTCAACTGCTCCGGGTGACCCCTGCAGAAATGGCCGTGTCGTGAGACTCGGGAGCTGTTGTGAATTTTGTGATGACAGATGGCAGAGGCATAAAAGGCACCTCCCCGGGCTTTGTGAAAGGGGATTTGGGTTCTCAGAATCGTTTTCTTCTCTCTCTGTTCTGGAGGCACGTTTGGGGCTGCTGGCAGAGCTGCGATGTGGCCCATTGAGAATGGCGAGGCCTCGGAGGCCGGAGAGCCCTTGTGTGTCACATACACCTGCTCGGGGACACACGCGTCCCTCCTGGGCTTTCCAGGCTGGCCTCAGCAGACCTGAAGGGCTCGGCCACTTGCTCTGTTGGAAAAGCAGGCTCTGCCCTGGAACCCTGGGGTTTCATTCAGACAGGACTTTCACCTGATTTCTGGAGATGGGAGGGCCAGAATGATAGAGAAGGAGGGCAAAAAGGGAGCCTCTTTGGTTCTGCTTCTGAAACGGGCATTTGAAATAGCTGCTTTCCCAGCTCTGGCTGAGACTTTGAGGCTGGAGCTAAGGTTTTCCCCAGATGCAGGGGGACGCCCAGAAAGAAGGAAGGACAAAGTTTTTAAATGAGTGCAAACTACAGAACCCTATGTGTGGCTCTCATGACTCACCCCTTGGCATTGACTCCAGCACCTGATGGAAACGAGGTGCTTGCTCAGGGCCGAGTGGAACCCCCCCAGGCTCCCAGGAAACAGTTGGCCCCTGTGGAGGCGCTGTGGCCGGCTGCTGGCCAGCCTGGGAGGGCAAGGAGACCTCTGTTGCCAATACTGACGCATCAGTAGAAATTCTGGATGTTCAGCTTCTTAGGAAAACTGGGCACCCCAGCAGCACCCTATCCCACATGGTAGCCACCAGCTGGGGCCTTGTAGCAGCGGCCATCCTCAGGGGACTCACGCTCACTAGCTTTTTTCTTTCTTTTTTTTCTTCTTCCATCCAGCTAACTGTACTCATTTCCGTGACTAACCCCAGTTGGCATTTGAGGTTGCAAATCTTTCATATGTTCTAATCCAGCCAGAGAATCTGAAATGTAAACATGTAACAAGAACCTTGAAAATCAATCCTCATAAAATAATCCAAGATGCAGAAATCAGTTCATGCCACAAAAAGGTTTCTCTCCGTTATTCAGGATTTACAAAATTGGAAACAACATAATAAGGGGAGCAGGTTAACTGAATTATGTTGCATTCCTATACTGGAATATTATATGGGCATGAAAGTAATGCTTAGGCAGAGTTTTTAATAACACGGAAGGATGCTCACAATATAATATTGGGTTAAAATAAAAAGCTACAAATCTACAGTAATCAAGACAGTATGGTACTGGCACAAAAACAGAAATATAGATCAATGGAACAGGATAGAAAGCCCAGAGATAAACCCACGCACATATGGTCACCTTATTTTTGATAAAGGAGGCAAGAACATACAATGGAGAAAAGACAGCCTCTTCAATAAGTGGTGCTGGGAAAACTGGACAGCTACACGTAAAAGAATGAAATTTGAACACTCCCTAACACCATACACAAAAATAAACTCAAAATGGATTAAAGACCTCAATGTAAGGCCAGACACTATGAAACTCTTAGAGGAAAACATAGGCAGGACACTCTATGACATAAATCACAGCAAGATCCTTTTTGACCCACCTCCTAGAGAAATGGAAATAAAAACAAAAATAAACAAATGGGACCTAATGAAACTTAAAAGCTTTTGCACAGCAAAGGAAACTATAAACAAGACCAAAAGACAACCCTCAGAATGGGAGAAAATATTTGCAAATGAAGCAACTGACAAAGGATTAATCTCCAAAATTTACAAGCAGCTCATGCAGCTCAACATTAAAAAAACAAACAACCCAATCCAAAAATGGGCAGAAGACCTAAATAGACATTTCTCCAAAGAAGATATACAGATTGCCAACAGACACATGAAAGAATGCTCAACATCATTAATCATTAGAGAAATGCAAATTAAAACTACAATGAGGTATCATCTCACACCAGTCAGAATGGCCATCATCAAAAAATCTACAAACAATAAAAGCTGGAGAGGGTGTGGAGAAAAGGGAACCCTCTTGCACTGTTGGTGGGAATGTAAATTGATACAGCCACTCTGGAGAACAGTATGGAGGTTTCTTAAAACACTAAAAATAGAACTACCATACGACCCAGCAATCCCACTACTGGGCATATACAGTGAGAAAACCATAATTCAAAAAGAGTCATGTACCACAATGTTCATTGCAGCTCTATTTACAATAGCCAGGACATGGAAGCAACCTAAGTGTCCATCGACAGATGAATGGATAAAGAAGATGTGGCACATGTATACAATGGAATATTACTCAGCCATAAAAAGAAACAAAACTGAGTTATTTGTAGTGAGGTGGATGGACCTAGAGTCTGTCATACAGAGTGAAGTAAGTCAGAAAGAGAAAAACAAATACCATATGCTAACACATATATATGGAATCTAAAAAAAAAAATTGGTTCTGAAAAACCTAGGGGCAGGACAGGAATAAAGACGCAGACGTAGAGAATGGACTTGAGGACACAGAGAGGGGGAAGGGTAAACTGGGACGAAGTGAGAGAGTGGCATGGACATATATACACTACCAAATGTCAAATAGATAGCTAGTGGGAAGCAGCCGCATAGCACAGGGAGATCAGCTCGGTGCTTTGTGACCACCTAGAGGGGTGGGATAGGGACGGTGGGAGGGAGGGAGACACAAGAGGGAGGGGATATGGGGATATATGTATATGTATAGCTGATTCACTTTGTTATAAAGCAGAAACTAACACACCACTGTAAAGCAATTATATTCCAATAAAGATGTTAAAAAAAAATAAGATGAAAAGCTTGACAGTGAGTTGTATGTGCAGTGCGCTCTGGTTATCTCCCCAGAGGTGAAAGCTGTGTCAATATGCATCAAATAAGACTGGAGAGAAATCTGTCAAAATATGAACAGTGCTTGCTTTTTGGCAATGAAATTATCCGTGATTATTTCCTCTTGATTTTATTCTGGGCTTTCCACGTATTCTACACTGAATGTGCGTTGGTTTTATATTCAGAACAAAACAGTAAAAAGCAGAGAAGAAACAGAGGCGTAGAAGATTAAGGGATTTTCTCTGAGCCTCCCAGCTCATTGGTGACAGGGCAGAACCAAAGCCCAAGGTTCCCAATTCTGAGATCGATGAGGATTCGTCCCACTCGTGAAGATCAGGATGCCTGCGGCCGTGCACCCAGCGTGGATGGCCCCAGGGTTCTCACCCAGAAACCCTGCACCTTATGTGGCTCTGCTTGTCTGTATGGGGGGGGGGCAGATATACGTTTAGGTCTTTTGTTTTGCCTTCGATTTCACTGTAATGAGCAACCTTTAAGAACCAGACAGCTGTGCCCCTTGAGTAGAAATAAGAGCTCATCTAGGTGTCATTCCATGCGATGGTAGCTTCACAACTTGTGTGACTTGTGGGCGTATCTCTTTGGGGGCGCGCCTAGCCTAGATCTTCTCCTGTTTCTGCTATTCCTTCCTCTTCTTCTACTTCTTCTCCACTAGGGAGGACAAGTCAGAGGAACTCAGATCCCTTCACTGGGCTGGGGAAGTGATGCTGCTCTTAGAGAAAGCCCCAGTACATCCGTTGACTCTGCACCAAAAAGGCAGCCCTTTCACCAAGCACTTTGAGATCCAAAGAACTGAGTCCCCCTCCTAACTCCTGTCGCTAACTGCTTTGGTGACCTTGGCCAAATCTGTCCTTCCTCAGAGCATCTCCCATAATGAGAATGGGAAGAATATTTTCTGTTGAATGACTTTCTCTAGGGTGTGCGGGCGAGGTCTGATGGGTGACAGGAAAGGTTTTCCCAGTTCCCAAGGAGGAGGAGGAGGAATCCCCAGAACCGAACCTTACAAGGGGGTCTTCACCTCTCAAGGGCAGACTCACGTTGAACCAAGCTCACAGGGACCCAAAGCTGTTCATTATTCTCTAGCAAGAAATTCAGCTGTCCAGTGGTCCAGAAGGCCAAAGGCAGATCCACCAGAACATTCCATCCCTCTTGACATGTCCTTGGGAGGTTAATTTCACGCTTTTTGAGTTATGGGATATTCAGAAGTGCCCTTCAGCTGAGGGAATAGGAGGCTCTCTTCCCTATGTGGGAATAACCTTTTCAAGGGGGACAAATGCTTGGTCCCCATAGCTGGGACCATCACCCAAGGAGAGAGCCCTGCCAACGTTTTGCCTCTGGGATTTAACCGTTGCTGTGTTTTCCAGGCTGAGTGTCTCTCCCTTCCAGTGTGGCTCTGTGGAGTTCATCACGCTTTCCCTGACTGTGATATAGCTTGGTTCTTGGTCCTGGGCCTGGAGGACAAGCTGACTCACCGATCGGAGCTCTGGGCTTGGGTGGACCTTGCCCGTTTCCTCCTGAGCAGCCCTGTGCCCAGGTTCCCAGGGCTGGTGTCTCACTGGAGCCAGCCCTGTGCCCAGGTTCCCGGGGCTGGTGTCTCACTGTAGCCAGCCCTGCGCCCAGGTTCCCGGGGCTGGTGTCTCACTGTAGCCTGCCCTGCGCCCAGGTTCCCGGGGCTGGTGTCTCACTGGAGCCAGCCCTGCGCCCAGGTTCCCGGGGCTGGTGTCTCACTGGAGCCAGCCCTGTGCCCAGGTTCCCGGGGCTGGTGTCTCACTGTGGCCTCGTGGCCAGCAAGTGCTCTGATGAGGTACCTGGTTGTCCAGCAAGTGGGTGGATGTGCAGACGGGGACCCCGGGCAGTTGGGGCGTGCCAGGCCAGTTGTCTTCCCCCTCCGCTGACTCACGGTTTTTGTTTCTTAAAGATTTCTGTATGGTGCATGATTTCTGTTTTTCCCTGCCTCCGAAAAGACTCCTTAATTCAGGGCCCTCAGGAGAATTTCTGGTTGCTGGGAAAATTAATACAAACTGCAAATATAGGAATCAGCATCCCCAAACCTAAGTTTGTCTGTTGAAACAACATAGTTAATTGTACGTTTCCAGTTGTAAATGCTGAAGGAAGGAACGGGGCAGCTTTGCCTGGGTCCGCGTCACCCAGCTGGCGTGGGGTCAGAGCAGGATGGCACCGAGTGCAAGGCGGGGATCAGTCTGCCTTCTCAGATCCGCCTCTCAGACCCTTTCATTTTTACTTTACCTTAACTTTGCATTTCTAGATCATTGAACTCTGGCCTGATTTCACATTCTGAAACTAAGCCTGTTTCTCAATTCTGTGAAGAAAAGGATGTTTCAGAGGAGTGATGACTCACCTTTTATTTTGAGCCCAGTGAGAAGAATCCAATCTAAGAGGCACGGAAGGGCTGAGCATTTGCTATATTTCTGGATGATGATACCCATTTTAAAATGTATTTTTAAAGTGATACATGGCGCACATTCTTACAAAATTTAGAGTCCACTTTGTGCCCTCCCACCCCATTCCAGGCCCCTTCCTCGAGGTCACCACTGTTAACAATTTGACCTGTATCTTTCCAGATGATTTGTATGCATTTACGTCTGTGTATGTGTAGAGAGAGAGAGAGAAACATATAGTGTGATTTATGTGTGTTTCTGCATATGTGATAGTACAGTCTATACATTGTTCTACAACTTGTTTTTTCCACAGAACAATATGTCTCGGAGATCATTCCAAATCATTAAATAAAGATCTCCCTTATTTTTAACTGCAGACACTTGTCCTGTGATAGATTTATTTAACTTGTCTCCCTCCCTCTTTATTTATTTATTTTTTTGGAAATAGAAAAGAGTTTTATTTGAGCCAAACTGAGGAGACACAGATGCAAGAAGCACTTGAGTAGTGTTCTGTTGGACTACAATATGGGGGAGGCTTAAATAGACAAAATCTGAAAAGTTGCATAAATTGTTAAGAATTAGGATTGGAACTGGCAGGAAGTAAGGGTGCTTGTTAAGCAAGGATTGATAGGATAACCTGCCCCTTCTTGCTAGATAGAAAATGATTGTATTTTTCAGTGTATCTAAGTGAAACTCTGTTTCAGTGATAAAATAAAATCAGCCTTTAATCTTTTTTCCTCCCCAGAGTGGTAGGTACTATTTAAAAAAAGAAGAGGAAACTAAAGAAAGAACGATCCACCAGGAGAGAAGGGGCAGCCGGACTGGTCTGTTGACAGGTCCCATGGCTGCGTGTCAGGCCTGATTTGTGGTCAGCGGGCCGTGGGGCCTCGTGGCAGGGGTGTCATGCCGTGGTCGTGGGGTGAGCCACGCATGGAGGGGGCCGCAAGGAGGGCTGGTCCAGGAGGTCCCTCGGCCGGGAGGCAGAGCTGGGGCTTGCTTGGGGTGGCTCGAGCAGAGGTGGCAGTCTTTGAGTTGAGGTGGCCAGAGGTCTTTTTGCCTGTCTCTTTAATCACTCAGCATAAACTATGCCCCAAGCACATGCAGGGCGACTGGGGACCTGTGGTGCCTGAGATCAGGATTCCATCCTCTCATCTGGTCAGGGAGAAAGATGTGCACAGATGTGGTCCAGGAAGGGCTGCCTGAGGTGTCAGACATGGGCTGGTCTTGAACGGTGAGCACCGTAGAGGGAGATTCTAATTTAAACTTATTTTTGAACCTTGACTTCTTATGGTTGCTCTCTCTGGCTTTGTCATTTTCCCTAATTCCTCCAGGGACTGTCATTGGTGGCACTGGTGCTTTTTCTCTGGGGCTGGGGGCTCCGAGTCCTGCTTCAAGATTGGTTGATCCCCCTTCTACCCGCTGGGAAAAGAAGCCAACCATCAACAGGAAAAATAAAGGGTTGATTTCCTCTGACAGGAATGTTCTTCTTTATCGACCCAGTGACTTCTTGAAGGAATCTCACTTCTGTAGGTTTTCACATCACAACTGGCTAACCTGGTCTTTGTTTTCCATCCTCTTCCCCAGCACACATCTTAGTCATTTGTCTCACCATTGCTCCTGCTAGAATTTCTTACCAACACCGCATACAGGTAGAGCCGGTGTGTTTCCCAAGGTGGTCCCTCTGGAACGACCATCTAAGGACATGGAAGTGGCAGAGTGATGGTGGCATCCAGCATTCACTGAGCACTCACCCTGGCCAGGTGATGCTCTAAGCACTTTCCCCATATCATTTATTTTTATCATTGCAGCATCTCTGGGGGTAGATACCACTTGCCCCACTTTGCAGTGGGGGTGACTGAGGCACAGAGAGGATAGGCAACTTGGCTGAGGTCACACAGCTAAGAATGGTGAGCATTTCCTCCACTCAGTGCCTCCCACCCCTACCTTGGAGCCCACCAACATTGTGAATACTTGGCATCTTGACTCTCATGATGGGAAATGGCTCTCTGGGAAATGGCTATGGGTGCTGGGTGTTGAAAACTCTGTAAATGCTGGTTGTTGGTGGTAGTGTTCAGGCCTGGGCTGGAACCACAGAGACTTCCAGATTATGTGATGAAAGGTTCCAGGAAACCACATTTCTGCCTTCTGTCACCCCAGAGGCCTTGCTGAGTCAATAGCGTTGTCTTTTGTTCACATTTCTCTCTGGGGAGGGTCACTTGAGTGGACCACCATTTTTCAGCTCCCCACAATGGACTGGTGAAGGGGTAAGGGGTCGGCTTTGTGGCTCGGATGTTTCCAGATTCCCCTTGCAGAAGGGCCTGCCTCCCAGGGGCCCACCTCACCTGGGTCCATGGCTCACATCCCTTCCAGGTGGGCTGAGGTGTGTCTGCGTGAATCTGGGTTACACTGGGGTCCATGTCGAGCAAGGCTCTGCTGTCGGCTCTGGGTGAGGGGAGCCTCCCCATTGGCCAGAAGCTTCAGTTTAAGTGGAAATCCTCCATCAAGAATAAAATTAAATGACTTTCTAAATAATCAGCATCTGTGGAAATCCAAGTATGCTTTGGTCTATTGCTGTATCCCATTAAAATGCCTGGGTGCGTTTTTACCTAGTTTAGAGGGTCAGCTGAAGGTGGTCTGACTTAAAATATAGAGCACGTGATGAACCCAAAGTGATGGGATCAGACCACTCACTGGGGGGCAGGTGCTGTATCCCTGTGCCTGCAGCAGAGTTATGCATCCCCTGAGCCTGGGCTAGGGGTGCCCTTCCCGTCACACCTCACCTCAGTGGTGCCTCTTCAGGGGTGTATTTATCTTGAGAGACTCCAAGGGGAGGAGGGGAGTGGGGAGGAGGGGGGTGGAAAACCCCTCACCGGTCCTCCACACGTTCAAATTGGCCCTTGGCCTCCTTTTGCCCGAGAGGAGGAAGGCCCTAGTGGAAATGCAGAGAAACAGAAGTTAATGCTTGACTTTCTGAAAGCCAAGTAGGTAGGAGTGATGTAACACAAGTTCAAGGGCAATTTTGATTGTGGGCCATTATTATTACTATTTTTTGTCTTACCTGTTCACTTTAGAAACTAGCCTACAGCACCCAAACCCTCACTCCTCACCCCACCTCTATACCTGCGTGATATGCGACTTTACTGAAATGAGCAAAGGAGCAGGATGCTTCCCACATGCCAGGCAGGGGGGCACGTGCTCACCCATGTAATGGGCGTGCACTGGTTCCATAACATGGGTGGGAAGTCTCGCTTACTTTGCGTAAATGAAATAGCTTATTCTGTGCATGTGACTGGTCGGCAGTGGGCTCCCTTCCTCCCACTGGCCTGGGGCGGCACTACATTCTGGGGCTGAAGTGGTGCTTAGGGAACAGGGCAGGGCCTGGCCCTTAATCTGCAGTGGCCACTGTCATCACCCTCTGAGGGGCCCTGGTTCTCACCATCGCCCAGCGCTGGTCATCTGACCTGGGGGCGGGGTGGGGAGAGACCCTACAAGCCCTGTGCGGACCCTCCCCAGGCCGCATTCATCGGTCACAGAGAGGCTGAGTGACCCGTGAGTAATTCAAGCCCAGGCTGGCTGTCTCCAGAGCCCACACCCCCAGCCACTGTGTGCTACCCACCCTCAGCTGCCACTGGTCCCTCTGTCCTCCTGGCTGTGGGGCAGATGTGGCCCTTTGCTGTGTTAGCCCAGACCCTGCCAGCCCCGACCTGGCACCCCTCAGTCATCGGATGGGCCCAACTTTCTGATCTAAAGCCTGGCTTTGCCCTTTCAGGCAGGGGGCTTGTAGCAGGTGCACTGGTCTCATGGGCGCCTGCAGACAACTTGGTTCATTTCCTTCACAGCCAGTTTAAACCCACGGGGCCAGCCTCTTCTTGTGCCTGGGGGAAATCAGGGAAGTCCCCATGATTTCAAGAGTTCAGTAGCCACATGGAGCTAGTGCCTACCTGTTGGATGACACGGAACATTTCTGTCTTTGCAGAAGGTTCTTTAGGCAGTGCTACTGTAGTCAGCTATACTTGGGCAGGCCCCATGTAGCCCAGTCTCCCTGCTTTTCAAGGAAGCCTGAAACCTGATTTTTCTTTTAATGGAACCTTCCAAGTCTTAACTACTGGAAACAAATCCAAATCTTAAACAATCAAGGTGTGGGAAGAACACAGATGTGGACTGAGTTCCAGGGGTGGGGAGGGCAGGGCATTAATCTGTGTTTTAACAAACCTTCCAGGTGGTTCTGATGCAGGTTAAAGTTTGAAAAACAGCCTGAACCATTTACTTTGCCTCCAGTTATGCCAGGAATGGTCAGGAATAGAACCCAGGTCTTCCGATTTGCAGCCAACATCACCCTCATGGGCAAGATCAAATCTTTAGGGATGTTCCACACTCTGGGCACCTGGTGGCCAACCTTCCTTGCTGCTGGGCTCGAGGTGGCAGAGCAGGTACCTGCTGGTGGTCACCTGGCACTCATGGAAGGCTCTGGAACTTTCCTAGATTTAGCGCTTTCTGCCTCCTCTGTAATCCCTGTTCAAAACCAGCTCCCTATCTCAGAGCATAGGGTTTCTCCTGGCTCCTAGGAAATACTGGGGAGGAGGACTCACGTAGGGGACACCAGGTCTGCTTGTCATGTGACAGGTGGGGTTTTGGTTCAAATGAGGTCATGGTAGTGGCGGAAGGGCAAGAGAGAGGTCAGGCTAGCTCAGGAGGGACCTCAGACCCACCTCTAAATCATCCCAAAGCTGGAAAATCTGTTCAGTGCCTTGTGGGATTCATTTCAGAGTGCCAGAATAATAATGACCTCATATTGCATTTCCTCCCAGAATGTGAAATTAATGTCACTTACATGTTGGAGAACATTGTATCAAGCTGTACTTATGGTTAGAACTTCTTCAATGGACAGGATTTGATAGGAAACTTCATATTCCTAGAGTGAGATAGCACATGTTGGAAAGAACCCTTCTAGATGTTTGCCCAGCTAGAGCAGCCCATTTGGAACTGGCTTTGTTTGGTGGTCTGGGGAAGGTCTCAGAGGTGTTGTAAAAGGTTCTTGTTATAAAGGGACTATGAAGGGCTTCCCTGGTGACTCAGTGGTTAAGAATCTGCCTGCCAATGCAGGGGACACGGGTTCGAGCCCTGGTCCGGGAAGATCCCACATGCCACGGAGCAACTAAGCCCGTGCGCCACAATTACTGAGCCCACAAGCCACAACTACTGAAGCCTGCTCACCTAGAGCCAGTGCTCCGCAACAAGAGAAGCCACCGCAATGAGAAGCCCGCGCATCGCAACGAAGAGCAGTCCCCACTCACCGCAGCTAGAGAAAGCCCGCGTGCAGCAACGAAGACCCAACGCAGCCAAATAAAATTAACAAAAAGTCATTAAAAAATAAATAAAATAAAGGTATGATGATACACAATAGACCTTGCTGGCAGTCTACCTTCTGGAGAGAAGTAGGCAACAGCACAGCAAAATAAGCCCCTGGCCCAGCCCGGCGGAGGGGCAGACACCATGAAGCCTGCACGGTGGAGCACTGAAAACTGAGAAGGTCATGACCACTGTTCATCTCAGGGGACTGCAGGTTCAATTTGTCAAAACCTTGTCGTAATCTTGCCACTTGGGAGTATGACTCAAGAGGAATCTCCCAGTTAACTGTGTGGAGGAGGACAACAGATTTTAGGTCATTTGTACTAAGATGAAGTCAAGTTCAAGGTCAAGATCATCATTATTAAGATGAAGATCAAGAAAGGAAGCAGCCCCGTCTCCATGGGAGCCAGAAGCAGCAGTTCCACTTAACCTGGGGTCACAGACCAGGGCCCCACAGCCCACTGAGCCGTTTCCTCTGACCACAGCTTCGGGCAGTGTTTTTGGAGACCAACGTTCAAAGTGACCTGGGAGCGAGGGGACACTTCCCTTGGGTGCCTGCCTCCTGCCTGTTCTGGGGACCCCTGTGCCCTCCTCTTTCCTCAAGTTCTGAAGTCTCCCCCCCAGGTGCTCGCTCTGCCTTTCCCCACCTTTCCTGCGCGTGGGCTGGTGTTCAGTTATTTGCTGCTGCGTAACGAATCGCCCCAAAACTCAGGGCCTAAATCGGTAGCAATCATTACTGCTTATGAAACGTGGGTGAAGAGTCTGGAAATGTCATCAGGGGTTGCTCACGCAGCTGCATTCAGCTGGGAGTTTGAGGCTGAGATTGGCCTTGAGTTACCCACACTGGACTTCCTGGCAGCTGGGCTCCGTCCAAGAGGCAGGAAGTGGAAACTGCCAGGCCTCTGAAGGAATAGGCCCGGAATGGGTACAGCGCCCCTGACTCTGCATTCTTGGGGTCAGAGCAAGCCTGAGCCCTGCTCAGATTCAAGAGGAGGGGCAGTAGAGTGCCGTGGGATGGCACCTGGGCTGCCCCAGGTTAGAGTGGGCCGGGGAGAGGTACCCAGCTCCTGGGTGCGTTGATGGAGGAAGGGAGGGTGGTGCCTGCAGATTCCCAGAATTCTCCTGGAGGAGAGTTCTGTGTTGCTGCCGCCCGCCCTGGGCTCCAGGAGGTTGCAGGGAGCGGCCCGGCTCCATCTGCTTTAAGGCCCAATCAGAGACCTGTGTTGCATTTCCTTAGAACGGTCGTGACTGCTGTGATGTTTCCTTCAGCCTGGATTTTGGAACCCCCGGGCTTGTGGATGTCGTGGGAAGGGGACCGGAAGGAGGGGACTGATGGCTGGTCAAGCCCCAAGCCTCCTGTAGAGCGTGACCTTGGCCCTTGCTCGAAATTCCATGGAAATGTCACCAAAGAGTGGAGGGAGTGGAAGGGTGACACCAGGTTGCCCAAACCCTGATCAAAATATATTTTACTTTTCTAGTGAAAATCCATGTAGTATTCTCTTCTGCTCTTTCTGTCTGCATTTGTTTTAACATAAAACAAAGGTTCTAAATTTCTTGCCATTCAGTCCTGTTGGTACTCTAAGCAGATGTGCTGTTTCTCAGGTACACACCCAGCCACCGGCTCCCCCCACCCCGGCTGCCTCAAGTCCCCGTGGAGAGTGACAAAGCTTGGGGAGCTCTTGTCGTGAAACTGTTCTGTCCCCACCAGGTCCCCTGGAGGTGGCCTTCTCCCAGGGTCCTGTTGGTGGCCAGTGGGAGGGCCCTCAGATGGTGATGGGGGGTGGGCACCCCAGTTTGATGCCAGGGAGTCCACTGGCAGCAGAATTAGGAGGTCTGGCTGCAGCTCGGGGCCTGGGCCTGCGCTCAAACTCGGCTCTGGGGGAACAGCATTGCAGGTGCGGGTCCCCAGGATGCCAGGAGCCCCGCCTTGCCGGACATTTACTGAGTCTGTTCTTACAAGCTTCTCTCAGTCTTATTTACTTATGCCTCTCCCCTCTGACAGAGGTCCTAGAGTTGTCCTCATGTCTCCTTAGGGTACGTGGCGGGTGAGTAGGGGGCCAGGGTTTGACCCAGGTGCCCCCTCGACCACTGGCCCCACTGCCTCTCTCCAGAGCTGGCGAGCGGGGCTGGTGGGAGCTCTGAGCTCCTCTGCTCAGCCCTGGAGTGGCCCTGGCTCCTGCGATGGTAGGGGGTGAAGGGGCATCCACCTGGGTGGGACCAGCGGGGCTTTGGCCTCGAAGCCCGAATCCACTGAAATACATTGTCTGCGTCTGTCCAGCAGGTCAGATTTACATACAGGAGACAGACCCATTGGGAAAACAGCTCAGCCTCCCAAGTTCTGAAATGTCCCTGAAGAAGGTCATGCAGCCTCTTTCTCTCACCAGCATTTGAGGCTGAGGACGGGGCATGGGGTGGCTCAGTGGCGCTGGCATCCACCCCAGGGGCACCAGCGGTCCCCAGGGCCCCATCTGTGCTCTGACCACACTGGGTGGGCATCCTGAGGCCTGGAGCACTGTGCATCTGGGTGAGGGAGGCTCTGAGGCTGGGAGAAAAACCAAACTCCCCCAGAGCAAAAGGGGCAGGGGATGCCCACATGAGCAGGTGGGCAGGGCTCGCCTTGGGAAAGAGGGCAGCAGGGGAAGACCCCCCGAGGCCACCTGCGGGCTCTGAAGGCTAGCAGGAGGCGGTGGAAGCCACAGAAAGCTTTGGGGTGGCGGGGGTGGGGGAGGGGCTGCCCCTCGGCAGGGGAGTGGGCATGACATTTGTGGGCTTCAGGCTGGTAGGCATCGGCAAGACGAGAAGTCGACTGATTCTGTGGTTGGTTTCATGCTTGTTGCAAAATGCACCTCTCCCCCGCCCCTCCCCGCACCAACCCTGGTCTCCCCCCAGGCGGGGCTGGGCTGTCGCTGGAGGGTGCAACAGGCAGCAGGAGGGGAATGATCACATCTCTAGGAGGCAGAGTGAGCAAGGAAGGGGAGTGAGAGACCCCAAGAGCCCGTCCCCCGCACTCCAGGACCGTGACCTTAAGCAAGTTCATTACCATCCTCCTTAGGAAGTGAAGGGAGGCCCAGACCAACATTTCTGAAAGGGACTCTGTGGATCTCCCAGGTCAGCATGGGGGAGGGGTGTTAAAGTAATAATAAAAATGCTAATAAGTTATAGTTGCCACCTCCCCGTGGTGTTGTGAGCAGGGCACGGCTGACGGTGAAGGCCGCGGTGCTGAGTTCCTGGTGCTATGGAATTATTGATTTTATTATTTGCACGGGTGTCTCCAGCCCCACCCTAGACCCCCTGCATCAGCCTCCCTGGGGGTGGGACCCAGGAATCTGCCTTTTATGAAACAGGTGCTTTGGGTCCCAGAGCTGTGAGCCGGGAGACGGCTGAGGTCTCTCCTGCGTTCTCTGCCGGCCTCGTCCCCTTGTCCTGCATTAGCTCTTTCCCGGGAAGAAAACTGCCTTCATCATTTCATACATGGTGTAATCACGGCTCTAAGCCCAGGTGCGGCCCCCAGCCTGCGGTTTGGCCTGGGTGCCTGACAGTGGCCTCCGAGCTGTGGTCGTGTCTGCACCCCGGTGACAAGAGAAGTAAGAACAGCTCTGCTTCCCACAAGGACACTTAGACTGACTTGGGAGGTGAGCTCAGTTTCCTGGGGACAGAGAATGCGCTCCATGCATAAATGAACCAGTTGAACATGTCGCCTTTTAGAATATTTTCCTTGACTCTTTTCACGGCAAGGCCCCCAGAGAGCATGATTTCAGGTTTCTGTGAGTCACGCACTTGTACTTTCTTTAGTAATATAGTTTTGGGGAAAGAAGAACGTAACTTTGAAAACCGGGTCACTACAAGCCACGAGACTATGACAACCCTCCTCTTTACACCTTTGACATGTAAGATGCAGGGGAGGGGCGGGGCCCCAGGAGTCACCGACCCAGCAGGTGTGTGTGTGGTCCGGGTGTGTAGGTGATGGTGTGGTTTCTGGCTGAGTTTCCTACTTCTCTTCTGTGGGACCCCCTTTCCTCCCACCTCACTCCTATCCCTCCAAAGGGAAGCCTGTTTTTTATTTGTAGCAGCCCGGGTGGTATTGCATCCTGCAGTGGACCCAGCTCTGCCAGCCCTGGTGGCCACACAGGGGCCAGGCAGAGTTCCCCCTGATCCTGGTGCTGTGTGATATAGGGCAGGTTGTCTGACCTCTCTGAGCCTCAGATTCCTCATTTGTAAAATGCAGAGAGTAAACTCCACCTGCATGGTACCTAAATGAGGCCTGTGAAAGATGTTCTTGTCCTCTACGAAAGATGAGATGAAGGCACAGAGTGCGTGAGTTACTGGCTTGAGGACATGCAGGGAAGAAACAGCAGAACCGTTTCTGGGGTCCTCTGGGCCCAGAACCTGCATAAACCCGCTCGGCTGTGTTTTGTAAAATATCAGAAGTGCCTCTGCTTTCAAGGAGACTGCACTCATCCTTGTATCCGTTCCTCTTTCCTCACTTGGACCTCGGGACACTTTTACAGACGTCTCTCACAAAGTCCTGAGGGTGGGACACATCCTCTGTGATGGAAAGGGGCCACCTCCGAGGGGAGCTGAGGTGCTGGGCCTGCGGGTTGGGGCAGAAAGAGCTGGGGTGTTTCCTATCAAGGCAGGGGAACCCTCTGGGAGGGAGGGAGCAGGCAGGGCAGCGGTGGTCAGGTGCGGCCAGGAGCCGGACTCTGTCAGTTTCAGGGGGAGGCTCTACCGTGTACAGCTTCTCCCTCCAATCTGCCTAGGACCCCTGTGCTGTGGTTCATGGGCTGCCGGGGAGCTTTCCAGCGGACCGAGGGGGCCTCTGCACCCAGGAGTTCAGGCTAAGCCCGATGGGCCCCCAGTCCTGGTGGCGGCATCTGGTCTCACCGTGTGGCATGCTTATGAGTTGAAAACGGTGGCACAAACAAGTCGGAATGAATGACAAGCCTCTAAAAGCATTTTTTGGGTCCATTCATTTGCCAAGCCCTGTTCTTGGTGCTGCTATTTGCCAAGCCCCGTTCTTGGTGCTGGGGATACAGCAGTGAGCAAGACAGATGAAAATCCCTGCCTCGTGGAGCTGATACTCTTGGAGGAAACAGAAAAAAGATAAACAAGAAAAATGGGAATTAAAATACGAATTGTATATAGTGATATTTAAACTGAGGCAGGAAGGCCGGAGTCATTCGGAAACTCTCAGCTTAGTGCCCCCCCTTGGTGCTCCCATGGCACGCACCTGCACTCCCTCTGAAAGCAGGGACCCCCCCAGGCTGTGCCTGCAGTGACAGCCCCCCATTGTCTCCTACAGTACAGAACCCCGGGAGGCTCTCAGTAGGTGACAGTTAAGTAAACGAAAGAAAAAACGATCGATCCGGTGGGTTTGGTTGTTTGTGGCAGAAGGATACTCCTGCCCTCGGCGTGGCTGTCTTGCTGTGCCTGCCTCTCCAAGACCACATAGCTGTCACGTACACAGAGGGTGAAACTGGCTGCTTAGGAACTTCTCAAGGTTAGCCCTCAGCTGGCCTCTCTTTACCCTCGGCTCTCCAGGGAGCTGGGCATCTCTGCATCTCGCTGCCAGCTGCACTGGCCTCCTTAGCGGCTCTGGGATTACTAGCATCAGCCCAAGGATTTTTGAGAGGATTCACGTGCTGGCTTTTTAGATGTTTCTAGAGAGATCTATATACCTCTGTCCATTTTTCTGTTGGTCTAATAAGAAATCACACTTCTACAGGATCCGTGCAAATCGGTTTTTGTTTGGTTGCTGTTTGTTCAAATGCTGTAGATCTAGCTGAAAACAGACAGAACGTAACCCTTTGATCATAACCACTAAGTCGATGCAGCTCACAAACACATAGGATTTCCTTTTCCTACACACTCCCCGCAGCACTTGGGTCATGACAGACAGTAAAGGTTACCACGTTATCTCGCCTTGACAAAGGTCAGACTCTCTGCTGTCACTGGTGCTGCACATTCCTTTGCTAAAACCTTAGAGGCCAGAAAGGCCCACTGGGATTAGACTGGCCACTGGGACAGCGAAGACGGGACGGGAGGGATGCCTGCTGGTGTCGTACCCACTGGTGACAGTGGCTTTGCTCCTGTCTTGTGTGATGCCTGTCTGGGGAGAGTGCTGCTTCCCTCTGCTACAGTCATCGTTCTTGAACGTGTCTTCCCTGCCCTTGATCTGGAGGTTGCTCCAAGCACTTCCCAGGCACTCCAACGTTGGCTGTGGGAAAATCAGGAGGCTAGCCAGACAGGAGCACTTTTTGGATTAATTCTCAAAATTTCAAACCAAAGCTCATTCTGAATGTCACCCATCTCTTATGTCAAAATTTAAAGTAATCCTCATGCTTTCTGAAACTCACGAGTCTTTCCTGAGCGTCTGCTTTAAACAAAACAATAAAGGACCTAGGTTTTTACAAAGAATTTCAACTTGGATTCTCAAAAATGTTTACCAGTACCTTCTTCGTGATTATCCTTCATGGCTAAGGGAGAGGAGAGCAGCAGAAATGACCGACATGCCTGTTTCACAGGTTGGGAAAATAAATATACAACAGAGGAAGTGTTTTCTTTCCAGGCACTTTCGAGTTCAAGGGTTGGTAGACTTTTCTGCAAAGGGCCAGATGGTTAATATTTTAGACTTTGAAGGCCATGTGGTCTCTGTCACAACTACTCAGCTCTGCTGTTGTAGATCAAGAGTAGTTGCAGATAATCCACCAATAAATGAGCACGGCTGGCTTCAATACAACACTGTTTATATAAACAGGCAGCCAGCCAGTCAGTCCCACCCTAGCTGGTGGCCAAATAAGAGCTAATATTCAGACCTTGTGAACCCTTCTTTATAGGTTGTGTGTTCTCTTTTGAAAACAAATTCTGTTTGGGTGCAGAGTAGACAAGAAACGGGGAGGGGGAAGGGTAAGCTGGGACAAAGTGAGAGAGTAGCATTGACATACATACACTACCAAGTGTAAAATAGATAGCTAGTGGGAAGCAGCCGCATAGCACAGGGAGATCAGCTCAGTGCTTTGTGACCACCTAGAGGGGTGGGATAGGGAGGGTGGGAGGGAGACGCAAGAGGGAGGGGATATGGGGATAGATGTATACATATAGCTGATTCACTTTGTTATACAGCAGAAACTAACACACCATTGTAAAGCAATTATACTCCAATAAAAATGTTAAAAAAAAGAAAGAAAAGAAACTTCAAGTAGCCCTTCCAGGAAATAGTGAGCATCTAGCGATGCTGGATGAAATGTAAAAAGCATCTCTCTTTTTTTTAAAAAAAAAAAATGCTTTACTAAACTGATAGATAAAGTGAGATGAAGTGGTAAGGAACCTTCTCTCCAGAGAAATAGTGTAAATGGAAACTGATGGTGTCCTGGAGGTGTCTGCTAATCCCAGTTTTCCCAGGCTCTGTGCTTGGGGGATGGGATACAAAACCCAGGGCTGACACAAGATCAGGAGTTGGGTTGAGATTTGTGAATAAAGCTGGGACCCAGTAGGGTGACATTGTCAATGAAAAGTAAAACCAGGATAAAAGATGGGAATGATAAGGACATTTCCTGTCTTGGCCTTGAATATGATGGAGGGGCCAGAAAACCCAAATGGAGTCCAGGGATAGAGTTCCCATAACTGTAATACTGATTTGGTTTAAGGTCCACTTAAATTGAGAATACCCCCCAGGCCCTGGAAACCAATCTGAAATCGTCTCTGGAGAAAACACACTAAAATTAGATTTCCAGAGCTAATGTTCAAAGGAACATGGACCCACAATCTAAACTCATGTAGCACATGAAGAAATAAGCCATAATGAACTGGCTGGCCAAAGTGATAAACAATAGTGTCAGACCTGCAAAGACTGCAGATGTTACCAGGTGTGGAAAATGAAATATCTAAATAAATAAAAGAAGGTATGAAAACAATGACTGAGGAATAAGAGGTTAGCAGAAATGACCAAGAACACTAAAAACAAGCAAATAGAAACTCAAAAGATCAGTTAAATTGATTAGATACAACTAAAGAGAAAATTAGTAAATGAGAAGTTCTACCTGAAGATATTATACCTAATGCATCACATGGAGACAAAGATATGGAAAATACATAAGCGGGATTAGGAAACATGTAGGAACAAGTGAGAAATTTACACTAACGTTTGATTGGTACACCAGAAATAGTCAATACAGAGAAGTGAGGAGGAGGAAATAATAAAAGAAATATTGCTTAAAAGTGTTCCAGAATTGATGAAAGACACAGATTCTGAGTCAGAAGCACAACCTGAAGAGAGTGAATAAAAATAAATCCACATCTAATTCTGTTGTATTGAGCTGAAGAGCAGGCTGCCAGGGAGGTGATAGATTCCCCACTAGAGAAGAACAGATGGACTGAAAGAGCCTTCATAACAGCAATGACTTAAGCCAGGAGACTATCCCAGGCCCTTACTCCTTATTTTTTTGTTTCCATGGATACTGTCTTTCTCCCTCCTGTAGAATGTAAGCTTCTTAAGGGCAGAAACTTTGTTTGTTCACTGCTGTATCCTCAGCTCTAGGAAGTACCTGGCACATAGGAGATTCTCCATAAAAACTGTTGATTGAATAAATGATGAAATGGTAAATCTACATCTTTTCTCCAATGAGGCAAAAGATGGAAAGACTTACCTAAAAGCTTTGTATCTCAATTCTGACCAGGGTCAGAAAATTCCTCTGCTCATGGATCCCTGCCTTTTTGTTTCTTTGAGAAGAGTGCCTCCTACCCCTGCAGGACCCCCTACCCTCTTTAGCTGGAGCTTGGTGTTGTCCTATCAATTAGAGGAGTGAGGTCACACATCAACTCTGGCCTGCCTTATCCTTAACAGCATCCTGCTGTGGTCTTGAATAGGTCAAGAGGCCCATGAACCTTTTGCTATTAAAACTTTCAACTTCAATCATATTCATTTAGTGTCCAGACTCTCAGACATACCCCAGCCCACGGAAGCCTCCTGCTCTGGTGTCCTACCTCTGCTCACAGGAAAGGCTGGGGGAATTACCTACTGCTGGTCCTTCTGAGGAAATGATGTAGATCATTCGCAACTTGGAGCCACTTCTAAACAGGTTGAATATCTCTGCCCTCGCCTGCTGGAAATGCAAGGGCTTGTTCAAGGCAGCCCTTTGGAGCCCTACTGGCTATACATAAAGGACTGAGATGAAAGTGATCTCGGTCATCATCCAACCAGGCATTTGTAAAAGGTGTGTCCCAGAATGCTATACTCTGCACAAAATGGATTTGATGCCCAAGTAACTTAGGAAAACTCAGTAAGCAGGTTTCTTTACTGCAGTACTTCTCAAAACCATTAATCTGCTGTCCCATGTGTAGTAGGACTCTCTTGGGGAGGTGAATATAGTATGCAGTGTTTCCCAAACTTGTTCGACCTTGACCTTGTATTTGCTAAGGGTCCTCAGGGTTAGTGCTCCTTTGTGACGCTTTGGGCATGGAGTTGGATTTAGAGAATTGTTATAAAAACAATGATTTAGAATAACTGCTCTTAAGGTTTCTTTGCATAAGTCATTAGATTGTAGGGCTAGTTCTTTCTTAAGGACCCCCCAGCTTGTGATGGTAAAACTGTCTCATCAGCAAATAGCCAATATTCGTCTTCCAGTTCTCTAAACTTGTGGCCACATCTGGCTCACTGCCTGTTTTTAGAGATAAAGTTTTGCAGGATCACAGCTAAGCCCATTCATTCAGCTGCTTTCTTACTATGGCAGAGTTGAGTAGTTGCAACAGAAACCATATGGCCAGCAAAGCGAAAACTATTGAGTAACTGGTCCTTTACAAAAAATGGTTGCCGAACCCTATTCTAGCTGTGACAGGTGGATCTCTCTAGGGTCAAAACCTAGACGGTCTAATGCCAGGTGTAGCCATCACGCCAGAAGAGATTGCAGGGGCTTTTAGAGACGAGCCGAGGTCCTCTATTAGCAAGTGTGGACGGGCCCATGCTGGACCTGGTGAGGCGAAGCACTTGTGAGGAGGGGACCAGCAAATAGTGGTTCTGGGGACCGGGAGTGAAATGGAGACTTTCCTGCTTCCTGTGGTTGTCCTAAGTGCTATTTTGTGTTTAGGGATAAATAATATTTTCTGTTTGATTTTAATAGCCATTATTATTGTTATTTCAGTAGCCTCTTGATTCTCAGTGTTTATCAAAAATTGTTCATGCCCACTCCCTTTGTACCAGAAACTTCTCTTCCAGAAATGTACTTAAAGATATACGGTACCTTATGTTGAAGAGCAGAAATGAATATTTAAGGATAGTATTGCTTATCATAGAAACATACTGTAAATACTTCAGCATCTAACAGGGGAGATTGGTTAAATAAAAAGTAGTTAATCCATATAATGGAATACTATGTGATTGTTACAAAGAATGAAGAAGGAGGTGGGGTGGTAATATGATATACAAAGAACTCAGAGATATGTTATTAGGTGAAAAAAGCAAGGTACAGATTGGTAGGTACTGCATGATCTGATTTGTGTAAAGAAAAGGATGGATGGATATATACAAGTGCGTGCACACACACAGCATCTGAAAGGGTATGTAAGAGCTTGTCACCAGCAGTTATTTATAGGGTGTGGGTAGGGGTGGAGAAGGAGAAGGTCCTTCTTTTTAATACCAATTTTTAAACCACGTGCATGTATTACTTTATTTTTAAATTTTTTATTATTAATTTTTATTGGAGTATAGTTGCTTTACAATGTTGTGTTAGTTTCCGCTGTACAGCAAAGTGAATCAGTTATATGTATACATATATCCTCTCTTTTTAAGATTTCCTTCCCCTTTAGGTCACCGCAGATCACTGAGTAGAACCTACTGTACTATACAGTAGGTTCTCGTTAGTTATCTGTTTTATACATACATAGTACTGTATATATGTCAATCGCAATCTCCCAGTTTGTCCCTTCCCCCCTCCCCCCTTGGTAACCGTAAGTTTGTTCTCTACATCTGTGACTATTTCTGCTTTGCAAATAAGTTTATCTGTACCATTTTTCTAGATTCCCCATATAAGCGATATTATACGATATTTGTTTTTCTCTTTCTGACTTAACGTCACTCTGTATGACAATCTCTAGGTCCACCCACGTCTCTGCAAGTACTAGAATTTTTTGCAATTGTCGGCTGCACTGAGCAAGCATTTTTCCCTGGTGGCCCTGACCAGTGTATCACAGTGATCTTCCCCCTAAGCCTGAATTTTCTCCTAAGATCCTTCTGCACGTTATGTTTCAGCCTCCGACTGGCGTTAGCCTTGCAGAAGAACTGAATATGTTGCCATCTCAGATTTCCGCCCCCTATTCTGGGCCTGGAGTCATCCTCCAGAACTGCTGTTTGGCCTTCCGCTGGTTGACTGAGCCTCTACTGCAGGTCAGGCCTGTTTCTCGAAAACTGGTTTTGGGCTAATGCTTCTTGTACTTGCTGTTGAAATCTGCCAGCCTCCATGCTGGCTTTTCCTAGGATGCATTCATCCGGGTTCATCACTGCATTACCCACCCCAAACTTTTTTCAGCGTTTACTGACCCATGATCCTGAGAATATTGTTGTTTTTCGAGAGGTGTGCAGAAGGCAGTTTAGGAAATGCTGGCACAGTGTGAATGGGTCCCGCTGTTGATGTTTCTGCAGGCAGATGGCCTGCCTCCACATCTTAAAGATGACCTGGGATGGGTGAACTTTGATCTGAAAGTGAAATTGTTGAATATGTTAGCATGTGCCCTATTTTCAGATCTTGTTGTGAGGAGTGGAAATTTGGCTTCTTTTAAAAAATACATCAAAATGCTTTTGTACGGGACCAGACGGCTGATATAAAACGCAAGGCACTGAATCTCAGTTTCTCTGCATCCTTTGATCACGTTCCCACCTTTCAGTGAGAACAGAGAGCAAAAAACCCAGCCCTGGGCCCCAGGCTCGCACCCACCGTGACACACAGCTGCAGGGTTAGCCAATTACTGGAGGTTGTCTCTAGTATTCCAGCTTTGGGAGCTTAATTTACTGTTACTTTAAAAGTCTGTGTTGCCTTTCTACTTTGGGCAAAAAGTCCAACATTCTTACTTTGGATAACATCCAAGTTTTGCTCTTTCTTTTTCATAATGGCAAGCTTTAGTCGCTTGCTGGCCGACAGTGGAGGGCATCTATTTACCTCTCCTCGTAGGTATACAAAATTCCCAATATTCGTTTAAAGAGAAAGACAATTATTTGATAATTTGAATAAATGAATATTTTAAATGATTCCAGAAAGACTTTACCTGCTGATAAATATTTAGTGTACCTGTAATGAATAGACTGCATCTGTTTTCTCTCTTTTTCAGCCAGAGATTTTAGAGTCAGCAAAGTCTCCAATATTTGCTTCCCCTCAAAGATGAGAGCCTTAGGGTTGACCCAAACCCCGTCCCCGTCATCCTGGTCAGTGGCCACTGGTCCATGTGACCACAGAATCACCCCAGCAGAGGGCTTGAGGTGGGATGAGGTGAGGATCAAGTTCCAGCATGGCCTCAGGCAAATGATTTCCCTTTGCTGGGATTTGGTTTCTCCTTCTAGAAATCTGGGTTTGCTACTACCTCCCTCAAAGATTATTTTGTGGATTAACTCCTGTAACCCATGTGAATGCACCAAGCACTTGGAGCAGTTGCTCTGGAGATTCTCATTTCATTTCTTTATCCCAAATACGCTTACACGTAACAACCCAATAATAACCAAAATCTTCTTCACCTTCTCTCTTCCCTGCCCCCAAGAGAAAGTCAGTGGACCAAAGACTCATGGGGCCAAGATTCTCCCTCTTGACAGTCATGCTGGAAGTTGTTCTTGTGGACTCTTAATTTGTGCCAGCTTTGAATCTTCCACTTTCCCGTTCTCTTGGCTGGTGATTATCTAAAGACACAGGTACACCTGCAGGACAGGGAGGACGAAGAATGATCTCACTGGGACTTGTCACTTCAGCGGTTCACTTAGGAGGAGGAACTTGTAGATTCAAATTATAATAGAACTCGAAGGAAGTTCTCAGTGTCTGGGGGAAAACTGTGTCAGAAGGTGATACTTAAACCTTATGAATAATGTACTAGTAAAAGGAAACTCATAGTTATGAGGCCAAACCCGTCTGTCTAGAGAGAAGTGCAGTGAAAACCAAAGGTGCCAGCCCAGGAGCTTTTGCCTGACAAACTGGCTTAATACTACAGCTAAATTTAGAATACTGACCGCATGGAGTGGGTTTTGTCTTACATTTCAGAAGTCTTCTATCTTATCTTCAAAATGAACGTCTGGGGACATTTTAGTTACTATTCTGCATTCATCTCCATAGAAGCTTTACACACGTGATGCATTCACCACTTGCCTGCACAGACTGCCTCTTGGATGTCCACACAGCTCTCATGAAATGCAGACAGTGCTTTGTGAGTAGCAGCATATTTCTGATTGTGTAGGACTGGAAATTCAAGAGCCCATGAAGCAGTAAAATTAACTGCCCCAACTGTTTTTTTAAACAGCTTTTTTGATATTGATTTTTCAATATGGTACTATATTGAATTACGGTAGAATTCAAATACCATAAATTTTCCCATTCAAAGTATACAATTCAATGCTTTTTTCGTATATTCACAGAGTTGTGCATCCATCACCACAGTCTAATTTTACAAAATTTTTGTCAAGCCCTGAAAGAAACCCTATACTCATTAGCAGTCACTTCCAATTACCCCTACACCCAACCTTAGGCAAGGACTAATCTACTATCTGTCTTTATAAATTTGCCTTTTCTGGCCATTTCATATCAATAAAATCACACAATGTGTTGTCTTTCTCACTGACATCATTCATTTAGCGTAATGTTTTCCAGACGCATGCATGCTGTAGTATGTATCAGAATTCATTCCTTTTTATAGTCCGAATACTATTGCTTTGTGTGGATATACCACATTTTATTTATCCCTTCATCAATTGATGGACATTGGGTTGCTTTCACCTTTTGGTTATTGTGAGTAATGCTCCTATTAACAGTCATACACACACAAGTTTTTGTGAGGATGTATGTTTTAATGCCTTTACCTAGGAGTGGAAATGCTGGGTCCTATGGTAACTGTATGTTTAATATTTTGAGGAGCTGCCAAAAAGTTTTCCAAAGTGGCTGTAGCATCATACATTCCCACCAGCAGTGTATAAGTGTTCCAGTTTCTCCACGTCCTCGCCAACACTTGTTATTGTCTTTTTTATTATAGCCATCTAGTGAGTGTGAAGTGCTATCTGCATGGGGTTTTGATTTGTATTTCTCTAATGACTAATGATATTGAGCATCTTTTTATGTGATTACTGGCCATTTGTATATCTTCTTTTTTTTTTTAAAGATTTAATTTTGTTTTTTATTTTTGGCTGCATTGGGTCTTTGTTGCTGCACTCGGGATTTCTCTAGTTGTGAGCACGGGCTCTAGGTGCACGGGCTTCAGCAGTTGTGGCATGCGGCCTTCAGTAGTTGTGGCTCGCGGGCTCTAGAGTGCAGGCTCAGTAGTGTGGCACATGGGCTTAGTTGCTCCGCAGCATGTGGGCTCTTCCCGGACCAAGGCTCGAACGTGTGTCCCCTGCATTGGCAGGCGGATTCTTAACCACTGTGTCACCAGGGAAGTCCTGAAAGAATATCGTTGAATCTTGTTTTTTAAATCTGGTATGACAATCTCTGCCTTTTTATTGGATATTTAATCCATTCAGATTTAATGTTACTATAGATGAGGCTGGATTTACACTTGCAATTTTGCTTTTTGTTTTTTTATATTTCATGTACTTTTTGCTCCTCTGTTCCTCCTTTACTGCCTCAATTTACAGTAAGTGAATATTTTTCAGTGCAACATTTTAATTCTTTCAATGAGTTTTAAAGGTATATTTTTTGTGTTATTTTCTTAGTGGTTATTTTAGGGTTTAGGATATACATCTTAAGTTATTGGAATCTTCTGATTTATCTTAATTCCAGCAAGTTGTAGAAACTTTACTCCTGTATAGCTCTATTCCTTCCTTGCCTTTTTGTTTTATTATTGTTATACATATTACATCTATACATGTTACAAACCTAACAATTTATTGTTATAGTTATTACTTTATATAATTTTATTTCTTTTATAGAAATAAGGGAAGAAAGGAGAACAAGTATATATTTATAAAGTTTGTTACATTAACCTTCTTATTTACCATTTTTGTATCTCTTATTTTTTTCCTGTGGATATGAGTTACCAGCTGGTGTCACTGCCTGTTCCAATACAGATTTTTTCCCATCTACCACTTTTATTTTGCAGTTATTGTCGAATGTATTGTTACATTTCCATATGTTATAGGCATCACAATAAATTATATTCAAAATGTTCTATTTAAATGCTTTTAAAATCTGTTAAAAGAAAAAAGGAGAAGAAATATGTAATTATACCATCTTACATAATTGCCTGCATAATTACCTTTACTGGAGCTCCTTGTTCTTTGTGTGTGGATTTAAATTACTATCTGTTATAGCTTGCTTTGAGCCTGAAGAACTTCCTTTAGTATTTCTTATAAGGTGGATCTACTAGAAATTAATTCTCAGTTTTTATTCAGTGAAATCTGTTACTCCTGCAATGTACCGTCTCTGATGTCATGCCTGAGGGGGTGCAGCCTTGAGCATGTGACTGTGTAGATGAGTGCCTGGGAGGGCTGTGGCTGTGTTTACTGTCGCCTTCCCTTATCTCCCCAATAAGCTTTGTTTATCGTTTCTTTTTTTTAATTAAAAATTTTTTTGTTGAAGTATAGTTGATGTAAAATATTATATAAGTTACAGGTGTACAACATAGTGATTCACAATTTTTAAAGGTTATGCTGCATTTATGGTTATTATAAAATATTGGCTATATTCCCCGTGTTGTACAGTATATCCTTTTAACTTATTTTATACCTAATAGTTTGTACCTCTTAATCCCCTACCCCTACATTGCCTCTCCCCTCTTCCCTCTCCCCACCGGTAACCACTAGTTTGTTCTCTGTATCTGTGAGTCTGCTTCTTTTTTGTTATATTCACTATTTTGTTGTATTTTTTAGATTCCACGTATAAGTGATATCATACAGCATTTGTCGTTCTCTGTCTGACTTATTTCACTTAGCATAATGCCCTCTAAGTCCATCCATGTCGCTGCAAATGACAAAATTTCATTATTTTTTATGGCTGAATAATATTCCATTGTATATATATACCACATCTTCTTTATCCATTCATCTCTTGTTGGACACTTAGATTGCTTCCATATCTTGGCAATTGTAAATAATGCCGCTATGAACATTTACCCCGTAAGCTTTTGAATTATCTGCCTCTATTGGTATCAAACCAGTTGTTGGTCCCCATTAATCACTAGCTGTTTGCTATGTGGTTTTAAGCAATGCCCTGGGCATATATTATGTCACAGTGTGTTTGTGCTCCAGTTAAATTTGGGTCCCTTTGCAGGGGCAGGATGTTTCCAGTCTTTGAGGCTGATCCAATCACAGAGGACACTGCTTAGCTGTCTGTCTCCCTGATTCTTTATGTTAAACTTCTGGCTGACTTACCATTTCACTGAACTTATCATCTTTTAGCTTGTTGCTAAAAGAATTATAGAGCTAACAGCAACTCTTAGCTGCTCACCATTAAGATCTCCACTGTTTGTAAAAATACTCACAGGCACGATCTTCTGCATGCTTTGTTCCAAAAACAGCTGGTTTCCTACACAAAGCTGCAGAGATCTCTCTTCTTACAACCTGCCTCTCTTTCTGAGAAGAGCCTGTGTAATATTCAGAGCCGGGGGTGAGACAATGACTTGCTTCCCCTGATGTGACACCCCTGCAAGCAGGACTCTGGACAAGGATGGTAGCTCCTGGTTTTCCTAGCTATCCTTCCTGGCATGAGACCTCCATCCTAGAAGCAAGCTGAGTCATGGATGCTCAGGATTCAGGATTCTTGACTTGCTGTGTCTGGAGTAGAGCTTCTGCCCTATGAATGGGGACTGGATGGGGAAGGGAGCTGCAGTCCTCTAGGCTGTATCTGCCTTGAATAAAGCTTCTGTAATATGGACCTGGGAGTGAAGGGGTGGAGGGAATGAGAGATGCCAGTGGCCTGCATGAAGCCATAGCCCTAGACTGGGAGGTAGTGGGAGGGGGAGCCCCATCCTCTTGACTGCACCTGCCCAGAGTATAGCTCCCATCACACTGAGCTATTGGGAGAGGTGGGTGGGGAGGGGGATGAGGTGGTTGTGAGGTTCAAATGAGATTTAAGTTTAGATTTTTTTGAATAGATGTTTCTCCATTTGCTTAATGTCCTCAGGATAATTTCCTGAGACTTTAAGAGTTGTTTTAGAAATAATTTTCAGTGATTAAATGAAAAGCCTTTGGGTATCAGTACCATTGTATGCAGGTCAGCGAAAGTAATGGGGTCCAGCTGGGGATGAAAATTGCATTTCCCTTTTGAGCAAAGCTCAGAAGTGTGCTGTTATCTCAGGTTCAGTCCTGATAGAGGTGGTACGGGGACCCTGGCCTCCCGATCACTGGCAGGTTCTCTGGTCCAGTCTCCACTAGCCTCCCCAAGCCTCTTTGAAATGCATTCACCCAGGCTGTCAGCTGGTGTTGCGTTCTTTGGTATCCCACGATTTGGATAATTTTCAGTATCCTAAGATTGTACACAAAAACTCAAATGACCTTGTGGAAGTTTATTTCCAGGCAGTATCCCTACAAAGCAGATGAATTATTTTTGTCACGGGCATAATAAATTGTTAATTTTGGAAATGTTCTCTGTAAAGAAAACAACTGTCAGATTATTTTCTTTTTAATTTTCAATTATATGCAAGGATACATCAGTACAAAGAAATGAGACGGGCTTGTCATGACCCAGATGATGGCATTGCCCTTTGGGAATGCCCAGGAGAGGATTAGAGCTAGGTAACAGACTAGGCAGATAATTCTGGGCAAAATGTGGCAGTGAAATCTGCATAGTGAAGGAAGAATGTCCTAAAATGAAGCCCCTGGGAAACTGGCAGATGTGATAGGTCCCATGCAGGTCCATTTGTGACTGAGAGCAGCAAACCGATGGTGAGTTCTCTGGACAACTCCAGCTGAGAGGACTTTGCATTGCTGTGTTCTAGGCCTTGATGACAGATGTGTTCATCCAACACCTGACATCCAGATGCTGGACGTAAATGAGGCCCAGCAACTGGGTAGATAGAAACCGTTAGATGGAGGATGAAGTGATTAGTTTTTTCTGGGAGGGGTAGTTATGACAATATAGACCCACTCAAAGAGATTTTTCTCCCTTAAATAAATATTCCTTGAAGGCACATATGCCAACAGAATAGCAAAGTTTGCTTTTACTTATTATTTCAGTTTTAGAATCAAAGATGAAAAAGGATGCCTGGAAAAAGCTGTGTTTAGGGAGGCTCAGGACTTGCATTAATTTCCTGGCAGATTAGAGAATAAAGTGGGAGAGAGGTTAAACCAAGGACTTGTCTGCCAAGTCAATTGGAAGAAGGAAGATCAAGGGAATTGTCTGAAACCAGGGAATGGCTATTTTAAGCAGATAGGAACAAGAGTCTGTTCACCTTCATCGGTCCTTCTCCGGTCAGCCTAGTGGCACTTGCTGTAGTTAACTATGTTGGTATATTTATTTCGTATCCCACTGGGGTAGACCTACATCTCTCACCTCTCCGTATCTCTAAAGTTAAAACCACAGAATTACATAGATGAAGGAAAAAAGTGACATGTCCTTTTGTATAGTTTTAAAAACATTCCTCATAGGAAAAAAAGTCCCAAAGCAAAAGCATTAAACTGATTATCCAAAAAATTTTAAACGTACATATTTCAAATGACACAGAGAAATATCTAAACAAGTATGACTAACAATGATCGATTTTCCATAATACATAAAAAGCCTCTATAAATAAATAAGAAAAATAGTAACATCACTGTATATAAATAAATGAGCATATGATATGAGACAGTTTTAATAAGACTTATCCATGGCTTATAAACATGTAAACAAACTAACTAACTTATTACTGATCAAAGAAAGATGAGTTAAAGTGAGATAACTTTTTACTTTATTAAATTAGCAAAGACTTTTGAAAGGATAATACTCAGATCTGGTAGAAATGCATTAGGAAGAGCAAACGTATATACTAGGAGAAGGAATAAAAATTGATATACTCTTTCTGGAGAGTGAGTTAGTGATGTGTATCAAGGGCTTTAAAAAAAGGTTTACATGTTTTTGATCCAGTATTATTTTCTCTAGAAATTTACCCTAAGGAAATACTCATTAAAATTGTGACTTCTAGAATATTTAATGACATCGGAAATTGCATACAATGAAATGAGGTAAACAGAAAAGCAGGATATAGAACTCTCCTCCATATGTTACTAATCGAATATATTCATGTGTGTTGGAGATATTCATTATCCCTTGATCGTCACATGCATACTTGTTCATTTTATTTTTTCTGACATTGAAGTGTCTGTAACTGGCACACATGTACCGTGTAATCTTCCTTATTCGTGATAGATTATCATTAAATTGGTGGTACATATTTAAGAACTTTTTTAAAGGGTGGAACTATGACATAGAGTACTTATATATTAACGTTTATGCATGATTTTCTCTCTTTCTCCTTATCTCTATGTTTGTGGAAGCTAAATAAATCTAATATTATCAACCAGTTATTGCACTTCTGCCAGATGAACTTACTTAAAATTCAAATCTAAATGTGTCATGTGCTTCTGGGAAGCTGGAGTAGATGTACTTTTCCCTATTCCTTCCACTCAGAACAACTAAAAAGTCTAAACGTTACATATAAAGCAGACATAAAATGACTCTGAAAGGTGGAGACAAGAAAACAGACCGGCTAGGACCACCAGACCCAAGGGATGGCATGGTGGGGAGTTCCCTTGTTTTCGTTTTGACTCATATATTCTAGACTGGGTCCTGGTGAAACTGACAACCCAGAAACACCAGTAAGAAGGCAAAAAAAGAAGTCTGCTTTGTCTAGCCAAAGGACTAGGAAAAGACACTCAGCAAGACAGAAAACTTTTAGGCAGTACTGCTCTACTTTAGTCAAACACCACAGAAAGAACTGTGTTCCCTCCTACCCATGCCAACAAAGGCCAGGTGGGAAGCCTGGACTTCTGCTCTGCCCATGCTATAACAAGCTGCACCAACTCTGCCACCACAGTGGTGTCAGAGAAGGCCAACCAGGGAGCTGGGACCTTCATTCATGCCAGAAGAAAATTCACACCACCCCCTGGGGTGTCAGTAGAGACCAGGTGGGGAGCCTGGACATCCACCTGTACCCAGTACCTCCTCCCACCTCCTGCTGTGGTGGTGTCAGAGGAGGCCAAGTGGAAAGTCAGAACTTTCACTGCCATTCGGCAATAATGATGCTCCATCCACCGCCATGTCAGTGGAGGCTACATGGGGAGCCAGAATTCTCACCCCTACCCAGCAATAGGAGGAACTCATCCCCATCACTGGGGTGTCAACGGAGACCAAGTAGGGAACTTGGACTTCTCCCTCCACCTGTCAGTAATGACTCCTTTCCTGTCAGAGAAATACAGAGGATTTAAATAAGATCCAGAGTCTCACAACATAACATGAAAATGTACCTGTTTCAGTAAAACATCACTTGTCATACCAAGAATCAGGAAGATTTCAAAATGAATGAGAAAAGGTAGTCAATAGATACCAACACTGAAATGGCAGAGATGTTAGAATAATTTGAAAAATAGTTTAAAGCAACCCTCATAAAAAAATGCTTCAAAAAGCTCTCATACTGTATTTGTTTTTCTCTTTCTGACTTACTTCACTCTGTATGACAGACTCTAACTCCATCCACCTCATTACAAATACCTCCATTTCAAAAAGCAATTACAGACACACTTGAAACATGAAAAAATAGAAATTCTTGGCAAAGAATAGAAAGTCTAGGCAAAGAAATGGAAGATATAAAGGAAAGCCAAATGGACTTTTAGAACAGAAAAATACAATAACCTAAATAAAAAACTCAGTGGATGGAGTCAGCATCAGAATGGAGGGGACAGAAGAAAGAATCAGTGAACTAGAAGATTAAAAAAGAGAGAGAGGGCTTCCCTGGTGGCGCAGTGGTTGGGAGTCTGCCTGCCGATGCAGGGGACACGGGTTCGAGCCCTGGTCTGGGAAGATCCCACATGCCACGGAGTGACTGGAACCGTGAGCCACAATTGCTGAGCCTGCGCGTCTGGAGCCTGTGCTCCGCAACAGGGGAGGCCGCGATGGTGAGAGGCCCGCGCGCCGCGATGAGGAGTGGTCCCCACTCGCCGCAACTGGAGAAAGCCCTTGCACAGAAACGAAGACCCAACACAGTCATAAATAAATAAATAAATAAATAAATAAAAGAACGTGAATTTCTTTAAAAAAAAAAAAAAGAGAGAGAATATCAATAAAACAAAGAACTGGTTCTTTGAAAAGATCAATAAAATTGACAGACCTCTAGCAACATTGTCAAAGAAAAAAAAGAAAAAACAAATTACTAATATCAGGAATGAAACAGGGGATATTACTACAGACCCTGAAAACATCAAAAGGGTAATAAAAGAATACTAGGAACTACTCTGTAAACAGAAATCTGAAAACTTAGATGAAATGGGCCAATGCTTTCAAAAACAAATACTATAATTCAGCCCATATGTATGACAATTTGAATAACTCTATGACTATTAAGGAAATTGAATTAATTTAAAACCCCCTAAAAAAATCTTCAGGCCAAATGGTGTCATTGGAGAATTCTGCCAAACATTTAAAGAATTAACAATAATTATATACAGCTCTTCTACAAAATAGAAGAGGATGGAACACTTTCCAAATTCATTTTATGAAGCTAGGAGCATCTTCATTGCAAAGCCAAACAAAGACAGTATAATAAAAGGAAATTACAGAACAATATCCCTCATAAATGTGGACACAAAAATCCTTGGCAAAATATTAGGAAATTGAATTTAGCAATGTAAAAAGAATTATGCACCATGACCAAGTGGGGTTTATTCCAGGATGCAATGCTGGTTTAATATTCAAAAATCAATGTAGGGCTTCCCTGGTGTCGCAGTGGTCCTCTTGCCAACGCAGGGGACACAGGTTCGAGCCCTGTTCCGGGAAGATCCCACATGCTGTGGAGCAGCTAAGCCCATGCACCACAACTACTGAGCCTGTGCTCTAGAGCCCTCAAGCCACAACTACTGAGCCCACGTGCCACAACTACTGAAGCCCGGGTGCCTAGACCCCGTGCTCCACAACAAAAGAAGCCACCGCAGTGAGAAGCCTGCACACCGCATTGAAGAGTAGCCCCCGCTTGCCGCAACTAGGGAAAGCCCACCTGCAGCAACGAAGACCCAACACAGCCACAAAAAAAAAAAATAATCCACCATATTAATAGGTTAAAGAAGAAGAATTACATAATCATAATCAATTGGTGCAGAAAAAGCATTTTAAAGATTCAACATACATTCTTGGTAAAAACTCCCATTTAAATAGGAATAATGAGAAATGTGTTCAACCTGTTAAGGAGCATCTACAAAATACATACAGGCATGCCTTGTCTTATTGTGCTTTGCTTCATTGCACTTTGCGGATGTTGTAGTTTTTTTACAAATTGAATGTTTGTGTCAACCCTGTGTTGAGCAAGTCTACGGGCACCATTTCCCCAATAATATTTGCTCACTTCATGTCTCTGTGTCACATTTTGGCAATTCTCACAATATTTCAAACTTTTTCATTATTATTATATTTGTGATAGTGATCTGTGATTGGTGATCTTTGATGTTACTACTGCGACACACTGAAGGCGCCGATGATGGTTGGCATTTTTTAGCAATAAAGTTTGTTTAAATTAAGGTATATACATTTTTAAAGACATAATACTATTGCACATAATAGACTACAGCGTAGTGTAAATTTACCTTTTATATACACTGGGAAACCAAAAAATTCACGTGATTTGCTTTATTTCAGTGGTCTAGATCTGAACCCACAAAATCCCAAGGTGTGCCTGTACGATCAACATTATACTTAATGGAGAAAGACAATGCTTTCCCCCTAAGATTGAGAAGGCAAGGGTATCTGCTGTTACCACTGTTATTCAACATAGTGATCAAAGTTGTAGCTAGTACAATAAAGAAAGGGAAAAGCATGCAGATTGGTAAGAAAGTAATAAAAGTGTTTCTGTATTCAGATGACTTGAATGTTTATATAGAAAATCCCCAAATATTTACAAAAGTCCTAGAAATAAGAACTGAGTTTCAGCATGGTCACCGGATACAAAATAAACATGCAGAAAGCAATTGTATTTTTATATACAATGAACACAAGGATACCAGAATTTAAAATATAAAATAATAACATTTACAATTGCTCATAAAAATTGAAATACTTAGGTGCAAATTTAACACTTATATGCTGGAAACTGCCAAACACTGATGAAAGAAACCAAAGATCTAAATAAATGCAAAGACCTACCGTGTTTATGGATTGAAAGACGCTGACGTTGTAGCTACCCTTACTTCTAAGGCTATGGATTGAGAGGGAAAGTGGATGCGGCAGCCAGCCCTTGAGCTACTCAGGCATGTCCCATTGCCAAGAGCAGTCTAAAGCCAGCCTAAAGCATTAAGAAGTGGATGCCAGCCCTAAAGAGAACTTCATTAGTTGGCTTTCATCTCCAGATGCTCAACCTCAGTGAAGGAGAACCCTGGAGAGTGTTGGGGCCTCAGTGTAGGTCTCCTTTCTCTCACTGTGGTCAGGCTTGTGTCTCCAGGATGATAGTAGGCTCTGGCCGGCTCTTTGGGCAGGCAGGATGCACATGGGCCCTACACCAACCATAGTATGGAGGGAAAAGAGGAGAGAAGGGCTGGCTCCCAAAGGGGTCAGCCCTCTTGCTTCTTCACGCTGATGACCAAAGTGCTGGGGGCTTCTGCAATACTTCTGCAGTGGTGCTGTTGATAGAAGATCTCTCTCTCTGTATAGATGATTTTTTAAAAGTACGAAAATACTTCAACAGTGAAATCATTAGGCCACCCCAGGGAGTTTCAGCTGTAATTTATAGCTCCACGTCTCCCGCCATTGTAATTTTGTTTTGCATTCATTAGGATGTGAGTTTTTCAAAAGAAAAATCTCAAGGAATCACAGTTCTGACGACTAACGTTAACCACTGTGTCACTCACAGATATTGCTAAGGCTATAATTCTGAAAAGTAAATTAATCTCCCTTGTGTGGGAACCATCTGAATAACATTCAGGTTCCTCTCTAGGGTAGGCTGATCGACTCTGGAAAGAATCTTCTGCTTCTGTGGCAACACGATGTGAAGGAAGGCTCTGCCCGCACCACCTTCCCTGGCTTTATTTTGTCCACCTTGTCCCTCCCTGGAATTTGGGAAGAAGAAAACTGGCTGGTGTTCTTGCGTTCATAGAAAGGCAGGTGCTTTTCGAAAGCTTCATGTGCTTTCCAACACACACACACACACACACACACACACACACTTTTTTCTAACATATTAGTTGACAGCTTGTTTTCTGTCAGCAATTTCATTATCTTTAATGTTGAGTGGAAGAGACTTTCCTCTTCACCCTGAAAATCTTTTCACAACAGCTTTAGTGATGCAGAATAGATTAGTGCTTTGTTTGGGTGAAAGAAAGTGTTTCTTTCGGGAAAATTTTAAATGGCTTTCCTAAATCAAGGATGAATAGAATAGAGAGTGATCCTAGGAACTTGGGGTAAATGGTAATGCCTGTGGTGACGACACCTGCCATGCCTTGAACACCTACTGTGTGTCAGGCGTGGGCAATGTCTCCCTTCGTCCCCTCTGTCATCATCAGCCCCGATTTAGGACTGAGGCACCCGAGGCTCAGTGAGTTTGTGTAACTTGCCCAGGAGAAAACGACAGGGGTCAGAGTCTGTATGCGAGCCAGGTTTGTCTGATCCAAAGCCTGGGATTTAACCACTTTGTCCTGCCTCCCCTCCTGTGATGCCTGGGATGAAGTGATGTTCACTTGGTCCCAGGATGGCCTCCCCGGGGGCAGCAGGAAGCTCCAGAAGAGGATAAGAACAAACTCAGCAGAGAGGTAGCCAGGTTCTCTGTGTTTTATTGTGAAGGCGTTTGAGCCACAGTGTGTCAGATCGGACCCCTCTTGCTGGTGTAACTGAACCCTCAGAGAAGAAGCTGGAGTTGGTTGACCTTCAGATCCAAGGTGACCCAGGACTGGCTCTCTACCGGTCCTTCACATGAGGTCAGCGTCACTATGGTTACAGCCCAGGGTTATGATGTTGGCCAGAAGCGGCCCACACCATAGAAATATGGAGACAGGGTCACAGGGATACTCTGCCTCCTGTTGTCTCTTATCTGAAGGACTTCTGGGGTCTCTACTGGGGTCATCCATCCACTGATGGGAGGAAGTGGCCTGATCCCAATCTCTTGTGGTTCTGCAGCCTGCATCCCCTTGGCACTGCTCTCCCAGTGGTAGTGGATGGGGTAGACAGTCTTTGCAGCCTAGGGTAGCAGAATGTCAGTCTCCACCAGGCCATGACTGGTCACGATTTTAGACCCATGAGTTTCCTGTTGGGGAAGGGCCTTTATGTTCCTGGGTTTTGATTTGGTGTGACCTTTGAGAATGGGAAAAAAGTAACAGCAAAGGCTGTTTGTCTCTGCACTCTATGGCCAAGAAAACACGGGCTCTAGTGTCTGTGTTTGTGCATTTGGGGTGGCGGTCCCTGCTCTTTCTATATACCTTTGGACATTGATACCAAAGCACCCTCATTTTTTCTGTATCTGAAATATTCTCATGTTTAAAAATTGTCATTGTCACTGACCCCATCACAACCATTGAGGTTCATCTGTTCCTTTCTGTGGTTGGATTGAAAGACTGCGAAGGGGTGGGAGAAAAAATGGGGTCTGGAAGGTGCAAAAGTTATTTGTTGAGATCTCTGCAGGATTGGAAGGGCACTTTGAGAACTCTTCCTTGGGACCATGTTGCATATTTAATCACAACCAAGGCTACTATTAAAGCAGCACTTATCTATAGACTACATACATATACCTCTCCCATCTCTTCTACAGATGGACTGAAAATTGCCCATTTGAAGAGTGACATCTAAAACATGGTGGAGGTCACATGTGGAACCTGATGTTTAAGGCAGGATTGCTTTGTCAGAGCCCCAGGGCAAACTAGTAAATGTTCAACTTAAAAAAAAAAAAAAAAGTAGCTAAATTTGTGTGCAGTCCAGCCCATTCTGTGATCCCAAACTTGACCCCAGCCTGGGTTTGGTTGGGACTGGGTGTGGTGAGGCTTGGGGCTGGGAGTCATGTGTCTATTCCACGCATTACCAGATAATAAGTAGCCAGGTTTTTACATCCTGGCCGGCCAGCTGAACCCAATCTGCTGGGTCCAACCGGTGCCATTAAAATACACTGCTTTGGGAACTCTTCTTAATACTCTGTAATGACCTATATGGGAAAAGAATCTAAAAAAGAGTAGATGTATGTATATGTGTAACTGATACACTTTGCCGTACAGCAGAAACTAACACAACATTGTAAATCAACTATACTCTAATAAAAATTTAAAAAAATATCCTGCTTTGTAACGTATTTTCCCTCTGGGTTTCTATGTCCAGGAACATCACAAAGAAGGGGAGAATTAGGGACAGATGGGCTGTGGGCTCTCCGAGAGGCTGGGGGGGTCTCCATTGGGGCCAGTGAGAATGGGGCACAGCGGCCCACCTCTGGGACACTCACGGGCTCCCTGAATCCTCTCTGTGGCTGAGTTATTAACGAGGGCAGGTGGCCACAGGGAGTGTGGCCGGGGCTCAGGAACCTGCTCAGCTTTTGTCTACAGAGGTCAGCCCTTTGACAGAGAAGGAGGAGAGTTCTGTCCTCTGGCAGCAGGGATGCCCGTGAACCAGCTTGCACCCCCAGAAATCTCAGGATCAAGGATGGAGGCCCAGCTACGGAACTCTCTTTCTTCCAGTTTGACTGGCTGTCACTCAGAGCAGGCTGATGCAATGATGCTGCAGAGCAAGAAACACGCAAAGCAATTATCTTTTTAGTAGGTCACTGGCCTCCTTTGGGAGAAGAGACCAGAGGGAGGGCTGGGGAGGCAGGCAGCCCGGCCTTCCCCAGAGGCTGCGCGTGCAGTAGCTGCGTGGGTGATTAATAGCTGTGTCACTTTCCATGAATGTTGCTTTAAGCGGCCGTGTTCAAAACTGAGTGGGAACAAAATAAAACAACCCCAAAATAAACGTTTCCTCCAGCCTTTATGAGTTGCTGGAATCCAGAAATAGCTTCTCAGATCTATCATTTTAAATGGCATCGTTCACAGCCCTCTCGCACAGATACTGTGACGCACACGCATCACTTTCTTTTTTTAAAGACTATGAAAAACTTGAGCGCAGTGACTTTGGGGTTGTTTTCCGGCCCTGAAGTAAAAGTTATGTTTACAGAGAAAAATATAGCCTTTACATGGGTTTTTAAAGAAAAATAGTAACCCACTGGAGGAAAAGGACAGGAAGAATATTGTGTCCATATAGATCATAAACTGGAACAGTAAAAACGTCTGGCAGGCAGTAATTGCTGGCCGGCTGCAGGGACTGTGGTCCTGTGAGTTGTGTTCAGGGCAGTGTGCCAGGATGCTGGCAACCAGAGGACCGGCCTGGACCATCCCAGCCCTCCGTGAAGTCGCCTGGGGCCTGAGTGTGTAAATAAGAGGGTGACCTCCTCCGGCCAAGTTCTCTCAGAGCACAAAGTCTTGAGGCCGCCTCTCTCTGCTGCCTCTGTTGGAACCAGGCTACTGCCTTGGGGATTGATGGTGGCAGTCTTAGGGATGACGCTGGCTGCATCTCTGGTCAGGAGAAGGGTCATTAGCCTTGAGTGTCGTCTTGATGTTTTCCCCTGGAGAAGCCAGAGAGCACATGTGAAGGGTGAGAAGCCCATGGGAACCTCCTGGCTCAGTGCTTGGGGGACTGTTAGCGTCTCGGGCCACAGAAAGGGAGGGAAAGAGTGTGGGTGCTGCCTGCCTTCTGCCCACTCATTTGTTCCTTTCTTGTCCTTAGAAAAAAACCCAACCCCAAACCAGCAGTGGGTGGGCTGTTGGGCATAAGGACAGGGTGGGTTTCTCATCTTAGTTGCTTAGTTGCTCCATCGCTGTCCTAACTGCCCACTGGCTCCCGCTCACTACTCCAGTGTCTGCCAGTTGGGCTTTTATCAGAACATCTGTGAACAAGCAAACATTCCAAAGAGATGTGGAGGGATGGGTGCTGGAGGAGTTGGGTGTGTTGCTGCTGGGAGATGGCAGGACACTCCATCTGTCACCTTGCTTTCAGTCTCTCCCCCCTACTCACACCTGGCCAGGCTGGGGCACCTGAAGACAGAACAGGCCTACCCTCAGTGAGCTGTGAGTCTTGGCCCCAGGTGCTGTTTTAAAATCCTAGGTTGGGGCTTCCCTGGTGGCACAGTGGTTAAGAATCCACTTGCCAGTGCAGGGGACACGGGTTCGAGCCCTGGTCCGGGAAGATCCCACATGCTGTGGAGCAACGAAGTCCGTGTGCCACAACTACTGAGCCTGAGCTCCAGAGCCCGTGAGCCACAACTCCTGAAGCCCGCGCACCTAGAGCCCATGCTCTGCAACAAGAGAAGCCACCGCAATGGGAAGCCCGCACACTGCAACAAAGAGTAGCCCCCGCTCGCCACAGCTAGAGAAAGCCCGCACACAGCAGCAAAGACCCAATGCAGCCAAAAATAAATAAATAAATTAATTAAAAAAAAAATAAAACCATAGGTTGTATTAACTGTTTAGGTATGGTGACAGGAGACGACACATCAGGAGCCCACTGCCATTGAAAACATAGCTTGTTACTTGCAGTTCCCAAGAGGTGGAGGGATGCCGTGCCATGCAGGGCCACCTGGGGAGGCACCAGGGACAGTCAGGAGTCAGAGGGAGTGAGGACAAGAGCTTTTATTGTGGGAAGGCATGGGTGAGGCAGAATAAGCAGGTTCAGGATGTTTTGGTTTAGGCTAGTTTGAATGATTTCAGCAGGTTTGGGGGCCCTGGGGGCTGTCCTAGTGGTCTGGCCAGGGGGAGATTAGGGCAGGGGAACAGTGGCCCAGAGTGAAAGAGCCCCTGAAGGAGGTGGTGGGGATGCGGGCTCTGGATTGGCTAGTTGGCAGTGAAAGATGTAATCCTTTGCTCTCTCAAGGAATTGGCGAGTCCTGGGAGGGGCAGTCCCTCCAGGGTCAGCAAGGGCCCAGATGGCAACGCATCAAAACATGTGGTTAATACAGGTGCACACAGCGCCAGCAAGAAAGGGAAAAGTGCTCCCATGTGGGAGGAGTAACAGATGAAATGCTCGGGGCAGTCTGGGGAGAAGCAGCTGCCTGCTTTGATGGCTTTGGTTTGGTGTTTGAAGGGATGAGTCCGGAGAGGGGAGGAGGTCTCAATGGGAGGAGAGGGCTGAGCCACCAAAAATATGACGTGTGGTAGTTAGGGGTGAGGTTGGCTGCAGGCAGAGAGTCTGCCTGGACAGAGGCCCAGTGTGGGAAGGCGTCTGCGGGGCTTAGCAGGAAACAGTTGGGACACTCAAGTAAGGCCAAAGCAGGTCTTGAATGCCAAGCTGAGGCATTTGGATTTTATTCTGTATGAGCTGCCAGGGCTGTTTTGCCCTTAGGAATTCTCCTAATGAATTCATAGACTCATGCAGAACGACTCCGCTTGGCTGTGTATCATAATCACAGAACTTAATTAACAAGTTAAGATGCTGATGTAAATTTATTCTGGATGAAAAATAGAAATCCACTGTGGCAGGGCTTGAAAATGCAGTGCCTCCCAGGCTTGCAGGTAATGTCGGCGAGTGGAGAGGGCTCTTGGGATCGTGGGGGCGGCCATGCCCCCAATGGAGAGGTTGACGGCCTCAGACCTCCAGGGAATCACATCACGGGAATGGGGTCCAGCATTGTCAGATCTTCTTTGTTTTCAAGAAAGGCTGGAAATGCAGATTCTTGTTGTGAAATCACTTGGTCGCTTGGCAATGCATTAGCTAAGCTCCGTCCTCCCTATCAGCACAGTGAAAGGTACTGAGAGGCCAGCTACGTGGACCCTTGGTGTCCTCTTTCTGCTCTCCTGTCACCCCAATTGAATTGTGAGGGTCAAAGAGGAAATGGGGTGATTTCAAGGTGTTCCTCCATTGGGGAACTGAGGCACGGCAGGTCAGGGGTCAGATCTGGCATCCAAAGAACTTTCGTCAGGTCGGATTGAGCCACTCTGCGGTGCTTCATTGGTATTTCCTCGTTGCCAAAACTCATTAATTCTATCATTCATTCAGTGAATATTGAGCACCTGCTGAGTGCCGGCCAAGACCAACACTACACACACAAAATCAGAAAATGTGATGGGACACTGTCTCAAAGTATATTCTCGTTGTAATTATTTTTCAGCAAAACAAAACCTAAAAGCCGCTGTGATCAGTCCCTTATTTTGCTGTTGCCATGTGGGTGATGCTTCCTGCAATGATGCTGTGGCACCAGAGGAGGAAATGCTGGTGACCGACAGGGTGGGATGAGGGGGTGATGGGGAGGAGGGGTGCACGAGGCTCTCCCTGCCCACGCCACCTGGGCTGCTGCCGTCCTGGGCTGTGAGCTTCAGGCTATGAGCCCCGTGGCCGGGCCTGAGCCTTCTTGACCCTGGGGGACGCCTGGCGCCTCGGGTGATGCTGGCACCGAGCAGGTCCGCAGATGTCCCCCAGGGGAGTGAATCGCACGTGGCGATGGCTGGTTTCGGTGGAGAAGAGTTTAGCCACAACAACCATAGGAAAAGTTCCAGTAGAAACACAGCATTTCAAAATGCAAGTTAAGAGAGTGGGCACAAGTGGAGTTTGTAGAATGACCCGACATTACGGTGACGCCGTTATTGGGTCTGTGACTGTTTTATTGGTTTCACGATGATCTAGCAAAAGCTGAGAGGTTTTCCTACGGACTGTCAGGCTCCTTTGGCACTGTGCCCTGTTGTGGTTGGGATGGACGGAGGGCATGGGCAAAGGCAGGGCGGGGTCATGTTCCTCAGACAGCTATCTGTGGGGTGGTTAGACGGCGTCTGGGGAAGCTACGCTCGTAGAAAACGAGCCCGCGCTCACAGTGTGCCTGTGTGTGCTTGTTGTTACGTCTGTTCTCACTGCCTCCCACCCACGTGAGATGGCCAGGTTGTCAATTCTAGATGCTTTATGAACTAAAAAGATCATGGTACCCTCCTTTTAATTACAAATAGGAAGAACATCAAAGCATGCAATTATGACCCAGAAAGTATCCAACATAAAAGTTTTAAAAATTTGCTGTTTCCTCTCTCCTTGAGTGATTGATGGGTATCCTCATTTCATTGGCGTCTGAAGCACAGGTTCGCCCTGCCTGTTGGATAACCCAGCACGATGTGCGCCTGTGTGCGTACGTCTGCGTATGTGTGCACGTGTGTGTGTGAAATGTTTCAGAAATTGACATTAAGGTCGGAGCTGTTCCCAGAAGGGAGGCTGCGAAGCCCAGGATCGTAGAGCATCAGCCTGCATGGGGCAGGGGGGTGACCTAGACAGGCCGGGCTTGTGCTTTCTGCAGCCGCGGGATTCTGTAAGATTAACCCACGGGTGACGCCTGGGGACAACCCCACCCCACTTTACAAGCTGCTCTGAGGAGGACCTCTGTTCACCCCTACACAGCTGCATCAGAGCGAAAGGCGGTGCTGTCCGCAGGGCACGGGGTTTAAGGAAGGATGTGGAGAACACCTTTTGCACGAGGAACTGCAGGGGAGGATTTAGGTGGGCTGAAAATAATGACCCGCCTGTGAATCTGACAGAAGCACCGGGGTTGGCGTGGCCTCCTTGTTGAGACTGTCCTTTTGAAATATGTTCTAAGGTATCATTCCCGTCCTATTAATTATGTCAGGAACTTAGTAAAGCTGAATAATTAATGATCGCAGGGCACTAGGAACTATAAAATGCCACGTAAATGTTAAGGAGTAAAAATTACTCTGTGTATTAAATAGATACACTGCTTTAAAAATATTCCATGGTGGGAAGGTTAATTTCCAGAGCAGCTGAAAAGCTTTTTGTTGGACTATCTTCAGAAACTTTTGCCATCTTAAGTGCATTTTAGGAGACTGAGGCATTCTGTATCTGAAGTATTTGAAAGGCAAATGGCTATTTGGGATGACGTTGCCTATTGGATTTTGGTAAAGTTGTGTCTGCTTGATTCTCTCTAGCCGGAGGCAGTTTGGGCCCAAAGCCAAGGAAGAGGTCAAGATTATTGAGCACCAAACACAGACCCGGCGGCTGATGCCTCACCTGGCCACGGCCTTGGCCCTGACCTTCGCCAGCATGTGAGATGCCTCTGGGGGTTTGCCCTCTTGAGGTGAGTCTGCGGCTCTGGCATTCATAGGAGGGAGACGAGAGAGGCAGGCAGGGGCTTCACTTTTCTTTCTTTTGTAAAAAATTTTTTATTTTTTAAAAATTTACTTTTAACTGTGAACACGAAAGAGTCTGTGGTTAAAATCCAGTGCTCAGGTTAAACTTGACATCTGAATCCTGGTAGTCCGTATATCCTGATGAGGGGGTCCACGAAGAATTTGGGGAGACCCAAACTGACGCTTCTCCAGAGTTTCTAAAAGAAACAGACTCAAACAGTTAACATTTCTCTACCTCTGAAAACGGTTCTAATTTACACTAATATTTTCAAAAATAGGTCAAGATGTATACATATGGTGGCGGGCTATTGAATAAAAGAGCAGTAATAATACTGTAAATTCACACAGAAGTTCACATTTTACAGCTGGCTCTTCTTATCTTTGTCTCATAAGCCTAGACATTGCCTGGGCAGTTGTGGGTCATTACCACATGGTAAAGATCAGAAATTAGGAGATTTCCTAAGACCACAGGGTCCAGGAGTGATTGGACTGGGAACGTAACTCCAGACTTTGGACCCTTATCTGTGTTCTTTCCTCCCTATGCAATCCTGCTTCTTGTGGGAACTACAAGAATTAATTTCTGAATAATTCAGAACTGGCGTGTGTGTGAAACTGACCGCACCAGTGGGTAAGCTGGTGCCAGGGTTTATGAAAAGAATGTGATTGGAGAGATTCTGCCTATAATGTGCTGCTGGCTTGTGGGGCTGCTCGGTTACTGCTGGCCTGGCTGGGAGGAGCTTGGGTGGGCGCCCCTCTGCCCTTATGCACTCAACGCTGGGATACCGGGGTGTGTGCACAGTGAATCCTGCAGACTGAGCTTCGGTAGCAGCATTAAGATTGATCCAAGCCACCTGGAAGAAAATGTAGATCACTCACATCTAACATCTTCCTTAAAATATTCTTGAATGTCTTTTGAGGTTTAATCTGCATATTGTAAAATGCACAGATTTTATTGCTCAATGAGTTTTGACAAGCATATACACTGGTGTAATGAACACTTAAACCGAATATAAAACATTTCCATCACTCCACAGGGTTCCCTCGTGCCCCTCTGCAAGGTGCCCCACTCACCACCACAGCAGAGACAACCACCTTTCTGATTTCTATCCTGATAGCTTTTTTTGCCTGTTCTTGACCTTCATATAAATGGAATCATACAGTATGTCTTTGTGGGTGTGTCCGGCTTATTTCGTTCAATGGAATGTCTTGATGTTCCTCAATGTTGTTGAGAGTAATTTTTATTGCTGAGTAGTAACATTCAATGAATAAACCACATTTTTTTTTATCCATTTCTGTCATTGATGAATATTCAGGTTGTTTCCAGGCTTTTAGGTACTATGAATAAGCCACAGTGAATATTCTAACACAAGTTTTTAATTTTTCTTAGGGTAAATGCTTAGCGAGGACTTGCTGGGTGTTGGGTATGTGTATGTCTAACTTCATAAGAAACTACCTCTTTTTCAGAGAGGTAGTACCATTTTATGCTCTCTTGGGCAATATATGGGAATTCCAATTGCTCTGCATCCTTGCCAGCCATTGTTATGATCAGGTTTTGTCTTGCTTTGTTTTAATTTTAGTTTATTTTGGTCTTTCTAATAGTTGTAATTTTATTACCCTAATAACTAATGATGTTGAGTATCTTTTCATGTGCTTATTTGCCATCTGTATATTTTCCTCACCCATTTTTAAAAAGTTATTTTTTAAAATTTATTTATTGGCTGCACTGGGTCTTCATTGCTGCATGCGGGCTCTCTCTAGTTGCGGTGAGCAGGGGCTACTCTTTGTTGCGGTGCGCGGGCTTCTCATTGCGGTGGCTTCTCTTGTTGTGGCGCACAGGCTCTAGGTGCACGGGCTTCAGTAGTTGTGGCATGCAGGCTCAGTAGTTGTGGCTCATGGGCTCTAGAGCACAGGCTCAGTAGTTGTGGTGCACGGGCTCAGTAGTTGTGGCTCACGGGCTCTAGAGTGCAGGCTCAGTAGTTGTGGTGCACGGGCTTAGTTGCTCTGCGGCATGTGAGATCTTCCCAGACCAGGGCTCAAACCCGTGTCCCCTGCACTGGCAGGCAGATTTTTAACCACTGCACCACCAGGGAAGTCCCACACCCATTTTTAAATTGGAGTGTTTATTTTCTTATTGTTGAGTGTCAGGGTTCTTTTTATGTTCTGGATAGATTCTTTGGCATCATATATGTGATTTGCAAATATTTTCTCCCAGTCTGTCACTTTTGCTTTTATTCTCTTAAAACTGTCTTGATCAGAGCAATAGTTTTTCATTTTGATTTGATTTGATAGCTTTAGATTTTGATTTGTCTTGAAATTGGGTAATGTGAGTTCTTTTTCAGAATTGTTTTGACTCTTCTCATTCCTTTTTGCCTTTACTTATACGTGTTAGAATCATCTTGTAAATACTACAAGAAAGATGGCTGGCATTTTGCTTGGGATTGTGTTGAATCTATAGATCAAATTGGGGAGAATTGACTTCTTAACGTTGAGACTTCCAATTCATGAACACCGTGTATCTCTCCATTTTTAAAGGTCTTCTTAGATTTCTAGCTCCAGTGTTTTGTAGTTTTCAACACACAGATTCTGCACATATTTCGTTATATTTATACCTAAGCATTTTACTTTTCTTTGGTGAAATTGTTTATTTCTAGTATATGGGAATAGTATTTACTTTAGTATGTTGATCTACAATCTTGTTTGTAGATTTTAATACATATAGGATTCTTCAGATTACCTATTTCTTCTTGAATGGATTTTTATTTACTTCATCTAATTTGTCAAACTTATGGCAGTAGTGTTGGTTGTGGTATTCCTTTATCATCCTTTTAATGTCTGTGGAATCAGTAGTGATTTCGTCTCTTTCATTCCTGATATTTTGTTCTCTCTCTCCCTCATCAGTTTGTATAGGTTTATCAATTACATTGCTTTTTCAAAAAAACAGATTTGACACAATTGATTTTCTCTACTGTTTTTCTGCTTTTAATTTTCTTGATATCTCCTCCAGTGTTCATTATTTCTTTCCTTCTACTTGCTTTGCTTTAATTTCTTCTCACTCTCTCTTTCTTAAGGTGAGAGGTTAGGTTACTGCTTTGAGACCTTTCTTCTTGCCTAATCATTTAGTACTAAAATTTCTCTCTAAGCATTACTCTAGCTGCATCCCTCTGCTTTTTTTTTTTTTTAATCCCTCTGCTTTTGATACGTTGTATTTTCATTCAGTACAAAATAGTTTACAGTTTTCCTTGAGACTTCTGCTTTGACTGCTTTGGTTATTTAGAAGTACTGTCAGGGTCCAAGAACATATTATGAAGGATTCTGTTCTTTCAAATTTAAGGCCCAGACCACACACACACACACACACACACACACATCTAACACATTCCACGTTGCAAAGAATATATATTCTGTTATAGTTGGGACAATAGTTCTATAAATGCCAATTAGGTTAAGTTGGTTGGTTGTGCTCTGCAGACCATACACATCCTTTCTGATTTTCTGCCTACTTGTTCCATCAATGGCTGAGAGAAAGGGGTTGGCATTTGCAACTATAATTATAAACTTGTCCATTTCTTCTTTCAGTTTTATTAGTTTTTGTCTCAAGGATTTTGACTTTTTTTAGATGTATATACATGTAAGGATTATTATATTTTCTTGGACAATGATCCCTTTATCGTTATATAATTTTTCTCTTAATCCCTGAAAATATTCCTTGTCCTGAAGTCTATTTTGTCATGTTAATATAGCTACTCCAGGTTCCTTTTGTTTAGTGTTTTCATGGTATGTCTTTTTCATACATTCATTTTTAACCTGGCTATATTTTTAAAGTGGGTTTCTTTGTAAAACAGAGGATAGTTAGGTCTTGATTTTTTTATCCAACTTGAAAATCTCTGACTTTTAGTGCGTGTGTTTAGACCAATTGTATTTAAAGTGATTGTTGATATGTTTGGATTAAAATCCACATTGATAGCTGATTTTTATTTTTTCCATCTGTTTTTTTGTTCCTTTTTCCTTTTTTTCTGCCTGCTCTTAGATTAAATGAATATTGTTTATTATTCCATTTTATCTCTTTGATTGACATTATTTATACTACTTTTGGAAATATTTTCCTTGTTGACCCAGCGTTTACAGTATACATCTTTACTGAATTAGAGTCTGTGTTGAACTATTACACTGCTTCCCCTGTCGTGTATGGACCTAAAACAGTATATTCCAAATTCCTCCCTTCCATCCCTTTTTCTGCTATTGTTGTCACATAATTTACTTTTAAATATGCTGCAAATACACAATATATTGCTACTGTTTTTCTTTTACATACTTATGTTTTAGAACAATTAAAAATAAATAAAATTGAATTTTATTTTACCTTTATTCAGTTGCTAACACTGTTAATTTACTTGTATAGATCCAAATTTCTAATTGATACCATATTTGTTCTGCCTGAAGAACTTCTAACATTTCTTGTAGCATAGGTCTGCTAGCAGCGAATTCTCCCCATTTTTTTTTTTTTTGAGAAAGTCTTTATTTCTCCTTTTTTTAAAAAAGACATTACCAATATGTACAGAGTTCTGGGTTGATAGTTTGTTTTTCTTTGAGCATCTTAATGATCTCACTCTATAGGCTTCTTGAGTCCTTGATTCTCATGAGAAAACAGCCATCATTTTTCTGGCTGTTTCCCTATATTCCTCATATATCCCCACTTTAACCGCTTTTGAGATTTTCTCTTTTTCTTTGATGTTCAGAGTTTGATTATGTTGGCCTAGGTGTGGTTTTGTGGTTTTGTGTGTCTGTGCTGTTTGGAGTTTGTGGAGCCTCTGGGATCTGTGGGTTGAAGTTTTTCATCAAATTTGGAAATATTTTGGCCATTATTTCTTTAAATATTTTTTTCTGCCCCATCCTTTCTTTCCTTCCTATACAGATGTTAACCTGCTTCATACTGTCCTACATGTCACTGAAGTTATGTTCTTTGTTTCCTCTATACTTCAATTTGGATAATGTCCATGGATCTGTCTTCAAGTTCTCTGCTTCTTTCGTACACAATGTCCAATCTACTAAAAAGGGCTGGTTCCTCCCTGGAATTCAGCTCATCAAGGCTCCCTGCAGCATTTGTTCTTTGGGAAAATACAATTTTTATTTTATCCACTTTCCTTCTTACTGTTATTAAGGGAACAAAAGTCTCCGGTGTCCTTTTATATCTTAACCCCGTGACACTTCTTTTAACCTCAACGATTCCATCTGAAGTTGTCACTAACTCTCTACAAAGTGTCCCTCACCCCATTATACCCCTTTTGTCTTTACCCTTCCAGCCTTGCTTCAACTAAGCCAGGTATTTCTTGACACAGAGGCTGGTTTCCAGCGGTTCTCTGATGTGCTTTTTAAAAACTACAGACTCTCTGCTCCCACTCCCATGATTCGAATTCACCTGGTCTAGGGAGCATCCCAAGCAATCCAGAGTGTGTGTACTTAAGCTCTTTGGTGATTCTTATGAGCAGCCAGAGCTGAGAACCACAGGAACATTTTAGGGAGTTTCCTAGCGTGACCTGGAAATAAATTTTGCTGACAGTTAAGAAGCAGCAGTATTAAATTATCATGAACATGTATACTGGATCAAGATAATCTGACAGTGAAACCTAAGAATGTTTTGCATGCATGCCAAAGGCAAAGAAAATTCTTCTTTGAATCTTTTGCCCTGTAGAACTTGTGACTATTATGAAGAGGCAAGGCTATCTGTACATTCACTTCTTAATCCACTATTTACAAATCCATGACACGAGAAGTTACTCGACCACATAACAAAGAGGTGCTATGTATTCCTCATTTACAGTTTACAGAGGTATAAAATACATATTTGTATATATGTATATATAAGTTTATAGACATATACACTTATATACACCCATCTTTATATGTAACAAAAGTGTTATATGTATCAACATGTTTTTTTCCTTCAGCTCCATTTTTATTTTTAAGACCGATGTAAGCGTCATATACCTGGATTTTGTAAGAACTGTGTTGTCGCTATTAATAAAAATTAAAGTTTCTCTTGATTTTAGGGAGATACTCCTCAAAGGCCAACATCAGAGAAGTAGAGATCATCGTTCCAGGTTTAGGTTTCAAGGGAGAAAGGAGAGGTAATAAATGGAAATTGACTAGTAAAAAATAAAAAATCACGGACCCCTTACCATGTGCCATGCACGGGTGAGACAGTGTTGAACAGGACACATCAGACATATGCCCTCACCAAGCTGTCTGTCTAATTGCCCCCAGGACCTTCCTGATTTCCTTGACCTTCACCTCCTTGGGCCTTCTGTGGTCTCTGGCCTAGTTCAGTGTCCCCCTCGGGGCTCTGTTTTCTTCCCCTGTGCCTCCTCGGTGGCAGCAGTGGGTTGACCCACTGAAAATCTGGTTAAAGGAATCCCCAGGATGAAGTGCCTCAGCTGTGGGGGGGAGGAGAGGTGGTCTGTGTTTTGAAACAATGCCCGGAGAAGTTGGTGCTTCTGTGACAAAATCCAGCTCTCCTATTTCTCATTTACCATGCCTGTTGCCTCTCCTCCAACTGGTGAGGAAATAGTTTAATGAAGTTGGTTGTTACATGACAAATGCTAAGTACCTCTCCCCCCTACACACCCCACTTTTAAAAAACTAAGGTTATCAAACCTTCGTTATAGGTCCCATCTCTCAATTCCCGTGGACCTAATTCTGCCAATCAACTGGCTTCAGTTTCAGGGTTTGGGTAGCTTGAGTTTTGATGGGTTAGATGTTTGTTCAATGCATTGGGTCCCGCTCAAGTGCAGAGAAACACTCGTGAGTGTCCAGACCTTCAGGTGTATGTGGCTGGAGTGGGAAAAACAGGCCACTAGCCACGTCAGCGGCCCTGTCTCTCTTCCCATCTAATGTGACAAAAGCACAGATAGTCAGAGCTTCACGTCACGGTAACAAACAAGTCACGGAAGTGAAATGGGACAGCTTCTTCCAGGGCACATCACATGTATTCGTGTCTTCAGCAGCCTTACGGCACCTTGCTAGTAGGGCTGCCAGGTAAAATACAGCCTCCCAGTTAACTCTGAGTTTCAGGTAGCCAACGCACACCTTTGTAGTCTAAGTATGTTCCCGTGACTGCAACAGGGAGTGTGCCCTTAAACTAAAAATTCTGCATTGTTTATCTGAAATTCACATTTTACTGGGCGTGCTCTGTTTCTGTTTGTCGAGTCTGGCACTCCTGCTGGAGCTGGACGTGGTCCCTGCCACATGGCGCTTGTGCTGCCTTGTCTAGGGTTTGACAATAGTGGGTCAGCAAGTGGACCTGGTTCCTGATCCCCTTCCGTGCCCATCGCCTCCACAAGCCTGGAGACTGGGGGAGGGGGGAAGGACCTGCTTGGCCCCTAGTGAGCCCCCTTCCCCCTACCTAACCCCCTACCCCGCCCCACTCATGTTCTCCTAGCCTTGACAAGGAGGAGACAGAACCGGCTGGCCTTCGGCGCCTGTTTGCTCTGGAAGAGGTGGGACCCATCTCCCCACGGGCTGCCGAGCTGCCGGGCAGAGCCAGCTCAGTGGGGAGGGGACTGTCTCAGTGGGGGCATCTGTGCCAGGTGACGGACGGCCACCTGAGGGGCCTGCCAGGGCTCTCCTCCTGCTCTCTCTCTCCAGAACTGCAGAGCTTTGCCCTCGTCCCCTCATCACACCCACCTGTGTGTCAGGTCCCTCTCTGGGCCCTGAGGACTTGGCAGCCGACAGCACGGTCACAGCCCTGCCTGGGTGGCCACGTGGCCAGGGAGGATTCCTGTTTTCCCTTTGGCTGTGGGTGCCCATCCTTGGGCCACTTATTAACCTCCGTGGGGCTGCTTCCCACCGCTGAGGCTCCGGTGTCCTGCATGCCTCCTGGGCCAGTGCCTTGCCCGTGGGCCCTGGCGTCTGGATCTTACTGGACCTGCAAGCTGATGCCCTCTGTGTTCTCACTCACAGACTGTGACCATCATTAATGACGCTGGTGGGAATACGTGTTCGATAACTGTTAGCTGCTGTTGTGCCGTCACCCCCAGGACGCCTCAAACTTTCCACCCCCATCCTGCCGGTTACCGCATTCTGGTGATTTTTCCTCCCTACACTAAAAGCACTCAAAGCTCACCTTTCCTGGCATCTCGCCTGGACCCTCCCCAGCTCCCTCTCTAGCCTCCCTGCCCCGCACGTCCAGCCTGGCCCTCGTCAAATCTGTTCTCCGCAGGCACAAGGCCCGAGATGAGATCTGAGTTCTCACCTGCCTGCTGGGACCCTCCTGCGGCTTCCGTATTGGATGAAGCTCGCTCCCTCATGTGGCCTCGGGGCACCTTCCCCTGCCTGGCCCCTGCTGCCCCCAGCCGCTCGTCGTGTCTTCTCTCCTCCAGCCTGTGCTCAGCCTCACCCCTGCTTCGACCTTTCTTACAGGCAGCCTCCGCACCCCGCCCTGTCACTCACGCCTCGCGTCCTTGCCTCCCGTCATCTGGTAGCTCACTGTCGTCCTTCGAGACACAGTTCAGGTTGTCATCTCCTCCAAGTCACCTTCTTCCCTGAGCTCCTCCCGGAATCAGGAGCCCTCTGTAAGCTTCTTGGAGCAGCATCCCGGGCTCCTTTTTTCATTTCACCATTACTCTTGGTTTGTGGTTATGAATTCTTCCAGCATAGAAATCGTGGATTCTTAATTTGGCATCTCCACTTCTAAGAGTGCCTGGCTCTCTGCATGAGATACTTCAGCTCAACTGAATGAAATTACCTTGTGTAATTACATCACTCTTGGTGGAGCCCAGGGCTGGCTGGCCAGGGCGGTTGGTCACTGAAATCTCCTCTTGGAATCATCTAGTGGGATTTGCTACAAAAATGAACTTCCTAGCTTAGAAAGTGACCAACAACTTAAAAATAAATCAGTATTTGTGGTGTGCCAGACAAAAGGAGTATTTTGGGTTTGCCTCTCCTGTTATTTATTCCAGCCCAAATGGGCAGTTCAGTAGTCCAAGCTGGGTTCCAGGCCAGGAGGGGCCACAGCACCATCGTGCCGCTGTCTTAAATATTCTGAGGCAGTTCCTCCATTTTTTTTTTTTTCTATATTTTTCTTCCCTCTCTTTGTTTGCCAAGTGCTATTTAAATTTATTTATTTATTTTTATTTATGGCTGTGTTGGGTCTTCGTTTCTGTGTGAGGGCTTTCTCTAGTTGTGGCAAGCGGGGGCCACTCTTCATCGAGGTGCGTGGGCCTCTCACTATCACGGCCTCTCTTGTTGCGGAGCACAGGCTCCAGACGCGCAGGCTCAGTAATTGTGGCTCACGGGCCCAGTTGCTCTGCGGCATGTGGGATCTTCCCAGATCAGAGCTCGAACTCATGTCCCTTGCATCGGCAGGCAGACTCTCAACCACTGCGCCACCAGGGAAGCCCCGCTGCTCTCTTTATATTGGATCCAGTCCTACTGTTTTTGCCCAACACCTGCAAGGATAAAATTAAGACAATAGCTGATACATATTCAATTGCATACCACGTACCAGGCACTGTCCTACGGTTTTTACGTGGAGTAACTCATTTAATGCCTCATGACAGCTCAACAAATTTCTCTCTTTGTTTTTTAATGGATGTCTCCATAACACCTACCTAAAACGGTGCTGTCACAAAGTAAGATCTCACTGATATTTGTTGAATAAATGAATGGGTGGAATGATACTTCATAGTTTCAGAAATTCACCAAAGTCCTGTCCTTATCAAAAAATGGGGTTCAGGATAGTTTAGCCCCTTAGAGTTCCTTCACCAAATGAAGACTGTCTATAACTATATATCAAATACTACACATAGTATTTGATAGTATTTATAGTACTGTTTATGATACTACCGAACTGTGTTTTTAATATAGTCCTGATCTCTTATTGCCAAAATGTCTTGTTTACTCTTTTTATGTAATACAGATTTTTGTAAATTGAATCCTGCCCTCTTGCTGACTTAACGGTTTTAGAGATACTCCATCTGCATTTCTAATGAGTCTTGCCTCGATGGTGGGTTCTGATTCTTCAAATGGACATAACCTATAAGGAAATAGTTCACGTTTCTAGAAGCATTAACTGTTAAATAAACAGGTTTGGAAATGAAGAATGTTTTTGCCACAGTATCCCTATTTTCTAATTTATCTTCTGGGCCCCTCTGAGTTTCTTGTATCAGACTTTCTTAAGACATTTGCCTGTTGGACTCTTACACACCCTGAACACAGAAGGGTTTCTCAGAGCTCCTTGGCAAGCAGACGTGAGAGCATGACAGTGGATAAGCGCCACTAGGGGAACCGCTCTGTCTGGCAGATGGCAGCTCTTCCTCAGCAGGGCCCATGTCCTGTCAGTGTTAAGTAAAATCACAGGCCAGCACTGCAAAGAAATCTCACCAGATCTCTGCTAAGAGAGTCTCATGATTCTTTTTTTTCTTAGCTGATTTATTTTTTCTTTACCACCCATTTTTACCCTGGGGAACATCTAGGGGAGTGTGTGTGTGTGTGTATGTGTGTGTCTATGGTTAGGGAGGTTGGAGGGGAATCATATATACATTTTTTTAAATGACCGGACCTGGGATTCTCTGATCATCATCGTATTGCAGCCACAGCCCAGGGCATGGGTGACTATACTTCCGCATAGATTTAGAGTGTTATTAACTTCCTCAGGGCACTGACATGCACATTACTTATAATGAAAAGAGAATGATATTTACGGCTGGAGAACCCTAGGTTTGAATCCTAGCTCTGTCTTAACATATGTGAGACCTTGACTTAGGTATGCAACCTCAGTTGAGCCTCGGTTTCCCCATCTGCAAAGTGGGGATATGATTTCCTATTTCATACAGTCATTGTGAGGATCAAGTCAGGTGATAAATGCAGAAGCTCTTTGCTTATAGTAGTTGCTTCACACAGTTAGGTTTCTTTTCATCCAAGTGCGATTAAACACATGGTGGTTTCCACGTTTTGTCAATTTGCCCAGCTCAACGGTTTCAGTTATGAGGCTGAATGGTCTTTCCTGTTTGCTGTAGCATGAGGCCCAATGCAACATCTTTTGCATGTGCAGGGTTTATTGAGGAAACAAGGATATTTAGACATTATAAGATTATTCTGTAGATGGAAGATGGTAAATACCTTGAGGCAAAATTGATCTTTGTCATTCAGAAAAGGAAAGACAAGCCACAGAACAGGAGGAGATATTTGTAATGTGTATATCTGACACTGGAGTATTATCCAGAATATGTAAAGAAAACTAAAAATAAAATTCAACTAAAAATAAGATGGGTAAGCCACTAGAACATGGGCAAAAGATTTGAATAGATACTTAACAAAAGAAGATTGTATGGTCAGACAGTAGACACATGAAAAGATGTTCTGTGATCATTAGTTATCCAGGAAATGCAAATTCAAACCATGAGGATTACCATTACATATCCACTAGAATGACTAAAATTAAAAGGACTGCAAAGATGTCTCGTTGGCAGGCACGTGGAACAACTAGGATTCCCATACACTGCTGGTGGGAATGTAAAATTGCACAACCACTTTGGAAAATTGTTTGGCAGTTTCTTAAAAAGTTAAAAATACATCTTCCATATGACCCAGTCACTTCACTCCTACATATTTACTCAAGAGGAATGAAGACATATGTCTCCTCTAAGATTTTTACATGAATTTTCATAGCAGCTTTATTTGTAATAGCTCCAAACTGGAAACAACAAAAATGTTCATCAACAAGTGAATGCACAAATGAAATGTAATATATACATTGCATAGAATGGAATTCTAGTCAACAATAAAAAGAAACAACTACCAATACATGGCTCAATATGGATGGATGAATCTCAAGACAATATGCTCATTGAAAGAAGCAAGACATAACATACACTGTATAATCCCATTTACATAAAATGCAAACTAATCCATAGTGACAAAGATTGATCAGTGGTTGTCTGAAGATGGGGGTGGAGGAAGGGATGGTTTGCAAAAAAGGATGAGGAATTTCCTGAAAATCGTTAGAAATATTCTGTAGCTTGATGGTGGTGTTGTTCTCATGGGTGCATAGAGTTGTCAAAACTTTCTAAATGGTGCACTTTGAATAATGCAATCTGTTGGGAATAAATCAATCCTCAGTAATGTTGATAAGGAAAAAAAGATAAATTGTTTGTTTAAAGCAAAAATAGCAATAAAATTTATAACATGTAGAATATGTTTTTGTCTCAACAGTGATATAATGGATGGGAGAATGAAAAGGAATTATATATTGTTGTAAGGTTCTTATATTATGCTTGACATGGTATATCAGTATTTGAGGGGAAAATGTGATAAGTTAAAGATGCATGTTTTAGGCCATAGAAAAATTGCTGGAAAAAAATGAGTAACACAGTTTAAAATCCAGCAATGCAATACTAAAGATTATTCAATTAATCAAGAGAAGACAGGAGCAGAGGGAAAAGAACATATGGGATAAAGAGGGGAAAAATTGCAAGATAATAGTTTTAAACTCAATCACATTAATAATTACACTGAGTGTAAATGATTTAAACACTCCTATTTTCAGATTGTTAGATATGATAAATTAAGAATGAACTAGATGTGGGCTTCCCTGGTGGCGCAGTGGTTGAGAATCTGCCTGCTAATGCAGGGGACACGGGTTCGAGCCCTGGTCTGGGAAGATCCCACATGCCGTGGAGCAACTAGGCCCGTGAGCCACAACTACTGAGCCTGCGCGTCTGGAGCCTTTGCCCCGCAACGGGAGGGGCCGCGATAGCGAAAGGCCCGCGCACCGCGATGAAGAGCGGCCCCCGCACCGCGATGAAGAGCAGCCCCCGCACCGCGATGAAGAGTGGCCCCCACTTGCCGCAACTAGAGAAAGCCCTCACACGAAAACTAAGAGACCCAACACAGTCATAAATAAATAAATAAAATAAATAAATAACGTATTAAAAAAAAAAAAAAACAAAACTAAAAAAAAAAAAAAAAGAATGAACTAGATGCTTTCTACAAGAAACCCACTTAAAATTAAAGATAAATAGGTAAAAAGTATGAGAATAAAAAATGTATACCTGCAAACATTAACCATAAAAGAGTTGGAGTGGCTATACTAATATTAGATAGACTTCAAAAGAAGGAATATTACCAGAGATATAGAGGATCACTTCATAATGATAAAGCAGTCTACTCATCAAGAAGACATAACAATCTAAATGTGTATGGATTCCACAAAATAGCATCAAAATACATGAAGCAAAAATGGAAAGTACTGAAAGGAAAATTAACAAATCCAAAATTATAGTTACAGACATCAGTCCTTCTCTCTGAGTAATTGATATAATAAACAGACAGAAGACCAGTAATGATATAAATCATTTGAACAACATTACTAACAAACTTGATGTAATGACATTTATTGAAAACTCTACCGAGCAAGAGCAGAATACACATTCTTTTTTTTTTTTAACATCTTTATTGGAGTGTAATTGCTTTACAATGTTGTGTTAGTTTCTGCTGTATAACAAAGTGAATCAGCTATACATATGCATATATCCCCATATCTCCTCCCTCTTGCATCTCCCTCCCACCCTCCCTATCCCACCCCTCTAGGTGGTCACAAAGCACCGAGCTGATCTCCCTGTGCTATGCGGCTGCTTCCCACTAGCTATCTGTTTTACATTTGGTAGTGTATATATATCAATGCCACACTCTCACTTTGTCCCAGCTTACCCTTCCCCCTCCCCGTGTCCTCAAGTCCATTCTCTACGTCTGCGTCTTTATTCCTGTCCTGCCCCTAGGTACTTCAGAACCTTTTTTTTTTTTTTTAGATTCCATATATATGTGTTAGCATATGGTATTTGTTTTTCTCTTTCTGACCTACTTCACTCTGTATGACAGACTCTAGGTCCATCCACCTCACTACAAATAACTCAATTTCGTTTCTTTTTATGGTTGGGTAATATTCCATTGTATATATGTGCCACATCTTCTTTATCCATTCATGTATCGATGGACACTTAGGTTGCTTCCATGTCCTGGCTATTGTAAATAGAGCTGCAGTGAACATTGTGGTACATGACTCTTTTTGAATTATGGTTTTCTCAGGGTATATGCCCAGTAGTGGGATTGCTGGGTCATATGGTAGTTCTATTTTTAGTGTTTAAGGAACCTCCATACTGTTCTCCATAGTGGCTGTATCAATTTACATTCCCACCAACAGTGCAAGAGGGTTCCCATTTCTGCACACCCTCTCCAGCATTTATTGTGTGTAGATTTTTTGATGCTGGCCATTCTGACCGGTGTGAGATGATATCTCATTGTAGTTTTGATTTGCATTTCTCTAATGATTAATGATGTTGAGCATTCTTTCATGTGTTTGTTGGTAATCTGTATATCTTCTTTGGAGAAATGTCTATTTAGGTCTTCTGCCCATTTTTGGATTGGGTTGTTTGTTTTTTTTGATATTGAGCTGCATGAGCTACTTGTAAATTTTGGAGATTAATCCTTTGTCAGTTGCTTCATTTGCAAATATTTTCTCCCATTCTGAGGGTTGTCTTTTCGTCTTGTTTATGGTTTCCTTCGCTGTGCAATAGCTTTTAAGTTTCATTAGGTCCCATTTGTTTATTTTTTTTTTATTTCCATTTCTCTAGGAGGTGGGTCAAAAAGGATCTTGCTGTGATTTATGTCATAGAGTGTTCTGCCTATGTTTTCCTCTAAGAATTTCATAGTGTCTGGCCTTACATTGAGGTCTTTAATCCATTTTGAGTTTATTTTTGTGTATGGTGTTAGGGAGTGTTCTAATTTCACTCTTTTACATGTAGCTGTCCAGTTTTCCCAGCACCACTTATTGAAGAGGCTGTCTTTTCTGCATTGTATATTCTTGCCTCCTTTATCAAAGATAAGGTGACCATATGTGTGTGGGTTTATCTCTGGGCTTTCTATCCTGTTCCATTGATCTATATTTCTGTTTTTGTGCCAGTACAATACTGTCTTGATTACTGTAGCTTTGTAGTATAGTCTGAAGTCAGGGAGCCTGATTGTTCCAGCTCCATTTTTCTTTCTCAAGATTGCTTTGGCTATTCGGGGTCTTTTGTGTTTCCATACAAATTGTGACATTTTTTGTTCTAGTTCTGTGAAAAATGCCATTGGTCGTTTGATAGGGATCGCACTGAATCTGTAGATTACTTTGGGTAGTATAGTCATTTTCGCAATGTTGATTTTTCCAATCCAAGAACATGGTATATCTCTACATCTGTTTGTATCATCTTTAATTTCTTTCATCAGTGTCTTATAATTTTCTGCATACAGGTCTTTTGTCTTCTTAGGTAGGTTTATTCCTAGATATTTTATTCTTTTTGTTGCAATGGTAAATGGGACGGTTTTCTTAATTTCACTTTCAGATTTTTCATCATTAGTGTATAGGAATGCAAGAGATTTCTGTGCATTAATTTTGTATCCTGCTACTTTACCAAGTTCATTTATTAGCTCTAGTAGTTTTCTGTTAGCATCTTTAGGATTCTCTATGTATAGTATCATGTCAGCTGCAAACCGTGACAGCTTTACTTCTTCTTTTCCTATTTGGATTCCTTTGATTTTCTTTTTCTTCTCTGATTGCTGTGGTTAAAACTTCCAAAACTATGTTGAAAAATAGTGGTGAGAGTGGGCAACCTTGTCTTGTTCCTGATCTTAGTGGAAATGGTTTCAGTTTTTCACCATTGAGGACGATGTTGGCTATGGGTTTGTTATATATGGCCTTTATTATGTTGAGGTAAGACACTCTATGCCTAGTTTCTGGAGAGTTTTTATCATAAATGGGTGTTGAATTTTGTCAAAAGCTTTCTCTGCATCTATTGAGATGATCATATGGTTTTTCTCCTTCAAGTTGTTAATATGGTGTATCACATTCATTGATTTGCATATACTGAAGAATCCTTGCATTCCCGGGATAAACCCCACTTGATCATGGTGTGTGATCCTTTTAATGTGCTGTTGGATTCTGTTTGCTAGTATTTTGTTGGGGATTTTTACATCTATGTTCATCAGTGATATTGACCTGTAGTTTTCTTTCTTTGTGACATCTTTGTCTGGTTTTGGTATCAGGGTGATAGTGGCCTCACAGAATGAGTTTGGGAATGCTTCTCCCTCTGCTATATTTTGGAGGAGTTTGAGAAAGATAGGTGTTAGCTCTTCTCTAAATGTTTGATAGAATTCGCCTGTGAAGCCATCTGGTCCTGTGCTTTTGTTTGTCGGAAGATTTTTAATCACAGTTTCAATTTCAGTGCCTGTAGTTCATCTGTTCATATTTTCTATTTCTTCCTGGTACAGTCTCGGAAGGTTGTGCATTTCTAAGAATTTGTCCATTTCTTCCAGGTTGTCCATTTTATTGGCATATAGTTGCTTGTAGTAATCTCTCATGATCCTTTGTATTTCTGCAGTGTCAATTGTTACTTCTCCTTTTTCATTTCTAATTCTACTGATTTGAGCCTTCTCCCTTTCTTTCTTGATGAGTCTGGCTAATGGTTTATCAATTTTGTTAACCTTCTCAAAGAACCAGCTTTTAGTTTTATTGATCTTTGCTATCGTTACCTTCATTTCTGAGCTGATCTTTATGATTTCTTTCCTTCTGCTAACTTTGGGGTTTTTTTGTTCTTCTTTCGCTAATTGCTTTAGGTGTAAGATCAGGTTGTTTATTTGAGATGTTTCTTGTTTCTTCAGGTAGGAATGTATTGCTATAAACTTCCCTCTTAGAACTGCTTTTGCTGCATTCCATAGGTTTTGCGTCTTCGTGTTTTCATTGTCATTTGTTTCTAGGTATTTTTTGATTTCCTCTTTGATTTCTTCAGTGATCTCTTGGTTATTAAGTAGTGTATTGTTTAACCTCCATGTGTTTGTATTTTTTACAGATTTTTTTCCTGTAATTGATATCTAGTCTCATAGCGTTGTGGTCAGAAAAGATACTTGATACGATTTCAATTTTGTTAAATTTACCGAGGCTTGATTTGTGACCCAAGATATGATCTATCCTGGAGAATGTTCCATGAGCACTTGAGAAGAAAGTGTATTCTGTTGTTTTTGGATGGAATGTCCTTTAAATGTCAATTAAGTCCATCTTGTTTAATGTATCATTTAAAGCTTGTGTTTCCTTATATATTTTCATTTTGGATGATCTGTCCATTGGTGAAAGTGGGGTGTTAAAGTCCCCTACTATGATTGTGTTACTGTTGAGTTCCCCTTTTATGGCTGTTAGTATTTGCCTTATGTATAGAGGTGCTCCTATGTTGGGTGCATAAATATTTACAATTGTTATATCTTCTTCTTGGATTGATTCCTTGATCATTATATAGTGTCCTTCTTTTTCTCTTGTAATAGTCTTTGTTTTAAAGTCTATTTTGTCTGATATGAGAATTGCTACTCCAGCTTTCTTTTGATTTCCATTTGCTTGGAATATCTTTTTCCATCCCCTCACTTTCAGTCTGTATGTGTCCCTAGGTCTGAAGTGGGTCTCTTGTAGACAGCATATATACGGGTCTTGTTTTTGTATCCATTCAGCCAGTGTATGTCTTTTGGTTGGAGCATTTAATTCATTTACATTTAAGGAATTATCGATATGTATGTTCCTATTACCATTTTCTTAATTGTTTTGGGTTTGTTATTGTAGGTCTTTTCCTTCTCTTGTGTTTCCTGCCTAGAGAAGTTCCTTTAGCATTTGTTGTAAAGCTGGTTTGGTGGTGCTGAATTCTCTTGGCTTTTGCTTGTCTGTAAAGGTTTTAATTTCTCTGTCAGATCTCAATGAGATCCTTGCTGGGTAGAGTAATCTTGGTTGTAGGTTTTTCCCCTTCATCACTTTAAATATGTCCTGCCACTCCGTTCTGGCTTGCAGAGCTTCTGCTGAAAGATCAGCTCTTAACCTTATGGGGATTCCCTTGTGTGTTTTTTGTTGTTTTTCCCTTGCTGCTTTTAATATTTTTTCTTTGTATTTAATTTTTGATAGTTTGATTAATATGTGTCTTGGCATGTTTCTCCTTAGATTTATCCTGTATGGGACTCTCTGTGCTTCCTGGTATTGAGTAACTATTTCCTTTCCCATATTAGGAAAGTTTTCAACTATAATCTCTTCAAATGTTTTCTCAGTCCCTTTCTTTTTCTCTTCTTCTTCTGGGACCCCTATAATTCGAATGTTGGTGCATTTAGTGTTGTCTCAGAGGTCTCTGAGACTGTTTTCAATTCTTTTCATTCTTTTTTCTTTATTCTGCTCTGCAGTAGTTATTTCCACTATTTTATCTTCCAGGTCACTTATCCGTTCTTCTGTCTCAGTTATTCTGCTATTGATCCCTTCAAGAGAATTTTTAATTTCATTTATTGTGTTGTTCATCACTGTTTGTTTGCTCTTTAGTTCTTCTAGGTCCTGGTTAAACGCTTCTTGTATTTTCTCCATTCTCTTTAGAAGATTTTGGATCATCTTTACTATCATTATTCTGAATTCTTTTTCAGGTAGACTGTCTATTTCCTCTTCATTTGTTAGGTCTGGTGGGTTTTTACCTTGCTCCTTCATCTGCTGTGTGTTTCTCTGTCTTCTCATTTTGCTTAGCTTACTGTGTTTGGGTTCTCCTCTTCGCAGGCTGCAGATTCATAGTTCCCGTTGTTTTTGGTGTCTGCCTCCAGTGGCTAAGTTTGGTTCAGTGGGTTGTGTAGGCTTCCTGGTGGAGGGGACTAGTGCCTGTGTTCTGGTGGATGAGGCTGGACCTTGTCTTTCTGGTGGGCAGGTCCACATCTGGTTGTGTGTTTTGGGGTGTCTGTACCCTTATTATGATTTTAGGCATCCTGTCTGCTAATGGGTGGGGTTGTGTTCCTGTCTTGCTAGTTGTTTGGCATAGGGTGTCCAGCACTGTAGCTTGCTGGTTGTTGAGTGGAGCTGGGTCTTGGCGTTGAGATGGAGATCTCTGGGAGATTTTCGCTGTTTGATATTACATGGAGCTGGGAGGTCTCTTGTGGACCAATGTCCTGAACTTGGCTCTCCCACCTCAGAGTCACAGCCTTGACGTCTGGCTGAAGCACCAAGAGCCTGTCATCCACACAGCTCAGAATAAAAGGGAGGAATAAAAAAGAGAGAAAGAGAGAAGAAGATAAAATAAAATAAAATACAATAAAGTTATTAAAATAAAAAAAATTACTAAAAAAAATTTTAAAAATTAATTAAAAAAAAGATGGAAAGAAGAGAGCAACCAAACCAAAAAACAAGTCCACCAATGATAACAAGTGCTAAAAACTATACTAAAAAAAAGAAGAAAAAAACAACGGACAGACGGAACCATCGGACAAATGGTAAAAGCAAAACTATACAGACAAAATCACACACAGAAGCATACACATACACACTCACAAAATGAGAAAAAGGGAAAAAAATATATATATTGTTGCTCCCAAAGTCCACTGCCTCAATTTTGGAATGATTCTTTGTCTATTCAGGTATTCCACAGATGCAGGCACATCAAGTTGTTTGTGGAGGTTTAATCCCCTGCTTCTGAGGCTGCTGGGAGAGATTTCCCTTTCTCTTCTTTGTTCGCACAGCTCCCGGGGTTCAGCTTTGGATTTGGCCCTGCCTCTGCGTGTAGGTCGCCTGAGGGTGTCTGTTCTTCACTCAGACAGGACGGGGTTAAAGGAGCAGCTGATTTGGGGGCTCTGGCTCACTCAGGCCGGGGGAGGGAGAGGGACAGATGTGGGGCGAGCCTGCAGCAGCAGAGGCCAGCATGACATTGCACCAGTCTGAGGCGCGCTGTGCGTTCTCCCGGGGAAGTTGTCCCCGGATCACGGGAGCCTGGCAATGGCAGGCTGCACAGGCTCCCGGGAGGGGCGGTGTGGAGAGTGACCTGTGCTTGCACACAGGCTTCTTGGTGGCGGCAGCAGCAGCCTTAGCGTCTCATGCCCGTCTCTGGGGTCCGTGCTGATAGCCGTGGCTCGCGCCCGTCTCCGGAGCTCCTTTAAGCGGCGCTCTGAATCCCCTCTCCTCGCGCACCAGGAAACAAAGAGGCAAGAAAAAGTCTCTTTCCTCCTTTACAGCTCCCTCCCACTGCAGGTCCCATCCCTATTCTTTTGTCTGTTTTTTATTTTGCCCTACCCAGGTACATGGGGAGTTTCTTGCCTTTTGGGAGGTCTGAGGTCTTCTGCCAGCGTTCAGTAGGTGTTCTGTAGGAGTTGTTCCACGTGTTGATGTATTTCTGATGTATTTGTGGGGAGGAAGGTGATCTCCCCGTCTTACTCCTCTGCCATCTTGAAACTCCCCAGAATACACCTTCTTTTGAAGTGCACATAGAACATTTATCAAGACAGACCATGTAGATTTATAATGATTGAAATCATACAAAATGTGTTCTCTGATTAGGGTGAAATTAAATTAAGAATTAATAACAGAAAAATATCTGGAGCAATCCTTACATATTAGGAAACTAAACAACACACATAATTCATAGGTCAAAGAACAAATCACAGGGAAATTAGAAAATGTTTAGAATAAAATGAAAATGAAACACAGCATATCAAAATTTGTGGTAAGCAACTAAAGCAGTGCTCAGAGGAAAACGTATACCTTTAAATGCTTACATTAGAAAAGAAGAAAAGGCTAAAGACAGTGGTGTAAATTTCTATTTTAAGAAGCTAGAAAAAGAGGAATAAGTTAAATACAAAGAAAGTAGAGCGAATAATAAAAATGAGAGCAGAAATCAATGAAATAAGAAATGGTCAAAGAATGGGAAAAAAATAAAGCCCAAAACTGTTTTTTTTCTTTCAATAAATGAATAAAATTGAAAGATATTTAGCTAGAATGATCCAGAAAAAGATAGACACAAATTATCAGTATCTAGAATAAAAGAGAAGGCATCACTATAGATCCTACAGACACTGAAAGGATAAATAGAATTAAATATCATTGTTATTATTGTTATTGATGTAATGTCCATATATTTGACAACATATATGAAATTGACAAATTTCCTGAAAGATACATTGTACCAAAAGTGGCACAGAAAGAAACAGAAAACCTGAATAGCTTTGTCTGGCATGACTGGTGGAATCAACCAAATATGGAAGAAAAGAAAGCATACTGATTTTACGCAAACTCTTTCAGAAAAGAAAAGGGAAAATGAATTTTAGGAGTACCCTGACACCAAAACTCAGACAAAGACATTATGAGAGCAATATCCCTTATGAGCACATGTGCTGGGGACACTAATGCATCCATCACAGGTCTCTGATTGTCTCGCAGGTAGGCCGGCATCCTTCTGGACAAGGACATCTTCCGAGGTTAGGAGCTTGTCGGCAGTCTCCCGCTGCAGGTGCTGGTGGCGGGGCCGAAGGCCTACAGTACCTGGGAGAACATCGGCTGCCTGCAGGACTGCCGAGAGTGCGCTGGAGGCCTGGTGAGCCCCCGCGGGCCCCCAATCCTGCAGGGTCTGCGTGGTTACACGTGTGGGGGCTGACCGTGTGGCCCGTGGGCTTTGGAACCAGATGGAATTCCCACCTGCCCTTGTGACCCTGGATGCATTACTTAATTTTGTCACCTGTGCATGTCCACCTTCTTGGATGCCGTGAGGACTGATGCAGACCATGCCTGTAAAATGCTTGGCCTGTGGAGGCCCGCGGTAAATGTCATGAAACTTGGTGGTGGTGGTTGTTGAGAGTATAGGAAAGGGCCAGTGGGGTTCAGATGATCAAAGCTCTGCTCCAGTGTTTAAATCCCTTGGGGAGAAGGCAGGAATGACCCCAGGGGTTTCTACCCTGGGAAGGAGGCAAATGGGGATATGCCAAGCATTTAGAGAGTGTCTAGAGTGTCCCCAGCCCAAGCCTCAGACCAGATTGAGCAGTGAGGGGTGTGAGGTATGAGAAACCCCAGGATGAATCTTTGCAGAGTCGAGGGGACTAAGGACAGCTGGGATCTGTGCTCTGTTCCTCTACAGTCCTGAGAGTGGAGGCGCCTGCGGGATGGAGGATGCCAGAGTCTCTGCATCCCTGTGTGAGCCCAGCGCTGGTGAGAAAGGGGACCCAAGTGGGGTCTCTGAGGACAGGATGTGGGGGATGTGTGGTTGTGGACCTGTGACTCGGTGGCATTGCATGGCTGCAGACATCAGCTCTGATGGCATCTGAGGTTCAGCCCCAGATGACAACGCTGTGTGGGTGACCCTCAGGGACCACACCGCCTCATCGTCATGTGGGCCAGAAGCAGGCACTGCAGGAAGAGCAGGGAGGAGGGAGCCCCTCTTGGGCCTGAATTCCATCTTGAACTTGACTGAATATTTGCCTAACAACAGCAGCTCTGAACCTGAAGGGGAGGCTGAAGAATTTTAGCCTCAGTGAGAAGGGGTCAAGAGCAAGTCAAGGGTGGTTGTAGAGAATAAAAGGAGAGGATGAGCTTCTGGGGAGCCCGGCATCAGAGCATCAGAGTCGGGGTCCACGGAGGGGCGAGGAGGGGCTGGGCCTTCACCACCGGGAGAGCCCAAGGTTTCTCCCACATGAACGATGCGGATGGGACTGGGAGCCTCCTGTGTCCTTTCATCTGAGAGTCACCGTGGTCACTTCTCTCGCGGTGGGTGAGTAAGGATGTGCACATGGTGAAGGGGACCTTGGTTAGTCAGGCGTGCGTACTGTGCCTGTGATGGTGGGGGACATGCTTGCTTTTCCAGTGGGCATGATGTCGGGGTCCGCCTGGAAAAGAAGGAGGATAGGGAATAAAGTGACAGCTGGCGCTGGGGCGCAGCTGGACGAGGAGTGTAGGTCCTCTGAGGCAGCTGGGGGCAATGGCTTATAATGACCTTAAGTGACCTGACACGTGTGAGGCCCCTGCCAAGGGGCTGGTTTCCATCCATCCAGTGGCCCTGCCGGGTCATGCCCTCCTTTGTTGCCAAGCACTGGCCGGCAGTGCAGAAATGAGCCCTTCACCCACCATATTATGGAAAAGAACCTGACCGTGGAGGGCTGCTCTTCCAGGCTGGATGCCAGGCCTGTAATCCCACCAGGCGCTGCTGCCTCATGAGGCTTTGTTTCCCAGTAGCTCCTCAGCAACGGATGCAGAGGGCCTTGATTTCCATTTCTGTTCCTTCCCTTCTCCTCTCCACCCCCATATCCACCCAACACCTAGCCCAAGGCTACTTGTAGAGACATAAATATTTGTTGAAAGAAAAGCATGAGCATCTTCTAATTGTTCTAAGTTATATTTACAAACACCACATCTTCTGCAGGCAGGAGGTCTCCAGGAGTGAAGTGTGAATGTCTGGGAGCTCCCGAGATGGTACTGAAAACCACCTTTTTCATGGCCCGTAGGTCTAAGTAGGTCTTGCTTCAAAAAAAATGAATTTCAAAACACATTTACTGGGTTTGAAGCCAGCAACCCTGGATGTGACCACAGGAAAGTTTTTCCCTTCACTATGCCTCATTTTCCCCATATATAAGATGAGGATAAGCTCTCCTTTGTAGTGGTTGTGAAGGTCAAGTTATGCAAGATGATGAGCATAAAATGCTTCACGTGTGAACCCAGGAAGCAGCAGTTGACCTCTTTATGGTGTGCTTACCCTGGGGATTTGGAGAATAAAAAATACCACATGGTCTGTTTTGCTTGCCATCGTAAAGATGGATCCAGAGCCCAGACTGGTATGGCAGGTCCTGTGTAGCAGCTGGGGCTGGGAGGACTCAGTGACATCTGGCGGGGGGCGGGGGCAGTCCCTGAGCAGTGTCATTTTAGCAATTTAGAGGATGAACGAGAGGCTTCGAGATGGGGGTCTGAGGACCTGCTGGATAAAGGGATACCTGCACACAGGTGAAGGTGTGGGAGTGTGTGGCGCATCTAGGGACACTGGGACAGGCATGGGCTGGGTTCAGGTGAAGGTGCAAGGGAGGAATGGCAACTTTATTCAGAAAGCCAGCAGACCGAGAAGATGGTGGACTCGTGTCCCAAAGGACCATCTTACCTGAGTTAGAATTCAGGCTTCTTTTATACTAAAAGGGGAGGGGGTGTGGTTAGTTGTTGCAAACTTCTTGGTGTCAGAATCCTTTGTTCTTGCAGCTGTCCTTGTAGGTCAGGTCACGAAGTTCCTGTAAACCCTTCCACAAGACAAATGTTATTCTCTGTTCTGCAACTTCTTATCTCTTATATGAGTGGGAAAGTGTTATACCTTTAAAGGTCAGAGCCTTGCGAATGGGCTATCCTGTATATTTTCAGGCTGTAAGCAACATTCTTAACTTGTAGCAAAAACTATAGCATACAAAGGTTAAAGTGAAAGAACAGATCCAATATGGAGTCAGATTTGTTCTTCCCTATTACAAACGGGCAGGGACCAAGTCTTTGATCACCACAGCCCTACTTCTGACTATAGTGGGGAGTATCAGTAAGCAGCTGTTGACTGACTAAACAGACTGAATGATAGACTGATAGACAGACTGATGTCCATCAGACAGATGGACTGATGGACAGATGGACTGGCTAAATAAATGACTGCCCTGTGCCTCCATTTTTCCTTCTTACCCTTAGAAGTTAAGATTAATCCACAAAACCTGGCCCCTTTGGTCTTTCCTTGCTTTATTATTACTTTTTACCTTGAACATTTTATTTAAACATCTGACTCTATTGTTAAGTATCTGGAGACAAAGAACACTGGCATTGCCTTGAGGCTACTCATATTCAGAAGCAGGGTGCTATTTATCGGCTCTAAAGCCTGTACAGACCCATTCTGACGGTGCATTTGTTGAGTAGTTTAGGAAACAGGGACTTGAGAAGAGGGCTGGGATGGGAAATCATTGTACAATTTATCAAGATATGACTACATCTGGCACCTAATTTTTGCCTCTACTTTAAACATACACCCTGTTTAAATCCGTTTCTCTTGACTGCTAACTTTCATGTTTGTTACTATTGCTTGAAGTGAGCAATGTCTGTGGAAGGCAGCTTCTTTGCCGAGGAAAGCATATTTGAAATCACATTTCTTGTATTATTTTCACCAATTACAGAAGTGGTGCATATCCATTGTAGAAATTTTTGAAACTACAAAGACACAAAGAAGAAAGTAAATAAATCCCACAGTTATACTTTCCCAGGGATGATTGCTATCATTTGCACTATATTCGTTCTATGCATTGTGTACGTACGTGTTTAAAATTTTATAACCTCTCCTTTTCATCTATGAGTTGATATGGATACCCCTTCCGATCATTTCTTTGAAGTGAAGTTTTAACGGCTGGTACCATTTATCATGTAGATGCGCCATACTTTATTCAACTAATTCTTTAGTGTATGTCAAATTTTTCTTTGCTACAAATGACACTATAGACAACATTTTAGTCACAAACTTTCTTCCCACATACCTGTGATTGTTTTCTTGAGATCAGTTATTTAAATGATATTTGTACTGTCACCAAAGGTTATACTAGTTCCCACTTCTGCCAGGAGTTGAACACAGAATCTTAATAGTTGCAGAACTACTGGCTTTCAAATTCTTTTGACCGTGACCTATAGAAAAGGGTACACTTTTCAGTACCACCCCGTATTTACAAACACATATACACAAAATCGAAAAGATAAATTTCATGAAACAGTACTCATTTCACTATTGTGATCTAGTGCTCTAGTATTTTCTTTTAATTTTATGTCATTTTAAGAAAGGCTAGTCATGATGCATTAAACTGATTTCATGACCTGCTAGTGGGTCATAGCCTGTAATTTTCACAACACAGCCTAGACTCACAGATCAAAAAAGGACCTTGCTATATAGAGTTGAGAGCTGCACCTCAGCAGAGTGTGTCCACAGTGATAAAAAGAAGCTGGGCTTTCAGGGGAATATATTTTCTAGCTCAGTCTGTGGGGTGGCTTCTGCTAAGACCCAAATCTGATAATTCCGTTTTCACCAGAACGCTACTAATTTGGCCCTTTAGGATTTAAGATTATGTATCTGTAAGTGGGAAAGAGATCAAGGCCTTTAAATATCTCCTAAGCACAGACACTGACAGAAAGTGACCAGTTCTTGCTGGCTGCTGCCTCGTCTTGGATCTGAGGGGAAGACTCAGTGCATAGCAGCCTCCAGCGTTTGGACCAGGCGAGAGTTCACGATCCCAGCATTGCTGCTGTTAATCGGTTCCATGGAAACTTTTGGATTCTGAGAGTTTTTCTCTTCATAAATCAGTGTTTCCATAGCACTTGGTGGTCGATTTGAATAACATCATCACTGTGTGTCAGGAAGTCATGAGAAAGTCTTAGGTTGGCTGTTCCTACAAGAGCCTTGGCAATCACTGCCTTCCCTGAATGTTGCAGTAGTAGCCCTTAGCAGTGAAGTGGATATATACACAGAGTACAAACAGAAGTGAACTTTGGAATTGAACTGTATTTCCGTCTTTTAACTCCTTTGTTTCCCAGCTTAAATTTTTTCTAACTCTCTCTACCTTTTCAGCAAAGTCTGTCACGTTTTGTGCATAAAGCCTGGGATCAATGAGATTTCATGCAAAACAAGAAATTTTTTTCCAAAATCAGATTCTCAGTTGAACACTGGTTGGAACTTTCATAATTCATGTTCATGCAGTCACTCCGTTGCCTTAATGACTGCTGGTTAAGAGTCATTGTTAAGTGTGTCTAAGTTCTTTCTATGTGTGGAGCAGTGTACTAGGTACATATTCCCTGTCTTGAGGGCCAGGACATGTGAGGGGTGCACACTGTACACTGCATGCAACTGGGAGGCCCCAAGATTTCAGTCAGATGAGCATTAGTGGACTTTTGTTTCTGACCAAGTTGGAGTAACAGGCAAGCAGATACACCCTCCTGACTGAAACAACTAAAAAAATGGACAATATGTATGAACTAAACAGTTGGCGAGATGCTGGACGTCAGGCAGTGAGGAACAGTGATCTCTGAGAGCGAGGAAATCAACCAGATGAACCCTACAATTGCCCCTGTTTACTGCCTTGCGGGTGTTTCCATGTCATGCCTCACGAGGGGAAACCAAGGCAGAGCCCATGGAGCTGAGAGTCCAGGGAGACCGACACATCTAGAATTCACAGGATAAAGAACCAGACAGAGAACTCAGAGACCTACAGCCAGTCCCTTGCGATCATTCCGTTGACACTGACTATTGCATAAGTGTGAGGAAGCCACTCGAGGCTGCGGAAAGAATCACCCAAAAGGATTGGAGGGAACAGGGACTTCCCTGGTGGCGCAGTGGTTAAGAATCCGCCTGCCAAGGCAGGGGACACGGGTTCGAGCCCTGGTTCGGGAAGATCCCACGTGCCACGGAGCAACTAAGCCTGTGTACCACAACTACTGCGCACCGAAACTACTGAGCCCACGAGCCGCATCTACTGAAGCCTGGGTGCTCTAGAGCCCGTGCTCCACAACAAGAGAAGCCACAGCAATGAGAAGCCTGCACACCGCAAGGAAAAGTAGCCCCCTGCTCGCTGCAACTAGAGAAAGCCCACGCAGCAACGAAGACCCAATGCAGCCAAAAATAAATAAATAAATAAATAAATAAATAAATAAAATTTATTAAAAAAAAAAAGATTAGAGGGAACAGTATCCGGTGCTCACACGGGGCTGGGAATAGTGCGTTTTCCCACCAGCCAGTCTGGAATACCTTAAGACTCACAAATGAGAAAAAAAGAAATTTTATGTATAAAAGAACAAAGGTAAGGATGACAGATTTCTCATTGGAAAAAATGCAAGCAAGAAAACGTTGGAGCAACATTTTTAAAGTACTAAAAAGAAAAATAATCTAAAGCTCTATACTCAGCAAAATTATGTTTCCAAAAAAAAGAAGGCGTAATAAAGACATTTTCAGACTTGCAAAAGTTGAGGGGATTTATCACCAACAGGCTTTTACTATAAGAAATATTAAAGGAAATTCTTCATGCAGAAGGAAAATGATATTGGATAGAAGTATGGGTTTGCACAAAGGAATGAAAAGCGCCAAAAATATCAATAGTAACTAAATGTGTCAATATGTAAAATTTTTTTAGTATTTAAATCTCTTTAAACAAAAATCATAACAACATAGTGTGAGGTTTATAACTTATGTAAAAGTAAAAATGTATGATAGTAATAACAGCAAGGCCAGAAGGGGAGAAAAAGAAGTGTGCTGTTGTAAGGTTCTTATACCGTAAATGAAGTGCTACAGTATCATCTACCTGGAAGTAGACTGTGATAAGTTGCAGATTTATACTATAAATCCTAAAGCTTCTACTAAAATAATAAAAACCAAAACTTGTAGCCAAGTAGCTAACCAAAGAGTTAAAATGGAATTATAACAATACTAAGTTTATCCAAAAGAAGGCAGAAAAAGAGGAACTATGGGAGAATAAAGAGATTGTTCAGATAGAAAACAAATATCCAGATGGCAGATGTAAACCTAACCATATTAATAAACACTTTAAATGCAAATACCCCAATTAAAAGGCAGAGATGATCAGGATGGAGGTTAGCTGGCAGGTCCAGACCCTTCTTTTCCTCCCAGACCCTCTGAGGGGATTCCCTGCTCTTTCCCTCTGTTGTGGAGCTGAGGGAAGTGTGGCAAGATGTGGCTCAATGACCCCAAACCTCCTTAGTGAGTCAGGGAGGGGCTGGAACGGGAGCTGGCGGGGGCAGCGCGTGTTCCTGGTGCAGCCGTGTACCGTTACCGTGTTTACACGTGGTCTGGTCTGCGTTGTGGCTTCTAACCTCAGCGTGTAAGCGGAGAATCCACCGGCCTGGTTTGGACGTGTTGAAAACCCTTCATCTGCCTGGTGGGAACACGAACAGACTCTGCCGGCTCGGAGGAGTCACGTGACTCAGTTCCGCTGCTTCCTTTGCTTCCCACCTTCTTTCTTTAAGGATTGATGGGGTCTGGACTTCCCTGGTGGCACAGTGGTTAAGAATCCGCCTGCCAATGCAGGGTACACGGGTTCGAGCCCTGGTTCGGGAAGATCCCACATTCCGCGAGCAACTAAGCCCGTGCGCCACAACTACTGAGCCTGCGCTCTAGAGCCCATGAGCCACAACTACTGAGCCTGCGCTCTGGAGCCTGCGAGCCACAGCTGCTGAGCCCACGTGCCACAACTACTGAAGCCCACGCACCACAATGAAGAGTAGCCCCTGCTCACCGCAACTAGAGAAAACCCATGCGCAGCAACGAAGACCCAACACAGCCATAAATAAATAAATAAATAAATTTATTTATTTTAAAAAAAAAAAAAGATTGATGGGGTCAACCAAATCTTCAGGCTGTTGATATTTAACTGAACTTGCATATGGCCTCTTTTCTCCACATCTGAGCAAACCCAGATTGAATTTCCTACAATCGGCTGAGTGAGGAGTGGGAAAGAGAACCCTGGATTCCATTTCTGATTCATGTGGGACCGTGTCATGGAGAGGGCTTTCTGAGTGGTGCGGGGGCACCTCGTCACGGAAGGGGTGGAATCTCAAGGTCAGGACGCTGTGACCTTGGGCCTTACCCCTGGGAGTCTCAGTTTCCTTCTCTCTTAAAGCCTAGTGCATGGTAGGCACTCAGTAAATACTTGACTCTCCTCTTCCTTCTTCCTGGATGTGATTACATTGAAGGGTCCCAACTCTCTCCCCTTCTCCCCTCCCTCTCCCCAACCCTGACACATTCGACCTGCATGGGAGCTGCCTGCTTGGGGCTCTTCAAGGTGCAGCCTTGGACCCTGGAGGCAAGTCAGATTCTCAGCAAATCTGACTCCAAAGTATCAGCGTCTGCAAAGACAGGCCTGGGGCCAGCACAGGCTGCATGGTCCCCACTGTGGGCTGCCCCGCCCAACCCCCGTAGAGCTGCAGCCCTAGCTGCTGACCTTGGCCCTGCACAGCCAAATTCTTCACAGCGAACTTCTACAGTATCCCTTGGGCCTTGAGTGTTACCTGTACCTGGATGGCCTGGGGCTTGCCGTCCAACACTGAAAGACGCCACCCCTGGGCTCACTGGGTCCTCAGAATCAGTCTCCACTGCAGGACTTTAGGTCCCCCCTCCATTTGGGCCCCTCCATGGGCGCCTTCTCATCTCCGTCCCCCGGCTGCCCCGTTTCTCCTCAGTGTATCCCCGAATGCCACGTGGGACAGCAGAACTGGCTGAAGCAGCATAAAGAAATATGTGGACAAAATTGGAGCAAGATAAAGTCTTAGAAGATATCTCTGACCCAGCATGATGATAAGGTTATCAGCAAACACACGTCGACTGTTCCTTTCATGTTAGACACGGAGCTGCTGTTTGCTGTTTGGAGATATAATCCAGCTGGACAATGACAGAATCATTATATTTTAAAGATTGCACAAGAGAACACTGAAACAATTACAAGTGTTTATAAATTAAAGAAAAAAAAGTGGTGTGATGCTGAGCCCCGTGGTTATTCAGTAGACTTAGTCCCAAGACTGGATCCTCAGGGAGATGCACCACCACCTCGTTTATCTGGCAGCAGCCATTTCTTGGAACACAGCCGAGGCCTGAAATAAGCAAAACAGAACTCTGAGAATCCCGATGACACGAAGTCCATGTGCTGAAGCTCAAGCCCTCACTCTACTCCTGAAGGAGCCTGGCCGGCCTCCCCTAGGAGCCCGCTCCAGCTAGTTGACTCTCACATGTGGTTCCTGGTGTCCTGGGGTGCTGCAGACTAGGAAGGATATATGGTCTCCAAATGCAGGCAGCTAAGAGTGCTGGTGACCAAACAAAGGCCAGAAGTACTAGAAAAACGAGACTCAAAAATCCAAGAGCTCAGGGGACCAGTTCCCAACCCCAAGGAGGACTTGAAGCTCTTCTAGAAGGCGAAGTGGGCTCCAGACAAGGTGGGCTCAGTGCAGGGAGACAGGCAGGCAGGCAGGTACAAGAAAGACAGTCATTCGAGGGCCTCCCTCCATCCTGGATGCAGCAGATTTGCTATTCCCTGGAATACAATAGATAGTGTTTGTTTAAAGGCTCAGCTTTTCACAGCAATCCCCTAGACATGTATCTCTCAAAACAGATCAGTAGGTCAGCCTAACATGGCAGATACCATTTTGCTCCCCATCCAATTTCATAAGGAGAAACAGAGCCAAGAAAAATCCTGCCTTGTGCCTGGGCCATGTGTAGCTAGTGGTGCTGGTGGACGATTCTAAGTCTGAGGGTCATGGGTCCAGCTGGCTAGGAATGCATATGTGGGCAGCGTAGGGGGAAATTCAGCCATAACACCAAGTAACTGGGTAGCAGAGTAGAAAGGGTTCAGCCCATACTCAGAAAGGATCCAGGGCCTGATCTGGCAAACCTCCTAAGAAGGGACTGGCTGGGGCCCAAGTGTTGACCTCAGTAGAAGGGCCGTCTCAGTGGTTACTGTTAACAGCTTAATCAGCCAGACCCTTTGCTCAGCTCCAGCCTAATTTTTCTAGGGCACCAACGAGGCTCTGACCAACTCCCTCCCTTTCCATTTCATAGACCAAAGACCCCTTTCTCTGGACAGACTGAGAGCCTTCAAGAAGAATCCCAGTTCTGGGGCTCCAGATTAAGTCCTAGGCTTCTGTTCATCTCTGCTGTCACTTTGTGATTGTAGGGATTTAGAAAGACAGCACGATAAAGAACACTTTATGATGATTTGTTATTTCTCAATTTTGAAAGAATCTTGCTCCAAGATTAGAGGACTTGGCTTTTATTGTTCAAAAGAGGTTTCCATTCCTGACTCCCTGACATTCCTGAGTCCCTGCTAGGTAAAGTGCCACAACCTGTGTAGATGTGGCCACCTTTAGTCCTCCAACAGTCCTATGAGTGGGAATAATTGTCCACATGGGTGGAGGAATTAAGACCAGAGGTAGATGCTGTTTCTTCAGATCTAGTGAGAGTTGGGGACAGGGGTTCTAATTCAGGTTTTCCAAACCCTAACCTTTTATCCCTAATTCTGGACCTTGCTTTTCTTCTGGGGGAGGGAGAGGGTAACTTTGTTTCTGGCCCCTGGGTCCCATGATAATCAATGTTCTACACTTAGCCCTCATTTAACATTATCCACAATTTGTAAACAAGCCTCTGTGTTTTGTTGTTAGCTTCTGGTCACTGGAAGAAAATCATCTCCTAGTGAGAACATCCACATGTCATATTTGTGAGTGTCTTATGTTCATAGGTCTTATCTTGTCAAGCAAATTAGAGTTGGAAGTAGCAGGTAGTAAAACTGACCCTCTTCACTGATAAAGAAAAGACTTTGGCTGTGGAGTTTATAGTATCTCCATTCTAGCTACTCTCTGAGATGGTGTCTCATAGATTCAGTGCTGAATCCCTGGATCAGCTGGCGTTGGTGTCCTTCCCAACTCAGACATTTTTGGTTAGGGAATGGGGTCACAGATCATGAACGTGCCTGCTGCTGCCCCACGTGTATGGGTGGTAAGAGAGTTCTCAGACAGTAGCTGAGCAGATGTCTGTTATAGTACATGTGATAGCTTTTAAAATATTTCCTAACTAATCCTTTCAGGCTGGTGTATAGAAATGGAGTTGAATTTTTGTATATGGATCTTATATCCAACGACCTTGTTAAACTGTCATAACAATCCTGATAATCTGTTTGTGGTTCTTTTGCGTTTCCTATGATCATAATCATATTCCCTGTGAAAAATGATAGCTTGTTTTTTCCTTCACAGTTATTGACATTTATTTCTTTGTCATATCATTGAAGTGGCCAGAGCTTCCCATGCAATGCAATGGTTAAAGAAGTGGTTGATAACGGGCACCTATATTTTATTCTTGACTTTAACGGGCATGTGCTTACTTTTTCACCATTAAGGATGTTATTGGTGTGGCTATTCTGCTGATATTCTTTATCACGGTAAGGCAGGTATGTTTTACCCTTAGTTTATGAAGAGGCTTTTGTGTGTTTGTGTGTGTACTCGTTTTTTTCGTTTGGTTTAAAAATTATGAATGGATCTAAATTGTATGGAATTATTTACATTCCTTTATTTTACTGAGATAATCACACCTTTTCCTCCTTTAATCTGTTTATGTGGTGAATTTACAGTAACATATTTTCTAATGTTTCATAAATCTTGGGTTTAGGAATAAATACAACTTAGTCATGGTGTGTGTGTGTGTGTGTGTGTGTGTGTGTGTGTGTGTGTGTGTTTAATTCACTGTTGATTCTGTCTGCTGATACTCATTTAGGATTTTTCCATCTGTGACCATGAGAGAGGCTGTCCTGTGTTATTCTGTCCTAGTTCTGCCCTTGTCTAATTTGGATATCAAAGTTATAACACCCTCATTAAATGACTTGGGGAGGGAGTGTTTCTTCTTTTTCTATTCTCTCCAAGAGTTTGTATAAAATGGAATGATCAAAAAAAAAAAAAAAAAAAGGAATGATCTGTTCCTTGCATATTTCATACAAATATCAGTAAAGCCATGTAGGTCTCATAGTTCCTTTCTTAGACATTTAAAATGATCGGTTCTCTTTCTTTAGTGGTTGTCTTCTGTTTCTTCTTGAGTCTGTTTTGGTAATTTATATTTGCCTACTAATTTGCCCATTTCTTCTTCTTTTTAAAGTTTATTGGCATAAAGTTCGTAACACCCTCTTATCTTTTTCTCTCTACAGTATCTGTAGTTGTGCTCCCTTTGCCACTCCTAAGATTGTTTGTTTTCCCCACCCCTTTATCTCTTGATCTGTTTTCTTTTTTTTTTCAAATAATAAACTTTTGGTTCTGTTGTTCCTCTCCAGATTATATCTGGGATTTCCATTTCATTGCTTTTTGTCTTCGTTATTTATTTCCTCCTATTCTCTTTGTGTTTATTTGCTTTTTTGCTCTTCTTCTATTACCCTAACTTTCATGTTATCTGATTAATTTTTGCCATCTCTCCAATTCTATTATAAACATTTAAATATATAATTTTAGTTATATATTATAATTATATATTATATTAAATTAAATATTATAACTTTAATTATGTATTATAACTTTAATAACATTTAAATTTATAACTTTCTTGGTAAATACTGCTTTGGTTGATCAACCATGATTTGATATGTAAGAGTTTCTGTTTATCAGTTCTAAGCATATGTTAATGTCCATCATAACTTATTTGACCCATGAATTAGCTGAGTATGTTATTTTTAATTTCCTAATGTCTAATATTTAAAAATAATAATAGCCAAACTTTGTTGCATTCTTAGTATGTGTCAGGCACCAGTCTTCACATTTTACATTGCTTAACTTATATAATCTTCACAACAACCTTACAAAGTAGGACTGTTATGACCCCAATATTATGTATGTGAAAAATGAGGCACAGAGAGTTTAAGCAATTTGCCCACGATCACACAGATCCTGAGTTAACAGAACCAAGATTCGAACCCAGGCAGTTTGGCTACAAAGTATAACCACTGTACCTACTGCCTTCTTTTTAGTGACTGTTCTTATTTTTGTTGTCATAATAAAAATAATTATTATATTGGTGTTTTTACTTAATTCCATTGTAGTCAGAGAAAATGGCCAGTGTGATACAGATTTTCTTGAAATTTATTATGACCTACTTTGTGACCTAGAGCATGGACAGTTTCCATGTGAACTTCAAGATGCATTCTGTAATGAGCTGCAGGGTTTTAAATGTGACCAATAGATCAAGCTTATTAGTGGCATTATTCCAATATTCCCTATTCTTACTGAAGTTTTAGTCTGTCTGATTTATCAGTTATTGAGTGGACTAAAATCTCCCACTGTTGATGGTAGATTTGTCAGTGTCTCCTTGTGTTTCTATCAATTTTGGTCTCACTCTTTTCAAGTCGTGTTAGTAGATGTTTACAAATTTAGAACTGTCCTATGTTCCTAGTGTACTGAATCTTCGGTCCTCCTGTAGTGACTCTCTTTAGCTCTAGTGATGTCTTAAAATGTATTTTGTCCAATATTAGTATAAGAACAAAAGCTTCCATTTAGTTGGTATTTGTTCGATCCTTTTACATTAGTGTGTGTTAATGTGTTGCATTTATGTTTCTTATCAATAACACTTACCTGTTTTTTAAATTTAATTTGCTCTGACAACCTCATTTTTTTTAAAAAAAATTTATTTATTTATTTATTTAATTTTTGGCTGAGTTGGGTCTTTGTTGCTGCACGTGGGCTTTCTCTAGTTGTGGCGAGCGGGGCTACTCTTGTGGTGTGCAGGCTTCTCATGGTGGTGGCTTCTCTTGTTGAAGAGCATGGGCTCTAGGCACGCGGGCTTCAGTAGTTGTGACTTGCAGGCTCAGTAGTTGTGGCTCGTGGGCTCAGTAGTTGTGGCACGTGTGCTCTAGAGCGCAGGCTCAGTAGTTGGGGCGCACGGACTTAGTTGCTCCGCGGCATGTGGGATCTTCCCAGACCAGGGCTCGAACCCGTGTTCTCTGCACTGGCAAGCGGATTCTTAACCAGTGCGCCACCAGGGAAGTCCGACAACCTCATTTTTATCTGTGTAGTCTATTTATTGTCATTGCTGATATATTTGTATTCATTTCTCCATCTTATGCCTTGCTTTCTTTGGTTGTGTTTTATCTCTGCTTGTTTAGGCTTCTCACTTTCTTTCAGATTTATTGTTTTTTTCCTCTTTCCATTCTTCTCTCTTCCGCTTTTCATTCTATTATGTTCATTTTGTGGTCACTCTAGCAGTTGGAGTATGTACATTTAACATACAAAGTCTAAAATTAATCATTATTTTTCCATTCTCCCAACACTATGAGAGCTTTGATAGCTTTCACTAATCACCAGCTCCACCTTCTACAGTATTATTGTCCATTACTTTAGTCCTATGGTTTTTAATCCCATGCATTAGCCATCATATTTATTATTATATAGAATCAGGGTTTCTCTAGAACTACCACTTTTTACCAATTTCTTTGCTCACAATTCCTTCTTGCATCTCTTCATTTTCCTTGTTCATGGAGTACTTTCTTCAGAAGAGTGTGGATCTGTGGCAGTAAACCTAATTTTTCTTTGTCTGAATGTGTCTTTATTTCATCCTCAGTCTTGAAAGGCTAAGTACTGTTAAGGATAGAATTCATGGTTGACAGTTATTTTCTCTCAGCACTTGAAGTTTTTACTATTACTCTGGATTCCCTTGATGCTGAGGAATCGGTTGTTTAATCGTAATTTTTCTCTCTGCTCCTTTTAAGATACTTTATTTTATTTTTGGTGATCTACGGTTTCACTATAATGTATCTAGGTATGATTTGTTTTTTGTTTTTCCTATTTGGGGTCATTTGGGATTGCTAAGTACATGGACTTGTGTCACTTGACAATTTTGAAAAATTTTAGGCCATTGTTATTTTGAAGACTCTCTCTTCATGTTCTTATTGTATCTCCTTCTTGGTGTAGTAGTCTAATATTAATATCTGTTACCTCTGCAGTTTTGATTCTGTTGATTGTTATCTATCTCTTCTGATTGTCCTTTACTTTCCCTTGCTCTTTGTGATTTTTTTTTTCTTGAGCCCATGAATTTTGGAACTGTATCTTGGTAGTTCTTTCAGGCCAGAAAGGATCTGCATTTACCTCTGCCAGATGCCTGGAGACTTCAACTCACTTTGAACTAGCTCCTCTGCTTGGAGCTTTCAGGGCGTGATATGGATTCTGGCCCCAGGGTCATAGGAATGCAGACCATGGTAAAAATTCTCAGCAGACATGTTTCTCCCCCTCCACTCACAGCCAGAGCTGAGACTAGCAAATTTCCTCAATATCTTCTTAAGTGAGGGATGGTGTTTTCTCACTTAACCCTTGGTAGGCATTGTTTTCCAGAGGACTGCATTTATACACATGTCTTTATATAACTTCTTACCTGGCCTCAACACCTGCTCCCCATTTTGAACTCATGCTCTCTCACGGAGTTCGGCCTCTGAGTATTTCTCTTTACCACTTCGATATACATCAAAAGGATTTTTAAAAAATATTCTCTCAAGCATATTTTCAATGGTTTCTACTGGAGACTTAGTTTTTGTTAAAGACTACCTCATCTGCCATATTGCCAGTGACAGATGTCCCAAGCAAATCTGGCTTCCCCTCCTCCATGCTACTTAAACTGTTTTGGGCCAGTCAGCGTTGATTCCCTGAGGCTCAGCCCAAAGGATCCTTCTGCGTCCTCACCTACCTGAGCTCCCAGGATCATTCATCGCGGTTGACCCCTCCCTCCTGGATGCACCCTTCTCCCAAGCTTTCAGGACACCATACTCTGAACTTTCTTTCTGCATTTTGTGTTCTTAGTCTCCTCTGCCGGTTTTCCTCTGCCTGACCTCAGAATGTTGGCATTTTCCGTAACATGAGCCTGGGTCCTCTCTTCCCTGTGTAGTTATGCTCTTGATAATTCTGTCCCTTCCACTGGTTTTGAAGACTTACATAGTGAGGACTCTATATCTCCATCCCAGACATCTTTTTGCATCTGCAGAATCTTGTGTCTCGCCTTCATTTTGGCCAGGCCACTTGGATGTCTCTCCGATTCTCACATCTAACATTTACAGGTATGAACGTTTGATCTTTCCACACAAACATGCTTCTGTGCCAGGATGCTCCAACTCGGTAAATACCACACCGTACACCTGCCATTCATGTGGCCTGGACTTTCTCTTTCTCATGCACGCACCCAGCCCTGTCCAACCCCTTCTCCCTCTGACTCCAGGCCACCCAGGTCTCCCATCTTAACCAAGTTGTCCAACCCCTTCTCTCTCGCCTCCTGTGGGCTGTGATCACTCAGCAGCTAGAGCTGTCTTTTATTTATTTATTTATTTGGCTACATTGGGTCTTTGTTGCTGTGCATGGGCTTTTCTCTACTTGCGGCGAGTGGGGGCTACTCTTCGTTGCGGTGCGTGGGCTTCTCATTGCGGTGGCTTCTCTTGTTGCAGAGCACAGGCTCTAGGCGCACGGGCTTCAGTAGTTGCGGCACGCGGGCTCAGTAGTTGTGGCACATGGACTTTGTTGCTCTGCGGCATGTGGGATCTTCCCAGACCAGGGCTTGAACCCGTGTGCCCTGCATTGGCAGGCAGATTCTTAACCACTGCACCACCAGGGAAGTCCTAGAGCTGTCTTTTAAAATCACAAGTCATCTTACTCCAAAGATTAAAATTATCTTATGACTTTGCACCTTAACTAACATAAAATGAATCCCCAAAATGCCTTTTGAGGTCCCAAGTCGCTTGACGCCTGTTTCCAACCTTACCTTCGGGCTGCTCTTCTGACTCATCACCTCCAACACAACCTTCTTTCCAGTCCTGAACATTCCGTGCTCCTTCTTGGCCACAGAGTGTTTGCACACGCTGTTCTCTCATCTGGATCACACTGTCTCCATTTCTCTTCTTTACGGTTCCAAGTTAAGCCCTGAAAACTTTCTCTGGCATCTAGATTAGAAGAGGTTTTTCTTGTTTATTCTTTCCTCATGGAACTCAGATCTTGTCTTTTCTGCACTTACCACAGATGTTTAAATTACCTGTTTTATTTGTCTACCTGACCAATGCCTGTCTCTCTCCTGAGGACAGGACTGTGTCTGTGGTTCGCAGTGTGTGCCATAGTGCCTGCAACGCGAGACCCTCAGTGTACATTTGGTTATGGGACCCACGAAAGAATTCCCTCCCACCCACTCCACCCAGTTCATAAGCCCTGGGAGTGCAGGGTCACCCCAAAGCACACAGGACAGGGCGGGACAACTTGTCATCACCTCCATCAGAACATCCATCATCAGCTGGGCTCTCAGAAGACCCCACCCCAATCACGGCTGTCACAGGAAAGGGTGCAGTGAGTCTCACACACACCAGCTGCCCATATATGTGGGTTTTCCCCCTTTCAGGGAGGCAGAGAAACATCGGTGTAAAATTAATGCAACCCTAAGACCCAGTCCCTCCTGGCTGGTCTATTTTCCATTGACCCTCCTTTAACCAATAAGATAAGATTGATTTTGTCTTTTTCTTCTTCAAATTAACAAAATTTACCCTCAATTTGTTTGGGGGGGGGGAAGAAAGCCTGTTTCTAATTTTTTCTGATACATTTATTAAACATAATCATATAGTAAAAAAAAATCAGAGATGTTAAAAACAGCAGGAACATATTAAACTTTCAGTGTACAAAGTTTTGAATCATAAAATATGTTTCATGGGGCCCTCACTGAAATGGGACACAACCTTAATGACATTCACAATTACTTGCTAAGAGGCCCGATGTAACCCAGAAGGCAGGGCTAGAGTAACACATCTAACTAGTGTGTTCTTTCCTCCCAGATCCTGGCCTGCATGTCCCCCGAGGATGCGGTTGGCTTGGGGAGCACGGAGTTTAGAGTTCCCTCTGTCTAGTCCACATTTCTTTTTTTTTGGTTCAGAGTGAAGTAAGCTAATGGAAAATATTATTCACTTTTTGGGGGATGAAATCTCTTTCTTCCCTCACTCCCCTCTTTTTTCTCATCTCCCCAGCCCCCAACCTGAAATGTATAAGCAAAGGCCCCCACTTAGGAGTCTAAAGTGGAAGAGAAGAAAAATCATGGAAACAACCATTTCATTTCGTAATGAAAACCCAAGGTGCTAGGGAGTGCCTTGAGAGGATGGCTGAGAGAAGGATTTCCTAAGACTCCAAAGGATTTATTCACATTGGAGAAGCAGTTCACATTGATTTATCTCTGGTGGAGAGCTAGCAAGATTTGAGATAGCAGTGCACACACACAGACACACAGACACACTGCTCAGGCTGCCAGAACAAAGTACCTCAGGCCGAATGGCTTGAACGACAGAAATTTATTTCCTCCCAATTCTGGAGGCTGGACGTCCGAATCAAGGCGTTGGCGGGTTGGTTTCTCCTGAGACCTCTCTTCTTGGCCTGTAGATGGCCGTCTTCTCTTTCGTGTCTCCTCACACAGTCCTCCCTCTGTGTGCCTAATGTCCTCCTCTTACAAGGACAGCAGTCATTGTGGATTAGGACACACTCCAATGACTGCATTTAATCTTAATTACATTTTCACGGGTCTTGTCTCTAAATACAGTCACATCTGAGGTCCTGAAGGTTAGGACGTCAACGTAGGAATTTGGGGGGACACAGTTCAGCCCACAACACACACACACACACACACACACATACACACATGCCACACTCATGCACACACTCTCTGTCCTATTCTTATAGGCCTCCCCAGAGTAAATCTTTAGTTTTATCTTGAGATACACTGGAGGCCAAAGTTTCCGGCCTGCCATGGAGAGATTCCCCACGTGACAGGCAGGGTGAGAAGCCAGTCGACTCCCCCTTGAGGCTTCAACCACACATGCATCAGGAGCGCTCGGCGTGGACACAGGAGCCGGGAACCATGTGTGATGCGCGGTCCTCCTGCTGAGTGGGCCTCTTTGGCTCCCCAGTTAAAGCTGAGACAATCGTGAGGCTTGGAGACAGAATCCCAAGAGGGAATGAGGGAGCCCTGTGGCTGGAAGATGGAGGAAAAATGCCCCAGGCAGGGGTAGGAGGAGAGAACAGGAAGTACAGTCATTTTCCTAGAATACTTCAGACTCTTCTAGAAAGTACCACGGAAGGAGCAGTTCCCTTGGCATCCTAGGCACTGAGGAGGCCCTCCTCCTCCTGGGCAGAAGCAGGTCTCACAGGTGTTGGCTCTGGGAGAGATGTGCTTTGGGAGGGAGACAGTGTGATGCTGATACTGTCACGATGCCCTGAACAGTGGTCCCTGCCCTGCCCCTCGGCGCTGACGGGTCTTTTCCATCTATGGCAAGAACAGACTGAGTCCAAATTCCTCATCTTGGATAGGCCTACCTGGGCCTTGGAGGGAGGCTCCAGGGAGGTGCCGGCTGGGAGGAGGTGAGGGCAGCAGCTTTGGTTCCAGGGAGATGAGCGAGCGTTAACGGAGATGGCGGGGCCCTTGCCCGGGCTTTTCTGCTCTGAATCTGGGGCCACAGCCCCGGTGTGTGCCGTGAACCCAAGTATGGGGGCCACTGTCGCCAGAACTCGGCTCTTCTCCCAGCTCCGGGGACCCCGTCAGGTGTGAAGTCTGTGAGAAAGTGCCGCCTCTCCTTCTGGGCTCCCGTGGCCATTGCTGTGGGCCCGCTCTCTGACGTCATCTTAGGCACCTGCTCCATGTCCCTCTAAGTGCCGAGCCTTTGTCCCCTGTCTCCTCCTCCCTCCACCCACCCCCGGGAGAGCTGGTTGCTGGTTGTCGCTGGGCCGGAAGGCTCCTTTCTTCCCCCCAACCTGTAAGGACAGGCGGTCCGCTGCTGGGCTGATTCGAGCGTCCCATTATCCTTTGGGGGGAGCTTGAGTCACCCCTTGTTTGATCCCCACCAGGAGAGTCAGGGGCACTGACCGTTCAGACGACACCACTCAGCATCCAGGCCGGGAAACTGAGGCAAGGTTTACGTTAACTGTTTTGCGGCCCTTCTTCTCGAAGCTGCAGCTGTGTTATCCTTAACTGTGTTCCATCGACTTTCAGCAACACCATACAGGAGGGCAGGTCCACGTATGAACGGATCTACCCTGCCTCCAGCCCTGAAAAGTCAGCCTCATCCACCCCCAGAGGTTTGAGCCGGGATCATCTGCGGCCTCGGGTAGCAGTTTCCCTGGGCCTCTGCTGCCCCCTTGTCCCTGCCCACCCCCCTCGTGCCAGTCCTGCTGCTACTTGATGCCCAGCTTGGACACTGAGATCCTGGCCCTTCTTTGCCCAGCCATGGGCTCTGTGCCCTATTCTGTCCCCATGGCCTTTGACCTTCATGATCTCTATCAGAGCATGACCAGCCTTGCCCCTCTGTCCACACAGGCTCCTGGGCTTTGCAGCTCCTGCCAGGACGGGGCTGGCAGAGGGATCCCGTATCTTTGTCTTCTGGTTTGTCTCTTCACCTCCCCGTCCACTTCCATGTCCCTCTGTCCAGCCGCCTGTCTGCTTTATAGAGAAGAAGAGCACAGGTGGGCAGCGGAGTTGGGTGGCTCAGGGTTCCAACCCCGTTTCACCACCTATCCACATGTTACTTCCCCCGGTCGGTTGCAGATACTATATTGTGCCCGTATGGTGTGCCAGGTCTCACCTCCATGCTGGGGAAGCAGTGGTGAATGGGGCAAAGTCCGTGTCCTCACAGAGTGTACAGTCCGCAAGGAGCAAACAGGCAACAAATATATTTTTAAGGAGTAGATTCTAGCATTCTATTATATAATTATAATAGAATGAAAAGCTATGATGGAAAATAGATTGCAGTGAGGAGACAGGGAGTGATGGTGGTGGGCGAGGGAGCTGTTTCAGACAGAAGGACCAGAGACAGCCTCCCTGTGGTCCAGACGGGCGTGGGGCGAGGGAGACAGCCGCCCGGAGATCTGGAGAGAGTGTTCCAGACAGAGGGATCAGTGTTGCAAAACCTCAGGGAAGGCTGGAGCGGAGTGGGAAAACCTCAGGGACCCTCGGCTTCCTCATCCCTAAAACCAGAGTGCCGAGATGCTGTTGTGAAGGGTGGAAAAGAGAGCTCCTGTGTAACACAGAACGTAAGATCAGTCCTCAGCAATGGCCTTCACGGCTGTCCTTTCTCTCAGCTCATCCTGTGGTGCTGGTTTGTAAAGCCTCGTGGAGGTGCTGAGTGACGACCTGACATTGCAGGTGTCTCCGACCTCAGAACCCAGGACTGTCCCTCAGTTCGCCACCCATACGTGCTGTGGGTGACTACGAGGTCAGCGTTCTTCCTCCTTTCCCAAATCCAGCCCTCTTACTTTCCTCTGGCTTCCTCCCCTGTTTCTGGCTTTCCTCACCCCCGACTCCCTCCTCAGTCTCCTCTGACTATTCCTCCCATGCTGTCATGTCTCTCCTCCCTCTGGAACACTCCATGGCTCCCTTTGCCCAGATCTGCTCTTTTGGTTTCCGGGGCTCTCCCCACCTGCATCCCTGCAACATCTACCTCCATCCTTTTGATCCCCCATTCCCGACCAGCATTTTTCTCAGGGTCTTTCTTTCTCAGGCATCCTTTTATCTCCCACATCATGAGATTATGGATGACTTTTTCTTTTTTCCTTTTTTTCTCGTGGGTTTCTTTTTTATAGTGCTTATATATTGCTTTTAGGAATTCATTTTAAAAGTTCTTTTTTAATTAGAAAGTGTCACACACACACACACGCGCACACACACACACACACACACACACACACACACACACACACTGCTTATACTCGTTTGTCCCCAAAGAGTTAGGGGCTCCACATTCAGAATTTAAGTTCCTCAGGAAGATGAAAGCAAGTCCCCAGTCAGGAACTTCTCGACGTGGCGTGTCTTTCCCTAAACTGTCAGACACATTCACGCAGAACAAGGATGACCATGACTTTTTTGAACCTAATTAGTTTCTAAATGGGTCACCTCAGCTAGCCCAAGGATTTAGACTTTTATGAGGATGGGCGTCTCCAGCCTATTCTAAGGAAATTAGATCATAACTCTGCCCCTGGTAGTTTCAGGCGATTGGAGGCGATGTGTTGGCCTTGGCCGATGCCTTGCAAGTGGTTGGCCTTTCTCTCTGCTGCTTCATTTTAGTTGCCTGCAAGCTCTGTGAGGGCCATGAGCCTTGATACCTGGGCTCTGACAGGGCCCTGGAGAGTCTGGAATCACCAGGATAACAGTCACACGGTTTTACTAAATTTTCAAATGAGGAGGGGTGTTCAAAGCTGAGTTTCATCATCTAGAAGAGAAATAAATTATATTCCACGTGAAGAACTAACACAGGAACATAAAGCATCTTTACATTCATGGGATTCCAGTGCCTGTTCTGTGAGAGATGGTGGGATTCTGGTGCTGATTCTGCTGCTTTTTTTTTTTTTTTAACATCTTTATTGGAGTATAGTTGCTTTACAATGGTGTGTTAGTTTCTGCTTTATAACAAAGTGAATCAGTTATACATATACATATATCTCCATATCTCTTCCCTCTTGCGTCTCCCTCCCTCCCATCCTCCCTATCCCACCCGTCTGTGTGGTCACAAAGCACCGAGCTGATCTCCCTGTGCTATGCGGCTGCTTCCCACTAGCTATCTATTTTACATTTGGTAGTGTATATAAGTCCATGCCACTCTGTCACTTTGTCCCAGCTTACCCTTCCGCCTCCCCGTGTCCTCAAGTCCATTCTCTAGTAGGTCTGCATCTTTATTCCCGTCTTGCCCCTAGGTTCTTCATGACCATTTCTTTTTTTTTAGATTCCATATATATGTGTTAGCATACGGTATTTGTTTTTCTCTTTCTGACTTACTTCACTCTGTATGACAGACCCTAGGTCCATCCACCTCACTACAAATAACTCAGTTTTGTTTCTTTTTATGGCTGAGTAATATTCCATTGTATATATGTGCCACATCTTCTTTATCCATTCATGTGTCGATGGACACTTAGGTTGCTTCCATGTCCTGGCTATTGTAAATAGAGCTGCAATGAACATTGTGGTACATGACTCTTTTTGAATTATGGTTTTCTCAGGGTATATGCCCAGTAGTGGGGTTGCTGGGTCGTATGGTAGTTCTATCTTTAGTTTTTTAAGGAACCTCCATACTGTTCTCCATAGTGGCTGTATCAATTTACATTCCCACCAACAGTGCAAGAGGTTTCCCTTTTCTCCACACCCTCTACAGCATTTATTGTGTGTAGATTTTTTGATGATGGCCATTCTGACCGGTGTGAGATGATATCTCATTGTAGTTTTGATTTGCATTTCTCTAATGATTAATGATGTTGAGCATTCTTTCATGTGTTTGTTGGCAATCTGTATGTCTCCTTTGGAGAAATGTCTGTTTAGGTTTTCTGCCCATTTTTGGATTGGGTCGTTTTTTGATATTGAGCTGCATGAGCTGCTTGTAAATTTTGGAGATTAATCCATTGTCAATTTCTTCATTTGCAAATATTTTCTCCCATTCTGAGGGTTGTTTTTTGGTCTTGTTTATGGTATCCTTTGCTGTGCAATAGCTTTTAAGTTTCATTAGGTCCCATTTGTTTATTTTTGTTTTTATTTCCATTTCTCTAGGAGGTGGTTCAAAAAGGATCTTGCTGTGATTTATGTCATAGAGTGTTCTGCCTATGTTTTCCTCTAAGAATTTTATAGTGTTTGCCCTTACATTTAGGTCTTTAATCCATTTTGAGTTTATTTTTGTGTATGGTGTTAGGGAGTGTTCTAATTTCACTCTTTTACATGTAGCTGTCCAGTTTTCCCAGCACCACTTATTGAAGAGGCTGTCTTTTCTCCACTGTATATTCTTGCCTCCTTTATCAAAGATAAGGTGACCATATGTGCGTGGGTTTATCTCTGGGCTTTCTGTCCTGTTCATTGATCTATATTTCTGTTTTTGTGCCAATACCATACTGTCTTGATTACTGTAGCTTTGTAGTATAGTCCGAAGTCAGGGAGCCTGATTCCTCCAGCTCTGTTTTTCTTTCTCAGGATTGCTTTGGCTCTTTAGAGTCTTTTGTGTTTCCATACAAATTGTGATATTTTTTGTTCTTGTTCTGCCATTGGTAGTTTGATAGGGATTGCACTGAATCTGTAGATTGCTTTGGGTAATAGAGTCATTTTCACAATGTTAATTCTTCCAATCCAAGAACACGGTATATCTCTCCATCTATTTGTATCATCTTTAATTTCTTTCATCAGTGTCTTATAATTATCTGCATACAGGTCTTTTGTCTCCTTAGGTAGGTTTATTCCTAGATATTTTATTCTTTTTGTTGCAATGGTAAATGGGAGTGTTTTCTTAATTTCACTTTCAGATTTTTCATCATTAGTGTATAGGAATGCAAGAGATTTCTGTGCATTAATTTTGTATCCTCCTACTTTACCAAATTCATTGATTAGCTCTAGTAGTTTTCTGTTAGCATCTTTAGGATTCTCTATGTATAGTATCATGTCATCTGCAAACCATGACAGCTTTACTTCTTCTTTTCCTATTTGGATTCCTTTTATTTCTTTTTCTTCTCTGATTGCTGTGGCTAAAACTTCCAAAACTATGTTGAATAATAGTGGTGAGAGTGGGCAACCTTGTCTTGTTCCTGATCTTAGTGGAAATGGTTTCAGTTTTTCACCATTGAGGACGATGTTGGCTATGGGTTTGTCATATATCACCTTTATTATGTTGAGGTAAGACACTCTATGCCTAGTTTCTGGAGAGTTTTTATCATAAATGGGTGTTGAATTTTGTCAAAAGCTTTCTCTGCATCTACTGAGATGACAATATGTTTTTTCTCTTTCAAGTTGTTAATATGGTGTATCACATTGATGGATTTGCATATATTGAAGAATCCTTGCATTCCTGGGGTAAACGCCACTTGATCATGGTGTATGATCCTTTTAATGTGCTGTTGGATTCTGTTTGCTAGTATTTTGTTGGGGATTTTTACATCTATGTTCTTCAGTGATATTGGCCTGTAGTTTTCTTTCTTTGTGACATCTTTGTCTGGTTTTGGTATCAGGGTGATGGTGGCCTCGTAGAATGAGTTTGGGAGGGTTCCTCCCTCTGCAATATTTTGGAAGAGTTTGAGAAGGATAGGTGTTAGCTCTTCTCTAAATGTTTGAGAGAATTCGCCTGTGAAGCCATCTAGTCCTGGGCTTTTGTTTGTTGGAAGGTTTTTAATCACAGTCTCAATTTCAGTGTTTGTGATTGGTCTGTTCATATTTTCTATTTCTTCCTGGTTCAGTCTTGGAAGGTTGTGCATTTCTAAGAATTTGTCCATTTCTTCTAGGTTGTCCATTTTTTTGGCATATACTTGCTTGTAGTAATCTCTCATGAGCCTTTGTATTTCTGCAGTGTCAGTTGTTACTTCTTTTTTTCATTTCTAATTCTATTGATTTGAGTCTTCTCTCTTTTCTTCTTGATGAGTCTGGCTAATGGTTTATCAATTTTGTTTATCTTCTCAAAGAACCAGCTTTTAGTTTTATTGATCTTTGCTATCGTTTCCTTCATTTCTTTTTCATTTATTTCTGATCTGATCTTTATGATTTCTTTCCTTCTGCTAACTTTTGGGGTATTTTTGTTCTTCTTTCTCTACCTGCTTTAGGTGTAAGGTTAGGTTGTTTATTTGAGATGTGTCTTGTTTCTTCAGGTAGGATTGTATTGCTATAAGCTTCCCTCCTAGAACTGCTTTAGCTGCATTCCATAGGTTTTGGGTCATCGTGTTTTCATTGTCATCTGTTTCTAGGTATTTTTTGATTTCCTCTTTGATTTCTTCAGTGATCTCTTGGTTATTAAGTAGTGTATTGTTTAGCCTCCATGTGTTTTGTACTTTTTATAGATTTTTTCCTGTAATTGATATCTAGTCTCATAGCGTGTGGTCTGAAAAGATACTTGATATGATTTCAATTTTCTTAAATTTACCAGGGCTTGATTTGTGACCCAAGCTATGATCTATCCTGGAGAATGTTCCATGAACACTTGAGAAGAAAGTGTATTCTGTTGTTTATGGATGGAATGTCCTATAAATATCAATTAAGTCCATCTTGTTTAATGTATCATTTAAAGCTTGTGTTTACTTATTTTCATTTTGGATGATCTATCCATTGCTGAAAGTGAGGTGTTAAAGTCCCCTACTATGATTGTGTTATTGTCAGTTTCCCTTTTATGGCTGTTAGTATTTGCCTTATGTATTGAGGTGCTCCTATGTTGGGTGCATAAATATCTACAGTTGTTACATCTTCTTCTTGGTTTGATCCCTTGATCATTATGTAGTGTCCTTCTTTTTCTCTTGTAATAGTCTTTGTTTTAAAGTCTATTTTGTCTGATATGAGAATTGCTACTCCAGCTTTCTTTTGATTTCCATTTGCATGGAATATCTTTTTCCATTCCCTCAGTTTCAATCTGTGTGTATCCCTAGGTCTGAAGTGGGTCTCTTGTAGACAGCATATATACGGGTCTTGTTTTTGTATCCATTCAGCCAGTGTATGTCTTTTGGTTGGAGCATTTAATCCATTTACATTTAAGGTAATTATTGATATGTATGTTCCTATTACCATTTTCTTAATTGTTTTGGGTTTGTTATTGTAGGTCTTTTCCTTCTCTTGTGTTTCCTGCCTAGAGAAGTTCCTTTAGCATTTGTTGTAAAGCTGGTTTGGTGGTGCTGAATTCTCTTGGCTTTTGCTTGTCTGTAAAGGTTTTAATTTCTCTGTCAGATCTCAATGAGATCCTTGCTGGGTAGAGTAATCTTGGTTGTAGTTTTTCCCCTTCTTCACTTTAAATATGTCCTGCCACTCCCTTCTGGCTTGCAGAGTTTCTGCTGAAAGATCAGCTGTTAAACTTATGGGGATTCCCTTGTATGTTACTTGCTGTTTTTCCCTTGCTGCTTTTAATATTTTTTCTTTGTATTTAATTTTTGTAGTTTGATTAATATGTGTCTTGGCATGCTTCTCCTTGGATATATCCTGTATGGGACTCTCTGTGCTTCCTGGTCTTGATTAACTATTTCCTTTCCCATATTAGGGAAATTTTCAACTATAATCTCTTCAAATGTTTTCTCAGGCCCTTTCTTTTTCTCTTCTTCTTCTGGGACCCCTATAATTCGAATGTTGGTGCGTTTAATTTTGTCCCAGAGGTCTCTGAGACTGTCCTCAATTCTTTTCATTCGTTTTTCTTTATTGTGCTCTGCAGTAGTTATTTCCACTATTTTATCTTCCAGGTCACTTATCCGTTCTTCTGCCTCAGTTATTCTGCTATTGATCCCTTCTAGAGAATTTTAAATTTCATTTATTGTGTTGTTCATCACTGTTTGTTAGCTCTTTAGTTCTTCTAGGTCCTTGTTAAACGTTTCTTCTATTTTCTCCATTCTATTTCTAAGATTTTGGATCATCTTTACTATCATTATTCTGAATTCTTTTTCAGGTAGACTGTCTATTTCCTCTTCATTTGTTAGGTCTGGTGGGTTTTTACCTTGCTCCTTCATCTGATGTGTGTTTCTCTGTCTTCTCATTTTGCTTAGCTTACTGTGTTTGGGGTCTGCTTTTCGCAGGCTGCACATTTGTAGTTCCTGTTGTTTTTGTTTTCTGCCCCCAATGGCTAAGGTTGGTTCCGTGGGTTGTGTAGGCTTCCTGGTGGAGGGGACTAGTGCCTGTGTTCTGGTGGATGAGGCTGGATCTTGTCTTTCTGGTGGACAGGTCCACGTCTGGTGGTGTGTTTTGGGGTGCCTGTGACCTTATTATGATTTTAGGCATCCTGTCTGCTAATGGGTGGGGTTGTGTTCCTGTCTTGCTAGTTGTTTGGCATAGGGTGTCCAGCACTATAGCTTGCTTGTCGTTGAGTGGAGCTGGGTTTGGTGTTGTGATGGAGATCTCTGGGAGATTTTCATCATTTGATATTACGTGGAGCCGTGAGGTCTCTTGTGGACCAATGTCCTGAACTTGGCTCTCCCACCTCAGACGCACAGCCCTGACCAAGAGCCTGTCATCCACAAGGCTCAGAATATAAGGCAGAAAAAAAGAAAGAAAGAAAGAAGATAAAATAAAATAAAAGTTATTAAAAAAAAATAATTATTAAAAAATAATTTAAAAAGTAATTTAAAAAAAGAAAGAAAGAAGGAAAGAAGAGAACAACCAAACCAAAAAACAAATCCACCAATGATAACATGGGGTAAAAACTATACTAAAAAAAAGAAGGAAAAAAAAAACGGACAGACAGAACTGTTGGACAGATGGTAAAAACAAAACTGTACAGACAAAATCACACACAGAAGCATACACATACACACTCACAAAAAGAGGAAAAGGGGAAAAAATATATATATCGTTGCTCTCAAAGTCCACCTCCTGAATTTGGGATGATTCGTTGTCCATTCAGGTATTCCACAGATGCAGGTACATCAGGTTGATTGTGGATCTTTAATCCGCTGCTCCTGAGGCTGCTGGGAGAGATTTCCCTTTTTCTTCTTTGTTCACACAGCTCCCGGGGTTCAGCTTTGGATTTGGCCCCGCCTCTGCGTGTAGGTCGTCTGAGGGCGTCTCTTCTTTGCTCAGACAGGACGGGGTTAAAGGAGCAGCTGCTTCGGGGGCTCTGGCTCACTCAGGCCCGGGGGAGGGAGGGGTACAGAGGAGGCGGGGCGAGCCTGCGGCGGCAGAGGCCGGCATGACGTTGCACCAGCCTGAGGCGCGCTGTGCGTTCTCCCGGGGAAGTTGTCCCTGGATCATGGGAGCCTGGCAGTGGCGGGCTGCACCAGCTCCCGGGAGGGACGGTGTGGAGAGTGACCTGTACTCGCACACAGGCTTCTTGGTGGCGGCAGCAGCAGCCCTAGCGTCTCCTCCCGTCTCTGGGGTCCGCGCTGATAGCCGCGGCTTGCGCCCGTCTCTGGAGCTCGTTTAGGCGGCGCTCTGAATCCCCTCTCCTCGCGCACCAGGAAACAGAGGGGCATGAAAAAGTCTCTTGCCTCTTCAGCAGGTCCAGACCTTTTCCCGGACTCCCTCCCGGCTAGCTGTGGCGCACTAGCCCCCTTCAGGCTGTGTTCACGCCGCCAACCCCAGTCCTCTCCCTGCGATCCGACCGAAGCCCGAGCCTCAGCTCCCAGCCCCCGCCCGCCCCGGCGGCTGAGCAGACAAGCCTCTCGGGCTGGTGAGTGCTGGTCGGCGCCGAGCCTCCGTGCGGGAATCTCTCCGCTTTGCCCTCCGCACCCCTGTGGCTGCGCTCTCCTCCATGGCTCCGAAGCTTCCTCCCTCCGCCACCCTCAGTCTCTGCCCACGAAGGGCCTTCCTAGTGTGTGGAAACCTTTCCTCCTTCACAGGTCCCTCCCACTGGTGCAGGTCCCATCCCTATTCTTTTGTCTCTGTGTTTCCTTTTTTCTTTTGCCCTACCCAGGTACGTGGGGAGTTTCTTGCCTTTTGGGAGGTCTGAGGTCTTCTGCCAGTATTCAGCAGGTGTTCTGTAGGAGCTGTTCCACGTGTAGAGGTATTTCTGATGTATTTGTGGGGAGGAAGGTGATCTCCACGTCTTACTCTTCCGCCATCTTGAAGCTCCTCCACTGTGCTGCTTTTTGAGTGAGCCATTGCTCGGGCTGTTTTAAAGCCCTGATGGCCTGGTTTCCAGGGCAGGGTGTGAATAGTTCAGAAATGTCAGAACAACAGAGAACCTATTTCTCCCTCTCTTGCTGGAAGAGACCAGAGCAAAATAATCAAGGAAAAGTACTTTATTTCTTCAAAATTATTATTTTGAGCCTTTAGCAGGTGTGCTTCTTATGTATAACAGCTTCTTCCCAAGTCTGTGGTGGTAGGTCTCACGTTCATCTTTTCCGTACCAGAACTTGAGGGGTTATTCAAGAACATTCCAACATAACCCTCGAGCCTTACTCTCTTAATCTGTAAAATGGGGTAACGCATACCTCACAGGGCTATTGAGAGGAGGAAAAGGATTAAGTGAACTAAGAAAACGAAGTTTGGGTCAAGCACCCAGCTCACTATCTGGCTCGTGGCAGATACTCGATAAATGGTAGAATGCTGGTGGTGAAAGTGAGTCAGCTTCTCCCTTGCAGGGGAAACACTCTGGGGCCTGATCACACTCAGTCAGAACCTGATCTCATGTGGTTTGCCCGGGGATGAGGGGGTTTACCCTGTGGTTATGATGGGGGAGGGGAGGCAAGGCTGAACTTCTCCAGGCTGGAAATGCCACCAATTTATGTTTCCATAAATATAATCAGTTTACCTTTATGAAAGTTACGAAGGATTCCTGAGGGTTTGTGAAGATGCCTTTGCTTCTGTAAACTAACACCGCGCAGAGGGCCTGCGCGGACTGCCGTGATGCTGAGGGGGACCAGGGGAAGCAGCGGGGCATCAGAGGATGGCTCCCGGGACAGGAAAGCAGGGCTGCTCACAGGACTTCAGGCTCTGCAGGCAGTGGGAACCCAGAGTGCCCGCTTCTGTGACTCAAGTGGCCGTTTTCAGAAATGAAGCAGGTCCCCCAAGGATAACGGGTACCTTGAGGTTGGAGTATACGGCTGCCCACGGGAGCACCCTGTGTGGCCCTCCCTGGCCCATGTGGCTTGAAAATTACAACAGGAGCTGGATCTTGTCATTCCTAGACAGAGCCAAAGTGCTAAGCGCACATACTCCTGGGAGAGGTGATGCGACAGCCGCCTGTGATGTAACTTACATGGTAGGGCTGATTTGGAAGCAGATTCTGAGAGTGGGAAGGATTCTGAGAGTTAAGGGGGAGGACAATGGGCTGGAAGAAAGAGAGCACAGAGGCCTTGAGGAGGGGAAGGGCCTGTGGCCAAACGCGGGCAACTCTGCTCCCTCCACGTCTGGCCTGGGGCTGATCAGCTTTCTCTGGAGCAGCTGATTCTCCCAGTGTGTGTGCGGAAACACTTCACCACTTTGGAAAGGAGCACAGGCTACCGCCATTTAAATAAGGATTTCAGGAAGTGAGAAAAGAAAATAAGTAAAAACCTAGCTGGAAGCTGGAGTGTATATTTATGATGCAGAATATTTAATGACATGAAGAGGCAGAGTGGCAATTTAGGATTTTTTATGTTGTCTCGCAAGAATCATAGGTATATTTGCTAATTAAAAAAGGGTTTGGGTGGGGAAGGCATCATTCTCCTGCATCTTGTGGGGTGTAATCACAAATACCTTGACATTTAATTCGAATTCATAAGATTTGGAAGAGAGAGAGAAAAAATTAGCATAATTTGTTGAAATATTTTGGAAAAATGTGACATGACTGTTTTCAAATGTTTTTACTACCAACAAAGACCATACCCTCAAATAATATTTATGGACCAAAAGCTCATGGGATGGGTCAGAATTCTTAGAATGGCTATTTTGGGTAGGAGAAATAGACTTATTTTCTTTTTTTCAATTGTCTGTATTTAATTTCAAAGAAAATGTTAGTCCTTTATAATGATGGGACTGCAAATTTAAAATCTGCTTCTTTTCTTTTTTTTTGCAATAGGGTTACATGATGGAAAACCAAATCTCAGACTTAAGATGTGACACAGATGTGTTTGTAACTTTTGAAGATGACAATGGTGTAGTGCTGCAGGTAAGATTCGGGAAATGTTTATTCTTTTTAAACAGCATAATTTTCAAGATCAAGAGTTATCCAGAAATCTGAAATGCCTTATATGTTTTATCTTCATCTGATGTCTTCACTTAATTGGCAGGTGTTTTTCTGTTAAGCACTTGATTTTTGCAGTAGTTGAATTGAGGGGGTGTTAATTTATTTATTTCCTAGCTGATCTTTGATGCTGAACTATATCTTTTTTTGGCTTAAGAAAACTACTTCTTCTACATATGGAGTCATATAGATTCTACTGGGAAGGCTATTTCCAAAGAGTTTGTAAGGTCCAATTTAAAATACATAGAGTGAATAAAAATGAAAACATAACATATCAAAAAATGTTGGATGCAGATAAAGCAATGCTTAGAGGGAAATTTATAGCATTAAATGCTTACTTTAGAAAAGAGAATATGTCTCAAATCAAAGATTTTGTTCCCACCTCCAGAAAATAAAAAAGTGGAGCAAAATAAGCATAAACCAAGCATAAAAAAGAGACTAACAAAGAAAAGAGCACAAATCAATGAAATTGAAAAAGGTGAAAAATCCATGAAACAGAAAGCTGATTCTTTGAAAAGAATCAATAAAGTTGTTAGCTCCCTAGCAAGAATGACAAAGACAAAAAATAGGAAGACTCAAATAACCAGTATTAGGAATGAAAAAAAATATATAACTAGATATCCTGCAGCCACTAAAATAATAATGAGAGAATACTAGAAAATAACTTTGCATTAATACATTTGATGACTTAGAAGAAATTACCAATTCCTCAAAAACCACAAAGACCCAAATGCAGCCACTTGAAATAGACAACCTGTGTAGTCCTATAATAGAAAACAAATTTAATGTTTAATAATAATACAAAAGCTCCCCCCAAAGAAACCTTCAGGTCTAGGTTTCATTGGAGAATTCTATCAAACATTTAAAGGAGAATTTTAGACAATCTCTTGCAGAAAATAGAAGAGAAGGAAACAATTCCCAACTCGGTTTTATACAGCTCGTATTACTCTGGCACCAAAAGTAGAGAGTACAAAAAAGGGGAAGCTACATATCAAAAACTTGCATGACCTTAGATACAAAAATCCTCAACAAGATTTTAACAAATTAAATCTGGCAGTGTATAAAATGAATTATATACCATGAAGAAGTGGAATTCATTCCTGGTATACAAGGCAGCTTCAACATTCAAAAGTCAATCAATGTAATCCATCATATCAAGTGACTGAAAAAGAAAAAAACTTATATGATCATGTTGGTTTACACAGAAAAAGCATTTGACCAAATCCAACAATGGTTCATGATAAAATCTCTTGGCAAACTAGGAATAGAGGGGAATTTCTGCAACTTGTGGATAAAAAAGTATCCACAAAAAAACTGTAGCTAACATCATGCTTAATGGTGAAACACTGAATGCTTTCCCCCTAAGATCAGATATAAGTCAAGGATGTCCACTGGTGCCACTGCTACTCAACATGGAGTTGGAAGTTATGGTGAGGGCAATCAGGCAAGAAAAAATAAATAAAATACATAGAGATTAAAAGGGAAAGAAATGAAAACTGTTTTTATTTGCAGATTACATCATTGTCTACACAGAGAATCCAAGGAATCTGCAAAAAAATTCTAGAACTAATAAGTGAGTTCAGCAAGACCACAGGAAATAAGATCAATACACAAAAATCAACCAGATTTCTATATACCATTAAGGAACATGTGGAAACTGAAATTAAACATATAATCTCATTTACAATTGTTTCAAAGAAAATAAAATACATAGATGTAAATCTAACAGCTATGTATAGGATCTTTATGCTGGAAATTACAAAATGCTCTTGAAAGAAATCAAAGAAGTCCTAAGTGAATGGGGAGGCATACTAAATATATTCATGGATTGGATGACTGCACAGGAAAGATGTCCATTTTGCCAGAACTGATCTATCTATCTATATACATTTATATAACGAGATTCCTACCAAAATCACAACAAAGTTTTCTGTAGACATAGACAAACTTATTCTAAGACGTCATCAAAATGGTGGAAGAGGCGTTTTCTGCCATCTTTCCCCCAAAGAACACCAGTTTTGACAATTATTCATGGATGAGAGTTCCTTTGTGAAAGTCCAGGAGTCCAGTGGAGAAGTTCCAGCACATTGTTGGAACAAACAAACAAACAAAAATTCTGAGATTGAACACATTGAAGAGGGTAAGAGGAACAGTTTCACTTTACCTGCGTTACTCCTCTCCCAGGGTGGCACAGCTAAAGGACAAAAAGACCTTCTTGGCTGGTGGTTTCTCCCATGGGGAAAATGAGAGCATGTGAGTGAGGACCCAGCTTCCCCAGCTGTGCAGAACACTGCTGTAGTAATCAAAACAGTATGGTACTGGCATTAAAAAAGACACATCGACCAATGGAACAGAATCAAGAGCTCAGAAATAAAGCAGTGCATATATGCTCAACTAATATTTGATAAGGGAGCCAAGACTATACTATGAGTAAAGTAAAGTAAATTATTTGGGAGCAGTTATTTAAGAATTGCCATTTAATGTGGGCTGGATTAAAAACTGCTTTTCTTCTGTCTCCCTCCTACCTAAATGTTGTTTTAAAAATCACTCCTTAAGAATATTCAGTAATCAGACATGGCACCAACTCACATTCTCCATCTCAGCTGATAATCCAAGTGTGTGAGGTTTTTCAACAGTTTTCTCTTCAGGAGTATATTTTAAACTCAAGCGTGTGGTTCGACATTGCTTGACCCTGAAGTTGTGACTCAGTGCTTTAATTGCAAGCTCCAGCTTGTAGACACTACGGAAAGGTTGTTTAATTTAGTTATGGGAGTAGTCACAATTTCTAACCATGAAGCGAAGTGGAAGCAGAGGAGAAACAGGGACAGCCTGCTTATTGTCATATAAATGGGAGCGTGGGCAGTGAAAACGAGGGACTCTGGACCGTGGAGGGCAGGGATGCAGGGATGCTGGGCTGGAGGGAGGCTGAGCTGCCTGCTCAGGAGGACGTGTGTCATCACAAGGAGGCAGAGCACCCATGCAGGGTTTTGAGGCCCAGGCTGAGGAAGGAAGCCAGGGATGGTCCAGTTTCACAGTCTGCTAGAAAGGGGATCACCAGAGACCTTAAAACCAGATTGTGGGGCTTCCCTGGTGGCGCAGTGGTTAAGAATCCGCCTGCCAATGCAGGGGATACAGGTTCGAGCCCTGGTCCAGGAAGATCCCACATGCAGTGGTGCAACTAAGCCCGTGCGCCACAACTACTGAGCCTGCGCTCTAGAGCCCGCGAGCCACAACTCCTGAAGCCCACGCACCTAGAGTCCGTGCTCTGCAACAAGGGAAGCCACTGCAATGAGAAGCCCGCACACTGCAATGAAGAGTAGCCCCTGCTCGCCGCAACTAGAGAAAGCCTGCGCGCAGCAACGAAGACCCAACGCAGCCAAAAATAAATACATTAAATAAATAAATTTTAAAAAATACCTTCAAGAAACCAGATTGTGTAGGCCTTCTTTGGCCAATTTTCCAGATAGATATCTTCCAGGCACATGCTGGAAAAATACTACCTCAAGCTATGATCAAAGCTTATCAAGAGCTGGAAACACTGATTTTATAAGTGGTGTGGATCAGGGGTCCCCAAGACCACCCCCAGGTTTGATAATTCTCTAGGAGAACTCACAGGATGCCACATATAGTCATACTCATGGTTAGGATTTATTGTAGCCAAAGGATAAAACACAAACTCGGCAAAGGGAAAAGGCACATGGGCGGGGTCCGGAGGAAACCAGGCATGAGCTTCCAAGACTCCTCTCCCAGTGGAGTCACAGAGGACATGCTTAATTCTTCCAGCAGTGAATTGTGACAGTACCTGTGAAACGCTGTTTACCGGGGAAGCTCATCAGAGACTCAGCATCCAAGGTTTCTACTGGAGGCTGGTCACATAGGCACCCTCTGCCTAGCACATATTAGAATTCCAGACTTTCAGACAGAAAACAGGTGTTCAGCACAAACCGTATTGTTTGCACAAAGTGTTTAGGCCCAGAGAGCCACCCTTGTCAGTCACAGAATGGTGGGAACCCTCCCCACATCCAGGTTCCCAGATGCCAGCCAAGGGCATCCTTGCAAGCACACCCTTCCAAGAATAGCAGTCTCAGGCCTTCTGTGTTAACTCTTGCGCAGTGGTGCCCTAAGATAAGGCAGATGCCCTTCCTGTTTTTATTGCTAAGAAAACGAAAGATTAAAGGTGGTGGTGAGCGGGGAAGCATTCCCACAACATCCAGAATTAGAAGGAAAGAAGATACTTAGGCACTGCACCATAGATAAGAGGACTAAAAACCAGGGGGATGACTTCTGGTTCGGGATGATGGCATGAACACCAACAAGGCAGCTCTTTCCTCTTCAATCCTTTTGAAATAACTAGAAGAAAGAATAGAGGGGAACAGATCTGCAGGGGCATTGACAGTGGTAGAGGGGCCATCAGAAGACAAAGGAGTTTGATAAATTTCTGGAGAATGGGAAGCAGATGGGATGGAATTGATGGATCAACTCAAGGGAACACTGATGGAAGTGGGAGTTGTTTCTTTTGGATGTCTCTGGAGAGATGCTGAGTCACAGGGATGGAGAGCAGGAGGGGGATTGGGGCAGAGAGCCAGGCATTTCTCTGAAGGCTTGTCTGATGGCAGGACAGCCATCCTCCCCACATCAGAGAACTTGACTACAGCAGTTGCATCTGCCACAGCTCTGGAAACCTACAGTAGGAAGGACACTTCGGTTGCCCAGGGAGGGCTTAGTCTCCTGGGGTGGGAGACTGAGATTTGCTGGAGAAGGAGTGGGGTGAGCCCGCCTGCTTGTTGCCAGTCGACACAGCCTACCAGGAAACCTACAGTTGACATGCCCTGCTTTGTACCCAGAGCTTTCAGACTGCCTGGCATCCACCCAATGCTGGAGAAGATGGCGCTAGCTACCCTCCACTGGTCAACCTGGCCTTCCACTTGAGTGTTGGAATCAGCCCATGCTGGGGAGGCTATCCCTCTCTGGGCTGGATTCTGTTTTGATTCCACTTATCGAAGCGGAGATAGAAATTTCAGGAGACCGGGGACAGAAACCGGTCAGTAATTTTCATAGTATTCTTCCATTACTTACAGGGCTTTCAACCCTCTGTCTGAAGGTGGGATTCTTTAGGGATCCTGAAGATACTAGAGCTGCTGTCCCATGATTGAGGAGATGTGGACAGAGCAGGCACATGCTTCAGAGTTTCTGCAGGCTTTACATACTTCCCTTTAAGCAAGATAGAAGGTCTTCTGACCCTTTCATTATTTTCCTGGGGCAGAGGTTGTAGGCCCTTGGTGAAATTTAATTATACCCTTCACCAAATCCAATTACTGCCCACACCCATGAAATCCCATTATAACTTTCTTTTGCTTCATTAGAGGTACACTAGGACAGGTCCCTTCTTAATCTGCAGATTTCCTAAGGAATATCAGTCAGAGGCTTTGCATACATTGTTTATTACTCCAAGAGCATATATGCAAAAATGCAAATGACCTACAGCCTGACTTGCTTAAAAACCAAGCATGTATCTAGTTTCCTGTAAGAAAGCTGATTCCTTAGGGATTTCAGGCCCCTAGGGGTATTTTCCCAATGATATTCAGATATTTTGTTTTGTTTTTCTTATTATTTCCAACTTTTGAAAATTTCAAACGGAAATTTCACGAGAAAATTGAAAGACTAGTGCAATAACACTTGGGCATGTTTTCTACTTCCAAATGTTAACATTTTGCTATATTTAAGTGGTCTCTTTCTTATTCTCTTTATACACATATTTGTGTGTGTGTGTGTGTGTGTAACCATTTGAAAGTTGCAGACATCAGACACTTCATCCCTAAAAACTTCAACATTCATTTTCTAAAATAAGGACATTTTCTTACAAAACACAGTACTGTCATCACACCTAAGCAAATGAACAGTAATTCCATAATACAGGTTATCTAATTAGGATGATCAGAAACTTAAGGGAAAACCATAACACATGAAAGAAGGAGCAATATGAACAAATAGAATAAGTGGCACTGGGAGAAGCAAAAACCAATTAATATCCCTGGAGATGTGTGACGACCTTGCATCCGTAAGACGAAAACACCCTGCCCTGACAAATAAGCACTCAGAGAACCATAGTGCATTAAACCACAGTAACCATAGTGCCAAGAACCATAGTAGATTAAAATTATATGTTTGCTTAATCTTAAAAAATCCAATATAAAGGCCAAAGGATAAATTTGAGAAAACTTCTTAGGATGAAGATCAGCAAAACTAAGTGAAGGTAAGTAAAAGGGAAAGGCTAAGAGAGCTGGATGATCATGTCTAGGAAACTGATGACATTCCTGAAGGAGGGAGCAGAGAACACAGAAAGGCAGACAAATCCAGAGAAATAAAAGAAGACAATTTCCCAGATCTGAAAAAAGTCACAAGTCTTGAAATTGGCAGGACCCACCAGAAAAGGGCAGAGCCTGAAAACAGCCTGGAGAATTTCAGATCACCAAGTAAGGACGAAGAGAGGGCCGCCAAACTTTAGACTGAAGAAACATCAGATTATTTACTAAGAAAAGAGAGTCAGATTGACCTCAGCCCTATTAGCGGCAGCGCTGAAGGCTGGGGCAGCGCCTCTCAACTCCACTGCACCCATACTTTCCTAGGGATCTTGTTCGCATTCAGATTCTGGGGTGGGTCCGCATTTCTGCTTTCTAGCAAGCTCCTCGGTGATGTTGACGCTGCTGGTCTGTGGACCACACTTTGAGTGGCCAGGGTCTGAAATAAAATGGAACAATGCCTTTAGAATTCAGAAGAAAGTTACTTTGAACGTAAAATTTTATAGCTAGCTAAATTATTCATCAAATATGAGCCAGATTTACAGATATTCAAATGCTCAAGAAGTTTACCTTGCCATGCACTTTCTGAACAATATTACTTGTAGATGAACTGGAGAAAAGCATAAAAGGAATTAAGAATTAGAAAGACATCTATGCTTTCTGGAGCTAATCCAAGAGGAGTTTCTTTATAAAGAAATACCTGCGGTAGTAGTGGTGTAGCAGGCCTAGAACACAATTAGTCCAAATTAGAACAGGAAGTCAGAAGGATCAAAAGAATGACTTCGAGAAGGAAATGATTTCGGGTCAACAAATAGAATGATTAAGAAGCAGGGAGATCTTAGTGATGATGGAAAAGGCATATGGTTCTTCTTGAAACAAGGGGAGAAATAGTCCATTAAGACTCCAGGAAAAATAAAACTGCTCAATAAAAAGCATGTCCCAAATAGGAAGCAGCCTAAAACATAACACAAGAATCTGTTTGACCTTGACATTTGGAAGCTTCTTCTTCTAGGAGAACAAAAACTACTTAAGAATGGGTATTTCTGGAGTGAGATCCTGGAGGTAAGGGATTGGATAGGAGACATTTACTTTTTATTTAAGACCATAATATGGCTTGAAGCTTTTAAAAATTTCCAAAAAATTAAAAAAATATCAAATTTATTTAAAACCATTAAAAGAAATAGTCCCTCCCTTAAATATAAAAAGTGAGGGAGGGAAGAGGAGGAAGAAAGAGTAACAAAGAAAGGGAGGGAGACCTCTTCAAGAGAATAAAGGCCACACCCACACGCACACCCACACCTTACTCTTCAGCCCTAATGTTCTCCCAACCCCCATCACTGGGGTGAATTCCAGATTCTTCTCCCAGATGAGCTGGACCTCAGGTATTACAATGGGGTTTTGGGACAAGTATGGTGTTGGGTGAGGACTGGACCTCAGGCTGCAGAACCTGGACTTCCTCTGCTCCTGGAAAGAACCGCACAGTAAACCAGAAAGGACATTCTCCCTGGGGCCCCAGACTTCTGGCTGTAGGTGAACCCTAGTGATCAGCAGGTGGAGATGTTGAGTTGCCAGAAAAAACACAGTGCAGGTACTCCTAAGATCAGAGGTTGGGTCACCCCAACTGCAGGGCCTCGAGATGTGACAGGGTGAGAGAGCGGCATGGACATATATACACTACCAAATGTAAAACAGATAGCTAGTGGGAAGCAGCCGCATAGCACAGGGAGATCAGCTCGGTGCTTTGTGACCACCTAGAGGGGTGGGATAGGGAGGGTGGGAGGGAGGGAGACGCAAGAGGGAAGAGATATGGGGATATATGTATAACTGATTCACTTTGTTATAAAGCAGAAACTAACACACCATTGTAAAGCAATTACACTCCAATAAGGATGTTAAAAAAAAACAAAAAGGGCCTGAGATCTGGCTGCAAGAGCAGGGGTACGAGGAGCAGCCGGTACGGGGGTGACCAGGCTGCAGATGGCAGCTCGGCTTTCCTGAAAGGTGAAACTGCCTTCCTCTTCTGAGGGCCTCTTGGAGAGAGAGAACAAGGGCATGGGCTGAGGGTCTGCCTGACCCAGCAGAATCAGAGGCACATAGTTCCAACTGACCTTCCCAGAGACCTACAGATGGGGAGTTATACCCAGAATCACCCCTGATGATGGCAGCAACAAAGAGAGGTGTGTGAAATGGGACCAGAGGTAGGCAGAGGCCGGCCTAGTGAAGGCTGCAAAGGCCATCGGTGGGGCAGGAAGAGCAGGCTTGGGACCGAGTCTCAGCCTAGAGGAAGGAGGTGCTGCCCAGGCCAGGGGGCTGGCATCGGAAATAGCGGGAGGGGGACAGCTCGAAGATCTGCTTAGGGGATAGAATCGATACGAAGCATGTACAAAATGTGCTCGTTCATTTTGGGGAACTTGGAGGGACTTTGAGATGATGCACTCTTAGAAAAGCTGACCAAGGTAGTTTGAACAGACGTTTTAGTTTTCTCTTTCCAAATCCATTGACCCATAACAGAGCTGGCACTAATTCTTTCAAGACCAGATGTTGCAGCATCTAACTATTGAAAGTTCTCCTCAAGAGCTCCATGTGTGAGGTTTGGGAGAAAGAGAGCCTTCTGAACCTTTATCTGTACTTCTGTGCTCATCAAAGTGACTTCTTCATTTTCTGCACGGAAATCAATCTCGCTCCCTCCCTCTCTCTTGCTTTCCTTCCTCCCTCCCTCCCTCTCTCTCTCTGTCTCCTTGTCTTCCTTCCTTCCTTCTTCCTTCTTTTCTCTTTCTTTCTTTTTCTTTCTTTCTTTCTTTCTTTCTTCCTTCCTTCCTTTCTTTCTTTCTTTCTTTTCTTTCTTTCTTTCCTTCCTTCCTTCCTTCCTTCTTTCTTTCTTTCCTTCCTTCCTTCCTTCTTTCCTTCCTTCCTTCCTTCCTCTCTCCCTCCTTTTCTTTCTTTCTTTCCTTCTTTCTTTCTCTTTTCTTTCTTTCCCCCTTCCTTCCCTCCTCCCTCCCTTCCTCTCTCCCTCCCTCCCTCCCTTCCTCCCTTCCTCTCTCCCTCCCTCCCTCCCTCCCTCCCTTCCTTCCTTCCTCTCTTTCTCTCTTTTTCTTTCCTTCTAGCCAGGGAATCTTTACAGATTGTTGTCTAAGAAATCTTACCTTGATGGGATATCCAGCATCTAAAAGAGGAAAATAACGTCCTTAGTGGAGGACCATGTCCAGTTGGCCTTTTCTGCAGCCTCACTCCCTGGGTGACCCCTGAGCTGCCCTAAGGTACCTTGAGTTGCCAGATGTAGCTGTAATAAAAACACAGAACACGCAGTTACATTTGTGTCTGCCCATCCTCCTGGGACCCTCAGGGCCAGGGCCAGCTTCGTGGGGCAAAATCTGTGCAGTCGTACAAGACCTTGTGCTCAGAAGGGTCTGTGCTTGGTTTGCTGCTCTGCTCTCACCATCTTGAAATTCTTAATAATTTTTGAACAAGGGACTCTGCATTTTTGTTTTGCCCCGGGTCCCAAATTCCATAGCCAGTCCTGCCTAGGGCATGATTTGGGACCCCATTGCCACAAGTACTGCCACTTTGAGTGAATCCATCGCCCTACGTGGTATAGACCTGAGTGCAGCCTCACTGCCTGCCTTGTCCTGTTATAGAGCGGATGACATCTGCTGGCTTTTCCTTAGAGACCGTGTTTGCTATCCTAATTGACTCTAAGCGTTTCTGCCTTGGTAGCAGATACTATTTGTTAGACTTTTAAATCCAAGTTTCACTGTAGCTGGCATAAATCAGTGAAATACTCAGCATGTAGAAATGCTAGCTGCCTCCTAGATGCCTTGAAAAGCCATTCGACCTAAAAAATAATTTTTATTGATGCTCCATAATCAGTGTCCCCTGATGCATAGGATATTCATTACACATGCATGTTTGTGATGTCATTATTCTGCATCCTTGCTCAGGCTCATGGCTTCCAAATGCTGGCTGTAGATTAGCTTGATTCCTTCTGCAGATGGGATCTTTTACAAAAGGCAAGAACGTAGCTGTTCTGGCTGCTTAGTCCCCTGGAGTTCTCTTAAGAAAGGGACTCCTGAGCAGGTGCAGCAGGACTCAATCCCTGGGAATTTATCAAGTAAATAGAAGAAAATAAAGAGTATTCACATGTTGAACAAGAGAACTGTGTGAAGAGCCACAAAAACACCACCACCACAGAAACAATCGCCTGGAAAGAAATAACCTCACAGGTTGTCTTTAGAAAATCTGGTGTAAGTTTTCAAAACACCAGACCTAGATAAGGATGTAATTACTTGTATTGAAAGGAAATATATTTTATTTTATAAAATGGGTTTATTTTACTACTGGGTTCATTTTTAAATAATGAAATCTCTATTACAACTAAAACATTCAATGTATACAAATTTTACTGAATTTCCTAGTTTTGATCATCATTATTGCACGTGAGATATCACTTTTGGGGTAATCTGGGTGATGACTAGATAAAACCTCTCTGTTCTATTTTAATTTTGCAACTTTTTGTGTATATAATTATTTTAAAATAGAAAGTTAAAATTATATATATATATAAATATAGTATATTATATATTTTATATAATGTTATATAATTTATTTATATTTTTTAATTTATCATTTATTATATAATTTATATATATTATATGTTATAATGTATTCAGGAACACATACATGAGGTCAAAAAAAGCACATCTTCATTGCACGCTCAGTTGAGAGGGTGACTGATCTACCTTTGCTTCCCCCTGGTCATTTATCAAATAAACTACTGAATTTAGAGACTGTCCTGCCCAAACCCCATGGTAGCTGATAGCTTCAACCACTTAATTCTCCACCAAGGGGCATCAATAGCAGAAAATAAACTCATTTTAAAAAATCAGGTTTTCTTGTCTCATGACCTAGAAAAAGAGGAATGATTCCAAAAGCAAGGAGCAAAAAGTAAAGAGAAAGGAGCAAAGATCTAAACTGAAGAATCTGCTTTTGTGATATTAGCTAGGCCCCAGTGTGTCTGTCTTTTAAGTTTAGCACCTAAACTGAGTTATTATGTTCTTCTAATTTTAAATCTAGTTAAAACGAGTTGATTTTCCCAATGTTAAGTTGCTTAAATCAGAAAGGTGGATGTAGAGACAAAAGTTAAAGGAAATTATTAAGGAATTGAAAAGATCAGATGAGATACTAAACATAAGAAGGAGATTTATTTATTTATTCACTTATTTAAGAAAGATTCCTCAACTCCTATCTCTGTGTTGCACATTGTTTGAGGGCACAAAGATGAACAAATTCCGACCTCCTGGCACTTACCTTCCAGGCAGCAGAAGGCCAAGAAACCAATAGCAAGTTGTAATGCTCTCTGTCCTCAGGTAGCAATAAATTCAATGTGGAAAAATAAAGCAAGTAAAGGTATGAGGGGAGGGGTGAGAATCGGACCAATTTTTAATGCTGGGAATGTTTTTGCTCTTGTAACAAGAGGGTGATGGAGTTAGAGCCATCATAACTTTAACAGATGAACAAAAACAAAGGATGTGTTAATCCTAGTGATGTCAGTGAAACTGACCTTGATTTCTATATCATTTTAAGTTTAATTCTAGTCAAAGTTAATTTCCCCCATTTTCCCGTTGCTAGCAGTGTTCGATTTTTACACTTACTATGTATAGCAGAAGCCACAAAAAAGTTTAGGTCCTTTGACCCATAATACGGTGATCCTCAAGCTCATTGGACCTAATGCCCTCTTTTTCATAGTAAATATTTTGTGACACCCCCTTTATTATCCTGAAATGAAGTCATGGGTAATATAACTTATCTAGGCACATGATTTCAAGAATTCAAGACAATACTTCAAAGAAACAAAAGGAATGTGTAATAAGCATAACAACATAGTAAGACTTAACAATGCCTCTATACATGGAGTTGCTGTAGCATCTCCAATGTAGACCGAAGTCCAGACTATGGACCAATCATAACTGGGAACATCGCACCAGCTTACATGTCACTGCCTAAAGCCAGTCCCATGGCTGCCTCGAATTCAAGGGGGCAGGGGAGTTTAATCTTCCACAGACCCAGGTCGGGGAGAACCTGAAAGCTTTAGTGTAAGAGTCAGGCTCTGGGCTATCAATTGGCTTCATGAGTTTGAGTGCATGGCATTCAACAGGACACTGGATGTGGCACAGTCCTCTGTTGGGTTAGAGTGTCCCATGCATTGCCTGGCTCTGCCCACCAATGCCAATAAAGTCATCCAGGCAAATGTGCCTTGACAAGTTTCCAGCATCCCTCTCATAGCCAGGGTGGCCCTCTTTAAGAACCACTGCATCAGTCAAGCTCATTGGATTTATTCTCAGGTAATAATCAAAAAGAGGACAGTGCTATTTGTCTGAATATATTGATACCAAGGATATTAATGACAGTGTAAAATTGGAAACAACATAAATATCTAATTGAATGGAAATGTTTAATTAGGTATGATTTCTCCAAAGAATATTATACAGCCATTAAACAGATAAATAGAATCCAAAACAGATTGTGAACCGAAAATATCATTTATGATATCCTATTGATTGAAAGCATTATAACATTTTATGTAATCTATATAAAAACATGAATGTATGTGAAATGAAGAAGGAAATATTCTAAAATTGGTACTCATGTGAGAATGAATAAGCAACTTATGGCTGTGTAACAACCCCACCCCCAAAGTTAGTGCCTTATGACGACACGCAGTTGTTAGTTCATCATTTGTAGGTTGGCAGTTTGGGCTGAGCTCTCGTGATGCGATTCCTCTGCTGGCCTCGCCGGGGCTCACTCCTGCCTGGCAGTCAGCTGGAGGCTTGGCGGGGCAGGCTGGCCCAAGGTGGCCTCGCTGACGTGCCTAGCAGTAACTGCTCACTGTCACCTGGGCCTCTCTCTACAGCAGCCTAGCGCTGGACATCTTCTTTTAACAAACCTGGACAAGCCTGCAGTGTTTTAGGCCCACATTATAACTTTAAATCTGTGAGGAAAGCGATTGATGGAGATTGTTTTACCGTACATTTCAGTATGGTTCCCCAAAGGCCTAATCAACCATAGAATATCAGAGGCAAAAAAGAAAACAGACCAGCCACCCATCCGGTCCAGGGAAGGCAAGTAGGTTTTATCTGAAGTGTCACCTAAAATGGTTGGTCTTGGGACCACATTAAAGGCTGATGCCTCAAAGGGAAAAGAGAGCAGTGAGTAGTTAGCTAGTTAAGCTGGCCATGGAGAATGGAGGGAGAGTGGTGAGTAAGGGCCACTGCTATGGGGAAGTGGAGGCCTCAGGAAGGATGAGTCTTGTCTTTGGGTCCTTCCAAAGAGTTTGCTAGAAGTAGCTGGACCTTACCTTGCTGCAGCAGTTAAAGACACTCTGGCATTTATTGCATTTTTGACAAATGGCTGACAAGTGATAAACTCTATGTGCAGGTTGTGGTTCAGGAACTGCTGGCTCAGTACACCAAGCAGTATGAAGAAAGACCCATCTCCAGCCTGCCCCGAAACTGGACGGAATCAGGGGGTGACAAGCTGAGAACCAGGTACGTGACCATTCAGGCTGCCAACATCGTTGACCCAGTGTCTTATTCTTGAGCCTGAGTATACAGGGCCTTGTCATGGCATGACTCACTCTTGTTTAAATTTTAAATATTGATATAAAAGAGAGAATCATCAAGAACCTACTGTATAGCATAGGGAACTCTACTCAGTACTCTGTAATAACCTATATGGGAAAAGAATCTGAAAAAGAATAGATATATGTATATGTATAGCTAAACCACTTTGCTGTACACCTGAAACTAACACAACATTGTAAATCAACTATACTCCAATATAAAATTAAAAAAATATTGATATGTGGAAAAAATAAATGAATATGTATCTTCAATACTCATGCACCCACAAACCAACTTAAGAACCAGAACATTGCTAATTCTATTCTTCCTACACCTGTTCCTTCTTTTTGGCATGTTCACTGTTCCAAGGACTTTACAGGTTTTAACCCTAAACACCCCATGAGGTAGGTTATTATTTCCATTTCACAGACGAGGAAACAGGCACAGAGGTTAAGTGTTTTGCCCAAGGTTACATGCCACTAGGTGACAGAGCTAGGATTTGAACCCAAGTAGTCTGGCTTCAAGATCTGTGCTTTGGGTTGTTTTCATTGATTTTTTCGTATTGTCTTTAAGCTTGATAAATGAGGCACAATGTGTGTGGTATTCTGTAGCTTCCTGTTTTCACTCAATATTTTGTTTCTTAGGTTCATCCAAGTTGTTATGTGTGGCTGAAGAGCTTCTGTCTGTGCTCATAATATTTCATCATGTGTCTGTGACAGAAGTTGCTCATCCATTTTAATCTCCAGTATCAGTGGATATTTGGGTTGTGTTTTTGACATTTTGAACGCGCTCTTATGAAAAATCTTGTACATGTTTTCTGGGGAACGTGGGCAAGAATTTCTACAGGGCTTTCAAATTTAGTTGCTGTGACTCAGAGAAATATGTTTTCCATCACCGTGGACACCCACACACCCATAGAGTCTCCTGCCCTCCCTCCCCACCACAGACACAAGTGAAACAAACATTTCAAGAAACAATGCTCATCCTATTACTCATAATGCTCTCTGATATTTTTTAATTTTGTTTTTTAAAAATACTGATCTCAATCCTTTAAACTGATTTCATGAGCCATTTTAGCCATTTGCAATCTATTGTTTGAAAAACACTCCTCAGTAGCATATATGACCCAGGAGTGAAATTGCTGTGTTGTGGGTATGCCAATGTCCAACTTCACTACATCATATCAAATTATTTTTCAGTGATTGTACAAATTTATATCCCCACCAGCAGCATGTGTCTTATGGAACTAACAGTTGGTATTATCAGACTTAATTTTTGTAAATATAGCATAAGAAAAAGATCTCTCACTATGCTTTAAAATTGCATTTTCATATTACTGTTACAATTGAGTATGCTTTCACATGTCTATTTGCCATTTGTATTTCTTCTTATGTGAAATGCCTGTCATGCCTTTTGCCAATTTTTCTTTTTTTTTTTTTTTTTTGGTCTTAGTCTTATTGACTTTTAGATGTTACAGTTCTCTTCTCCACGTTTGTGGCTTGTCTTATATTTTCTTTATGGTGTTTTTTGATTAACAGAAATTCTTAAATTACAATTGAGTTTATCAGTCTTTTCCATATCTTGTCTACTTTGACATCATGAAATATACACTTTTTAAAGTTTGAGAGTTTCACCTTTCACATTTTGAATCCATTAGAAATTTTTGTCTGTGGTGTGAGGGAGGGATTTAATTTCATTTTTTTTTTTCTCCTGTAGGGATTATCAGTTGTTCCAGCCCCATATACTGAATTGACAGTCTTTCCCAAGTGATCTGGAACGTCCCCTCTGGCATTTATTAAACTTTTATATATGCAGGAGTCCATTTGGGGGCTATTTGGTTCCTAGTCTGTTTGTATATTCTTAATTCAACAATGCACCATCTCAATTCCACTAGATTTATAATAGTATAATAGTATTATATAGTACTTATTATATATAATATTATTATATTATTACCTTTAAAATATAATTCAGAATTGTTGGCTATTCTGGGTCTTTTGCATGTCCACATAAGTTTTAGAGTTAAGTTTGTCAAGTTCCTCCAAAAAAAAAAAGAACTTGCATACACCAAAAGGACAAATATTGTATAGTTGCCCTTATATAAGGTATCTAGAGTAGCCAAGTTCATAGAGACAGAAAGTAGAATAGTGGTTACCAGTGGCTAGGAGGAGGAAGAAATGGGAGTTAGTGTTCACTGGGTACAGAATTTCAGTTTGGGAAGGTGAAAAAATTTTGGAGATGCATATTGGTGATGGTTGCATGATCAAGTGAATGTACTTAATGCCACTGAACTGTACTCTTAAAAATGGTTAAGGTAGTAGATTTTATGTTATGTTTATTTTACCACAATTTAAAAAAATCTACTGGAATTTTCTTTGAAAGTGTATTAAATCTATAGATTTGCAGAAAAATTGACATGCTTATAAAACTGAACTTCCTCTCAGAAATGTTAATCTCCCAAGTGTCTCCCAGAGTTTGATAATTTCTTTCAAACATAGTATAACCTCAGACAGATTTATTACTAGGTACACTAGAATTTTGTTGTTGTTGTAAAAACAATATTTTTAAAATTCTGGGTTTTGTTGTTGCTGATTTATTATACACGCAGTTGGATTTTGTACAATATATAAACCTGACCGTAAAAAAATTTCTTTTAAATGTGCGTATAGATTCTTTGGGGTAGACAGTCCTACCATCTGCAAATAATGAATTTTTATTTCTTCCTTTCAGTTATTCTTTTTTGTGAGAAAGTGTTTTATCCCTGGTTTTAAAAAGAATTAGTTTAATATTAGTTTAATATTTCACTATTAAGAATGACATTTGCTAAAGTTTTTTGATAGACACACTTTACTTCCTAAAGAAGCTCCTTTTACTGTTATTTTTAACATATTCTTCTTATTATTAGATGAATTTTACTGCAAATGATTTTTATCTATTGAATTATGATATTTCTTCTTTAATCAGTTAATATGATAAATAACCCCTGCATGCTTAAGAAACACTCAATTTTGTTTACTTTATTGATTTATGCTCATAAATGTACTGCCTCCTTTGTTCTACTTTTGAGGAGCTTATTGTGCTTTTTTCTTTTGTGCATTTTTAAAATTATTATTTTTATTTGGAAGGAGACTTTGGTCTTCATAACCCAAATGTATTGAACTAATTTCCAAGGAAACTATTCATTAAAAAGTATAATCTTACAATCGTAATAAGAGACATGGGAAACACAATAAATATAGTATGGGACATTTCATGTCTGTTGGCATGAAGTGAAATTTTAAAAATCTGCGTTCTGTCCTATCCCCCTCCCCCCCCTTTTTTTTAAACTACTGCTCAGGTTCCTGTTTATTCAAACTGCAGTCGATCTTAAAGCTGGAAACATCAGATCCCATATCCTAGGACTGTTTCACTTAAGTCTCCCTCGGTTTGGGTTTTTTTTTTTTTTTTCGGAAGTTTTTATTTTATACAGTTTCCCTTGGTTTTGTCTCAGTTGTCCTTGCACACTCTAAAAAGTCAGTGAGTCTTTTTAATATTTCTAGCCCTGAATGGGCATTTTGTAGTGCTGATAGCTTTCCCCGAAATTTATTAGCTGGAAGATTTCCAACATATAAGGAGTTGAAAGAACAGTACAATTCCCATCAGAATCAGTTCCATCCATTCACGAATCATGTTCCCCAGCTAGCTACAAATCATCTGCCCCTCCATTTCTCTTCCAGATAACGGAGCAGGACTTGTTTCCATCATTTCGAAAGCAAAACAGACTCTCGCCGATATGCAAATCTATATTCCTAGCAAGTCTTCCAAGATAGACTTGAGATGTGCCAAAGGCAGTATTCCAGTTGTAAATATTTGGAAAGTTCCAGTCCATTTATTTTGTCTCGGTTATTAACCTCCAAAACAGTGCACTTCTCTCTCCCACACATCCCGGTTTTACTGATTCAGGCTGGCTGTGTTGATCTCCTTAAGTCCCCAAACCTTACTTACTCTCATTTTTATGTATATTAAGAAAAACCTTTGTCATCCAACACATTTCCACACACATAGTGTATGGGGCACTTCTCTAGGTGTTGACAATACAGCAGTAACTGTGGGTTCTCAGCCTTCATGGAGCTTATATGCAAGCAGAGCCGCTGGATGGCAGTCTTACTGACAACTCACAAGAGAAGTACCCATGAGCAGGTGGGGACACGAGGAAAGAAGGGGTGAGAACTTCCTGGTGCCTTGAAATCCCTCCAGGTAGGCAGCCATATGTATGGGCACCGAGAGGCTAGCCTTCCTCTGAACAGTGGGGGGGAGTCAATCATGGTACTGGAAAGGTTCCATGAGACTAGGTGAGGAGGCCAGGGCTTGGCTCTGATTGGGGCTGTACTTGGTTCTGCAACAGCTCCATTCTGCCCTTTCTTGTCCCAATGAGTGCTACCTCTCCCCCTCTCCCAAGGGGTTGCCACTGGAGCCCTCACGGATCTCATCAGCCTGTGGATCCCTAGGAGACTGTGGAGGCTGAGGAAAGGCAAGATTCTGCGCTGTACTTGAATGCTGTGCCATTTATATTATGAACATTTTCAGACACTCAGGAAAATTGAAATAATTGTAGGGAACATTCATATACTCACCATAGAGAGTCAACTATTAACCTGTGGCTGTGATTACTCTATCACGTATATATATCCATGTACCAACCCCTCAACCCATCCTTCAATTCATCTTTTCTTTTGCTGGTGCACTTCAAAGTAAACAGACATCAGCATACTTCTAAATAATAAATAATTTGGAATGAACATCATTAACTAGAGTTCAATATTTGGTTACAGGTTTTTCTACTTACGTAGAATTTACCTACAATAAAAGACACAAATCTTTTTTTTTTAACATCTTTATTGGAGTATAATTGCTTTACAATGGTGTGTTAGTTTCTGCTGTATAACAAAGTGAATCAGCTATACGTATACATACATCCCCATATCCCCTCCCTTTTGCATCTCCCTCCCACCGTCCCTATCCCAACCCTCTAGGTGGTCACAAAGCACCGAGCTGATCTCCCTGTGCTATGCGGCTGCTTCCCACTAGCTATCTATTTTAGATTTGGTAGTGTATATATGTCCATGCCACTCTCTCACTTCATCCCAGCTTACCCTTCCCCTCCCTGTGTCCTCAAGTCCATTCTCTACGTCTGAGTCCATATTCCTGTCCTGCCCCTAGGTTCTTCAGAACCATTTTTTTTTTAAAGATTCCATATATATGTGTTAGCATACAGTATTTGTTTTTCTCTTTCTGACCTACTTCACTCTGTATGACAGACTCTAGGTCCATCCACCTCACTACAAATAACTCAATTTCGTTTCCTTTTATGGCTGAGTAATATTCCATTGTATATATGTGCCACATCTTCTTTATCCATTCATCTGTTGATGGACACTTAGGTTGGTTCCATGTCCTGGCTATTGTAAATAGAGCTGCAGTGATCATTGTGGTACATGACTCTTTTTGAATTATGGTTTTCTCAGGGTATATGCCCAGTAGTGGGATTGCTGGTTCGTATGGTAGTTCTATCCTTAGTTTTTTAAGGAACCTCTATACTGTTCTCCATAGTGGCTGTATCAATTTACATTCCCACCAACAGTGCAAGAGGGTTCCCTTTTCTCCACACCCTCTCCAGCATTTATTGTGTGTAGATTTTTTGATGATGGCCATTCTGACTTGTGTGAGGTGATACCTCATTGTAGTTTTGATTTGCATTTCTCTGATGATTAGTGATGTTGAGCATCCTTTCATGTGTCTGTTGGCAATCTGTAAATCTTCTTTGGAGAAATGTCTATTTAGGTCTTCTGCCCATTTTTGGATTGGGTTGTTTGTTTTTTAAATGTTGAGCTGCATGAACTGCTTGTAAATTTTGAAGACTGTCCGTTGCTTCATTTGCAAATATTTTTTTACCATTCTGCAGATTGTCTTTTTGTCTTGTTTATGGTTTCCTTTGCTGTGCAAGAGCTTTTACGTTTCATTAGCTCCCATTTGTTTATTTTTGTTTTTATTTCCATTTCTCTAGGAGGTGGGTCAAAAAGGATCTTGCTGTGATTTATGTCATAGAGTGTTCTGCCCATGTTTTCCTCTAAGAGTTTGATACTGTCTGGCCTTACATTTAGGTCTTTAATCCATTTTGAGTTTATTTTTGTGTATAGTGTTACGGAGTGTTCTAATTTCATTCTTTTACATGTAGCTCTCCAGTTTTCCCAGCACCACTTATTGAAGAGGCTGTCTTTTCTCCACTGTATGTTCTTGCCTCCTTTATCAAAGATAAGGTGACCATATGTGCGTGGGTTTCTCTCTGGGCTTTCTATACTGTTCCATTGATCTATATTTCTGTTTTTGTGCCAGTACCATACTGTCTTGAATACTGTAGCTTTGTAGTATAGTGTGAAGTACAGGAGCCTGATTGTTCCAGCTCCATTTTTCTTTCTCAAGATTGCTTTGGCTATTCGGGGTCTTTTGTGTTTCCATACAATTGTGAGATTTTTTGTTCTAGTTTTGTGATAAATGCCATTGGTAGTTTGATAGGAATTGCATTGAATCTGTAGATCGCTTTGGGTAGTATAGTCATTTTCACAATGTTGATTCTTCCAATCCAAGAACATGGTATATCTCTACATTTGTTGGTATCATCTTTAATTTCTTTCATCAGTTTCTTATAGTTTTCTGCATACAGGTCTTTTGTCTCCTTAGGTAGGTTAATTCCTAGGTATTTTATTCTTTTTGTTGCAGTGGTAAATGGGAGTGTTTCCTTAATTTCTCTTTCAGATTTTTCATCATTAGCATATAGGAATGCAAGAGATTTCTGTGCATTAATTTTGTATCCTGCTACATTGCCAAATTCATTGATTAGCTGTAGTGGTTTTCTGGTAACATCTTTGGATTCTCTATGTATAGTATCATGTCATCTGCAAACTGTGAGAGCTTTACTTCTTTTCTGATTTGGATTCCTTTTATTTCTTTTTCTTCTCTGATTGCTGTGGCTAAAACTTCCAAAACTATGTTGAATAATAGTGGTGAGAGTGGGCAACCTTGTCTCATTCCTGATCTTAGTGGAAATGGTTTCAGTTTTTCACCATTGAGGACAATGTTGGCTATGGGTTTGTCATATATCACCTTTATTATGTTGAGGTAAGACCCTCTATGCCTACTTTCTGGAAGGTTTTTATCATAAATGGTATTGAATTTTGTCGAAAGCTTTTTCTGCATCTATTGAGATGATCATATGATTTTTCTCCTTCAATTTGTGAATATGGTGTATCACATTGATTAGTTTGCGTATATTGAAGAATCCTTGCATTCCTGGGATAAACCCCACTTGATCATGGTGTATGATCCTTTTAATGTGCTATTGGATTCTGTTTGCTAGTATTTTGTTGAGGATTTTTGCATCTATGTTCATTAGTGATATTGGCCTGTAGTTTTCTTTCTTTTTGACATCTTTGTCTGGTTTTGGTGTCAGGGTGATGGTGGCCTTGTAGAATGAGTTTGAGAGTGTTCCTCCCTCTGCTATATTTTGGAAGAGTTTGAGAAGGATAGGTGTTAGCTCCTCTTTAAATGTTTGATAGAATTTGCCTGTAAAGCCATCTGGTCCTGTGCTTTTATTTGTTGGAAGATTTTTAATCACAGTCTCAATTTCAGTGCTTGTGATTGGTCTGTTTATATTTTCTCTTCTTCCTGGTTCAGTTTCAGAAGGTTGTGCTTTTCTAAGAATTTGTTCATTTCTTCCAGGTTGTCCATTTTATTGGCATATAGTTACCTGTAGTAATCTCTCATGATCCTTTGTATTTCTGCAGTGTCAGTTGTTACTTCTCCTTTGTCATTGCTAATTCTATTGATTTGAGTCTTCCCCCTTTTTTTTGTTAATGAGTCTGGCTAATGGTTTATCAATTTTGTTTATCTTCTCAAAGAACCAGCTTTTAGTTTAATTGATGTTTGCTATCGTTTCCTTCATTTCTTTATCATTTATATCTGATCTGATCTTTATGATTTCTTTCCTTCTGCTAACTTTGGGGTATTTTTGTTCTTCTTTCTCTAATTGCTTTAGGTGTAAGGTTAGGTTCTTTATTTGAGATGTTTCTTGTTTCTTAAGGTAGGATTGTATTGCTATAAACTTCCCTCTTAGAACTGCTTTTGCTGCATTCCATAGGTTTTGGGTTGTCGTGTTTTCATTGTCATTTGTGTCTAGGTATTTTTTTATTTCCTCTGATTTCTTCAGTGATCACTTGGTTATTTAGTAGTGCATTGATTAGGCTCCAGGTGTTTGTATTTTTTACAGATTTCTTCATGTAATTGATATCTAGTCTTATAGCATTGTGGTCGGAGAAGATACTTGATATGATTCAGTTTTCTTAAATTTACTGAAGTTTGATTTGTGACCCAAGATATGATCTATCCTGGAGAATGTTCCATGAGCAGTTGAGACGAAAGTGTATTCTGTTGTTTTTGGATGGAATGTCCTGTAACTGTCAATTAAATCCATCTTGTTTAATGTATCATTTAAAGCTTGTGTTTCCTTATTTATTTTCCTTTTGGATGATCTGTCCATTGGTGAAAGTGGGGTGTTAAAGTCCCCTACTCTTATTGTGTTACTGTCAATTTCCCCTTTTATGGCTGTTAGCATTTACCTTATGTACTGAGATGCTCCTATGTTGGGTACATAAATATTTACAATTGTTATATCTTCTTGGATTGATCCCTTGATCATTATGTAGTGTCCTTCTTTGTCTCTTGTAATAGTCTTTATTTTAAAGTCCATTTTGTCTGATATGAGAATTGCTACTCTAGCTTTCTTTTGATTTCCATTTGCTTGGAATATCTTTCCATCCCCTCACTTTCAGTCTGTATGTGTCCCTAGGTCTGAAGTGGGTCTCTTGTAGGCAGCATATATACGGGTCTTGTTTTTTTATCCACTCAGCCATTCTATGTCTTTTGGTTGGAGCATTTAATCCATTTACATTTAAGGTAGTAATCGATATGTATGTTCCTATTACCATTTTCTTAATTGTTTTGGGTTTGTTATTGTAGGTCTTTTCCTTCTCTTATGTTTCCTGCCTAGAGAAGTTCCTTTATCATTTGTTGTAAAGCTGGTTTGGTGGTGCTGAATTCTCTTGGCTTTTGCTTGTCTGTAAAGGTTTTAATTTCTCCGTTGACTCTGAATTAGATCCTTGCTGGGTAGAGTAATCTTGGTTGTAGGTTTTTCCCTTTCATCACTTTAAATATGTCCTGCCACTCCCTTCTGGCTTGCAGAGTTTCTGCTGAAAGATCAGCTGTTAACCTTATGGGGATTCCGTTGTATGTTATTTGTTGTTTTTCCCTTGCTGCTGTTAATATTTTTTCTTTGTATTTAATTTTTAATAGTTTGATTAATATGTGTCTTGGCGTGTTTCTCCTTGGATTTATCCTGTAGGGGACTCTCTGCACTTCCTGGACTTAATTGAGTATTTCTTTTCCCATGTTAGGGAAGTTTTCAACAATAAGCTCTTCAAATATTTTCTCAGACCCTTTATTTTACTCTTCTTCTTCTGGGACCCCTATAATTCGAATGTTGGTGCGTTTAATGTTGTCCCAGAGGTCTCTGAGACTGTCCTCAATTATTTTCCTTCTTTTTTCTTTATTCTGCTCTGTGGTAGTTATTTCCACTATTTTATCTTCCAGGTCACTTATCTGTTCTTCTGCCTCAGTTATTCTGCTATTGATTCCTTCTAGAGAATTTTTAATTACGTGTATTGTGTTGTTCATCATTGTTTGTTTGCTCTTTAGTTCTTCCAGGTCCTGGTTAAACGTTTCTTGTATTTTCTCCATTCTATTTACAAGATTTTGGATCATCTTCACTATCATTACTCTGAATTCTTTTTCAGGTAGACTGCCTATTTCCTTTTCATTTGTTTGGTCTGTGGGTTTTTACCTTGCTCCTTCATCTGCTGTGTGTTTCTCTGTCTTCTCATTTTGCTTAACTTACTGTGTTTGGGGTCTCCTTTTCACAGGCTGCAGGTTCGTAGTTCCCGTCGTTTTTGCTGTCTGCCCCCAGTGGCTAAGGTTGGTTCAGTGGGTTTTATAGGCTTCCTGGTGGAGGGGATTTTTTCCTGTGTTCTGGTGGATGAGGCTGTATCTTGTCTTTCTGGTGGGCAGGACTGCGTCTGATGGTGTGTTTTGGGGTGCCTGTGACCTGATTATGATTTTAGGCAGCCTCTCTGCTAATGGGTGGGGTTGTGTCCCTGTCTTGCTAGTTGTTTGGCATAGGGTGTCCAGCACTGTAGCTAGCTGCTCTTTGAGTGCAGCTGGGTCTCAGCATTGAGATGGAGATATCTGGGAGAGCTTTTGCCTTTTGATATTATGTGGAGCCAAGAGGTCTCTTGTGGACCAGTGTCCTGAAGTTGGCTCTCCCACCTCTGAGGCACAGGCCTGACACCCGGCTAGGGCACCAAGACCCTGTTAGCCACACGGCTCAGAAGAAAAGGGAAAAAAAAGAAAGGAAGGAAGGAAGGAAGGGAGGGAGGGAGGGAGGAAAAGAAAGAAAGAAAGAGAGCACCCAAACCAAAAAACAAATCCACCAATGATAACAAGTGCTAAAAAGTATACTAAAAAAAAAACCAAAAAAAACCCCTGACAGACAGATCCCTAGGACAAATGGTAAAAGCAAAGCTATACAGACAAAAGAAGCATGCACATACACACTCACAAAAAGAAAAAAAAGGAACTATATATATATATATATATATATATATATATATATATATATATATTTTGGGAAGTCTGAGGTCTTCTGCCAGCATTCAGTAGGTGTTCTGTAGGAGTTGTTCCACATGTAGATGTATTTCTGATGTTTTTGGGGGGAAGGTGATCTCCACATCTTACTCCTCCACCACCTTGAAGGTCTCCCCTTGTCTAATATCTTTACTGGTTTTTGTATCACGGTGATGCTGGCCTCATATAATGAGTTCAGAAGTGTTCCTTTCTCTTCGATATTTTGGGGTAGTTTGAGAAAGATAGGTGTTACTTGTTCTTTAAATTTTTGGTAGAATTCACCTGTGAAGCCATCTGGTCCTGGACTTTTGTTTGTTGGGAGTTTTTTTAGTTTGGTTTTTTTTACTGATTCAGTTTTATTACTGGTAATTAGTCTGTTCATATTTTCTATTTCTTCTTCATTCGGTCTTGAAAGAGTATACGTTTCTAGGACTTTTTCCATTTCTTCTAGGTTGTCCATTTTATTGGCGTACAATTGTATTGTTTTCCATTCTCGTGACAGATAGACACTTCGGATATTAACAGGTTTTCACTCCTCTGAGCAGAACTTCTGTGAACATTTGTATACAAGTGTTTTCATGAATGTGTTTTTATTTCTCTAAGGCAAATAGTAGGAATGGAATTGCTGAGTCGTAGGTTATGTGTATTTAGTTTTATGAGAAACTGAGAACTTTTTCCAGTGTGGTTTTACAGTTTTACAGTCCATCAACAAGTGTGAGAGTTCTGGTTACTCCTTATCCTTGTCAACATTTGAAGTTGTCAGTGTATTTAGTTTTAGTCATTCTGGTGGATTTATTATGCTACCTCATTGTGGTTTCCATTTGCATCTTCCTGATGACTCATGATGCACATTTGAATTTAATTTAAATTTTATTTAAATTTAGAGTCATTTTGACCTTCTTGTGAAATACAAGGAGGTTGCCCTTAGTGATTTTCCTATTTTTAAGATACTCTGCCTAATCTTCTATGCTGGGTGAGCTCCTAGAGCCATGGGGCACAGTCATGCTTGGTAGGTGACTACGATAGGGTGGGTGGATGAGATCCACTTCCTGTGGTGCTTGCTGTTCACAACCTCAGGTGGACAGCATTCTACAATAAATATCCCAGGAAAGGTAGTTTCTAATAACAACATTCACAGTCGCCATGTTTCATAGTAACAGTCCCTGGAATGACTGAAACATGCTTTTCAGTAGAATATGAAAGTTCTTTACAGGTTTTGTGAAATAGATTGAAACAGAAACCCAATCTTCTAAAGACTAGATTCAGAATAAGTATTGATATAATTTAAATTTCCATGTAACTGGCATGTAAATAACCTCCCATTTTACTTGTCTAAATGGAGGATGATTATTAATTCAGTGGTATATCAGTTCTCAAAAGCACTGTATCAGTTGCTTCTTAATATTTCTCTTGTGGCTTCTGATTAAGCAACAACAAGCTACTTGTAGGTTTTAAGTTTTAATTAAAGAGAATCTAAGTTATTTGGGTCTTATAATAACTTACTTCCCAAAGATCTGGGGGAAGGGGAGGGAAAAGGGGTAGCTGAGCTATGGGAAACCTTAATTGTGAATTAACTCCTTAGTTAATTCTAAGTTCTAAAGACAGAAGTTTCATGGAGGGCTGGGGGGACAAAATCACCCCAAAAGGCAGAGTTGCATGATGAAAAACCCCAAGTGTTTTTGAGGGAGACTTGGGTGTTTTGAGTCTGTTTGTGCCTACATCTCTTAACTCCCATGTGCCTCAGTTTCCTCATTTGCCGGATGGGGAAGATGGAAATTACGTCCTGCTGAAGAAAATCACCATCTCTGTGACACACTCTACCCTGCGCTTGTCCACACCCCTCTCACTGCCCTCTGGGGCTCCTCTTCCCTTCAATACAGGCATCCCCTGAGACAGCACTGAGCTTGAACGTGTTCTGCCTCTGTGACCTTGAGCAGGTTACTGAATCGTGCTGAGCCTCAGATTCTCCAACTGTACATTGGTTAATTGTAGTATCCACATCACAGAATTATTGAGATTATTGAATAATTCACAGCAATAGTTAGCAATAAATACATAATGTATTTGAGAAATATTATTCATTGCCAAGTACTTTGTGACAGATATATTTGCCTACTACTATTCATTTATAATCACTATTATAACAAATGTCCAACAATGTTGAGTAAATTATTATAAACCTACTTCATGAAAATTATATAGCTGTTAATGAAGAAAGACTATGTAAAATATTAAACACTATTATAATACAATAGTAAGTGGTATAAATTATTAGGTATAAAATAAGCTACAAGGATATATTGTACAACACAGGGAATATAGCCAATATTTTATAATAACTAAATGGAGTATAACCTTTAAAAATTGTGAATCGTTATATTGTACACCTGTAACATATAATATTGTACATGAACTACACTTCAATAAAAATTTTTTTAAAAAGCTAAATAAAATATTCTTTAAAAGATTAAAAAAATAGTAAGTGGAAAAAGCAGTAAACCAAATTATCCTTATATCACAAGGCTGACCACATAGAATAACTAGATCCAAGCATTCATCCGAAAAATAGTGAGAAGAGGCACAAAATACAGCAAGTGAGAGATGCAAGGGGATGATCACGTGTACTTACACTACTTATCTATTGGGAGGAAATTCTTATTGAAAAAACAAACCCTGTCTATTTCTTTCAAATTGAAATTCTTTGGTGAGGACAAAATAATAATGATGGTCACTGTGTTTTTCCTTCAGTTTCCTGGCGTTTAACATGGACACAGTCGGTAATCTCGCCTTTCTGTTGAAAGCAGTCAATTTTCGTGAAAGAGTTCTTCAGCGGGGTTTGGTGGCCCGGATTTATTATAAGGTAAAGATACATTGTGTTATATTTTTCCTTTTGGTGTTTAAGGCATATTCTTGCTGGTAACCTATCTGCTAAATGTAATACAGGATTAGTCAGCGTAATTACAACCTTCTGGAAATGGCTAGAATTCCTACAAGCCATTTTGCATGACAGCCTTGCTCGCTTTGGAGGCCCTGATGCTAGTGATTATCTCTTGTGCGATATCTTTTAGAATTTTACCTGCAAGTGTCGTTTGGCTGCCGTGGGAGTTGATGAGTGGGGTAATTTTTGACTGTTATTGGAATTGAAGAGTTATTGTCTGTATGTAATAACGAATACATTGTTTTCTTGGGGGGGTGGGGGGGAAGTGCATCAGGCACATGTGAAAATTAACCATTGAATTAGCCTGAGATGCACTTTATTTCCTATTAAAATGCCCATGACGTTCTGCAAAAACATAAAACCTCCTATCAGCATTGATAAGAAATCTAGAGGGAATTTGCACCAAGTACTATACCAATGGGGTTGGTTTGAGGAAACACCCCCACCCCAGCAATATCTGTTTCATCTCCTAATCCCAACATGGAATAGACAACAAGACCCCAAGAGAAGGCTTTACTTATCCCACTTTCTACCCAGGCTCAGGAGCTCAGGGCTACCATAACCTGAAATCAGACCACAGCTCCCCCTCTGCAAAGGAATTATGTTCCAAGAGGACCAAAATTGGGTCCCATGAAACTCTCCCCCTTCAGTTCATCTCTTTTTATATTGATTCCAAGATCACATCTCCCAGTACAACACAGAGCGGGAGGAGGATGAATGGCACATGGGGATGGGTATTCTCTTTGGAAATGCTCTGAGGCAGAAGAGCCTTGGGAGCAGAAATGGTCAAGATCCACCTTGTGAAACAGAGAGACTGATGAGTACCTGCTGGAAGTTGGGCCAGGTTTGTGCAAACCACTCCATCCTCTAGTTGTAGGTCTGAGGAGAGGCCCTGCCAGATGCCAAGGATACATCCAGGTGGGTTTAAGTCTCTCCACATTCCCTGCCCTTATCAAACATGGAGCCAGCCAAAGTAAGAGAAGGATGCGATCAAAAGCAAAGATGCACTTGTAAGCAGAACTAACAATGGAGAAAATGTAATCTATGAACTAGCTTTCCAAGACTGTAGAAGTAAAGGATAAAGATGAAATGGCATGGGGACTTCCCTGGTGACGTAGTGGTTAAGAATCCGCCTGCCAGTGCAGGGGACACGGGTTTGAGTCCTGGTCTGGGAAGACCCCACATGCCGTGGAGCAACTAAGCCCGTGTGCACATCTGCTGAGCCTGCGCTCTAGAGACTGTGAGCCACAACTACTGAGCCCGCGCGCCTAGAGCCCATGCTCTGCACCAGGAGAAGCCACCATAATGAGAAGCCTGTGTACCACAGTGAAGATTAGCCCCCGCCGGCTGCAACTAGGGAAAGCCCGCACGCAGCAATAAAGACCCAACGCAGCTAAAAATAAATTAATTTTAAAAAAATGATGAAATGGCATGAGATGATAATCAACACAGAGTGAAAATGGTAGAAATACAACCCATGGATAAGAAATATTCCTGAAAATGCTGGAACAAAAGGAGCAGAAATATAATAACCAACACAAAAGAAATATATTTTTCTTAGTGTAAAAAGATCAAGATTTTAATAGGAAAAAAACCATACCTGGGTATAGCTTGCAAATCCAGAGTAAAGAGAATTTCATTAAAGCAACCAGACAGAAAATAATAGTTTACCAACAAATGGAAAAAAAAAAAGCTTAACTTAAATCTTTATTCACCAGCTCCAAATGGAGTAAGACCTGCTCCTCTAAAGAGGAAACTCATGATCTAAGCATACCATTCCAAACCAAATTTAATTCATGAGTACAAGCAGTGGAAAGATATCTTCAGAAATCTAAGAATCAGAAGCAATTTCACTCCCATGGCCTTCCTTAAAAATTATTCAAAGACCTACTCAATAGGACATGAAAAAGAATCAAAAGTAATAACTTGAAAATAAGGAAGTCAAGATATAAAAGGATTGGTGGTCCATGTGAATCAGCCTACCAATAATTCTGTGTTTTAAAAAATTAGTTCCAGAGTTAAATACATAAACTAAAAAATGTTTTTGGAAAAAAAACATGAATTAAACAAAAAACCTTTGTGTCATTGGGTCTATAATATTTTGGTTCCTAAGATATTTTAAGGTAAGATAAAAAAAACTAAAGTAAAGTAAAAACATGCTCAATTTCTTACTTTAATTGGAGGGTAGGCAAAAGGCATTGTTTTGTTTGATCATTAGAGAAAAACATAGGTTAAAATATATGTTTCATTACATTAAAAGTCAACATGATTTCCTTCCCATTTAGGTTACCACAGAGCACTGAGTAGAGTTCCCTGTGCTATACAGTATGTTCTCAATAGTTATCTATTTTATACATAGTATCAATAGTGTATATATGACAATCCCAATCTCCCAATTCATCCCACCTCCACTTCCCCCGTGGTATCCATATGTTTGTTCTCTACGTCTGTGTCTCTATTTCTGCTTTGTAAATAAGATCATCTACATGAACTTTTTCAGGTTCCACATATATGTTAATATACGATATTTGTTTTTCTCTTTCTGACTTACTTCACTCTGTATGACAGTGTCTAAGTCCATCCACGTCTCTACAAATGACCCAATTTCGTTCCTTTTTATGGCTGAGTAATATTCCATTGTATATATACACCACATCTTCTTTATCCATTCCTCTCTTGATAGACATTTATGTTGTTTCCATGTCCTGGCTATTGTAAATAGTGCTGCAATGAATATTGGGGTGCATGTGTCTTTTTTGAAAATTTATTTATCTTATTTATTTATTTTTGGCTGCATTGGGTCTTTGTTGCTGCGCACAGGCTTTCTCTAGTTGTGGCGAGCAGGGGCTATTCTTTTCTGCGGAGCACGGGCTTCTCATTATGGTGGCTTCTCTTGTTGCGGAGCACAGGCTCTAGGCGCACAGGCTTCAGTAGTTGTGGAGTGCAGGCTCAGTAGTTGTGGTACATGGACTTAGTTGCTCTGCAGCATGTGGGATCTTCCCGGACCAGGGCTCGAACCCGTGTCCCTTGTATTGGCAGGTGGATTCTTAACCACTGTACCACCAGGGGAGGTTTTCTCAGGGTATATGCCCAGTAGTGGGATTGCTGAGTCACATGGTAGTTCTATTTTTAGTTTTTTAAGGAATGTCCATACTGTTCTCCATAGTGGCTGTACCAATTTACATTCCCACCAACAGTGTAGGAGGATTCCCTTTTCTCCACACCCTTTCCAGCATTTAATATTTGTAGATTTTGTGATGATGGCCATTCTGACCGGTGTGAAGTGATACCTCATTGTAGTTTTGATTTGCATTTCTCTGATAATTAGTGATGTTGAACATTTTTTCATGTGTTTGTTGGCCATCTGTATGTCTTCTCTGGAGAAACATCTATTTAGGTCTTCCGCCCATTTTTTGTTGGGGTTGTTTGTTTCTTTCATATTGAGCTGCATGAGCTGTTTGTATATTTTGGAGATTAAGCCTTTTTCTGTTGCTTCATTTGCAAATATTTTCTCCCGTTCTGAGGGTTGTCTTTTTGTCTTGTTTATGGTTTCCTTTGCTGTGCAAAAGCTTTTAAGTTTCATTAGGTCCCATTTGTTTATTTTTGATTTTATTCTCATTACTCTGGGAGGTGGGTCAATAAAGATCTTGCTGCAATTTATGTCAAAGAGTGTTCTGCCTATGTTTTCCTCTAAGAGTTTTAGTGTCTGGCCTTACATTTAGGTCTTTAATCCACTTTGAGTTTATTTTTGTGTATGGTATTAGGGAGTGTTCTAATTTCATTCTTTTACATGTAACTCTCCAGTTTTCCCAGCAGCACTTATTGAAGAGACTGTCTTTGCTCCATTGTGTATTCTGGCCTCCTTTGTCATAGATTTGGTGACCATAGGTGTGTGGGTTTATCTCTGGGCTTGCTGTACCGTAGAAACTAACACAACATTGTAAAGCAACTATACTCCAATAAAAATTTTAAAAAAATGAAAAGGCAGTCTACTGAGAGAAGATATTTGCAGATGATTTATCTGATAAGGGGTTAATATCCAAAATATACAAAGAATGCATACAACCCAACATCAAAGGCAAACAAACAAACATACAAACAACCCAATTAAAAAATGGGCAGAGGACCTGAATAGACATTTTCCAAAGAAGACATACAGATGGCCAACAGACACATGAAAAGGTGCTCAACATCACTAATCATCAGGGATATGCAAATCAAGACCACAAGGAAATATACCTCACACCTGTCAGAATGGCTATTATCAAAGACCACAAATAACAAGTGTTGGAGAGGATGTGGAGAAAAGGGAACCCTTGAGCACTGTTGGTGGGAGTGTAAACTGGTAAAACCACTATGGAAAACAGTATGGCGGTTCCTCAAAAAATTAAAAAGAGAATTACCATACAATCCATCAATTCCACTTCCACTAATTTGAGAAGATATATGCTCCCCTATGTTCACTGTAGCATTACTTATAATAGGCAAGATATGGAAACAATCGAAGTGTCCATCAATAGATGAGAGGATAAAAAAGATGTGATGTATATACACACACAATGGAATATTATTCATTCATAAGAAGACAGAAATCCTTCTATTTGCAACAGCATGGATGGACCTAGAGGGTATTATGCTAAATAAAATAAGTCAGATAGAGAAAGACAGATACTATATGACTTCACTTATGTGTGGAGTCTAGAAAACAAAACAAATAAATAAACATAACAAAATAGAAACAGACCCATAGATACAGAGAACAAACAGGTGCCTACCACGAGGGAGAGTGCTAAGGGGATGAAAAGAAAAAGAAAATCAACTATGTGAGGTAATTAGCTTGATGGTGGTGATCACTTCACCATGTATATTTATATGAAATCATCATGTTGTATACCTTAAATGTATACAGTTTTGTCAATTATACCTTAATAAAGCTGAAAAAAGATTAAAAATTAAAATTTACATAATTAAAATGCATCCACTTAAATGAGTTTTGACAAATTTATTTAACCATGGAATGACCACCACAATCTAGATAAAAAACATTTCTATCACCCAAAAACGTTCCCTCTTTCCAATCAATGCCCACCAGTACTCCCAGCCCCAGGTATCAGTGGTTCTGCTTTTTGTCACTATAGATTGGATTTTAATCTTGCCTATTACTGAATATCATCAGAATGAAATCATATAGAATGTACTCTTCTGTGTCTGGCATCTTTTTCTCAGATTAATGTTTTTGCAATTGATCCTTGTTGCTTTATGTAGCAGTGGTTCATTCTTTTCACTTTCAAGTAGTATTCCATTACATGGATATATTGGAATCTGTTTATCCATTTATTCGTTGATGGGCATTTTTGTTATTTCTAGTTTTGGGCTATTAAAAATAAAGCTGCTATGAGTATTCCAAAAAAAAAAAGTCAACATGAGCACAAAACACAGGATGCTTGTTATGCAAATCAATACAGAAGACGCAACAAAGGTAAATACATGACCAAAAGTTTGTGCACTCAGAGACAGAGTAAAGAAGACACATCAGAAAGCAAGTTCTTGGAGGCTTCTAAGACCCTCTGGTGCTTTTCCTTTAGATGTTCCTACACCGAGGCTGAAGAGCTGTTTAGAGAGTTCCCACTGCCAATTGCTCCCTGGTTTGAGACTTTCTCCAGGGATTGCTTCTCCAAATCTCTTCCTGTTCATTGTGACTTCCCCTTTGTCCCTTGTCTAATTTGTGTAAGTACAAATCCCCTCTCCCTGGTTCCCTGGCCCCCAAAGATTGATGATTTGACTTGAGGTGCACTGGTCTAGTAATCCCTTGAAATCAACTTTTCCATTATGATCCCTAAATTCAATCCACAGTAAGCCATGGAGGGGCATCTTCTGTTACATTTCCATCCTTGGTGACCATAACTCCCTCCAGCTTCCACATCTAGAAGGTAGAGGATTAGATTTAAACTGGGCTATAATATGAAATGAAAGAGTTTTCCATTCTCCTAATAAAAGCATAGACTCTCAGATTACAAATAAATCTAATCATGAACATTTTGTACAGAAACAAATCTAATTATATACAGTGATGTATAGTTATGTACATCAAAAACAAAAATGATTTTTAAAAAGAAGAATAAGTATAGATTGGGCAACAGCAAGTTATTTTCAGATAACCTTTCAGAAGATTGGGGTATTAGTCTGCAAGGACTGAAGCCTCCTGGCAGCACCGACATGAGTGATCTTGGTAGCGTATCCTTCAGCCCCAGTCAGACCTTCAGACCCTGCAAGGACTGGGGCCATAGACAGCTTGCTGCAACCTTGACAGACCCTAGACCCGAACCATCCTGCGTCTGGATTCCCGACTTTCAGGAACTGTCTGAATAATGAGTGTTTGCTTTAATCTGCTAAACGTGGGGGGGGGGGTATTTGTTACACGGCAATAGATACCGAATACAGATTTGGGCACCTCAAAGTTGGGTTCTGATCTAACAAAACCCTAAAATGTGGCTTTGAACCACCAAAATTCCTCAAGCCAGAAGCCGGTTGAGGAAATGACCCAATCACAAACATGTGTACCTTTCATGATAGCAGGATGCCTCAGAGGGAAGAACCAAGAGCCCAGAGGTGAACCAAGAGCCATGGAGAAAAAAAAAACTCTTGGGCATGGGTAGGACTGAATCCTAATCAAGGAGCTTCTGACAGTGGCTCAGCTGGATTTCAGAATTTCTGGGGATTTCTGACCCCTGTATTCCTCCCATTTTCTCCTTTCCTGAGCAAGAGTATAATCCATTCCTATCCCACTAGTGTATGTTGGCCATGTAGGGGACAAATAACTTGTTTCTTTAGTTAAAAACCTTCAAATTAAGAGGAACTGTTCTGGAGGAATGACATCTGAGGAAACTTATCTGCATCTAAACTGGATGCAGATGATGAGCTTCTGGAATTTGGACCAATGCTGGTAATGGGATGGGAGAGAGTTTTTTGGGCCTTGGGGAAGGGTGAGGATGGGCTGTGATAGATAGGGTCCAAGGTGGCCTTCAATAATCCCAGCCTCCTGGCAGTCACATCTTTATACAGCCCCCTCTACATTGTACTAGGGTTCGTCTGTAGAACCAGTGGAATACAGCATAAGTGATGGTATGTCTCTTCTAAGATTGCATTATAAAAGTTACTGTGGATTATACCTTAGTTTCTCCCTCCCTTTCTTGGATCCCTGACTCTGGGGGAAGTCATGTCATGAGCAGCCCATGTGGCAAAGAACCAAAACTTCTTCCAAATCTACATGAATGAACACTGAAGTGTTTCCTCTAGCCCTACTCACATCTCCAGAGATGGCAAGGCCTGGAGCAGTCAACAACTTGACTTCAACCTCATGGCAGAGCCTGAGCCGGAAGCACCAATCAAGACATGCCCAGATCAAAAAACCCTCAGAAACCATGTCAGATAATAACAGTTTTTTTGTTTTAAGATGCTAAATTTGGAGACAATTTGTTGCACTGCAATGGGTAACTAATATAGCATCAGAAAGCAAAAATCATGTAATAGTTTTGGCATTGAAACATTTGTTGAAACAAAATTACAGAAGGAGATTATAGTCTTTTAAAATCACTATTTCTGTCTAATAATATAAGGAATGACATAGACATTCTTTCTATGTCAATAAGAATATGATCCCCCAATATTCTATGCTCCTAGTTTTTTGGTGATTATGCACAGTGCCATAATGAACATTCTTAACAATGCAGTTTTTCGACTTTACGTCCAAAGTGTTCTCTACAAATATTGAACCAAATTGTACTTCCCCAAGGTCCACATTTGTCCACACTCATTTTTTTTAACACTTTGTTTCTCCAGCTTTCTCACCTTTTATCTGGGAGTATGTCATATCATATTAGATGCTCTCTGGTACTTATTAAATATTCAGAACTATTTTCTGCTTAAAATTGTTCTCTTCCAGAGAACAAATAGTTCACAAGTGTGAACTGTTTTCTTATTTTGAGAAAAGAAAAACTTCACACACATACAAGTGTGTTTTCTGGTCAGAAAAAAAAAACAAACATTAGGTGTGTGGCGTGGCAAAGAAATACAAGAGTTTTAGAATCAGACAGTTATGTCTTACCACTTCTGAGCCTTATTATCCCAATTCTATATCCATAAATTTGGGATAATAAGAGTAGGTACAATACGAATTTGTTACAAGGATGAAATAAGATAGAATATGTTTCTTAAAAAACATTTAAGAAACGATAAACCTTGCACTCATGTTAATTATCTGAGTTACTACCATTAGTGTAACCATTTTAATAGTCAATTCAATTAAATATTCATTAAACAATACAGTTTTCTAGGGCTAAGCATGGGAAGACCACAAAGATTATTAAGATGTGCTCCTACCTTGGGATAAGTCCACTAGTTATAGCCCAAGGCATAATGAAATAAGTACTAAATTATGACAGAACCTACAAGCTTAGAGAAAAGAATTTTGACTTCTACATTTAAGTTTGTATTTTTGGCTCAACTTTTTGTTCAGCTAGCTATATGTTGGCTTACGTCTACCTACATTAATTTGGTGTATCTGGAAATAAAATGACCTGGTCAGCAATTTGAACATCTGACCCAAATGGAGTCTGGAGAATAGTCTTCGAACAGTGTCCAAAGGTGGGTGATTTCATCTAGAATGCCAAGATCTTGTAAAAATAACCATGTGATTTGGTTCAGGATCTTTTCAAGAGGCAAAAATATGAGTGGGCTCCAGAAGTCTGCTTTTCTTTTGTTTTTGAGTAATACTCTTTAATTTTCCTCAAATGCACATTTTACTTTGGAGACACTTAGCTCACACGTGTTAGATAGCCCATCTCCCTCTTACCCTGGAGGGAGCGCTAAGGGCTAGAAGTTCACAGAGTTAGAGAGTCAAGACCCCTAGGTCCTCACGAAAGACCTATCATCTGATACTGCCTTTCCCTCCTTGGTGCAGCCAGAATTTAACTTAAAATGGAGCCAGGAAATGTCCTTGTGTGTGGTGGTGGCCATGGAGGGAGCCCAGCCTCATGGCTTGTCTTGGAAGCTCCACTTCTCCAGCTTTCTAAAATCATGCTGCAAACATTGTTCATCAAGGTCACTACATCACTTCCCCATTAGTGGGGAGTGGGGGGGAGACAATAAACAATGACTTGTCACTTTGAGAATATTTTATTAAGGACTTCATTTTATAGAGAAAAATCTAGGGGAGAAAAATGTATCCCCTGAGTAATCAATATGTTTAACAGATGACTGTTTATTTTCAAATGTGGGTAACAAAAATTGGGCAGATAGAGGGATGATAATTCAGGTGGGATGGAAACTGTTCTGGTTAACCAGTTTATTCATGTCTGTCTCTCGTCACCTGTAATATTCTTCTACTGCACTGGTGGTTCCCCCATTTCAGGGTGTGTAGGAATCACCTGGAAAAGAATGATTTTAAAAATCTGATTCATGTTGCCTTCCTCCACACTGCAAGGCTGAGTCAAAAGGGAAAGAGAAGTGGTTTGTAAATGAATATCACGAATCATCCTCAAAATTCAGGGGCAGTCAACTGACTTGGAAACAACTACCCAAAGTTATTTTTTTCTTATTCAGAATTTGAGATCTGGCTGGAGAAGAATTGGTGGAGGCTGGAAATAAAGTTTTTGGAGATGTAACTTTATAGAGCTTTCTGTTTAGAAAAGTAACAGTCACCTACAGTTTTTATTGTTGTGGTCAGTGCAGCCTGACTGCTGCGTGTGTGTGTGTGTGTGTGTGTGTGTGTGTGTGTGTATGCACACGTGTGAGAGAGAGAGAGAGACTCTAAAGCTCTTTAGATCTTTAGAATATAATGAAATCATATTACTTCTGAAGGCTATCTTTCTAACATATGATGCCAGTTATTTTGTTAGAATTTTAGACTAACAGTTTCTTTGCCCAGGTCACCTGGTTGGCATTTGGAATCTCATGTGAGTTCTTGTCTGTAGAAAATGTGAGCTGTCTGTATCAGTGATTGGATGGCACACACATGGCACGTGCTGGAGGTCAGGCTGCCAGAATCTCATCAGTCACAGGTCCTCAAGAGCTTTGGTCCAGTGATGTCTGGTAGATCCAGAGAGGAGCTGGAAAATGCCATTGTCGATGAACCCAAAGAGAATATCTGGTCTGCTTTGCTTGTACTTCTCTGAGAGTTTCAGAGTGGAGACAGGAATCAGAGAGTAACAGCAGCTGGGTTGTGTTTGTTACATTTTTAAAAGCCAATACAGCAACCTGAAGAGCAGATGTTTTACTAAAAATCTCATGGTACAGAAATGCCAAGAGCTTTATTCCAGAGACAGATCATCAAAGACAGGAAACAGGATTAGAAACCAAATTTCCTGAGTTCCTGGTTTGCATTGATCTTGCATCTTCTAACTCCTGTGGTCAGGTTGGGCTGGGAAGATGACCAGCAGACCAGGGCAACCTGGCGGAGAGGCCTTTTTGTCTTCAGAGCACTGGGTGCTGCCTATGCAATGGCCACCTTATGCAAAAGTAAGGCTCCGCTGCTGACTGGGGCTTGAAATTCCTTTAATGGGGAACGTATACCCATTTCTCAGTGAGAGCTAAGGCTTAAACTCCTGCAACTCAGCGAGGGGGAAAGAGTGACTGACTTCCACATCCCAGTAGCTGTACATGGTGTGAGGAAGGGGTAGGTGGTGGTCTGAGAGACCCCAGAGGCAGGAACAGGACAGGCAGGAAGATCCAAGGCTGCCTGTGCCTGCCTCCTGTGTGCCGTGCTCCTTTGTTGTTTCTGGTCATAGGAAATGTTGCTGTTCTGTGATGCTTTCCTCTCTCTTACTCTAGTTGCTTTAAACCCAGTCAATACTAGGAGTTGCATTTTCTCTTTTCCCCTCACTTCTAACTTTCTCCATCTTTCTCTCAAAGAGATCACCTAAATTCTCTTCCTAGGGAAGCCTATTATGGGTAGGGAATGGAAAGGAAAGAAAGAAGGGGAAGTGATGAGAAGGAAAAGGAAGAGGAAGTTATATTTCTAATAACTGCATGGACGGTGCAGTCATTTCCTTTTTGTGTGAGAGCTAGAAGGGTCCCTCAGGAGGCAACCTGAGGACAAAAAAGGTTAGTGGTTTCTTCAAGGGAATGCAGTCACCAAGAGCAAAGAGGAGACTCACATTTGGTTATGCAAATATACTATTTTTTTCCTTAAATTTTCACCCACTATTTTAGTAATCATCTATGGATCTTTCTGGAAATAATCAATACTGTGGTGTTTACTAGTGGGGATTCTATTTCTCTCATTCTTGCTACATTCCTTTATTAGAAGCAAGAGATGTCCCTTCTCCTCCAATGATTTAATGATTTATCTATTCAATTAATTATTATTTATATCAGTGTGGATTAATGGATATTTATTGTATATTTGGGCTACGTCCAATTCTACCATATTTTATTTTCTTGCTCAAATTGTTCCAGCTTTGGCCACTGAGATCTCCCTCAGTTTAACTAGCATCTGTATCTCTTTGATATGTCCCCATCTTTTTTTTTTTGAAACGCTTCCTTATTTTTTGGTACCATAAAATGTTCCAGGCTCATCTCATATTTTCCCTGCCCAACCTGTAATCAACCATTTCTCCAAGAGTCCCTGGTTCCTTTTATTGGAGAATAGTATTTAAAAATCAACATCTGGTTGCTGAGTATGCTAATTGCTACTGGAGTGTCACTACTTCTAGGCTTGTTCTAAGCTAGAAAATAGATATAGGTTTACTCACTCACACATTCTCACACAGATTTGTATGCACGTATATTAGAAACCATGAGTTTATACTGATAGTTCTGATTCCAATCCCAAACCACAAGCATTCCCTCTTTCCCATTTGTAACTTCTTTCTCTGAGAAAGTGAGAAATCTGGCTTTCATTGTCTACTATGTTTACTTATTTGATCTTCCCTAGTATACACATTAAGTAGTTTCAGAATTGCTAACCCATCTCTCTGTGAGAAACACATTTACAACTAGAATACAGTATTTGTCTTTGTGAACTTAGCTTACGGTATCTAATCAAAATAGTATTTCCAAAATTACTTCGACTTGTTCTTTTCTTCTCCTTCAGTGAGATTGTGTTATTCATTTGCAACACAGTTAGGTTCATTTGTGGCTATTTGTATTCTACTCTGGGATCTCCCAACATCCTGGTTGATTTGAATCCATTCATGTTTTGGCTACATGAAACATTACTAAGTTTCTAAGAATCAAAGCTGTACAAAAAGTATACTCAGAACTGTCACTCCTTCCTCACCCCTACATCCCCACTTCCATTCTTCTCTTTTTTCCCCACATACCTCCAATAGGTGAACAGACTATTTAGTTTTTGGCTTATCCTTCCTTTATTTCTTTCACACAAATAATCAGATACAATTGTATTTTCTTATATTGTTTTCTCTCTTTCATGAAGGATCGCATACTATAGATACTCTTCTGTATTTTTTTCCCTCTTAACAGTATGTCCTGGAAAGCATTCTATATCAGTTCATAGAGATCTACCTTATTCTTAAACAAACAAACAAACAAACAGAAAAACAGCAGAATAATACACTGTATGGATGTATCGTAGCTTATTCAACCCCTCTTTATTGTATGCATATGAAATTTAGTATTGCTTAAGGTGTACCTTTAGGGTGGATTTCTGGAAGTGTGATTGCTGGGTCCAAAGGTAAGTGCATATGTAGTTTGGTTAAGTATTGTCAAATTATCCCTCAGAAGGTTGTACCAGTTTGCATTCTCCCCAGCAACGTTTACTTCTTCACAGCCTCATCAACAGAATGTGTTCTCATACTTTTTTATTTTTGCCAATTTGATAGGTTAGAAATTATATGTCTATATTGGTCTAAGTTCCATTTCTCTAATTATGAGTGAGTTTGAATAGTTTTTCATCTATGTGAGAGCTATTTTAACATATTTTTCAGGTATTATTTGTTCATATTAGCTTCCCATTTATCCACAGGGATTTCGGTATTTTTGTACAATAATTTTCTATATTAAGGATCTTATACCTTTGTCATATTGCAAAAATTTCTTCCAGTTTGTCACTTGTCTTTTGACATTGTTCATGGTAATTTTTGCCATGCAAAAAGGTGTTTAACTTCTGTGTAGTCAAATGGATTTTAACAGAGAGAAAGCCTTTCCCTACATTTAGGTTAAAGAAGAAGTTACCACCTGGGAACCTCAATCTTAATGTCCTGAGGAGTCAGCAGATAGAGTTTGGGACTGTCAGAAAGACTGAAAATTGAAGGGGAAAATTTAAAAAAAGGGAGCCATAGAGAGGGAAACTTCAAAATATGTGTATTAACACTACTCAAATCTTTAACTGATATCTGAAATATGCATAGGTGGACAAGACTCCAAAGAGCTCAAGGGATCCTTCATTTGAAAGACTTAAAAAAGCTGAGCAGAGAATTCAACTGTTGCCTACCACATAGGACATAGAATATGTAGTTTGAGTTCTGCCCAGTTAGAGAGGTATGGAAAGCTTTCCAGTGGAACACCAGAAGGGCCATGCCTTAGGTATAAAAAACTATGTCCCAGGAAAGGGGATTTCCTCAAGGACTACAAGTAGAATTAAAAGATACTAAAGGCAAAACCAAAAAGATTCTTCCTGACAATGAATTAAACCAAGCCTCTACGGATTCAAGTTTATCTGCTACTGATTTAACAGCATGCTGGAATAAAACTCAACACTCTTTAGAGGAAAATAACAGGATCTAGAATGAGTAGTATACACAGTGTCCAATATACAATAAAATATTACCAGACATGTGAACAAGTTGGAACATGTAATCCATAATCAAGAGAAAAATCAGTCGATAGAAAAAGACACCAAAAATAACTCCAGTGTTGAAATTAGAAGACAAGCACTTTTTAAAAAATATGATGAATTTATTAAAGAGTGGACAGAACATAATAAATGAAATTTTCAGGAGACTTTTGGAAATTTTGTATATTTTAAAAACCCAAGCAGGATAGAACTGAAAAATACAATACTATAAATAAAAAATTGGGACTTCCCTGGTGGCTCAGTGGTTAAGAGTCTGCCTGCTAATGCAGGGGACACGGGTTCAAGCCCTGGTCTGGGAAGATCCCACATGCCGCGGAGCAACTAAGCCCATGTGCCACAACTACTGAGCCTGCGCTCTAGAGCCTGCGAGCCACAACTACTGAGCCCGCATGCCACGACTACTGAGGCCCGCGCGCCTAGAGCCCATGCTCCACAACAAGAGAAGTCACCACAATGAGAAGCCCGCATACTACAACGAAGAGTAGCCCCCGCTCGCCACATCTAGAGAAAGCCTGCACACAGCAGCAAAGACCCAATGCAGCCAAAAAAATTAATTAATTAATTAAAAAAATTAATTGGGTGGAATTAACAACAGATTGGACGCAACAGAGGAAAATGTCAGTGAACATGAAGACATCAATAGAAATCCTTTGAGCTAAAGCTCAGAGAGAAAAAGATTGATAAAAATGAACAGAGCCTTAGTGACCTGTGGGACAGAATCACACACTCTAATATACATGCACTTGGAGTCTCAGAGAAAGATAAGACAGAATGGAACAGAAAAGGTATCAGCCAATTTTTAAAAAAATGACAGCACACAAATCCAGAAAGCTCACAAGATTCAGACAGAGAGGATTGAAACCAACCAACCAACCAAACATAAAAACAGAAGCACATCATAGTAAAACTGCTGAAAATCAAAGATAAAGAATAAATTGTAAAAGTAGCCAGAGAAGAAGGAACATTAGAAACAGAAAAGAAATGATAAGAATGATGGTTGACTTTCATTAGAAATTGTAGAGCCAGAAGACAGTGGAGAAAGATATCTCTAAAGTGCTGGAAAAAAAAAAAAAAACCAACTTTCTCCCTAGAGTTTTAGAGCCAGCAAAGATATGTATCAAAAATGATTTAAGGCATTTTCAGGTAAAGGAAAGCTGAGAAAATTTGTCATTAGCAGACCTGTACTAGAAGAAATGTTAAGGAAGTTTCTTCAAGCTGAACAAAATGAAATTGCATGGAAATTTAAACCTAAAGGAAAGATGAACAGTGAAAATGCAAAATGTGTAGGTAAATATTAATGACACCTTCCTTCTTGTCTTAAACTTTTTAGAATTCAATTGGCTATTTAAAGCAAACGTAATCGTAGTTATTTTGGTTTTATAATGTATATGGAAGTAAAATATATGGCACCTTAGCACAAAAGATGGGATTTAAAGTACTTGGAATTATACTATTATAAAGTTCTTATGTTATACATGAATTGTTATTAATTAAAGGCAGACTGTCATAGTAAAAAATATATATTTTAATAGAGAAGGTAAACTGAGACAAAAAAGTAAAATACTCAGTTAATCTGGAAGAAGGCATGGAAGAAGGAACAAAAACTAATGACTTAAGGAGACAGACATACCATAGTAGTATAGTAGACTTATACCCAACATTATCAGTAACTATATTAAATATAAATGGACTGAACATTCCCATTAAAAAGCAATTAAATTGTCATATGGGGTTTAAAATAAGCAAAATCTCATCTATATGCTTTGAAGATAAAGATACAGACAAGAAAAAGATATAGCTTGCAACTAGAACATGAGAGCCTAAATTAATATCAGATAAAGCAAACTTTAAGACAAAGAGTGTTACCAAGGATAAAGAGGGTCATTTCATGAAGATTAAAAGACCACTTCATCAAGAAGGCAATAATCTGAAATAGGTATGCACCATAACAGACATTCAAAATACATGAAGCAGGGGAACTTCCCTGACGTTCCAGGGTTTAAGTATCGACGCTCCCACTGCAGGGAGCATGGGTTCAATCCCTGGTTTGAGAACTAAAATCCCGCATACCACGTGGCCTGGCCAAAAAAAAAAAAAAAAAAAAAGCATGAAGCAGAAATTGACAGAACCAAAGGGAGAAACAGACAAATCCAATAATTGGTGAAAGAAATAGACAGGAATTCAATATGGCTTAAAAGATGTGAACAACACTATCATCCAACTCTATCTATTTAGCATTTATAGACATTTATTAAAAACTACACCCAGAACTACAGTTGCTGTTCGTAAGACAAATCTCAATAAAAATTTTAAAATATCAAAATAATACAGAATATTTTCCCTATTGATAATGGAGTTAAATTAGAGATCAATAACAAAAAGATATCTGGAAAAATCTCCGAAATAAATATTAAGCAACTCATTTCTGTGAATCCAAGAAGGAATCTCTAGGGGAGTTAGACAATATTTCAAACTGAACGATAATGAAAGCAAAACATATCAGATTTGGTGGGTGTAGTGAAAAGAGTCCTCAGAGGGAAATTTATAGCTTGAAGCGTTTATCTTAGAAAATAAAAAAAGGTTTAAGTAAATGATGTAAGTTTCCACCTTAAGAGCTAGAAAAAGAAGAGCGAAGTAAGTAGCATAAAGGGAATGATAAAGATTAGAGAGAAATCGATAAAGTAGAAAATAAACTCTAGAGAAAATCAACAAACCTAAAAGTCTGTTCTTTGAAATGATTAAAAATTGACAGATCAAGAGAAAAAGAGATAAAGGACTAGCTAACAAGATCAAGAATGAAAGAGGGAATATCGTAACATATAGGACAGAGATTAAAATACAATAAGGGAATATTATGAACAACTTTATGCACATAAATTCAAGAACTTAGAACAAATTCCTGGAAAAACACAACTTTCAAGAGCAAGCAAAAAAACAAATGGGGGGAGCTAAAAATATCTATTAAATGAATTTAATTTGTGATGGAAACATTCTACAAAGAAAGCTCTAGGTCCAGATGGTTTTCTGTTGAATCCTATCAAACATTTGAAGACAAAATTATACCAGTCTTACACAAAACTCTTTCAAAAACCCATATAATACTGATATGAGAACTAATAAGTACATTGCAAAGAGAAAATTATAAACCAATATTTTCATTACATAGGTAGAAATGTATAATAAAATATTAAAGATTGCATCCAGCAATATATATACAAAGAAAAATATGTCACCAAGTGGTGTTTACTCCAAGAATGCAGTGTTGATTTAACATTCAAATATCAATGACATCTACAACATTGACAAAATAAAGGAGAAAAATTATGTGATTATATAATGCAGAAAAAAATTTGACAACCTCCAACATCAGTTCATGGTTATAAAAAGTCTTAGCAAACTAGAAATAGAAACTCATTTCCTCAATTTTGAAACAGCACATCTACAGTAAACCTATAGTTAACATATCTAATGGAGAAATATTGCCCGCTTTCCTCACTAAGAGGGAGAACAAGGTGAGAATGTCCACTTTCACCACTTCTATTTGACATTACACTGGAGGTCCTAGCTGTGCAACAGCTAGGCAATAAAAAGAAATAAATGACAAGTATTGTAAAGGAAGAAATAAATCTGTCTTAATTTGCAGATGAAATAGTTGTTTAAATAAAAAATATGAAAGACTTCACCAAAAATACCCCCAAACTCTACCAGAACTAGTAAATCAATACACGGTTACAGGATACAAACTCAGTATCCAAAATAAATTTTATTTTTATACACTATCAATAAACAATTGGAAAACAAAATGTAAAATTAAATTAAATTTATAATATCATTAAAAAACATGAAGTTCTTAGGAATATATTTTACAATAAAAATTCAAACAGTGCAAGATCTGTATATAGAAAACTATAAGACATTGCAGAAGGTAATTAAAGAAAACTTAAATAAGTGGAAAAGTATATCATGTTTGTGCATGGAAAGATTCAGTATTGCTGTGATGTTCATTTTCCTTAAATTGGTCTTTAGAGTCAACACCATCTCAGTCAAAGTCGCAGCAGGACTTTTTGTAGAAACTCACAAGCTGATTTGACAATTCATGTGGAAATACAAATAGCCTAAAATAACCAAAGCAACTATGAAAAAATTTGAAGGAATGTGCAGGCCTTGTACTATCTGATTTTAGAGTTAATGCTAATGCCCCGATAACCCAGGCAGTATGGGATTGGCATAAAGATAAACAAATAGATCAGTAGAACACCATAGAGTCCAGAAATCGACCCACAAATATATGTTCATTTGATTTTTTACAAAGGTACAAAGGAAATAAAATGATGAAGAGATAAATTTTTTCAGCAAATTGTGCAACAAACAGCTAAATATCCGAACGGTAAAAAAATGAACCTTGACCTATTCCTCACATAATACACAAAAATTAATTTGAAATTGACCATAGACTTAAAGTGAAAGTGAAAACTATAAAACTTTTATAAGAAAACATAGGATATCCTCTCTTTGGCATTGGGGTAAACTAAGATTTCTTAGAAAAACGATAAAAAGCACTAACCATTCAATTAAATATTGATTGATTGGATTTTTTTCAAAATTAAAAAAAAAATTGTTCTCCAAAAGACACCAGTAAGAAAGCAAAAAGACAAGCCATGACCTTGGAGAAATTATTTGCAACACATGTATCTGACAAAAGACTTTTATCCAGAATATATAAAGACCTCCTCTAACTTAGTAACAAAAAGACATAATCTAAGAAAAATTACACAAGAGACTTGAAAGACACTTCACAAAAGAAGATAAAAGAATGGTAATGAGCACATTAAACTTTTCTCAATCTTATTAGTCATCAGGGAAATTGAAATTAAAACCACAATGAAATACCACGACACACCCACTGCAGTGTGTTAAACTAAAACGATTGATGAAATTCAATCATGGTAACAATATGGAACAAGGGGAACTTTCATAATTGCTGTTGGTAGTGTAAAATAGTAATACCCATTTTGGAAAACAGTTTGGCAGTTCCTTATAAAGTTAATTATATACCCACCCTACGACCAGCACTTTCCTCCCTAGGTATTTACCCAAGAAAAATGAAACCCTGCTCACAAAATGACTTATACAAGAATGTTTATAACAGCTGTATCAATAATAGTCAAAAACTGGAAACGACCCGAATGTTCATCAACGTGAGTCTGGGTAAACCAGTTGTGGTATCTTCATACATCGGAATTGTATCCAGCAATAAAAAGGGATAAAGTACTGTTACATGCAACCAAATAAGTGAATTTTACAGATGTTATGTGTAGTGAAAGAAGCCTGGCAGAAAAAATTAATAATGTATGATTCCATTTATATGACATTCATTCAAGAAGGGGTGAAATTAGCAGATGGTTATCTGGGAATCAGAGAGTGGGAGACTGGTACTGACAGAGAGGGAGTACAGAACGGGGTCTGGGAAATTTCTATACCTTGGCCTGGGTGGTTACATGGTTACATACACATGTAAAAAATCATCAAGCTGTCAACTTAAGATTTATGCATCTGACTGTATGCCTCTTATTCCTCAATTAAAACATTTAAAGATATAACTTAAGTGGTGCCTCACAGCATTTAGGTTGTTTGCATTACAGGCACTTACCATTTTTTTGTATATGAAATTGGAAACTTAGAAGTTTCCAAGATTCAGCTGCTGAATCTTGATACACTAATTGGGGAAAAGAAGAAATGGCTAATGGCAACAACCTTCACCAAGTGTCAGTTCTGTGCTAGACAATTTTCAGTGTCACACCAAAACACAGTTGTGGGTGCCCAGGCCAGCCAGCAGCATGGAATCCAAAGAGCATGGTGACAGATGACGGGGGAGGTCTGGGCCAGTGTCCAGGGTCACAGGAGTCTGGCAAGAGGTGAGCTATTGAGGGCTGCCCTAAAGTCAGGCAGACATACCCTAGAGATTCTGAACCTTCTATTAGGGATCTTACATCCCAGAGGCTGGACCGCAGGAAGCAGGGCCCTGACCAAGATGGTAAGGAAGGCCCAGGCATGGACCGTTGGGCAAGTCACCCAGACAGGACAAGGGGACAAGACAGCTTAGTTTCAGAGAGAGGCAGATCTATGGGGACATGTACCAAACTCTGGGCTCATGGTTGAAGAGCATACCATAGAAATGACATTTTTCTAGTTTATGGCACCCTAATTACTGGTGAGTTTGACTTGGTATAAGTGACTGAATACTGAACAACAGTTTCTTTTTCGGGGGGTCTCTCCTTTTTTTTCAGCTTTATTGGATATAATTGACATAGAACATTGTGTAATTTTAAGGTGTACAATGTGATGATTCATATATAGTACACTGATTACCACCATAGTGTTAGTTAACACTCCCATCAGCTCACATAATTACATTTTTGGTGGAAAGTGAGACATTTAGGATCTACTTTCTAGCAACTTACAAGTATGTAGTATAATAGTGTTAGCTATAGTCACCATGCTATACATTAGATCCCCAGAACTTATTCCTCTTGTAACTGGAAGTTTGTACCCTTTGACCAACATGTGTCCATTTCTCCTGCCCCCAGCCCCTGACAGCCACCATTCTACTCTGCTTCTATGACTTCAGCTTTTTTAGATTCCACATATAAATGAGATCGTACAGTGTTTGTTTTTCTATGTCTGACTTATTTTACTTATCATAATGACCTCAGGGTCTATCTGTGTGGTTGCAAATGGCAGGATTTCCTTCTTTCTCATGCTGAATAATATTCCATTGTATATATATGTGTGTGTATATATATATATATATATGTATATATACGAACACTTAGGTTGCTTCCATATCTTGGTTTGTGTAAATAATGCTGCAATGAACATAGGAGCACAGATATCTCTTCAAGATAGTGATTTCATTTCCTTCAGATAAATGCCCAGAAGTGGGATTTCTGGATCATATGGTAGTTCCATTTTTAATTTTTTTAGGACCCTCCATACTATTTTCCATAGGGGCTGTACCAATTTACATCCCCACCAACATTGCACAAGGATTCCCTTTTCTCCACATCCTCACCAACACTTTTTATCTCTTGTCTTTTTGATTATAGCCATTCTAACAGGTATGAGGTGATATCTCATTGTGGTTTTGATTTGTATTTCCCTGATAATTAGTGATGTTGAGCATCTTTTCAAGTACCTTTTGGCCATTTGTATGTCTTCTTTGGAAAAATGTCTATTCAGGTCAACTGCCCATTTTAAAAATTGGATTATTTGGTTTTTGGGCTTTTTTAAACAATTGAGTTGTATGAGTTTCTTATATATTTTGGGTATTAACCTCTTATCACATAGATGGTTTGCAGATATTTTCACCCATTCTGCAAGTTGCCTTTTCATTTTGTTGATTTGTTTCTTTTGCTGTGTGGAAGCTTTTTAGTTTGATGTAGTCCCACTTCTTTATTTTTGCTTTTATTACTTGTGCTTTTGGTGTCAAATCCAAAAAAATTGTTGTCAAGACATTGTTTTCTTCTAGGAGTTTTATGGTTTCAGGTCTTAATATTTAAGTCTATAATCCATTTCTAGTTAATTTTTGTAAGTGGTGTAAGATAGGGGTCTAATTTCACTCTTCTACATATTTTTTTTGAAGAGACTATCCTTTCCCCATTGTGTATTCATGGCTCTCTTGTCAAATATTAGTTGACCATACATGCATAGCTTTATTTCTGGGCTCTTGATTCTGTTCCATTGCTCTGTGTGTCCTGTTTTTATGACAGCACCACACTGTTTTGATTACTGTAGCTTTGTAATATAGTTTGAAATCTCAAAGTTTGATATCTCCAGTTTTGTTTTTTCTCAGCGTTGTTGTGGTTATTTGAGGTCTTTTGTGGTCCCATATGAATTTTAGGACTTTTTTTCCTATTTCTGGGGGAAAAAAAACCCATTTTTGATAGGGTTTGCTTTGAATCTATAGATTGCTTTGGGTAGTATGGACATTTTAACAATATTAATTTTTCTGATCCATGAACATAGTATATTGTTTCATTTATTTTTGTCTTCTTCAATTTATTTCATCTTATAGTTTTCAATGTACAGATCTTTCACTTCCTTGGTTAATTTATTGGTTTTTGATGCAACTCTAAATGAGATTGTTTTTATTTCTTTTTCAGATATTGCACTGTTAGTGTAGAAAAATGCAACTGATTTCTGTATTTTGACTTTGTATCCTACAACTTTACTGAATTCATTTATTAGTTATAATGTTTTTGGGGGGACTCTTTAGGATATTCTATATATAAGATCATATCATCTGCAAATAGAAACTATTTTACTTCTTCTTTTCCAATTTGGATGCCTCTATTTCTTTCTTGCCTAATTGTTCTGGCTAGGACTTCCAGTACTATGTTGAATAAGGATGGCGAGCGTGGGCATCCTTATCTTATTCCTGACCTTAGAGGAAAAGCTTTCAACCTTTCACTGTCAAGTATGATGTTCACTATGGGCTTTAACAACAGTTTCTTGAAGTTCTCTGTGATTAGGGGGTTGACACATCCTGGGGCTTGATGCTACTGGAAACCGTAGAATTTGGGTGAACAGCAATGAGCCTATTATTCTATTTATTCTGCCCTTCCTCAAGGCCAGTGGGCAGACCATTATCGTCAGCTGGGATCAGGACATTTGTCAAGTTCTTGCTGTGATGAGAGACAGCCTAGGGCCCAGCACTTTGCCTACAACCAACACCCTGATAGCAGGACTAAGAAAAGGGAAACAGCAAAGTTGCCAGGCTGCAGGGGCCTCCATGAGGAATGTGGGACCAAGCTCACAGGTGTATGACATTAGGACACAGCAGAATGCAAAGGAGGGAATCACATATGTCCCTATAAAGGGCTTAACACCTCCCAGCCTGGCCTCCCAAGTCAGCCAGTGTTAAGTCCAGCCCATCCCCTCATCAGCTTAGCAGCCTGGCGGTGGGACAGACCACCACCTATTGACCCTAGAATTTCATGTGGCAGCTCTCGGCGACCTGCTACTCTTCCTTTCTTGCTCGCCAACAGCTCAGGCTTTCCGAATAGGCTGTTTTGTTGTGTTTTAACCCCTAGTGTTAATTCACCCCTTACTCACAAGTGTCTCAAAGCCCTCTCCCTGCTGAGCACACAGGAACACACAGAGGCTCACACAGTGGTCGTCTCAACATAATGAGATGGGTGCTGTTTCAGAATTCCAAAAGGTTAGCCAAACATAGAAGCCTCTGAGTGAGAGTGAAATAAAAGTGCTTCATCGGAGCTTCAGATATATAGATTTAAATAAACAATTAAGAAAAAAAAGAAGGCCTGTACGCGTTTGAATTTTTACTGAATAGTTCCTTGTATGACATATGCTGCTGCTCGGTGACATAGCGTGCCCTGCACCGTGTGAGTTCTGGGACTTCAAAGCTGACTAAGGCACGGACTCTCAGCTGGAGGGATGGGTGGCAGTTAGGGTCGGGGGGATGTGCAGTGAGAGGGGTCTGGAGCAGAGAGAGGGCCGCCCCATTTTCTGTGTCGGGTGGCTCTCGGAAGGAGCGTCCTTGAGCTGAGTCCTGCGTGGTGACCGGCAGAGCACGCCCTTTCACACCATCCCCCGGCAAGGGGAGCAGGACCTCGGAGGCGAGGCATGAGACGTGAGCGAGTGACTGTCAGGCTCAGACTGAGCCTCGAGACATCGGCATCCCAGTTCCCAGGCTGGAGAGGCTGGCCGGAGGGTGACCGTGGCGGTGACGGCGGGTCCTCACTGCGGGGAGCCTTGTGCGCCCCGAGTGCGGGGTTGAGAACCTTCCACCTTCCCTGCAAGTGATGGGGGTCATGGCCTGAGCACGTTGGTGTCAGGAAGATCGTTCTGGAGTCAGGGCTGAGAGGGTGACTCTTAAGAAGGCCACAGTAACCATCACCCCAGAAGAGTTGGGATCCAGCCTGACCTGGGGCGGGGTGGCAGTGAGCATGAGGGGTGGTCGGTGAGACTTGTGATAGTTTAACGGGGAGAAAGCTGAAGGTGGAGTCAGGAATGCCCCTGGGGCTCCCGTTTGTGGCTGGGGAAGATAGGATGCCATTCGTGGACATGGAAACGCAGAGCCCTGAGGAGTCCAAACTGCAGTGGGTTCTGTGCTCTCCGTCCCAATCTCTTGTTCCCTGAGTTCACTCTAGACCCCCACGGGGTGAGTTTTCTGCGTGCTGTACCCCTTGCCTTTCCCTCACCGCCCCAGGAAGGCCTCCTCCAGCTGTCTTGTGTGCCAAGCACCAACTGAGCTGCTGCAGAGATTCAGGAAACAAAGATCTTGAGGGCTAATTTCTTTCACATATTAAATGTACGTTATTCTGCCTTATGTCAGCTTTAAGCAGTCACTAAGGGCAGTCAGGCTCCATAACGTAGTCTTCAGCTAAATGCGAAGATCGTGTTATTGAAACAAGATCTTTCTAGCTGACGGTACTCCAAATGCGCGCTTTGGTGCCTGTTAAATCTATTTATGGTTTCCTGATTCCCACCCCCACCCCTACCTCTATCCCTCCATCCACCGGAACATTAGAAGGAACTTGTGAAATGACACTGTTAAGAAAGGAAGACGGCAACCAACATTTGTTTGTTTACATATCTGTTGTTGAAAATGATCAAGATCGATTTCAGAAGCATGTATTCAAATGTACGCTTACATGACCAAAGAGGTTGTATCATCCAACAATTGTTTTCTCTTCTGAAAGGCTAAGTAATAAGAAGCAGACACTTCATTTGACACGAAAAGGGAAGAGGAGGAGAAATTGGGAAGTAATGTATTCAATTATAGGAGCCTTTTGCCAAGACTTTATTGATTTCATGTTTTGACAATTTCAGTCAAGCTTTAATGGCGAAAAGATTCAGAAACAGGTCAGATCAAACATGTATGTCCCCCCTGCCCATCCCCACTCCTGGATCTTTTATGTGCCTGACAAAATTAGTCAGGTCTTCGCTAGGAAAGGGCTCTGTCTTTGGGGTCTGTTCATATTGCCAGGCCCCAGACCAGAGCTTGGAGGACAGTGCAGGTGAGAGAAGAGAGAAGAGTCTGCAGAGACCCTGGCAATCCCCCCAAAAGCTGCAGATGCTGTAGCTGCCGTGCAGTGAGAAGGCTGACCTGGAGCCCCACACACCTTGCTGTGTATACTCCTCTCTACTGAATTTCCTCTTGCTCTTTCTATGCCCTCTGAATCCAGTTTCATTTCACCCCTTCCCCTGGAATCTACCTCGACTCCCAGCGTCTGTGAGGGAGGGTCCTTCATGTGCCCATTGGCCCTGACCACTGGGCTGGGTGCCAGGGAGGTCGCAGTCCTGCCCTGGTCAGAGCAGCATGGCAAGGGCTCCGATGGATGGATGTGCCCACTTGGCAGGAGGGAGACCAGAGCGGGGAACCTGGGGGAGGGGGAGCTGTCGGTGGGGGAGGTGGAGAGAAGGGGACGTGCACATCTCTGAAGCAGCGGAGGGAGTGCTCTGAGATTGGACGGTTCAGGGTGGAGGGGAGCCTTTGAATACACGCTTATGGAGAACCTGCTCCCAGCACCGTAGGGAAGGATGCTTTCTCTGCTGCTGTGGCCCAGGCTGTCTGTGGGGGAGCCCTCTGTGTGAACAGCGAGGGCCGAGGGAAGGGGGCCAGGTCTGCGCTCACACAGCTTTGTTGGCAGCTGGGGACAAGGCACGCCCTGGCAGACCAGATACATCTGTGTCCCAGGTCTAGGGACAGTTACTGGACTTGCCTGAGACTCACCCTAAAACCAAAATGTCTTCACCATCCACGGCCAGCGCTGCGGAGCACGTGGGTGTGTTGGGGAGGTCCCCAATGCTGGGCACCTTCATACTGTCATAGCAGCCATCATTCTCATGGTGTGTTTCTGTGGGAATCCCAGCCTTGCACCCAGGCGACTCATCTCCCCACACAAGGGCTCTTCCACCCCCTCAGCCCTGCAACGCTGCCACCTGCCACCTTCGGAGGGAAGGGGGGATTCTGGTGCAGTGAGCCTAGTGCAGAGCTGGGGCCCAGCAAGGGTCTCAGGGTTGGGTGGGGTGGTAGAGCCAAGGGCCCTGGGTTCAAACTCTGACCCAGGCTCTGAGACGAGCATGAACCTTACGGCTGGCCCCTCCCCTCAGGTCCCCAAAGCCAGGACACAGCCCTCTCTGGGGCATCTTGAGAACATTTACTTATCCTCATAGGAAACAAGCTGGAACAGTGGACATAAGGGTGCCCTCCTGGGTCCTTTCTCATATATATATACACATATATATACTTTGCGTATATAGTAGGATATTGGCTGAGATTTATTTAACTGGCTCTCCTGGAATTGTAGCTCAGGTTCAAAGCTTAGGGTAAAGGTATCAAGAATCCCATATTCCCAGTTCAGGAAGCCACCAGTGAGCTGACAGCTGGTGGACCCAACCGCCCTGCTTTCTTTGAGAAGCTAGTGGGAGACAAACTAGCACCTGCCCATTGGTACAGGAAGAGGGCGGCAGAATTGGGGAGAGGGCAGAGTTCAGGGAGAGAGGCTGCAGGTGGCGGGAAGGGGGTCCTCTGCTCAAAGCCACCCAGAGGGAACCAAGCTTAATCTGGAAACAAACCTGAAGAGAAAAGGGAGAAATAACATGGTGGCCAAACACGTAAGGAAAGAGGGACAGAGGGGTCAGGAGAAAAGACAGCTCAAACGACACAGGAAAAAAAGACAGAAATGCAGACATAGAAATAGGAGAGGGAAAAAATAGAAAAACAAAAACCCAACAAAATAGAAAAAATACAGAAAGGCAGAAAACTCCAGAAACATTAAAAATATAGACAAGGGAAAAGTGGTGAAGTAAGGTTACCAAAAAAGAGAGGAAGGAGTCATTTCGGGAGAGAAATACAGAAAGATGAAAAAATGATAGATATTAAAAAATACTGGGGGCTTCCCTGGTGGCGCAGTGGTCGAGAATCTGCCTGCTAATGCAGGGGACACGGGTTCGTGCCCTGGTCTGGGAAGATCCCACATGCCGCGGAGCGACTGTGCCCGTGAGCCACAACTACTGAGCCTGCGCGTCTGGAGCCTGTGCTCTGCAACAAGAGAGGCCGCAACGGTGAGAGGCCCGCGCACCGCGATGAAGAGTGGCCCCCGCTTGCCGCAACTAGAGAAAGCCCTAGCACAGAAACGAAGACCCAATATAGCAATCAATCAATCAATAAATCTTTAAAAAAAAAAAAAAGTACTGGAAGGCAGAAAAATATATGTGGACCACACCCCCACACACCCCCACACACAAAGACAAGACAGAAAGTCAAACAGGAGGAGAGGCAGGAAGGTGGAGGTGTGGGCTGAGTAGGTGAGGACTGGCCTCCTGGGGATGGCGGCGGAAGCCTCACGCTCTGGCCACACCAAGTGTGCCGTCACAGAGAGATGCAGACCGGACCCAGGGAGACCCCAGCCTCCCCAGCCAGGGCTGAGTGGGAAGCACATGGGCTACAGAGGGATCTACAGCAAAACAGAGGCGAGGCCAGGTGAGCATGTGCTGGAGGCGGGGTAGGTCTGGCAAAGCCAGGCCACAGGCTCTACCTACTACAGAGAAGGAAAAGAAGAGAAAAAAGAAGGAGAAGAAAAAGAATCTGTGGCCTGGATGATTTGGGGTGCACCATTTCCATTACTTTATGAGGTGGTCATCTGCTGGGCAGGTACAGGGCTTACTCCCTCCTGGACAAGGGCTCACAGGTCTAGGGGGTGGGCTGCTGAGGACAGTGGGAGCGGCTGTCCTGAGGGGGAAAAGTGGAAAGTGAGGAAAACATCATTGCTTGACCTACTTTACTTCGTATAAAATGTTTAAGTAAGTGCATATTGTATTGTTCTCCATATTGGATGGGCATAATTTAAGACACGTAGTACCTGAAGTGTGTCGTAAGATCTGATATCCAAGCTCAGCGAATGTGTACAGTTATTGGTCAGGACTGGACTCTTTTTTCCACCTGATTCCACCCTCTATCCACAGTAAGATTAAAAGGAAGAGGGTAGATTGAAGAGTGAGCACCGAAAACAAATTCAAAGGACATAGCAAATGGATTTGGGGCTGAGTACCAAGGGAGGAATGCTTTAAATGCTGCCAAAACAGGAGCCTAGGGGCTCCAATCAAGATGGCAGAGCAGACGGATGTGGAACTCACCTCTGCCCACAAATACATCAAAAATACATCTGCAAATGGAACAATTCTCACAGAACACCTACTGAACACTAGCAGGAGACCTCAAACATCTGAAAGGACAAGAAAGATCTCCACATGGCTGGGTAGGATTGGTTAATAAAAGACATGAACTAATTAAAAAAAAAAAAAAAAAAAGACGGAAGCCGGAAGAATGCAGAAGGCAGGCGCTGTGAGTCCGCGGCTAAAGCTGGGCCCCTGCTCTTGCTGTCTTTCCCTTCTGCCCTCCTGTTGTGAGTTGAATTGTGTACCCCCCCACTCCAAAAGATATGTTCAGTCCTAACCCCCAGTATCTATAAAAGGGACCTTATTTGGAAATAGGGTCTTTGCAGACATAACCAAGTTAAAATGAGGTCGTAGTGAAGTAGGGTAGGCCTTACTCCAATATGACTGGTGTCCTTACAGGAAAAGGAGAGACCTAGAGACACACACAGAGGAGAATGGTTTGTGAAGATGGAGGCAGATATTAGATATTCAGGTCATTTGTCCACAAGCCAAGGAATGCAAAGGTTGCTGGCAACCACCAGAAGCTAGGAGAGGCAAGGAAGGATTCTCCACTAGAGCCTCTGGGGGGAGCATGGCCCTGCCCATACCTAGATTTTGGACTTCCAGCCTCTCGAACTGTCAGAGAATAAGTGTCTGTTGTTTTAAGTCATCAAGATGGTGGTGATTTGTCACAGCACCTCTAGGGAACTAATACAACTCCTTAGTGTGGCTTTTAACTGTTCTTAGACCCACAAGATGGCTGAGTTCCAAGCAGGAATCTAGAAAAAGGACAAAGAGAAGAAGGCACATGCCAGCTCAGGCTCTCTTTTATCAGGAAAACAGTTTTCACAGAAGCACCACCCAGTAAACCTCTGCCTACTTTCATTGGCCGTGGGGGTCCCATGTCTAACCCTAGTTGCAAAGGAGTCTGGGGAGGTGAGCATTTTAAAAATGTCAGCTTTTTACTTTATGTATATATAAATATAATTATAAATATATATATTGTAAAATAATATATATAATTTTTATATATTAAAATTCACCAATTTCAAGTGTTTTATCAATGAGCTTTGACGAATGCATATGGTCCTATAATCACCACCACAATAGAACATTTCCATCACCCCAAAAACATTTCTTTGTGCCCCTTTTCGTCTCATCCCTCCCCCTGACTCTGACTCCTGGAAAACATTGATTTTTCTTTTGCTGTAGGTTTGCCTTTTTTATAATATAATATAAATGGAATAGCATAGTGCATAGTCTCTTATATCTGGCTTCTGTCACTTAACAAAATGCTTTTGAGATCCATCCAAGACGTTGGGTGTTCCTTTTTAATGTGGGGTACTGTTCCTTGGTACAGATGCACTACAATTTGTTTATCCATTAACCAGTTGGTGGATATGTGGATTGATTCCAGTTTTGTTAGTATGAACAAAGCTTCTATGAACATTCTCATGCAAGTCTTTGTATGGACATATGTTTTTATTTATCCTTTGTAAATATCTAGGAGTGGAATGGCTGGGTTCATAGTAGGTATATGTTTATAAGAAACTGCCAAACTGCCTTCCAAAGTGGCTGAACCACTTGCATTCCCAACAGCAATAACTTTTAGTTGCCCTACATCCTCAGTATTTAACATTGCCTGTCTTACTCATTTTAGCCATTCTAGTGGGTGTAGAGTGGTATTTCATTGCGGTCTTGATTTGCATTTCTCAAATCTTTTTCATGTGTTTATTTGCCATTCGTTTGTATTGTTTGGTGAAGTGTCTGTTCAAATTTCTTGTCTGTTTGTTTAACTGGATTTTGTTTTCTTACTATTGAATTGTAAGATGTCTTTATAAATTCTGTATGGAAGCCCTTTATTATATATGTGATTCAAAAATATTTTCTCTTAATCCATTACCCATGTTTTCATTTTCTTAACAGTGTCAGAAAGAGCAGAATTTTAATTTTGGTGAAATTCAACCTTTTTGTGTCATGTATCACGAAATCTTCGGCTAACCCAACGTCACTAGAATTTTCTCACATAGTTTCTTTCAGAAGTTTTGTAGATTTATCTCTTTCCTTTAGGTTCATGATCCACTTGGAGTTAACTTTTGTATATGGTGTGAAGTAAGGGTGAGATTCATTTGTTTGTTTGTTTTTGCATGTGGCTATTCAGTTGTTCTAGCACCATTTGGTGAAAAGACTGTTTTTTCCCCATTCAATTACCTTCATGACTTTGCTGAAAATCAGTTGACCATGCATGTATGGCTCTATTTCTGGACTCTCTACTTTCTTCCATTCATCTACACTTCATCCTTATCCTAATACCATACTGTTGTGTTTACTGTCACATTATATTAAGTGTTGAAATCAGTTAGTGAATCGTCCACCTTTTTTTTTCCCCTCAAAATTGTTTTGACTATTCTAAGTCCTCTGTATTTCCATATGTTTTACAATCAGCTTCTCAATTTCTACACAAATATCTGCTGGGATTTTGATTGGCGTTGTGTTGAATCTGTAGATCAAGGTGAGAAGAAATGATGTCTTAGCAATATGGAGTTCTCTGACCCACAAGCACTGTATATCTCTCCCTTTATTTAGGTGCTCCTTTTAAATTTCCTTCTGCAAAATTTTTTTCAGTTTTCATGTACAGATATTGCAAGTAATTTGTAAAAGGTGTCCGTAAGTATTTCATATGTTTGATGTTACTGCAACAGCATTGAAATTTCAAGTTCCCATTGTTCATTTCTAGAATTCAGAAATACAATTGACTTTTGTATATCAGAGTCTTGTATCTCGTGATTTTGCTTAATTGGCTTATTAGTCCTGGTAGCTTTGTTATATAGTCCTTAGGATTTTCTACATAAAACATCACGTCTTTTTGTATGAAGACTGTCTTACTTACTCATTTCCAAATTCTAGGCCTTTAATTTCTTTTTCTTGCTTTATTGCTGTGGCCAGGACCTGTAGTACAATGTTGAATAGAAGTGGAGATAATGGACAGCCTCATCGTCTTCCTGATCTTAGGGGGAAAGCACTCAATCTTTGACTATTAAATATGACGTTAGCTGAGGCTTTTTTGTAGATCCTCTGTAGGGAGGTAAGTGTTTTTAACTGGGTATATTGCTACCCAAAGCTATTTGGGGTGTTTCTAGGAAAGAAAAAGGGGGAATGGATATGGGCATCCACCAAAGATGAGGCAGCAGGGGTTTCTTTATGAGTTCAGCTCTGTCTTAGCTGTATGATGACTTATTAGGAAACAAGCATTTATGTCCTTTAGAGGCTTTAAGTGTGGGGTGTGGTTCACATCAAACCTGACCAAGTGTGACAATACATCTTTATAAACTGTGTATTTGGGAAGGACAGGTGTTGGTCAGGGAACTAACTCCCCATGAATCCATTGGGAGGCAGTGTACCCTGTGATTAGGAACGTGGGCTCAGAAAGCTGGGTACCTAGTCCAAACCCAGCTCTGCAGCCTTGGGCAAGTTCCTCAACCTTTCTGTGTCACAGTTTTCCACCTACAAAATGAAGGTAATAAAAGATATCAATAATGCTTACCTGCAGGGCTTCTGAAAGCTAAATGAGCAAATGCAATTAAAGGGCTTAAAACAGTGCCTGTTACCTGGTGCATTTTAAGAAGGGTTTGTTTTGTATACGGCTAATTTACACACAAGTTTTCAGGAGCAGCTCTACCACTTGAAGTAAACAACCACCATGTCATTTTTAAAATCCTTTCTCCTGAAACCTCATGTTAAGATTTTGTAACATTGGAGGGCTAGATATTTGATTTCTGTTGTTTTACAATGTTTTTGTGCAATAAGTAAATTTAAACTTTCTGTGCATTGCAAAGGCAATTGTCAGCGGGGTTACAATTGCGGACAGTGACACTCTGTAGTTAGCACTGAGTCTACACTTGGAGGCTGAACCAGAGTTTGATCTTCTGGTCTGCTCGCTTTGACCACTTGATCACGGGATGGAGTGTGCCCCACACACCTCTCAAAGGCCACCCTGCCTAGGCATGTGGACCACTGTGCAGCCCTCAGTTGGCTTCAGCCTATTACTTCCTGCCAATCAACTAACTCAAGGGACCAGAGGCTTCTCAGTCGGTTGCTTTCCTGGGCATCTGCCCTCGTAAAGCTGGCTTCCTGTCGACACATCCCAAGTCCTGGGTGCTGTTTTTCAGTGGGGGGTGAGTCGTGCCAGGCTTTCTATCTGGGAAGTGGCCCATGCCAGGGGCCACTTGCCAGCAAGGATGAGGTTACACTGAGCCTTCTCGAGTGGGTCCTGCAGCAGCACAGTGATGTTGACATGTAAGGAAAAGCACCCAGGAGCTGGCTGGCAGGCCTTCAAGGGGCCTTTCCCCTTAACTTGAACTTGCTTTTTACTTCTGCCTCATCCTGTTGGAGGGATTAAGCCACAGCCAGTTTTGCAAAAGTCCCTCTGCAAGCTTTTCCCATGTGATATCCCTTCTTCAAGCAGGGTTCCATGTGGTCCGGCCAGTTTTCTGTCCCTGCTTTTCTCTTGATCAGTCCCGTGAAAACTTACTTTACACGTTGACTTTTAAAAAAATCTAAAAGTGTCCGCAATTCTACCTGGACACATCCGCATTATAGTTGATCCTTCCTCTCTCCTTCCCATGCAGTGGTGGAGAGCAGCTGATCCGTGTTTAGGAGAGCCTGTCCACTGGGCTTCAGCATGGACTTCTGGCATTTTCCTCTGCAGTGTGATGGGAGAGTTTCAGGACCATGAGTGTGTCTGGCCAGCTGTTGTCCTCGCCTCTGCCAGCGATGTTCTGTGGGCTGTTCCTTTGAGAATCGCCTATCTCCACTGTGTCTTTTCATTTGTAATTGTGACACCAGTGCAGGGGACAAGACAGACATTATCCTCTCCCTCCACTGTCATGAAATGCCCCGGTTTTAGATAGGGACCCCGAGGCGCATGTGACATGGTCCTCTGAGCTGTGACTGGCGCCCCAGGTAACCATGCTAAATTATACATGGGTAGAGGCTTTGTGTGCTGCCCGTTTTTCCACTGGAGCACAAAGCTCTCTGCTACAGGAGGATTTTTACAAAGGAGTCCGTCCTCCAGGCCCTGGAAGAACTGGGGAGCTGGGGAAGGCAGGTGACTTTCCAACCAGAGGACTCGGGGTATGAGTTGGAAGCAAATGGGAAGCAGATACAGAGAGTCTAACTTTCTACTTGAGTGTTATTTCTTTGAGCAGAGAGAATTGCTGAAAGTTTAAATACCAAGCCATTCAGTTTGCTTCGAGGGGGAGGGTGCTGTCCCCCAGCCTAGGCAGGGAGGCCTTTGAGAGGTATATGGGGCACATTCCATCCCATGATCAAGTGGTCAAAGCGAGCAGACCAGAAGATCAAACTCTGGTTCAGCCTCCAAGTGTAGACTCAGTGCTAACTGCAGAGTGTCACTGCCCTTCTCCATGGGGGAAAACAAAGGCAAGAAGAAACCAGAAAAAGTCAGAGTGCCAAATTTCACACTCTGCTCTGGTCAGATAAGAATCTGCCTTCCCGAAATGACTGTAACTGCCAGCTTTGTGATTCGGCAACTTTTTCTCTTTTCTGTGTATTTTCTTCATTCTTATTTTATTCCAGTTATATTTCTTCACTTCCCTCTGATTAAAAAACAAAATAAAGCAAACAACTTGCTTCATTAGAGTCACTGAAAGACCATCTTACACAGAGTAGGGTTGAATAAAGCTACTCGTTAGATGAATAAATGACATAAATGTCCTGTGAGTCTAATTTCCCTCTTGAGGCTCATTCCTCACACATGTCAAATACGGCCACTACCAAATGCCAATGCTGCAGATGTGACAGGCATTCAAGAAACAATTTGATGAGAATTTGTAAGATCTACTCTCTTAGCAACTTTCAAATATACAAGCAGTTATATTATTAACTATAGTCCCTGTGCTTTCATCACAAGAAAAAAGAATGTAACTATGGTGAACGGATGTGAACTAGACTTATGGTGGTGATCATTTCACAATATACACAAATATTGAATCATTTTGTTGTACACCTGAAACTAACATATTGCTATTGTCAGTTATATCTAAATTAAAAAAAAATACATTTTTAGTGGCTCAGAAGTGAAATAATTTGTCCACACCACAAAGGTGGATAGTAATGGGGCTATAGCTTCAACTTTTATCTCTCAAGCCCCAAAGTCCATGGTCTTTCAATTACAAGATTCCTCTAAGAATTTGTACATACATTTCTATAATGAAAATCAAAAGGAATGTTGTTATGGACTGAACGACTGTGTCCCCCCCCCGAAGTTCATGTGTTGAAGTGTTGAAGCCCTCATTCCCAATGTGATGGCATTTGGAGATGGGGCCTTTGAGAGGTCATTAGGGTTAGATTAAGTCATGAGGGTGGGAACTTCATGATGGGATGAGTTTCCTTATAAAAAGAGAAAGAGACCACTCTCTCTCTGCCATGTGAAAATAGAAAAAAGGCAGCCTTCTGCAAGCCAGGAAGAGTCTCACCAGAACCTGACCATGCTGGCACCCTGATATTGGTCTTCCAGCCTCCAGAACTGTCAGGATATGAATTTCAAGCAAAAGCTTTTAAGCAGAATTTTAAGAAAAAAGAAAATGAAAAGAAGACAAAAGAAGAGAAAAAAGAAAAGAAAGAATTTGAAAACATGTGGCAGTACCTGAGTACAATGGGGGGAGGGGGAAGGGAAGGTGGGTCGGTTTTGTTGCAGATTAGATTTAACCCAATCCAAAAATGGGCAGAAGACCTAAATAGATATTTCTCCAAAGAAGATATACAGATTGCCAACAAACACATGAAAGAATGCTCAACATCATTAATCATTAGAGAAATGCAAATCAAAACTACAATGTGATATCATCTCACACCAGTCAGAATGGCCATCATCAAAAAATCTACAAACAATAAATGCTGGAGAGGGTGTGGAGAAAAGGGAACCCTCATACACTGTTGGTGGGAATGTAAATTGATACAGCCCCTATGGAGAACAGTATGGAGGTTCCTTAAAAACCTAAAAATAGAACTACCATACGACCCAGCAATCCCACTACTGGGCATATACCCTGAGAAAACCATAATTCAAAAAGAGTCACGTACCACAATGTTCACTGCAGCTCTATTTACAATATCCAGGACATGGAAGCAACCTAAGTGTCCATCAACAGATGAATGGATAAAGAAGATGTGGCACATATATACAATGGAATATTACTCAGCCATAAAAAGGAATGAAACTGAGTTATTTGTAGTGAGGTGGATGGACCTAGAGTCTGTCATACAGAGTGAAGTAAGTCAGAAAGAGAAAAACAAATACCGTATGCTAACACACACATATGGAATCAAAAAAAAAAAAAAAAAAGGTCATGAAGAACCTAGGGGCAAGATGGGAATAAAGACGCAGACCTACTAGAAAATGGACTTGAGGACATGGGGAGGCGGAAGGGTAAGCTGGGACAAAGTGAGAGAGTGGTAGTGTATATATGGACATATATACACTACCAAATGTAAAATAGCTAGCTAGTGGGAAACAGTCACATAGCACAGGGAGATCAGCTCTGTGCTTTGTGACCATCTAGAAGGGTGGGATAGGGAGGGTGGGAGGGAGGGAGACGCAAGAGGGAAGAGATATGGGAACATATGTATATGTATAACTGATTCACTTTGTTATAAAGCAGAAACTAACACACCATTGTAAAGCAATTATACTCCAATAAAAACGTTAAAAAAAAGAAAAAAGAATTTGAAAACATGTAGCAGAACCTGAGTACAGTGGGGGGAGAGGGAAGGGAAGGTGGGTCGGTTTTGTTGCAGATTAGATTTAAGTAGTTCGCTCTGGTATTTAGAGTTCTCCAGGCATGGAGTGACCTGATTAAAAACCGTCTCACGTTCTGTGTCCCTCACCTTCAAATTGTTTCTTTGATGCCTGTCAGAGCTCAAGAATTGGCAACTGGTGGTGGCCATGCTTGGTATGTGTGAGGTATTAATAGAAACACATAAACTGGACTCACAGTATGTTTATGGCATTTCTCCATCTAACGAATAGCTTTTGGGGGTGACAGAGGCTAGCCTAGGTCTTGCGTGCAACATACCCCTGCTTACTGGTTGTACTGAAATGTGCATTATCTGCCATCTGCCTTGCTAGGAAGTTCGATTCTCTCAGAATATCATCAGCGGTTATTTTTCTTCTGTCAATTTGGCAGGTGACAACCGAGAAGGAGGACTTTTCCAGTGCCTGGAACTCGTGTCTTCACCACGTCACCTGCCTGTCTCTGGCACACATTCACAGAGGTCAGTGGGCTCTTGTCAGATATTCGGGATTGAGTGACTTCCAGGTTATCTGGAACTCTGACTCTACAGAGAAAGGACAGTCCCCACTCTGGTCTGAGCCCTTGTGTTGAATTTAGGGTCCCCAGATAACTCCCAACGTGCTAGGAACACTGACCAAATGACACCCACAAAACCTAATGTTAAACTCGCCAGGAGCCAGCTGGCTAAATGTTGGTCCCTCAGCATTGGCCCTCTGCCCAATGGTGACTGTCATTCCCAAATAAACAAATGGGACGGGGGTAGGTAAAGTGAGGGTGTTTTAATGGGATCACTGCCTGAAGAAGTTCAAGTACCGAAACTACTCAAACCTAACCCCCAAATTAGCAAAGACTAGTACCACCTTTTAAAGCTATGGGTTCTCGACCAGAGGGGATCGCGCCCTCCAGGGGACATTTGGTGACAGTTAGAGACATTTTTGGTTGTTGCATCTGAGCAGGGGTTGCTACAGTCCAAACCGTCAGCGTGCTGAGGGTGAGGAAGTGTGAATGTTCATTTTGCCCTCAAAACACCAAAATCACGTAAAGTAAGATGAAACACTGAAAACAGAGTGAGATCCGTGAAGATATGGCAAATTATTCTTGAGATTATTGTTTAACCTCAAGAGCCATTTGTTTATTCATCCCTATGCCCTTCTCCATGGAGGGAAAGTGTGCTAAGAGGAAGGGGCTCTCTGCGTTGTTTGCTGTGTGGAGTTTTCCATCACACCAGGGGCACTGCTGGCTCCCTGAAGGCAGGACTAGGTTTTGGTCACCACCTCAGCTCCGGGGCCAGGCTGCCGGTCCTAGCGCATCCCTGGGCGCTGTCTCAGGGCTGGAGTTCCTTGATGGGCTCTGCTAAGAGCCAAGACATCAATCCAGGAGTGCCTGCCTCCTGCCCAGCCCCCCAGCTGGGCACCCTCCCTCAGTAACCAGGCAGCTCAGGAGGAGCAAAGTGCCACGTTATTAATGGCTGTGGGCGTGCCCAGGACCCTCGCTCAGAGCCGACAAGAGCTGGATTGGAGTGAGTAGTTTCGGTGTAGACGGAGCCAGGCCTCTCCCCTCCCTCTGGGTGCGGTCCAGTGCTTGGGACCCTGGTGAGCCTCATGGCCTAGGGCTCAAGAGCAAGGGCGGGAACGAGAATGCTCAGGTGAGTGTGCACGTGCTCAGGTGAACTTCCCAGGAGCACGGGCTCTTCACGGGGTCCGGGAGGCCGCCAGGAGCGCCACCCCCAGGGCCGGCCTCGAAACACAGTGACCACACCCTGTGATAACGATGGCCTCGCCGACACCCCAGACTCTGATTTCTACCTTCTGCTCCCTGGGGCAGAGGAAGGAGGAGGAAGGAGAGGGTCCGAGAAGGTAAAGGAAAGGGCAAAACGTTCCCTCCCCTGTGGGTCAGTAAGGTACAGGATTGGGTTCCCTGGTTTGCAGATTGAGGAGTTTTAATCTGCCGGTACACCCACCGTATATGAGGCTCCGGGGAATTGACGCTCCTTAATCAAACTCAAAAGGGACAGATACAGAAACCAGAATGCCAGTTCATCCATCACAACCCCAAACCCAACTGCCGAGTCCCCGCGCGCGCTCCATCCTCTCTGTGGGGACACCTCCACGTGGGATTCAGTTATCATCAGAAGGTGCCGGGGCTGGACCATCCGGACAGCTCTTCGGGGCGAGGGAGCGGGATCTGAGCTCCACGCTGACCTGCCTGCCGCGGATTCCAGAACCCCTGGGGGCTTGCTTCCTGGACTGTCTTGGTGCTCTCAGCACCTACCTCACCCCTAGGAAATTTAGGTAAACCACCCCTCTTCTGTCAGTGGGTTATTTTTCCAGATTTGTTGGTCAGGCTGAAACTTATCCGGGATATGAAATTATGCTCAAGACACCCTTATGGAAGGCGAGTATGCCCCAGGCCTTCTCCTCCACTTTGTGTACCTTTACGGCTCAGTTCTCCAGGGTGCTGTGGCCCCAGCACCTGGGCTTCTCCCTCTGGGATCCCGGGTACTCACCAGATCTTACCCTTCCTGGGACACAAGGATGAACCCTGTGGACTCCAGGTCTCACCTTCATTTACAAAATGTAGATAATGTGATATTTACCCCTGGGGGGGGCCATTGAGAAGATACTTGAATCTTAGCACCTGACCCATGGTTAGTGTTCAATAAAACTTTTTTTATTACTGTTAATTACTAATCTACAAAAACCTTAGTTCCCATAACCAAAGTGGAACATTTAGATCCTTTTTCTTAAGAGGAAGAAACAGAGAAAGATTAAACGGGTTAGGTTCCAATGTATGAAGTCTTAACACCAGGAAGAAATGTCAAGGATTTGATGTTGCCACAGCACTGAAGAAATCCAGATTGATTCTGAATCTTTTATTGGTTAATAACCATGGTAAGCAAGAGTGATGATTTTTAGGAAATTGGCCTCCAGTTCCATGACAGATGAAGAGGATTTGGCCGTAGAAAGTGACAGAAGAAAAATCATAAGAATAACAAGAAAAATAATAGGACTCAATGACAGCATCTAGAAATCCTAGGAATGTTTGGAGATAGAGAAATCCATCCATAATGAGGAGGTCTGTAAGGATACAGAATGGGTTCTAATGGTAGAAATGCCCTGAACACACTACCCAGGAAAAATTTAGTCAGCCTGTCGTTACGTTCAAATAGCACGCACCACCACCACCACCCCCCGCCCCCGCCCCGGGAAGAGGTCTCCAGGGGCCGGGAGAGGAGGTAGAAGGAGCCCATCTGTCTTCATTGACTGGACCCAGATGTTGCCTTTGGAGACTTTTGAAGGAACCACACAAAGCGGGAAGGGAAGGATCAGACTGCGAAAGCACAGACCTGAGCGTCACCCCAGATGAAAATGAACTCCACATCTAGCCATTTTTATAAGGAACAAACGGAAAAAAGCCTTCTGGCATCAGTTTCCATTTGTCACCTGAAGACTCAGGAAAACCACGTTGGAAATAAAAATGTTAAGCAGTCTCTAGTGGTTTCTAAAGTGGGATGTAACCATTACGATGATAAATGATTACTTTTCTCTGATACACATTTTTATCTTGCCCTAGAAATAGCAGTGCTGGAGCATGGTACTGTCTGAACCCCTAAGGGTGTACCAATTCCTAACCCAAAAGAGAGACACTAAGCACTTTTATTAAATAAATTACATCCGGCATTCTCCAGCTCTATGCAGAATTATCTCTTCGTTTTCTTTCTCAAAGCTTGTGAGTAGCTCTCATTATGCTTCAAGAAGTCCCTTTTCTGGTTCTTAATAAAGTGACTAAGAGTTTAGAATGTTTGCATTAAGCGCAGCTTGTAACTATAATTAGAATATATAAGTAGTGTGGATTTCTGCCTATCGGAGGATTAATTTTAGACTCGTCTCAAGGATGTATTTGCTTCCAAACAAGACGTCCTTTGTTAATAAAAATGTGATCACATGCATTATTAAAGCGTTATTTCTGCATTTTATCCGTGAGTCCTTTTTCCAGTATTCATGGGATCAGCATTTTCCTCCCCATTGTTAATGTGGCTATTCTTTATGCAAATTACATTCACCTTGATTTAGCTTTAGCTTTGGCGTTCATCTTCCAGGAAATTACGGGAATACACTTATCACCTCCTTGAATGCACATTGCTTTATATGCAAGCGCAGAAAAATAAAATGCCACAACTTCATCCCAAAGTCCAGTGTGAGTTGAGGAACTTGTCATCCCCTTACACTTAACTACAGAAGTCCCTCCAAACCCTGAGTCCTCCCAGCTTGAAGGGCAAACATGACTTCTGGGGTGGAACTAAAAGTCAAAAGTCAGCACATCTCGTTCTTTGGATAACGGTTTCTGCCATATTCTGCTGTGATCGCTGGAGATGGAGGTCTGGCAGGTGGGGGAGCAGGGTGAGTACCACAGATGCTCCCTTGGCTGTGACAGCCTGTGTGCCTTCCTCTCCCATCAGCATCCTCTGCTGGGCCCAGGAGTTTTAGAGCAGTCCCAGCGAGCCCTGAAGGCTCCCTCTGATGGAGGGAGGAGCTGGGTTACCCCTGCCCTGCTGCTGACCTTCCTCTTTGTCTGGCACTCATTAAATATGTGGGTGGTGGAAGCAGGCGAGGGGATCTGGAGAGCCAAGGGTGGGCAGGTACGATTTGCTGCTAGATCCCAACAGACCAGCGTCTTGGAGGCTCCGACAATGGAGAAGAGAAGGACTGTTTCTGGCCTCATTTTCTCTGTCCTTCTCACATGGGGGGACACGTCTCAGACCCATTGTTCCTGAGAGCAAAGGGGGCAACTGGGAGTTGATGGGTCCACGTCAGAGGGCGCGGTGGCCGGGAGAGGCCCCCGTGGATGTCCTGCACACTCTGTGGGACTCTCTGGGTCCCTAATGCCAGAGTCTGGGACAATAGAGAGGCTCCCTCTGGGAACCCAGGAGGTGGCACCACGTGGGGAGAAGAGAACATGAGAACCGGCACAATATCAAGAGGGAGAGAGGAAGAGAGTGGAGGCGCCCGGATGGAGGCTGTTTGGAGTAGGAGCAGGGGGTACTCTGCTCACATACATGATGGCTCTTAAAAAGAAGAGTTTGTTTAGCTGGATCTGAGCATTGAAGCCCGGAAACCCTGCACAGAGCGTGCAACTTTGCCACATCGGATTTAAATTTTGTGCCTCATCAAACAGACACAGGAAGAGAGAAAGTTCCAAAATGCCGACGCCCAACTTTGGACCACATTCCGAGCCTTCCCCGTCCTGGGAGAGCAGGTGTGAGGCAGCGTGGCTCCCGGGCTGCAGTGAGCGGAGGAAGATCTCTTCTGCGACATCACGCAGGCCGCTCCCTTCATCATAACACGGGGTTTCCTTCCCTGAAGCCCCAGGCCACGTAGGTGCACTTGAGGTCTGTGTCAGCCAGACCCGAAGACCCCAAGTACTGCCTTCTCAAGAAGTGCTGTCACATGACCCTCGCCAGAGCCCCCGGACACCCTGCTCACCCCAGCACCCGGGAGTGTGTCACCTGGGAGGTCCCGAGAGAGCTCTGATAACTCACTCTTCTTTGCTGGAGGTGACAATTTCTGAGATAGTTTTATGACAGATGACCCTGAAGATTCTGTTGCACTCGGAAGAGGGAGACGAGGAAAAAGCCAGGTCAGACTCTTGGAGGATATCTGTTTTGCGGAGGCCCGTGAGGGACAGAATTTAGCCGCAGTACTTGGACCCAGACCCTAATGTCACTTACCTTCCGGGCCCCGGGATATTGGCTGACTGGACTGATGGCCTCCGCCTCCGCCTGTTCGGTGCTTCCTCTGAGCCAGGGCCGTGCTGAGCGCCTGGACCCTGTCACTTCTCCAGTCTCCACCACAACCTCACACAGCCCTTGAGGAAACTCAGCTCGGGGGTGAACAGTCACCTCGGATCACACCGATCTAAGTTGTGGAGCTGGGACTCCGCCCCGGGGCTGGCTGACCCCAAGACTTTTTAGCATCAGATTTTGAGAAAAGCCCTCCCACCCTCAACTCCCCAAGGACTTTCCTTCCTGCAGATGAACGCCGAAGAATGGGCATTCTAGTGTTCTTGAACTTTCGTGGGGGGGGGGTGGTTTTCTTTGTATTTTATTGAACACGTACTTACCTGGTTAAAGTTGGCCTGTGCTGCTTTTCGCTCTTCTCAACCGCCTTTGTCTCTGAATCATGCTTCTTATTTTTTCTATCTCACAGGCTTTGTGTGAGGTTAATGAGCACTCATTAATCCCCCACCAGGGCAATGAGGGAGGGACCACCATCTACCCAGTTTCCTTATGAGGAAGCTGAGGCACAAAGAGGCTACATAAGTTGCCCAGGGCCACACAGCGGAAGGGGGATTCGAATCCAGCAGACTGCTGCCATCTGCCCACTTGGTGGGGCTCATAAGTGCTTGTTGGACCTGAATCTGGTAGCTGAGCATTGCTAAAGAGGCAAGAAAAATAAACCGTCCCTGCCTTTTAAAAAAAAAAAAAAGGGGGTTTTGTTTTGTTTTGTTTTTTTGCTCCTTTGTACACTGTGTGATCGAAAAATGTACCTTATATGATGAATTGCAAAGACCTGAGCTATGGTCCACACTGACTTTCCAGCTCCTGGTACCTAAGTATGTTCAAAATAAGGCTCATCAGTGTTCAAGTTGGCAGGTGAAATTAACCCAAAAAGTAAAAAAGCAAAAATTTGCACTGCGTAACTCTCTATATTGTGAGATTTCTGCTAGGAATATGATTAAGAATAAGACCTTCTAAACTGTGAATGAAAAATAGAAGCATAGGAAATCTTGTTATATCATAGCAATTCTAGGTGTGATTGTCTGTATTAAAAAAATGATCCCATATCCCATATTCTAAAGTTGAACATATTTGCAGTAAACATAAACTTGCATTTAGGTTTTAAAGGACAACATGTTCTAATCTCACAAAACATTTAGCAAATAACCTTTGAGTTCACATGAGCCACCCACACAAAACCCAAATTGAGCTACAGAGAAAACATAGAAAAAGCAACTGTCTGTTGACAACCAGATTTTCTTTCAGTTCTTTGAGTTTTCTATCTATAAATAATCTGTATGTTTCAAATGTGACCATTTTCTTTCAAGGTGTCTCCAGGCATGTTCTCACTTAAGTGTGCTTGAAAAACAAGAATTCACTGTGCAAATCATGGAAACAATTGAGTTTCTGGAGGGGAGAGCTTCAAAATACATGCTTTTTAGAGACCCAAAGTGTCAAAATGAAGCATTAAGATGATGTGTTCCTTCTTCAGTGCATCTTTATCTTTTATGAAATCTGGAGTTTGATAGATCACCAGAGACAAAAACATCATTTTTAACCTGGATCCCAAATGTCAGGTGGAAAAATAGTGCTGTGTCTCCTCTTCATGAATTTACCTTTCTCTTTGTTTATGAATTATGGGAATTTGTTTGCAGAGGAAACATAATACTCTGTTAACTTGAACATGATGGCTTTTACTCAGAAACGTGAGAACTGAAAAGAAAAAAAAGAGCATTCAATCCTTTGAGATATAATCGTTAAACAAGTTTTGATATATGCTGAAAGTGGCATAAAATGTTAGATGGGGAAAGGATCACCAGATAACTAAAAGTGAGGTTTTCATCAGTATTTCATCAGTATTTCACCTCCCCTAACTGACTCAGGACCCCTGATGTGGTCCATCAAAGTGCATGTTGAATCCTCAATGGGGAAATTTTATGTAACATCAGTGTAAATAAAGATGGATGAAGCTATCTATGGGGATTTTTTTTCCTAAAAATTACTCAGAAATTCTCTCTTAATTGGCAGCCTAGAAAATAAAATACATTCCTACAGATTTCTGTGATTATAGGTGAAAATGATTCTGTGTCCAAGAGGGCAGCCAAAAGGGCTTATAGTCCAGATGGCAGGACACAGGTTGTCCTTTAAAACCTAAATGTAAGTTTATGTTTATTGCAAATATGTTCAACTTTAGAATATGGGATATGGGATCAGTTTTTTAATATAGAAAATCATACCTAGAATTGCTCAAGGAGCTGGGATGAGAGTTACCCCAGACCTGGTGCACTGGGAGAACATGGGAGAGACGTCGGCCAGTGTGTGGGGTTCACGTGGCTCCCCACAAAGTCCCAGGTGAGGCGATCAGTGTTTGAGACCTTGATATTTTTAGATATACTTTTAAAAAAAATTTTATTTACTTTTGGCTGCACTGGGTCTTCGTTGCTGCACGTGGGCTTTCTCTACTTGTGGCGAGCGCGGGCTACTCTTGGTTGCGGTGTGCGGGCTTCTCATTGCGGTGACTTCTTTTGTTGCAAAGCACGGGCTCTAGGCGCGCCGGCTTCAGTAGTTGTAGCACTTGGGCTCAGTAGTTGTGGCGCACGGGCTTAGTTGCTCCTCGGCATGTGGAATCTTCCCAGACCGGGGCTCAAACCCGTGTCCCCTGCATTGGCAGGTGGATTCTTAACCACTGCGCCACCAGGGAAGCCCCAAGACCTTGATTTTCGATGAATGGGCAAGATTTACCTTTAGTATGTAGGTGGCAAGCACATCGCAAGCAGAAGGAAGAGCAAAATGGGCGGCATGAAGTGCACGGGTGACTTGGGAAAGCGCTTGTGGTGTGGTGCGTCCAGGATGCAGGGCAAACGTAGAGGGTGGGAGTCAGGGTCCCGCAGGGCCCGTGTGGGCCACGTGTGGAGCTTTCACTGTCCACCTCCACAGTCCGTGGGGGTCTGGGAGAGATTCAGAGCAGGGGGAGGCATGGCCTGCTTGGGGCTTTAGGGAGACGCCTCTATCTGTGGTGTGGAGGGGAATCGTGACCAGGGAGGCTGGGCGAGGCTGTCCAGGAAGAAGCTGGGAGGAAACGAACTCAGAAGCGATGGCGGCAGGACTGGGGTGGAGGGTGGGGTTCCGGAGATGTTACAGGAAAGGAATCTACGGGACCTTGAGAGTGATCGGACGTGAAGGGTGAGGTAGGAGGGAAGGCGGAGGCTGACGAGGGAGGGGTTGGCTCTGGCACCGGGAGACCGGACGGGATGAGATTTCACTTGGACCTGGGGCACGAGCGGGGCCTGGGGCATGTAAGTGAGACACTGAGACAGGCGAAGGGCAGAGAGGCCTGGGAGCCACAGAGACACCCCAGTCCTGAGCAGAAGCATGATGTTAAACTGAGAGGAGAATCCCTCACAGTGGAACATCGGAGTGGATGCCAGGCCCTGGGCGATGGCTCACGGCCGTCCTGTCCGTGACCCTCCTGGGGTCCACAGCTCTTGGTTTTCCAAACTCCGTCAGCTCCTGTTCTCTTGGTGGATCAGCGGCAGGGAGGGGTGTGAACCCCAGCTGAGCGCCACTGTCAGAGTTGCCTTTCCCGGCAGTTGCGAGGGATCTGCAGGTGGTCGGGACACTCCCACGGGGAGGGCTGTCTGCCAGGGAGAAGATAGGGCGATATGGCCACCACCGATGGCTGCCTCTCGCTCTGCCTCCTGGTCTGGACCAGACCCCAGGCAGCATTCCTTGGTCAAGGTGAGACAGGGACCACATCGAACAAGCGAGAGGACACCCCATGCACCTGAGGGCGGGCAGCTTCCCGCGTACGGGAAGACTGGGGGTTCCGGAGACAGGAGTCCAGCTGAGCTAGGCCCTCATGGCTTCCCAAGTGAATGGCCACGCTTGCTTTGGGCTGAAAGGACTCTTCCCGGAGAATCCGTGATGAGTGAGCTCCCTCTCGTGACTTCAAGCCTGACCCGAGCCAAAGACCGCAGATGGATGTCCTTTGTCACCAGCTTCATGGGAAAGAACCCAGGGAAGGAAGATCGAATGGGCGTGTGACGCTGCAGGCATGGGGAGGGGGATACAGCCTCCCTCCCGAGGCCCAGACACTGCAGGCAGGGCTCGGCCCCTCCTCACAGGAACTGCCCACATCTAGAACTTGGCCACCGTTTATCCACATCTCGTTCCCACAGCTCGGACTAGGTCCAGGCTTCCCAGCCGTCAGTGAGACCCTGTCACTGCTCCCACCGCAGGGCCTGGCCACGCTGGCCTTCTTCCTGCCTCCAGCAGTGCAGGCCCTGCTGGCCCACGCCCTCCCCTTGCGTGGGCAGAGTTCTTACAGATTTCAAAGGAGTGGAGAGAAGTGTAGTTTATTTGCTTACGAAGTTGGCAGTGCCTCCTACTTGTAGACTTTGGGCTAGGAGTAGGAGAGGGAATAAGATGTGAACACTGTACCCTCGTGCAAGTGGACGCTGCCAAGCCTGGGAGGGGTACCAGTAGTTGGCAGATGCCGCAGGACTCCAGGGTGGCTTCACAGAGGGCCCCTCGGTGCTGGGTCTTGTAGTGTGAATAGGATCCCAAAGCTGGAAGTGTGGCTGTGCGTTCCAGGAGGAGGCTACGGCGTGGGCAAAGACGAAGGTGATAGAGTGACAGGCTTGTCCAGGGGATGCCAGTGCCCCTCTCCCACCAGAAGGGGGGCTTCCGGGGGAGGGGCCAGGACGAGTGTTGAGACGACGAGCCTGGAAGAGTGGGCTGGGGCGGGCTGGGTGCACTGAGTGCTGCACTGCAGAGCTCGGCCTTTGCCGGGTAGACAGTAGGACGCCAGTTGAGGGGCTGAGCTGGAGACGGACCCTCTGACCCAGGCTCCCTTGAGGGGAATTTTCCTGGCCCAGGGGCCATGCTGCATTGGAGACAGAGGCCCAGGGTGGGGATGGATGGGGAGTGGAGCCCAAAACCAGTGAGTGTGGCCAGCAAGCGAGAGGACAGATCTGCAGTGAGATGGTGGCAGTAGGGGTTGAAGGGAGGGTTTGCATTGGAGGAGCAGAGGGCCCCGTCCCCATCTTTTGGAAGTGCTGAGGTCCCAGGACTCAGGCAGAAAGTGCACTGAGACTTAGTTACAGGGAACTGGAGCCTGTCTGCCTGGGGAAGAGGCACCTCTGAGCTCCTGTCATGCTCGTGGTCACAGAGGAGGGGAGTGTGGTATATGCCCCGTGTGCCCTGCCTGCTCTCTGGAACGGATGCCGTGAGCTGAGGGAGGAACAGGCAAGCGCTGTAGGGCCAGCAACAAGGACAGAGCAGGTGGGTGGGGGGGGGCGTGGGAGTGCGGAGGGAGAGGGGAGCCAGGACCCTTGCCTGGCACAGAGGCTCCCAAGGGTCGGCTCCATGCCCTTTCAGCCCATCTCAATGGGCAGGAGGCCAGAACTGCTACACCTGTTGGCCACCAAGAAGTTAAAAGCCCCCGTTCCCCCTCTGTGCTGATTCTGAACACAGAGCTGGAGTTCTTTCTGCAGAGACGCAGCCCTCTCTCTCTCTTTCAACATTTCCCTGTTATGTTGTGAAGAAGAGGTGGGAGGGGGACTTCAGAAGCCTGGAGTGACAGTTCTGCAAAGGGTGTCGCGAGCATGGCTGTCACTCGCAGGTGAGAGGGGACCGCTGAGGGACAGCCACTGCAGTCTTCCACCTTGCGCATGGGCGTCAGGGGAGCCTGGCCCTTGGGGCTCCCAGGGAGAGGCAGGCCCAAGCCAGCCAGGTGGGACGCCCGCCTCCGGGGCCAGGGAGGACCCTGTGCTGGGCGCAGCGCCATGCCCTGGCGTGCCCAGCTCACACTCCTCCAGGTAGGACCTTCTGTTTAGGGGCAGGTGTCAGCCTCCCCATTTCTGCTGCCCCAACATGGAGGCTGGCTTCCTCATCTTCACTGTAGGTACGTGAGGTGAAAGCCACATTTTCCTGCCATTCTGGAGACTCAGCTGGAACTGAGTTTCCTCTTTCCAGGGATGGATGGGGGGCCTGACTTTGAAGAGGCTTGGGTGAGCCTGTATTTTTCGCACCGGGTCCTTATTCTCTAGCCTGAGCCTGCACCACTGTGTGTGGGACCCACAGTGAGGGTACCAGACAAGATTACAAAGCAGTGAAGAAAATATACTCTGTCCTTCCGCCATGGCACATGTAGCTTTATTCATCCAGAAGGCCAGGTGGGAATCTAGAATTCTCAGACTCCTGGAAGTTTTGTGAACTCTGCAGCCTGGGGAAAAGCATCCCCCTTTCCCCACCTCCCTCTTTCCCATCCACAGCTGCATTCCACACTGTGTACCTCCTCCAGCCTAGACACCCAAGGTCTGTCTACACCCCCCCCCAACAGCTTCCCCTTGGCCACCCCATGGGTCCAGGGTGCACACACCAGGAGGAGAGCATTCCCAGGAGAGAAGCTCAAGCTACTTGGGCTGGAGAAGTGGGATGCGGGCTCCAGGCGGGCGCTCCCCCATTACCCCGTGGGGAAGGCTGTGGACAGAGGAATGCCAGAGCAGGGCTCTCTAAAGCTTGACAACTGGGGCAGGACCCCTGGTTCCCAGGGCCCTGTCATAGGGATTGAGAGAAAAGCTGAAAGAATATTCTGAGACAGGATTCCTGAGAAATACAACCCCTTCTGTAACACGTCTAGGCCAGCTGTGCCTGCGAACTTAACGATTGTGCCCAGTCTCACCCGCCATATTTCAAAAAGGACGATGACGTTGTGCATTTGGTTCTTCTTACTCTCCCCCATTATCTGTATCAACACGTCATCATGATAGCATCCTAGGCACAAGCATTTCTTTGAGTTTTAGGGTATCCCTCGTGTTGCAAAATCCTGTCTGCCTTTCAGAAACGGCTGCAGGGGTTTGGCTGTTGTACATAATTTATCCACCAGCTCGTCGAAGGGGAGGCCTATGTATTTCATGCCTATAATTTTTTTCTCCCCAACTACCACTTTTTTTGGTTTTGTTTCTTACTTCAATCAGGTCATTTTTTTCTACGCATCCCTCTTACCTCCCTCCCCAACCTCAAAGCTAACAACCTCAAAGCTAACAAGTATGTTACCTAAAAATCTATTGTTCTCCCTCTATTGTCAGGCTGATCGTTTTGTCACACAGGGTGGAAAGGCTGAACCAAGGAGGGCTTGACTGCACTCAGACAGGCGGGAGCCTCTGCAGCCCCTACGGAAGTACATGGCACTGGAACACTTAAGAGCGGTTACAACAATTGAAACGTGGAACCAGGAAGGTGATTCCCTCCCGAGTCTCTTTAGGACGAGCGCGCCCCAGTGCAACGCGTGTTCTGTGGGCGCTGATCTGGCTGCAGCATCCTTTCTTTTCTCACTAGGCAGGCAGCTCCTTGAATCAGTAACAAAGGGAGAGGAAAGTAGATACCGCAACTGCTTTCATTTTGAGGGTTATTTTCCTATTTAGAAGTGGAGGCGGGAGGAGGGAGAGGAGAGTGAAGTGTCGCCCGTGCAATGCTGCTCCCCTGGGGTTGTCACTGGGCCCCAGACCTGGGCCCCAAGAGCTGCGGGCCACATTTCTGCCCTTCCTTCCTCTTTCAGGACTCGGTAGAAATCAGAGCAGGGGGAGGTGGGGGAGAAACCCGCTTTGGGCATGAGAGCATCTGTCACCCTGACTCTGAGGCGAGGGGAAACAGCCAAGGAATCGGTGAGCCCTGCTTCTGTTTGACCTGCAGTTGTCAAGGTTGGCTTTTATCGTTTGTGTCAAAGGAGTGAGAGGTGATCGATTCATGAAACGCAGAGGGCCAGTTAAGGGAAAGCTCCACCCGTGGGGTCCTGTGTTCCCACAAGTGCACTCCAGTCCGGTTCCAAAAACTGGGTCATGACTTGAGGCCTGTTGGGCAGGACGGGCATAGAACAAACAGGCTAAGACCCAGGCTGTCTTCCGGAGCCCAGAGCTTCTTCCCTCCTGAGATATGGCAGCGTGTGCACCTAAAAACCAAAGCAAGACTCAAAAAGAAGAACCCAGCGTGTAACATGTCACGCCAGTGCATCAAACGGGAATAAATCAGTGTGATGGGGAAAAATTAGACAAAACTCCTTAGAGGTGCAGAGAATTGGGTGCCGCGCCCCCGCCGGCACTGGGCACTGACATCCAGCCCCTGCATTAGTCCTCACACCGACGCCAGGAGGCCGGCACCCCCTCCACATGTGGCTGGTGAGGAAACTGAGGCTCAGTCAGTGTGTGACTCATCTGTCGTCCGAGGAGGCTGGTGGCGGCAGCACCGTTGAGGATGTCAGGTCAGGTCCATCTGACTCCAAGCCTGTGCAGCTGACCCCTCCATCCACTGGGCCTGGCAGAGGGTGGTCTCTGGGCAGACTGGGAGGAGAGAGGGAGAGGGTCACGTGGGCCGAGCCGTGGTTTGAGGATGGTGAGGAGCCTTTGGAGAGGACGTCTTGTCCAGGGCAGAGGGACTAAGATGGTGGAGGAGAGGAGAAGCCAGGGGGCAGTGCCAACCTTCCTACGGTGGCAGGAGAGGAGGGCTGGGCCTCAGGGTTGGGGAGCAAGTTAGAAGGGTTCTGCAGGCATCAGAGCGGCAGCTGTGCCACGGGGAAGGAGTGCCTTTGAGGAGCAAGGAGAGTCCGCAGGCATGGCGACAGGAGGGGAAATCAAAGATTTGGGCCTGGGGGCAGGTGGGTGACAGCCCCTCCCACTGAGATGGGAAAGTTCAGGAAAGGGATGCCTAGGCCTGGAGCCCAACTGGTTTTGTTTAGATGTATCAATACAGAATTTCAGGGAGCAGCTGCTCGTCTGGGTGCCGTGTCTCGTGAACAAGTAAAGGTGTCACAGTGGAGTCCAGCACACAGGCAGCTGGACGCATGGATGCGGGGCCACCCCAGGGAGGGGAGAGGGGAGGGTGAGAATCTAGTAGCCCTCCGAGGAGGCCGGGAGAAAGTGTTTAGATGTCCACGGCCTGTGCTGAGGAAGATGCCACGTCACAGCAGAAACCTCTACCAAATAAAATAGCCACCTTCTAAAAGATTATCTAAAGAACACCGAGTGCAGATATTTTTTTTGGCGGGGAGGGGGGTTATTTTTTATTTTTTACAGTAGCTCCTTGTTGCTTATCAATTTTAAATATAGCAGTGTGTACATGTCAATCCCAAACTCCCAATCTATCCTTCCCCCGCCACCTTTCCCCCGGTAACCATAAGTTCATTCTCTTAAGTCTGTGAGTCTACTTCTGTTTTGTAAATAAGTTCATTTGTATCATTTTTTTTTTAAGATTCTGCATATAAGCGATATCATATGATATTTCTCTTTCTGTGTCTGACTTACTTCACTTAGTATGATAATCTCCAGGTCCATGCATGTTGCTGCAAATGGCATTATTTCATTCTTTTTATGGCTGAGTAATATTCCATTGTGGAAGATGGGCTGGACCCAGGGGATGGCCAGTGGCTTTGAGTCGTTGGATGGGTGGTTGAGCTATGCTGCCCTCAAAGGCAGGAGGTGAGACTGCCCAGCAGACGGCAGAGAAGGGTGACGACAGGTAAAGAGTGAATGCAACTTTTTTTTTTTTTAATAAATTTATTTATTTATTTATTTATTTATTTATTTTATTTTTGGCTGTGTTGGGTCTTCGTTTCTGTGCGAGGGCTTTCTCCAGTTGCGGCGAGCGGGGGCCACTCTTCATCGCGGCGCGCGGGCCTCTCACTGTCGCGGCCTCTCTTGTTGCGGAGCACAGGCTCCAGACGCGCAGGCTCAGTAGTTGTGGCGCACGGGCTTAGTTGCTCCGTGGCATGTGGGATCTTCCCAGACCAGGGCTCGAACCCGTGTCCGCTGCATTGGCAGGCAGATTCTCAACCACTGTGCCACCAGGGAAGCCCGTGAATGCAACTTTGAGTCTGGAAATAAGAGGCTCATCTACACGAGGTCACTCAGTTAAAGCCTTAATGCCTGTCGAAAGAAGTGGATTTAAATCTGAGGGTGGCAGGGAATCATGGGAGCATTTTCGAGAATGAAACAACACAGTCAAAGCAGCATGCACGGGACGCAGTTGTGGTTTTGTGCTTATTTACACTGAAAAGCGTGCTCACGCGAATGGGCCTTGAGTGAGAGCTGGGCCACCAGCATAGAGAAGGGGAGTGTAATTTGTGTAAATTGTCTCGGTTGATATTACTAGAGCTTTCATGGCCAATTAAAATGGATCATTAATCTTTTTTGCAGACCTTCTTGGTTTCTCTCCACCGTCCTGTTGGAGAAAGATGGTAGGGGAAATGCGACTTGAAATATTTGGGGGACTTGTTGGGTTTGCTTGAGTTGACACTGGGCCCCCATCATTCATACCCAGAGAAGACTTAACACTGTGGGAATCACGATGGAGACTTGACAGAGAAAATGTAGCACCGCCAAATTTACAAAGGCAGGCGGAGTCCTCTAGACGGTGGTCACAGGACATAGGCAGTGTGGTCATGGCGGAGAGGATGGGCCATATGGTGGCTGAACCGAGGGCCTCCTGGCAGTGTATTTTTTATTTTTAAAATTTTATTAACTTATTTTTTATTGGAGTATAGATGATTTACAATGTTGTGCTAGTTTCAGGTGTACAGCAAAGTGAATCAGTTATACCTATACATATATCCACTCTTTTTTAGATTCTCTTCCCGTATAGGTCATTACAGAGTATTGAGAAGAGTTCCCTGTGCTCTACAGTAGGTTCTTATTAGTTATCTATTTTATATATAGTAGTGTGTGTATGTCCATCCCAATCTCCCAATGTATCCCTCCCCCTCCCCCTTCCCCCCACCCCCGTAACCATAAATTTGTTTTCTGTAATACATCTGTGACTCTATTTCTGTTTCATAAATAAGCTCATTTGTACCATTTTAGGATGGAGCTTTGCTGATGGTCACGGCCGTGTACTCTGATGTAATCATCCCTGCTGACAAGGGTGAAGTGACTGTGCTGGCCCTGCTCCCACCTCCCCGGGGCAGGCTCTGTCCCCCTTGAACCTATCACCAAGGAAAGACTGTAGCACGCCACCTCTATCTGTTATCACCACGATGTCCTCATCCAAACAGGGTCCAAAGGGTCCAAAGGGATGCCATTCACTTTCTCTTTCTTCCTTTCCAGTTACTTTAGAGCGGTTCTCCCTGGCCGTGAGGAGATGTCCTGAAAAGAGGACCAGGCTTTGTTAAAGAAGGTACGTTATCACACAAAGCACTGATTGCCTTAAAGGCTCACAGCATTTTTATTGCCCTGAGGAGAGTTTCACTTTTACGAGCAGGAGAAAATTTATCATCCCTGATTTTTGTGCCCCTTGGGGATAAACTTGTCATCGGTGGGTAGGAGGGTTGCTGGTTAATGAGCACAGCCGCCGTCCTCGGAGTGCAGCAAAGTGACAGGAAAGTGGGTGTCAACCACTAGCAGGGAATGTATTCAATTCTCCAGGGGGCTCAGTTGGTTCTATTTAAGCTTATCTGACAGAGCCTTGATTCTTTGAGCAGATTTATGAGGCTTGGCCAAATTCTATGACTCTCACCATACTTTTTAATTAAGACAAAGGATCCCATACGTTCTGTGTCTGCCACATCTTTCGTCACCGTGGGGAAAGCTTCACAAATGAGACTGTTCATGTGAACCACTGGAAGGGGCATCTTATGTCATAGCTTCCTCGCCCTTGAGTGGGAGACAAACTTCTTTTCTTCTTGGTGACCATCGTTTTCTTTCCTTCCAAATGACAAAGGAGCACAGGTGCGGTCTAACCTACATTTCAGTTGTACATCTAGGTGAGCCAAAAGTGTGGAAAAGCCTGTCCAGCAGCCTGCCTGCATTTAATTAAAACTTAGTCTTTGAAGGCAGAAAGCAGTAGGTACCAGCAGATCATAAAAGTAGACACACTTTTCCACCAATGGCTGAGACTCATGTTTTCACCTAGAAACTGTCCTCAGGCTGACCTAGAGGCATCTGCGTTTCCGTGACGTCATTTCAGTTCTGTACTGTCAGGAAACCGCGTGTACCAGGAATTGCATTTCTTTACCTAAATACCATACCAGGTGCTCTCTGACTTTAGAAATGGGTGGAAAATATAGGGCGTCACTAGAAGGGATTTTCAACTCATTTGCCTAAGATGTGATATTTTCAGTCTGTCTTTTTTTAAAGCTTTCAGTGATGTTGATTTTATAATACAGAAGTGCTGATACCAAACATTGGGTTTGCCCGGGAAACGTGGTCCATCAGGGTCCTGGGTCTTCCAATACACTGACTTTGAATGGCACCCATTCAGGCACAGAAACTTTGCTCGGTATTTTGAGGTTTTCCACCCTAAGCTCTCATTCCCCCAGGACCTTCCCTTCCAGGTACAGGCAGTGGCACTGTGACCTTGGAGTAGCTCTTGGCCCCCAGACACTCACCTCTTTGCTCCAGCCACTAGTCAAGGTGACGAGGACACAGTGCCTTTGGCCCTTTCTTCCTATTCTGTCCAGCGTTTTCTCCTGCCATCTCCTCCTTCTTGCTTCTCTCCTCTTGTTCATCTCTCCGTGTTCCCTTCTCCATGCCTCTGTGGGCTGAACCAACTCCTATGTGTTGCTTGGTCCTGCTGGTGAGCGCTGCATGGAGATTACCTGGGCATCCCAGAGGCAGCCTGGGGTAGAGAGGGCACAGCACAGAGCCTGGCGCCAGGAGAGCAGACCTCCAGACCCACTCCTAGCTGTCCCCATGGCCTCCACGACGGGATACCACAGCCACTCTCTTCACATCCATAGGGAGAGGGTAGAAAGAGATGCCACCCAAAGCCTCTTCCTTCTCTTACTTTCTCACCCCCTGCCACGCACACATTGCCCCAGGCTGGCTTCTTGGGAACATTTGGTTAGAAACTAACCAAATGAGTTGAATACTCTGTAATGACCTATATAGGAAAAGAATCTAAAAAAGACTGGATATGTGTATAGGTATAACTGATTCACTTTGTTGTACACCTAAAACTAACACAACATTATAATTCAACTATACTCCAATAAATATTAATTTAAAAAAAGAAGAGGCTTCCCCGGTGGCGCAGTGGTTAAGAATCTGCCTGCCAATGCAGGGGACACGGGTTTGAGCCCTGTGCCGGCAAGATCCCACATGTCACGGAGCAACTAAGTCCATGCACCACAACTACTGAGCCTGCGCTCTACAGCCCGCGAGCCACAACTACCGAACCCGCGAGCCACAACTACTGAAACCCGCACACCTAGAGCCTGTGCTCTGCAACAAGAGAAGCCACTTCAGTGAGAAGCCTGCGCACTGCAACAAAGAGTAGCCCCTGCTCGCCGCAACTAGGGAAAGCCCGCGTGCAGCAATGAAGACCCAATGCACCCAAAAATTAATTTAAAAAAAAAAGAAGAAGAAGAAGAAACTAACAGTTGGGAGTGGGAGAGGGTTCAGATAGCCCAAGGTGTCCCGGAATGATGTCCAGTGGCATTCAGTATTTTACATCTTCCCTGTTGGTCTCTGCAGACTGTGTGACTGTCGCAACCGAGGGTGATGTCTGTGGGTGTTTTCTCAATATCTGAAGATATTTGAACTGGCATCATCAAAGAAGTTTCACTCAACAAAAACGTGTGCTCAGTTCATATATACTGAAACTATTTTATGATTTTTTCTCAGGAGATTGAGGTTTTTTAATGTCACATATCAGAGAGCATCATGTGGGCGTGACAGTGGTGTACAGGACTTTTGTAGATTGTTCTGTGGGAGAACTTGCTCAGGGTGACAGTAGGTCGTTCTGACTACAATCAGCCTGTGGTCAAGTTTATGTTTACTCGAGTGAGCTATTCACTTCCTAGATTCTCTGCAGCCAACTTAAATATTTAACTCCACCTTGTTGAGGGAACAGTTGTTGCAGGCAAAAAAAAAAAAAAAATGCAGATTGGTGTCGAATATGATGTTTTAAAAAACAATATTTTGCGTGCATACCATTGCATCCCTATACTGTCCCAGATAATTGAAACTTAAGGACAGATACTTCATGACCTGTGAGAGTGCTCTAGACACAGACTACAGGGAAGATGCAAAAGATGAACACACAGCAGTCGAGCCAACGTCCGACACCCCTGGAAAAACAAAGCCAGAGTGTGAGGTTTTGGAGATGGCAGAGGCCAGAGCCTTCACGTGACAACCAGGAAGAGCAGGGCAGGGAGGAGACGTGGCCCTCTGCCACGGCACCGCTAGTTGTCGGGCAGCTGAGCTGTGACCACAAAGCCTCTGGACCCTCAGGCTGGGCTTCTTCCTGGACTCCTCCCAGATGAGCAGATTCACAGAAAACCCACCACCTCGGCCAGAGCCACACGGGAGGTAAGACTGACGAAGCCTCAGGTACACTGCTGTGGCTGGCGTGTGGAATCATGCTCGTGGCTTGCTGTGAATCACACCCTATTTGCTGAGACTACCGTAAGGCAGGAGGGAGCTGGCTTCTCTGTGACTCAGTTTCCCCAAATACCAAGCAGAGGTCAAGGCTGTCGATGACTTAGGATTTCCCCACCACTGTGGCCCTGCTAAGGGGCTGGGAAAAGATGCCAAGAGGTAGGACAGCTGTCATTAGGGTTTGCCTCTCAGGGAGATTTCACTACGATTTGAAGCACAGAAAAGATTTAGATTCCGTAAATGACTTATGACCCCATTCTCTTTCCATCGCCGTACTTACCTATTCCTTCACTCGTTCTTAGTTCTACTTGCCAGTTAATCTCTTTGGTCCTTGCTGTCACTACCCTGGAGAGCCCGTTTATGCCTCTGCTCTGCCCTCCACTCCACTGTGGCTCTGGATCTCACCTAAGCTCCAGCTCCACATCCAAGTTCACTCAGCAGGTCTGAACCTCACCTGTCTACGGTCTCTGTCGTCCCTCCTCAGCCTCAGAGCCAGGGGACAGTCCATGCCCCTGTCCTGGGACTGCCACTCCAGAGCCAGTGCGTCTGTTCCCCTGGCAGCATGTTTCAGAGTCACCCCTTTCCTCTGTTCCGGAGCAGAGCACCTGGGCTTGGTCCACTGGGGGCAAGTCTGATCTCCACTCTGCCAGGATGCAGCGTGTGACCTTGGGCAGGTCACTTTGACCTCTTTTAGCCCAGTGTCCTCTTCTGGCAAAAGAGGAAGAGAATTAGATGACTCCAGAGACCCATCCAGCATCTACACTCTGTGAATCTGTGCCTGGACATTGCCAACAAGCTTGCGATTCTAAACATGCTTGAGAATGAGTCAGCCTGGTCTTCCAACTGCTTGTCTCTCTCCTTCGGGCTCAGCCAAATGAACCTTCTCAGAGCCCCGTGTCCTACGTGTCCCTCCCTGGATAAATTTCCAGCCCTAAGTCTCTCTATCCTTTGAAATAGGGAGATGACCGAAGTCCAGAAACCTGGACTTCTTTTTTTTTTTTTGAGAGTGAAAGGGGGCACCATTAAAAGTTAAGCTTGGATGACAGGCATAAACGATGACTGTCCCAGGCAAACCCAGGCATCTGGTTAGCCTATTTTTGAGTCAAGTCCAAAACCCCTTCCTCAATCAAATGGCTCTACCTTGCCTATCAAGCTTTGCTCTCAGTGTTCGGTCCCGCTCTTCCCTGCCTGCCTCCCAGGATTGTCTCCTCTTAAAAATTGGGCCCTCTTTTCAGTGATGGAAATTAGTCATAAGGCAGGCCCCTTGGTGCCAATCTGCATTCGGACCATCATTTTCTAAATCAAATAGAAATGAGCACAGTTCCTCAGTCTGTTCTCTGGGGAGTTACTTACACAGCTGGCAGCAGTCTTTCCAGTTTGGGTGTGAGACAGCAACCCAACAAGGATCCTCGCCGGGACAAACACATCCTGAGGTCATCACCGGCTGGGTCTCCCTGCCTTCCTTGGAAAAGCAAGTAGGATGTTCTGGGGAAAGTGGCCATTCCTGATCCGTGCTGCTTCCCCCAGGCCAGGGCACAAAAGCTAGTTGAAGGAGCTTCTGCTGACCTGCTATAACTGGAGGGTTGGCTCAGAGCAAGGCTTTTCCACGCCAGGGATGCTGAGCAAGTGCCTGGAATGTTCCCCACGCTGCAGCCCCCAGCGCGGTCCTGGCTCGGCCACTCTGCCTAAGTGCTCTGGCTGGAGGCACCATGTAAAGTTCAAGGTCGGCTTTTCTGTAGGTGAGATCCGATATCACACCACGTTGACTATAGAAAATGGTAACCAGAGCCAAGCTGCCTGCTCAAGAATAAATAGAACCACTTGAATCTCTCCTCACCAGATCGCAGACCTTCGGCAGGGCTGTCACACCAGCAGCAGCAATGATGCTCTGGCCATTCTCCATTTGACTGACAGAAGGGCAGACTGTCTGGGGCGAAGCGGATGATACCTTGGTCTGAGGACACAAGCGGAGCAGTTTGAGTACCTGCTGTGTGTCCAGCTGGCACGCGCAGGGGCCCGTCGGAGTGGCTGGCACAGTCGCAGGGCGCTGGGGCCCAGGTCAAGAAAACCTACAGAGGCAATTCCGCAGGAAGGCTCCACTGACCGGAGGCTGGAGTGCTGCTGGAAGCCTCCTTAGCATTTCTTACCAACCGCCAAGCGTTCACACTGCCCCCAAATGCACAGGGGAAACTGGGCCGATATGGAGGGAAGGATGCCAAGCCTCCCTCCCACACGTCCCCTCACCACTGTGGTCTGGCTAGATGGAGCTTTTTCTCTGTCTAATGATGTTCTAGGAAATCAGACACATGAGTCTTTCCTGAAACTCAAAGTCCCTGAGCGAGTGACATGGCCCAACCCTTCAGTCCCCCAGGTTTACAAAATACAACTTCTTCCCAGAAACGGGCCTTTTCTCCTAGCCTGATGGAATCCTGGTCTGTTAGGAAGGAGGGATTTCACAAGAAAACGATGACTTTACCTTAACGTGGGACCGGCAGAGCCTTGAGGAGAAAGGGAATTTTCCACATGACTGCTCCACTGATGCACCTCCCCTCGAAGGTTTAGAAACACTCCAGCAAGCTGGTTATCTAGGGTTCCTTAAGTTGTCATTGTCACAAAGGTTCTTTCTGCTTGGCTTCTCCCACAGTTTGCCTCACCCGGCTCACTCTCTCCGTGTGGCTCGGCCCAGGGAGCAGCATTCCGTTTGGGGAACGGCCCACGCATCCTTGCAGGGCCTTTGTCTGCCTTTGTGCTTTAGAGAAGTCCTCTGCCCCTCCAGCCCCGACGCGGCGCTCACCACGGCAACCCCAGCATAGGGGCAGGGCGTCTGCAGGGGACCGTCCCCACCTCACAAGCGGCTGGCAGAGGCAGTTGGAGCCTGTCAAGTGGGCGAGATGGGGTTTTTCCCTTTTTCCTGCATTCTAACTGCTCTTTCTTCCTTTTCTCAGCATGTGTAGGTAGCAGCTGGTTTAAGCACCAAACCCGGCAGCCAAAAGTTAATTGCAAGCACCTCCCACTGAGTGCAGGGAAAACTGTGATGTCCTCCTTTCTGTTGGTGGCCCTTTTCCCACCCGAGGACCCCATCGTGGCCCCTTGCCTTTGAGAGTGTCCTGGGCCCCAGGGCAGGAAGCAGGAGCAAACATCCTGTGTGTGCACCACGCGTGCCTGCAGCCCCTGCTCGGGCATCTGCAGCCAGTCATGGGCTCAGGCTTCCCACACAGAAGAAAAAGGTTCCTATCTGGGGCTTGACTGCATTTCCAAACCCAGTCCAGCATGAATAGTGTCAGCCCCTGCTCCGAATTCCTGGAGCCCAGATCATTAAGGGTAGCGGGGTCTGCGGTGGTGAAAGCCCATCCTTTTCCCCTGTTCTTTTCCTGCTACCTTCTCTGCTCCTTGCGAGCCAGAGCCACACAGAAGGAAGTGAGCCTGTGGCTGACGGTGTTCCAAGGCAGCTGTTCTGCCATATTCACTGAGGACCCGTTATGGTCCAGGTGATGTTCTTCTAGTACCTGGTTCATTTGAAGAATATATTTCGGGTTTTTTAGAATATATGTATTTAATAAGGGAAAAGAGCTACAAGTGACAAAGAGATCAAATTTCAGACGTAGTGTTACAGCCATAAATGGTTTTCCCTCATTCCTGTACCTCTGTGCCATTGAGGCCCTGGAATGCCTGCTTCCCTTCATTCCTGGTTCTCTCCCCACAAGTTCAAGCTCATGCCAAGGCTCTGCAGGGCTCATCTCAAACCAACCCCCACCCAAATCTCAATGACAGTTATCTCTCCTGATGAAACTTTAATTTTGGAAAGGAATCTTTGGTGCATAGGAGTAACTTTTTAACTCAAAGAAATAAATATCCAATGGTTGGAATTTCAGGCTCCCCGATAGGTCAACAGAAGGGTTATTTTGTTGACTGTCTTCACATACCTACCACAACCCCTCTTCAGAAACATCTGTGAGTGGCTATTATGTGCCAGGCACTGCAGGTGCTAATATCAATAAGACCCTCACCCTCAATTCCCTGACTAATAGATGAGAACCCAATAAGCAAGCGTGTTGGAGTGGGTTATGTGCTGAGACGGAGGAAATTGGGGGTGTTAATAAAGCACTCAGCTGGGGTGCCCAACTCAGCATGGGTTTAGAAAAAACTTGCCAGAGGAGGTGGCATTTGTGCTAAGTTTCTGCAGGAAATTAAATTTAACCAACTGTGTGGGTTCCACCGTGCTTACTGGTGGGGTCAGTGTGAGAAGTTGTGTTCTGAGTTTTCCAATTATAGAGTGTTTCGGGTGCACTGATGCATGTCTTGCGAGCTGGCTGCCACAGTAGGGGACCTAGACAGCTGCCTCTTCAGGGGAGAGGTTTCCAGAAGCTTCCATTCTTGTTGGCCATGCACGTTTCCCCAGTGTGCTATAGCTATCTTGAAATTCCAGCATTCAGTATTCCTTCCTTTGGCTTGGAAGGCTACCCTAACTTCCAGAGGTTAATGTCAGTGTCGGGTATCTCTGAGAGGGAATGCAGCAGAAGCCATCATCAGCTATCAGTTGCCCTAGAATTGTTCTGTGAGCACAGTCTCCAGACCAGGGGCCAGAGATAGAGAGTGAGGCAAGGGGTAGGGGATTAGGAGGAGAAGGGCAGAAATATTTCCTGTCCTGCAGCAAGAGGGCATGCTTTGCTGTCTGACATTCTGTACTTTGCCCACCTCCTCCACAAACCTCTCCTCACAGGGGAAATGGACCAATGGCTTTCCAGGCCAAGCGCCATCATGTGCAAACTCTACACGTGCCTGATTACCTAAGAGGAGCATATGATCGCATGGACGAATGGAGCAGTATGTGAAACATGACACCTGCTCTGCCCTTGACACTTCTTTATCAAGCATCTAAATCGACATCTAAGTGGAGATCCAGCTGGAGAGCAGAAATCCCATGTTCAGAACGGCAGCACGCTTCCCCAAGTGTGGAGATCATCACCCTCTGAGGATTCTTGGTCCTGCAAGCCTGTCCTGGGACATGTGAAAGAGGTTCTTGCCTGAACACTCTCCCCTCCATGTCTTCTGTGCACAGCTCAAGGGGCAGATTTCGTTTCAGGCTGTTCTAGAAGACAGGGCCGAAAGTAAGAGAGGAAACCGCTGGAGACAAATAAAAAAATTAGAAGAATTTGGTGAAAGCCATCTGTAGGAAAATAAGAGCAAAATTTGGCCCTAGGGAACTAGAGTTAGTGGGAGGAGAAAACAGGGCCAGGCCCCAAACTTGTCGTTTTGCCATTTAAATAAAGAGGTCAAGATGCTGAAGTGCCCAGGAGAATTCTCTTGAGTGACTTACCCAGAATATGGAGAAATTCCATCAGGGCGTTTCAGTGCTATGAGTCTGAGCTACTAGACATTAACAGAATTACCAAGTGGCTTTTCCAGAACACAGTGAAGGGGACATTAGCACTAAAGTTATATGGGGGCTCATGCTGAATGGGGCTGAGAAAGGAGGCAAAGCTCAGCACTCACACCCAGGCAGCAGCCCCTGACTGCAACCAAGCACATTTGTGCCCTGATTGAAAACTGGAAATGTTATGAGATTTGATGATTTCTGCTCCCTGGACCTGCCCAACTCTTCCTCTTGCCCTTACTGAATTTTAGCTGATCTCTTCTGGGTTAATTTTATATTCAAAACTCTACTGAAACACACACACACAGACACACGAGCACACACACCATGGTTATCAACTTTGAGAGAGGAAAAAAGAAAAAAAAAAAATTAGTTAGCTCTACCCCCCTTCCTCTCCTAGGACCCAGTAAGATGCCTGGCACACAGTCAGCTCTCAAGAGGTAAGGAGGGGGAGGAGAAAGGGAGGAAGGAGGGAGAAACTAAGTTTGGGAATAAATGTCAGGAAAATGGCCAGCATGAAGGTACCAGTCAGTTGATTCCTGCTTCTTCTCGGAGTCTCCTGATGGAATGTTTTTGCCTTTGGGAAAATCTTTCCATCTCTGTCTCTTCTAGGACTGTGAAAAGGACAGAATGGGGATGAGACAACTTGATGTGTTCTTGAAACAGACATCATAAAAATGTTTTCATGAGTGACTACAAATGTGCTTGAAACAAAAGAATAGAAAGCCTCATCAAATAAATAGTCTCAGCAAAGAAATAGTAAATGCAAGCAACCAGAGAGAAATATTAGAACTGAAAAATACAATAACTGAAATAAAAATCTCGGTAGATGGAGTCAACAGCAGGATTGAACTGGATGAAAATGAAAATATAATCAAATTTGTGGAACACAGCTAAACAGTGCTGAGAGGGAAACTTATAGCTTACATGAAATAGAAGAAAAGTCTCAAATCAATAATCTAAGCTACCACCTCAAGAACCTAAAAAACTGAGAGCAAAATAAACCCAAAGACAGCAGAAGGAAAGAAATAATAAAGATAAGAGCAGGAATCAATGAAATTGAAAACAGGAAAAAAATAGAGAAAAATAATGAGGCAAAGAGTTGGATCTTTGAAAAAAATAAAAGTTGATAACCCTTTAAAAGTCTAACAAAGAAAAGACACAAGTCACTAACATCAGGAATTAAATAGATGATATCGGTAAACACCCTGCAGACATCAAAATGATAATAAAGGATTACTGAGAAAATTCTACACACATGAATTGGACAACTTAGATGAAATGGACCAATTCCTCAAAAACACAAATCACCATACTCAATATGAAATAGACAATTTGAATAGCCCTATAACTGTTATGGAAATTGAATTTATATTTAAAATTCTAGAAAAAGAAAACACCAGTCTCCAGAATTCACTGAAGAGCTCTACTAAACATTTAAATAAGAATTAATAATTCTACAGAATCTCTTCCAGATAGTGCAAGAGGAGGAAATACATTCATTTCATGAAGCTAGTGTTGACCTAATATCACACCAGACAAAAACAGAAAAAAACAAAAAAGGAAAAGTATGGACCCATATCCCTTATGAATATAGACACAAAAGTTTCTAACAAAATATTAGGAACTAGAATTCAGCAATATATTAAAAAAATTATATACCATGACCAAGTGTGGTTTGCTCCAAGGATGCAAGACTGGTTCAATTTCCTAAAATCATTCAATTTAGTTATTAATAGGCAAAAGACAAAAAAAAAAATCACATGATCATATCAGTTGGTACCAGAAAAAGCATTTGACAAAATGCAACACCCATTTGTGATAACTCTCAGACAAACAGGAAGAGAGTGAAACCTCCTCAACTTGGTAAAGAGCATCTGCAAAAATCCTATAGCTCAGTGGTCCCCAACCTTTTTTGGCACCAGGGACTGGTTTTGTGGAAGACAATTTTTCCACAGACCAGGGCCAGTGGGGGGAGGGATGGTTTCAGGATGATTCAAGCACATTACATTATTGTGCACTTTATTTCTATTATTATTACATTGTAATATATAATAAAATAATTATACAACTCACCATAATGTAGAATCAGTGGGAGCCCTGAGCTTGTTTTCCTGCAACTAGATGGTCCCATCTGGGGGTGATGGGAGACAGTGACACCCAAAGTGTGTTGCTTATGTCCCGTCTACTCTGTAAGATGCAGCTTAATTGTCACTTGCCACTCACTGATAGGGTTTTTTTTTAATATAAATTTATTTATTTATTTTATTTATTTTTGGCTGCTCGGGGTCTTCACTGCTGCGCGTGGGCTTTCTCTAGTTGTGGCGAGCGGGGGCTACTCTTCGTGGCAGTGCATGGGCTTCTCATTGCGGTGGCTTCTTTTGTTGTGGAGCACAGGCTCTGGGGGAGCAGGGCTTCAGTAGCTGCAGCACGTGGGCTCCAGAGTGCAGGCTCAGTAGTTGTGGCGCACGGGCTTAGTGGCTTCACGGCTTGTAGGATCTTCCTGGACCAGGGCTTGAACCCGTGTCCCCTGCATTGGCAGGCGGATTCTTAACCACTGCACCACCAGGGAAGTCCCACTGTTAGGGTTTTGATATCAGTCTGCAAGCAACTGATTTATTATGGTCTCTGTGCCGTCAAACCTCTCTGCTAATGATGATCTGTATTTGCAGCTGCTCCCAGCGCTAGCGTCACCACCTCAGCTCCACCGCAGATCACCAGGCATTAGATCCTCATAAGGAACGCGCAACCTAGATCCCTCGCATGCGCAGTTCACAGTAGGGTTCGCGCTCCTATGAGAATCTAAAGCTGTCACTGATCTGACATGAGGCGGAGCTCAGGCAGTAATGCACGCGATGGGGAGCAGCTGAAAATACAGATGAAGCTTCAATTGCTCGCCCGCCACTCACTTCCTGCTGCGCAGCCTGGTTCCTAACAGACCATGGACCGGTACAGGGGGTTGGGGACCCCTGCTATAGCTAACAACATACATATCGGTGAAACAAGGAATGCTTTCCCCCTAACATCAGGAATAAAGCAATGATGTTTGGTCTCACCATTCTTATTCAGTATAGTACTAAAAGTTCTAACTAGTGAAATAAGGCAAGAAATGGAAATAAAAAGCATATTCTTTCATATCAGAAAGGAAGAAATAAAACAGTTCCCATTTATATATGACATCATTGTCTATTTAGAAAATCCCAAGGAATCTACAAAACAAACAAACATCCTAGAACTAAGAAGTGAGTTTAGCAAGGTCACAGGATATAAGATCAACATACAAAAATTCATTGAATTTCTATATATTAGCAATGAACACTTGGACAGGAAAAATTTTTTAAACTCAATATCATGTACAATTTCTCAAAAAAGTAAGTACTTGGGTATACATCTAACAATAGATAGTATTTGTATGCTTAAAACTACAAAATGCTGATCCTCAACAGAATACTAGAGGCTGAGTTGAGCAGCATATTAAAAGGATTATACACTATGGCCAAGTGAGATTTATTCCTGGAATACAAGGATGGTTCAACAAACAAAAAAATTATCTATGTGATATATCACATTAACAGAATGAAGAAAAAAAAACATGATCGTCTCAATTGATGCATTAGAAGCATTTGACAAAATTCAGCATCCTTTCATGATAAAAACACTCAGGAAACTATGTCAATATTATAAAGCCATATATGAAAAAACTCACAACATTATACTCAATGGTGAAAAACGGAAAGCTTTTCTTTTGTCAGGAACAAGACAAAGATGTCTGCTTTCACCACTTCTATTCAACACAATACTGGAAGTCCTAGCCAGAGTAATTCGGCAAGAAAAGAAATAAAAGGCATCCAAATTGGAAAGGAAGAAGTAAAACTATCTCTATTCACAGATGATATGATCTTATATGTAGAAAACCCTAAAGATTACAAAAACATCACACATACACACACTGTTAGAACGAATAATTCAGCAAAGTTGCAGGATACAAAAATCAACATGCAGATATCAGTTGCATTTCTATACATGAACAGTAAACAATCCAAAAAGGAAATGAAGAAAGCAATTCAATTTATAATAGCATCAAAAAGAATTAAATACTTAGGAATTAACAAAGGAGGTGAAAAACTGTCAGCAAAAATGTTGCTGAAAGAAATTAAGGAAGATATAAATGGAAAGAAATTCTGTGTTCATGGATTGAAAGACTTAATATTTTTAAGATGTCAGTATTACCTAAAGCTATCTACAGATTCAGTGCAATCTATCAAAATTGCATGACTTGTTTTGCAGAAATAGAAAAACTCATTCTAAAATTCATATGGCATCACAAGGGACCCTGAATAGCCAAAACAATTTTGAAAAAGAAGAAAAAAGTCAGAGGTCTCACACTTCCTGATTTGAAAATTTACAAGTCTACAGCAATCAAAATAGGGTGGTACTGGCCTAAAGACAGACATATAGACTAATGTAGAAATAAACCCTTGCATATTTGGTCAAATGATTTTTGACAAGAGTACCAAGATCATTCAATGGGGAAACAATAGTCTTTTTAACAAATGGTATGGGGGAAACTAGATATCCACATGCAAAAGAATGAAATTGGACTGTTATCTAACAGGATATACAGAAATTAACTCAAAATAGACCAATGACTTAAATGTCAGAGCTAAAACTATAAAACTCTCAGAAGAAAACAGGAGAAAAGCCTCATCATATTGGATTTACAATATTTCTTGGATATGACATCAAAGGCATAAACAACAAAAAACTATACATGTTGAAATTCATTAAAATTTAAAACTTTTGTGCATCAAATGACACTATCAACACAGTTAAAAAGCAACAAAATATTTACAAATCACATACAGATAAAAGACTAATATCCAGAATCTCTATATAGAGAACTCAAAATTTAACAACAAAAATCCAAACAACCAGGTTAAAAATGGGCAAAGTGCTTGAATAAACATTTCTCCAAAGATCTACAGATGGTCAATAAGCATATGAAAAGATGCTCAACATCACTAATCATTAGGGAAATACAAATCAATACCACAATGAGATCGTACTTCACACCCATTAGGATAGCTGCTATCAAAACAGCAACGACAAAAACCAAAATAACAAGTGTTGGCAAGGTCATGGGGAAATTGGAACCCTTGTGCACTGTTGGTGGGAATGCAAAATGGAGCAGCCGCTATGGTAAATAGTATGGCAATTCCTCAAAATATTAACCATAGAATTACCATATGATCCAGCAATTTCACTTCTGAGCATATATCCAAAGAATTGAAAACAGTGACTTGAATGGGTAATAGTACACCCATGTTCATAGCAGCACTAATCACAACAGCCAAAATGTGGAAGCAACCTAAGTGTCCATTGATGGGTGAATGAATAAACAAAAAATATGGTATATACATGCAACAGAATATTCTTCAGCCTTAAAAAGGGAAGGAAATTCTGACCCAGGCTACTACATGGAGGAACCTTGAATACATCACGCTAAGTGAAATAAACTAGTCACAAAAAGACATATACTGTATGGATCCATTTATGTGAGGTACCTAGAGTAGTCATATTCAGAGAGACAAGTAGAATGGTCCCTTTCCAGGGACCAAGGAAAAGGGAGAATGAGAAGTTATTATTTAATGGATTCAGAATTTCAGTTTTGCAAGATAAAAAAAGTTCTGGATGTGAATGATGGTGATGGTTGCACAGCCAATGACAGACAAGGAACTGGGAGTGGGAAGAAGTGGGATCAATTCTGGGTTAAAACAAATCAGAGAGAAGAACCTGGCTGAATGCTTTTCCACAAGTTGCCCAAACTGTCTACATAAAGTACAGTTGGCCTTCCATACCCACAGATTCCACATCCACAGATTCAATCAATCACAGATCAAAAATATTCAGAAAGAAAATCCAGAAAGTTGCAAAAAGCAAAACTTGAATTTGCGGCACGCTGGCAATGATTTACATAGCATTTCCCTTATATTTACAACTATTTATTGCTGCATAGCATTTACATTATATTAGGTATTATAAGTAATCTAGACATGATTTAAAGTATATGGGAGGATGTGCATAGGTTTTATGCAAGTACTACTCAATTTCATATAAGGGACTTGAGCATCTGTGGATTTTGGTATCCTCCGGGGGTCCTGGAACCAACCCCCCTGCAGATACCAAGGGAGGGCTGTAGGAGTGTGGTTCTGAGCCAGTCTATGTAGTGGATTGTGTAAGAAATCTCAGACGGAATATCTTCCTGTCTGCCTGCAAAGCTGTACTTTCTGAATTTTCCCATTCCCACTGGCCATGTAACCGACAGTGCACTGCAACACTGCAAAGTAGTAGAGAGTTGGTTTGCCTGAGTGTGGCAATCACAGGAAAGCTTGGATTCTGCAGCCAGCTGTGTGACCCCCAAGTATCCGTCTACCCTTAGGGTTGAGAAGCAGCAGAGCTCCAGCCTCCCCTCTGCCCAAGCACACGAAGCATGCTGGCAAAATGATATCTCAGGGTTACCTTCTCTAGAGATTTCCCTTCTGGCATCTGCAAAGGCAAAGATAGAGGTATGGCTAGGGGTCTCCAACGAGGCATAAAATAGAATGTGCTTTGGGTCTGGCTGGCTCTCTCACCCCTAACCCTAGCAGATGCTCTGCCTTTGATCCACTGTGACACCAGCACATGGCCCACCATCACTTTACTAAAGTGGTTCCTCTGCTGTAAGTGGTGATGGACAGAGAGCCATCCCAGGCTCTTCAGTGTCCAGAGACTCCGAAAGAAAAGATCACCTTTAACCTTAACCCTCCTCTGCTAGAGCACTCTGGGCTCTACCAGAATGATCCAGCTGCCACTGCTTGTCATCTTTCTCAAGAAGAGAGGCTTTTAAGACACAAGAAATATCGAGCAGGTTGGATTAAAAAAAAAAAAATTAAATTAACATCTTCAGCCAGTTTAGAAGAAAAAGAGACTTTGATCTGAACAGCTTCCTTGGGTGATCAAAGCTGTGCTTTCTGAACTGATTACCCCCTCCTCAACCTTTTTCCAGTGTAATATAAATAAAGCTCCCTCACCTGTGGAAGCTGATGAGCTCACACCTGGAGCTGATGGCATGGAGGAGACTGGGCAGGTGAACTATACGGATTCAAGATGGGCATTGTTCCAGTCTGGTCCAATTTGTAATCACTTTTCTATTGCAAGGAACGCCCTTAGAAATTGCAAAATGAATATTTTTTGCTAAGGCTGGCAGAAATTCCTTAACTAAGAGACAGTACCACTGCCCATCAATTTTGCAAGGCAGTAATGCAGATCCCAAGTGGCTAAAGTCTGAGGCAGAAGGCAGAGCACTTCATCACAGTGAGAGAACTAGGTTGTTGCTGGGGGAAACTGTTCTGAAATCACGCTGGTATTACCATGAATTAATAAGCTTTGTTCATCTTCTCTGACACTAGAGGTCCAACTCAGTCCTTTTGCTTCATCTCCTTGCTTATTATGCGGTTCAGGCCATGGATACAGGCTGCCTACTTGGCATAAATTGCAGGCAACCTCCCTTCTTTCTGTTGTTGGTCCCAGTGGGCTTATGCTCCTGGGAACCAAGGGTCTCAGTTCTACAAATGCACACACCAAGCCCTGATACTGGGCTAGGCGCTGCAGAAATTCCAAGATGCATGAGCCACAGTTCCTGCCTTCCTGATCACATTGTGGTCAGGGAGAAAGTCACATGGGCAAATAATTACACCAACAGGCAGAATGTGTAATAAGGAAAAACACACTGCTGTGAGAACCCAGGAAGGGAAGAGGTGACTTTCAAAGGGAAGAGATCAGGGAGGGGTCCTTGGACAAAATTTCAGTACAGGGAATCATTAGAGAATATAGCCATTTCAGCTTGGAGTTTGCCATAACAAAGAGAAAGAGGTCTGGACATAAAAGATGATATATTTAAATTATTATACAGCAAAATGACCTTGTTTAGGGCTGTGTAGTTCTATGAATTTCAACACATGTGTAGAGTTGTGTAAGTACCACCACAGACTGGATACAGAACAGTTTAACCATCCTAAAATAATCCTTTATGGTATGGCTTTATAATTATTCTTTATGGTATGGCTTTATAATTATCCTCTTCCCCTTCTGATAAACCCTGGCAACCAATGATGTGTTGTCTATCACTATAGTTGTGTCATTTTGAGGATATTATGTCACTGGAATCATACAATATGTAACCTTTTGATATTGACTTCCTTCACTCAGTATTGGAGTTTCAGCTAAGTCATTGCATGCATCCACAGTTATACCTTTTCATTGCTGAGTAGTATTCCATTGTATGGATGTACCACAATTTGTTTAATCACTCACCCAGTGAAAGGCATTTGAGTTGTTCTCAGTTTTTGAAGATTATGAGTAGAGATGCTATATATATACATATACAAGTTATTATGTAAACAAGTTTTCTTACTCTAGAGCGAATTTCTCAATCTTGGCAATATTGACATTTTGGGTCAGTACTTCTCTGTTGTGGGAGTGCTGTCCTGTACTTCGTAGGGTGTTTAGCCATATCCCCAGCCTCTAGGTACTAGATGTCAGTAGAACTTCTCCAGTTATGACACCAAAAAGTCTTCAGTCATTGCCAGATGTCTCCTGGGGGACAAAGGTCATCCATAGCTGAGAACCGCTGCTCTAGGGTAAATGCTTAGGAGTGGATTTACTGGGTCATATAGTAAATGTACATTTAGCTTTGTAAGAAACACTACATTCCCGATGTATGAGAGATCCAGTTGCTCAGCACCCTCACCAACACTTGGTATTGTCTGTATTTTTTTTTTTTTTGGCCATTCCAATAGGGATGTAGGAATATAACATCTGGTTTTAATTTGCGTTTCCTAATGATGTTGAAAATCTTCTGATGTGCCTTTTTGCCATCTGTATATCCTCTTTAGTGAAGTCTGTTCAAATCTTTTGCCCATTTTAAAATCAGATAATTTTTCCTACTGTTGAGTTTTGAGAGTTCTTTATAAATTCTGGGTACAAGTTCTTACTTGGATGTGTGATTTGCAAATATTTTTCCCAGTTTGTGGCATGTCTTTTCATTCTCTTAAAGTCCTTTGCAAAGCAAAATTTTTTTTTATTTTGATGAAGTCCAATTTATCAACTTTCCTATATTACAGATTGTGCTTTTGGTGTCATATCTAAGAATATATGCTTAACCCCAGGTCATGAAGATTTTCTCCCATATCTTTTTCTAGAAGTTTTAGAGTTCTATGTTTTACCTCTAGATCTGTGATTCATTTTGAACCAATCTGGGTATAAGGTGTGAGGTTTAGGTCAATGTTTATTTATCTTTTGACTATTGCTATCCAATTGTTTCCGCATCATTTGTTGAAAAGACTGTCCTTCTTCCATCGAATTCCTTTTGCATCTTTATCAAACTCATTCACACATATTTGCATGGGTCTGTTTCTGGGTTCTCTATTTTGTTCCATTGATCTATGTGTCTATCCCTTGACAAAGCCATGCTATCTTGAATTCTGTAACTTTATACTAAGTCTTAAAATCAAATAGAGTAATTCCTCCAGCTTTTTTCTTCTTTTGCAAATTGTTTTAGCCATTCTAGTTTCTTTGCTTTTTCATATAAATTTTAGAATTAGCTTGTCTCTATCAACAGCAAAAAATCTGCTGAGATATTTATTGGAATTATGTAAAATCTATGGATCAATTTGGGGAGAATTGACAAATGTACTGTGTTGACCTTGCCAATCCACTTTATTAGTTCTTCCTTGATTTCTTTCATCAGCATTTTTAGTTTTTAGCATAAAGATAATATACATGTTTTTGTAAATGTATACCTAAATATTTCATTTTGGGGGGAGCTACTGTAAAGGGTAGATTGTTTTAAATATTGGTTTCTAATGGTACATTGTTAATATCTAGAAATACAATTGACATGTTGTATGTCGACCTTGTATCCTATGATTTTGCTAATAAGCTCACTATTAATTCTAGAGGTTTTGAGTTTTTTGGCAGATTTCTTGTGGTTTTTTTTTTTATGTAAACAATCATGTTGTCTGTGAATAAGGACAATCTTATTTTTTACTTTCTCTTATATGTTGAATTAGTTTCCTATGGCTGCTATAACAAATTACAACAAACTTGGTGGATTGTGACAACAGAAATTTATTCTCTCATAGTTCTGGAGGCTGTAAGTCTGAAATCAGTATCACTGGGCCAAAATCAAGGTGTCAGCAGGATTGCACTGTCCTTAGAGGCTGTAGAGGAGAATTTATTCCTTGCTTCTTCCAGCTTCTGGTGGCTACTGGCATTCCTCAACCTGCGCCCACGTCACTCTAATATCTGTCTCTGTGGTCACATTGCTTCCTCCTCTTCTGCCTATGGACCCTCTCTCTGTCTGCCTTTTATAAAGATACATGTGATTGTATTTAGGGCCCACCCAGTTAATCCAGAATTGTCTCTTCATTTTGTGAATCTTAACTTGATCACACACACAGAGATTCTTTTTCCTTAGGATGTTTGCAGATTCCAGGAATTAGGACCTGATACCATTTGGTGGCCATTATTCATTCTATAGCACATACCTTCTTTTGGGTTGTTTGAGCATTCTTCAGGATTTCATTTTGAATTATCTATATTTCTTTGTATAGTTTTTTCTTTTTTGTTGATGCTTTAGGGATTACAATATATGTACTGAACTTTTACAGTCTGCTTAAAATAAATATTTTATCTCTTCAAGTGGAATGAAGAAACCTTACCATCATAGAGTTCCTTTTGCCCTCTCCCCTCTGTATATCATAGGCATTTTATAAGTAATCTCCGTACATAGGAAACCACATCAGACAATATTATAAGTTTTGTTTTCAGTCATTACACACATTTTAAAAGAATTCAAGAGAAGACAAGTCTATCATATTTACCCAGATAGTTACCATTTCTATTGCTCTTCCTCCATTCCTGATGTTCTAAGTTTCCTTTTAGTATAATTTTTCTTCTGACTGAAAAACTCTTAACAATTCTTTTCGAGCAGTCTCCTGGCAACAATTCCTCCCAGTTTTTCTTCATCTGACAATATCTTTATTTCCTCTTCATTCCTGAAGGATATTTTTACTCAATATAGAATCCTGGGTTGATACTTTTTAAGTGCTTAAAAAATGTTATTCCACTTCTTTCTAGCCTCCATGGTTTCTGATAAGAAATTCAGTCATTCAAATCATTCTCCTAGAGGTAATGCATCATTTTTTCTCTGGCTGCTTTCAAGATTTTTTCTTTGTTTTAGTTTCAAGGTGTTTGATTATGATGTGCCTGGACATGGATTTCTTGGTGTTTATTGTGTTTGGGGTTCACCAAGCTTCTGAAACCTGCATATTTGTGGGGTTTTTCCCCAAATTTAAATCATCAAGTACTTTTTCAGCCCTGCCTTCTTCCTTTTCTCCTTCCGGGACTCTAGTGACATGAAGGTTAGATGTTTTGTCATAGTCCCACAGGTCCCTGAAGCTCTGTTCTTTTTTTCGGTCTGTTTTCTCTCTATTGTTCAAATAATTTCTGTTATTCTATCTTCCAGCTCACTGACTCTCCTCTGTTTCCCCTATTCTGATGTTAAGTCCATTTTTATTTTGATCATTGTAATTTTTACTTCTAAAATTTCCATTTGTTTCTCCTTTATATCTTCTATTTCTGTGCTGAAACTTATTACTTTACCATTTGTTTCAAGAGGGTTTGTGATCACTTGTTGAAAAATTTTTATAATAGCTGTTCCAAGGCTTTTGCTAGATAATTCCAACAGCTGTGTCATTTTTCTGTTGGTGTCTGTTGATTATCTTTTCCTATGCAAGTTACATTTCCCTTGTCCTTCACATGCTGAACTTTAAAAAATTATTTCCTGGACATTTTGGTTTTTGCACCTCACACCTTGCAGGATCTTAGTTCCCCAACCAGGGATGGAACCCGGGCCCTCAGCAGTGAAAACGCCGAGTCCTAACCACTGGACCACCAGGGAATCCCCCATTTCCTAGACATTTTGAATATTATGTTATGAGATCCTGGGTCTTGTTTAAATCCCATGGAGAACGTTATTATTTTTGTTTTAGCAATGAATGTATCTGGTTGTTTGGGCTGCAGGTTGCAACTCACCTTCTGTTCACTGTGGTTTCAATGTCAGTTTAGTCTTCAAAGCCTTTGCTGTACTATTCTGTTCCGTCCCACGTATGCACCACACAGTGGCCAGTCTGGCACCTGCATTTTCATCTATTTGCTAGTTCAGTTCTCAAAGTGTTTTGTGTACTGATGTGTGTTAGATCCGTGTATGTACACCTGGGGTTGAGCCCAGAAGTTCATAAACAACTTTATGGGCTTACTTTCCCAAGCCCCCCGTCTCCATGACCTCCTCGGTACTCTCTGGTTCCTCAGGGCTCCCTTTTCCATCCTCCTTCCGGAATCTGGGGTTTATTTATCTTGGTCTGATGCACGCCTGTCTCCAGGGACAAACAGCTTGAGGACTAGGAAAAAAAACGAAACTCATCACCTGTTTGGTGGTACTTTGAGTTTTAGTCTTCTTCCCAAATCTGCCTACTATCAATATTTATTTTTCAGTTCCTCAAATAGCTTCTCCATTTACTCTGTCCAGGAGTTATGGCTACATTCAGGATTATTGTGAAGACTAAATGAGGTGAATGTAAAATACCTTGCAGTGCCTGGCACATAGTAGGTGCTTAAAAAATATTGGTTATTATGATTCTATGGGCAGAGATTTCATAGGGGCACATGGGCTTGAGAGTAAGAAAAACAGTAAAATATTACTCTGACCATACAATAGATACCAAAAAAAGGTGTAATTTGGGACACATTTAAAGAAACCAAGGTAAGTGTAGAGAGGACTCTCTGATGGCCATAAGTCTAAGGAAGCTATATAAATGAGAAGCATGGTGATGGGGGGGAAGACGCTTGTCCAGGGATAAATACAAAAGGGTAGCATTTAATAAATGTCAGGATGGTCAAATCCCACCATAATGTGAGGCTTGACAAATAATCTGATGAAGATTTAAAAGGCTATTTTTAGCTACGCTCAGAGTTTGAAGAGACAGACACCTGGTCTGGGGAAGAAAGCTTTGATGTTAATAAATGCAAACAGAAAGCAGACATACTTGTCTCCTAGAATGCCCCCATCTTCTCTCTGAATTGGGAAGGACACAGTTGTGAGACATTTGAAACCAAGGAGGACAAAAGAGATGTCAGGAAACTGTAAATGAGCAAATGTCCATGTTAAAAAAAAAAAGAAAAAATAGATTGGGGAAACTATAGAATTTATAAATCCAAGTTAAAATGCTAGGAAAGGCTATTCAAGATAGTTTATGAGTGATTAGAAAAAGATGGTCACTAGGACCGTGTCTGTGTTCACTGTGGCTAAGCCTTGCTAAACTAACCTTATTTCCTTTCTTAATCAGGTTGCTAGAAGACAAAATCTGGGGAAGTTGATGTATCTTGATTTTGCACAGCACTTTCCAGACTCTTAGGTTATCCTTATGTACAAGCTAGAGAAATATGAGTTAGATGAGAATCTATTAAATAGATTCTCAAATACTTGATTGAAAAGATATAGACCTATCAGTTGAGTTCTATGATATAAAGACAAAGATGGGACTGACAAATCTGTAAATGACATAAACACATGAGGTGATTGAATCAATATTCATAGAGATTTTGGGGACTTGAGGTAAGTCATATCAGCAAGATGATACTTTAAGAGAATAAATTTAAAATCATCCCTTTAGGGATGCGTATGTGTATTTATGGGTTGGTTGAAAACGGTTCATAGGAGAAAAGGCATAGTAGGAGTGTTAGATGAGCAAACATTTGATGTAAACCAAATTGCATGATATTCTTTCACTCATTTCTTCAAAAAACATGTGACTGTCATAAAAGCAAATTCCATCTTACTTTGCTTGTAAAAGTATAGAGTCCCAAACCAGGACATCGATGGTGCTACTGACACTACAGTGATGAGAAAACATCTGGACACTGTGTTCAGTCCCGTGAGACACCTTGAAGGAGAGAATTAAGCATTTACAAGAGGCCACCAGGTCCAAAGTGGCACAAGAGCTGGACGCTGCGTTGTGAGAAAATGGCAGTCTGTCAAGGCTGATCCTCTGAAGAAAGAACGCCTAAGCAGAGATGTGAAACTTATCTTTAAATTGTTAAGGGTTGTTATCTGGATACTTTCATACACTTCTGCTTTGCTCCTCAGGCAGCAAACGTTACAGGATTAATAGCTATGAGGTATACAGGAAATTGGGTGTCAGCCAATCTCTTACAGTGTATCAGCTTTTTCCCCAGACCCTAGGCATACAGAGATGAGAAGGACAAGATCCCTTTCCAACAGAGTTAACAACCCATAAATTCATATTCCACGTAGACAAGTGGTTCAGCATGCAGTGGTTCTTCCAACAGTGGATGGGAGAACTGGATGTCTTTTCATGCACTGGGCTCCCATCTCTGAAACATGAAAGGAAACACATTCAGGTTCCGTTTGAGGACCTGAGGCTGGGCTGATGGTATCTGGACCTCCAGGTGGTATTCTGGTCACCACCAAGAACCAGGACGCCTGTTTCCCAGGACAAGAAAAGAGGGTAGCCAAAGGAGAGTCCGAACTGTGTTCAAGGAGAAAAGAAAAAGTTCAAAGCCAGAAAAGTGGCCCTGAGCATCAGATACACAAGAGCCACAGACTGTCAACAGGAAGACAAGTCAGGAGTCAACAGAAGGGCAGAGCAGACATAGTCAGGCAGCGCAGTGTGACACCGGTTAAAGGCGGCCCTCTGGGATGAAACGTGGGAATGGTGTCAGCAGTCGGGGCTGTGTGGGACCAAGTGAACTTGAACTTGAGATAGGACTGGACTAAGGCTGGATGACCACCTGTCGGGGGTGTTAGAGATGGGATTTGTGCCAAACATCCTCCCTTTGCTTTTCCAGCTCTACTCTCCACCCTTCTCCACCCTGCTCTGGGCCCAGGAAATTGATCTACGTAACTTGCATCAGAGGAATCCTTGCCCTCTGGATCCAGTTAGGTTCTGAGAACAGGAAGCCCCAGCTAGAGACTGGAGATGGGGAGGAGAATGAGGTTGGGATATCCCTGCCCCCTGCCTGCCTTCTTGTGGGATCACCTTGGGGTTTCTGTGTTCCTTGGCTGAAGGCTCCTCTAAGGGGACCCTGTCAACATAGCTGTCTCTTCCAGGATCGACATAGCTCTCTTCCCTCCAAACCTAGAGATGATAACAATTGAACTTTGCCTCACAATAATATGGAAAGGGGGGAACAGGTGGGAGTAGAGATAAAACAAGATTGGCTATGAGTTGATAGCTATTAAAGCTGGATGATACAGACATGGAGGTACCTTATACTATTCTCTCTATGTTTGTATAATTTTGGAATTATTAAATATGAAATGCTAAAGAATAGTTAACTTAAAAGTTACTTGTTGATACAGGAAAACTCATCTATTATTGCTGGATGCCACTGATGTCATGACAGAGGTCTGCGTGTAGGTTTCAGAAACGTGATAGGAAAAACGTATTGAAACAAAATGCAAGTGAGGAATGCTATTTTTATGAAAGTCTAATCAAACCATGCTCAATGGAAAATATCAAGATGATATTATTCAGAATGTGCATTTAGAATAGTCTTTCATGAATCGAGAAAGAAAGCAAAGAGAAATATTACATTTATTTTTTAAAATATATTATGAGTGGACTTTGATTCTAAGTAACCTGGGGTGGGGAAGAATTAGATGAGATTGTAGATGAAGCAAGACTGGCTGTGAGTTAATATTTGTTGAACTGGGGGGATGGAGACATGGAAGTTGGTTATGCTATTTTTTCTAATTTTACATATGCTTTAAATTTCTCCATAGAGTGGTTTCAAAATATAAAACACCTGTAATTAACATCATTGTTAATCAACTATACTCCAATATAAAATAAAACTTAAAAAAAAATATGACCATTTACATTAAGTATGTATTAACTTCTATGATTTTATGAAATGTAATATTACGCTATTTCTCATTCGCCTCCTTAGATTCTGCATTTTCTAACATATTTTTCCATTTCTCTCCTCTTCCCCCACCCCTTAGTTTTGTCTGCTATATGGAACCAAACTGGTGTTCCAGGAGCGAGCCTGGTATCTAGCACATAAATATTTGACTCCCCTGGCCAGCATGAAGATTAGGCGTCAGGTAAGAATCCCTGGGGTGCAGAAGAAACCCTTTGTGCCTCAGCGGTCGGCTCTTTGCTTTCTTAGAAAACAGTCCTGCCAATCTTTTATCGGTTTCCACTCACGAATTTTTGTGCCTCTGAGACTTCACATACACGTTTTCATTGCCTACTGTGATCGTATTACACTTCAGAGTTTAAGTGACAGGGAAGTGATTCACCGTGTATGAACTTCTCACATGTAAAGGAGAGGAAGAAATCAAAAGTGCTGGCAAAAAAAAAAAGAGGTATGAAGTGATTTTCATTTTCTTACTTCTTACGAAAGCCTATTAACTCATTCTTTATATTTAGAAAAAAGACCTGGTGGTATTTTTGTCAGTGGTTGCAATGGGAATTCTGTGTGACAGCCACAGAGCGCCTGAAAATGAAGATAGAGCCAGTGAATCATCACCATGATGCTGCTTTAGAAAAAGACTATCAAACAGCATAATCATCTATACAACACATTTTCTGGGTTCCCTCTCTCCTCCAGGCCCCCTGTTAGATGCTGAAACACAGACAGGTATATCCTCAGTCTCTGCATTCAAGGGAGCTCATTTTATCTGGGAACACGAAACTGCCTTCAAATAACACAAATAACAACACGAGGGAGTGGACCTTTTCAATGAACTTGGCCACAAGAATAAGTTCAGAGGACAGAGGTCACTTAGGAATTAATGGCGTTCTTTGCTAGACCTGGAAGAGGGGAAAATTCAAAGTGGAGGTGGTGGTTCAACTGAGGAGGGGGAAATGCAAGTGAGCCTTCGGATGGGGTTGGTGAAGTGAGCAAAATCATAGAAATGGGAGTACTTAGGACAGACATGTTAAGAAACAGTGAAAAGACCAGTTTGGTTGAAGTCTTAAGTGATAGACAAACCTGGAGAAGCCTGCCGGAGCAAGAGTATAATGGGCTCGGAAGAACCTTGAACAATCTTCTTCCTTTTTAGGAGGCAGCAATTATGACAGAAAGCATGTATAAAAATACTTCAGGGCTTCCCTAGTGGCGCAGTGGTTGAGAGTCTGCCTGCCAATGCAGGGGACACGGGTTCGAGCCCTGGTCTGGGAAGATCCCACATGCCGCGGAGCAACTAGGCCCGTGAGCCACAACTACTGAGCCTGCGCATCTGGAGCCTGTGCTCCACAACAAGAGAGGCCGCGATAGTGAAAGGCCCGCGCACCGCGATGAAGAGTGGTCCCTGCTTGCCGCAACTAGAGAAAGCCCTCGCACAGAAACGAAGACCCAACACAGCCATAAATAAATAAATTAAATAAACCCAAAGTTTAAAAAAAATTTAAAAATAAAAATAAAATGCAAAAAAAATAATAATAAAATAAAATAAAATGCAAGCCCATCTCCCAAGCCCTTCCTGGCTGTGATAACTAAGTGCTTTCTTTTGTCTGGAGCTTCAGTACTGACAGAGCTGGTCCGCATTCATGATCCTGTGTAATCCCCACAAGCACGCTTTCGTGTGAAGAGCTGCTGATCTACTTTAGGGACGGGGAGTCTGAGGCTGACTTGCAGCTGATGTAGTGAGAGGGAAAGGTACTTCTGGACTCAGGTCCCCTGCTGTTCTAGTGACCCCAGACCTGAACTGTAGGGTGGGGTGGCTCCACCTTTGTGCCCTCATTGTGAGACCTTGGCTCAAAGACAGTCTAGTGGTGGTGCCTCTGGGGCTCCATCATAACAAGGCCCCCAAGTAAAAGGTCTCTGTGCCCTTTCCATTAAGAACTTTTGCAGGAGTGTGTATAGAACAATTGTGTGCTTTGTTCTTGGAAAATTTAGTGTCCAGGAATTATCCTGTTTCAGTCTTCATGGACCTAGACATTTGTTTTGCTTTAGATAATTATCAGCATTAAGGAGGAACTATCAGCTGAGGCTCATTTTAAGGAGGAAAATCTTTCAAAATAACCTAAGTTACCAATTGCGTATATCCACTAAAACCAACTTCACGTTGCTTAAAATAAGACAAAACCGGGGCTTCCCTGGTGGCGCAGTGGTTGAGAATCTGCCTGCCAATGCAGGGGACACGGGTTCGAGCCCTGGTCTGGGAAGATCCCACATGCCGCGGAGCAACTAGGCCCGTGAGCCACAACTACTGAGCCTGCGCATCTGGAGCCTGTGCTCCACAACAAGAGAGGCCGCGATAGTGAAAGGCCCACGCACCGCGATGAAGAGTGGTCCCCGCTTGCCGCAACTAGAGAAAGCCCTTGCACAGAAACGAAGACCTAACACAGCCATAAATAAAATAAATAAATAATTAAAATACTCAATTTGTTTAAAAAAAAAAACAAAAAACAAAAAACAACAAAAAAGACAAAACCAAGCGAAAACTTCAGCTTTTTAAAATGACGTATTTTAATGGAAATGAATATTTGGCCCTGAGTCCTCCACCTTATTTTATACCAGCCCTTAAAGTCAACTAAGGTTCTTTTTAAAAATTTTTATTTATTTTATTTATTTTTTATTTTTGGCTGCGTTGGGTCTTCATTGCTGCGAGCAGGCTTTCTCTAGTTGCAGTGAGCGGGGGCTGCTCTTCGTTGCGGTGCACAGGCTTCTCATTGCGGTGGCTTCTCTTGTTGTGGAGCATGGGCTCTAGGTGCGCAGGCTTCAGTAGTTGTGGCACGAGGGCTCAGTAGTTGTGGCTCATGGGCTTAGTTGCTCCGCGGCATGTGGGATCTTCCCGGACCAGGGCCCCAACCCGTGTCCCCCGCCTTGGCAGGCGGATTCTTAACCACTGTGCAACCAGGGAAGCCCCAAAGTCAACTAAGTTTTAGGGCTGGCTCATTTTTCTCATTGGAGTGCTTGCTCCCTGAACTCCCTGGCACAGCTGCCCGGCTCTGTCGGTGCCCACCGGTATTGGAACGGTGACTCTTGGTGACATACAGAGAAGCAAGTACATGTAGATGTGCGGTCAGCTCACACTAGGAAATCCACAGGGGAGGAAGCTCTTCAGTCTGTGTGGATCAAGAGAACCACGGACCAGCTGTGGGTTGCAGATCAAAAAAGACCCTATTCAGCGTGGTGAAAATAATACTTAGCAAAATGTTGAATCAGGTTCTGTTTCCTGCCCTGAGCCCAAATCATGGAACCATGTGAGAATGCGGGTTTTGAAGGACCTGCAGGGAAGTGAGGGAGGGCTGTGTAACCCAGCACAGCAGCGCGGAGGGCCACTCCTCTCCACCTCCCAGAGCGCATGGGAAGCTGCCTGTAAGAGTAACCGTGTTAAAAACCAGACACTCATTCAGGAAGGGAGAAAATAAATACTGATCATGACCATGGCCAAGCAGTCACGCCACCTCCACAATATTTGATCACATTATACCCACAGCTGTTACTCCTTCACCCAGATGTTGCCTTGATGTCCGGATTGAGTCGTGACCGGCCAGTTCCTTCCTGGGAGCACTGTTTCTGTTGGAGCAGCAGATGACTGGCACCTTTTCCCATCTGAGTCCTTCTCCCATGCCTCTAGACTGGCCGTTTTCATTTTGGTGTGTTAGGGTGAAGCTCAGATTCACCAGCACCAGCCCAAGTCCTGTTTTGTACCCTCACCAGCAAGTGGACACAGGGGTGGACCCAGCCCCTAGTAGTCTTAATCTGCCCCAGCGAAAGGAATCCTTTTCCTCCCTGAGTGGAAGAAAGACTGCCGGGAGACCCAGCTGCAGCAGGGAGGCCAGGGGGAGCCTGTTGATGGCAAGTGATCTTGGCTCTTCTGCTGTATTTGCTCAAGTCTAAAACAACCACTAAGGTTTGGGTTTTAGTCTCAGTTTAGTCAATCAAATAGTTGATTCATTAAGGAGGCAAAACATTCAAGCCCGATGTTGATGGGTCATTCAAGTATTGATAGTTCTGTGTCAATGTAACCACTAACACATTGATTTATTCTTAGGAAATGGGCTTAGAGTAAGAATGTGCAGAAGTGTGGCAGACACCAGACCCCAAAGCCAGGACGCTACGGGGCTCCTTTGAATTTAGAGGATGGATGACACTTATTTACTATTTTGAATTAAGTGTACAGTATAAATGCATTCATTGCCCTGTGGCATAGAGACTTGGGTTGGAAGAAACAGAATAGGAAGAAAACTTGGGGGAGAGTTCCAAGATGGAAGGATGGTGTTGGGATATTAGCCCTTTTTCTCCTCAAATTTTAACTTCAAGAACACGTACCCCATGCTCATACCCACGAGGCTTAGAAATGGTGCACGCGCCCTCCACTTCCTACAAATGCTGTGTTGGCTGTCTTCCATGCTGCGTTAAATGTTTCTTTTTAAATGGCCGCTCAGATTTCTTATCCTTCTATTTCCCTTTCCCCAAACACCTGGATCAAGGTAGCTTAACAGATGTTCAGATACTGGAATCAAATGCAACACAAACTGAGGTTTTAGGCAGAAGATGTTGCAAACATCCTTTGGGTTGGGAAAGGGAAGTGGGGCTTCTCCGTCCCCTGGCCTCACCTACTACCTAAAGACTCTTTCTTTGTAGGGAATTTGAGAAAAGATCTCTGGTTCCCCAACCCCCATCCTTCCCACCCAGTAAGGTCCATCTGACTTGGCTACAAGCAACTGATGAGCTTTTGAGAATGCTTGGCTGTGTCCTCCAGGCTGGTGTGGTGGGTAATCACAAGCGCCCATTCCATCAGGGTGGGGAGGGATGGCTCCTAACGATGGATCCTTGGTCTAGAAGCCAGGGGGGTGTCATTGAAATGACATCACAATGAAGTGGTGTTACATGGAATGCAATTGAGTCAAATTTTAAAATCCTCTTTGTTTTGAAAGCACCCCCAGAACTGGTTTTATCTTCCTTTCACTATTGTAGGACCCCTGGTTCACTTCCAGGAGATGGCAGGAAACAAAATATGAGTGTATCCTGGTCCACCTTCTTTTCCACGAGCCAGAAACCCTCAAACCAGAGAGACAAGAAAAATATCAGTCCCAACAGAGTACCACTAAGAAAAGGGAAAAACTCTCTTTTCCCTCCCCCCTCCCCTTTACCTCTGGCCCAAGCCTGCTCTTCAGTGGCATAAAATACATTGTTGAACCTATAAATGCAGGCCATTCAACTGAGGTTAAGAAAATACAAGTGAGATGTGTTTCTTCACTTTGGCCAGTAAAATAGACCCTGAGGTCACCACCCCTGCAATCCTGGTTCTGCGTGGCAGCCATCTGGTCGACCCTTGTGCTTTGCCTCACAGTACAGCTTTGTGTATCTGGGAGAGCCAGGCTCATTCCGTTTCATTCATTCAAGGATAACTTGTTATAACCACAGGATAGAGCGACTTGTTTTGCTGAGTTCCAGCCTCTGAGTTCTTCTGGCAACTGTATTATCCTGGGCCCCTTGGGGAGATACTTGAAGTGCTGGTAATTGGGGTCCTACTCCATAAGTCTTTGAGTTCATCCCCTCACTACGGGATGCACAGTGAGAATTCCCTATCGGTGAAATTTGTTCCTAAGAGTAGTTGTGTTACACACAAAAAAAAGACCTTCCAGGAGGTGGAATTCAGCTGAGTCAAACAGAGAGAGCAGACCCCAGTCACAGTCAGGACAAGGGGGGTTTTATTATTATTCCATAATAATAAAAATTAAATGAATTACTGAACTTGAAACAGAAATGATGCCTAGTACATCCACTTTGGTAGAAATTACTAATCTAGCTAGAAATAAATACTTTTAATAAAATAAAATGTGTTTGTAATTTTTCTTTTTCTCATGGTAAATTGCCCTTTTCCTTTTATTTTAGAGACTAGATACTGCTGTGTCCTGTCCCACTTCTTCCTTCCTCTGGGGGACTCAAAGAACTTGGTACTTGGTAAACCATACAAAGACAGCTAGTAGGGGTGGCCCCATTTTAAGGGACAGAGAAGGGACTGGACTCACTTGTGAGCGCCCATAGGTCTATAGGAAACCCAAATTCCTCTGTCTCCTCCTTCCTGGGACAGCTGGTCATTCACATCACAAATTTTGGCCTTGAACCACCAGGCATTAATTCAGTTCATCAAATTGGCTACTGCTGAGACAATGTAAGAAAAAATAGCCAGCTCAAGTGTGTGACTTTTGGCAAGGTGTCTTATACAGGTGTTCCATTTCTTAATCTGGGTGATGGCTACGTGTGTGTGTTCGTTTTGTGATAATCCAGCAAGCTGATATATACTTACTCTTCGTATCTCTGCATCATGCTGCATCTAAAAAGAATACAAAGAAAAAAGAGAAAAGAACTCTCTATTGTGTGTTTTTTTTTAAAGATTTCATTTTGCCTTTATTCTTTTTTTAATTTTATTTTTATTTATTTATTTATTTATTTATTTATTTATTTATTTATTTATTCATTCATTTATGGCTGTGTTGGGTATTCGTTTCTGTGCGAGGGCTTTCTCTAGTTGCGGCAAGTGGGGGCCACTCTTCATCACGGTGCGCGGGCCACTCACTATCGCGGCCTCTCTTGTTGCGGAGCACAGGCTCCAGACGCGCAGGCTCAGCAATTGTGCCTCACGGGCCTAGTCGCTCCGCGGCATGTGGGATCTTCCCAGATCAGGGCTCTAACCCGTGTCCCCTGCATTGGCAGGCAGACTCTCAATCACTGCGCCACCAGGGAAGCCCATCTATTGTGTTTATTAAATCTCTTTGTTAAAACCTAACCTGAGAGACATCTGACTACAATTATGGGGGGGTTTATTTTTTAGTTGAACTTTTTATTTTGAGAGAATAATAAATTCACATGCAGCTGTAAGAAATAATACAGAGAGATTTCATGTCCCTTTACCTAGTCTTCCCCAGTGAAATCACTGGCAGAACTATAATACAATATCACACCCAGGATTTTGACATTGATACAGCACAGATACAGAGTGTTTTCTTCACCACAAGTGTTCCTCATGTGCTTTTTTTTTTCCCCTTTTTATTTATTTATTTATTTTTTAATTTTTATTTTTGGCTGTGTTGGGTATTCGTTGCTGTGTGTGGGCTTTCTCTAGTTGCAGCTAGCGGGGGCTACTCTTCATTGTGGTGCACGGGCTTCTCATTGAGGTGGCTTCTCTTGTTGCAGAGCAGGGCTCTAGGCATGTGGGCTCAGTAGTTGTGGCTCATGGGCTCTAGAGCGCAGGTTCGGTAATTGTGGTGCATGGGCTTAGTTGCCCCACGGCATGTGGGATCCTCCCGGACCAGGGCTTGAACCTGTGTCCCCTGCACTGGCAGGCATATTCTTAACCACTGTGCCACCAGGGAAGTCCCAAGATTTTCTTTTTTTTTTTTTTTTTGGCCTATAGATGTCCAATTTCCTTAACAGCAGTTTCTTGAAAGGTTATCTTTTCTCCATTGAATTGCTTTAACAACTTTGTCTAAAATCAGTTGGGCATATCTGTGTCATTCTATTTCTGCATTCTCCATTTTGATACATGGATCTATGTACCTATTTCTCTGCCAATACCACATGGTCAGTCTTGATTACGTTAGTTACATAAACTTGAAATGTGGTAGGTTGATTCCTCCCATTTTATTCTTTTTCAAAATTGTTTTAGCTATTCTAATTCTTTTCCTTTCCATGTAAATATTAGAATAATCTTGTCTATATCTACAAAAAAATCTTTCTGAGATTTTGATAGGAATTATTAAACCTGTATATTGCTTTCTGGAGGAATGAGATCAATACTACACTGAATCTTCTAATCTGTGAATATGGTATGTCTCTCCATTTATATAGATCTCTTCTGATTTCTTTCATCAGCATATTGTAGTTTTCAGCATACAAGACCTGTACACGTTTTGTTAGACTTACACCTAATTATTTCCTTTTTTTGAGTGATTGTAAATGGTATTGCATATTTGATTTCAAGTGTCCACATATCCATTGCTAGTATATGGAAATACAATTGATTCTTCGTATGTTTATTTTATATTCTACAACCTTGCTGAACTTACATATTAATTCTAGGAGTTCTTGTAGATTCCTAGAATATTCTGTACAGACAAACATGTCATCTGAAAATAATGACATGGTTTCATTGGATATAGGATTCTGGGTTGAGAGTTCTTTTTTTCAGCACCTGAAAGCATTTCTGGCCTTCATAGTTCCTAATGAGAATCTGCTGTCATTAAAATCATTTTTCCCTTATGAATAAATCATCATTTTTCTCTCTCTGTTTTCAAGGATTTTTTTCTTTAGTTTTCAGAAGTTTAATGATGATGTGCCGTGATGTGTACTTCTTTGAATATACCCTGGTTGAGTTTCAGTCAACTTTTTGAATTTGTTGGTTTATGTCTTTTGCCAAAATGGGGAGTTCCCAGTCATTTCATTATGTACTTTTCAGCCCTGCCCTCTTTCTTTTCTCTTCTTTTCTCACAAGAACTCTGATGACATTTAAGTTAGATCTTTTGTTATAACTACACAGGACCCTTAGCCTCTGTTCTTTTTTTTTTTCAGTCTATTTTCTCTCCATTGTTCAGATTCAGTAATTTCTATCATTCTATCTTCCAGTTCACTAATGTTTTCCTCTGTCTCCTCCATTCTGGTGTTGAGACTATCCACTGAATTTTTATTTTGGTCATTGCATTTCCTTTCCATTTTTAAATTGAAGTATAGTTGATTTACAATATTATATTAGTTTCAGGTGTATGACATAGTGATTCAATATCTTTATAGATTATACTCCATTTAAAGTTATTATTAAAAATGGCTATATTTCCCTGTGCTGTACACTATATCCTGATGCTTATTTTTTATACATAGTAGTTTGTGTCTGTTAATCACATACCACTAACTCTCCCCTGCCTCCTTCCCACTCCCCATTGGTAAACACTAGTTCTTCTCCATATCTGCGAGTCTGTTTTTGTTTTGTTATATACATTCATTCTATTTTTTAGATTCCACACATAAGTGATAATATAGAGTATTTGTCTTTCTCTGTCTTGCATTTATTTCACTGAGCATAATACTCTCTAGGTCTATCCAGGTTGTTGCAAATGACAGATTTTCGTTCTTTTTATGGCTGAGTAGTATTCCATTATGTACATATACCACTTCTTCTTTATCCATTCATCTGTTGATGGACACTTAGGTTGCTTCCATATCTTGGCTATTGTAAATAATGCTGCTATGAACATTGAGGTGCATGAGTCTTTTCAAATTAGTGTTTTCATTTTCTTCAGATATATACCCAGCAGTGGGATTGCTGGATCATATGGTAGTTCTATTTTTAGTTTTTTGAGGAACCTCTGTACTGTTTTCCATAATGGCTGCACCAATTCACAATTCCACCAACAGCATACTAGGTTTCCCTTTTCTTCACATCCTCATCAACGTTTGTTATTCGTAGACTTTTTAATGATAGCCATTTTAACAGGTGTGAGGTGCTATCTCGTTATGGTTTTGATTTGCATTTCTCTGATGACTAGTGATGGTGCGCATATTTTCATGTGCCCGTTGACCGTCTGTATATCTTCTTTGGAAAAATGTCTGTTCAGGTCTTCTGTCCATTTTTTAATTAGTTTCTTTGTTTTTTTGATATTGAGTTGTGTGAGCTGTTCATATATGTTGAATATTAACCCCTTGTCCATCATAGTATTTGCAAATATTTTCTCCCATTCAGTAGGTTGCCTTTTCACTTTGTTGATGGTTTCCTTTACTGTGCAAAACTCTTAAGTTTAATTAGGTCCCATTTGCTTATTTTGGCTTCTATTTCTTTTGCCTTAGGAGACAGATCCAAAAAAATATTGCTACGATTTATGTCAAAGAGTATTCTGCCTCTAGTCTCTTCTAGAAGTTTTGTGGTTTCAGGTCTTACGTTTAGGTCTTTAATTCATTTGAGTTTATTTTTGTATATGGTGTGAGGATATGCTCTAATCTCATTCTTTTACATGTAGCTGTCCAGTTTTCTCAGCACCGCTTATTGACGAGACTGTCTTTTCTCCATTGTATATTCTTACCTTCTTTGTCATAGATTAATTGACCATACGTGTATGGGTTTATTTCTGGGCTCTCTATTCTTTTCATTGATCTGTCTGCTTTGTGCCAGTACCATGCTTTTTTGATTACTGTAGCTTCATAGTACAGTCTGAAGTCAGGGAGCATGATACCTCCAGCTCTGTGTTTTGTTTTGTCTTTCCTCAAGATTGCTTTGGCAATTTGGGGTCTTTTGTGGTCTGATATAAATTTTAGGATTATTTATTTATTTATTCTAGTTTAGTGAAAAATGTCATGATTATTTTGATAAGGATTGAATTAAATCCATAGATTGCTTTGGGTAGTATGGAAATTTTACAATATTAATTCTTCTAATCCAAGAAGAACTCAAATAGAGTTTTACTTCTTCCCTTCCAGTTTGGATGCCTTTGTTTCTCTTTTTGTCTGATTGCTGTGACTAGTATTTCTAATACTATGTTAAATAGAAGTGGCAGGAGTGGACATCCTTGTCTTGTTCCTGATTTTAGAGGAAAAGCTGAAAGCTTTTCACTGTTGAGTGTGATGTTAGCTGTGCATTTGTCAAAAATGGCCTTTATTATGTTGAGATATATTCCCCCTATACCAACTTTGATGAGAGTTTTTATCATGAATGGATGTTGAATTTTGTCAAATGCTTTTTCTGCATCTATTGAAGATTTTTTTCCTTCCTTTTGTTAATGTGGTGTTTCACATTAATTGATATGCAGATATTGCACCATCCTTGTAACCCTGAAATAAATCCCACTTGATCATAGTGTAGTATCCTTTTTACATATTGTTGAATTTGATTGGCTAATACTTTGTTGAGGATTTTTGCATCTATATTCATGATAGATATTGAACTGTAATTTTTTGTGTAGTGTCTATCTGGTTTTGATGTCAGTGTAATGGTGGCCTCATAGAATGAATTTGGGTGTGTTCCATCCTTTTCAATTTTTTGTAATGGTTTGAGGATAGGTATTAGCTCTTCTTTATATGTTTGTTAGAATTCCCCTGTGAAGCCATGTGGTCCTGGACTTTTGTTTGCCGGGAGTTTTTTTTTTTTTTAATAAATTTATTTATTATTTATTTATTTATTTTTGGCTGCCTTGGGTCTTCGTTGCTGCATGCGGGCTTTCTCTAGTTGCGGTGAGCAGGGGCCACTCCTTGTTACAGTGCATGGGCCTCTCATTGCGGTGGCCTCTCTTGTTGCAGAGCGTGGGCTCTAGGCACACAGGCTTCAGTAGTTGTGGCACATGGGCTCAGTAGTTGTGGCTCGTGAGCTCCAGAGTGCAGGCCTCAGTAGTTGTGGCCCACGGGCTTAGCTGTTCCATGGCATGTGTGATCTTCCCAGACCAGGGATTGAACCCGAGTCCCCTGCATTGGTAGGCGGATTATTTAACCACTGCGCCACCAGGAAAACCACCCCCCCCTTTTTTAAAATTACAAATTCAACTTCCATACTAGTGATTGGTCTGTTCAGATTGTCTGTTTCTTCCTGATTCAGTCTTGCAAGCTTGTATGTTTCTAGAAATTTGTCCATTTCTTCTAGGTTGTCCAATTTGTTGGCATATAACTGTTTGTAGCATTCTCTTATGATTTTTTGTATGTCTGTGGTATCAGTTTTTATTTTCTTTCATGTCTTACTTTGTTTATTTGGGTTCTCTTTTCTTCTTGATGAGCTTGGCTAAAGGTTTATCTATATTGTTTATCTTTTCAAAGAACCAGTTCTTGGTTTCATTGATCTTTTCTATTGTTTTTTGTCTCTATTTTATTTATTTTCTCTCCAATCTTTATATCTTTATTATTTCCCTCCTTCTGCTGCCTTTGGGCTTTGTTTGTTCTTCTTTTTCTACTTCTTTGCTGAGATTTTCTATTTTTTTCATTTGTTTAAAGCATGGTCGTAATTACTTATTGAGGCATTTTTATGGTGGCTGCTTTAAAAATCTTTGTCCAATAATTCTAACATTTCTGTAATTTCAGTGTTGGCATTTATTGCTTGTCTTTTTCGTTCAGTTTGACTTCTAATTGAGGTCTGGACATTTTGGGTATTATGTAATGAGACTTTGGATCTTGTTTACGTCTTCTGTTTTAGCTGGATTCCTCTGACAGTGCTCCAGTGGCAGAAAAGGCACACCACTTCATTACTGCCTTATAGGGATAGAAGTCCATATTCTCCATTCAGCCTCTGCTGATATCCAAGGTGGGGGGAGGGGGCTCTGTCCTTGTTACTGCTGGGTGGGGGCAGATGTTTCAGTTATCAGCTTGGTGGGGAGGGGTAGGAGAGCTTCATTGCTCTCCCCACATGGCTTCCAATGACATTGACAGTGTCTTTGCTACCACCATGGGTAAGCCTCCTCTGGCAGCATCCTGTCTAGAAGAAGAAGGAGTACATTGCTACTTCCAGGTGGAGGTGGAAGTCCAGGCTCCCCATGTGGTCTCTCCATTGTCAGCATGGGAGGTGAACCTCATTACAGCCTATGAGGGTGGAAGAAAAAGCAGCCCACTCAGCCTTGAGAGACATGGGTAGTGGGGGACACAGTTTTTCTATGGTGTTTGGCTGGAGTAGATCTGTTACTGTCTAAAAGTTTTCTGTCTTTCCTGGCCCTTTGGGAGAAAGAGCAGGTCTTTTTGAGATTTTTGTCTGCATCTGTTGACATTCCTGGGTTGCCAGTTTCTTTAGCTCTGAATGTGGGATGTATGAGGTCAAAAGAAAACCCAGGGAATTCACCACTGTGTTGTTCCTGAGGTCGCAAAACCCCTAGACAGTTGGTCTTCTCTTCACCTTTCAGAGTCTTCCTATCTTTGTTTTATATTTAATGTTCAGGGTTTTTAGTTGTGCTTAGTGGGAGAGTAGGGAAAAGTACATTCATCCTCCAGAAGGGAGCTTTGACTATGATTTCTTTTTATAAATTTATTTATTTATTTTTGGCTGCATTGGGTCTTCGTTCCTGTGAGCTGGCTTTCTCTAGTTGTGGTGAGTGGGGGCTACTCTTTGTTGCAGTGCACAGGCTTCTTATTGTGGTGGCTTCTCTTGATGTGGAGCACAGGCTGCAGGTGCACAGGCTTCAGTAGTTGTGGCACACGGGCTCAGTAGTTGTGGCTTGCTGGCTGTAGAGCGCATGCTCAGTAGTTATGGCACACGGGCATAGTTGCTCCGTGGCTTTTTGGATCTTCCTGGACCAGGGCTTGAACCAATGTCCCCGCGTTGGCAAGCAGATTTTTAATCACTGAGCCACCAGGGAAGTCCCTGACTATGATTTTTGAGAAGAGAAAATGATATCTTGGTAGGATGCTTTCTGGAGAGATTTGTGAGTTCATCTGACCCCAGATCAGTAGTCTCCCTGGACCTTCCAGTTGTTGTTTCGTCTAAAAGTCTGCCTGCAACTATTTCATCCAATGGCAATACTTGACTTTATTTGGAGGATCCTTTACAGTCCTTGATGGCCTGGGAACCTGATTTACTGATTCCTCATTCCCATAGGCCCAAGCAGGGAATTTTGGGACCTTTCTATGGCAAAATGTGGGAAACAAAATATGTTGAGTTTTCCATACTGAAAAATAATTTTTCATTTAAAAATTAAATTATTATGATCATCCTACTTTTTAGGTGCTGAAAGTTATCATTTAAATTAAAAAATAATGGTAAGTAGTGCTTTTGTTTTGTTATCCTTACTTGACTAAAAAAAAAAAAATGTTGGGACTCCAGGAGGGCTCACAGGAAGGAGTAATTTCCAGAACGTCTGCTGCCAGTGTCCTTGTCCCCACGGTGAGCCAGCACTGCCCCCCGCCTCTGCAGGAGACCCTCCAACACTAGCAGCCGTGTGGCTGACAGGGTCTTGGTGCTCCGGCTGGGTGTCAGGCCTGAGCCTCTGAGGTGGGAGAGCTGCCTTCAGGACATTGGACCACCAGAGACCTCCCGGCCCCATGTAACATCAGTTGGCAAGATCTCCATCTCAGTGCTAAGACCCAGCTCCACCCAATGGCCAGCAAGCTCCAATGCTGGATGCCCCATGCCAAACAACTAGCAAGACAGGAACACAAACCAACCCATTAGAAGAAAGGCTGCCTAAAATCATAGTAACTTCACAGGCTCCCCAGAACACACCACCGGACGCAGCCCTGCCCACCAGAAAGACAAGATCCAGCCCCACCCACCAGAACACAGGCACCAGTCTCCTCCACCAGGAAGCCTACACAAGCCACTGAACCAACCTCACCCACTGGGGACAGACACCAAAAACAACAGGAACTACAAACCTGCAGCCTGCGAAAAGGAGACCCCAAACACAGTAAGTTAAGCAAAATGAGAAGACAGAGAAATACGCAGGAGATGAAAGAGCAAGGTAAAAACCCACCAGGCCAAACAAATGAAGAGGAAATAGGCAGTCTACCTGAAAGAGAATTCAGAGTAGTGATAATGAAGATGATCCAAAATCTTGGAAACAGAATGGAGAAAATACAAGAAACGTTTAACAAGGACCTAGAAGAACTAAAGAGCAAACAAACCGATGAACAACACAATAAATAAAATTAAAAATTCTCTAGAAGGAATCAATAGAAGAATAAATGAGGCAGAAGAACGGATAAGTGACCTGGAAGATAAGGTAGTGGAAATAACTACTGCAAAGCAGAATAAAGAAAAAAGAATGAAAAGAATTGAGGACAGTCTCAGAGACCTCTGGGACAACATTAAATGCACCAACATTCGAATTATAGGGGTCCCAGAAGAAGAAGAGTTAAAAAAAAGGGTCTGAGAAAATATTTGAAGAGATTATGTTGAAAACTTCCCTAACATGGGAAAGGAAATAGTCAGTCAAGTCCAGGAAGCAGAGAGAGTCCCATACCGGATAAATCCAAGGAGAAACACACCAAGACACATATTAATCAAACTATCCAAAATTAAATACAAAGAAAAAATATTAAAAGCAGCAAGGGAAAAGCAACAAATAACATACAAGGGAATCCCCATATGGTTAACAGCTGATCTTTCAGCAGAAACTCTGCAAGCCAGAAGGGAGTGGCAGGACATATTTAAAGTGATGAAGGGGGAAAACCTACAACCAAGATTACTCTACCCAGCAAGGATCTCATTCAGAGTCAACAGACAAATTAAAACCTTTACAGACAAGCAAAAGCTAAGAGAATTCAGCACCACCAAACCACCTTTACAACAAATGCTAAAGGAATTTCTCTAGGCAGGAAACATAAGAGAAGGAAAAGACCTACAAAAAAAACCCAAAACAATTAAGAAAATGGTAATAGGAACATACATATCGATAATTACCTTAAATGTAAATGTATTAAATGCTCCAACCAAAAGACATACACTGGCTGAATGGATACAAAAACAAGACCCGTATATATGCTGTCTACAAGAGACCCACTTCAGACCTAGGAACACAGACAGACTGAAAGTGAAAGGATGGAAAATAGGTATTCCATGCAAATGGAAATCAAAAGAAAGCTGGAGTAGCAATTCTCATATCAGACAAAATAGACTTTAAAATAAAGACTATTATAAGAGACAAAGAAGGACAGTACAGAATTACCAAGGGATCAACCCAAGAAGAAGATATAACAATTGTAAATATTTATGCATCCAACATAGGAGCACCTCAATACATAAGGCAAATGCTAACAGCCATAAAAGGGGAAATCGACAGTAACACAATCATAGTAGGGGACTTTAACACTGCACTTTCACCAATGGACAGATCTTCCAAAATGAAAATAAACAAGGAAACACAAACTTTAAATGACATGTTAAACAAGATGGACTTCACTAATATTTAGAGGACATTCCATCCAAAAACAGCAGAATACACTTCTTCTCAAGTGCTCATGAAACATTCTCCAGGATAGATCATATCTTGGGTCACAAATCAAGCCTTGGTAAATTTAAGAAAATTGAAATCATATCAAGTATCTTTTCCGACCACAACACTATAAGACTAGATATCCGTTATAGGAAAAAATCTGTAAAAAATATAAAAACATGGGCGCTAAACAGTATGCTACTAAATAACCAAGAGATCACTGAAGAAATCAGAGGAAATCAAAAAATACCTAGAAACAAATGACAATGAAAACACGATGACCCAAAACCTATGGGCTGCAGCAAAAGCAGTTCTAAGAGGGAAGTTTATAGCAATACAATCCTACCTCAAGAAACAAGAAAAACCTCAAATAAACAACCTAACCTTACACCTAAAGTAATTAGAGAAACAAGAACCAAAAAACCCCAAAGTTAGCAGAAGGAAAGAAATCATAAAGATCAGATCAGAAATAAATGAAAAAGAAATGAAGGAAACAGTAGCAAAAATCAATAAAACTAAAAGCTGGTTCTTTGGGAAGATAAACAAAATTGATAAACCACTAGCCAGACTCATCAAGAAAAAAAGGGAGAAGACTCAAATCAACAGAAGTAGAAATGAAAAAGGAGAGGTAACAACTGACACTGCAGAAATACAAAGTATCATGAGAGATTACTACAAGCAACTATATGCCAATAAAATGGACAACCTGGAAGAAATGGACAAATTCTTAGAAAAGCACAACCTTCCGAGACTGTACCAGGAAGAAATAGAAAATATGAACAGACCAATCACAAGCACTGAAATTGAAACTGTGATTAAAAGTCTTCCAACAAACAAAAACCCAGGACGAGATGGCTTCACAGACGAATTCTATCAAACATTTAGAGAAGAGCTAATACCTATCCTTCTCAAACTCTTCCAAAATACAGCAAAGGGAGAAGCATTCCCAAACTCATTCTGTGAGGCCACCATCACCCTGATACCAAAACCAGACAATGATGTCACAAAAAAAGAAAACTACAGACCAATATCACTGATGATCATAGATACAAAAATCCTCAACAAAATACTAGCAAACAGACTCCAACAGCACATTAAAAGGATCACACACCATGATCAAGTGGGGTTTATCCCAGGAATGCAAGGATTCTTCAATATATGCAAATCAATCAATGTGATACACCATATTAACAAACTGAAGGATAAAAACCATATGATCATCTCAATAGATGCAGAAAAGGCTTTTGACATATTTCAACACCTATTTATGATAAAAACTCTCCAGAAAGTAGGCATAGAGGGAACTTGCCTCAACATGATAAAGGCAATATATGACAAACCCACAGCCAACACCGTTCTCAATAGTGAAAAACTGAAACCATTTCCTCTAAAATCAGGAACAAAACAAGGATGCCCACTCTCACCACTGTTATTCAACATAGTTTTGGAAGTTTTAGCCACAGCAATCAGAGAAGAAAAAGAAATAAAAGGAATCCAAATCAGAAAAAAGAAGTAAAGCTGTCACTGTTTGCAGATGACATGATACTACACATAGAGAATCCTAAAGATGCTACCAGAAAACTACTAGAGTTAATCAATGAATATGGTAAATTAGCAGGATACTAAATTAATGCACAGAAATCTCTTGCATTCCTATACGTGAACGATGAAAAAATCTGAAAGAGAATTTGAGGAAACACTCCCATTTACCACTGTAACAAAAAGAATAAAATACCTAGGAATAAACCTACCTAAGGAGATAAAAGACCTATATGCAGAAAACTATAAAACACTGATGAAAGAAATTAAAGATGATACAAACAGATGGAGAGACATACCAGGTTCTTGGATTGGAAGAATCAATATTGTGAAAATGACTATACTACCCAAAGCGATCTACAGATTCAATGCAATCCCTATCAAACTACCAATGGCATTTTTCACAGAACTAAAACAAAAAATTTTACAATTTGTATGGAAACACAAAAGACCCCGAATAGCCAAAGCAATCTTGAATAAGGAAAATGGAGCTGGAGCAATTAGGCTCCCTGATGTCAGACTATACGACAAACCTACAGTAATCAAGACAGTATGTTACTGGCACAAAAACAGAAATATAGATCAATGGAACAGGATAGAAAACCCAGAGATAAACCTACACACATCTGGTCATCTTATCTTTGATAAAGGAGGCAAGAATATGCAATGGAGAAAAGACAGCCTCTTCAATAAGTGGTGCTGGGAAAACTGGACAGCTACATGTAAAAGAATGAAATTAGAACACTCCCTAACACCATACACAAAAATAAACTCAAAATGGATTAAAGACCTAGATGTAAGGCCAGACACTATAAAACTCTTAGCGGGAAACATAAGAAGAACACTGTTAGACATAAATCACAGCAAGATCCTTTTTGACCCACCTCCTAGAGAAATGGAAATAAAAACAAAAATAAACAAATGGGACCTAATGGAACTTAAAAGCTTTTGCACAGCAAAGGAAACCATAAACAAGACAAAAAGACGATCTGACAAAGGCTCAATCTCCAAAATATATAAGTAGCTCATGCAGTTCAATATCAAAAAACAAACAACCCAATCCAAAAATGAGCAGAAGATCTAAATAGATATTTCTCCAAAGAAGATATACAGATTGCCATCAAACACATGAAAGGATGCGCAACATCACTAATCATTAGAGAAACGCAAATCCAAACTAGAATGTGATATCACCTCACACCGGTCAGAATGGCCATCATCAAAAAATCTACACACAATAAATGCTGGAGAGGGTGTGGAGAAAAGGGAACCCTCTTGCACTGTTAGTGGGAATGTAAATTGATACAGCCACTATGGAGAACAGTATGGAAGTTCCTTAGAAAACTAAAAATAGAACTACCATATAACCTAGCAATCCCTCTACTGGGCATATACCATGAGAAAATCATAATTCAAAAAGAGACATGTACCACAATGTTCACTGCAGCACTATTTACAATAGCCAGGACATGGAAGCAACCTAAGTGTCCATCGACACATGAATGGATAAAGAAGATGTGGCACATATATACAATGGAATATTACTCAGCCATAAAAAGAAACGAAACTGAGTTATTTGTAGTGAGGTGGATGGACCTAGAGTCTGTCATACAGAGTGAAGTCAGTCAGAAAGAGAAACACAAATACCGTATGCTAACACATATATATGGAATCTAAAGAAAAAAAGGGTTCTGAAGAACCTAGCAGCAGGACAGGAATAAAGACACAGACGTAGAGAATGGACTTAAGGACATGGGAGGGCGAAGGGTAAGGTGGGACAAAGTAAGAGAATAGCATTGACATACATACACTACCAAATGTAAAATAGATAGCTAGTGGGAAGCAGCTGCATCACATGGGGAGATCAGCTCGGTGCTTTGTGACCACCTAGAGGGGTGGGATAGGGAGGGTGGGAGAGAGATGCAAGAGGGAGGGGATATGGGGATACATGTATACATATAGCTTATTCACTTTGTTATACAGCAGAAACTAACACAACATTGTAAAGCAATTATACTCCAATAAAGATGTTAAAAAAAATGTTGGCAATCAGATGTTGGTTCTCACCAAATTGCTTTTCTTTCTTTCTTTTCCTCTTAGTTAAAAAAAAGTGAGATCTATTTTATATACATTGAAATGCACAAATTGTAATGGTACCGTTCAGTGAGTTTTGACAGATGAAATGGTAGATTGCATAGTGCACACGCCATCCATCATCTAAGAAATTTCTCTCAGCCCTTTTTCTATTAATACCTTCCCTTCACTCCCAAGGTTCTGTCTTTGTCACAACTGCTCTGTTTGTTTGCTCCGGAGTTTCATAGGAATGGAAGTAGATAGACTGGATCTTCTGCTCAGCATGATGTTTATGAGATGTTGAGTAGTTCATTCCTTCTTTTTTTTTTTTCTGAGTAACATTTCATTGTATATATCTCTGCCAAACTCTCCCAACTCCCTCTCCCTCTCAAATGCTGATTTCTCTAGGACTCTGCTATGAGTCCAGTTCCTGTAGGCTGACTTCAGAAATTGGCATTGTTACCTCCAGCTGACCTCAACTGCATCATTCCACAGTTATTAAGGTACAATGTCCTGTCTGTACGCACCTGTGGGAAGAAAAAATTACTGAAGATTTAAGATCTTTTCATTTTTTTTCTGCATTAAATGAGTTTGATTGTGTTGAAAAAAATTGTTTATTCTATTGTTGATGGACATTTAGGATGTCATGGATTTGGTGTTATTACGAATAAGATTGTCAGGATCATTTTTGTTCATTTTTTTTGCACATATGTTTGCATTTCTTTTGGTAAATACTTAGAAGTGGTATTAATGGATGTTATAGTAGGCATTTATTTAACTGTCTAAAAAAACTACTGTAAAAGTCTCCAAAAGTTGTTATACCATTTACAACTTTACTAGCAGTGTATAAGAGTTCCGTTGTTCCACACCCTCACTGACATTTTGGTGTTGTCAACCTTTTTAATTTAGGTGTTCCAGTGGGTACATAGTAATATCTCATTGTGTGTTAATTTTCATTTTCCTGATATTTAATGGTTTGGGGCACCCTTTTGAGTGCTTCCTTGTTTTTCATGTGTCTTTTGTCAAGTGTCTGTTTAAATCTTTTGCCCATTTTAAACTGTGTGCTGTTGTTATTGTTTTTAAAAACACCAAGTTGTAAGGGTTTGTCATACATTCTAAATACAGGTTCTTGGATTTTTCCCAGTCTGTAGCCTATTTACTCATTTTCTTAACAGTATCTTTTGAGAAGATGAAGCTTTAAAATTTGATGAAATAAAATTTTTAACTTAAAATATTAGCTTATAAATTTCCTGGGAAATAAAAGGGGCAAATATGATTTTGATTGTTATTGCATTAAATCTATATATCAGTTTGGGGAGAACTGATATTTCAACAATTCATGAACATGGTATATCTCTCCATTTTATTTAATTCCCTCCAACAATGTTTTGTATTTTTCAGTAATAGAATCCTTGAACATATTTCATTAAATTAATTTCAAAAAATTTTAAATGTGTTTTAAAGATCTTGCCAATGGTATATTTAAATTTTTCATTTTCTACATGTATATTACATATATGTTCCATATTTAGTACACACACAATGAATTTTTGTACATTGACTTGTACAATAAGCTCACTAAAATCACTTAATAGTTCAAGTAGTTTGTTTGTAGATTCCCTGAGATTTTCTAAGTACTCAATAATATCATCTGAGAATAAAAACATTTTACTTCTTTCTTACCAATGTGTATTTTTTAATGCATTTTTCTTGCTTTGTTGCATTGGCTGAGACCTGCAGGTCAGTGTTGAAAGGAAATATTGAAATGAGGCATCGTTGCTTTTTTCCTCAGTCTTACGGGGAAAGACTTCTATATTTTGATATTAACTGTAAGTTTTTCATAGCTGTCCTTTATCAGATTGCATATCGATCATATGATTTTTCTCCTTGATTCCATTAATGTAATCAGTTGCATGATTTTTTAGTTTTAAACCAATCTTGCATTTTGGGGATGAATCCCACTTGGCCATGATGCTGGTCCGTTTTATATATAGATGATTTTACATGCAAACATTTTGTTAAGGATTACTGTATCTATGTTCATAAGGAATATTGGTCTTTTAGTTCCTTGTTATGACCTTGTTAGCTTTTGGCATCAGGGTATGCTGGTTTCATAAGAGGAAAAATATGTTCCTTAACCCTCTATTTTTTTAAAGAGATTTTGTATAAAATTGTCAATGAGAGTTTTTATCTGGTGTAATACCCTCTGAGAATAAAGAAAATTTGGGGGCAATTTTTTTGTAGTGAGAGTCTATGGCAATAAATCTCCCAGTTTTTACTCATCTTAAAATTTTTAATTTCATCTTCATTTTTAAAGGACAACTTCACTGGATGTTGAATTTTAGATTAATTTGTTATCCTATTGTCGTCTTTCTTTCCTTGTGTCTGATGAGAATTCAGCTATCATTCTTATCATTTTTCCCATGCATGAGATTAAGTTTTCTCTGACTGAGCTTACAATTTTTCCTTACCTTTTGTTTTAAGCAATTTTACTATGGTGTACCTAGGTATGGGGTTTTTTTGTTTGTTTTAAAATTTATCTATTTGGTGTTCATTGTACTTCTTGAATATATAGAGGATGTTTTATATCAAATTTGGAAACATTTCAACCATTATGTCTTCTAGAATTTTCTCATTCTCTCTGACATCTGGGATTCCAATTGCATGTATGTTAGGTTGCTAATATAATCCCACAGGGCACTGATGTTCCCTTCATTTTTTTTTCTTTTTTCTCTCTGCCCCACTTAGAATAATACTGATCTGTTTTCAAGTCTACTAATCTTTTTCAGCAATGTTCATTCTGCTATTAAACCCATCCATGAATGGGTTTGTTTCATTTTACAATATTTTCAATATTTAAATAAAACATTTATTTTATTTCATTTTTTAATAGTCCTTTTTTCAGTTCTAAAATTTTCCTTTCATTCTTTCTTAGAGGTTACATTTATCTCATGAAGTATCCCATTTTAATCTATTATATCCATTTTTTTCTTATAAATTCTTGAATACATTTGTAATAATTGCTTTTAAAACTTTGCTAATTCAAATAACTGGTCATCTGTAAGTCTGCTTTTACTAATTGTGCTTTCTCAAGATTTGGGGTTATATTTTCCTGCTTCTTTGCAGATCTTATATCTTTTTATTATACTCCAGACACAATGTATAACAGATTTTATTTTCTTTTGTCTGGTGGTTAGGGTGTGGGGCTGATCATTAGGGTTCCAGAGTCAAGTTGAGCAGGGGCTGCTTTAATTAACCCAACCCCCATCCCCACTCCCATACTGACTTTTCGGTCCTGTCAGCAGTTGAGTTGGCAGGATGTTGGAACACAGTCTCAGAAATCTTTGATTCAACTTTGGCTTCAACTTCTGGTTGTTACCATGGGAGCTAAATTCTCTTGCATCTTTTTACATCTTAACTAGAAGTCCTCCCAAATTGCTTTTGAAATCATTTGGTTGATGAAATTCAAAATTCCAGGACCCATGGACACAGAATTTCTCCATAATAATTTGGGACTCTTACTGCATATTTAGTTCTGGCAGTTTGTGTAGCTTCTGCTTCTTGAAGAAAAGTTTGACTGAAAATTATTCCTTCTTGGGTATGTTCACATTTCTTTGGGTCTGTACTTATACGGCTGAACTATCAGCTGATTAAAATGCCATAATCTCATGTATGAAAACGTGTGAAGCTAGTAGTGAAGTTTTACTTTAACCACCTAATTTAATATTCTTTCTCGGTTCATGTAAATGCCTTTGTAGAAAATGCTACCAAGGGCGGCATTGTGGTTACTTTAATTCCATTGCCAATACTTTTATATGGTTTCCTGTATTCTAAAGGGAAGGCTATATGCACTTGTCTTCTTTTTAAACTTTTCCTCTTATGAATCAGTAACAGTATGAATAAATGTCAGAAGTTCTTATTAAGTGGTTAAAATTGATACCTCTGTCTCAGCGTTCTTGATCTAAGTAATGATGATTAAGCAGACTTTAAATTAGAAAATGCCAGAGTTATAAAGAAATTGTTTTTTTTTACTAAGTAAAGAACACACAATAATAATAATATTTATAAATACTCTGTGCCAAACTCACTTGGTTCTGACATTTTAGAGATAACGAAGTCACAACATCAGGATTCAAAGTCCCACTACTTTACTAAAATGGGCTTTGCCAGTAATACTTAGAAAAGAACAGAATTATGTACTCTTTGGTCGAGAAACATTGCAATAGGAAAAACACTTGGAAGGTAGATTTGTCTCTCCTCAAAATAAACGCTCTAGTTAGGCTAAATGAAGGCATTTTTGTTGTTGTTTTTGTTTGGTAAGGAATGCAATTTCTCCATTCTAACATCTCAGACTATGCTAAACATTTTTATCAGATGAAGAAGTAATCAGCATAAAATATAATTAATATTGATTCAGAGAAAATATTAAGCTGGAGTCCTGATTATTTAACAGAACCACAGAATTTCACTTCATGCTAATGAAACTTGGCCATAGCAACCATGAGAATGTATGAGTTCTTGGGACCAAGAAGCTAAGGGCTGGCCCCGCCTTGAGGAGCTGGCCAGTGGTCAGTAGAGACAGGAGCAGAGCTCCCCTTTCCCATGGTTGTTGGGTAAATTGACAGGGCTAGAAGCACAGCACACAGTGTGCGATTCTGCCCCACGTAAAGGTTTCAGGTATGTTTTTCTTTATGTTGACCACTAGCCTGGCATTTGGGGCTAAGGTGGCAGATTAGCTGTTACAGACCTACCATTCTGACCCTTTAGAGAATGTTTGTCTACAGAGGAAGGCAGTTCTGCAAGAGAGGTGAATGGATGGGAGAGAAGTTGGAAGTCTTCACAACAAGTGGTACCAGCTGCAGGGTAATTACTTGATTGAGGCGATTTTCACTCATCACTATTTGACAGTCAGCCTGTTGTTCTTTGAAGGGATTTGACTTGTGTTTGGTGACTTAAGGTGTGGACCAGAAAAGCAGGAAGGCCTGTGTAGGAGGAGAATCCACAGAGCAAGTGGCCCTCTGTCCACAGGTAGAGAATCTGTTGTTTCTTGAAGACCCTTGTATCTGAGCCTCATTGGCTTGTTTTCTGGAGAGTTGAAGCCTTGTCCTTCTTGGGAGAGCATCAGACTGGCCCTTTCACGTCATGGCGGCTGGCTCTGAAGCCAGTGTCCTCAGCACCTTCCTTCAGAGGCAACATCCGAGAGCCCTCTTGCGCCACCCATTACTGTCCTAAGTCCTCTTGGGGAACCTGAGGCAGTGCGGCTGGTCAGATCCATGCTTTCCACGTTGGACACATGTGGAGCATTGATTCTGACTTAGGGAGAATAGCACAGGTCACATGTTTGCTACAGTGGTGGAGGCATTTCCTCAGGGCAACACCCTGTACCCTCCAGAGACCGGGACCAGTGAGGCACTGGGGGAAAGATGGAGGCAGAATGGAAGCTGTGGAAGCAGAAAACTCTGGATGAAAAACCTAGTTGTCCCAGTTATGAGGTATGTGACTTGGAGCAAAATCCTAAACTCTTTAAGCCTTGGTTTCCTCATCTGTAAAATGGGCTGGTAGCTGACAGACTTGTTATGAGGACTGAAGGAGGCAGTTACTATAAAGACTTCGTCTGTAACCTGGCACACAGTAGATATCCAGTAAATGGCCATCTCAGGGAGCAGAGCACAGAACACCTGCGTCACATAGCTGATAGGCCGCTGCACGATGTTGTTATAAAGATGCTGGAGATGCAGGGATGCTGCCAAATCAAGGCAGCCGAGTGGCTCCCTCTGTATCTTTACGTGTTCAGCCACCTGGGAAGGGGTGTGGAAAGCATGGACACTACGCGGGAGAGGTGACTCCTTGGCAAAGGCTGGGGGGTACCAATCTACGACATGTCCACTGGGGACTAGGATTGAACAACACAAGCATGGGATAGCAGCGGAGGCTAAAGGCAGGCAAAGGTGGCCAGAGGCACCTGGCAGAATCTCAGTTATATGTCACAGCAGCAGTGAAGGCCGTAAGTGATAGGCACAAGCAATATGGAAACCTCACTTCACCAATCACTTCAACTTATTCCCTCATCACATCTTTTAGATTAAAAAATATTTGTCGATTAATTGTTTTAAGCTTCCCCTTCTTTGAAAGTTTCTGGCTCATTTTCTAGTTAATCCAAAGTAAGTAAGTTGAAGAAGAAGGGGCAGAAAATTACGTGAATAGCCCCCCAATATCTAACAATGCCTTAGAAAGTAAAGACTGGCTGCATAGAGATTCCTTTTGAAAAGTATGTGTAACTGCTATCTTATAACAAGCGTATCTGTGGTTTGGTTTGGTAAGGTTACAAGTTTCCATTTCTCTGCTTTAACCAGCTATAGTCATTGGTACCAAGAAGGACACTCTTGCAAATCACCTTTAGGACACACACATGATGTCATTTCACACATGAGGAAACAGGTCAGGGAAGGCTAGTTGCCCACCGTCACAGGACGAGGGAGTGCTGGAGCCTCATTCCATACCTTGGCTGCCTGGTGTGCTTTCGTGAGAGAATTCTCTGCAAACACATCACCCCTGATTTCCCAGGCATCTGGGGGTCAGATGCCCATGTAAACCTTTTCCTCTATCATCCACGCGCATGAAATGCTAATCATGTAAAATCTAGCTCTGCTATTGGAGGTACCTGATCTGAGTAGCATCTATGTGGTAACGAGACATATAAGGACAGGTATTATTCTTTTATTTTTAACCAGCCCAGACCTCCTGAAAGATATGCTCCAAAATATCACTCTTTAAAATCAATGTTTTTCCAAAAAAATAAAAAATAAAATTTTAAAATAAAATCAATGTTTCCAATGGGTTTACTACCCTTTTGTAAGGCAGGTTGTCCTTTCCTCGAGGTCAGCGTAGGCATGGGAGGCCATTCTGTAGGTGATGGGTGGGACTTCCCCTGGTCCTGGCTGCACTCTTCCAGGCAGCCAAAGCCAGAAGGGGTCTCAGAGTGCAGGGGACAGCCACTCGGCCATCGTTCTCCCTTGGCAAGTCGAGCAAAAGCCTGAACAGTGCCATGTCACCTGCCAAGAGCAGCTGGTTCTTCTCCTGTGCCCTGACATTCTGTTACTGACCCAAGAGTGAGTTTTGGAAGAGATTTTAATAACACCCAGAAAGATATATCCTTTTGCTGCCTGACACAGTCAAAGCACTGTCAGAGGAGGCCAGTTACAACCAGAGATTTAAATAAGAACTGGAGTCTCAAAACATAATACCCCAAATGTCCAAGTTTCAGTTGAAAAACAGTCATCAGACCAAGAACAAGGAAGATCTCAAACTGAATGAAAAAGGACAATCAATATATGCCAAGAGATGACAGAGATGTTGGAATTATTTGACGATTTTAAAGCAGCCATCATAAAAATGCTTCAACCAGCAATGATGAATACACTTGAAACAAATAAAAAATAGAAAGTCTCAGCAAAGAAATTGAAACTGTAAAGAAGAGTGAATGGAAATTTTTGAACTGAAAAAAAATTATATATATATATATATATAATAGTCATACATAGATATACAGATAAGAATTAAGCATTCAGGGAAAATAAAAGTGACAGGAAAGCAAATGGAGGGCTTTTCCGGTAAGTGGCCTGAGGTGACCTCTAAAAATGGTTCGCTATTCACTTGACCCAGAAAACCCCACAAAATTATGCAAGTCAAGAGGTTCAAATCTTCGTGTTCACTTTAAGAACACTCCTGAAACTGCCCAGACCATGAAGGGTAGGCATATCTGAAAAGCCACCAAGTATCTGAAGGATGTCACTTTAAAGAAGCAATGTGTGCCATTCCGTCTTTACAATGGTGGAGTTGGTAGGTGTGCCCAGGCCAAACAGTAGGGCTGGATGCAGGGTTGGTGGCCCAAAAACAGTGCTGAATTTTTACTGCACATGCTCAAAAATGCAGAGTAATGCTGAACTTAAGGGCTTAGATGTAGATTTTCTGGTCACATCCAGGTGAACAAAGCCCCCAAGATGCGGCTCAGGACTTACAGAGCTCATTGTCGGATCAGCCCATACGTAAGCTGTCCCTGCTGCGTTGAGATGATCTTTACTGAAAAAGAACAGATTGTTCCTAAACCAGAAGAGGAGGTTGCCCAGCAGGAAAAGCTATCCTAGAAGAAACTGAAGAAACAAAAACTTATGGCCCGGGAATAAATGCCGCAAAAAATAAATGCAAATAAAAGTAAAAAAAGAAAGCAAATGGAGGGAATCAGTATCTAGCTAGTACCTACTATGTGACAAGGCCAGTAATGCTAAATGCTTTATTATTATTATTATTATTATTATTATTATATAAATGTATTATTACATATTTATTACTTAATCCTTACAAAACCCTAAGAGAGAGATAATATTCTCTTTCTACAGATGCAGAAACTGAGGCTTGGCAAAATGAAATGACCTGTCCAGGTTCTTTCGACTAACATAGCAACTATCTTAGGACGGCTTTACAAAGGCAGTAAATCTGTAACCAAGTACAGAAGAGACCTGGTTCCGTTGCAGTGTGTCAAGTGAGGGGGAATGGAAATGTGGTCCAGACCCCGATAGTGAAGAGTGTCGTGTGGAAGGCAAGATAAGCTTCCTTGGCCCCAAGTAGAAAGTGCAGATTGTGCTTGGATGGTGGATGAGGAAACTGGTTATGGGAACTCAAAACATCGAGTGCTGCTAAAGGACTCAAGTTCACAATCGGTCATTTTACCTTAACCTGAGAAGCAGGTGGACGTGATTCCAGGCTTTTGGGAAGAAGAATGATCAGATCAAAAAATACTCGAAGAAGGTAACCTTGCACAGCAAGAATCTAGAGAACATAATGAAGGTCTGAATAAAGGGGCTACGGAAAAGAGCGGAGAGGGTTCTCGAACCAGATTCCAGGATAAAAATAAATAGAGCGGAGAAACTCTGGATGACTTTTCCACGGCTGATGAAGACAGACCACAAAGATGAATCGACCTTTCTCTTGATGAGAAATGTCTGAGGTGTGCCTGAGGGATGTGCGCTGACACCCCTGATACCCATTTCATTTAACATTTGCAACAACCATTTGGAGAAGGTGGTTCACTGAAATGAAGCAGTACGTTCTGATATTGTTTCACACACATGCGCGTGCACCCATCGTTATGAAAGGTTTCAGACGTCTCAAAGGGGTCGAATCATAAGATAAGGTGTCTCTGTACCTATTCCCCAGCTTGTCACTTTCACGCTGCCATCCTCTCCCAAGTGGAGCCCACCAACTCAGTTGTTGAAAAGCATACGTGTTGATGTAGACCTTCTTCTTTAAGGAGAATGCTCCTTACAGCTGTTTTAAATGAGAAAATGTAGGCATCATAGAATAAAGAGAAATCCAACCAGATAGAAGTGGCAAGTCATGCATCCATGTACCCATGCCTGATTTCACACCCTGTCAACTCAGCCCCCCGAGTTTATATGTAAATGGATAGATTCACATTGAAACTTACCTGGATATGAGTTTCTTGGAAGCTTTTAGAGGCCTTGATAATGGTATTTTGGGGATAAAGAGTTGATAACTTTCTGCTTTGCTGCCTCTTGCAGCTTACACTGTGGCCTTCACATAAGTACCTCATTCCATCCTCCCAACCACTCTGGGCATCAGACCTATCACCCGCACTCTGGAGTAGACAGACTCCAGGCCTTGGAGATGAACGCCTGCTGGTCATCCTTGTTTAAGACATCTCTGGGAGTCAGGAAACACTGCAGTCCTGGTGAAGTGAGGTGATAAAGAGGCACCCGTCCATCACACAGGGTGCCTCTGGCTGGGCCTGACCAGACCCCATCTGTTTTCCTCTACTAATGGCACAGGAGAACTTAAGCATTTACAAGACTTGGGATCCCTGGTTGCAAATATTTTCTGTCTTTTTTCCCCATCCTTGACACTTTGCTTGTACTGAGGATTTATGTTGGAGGCTAAAGCGCCTCACAGAGATGCTAAAGGAGTGGAGGATGGTTATAAGGCAAGTCCTGGTGATTTGCCTTCTAAACTGCACTAGGGAAGTGGGCTAGGTGGTGGCCTGCAGTGAGACCTCCAGCCTGCTATTCAGATTCTCCCCCAGATACCCACTAACTGGACACTCATCTGGCTTTATAAGCTATTCTTTCAGGACTGACATTCTCTCTTTTCCACTAAGCCTATTGGTCAGCTACACCTGTCAACTGCTTTAATTGTACAATTATAGCACTGTCCTCAGATAACTAAGGTAGGAAGGTAGAAGTGCAGCTGAAGATAACCCCAGTGGATGGCAATTTGAATTACAATTTTTTTTGTTTCAGTTACCTATTGCTGTGTAACATACAACCCTAAAACTTAGTGTCATGAAATAACAGTTGTTTATTTCTTGCAATTCTGTGAGTAGGCAACCTGGGTTCTAGTGTAGTTCTTCAGCTAGTCTTAGGTAGGGTCACTGCAGTCATATGAGTTTAACAGGCCTGAGGGCCTCACTCACGTATCTAGCCGTGGGTCTGGCTCTTGGCCAGGGCACCTCGGTCCATCTCCATGTAGCCTCTCATCCTCCAACAGACTGGGCTTCTGCACAGCAAGGGGTCTCAGGGTCCCAGGGGAGCAAGAGCAGAGTTACAAGGCTTCTTGAGGCCTAAGCTCTGCAACTCACACAGTGTCACTTTCTGCACATTCTATTGGTCAGGTCACAAGGCAGCCCAGATTCAAGGGATGGAGAAAAAGACTCTATCACGGTGCCCAAGCAAGAAGGGGGCTAATCAAGGGACATTTCAACTTGGGGTAAGGGACTTTACACAAACAGAGAACAGCATAAGGTCATCTGGTGCTGGGAACAGAGATGTGGGGATATGGGAAGAGGCAGGAAAACCTTCTGCACAGAGTCTTAGGAATAGCTGGGGTGTTGTAAGCACACCGGGTACCTCGCACCTTGGGCATCTGTTGTATAATTAACACCAACACCATGGAAAAATAGAGTTTGTTTAGAGGGCTGTAAAGCTTAGTCACTGCCCATACTAGGCCATCCTGCGCTCCCAACTGGAAGAAGGAAAATGCAGGGAGAGTCAAAAAGAGGAAGAAAAAACTAATCTACTGCAGCCAGGTGGGGATGGAAAGCAAAACCAATGGTATAAATCCCTCCCCTCAAATCCACATATTCACATATCCACATACTGTCCCTCCCTCTTGGGCTGTTTCCTGTTTCTTTAAAGTAGACATTCTCAAATCCTGCTCACTGGATACTTCCAATGGATCTTATGTTCTTATTTTTAGACCAATACTTCCCTTGCTTTGGGGCTGTCCTTTTAAAAATTTTCTGCAAGAATTTATAACTTGTTCATATTCTCTTATTTTTAAAGGGCACTTCTCCATTGATGTTTTTCCAAAAGCTGGTGAGTATTCTTTGTAACGAGATGGGTGGGCTTGGGGTGCTTTATCCAGCACAGTTGGCTCACATACTGGCAGGATGGGGTGAGGGAAGGTGGCTACAGTATGTACCATGTTTATGCTTACAGTATGGAAGTATATGTTTGGTAATAAAACTAAACTTGTATAGTACTTGGCTAAGTCCTAAAGGGCTCTCTGGTAATAAGAAAATGCTGGAATTGAGTACTAAGCAATGCTACAGTAGCTACCTAAGTTTACTTTGTATGAAGATCGTATTTGTAAAAAAATCTCTAAAACTGCTCAATAGCTCCACGAGGTAGGAGGCCTGTCTCTGCAGTGTGCGCCTCTAACTCCAGCGCCCAGCAAACCCCTAACACAGCGTGGATTACAGTACATACTTTGTAAGTAGAAAAATGATCATTATTATTATCGTCCCCGCAGGCAGAGGTGGGAGGCTACCTAGGGTCAGAGTCAAACGCGTTATAATAGGAATGATGCCTAATCCTTCCATCTGGACACTAATCGTCCTGGGTTCGTGTTGCAGTCTGTGACACACGGAGAAAGCAAGGAGGAGGGCTCTTTCACACAGCCCCAGAAATTCAGGTTTAGAAAGAATCTTAGCAATCAACAGTCTTCTCGGTCAATCCAGTATTCCTCTTTAGAGTGTCTTTGGAGGGTTTGGTGTCTGAACACTTACATGCAAGGAAACACTCTTTTTCACCAGCCATTGGATTCCTTTTTCATAAAAAAATCTACTTTATTCTCACTCTTAAAGGTGTAAAAATATCGAATAGAAACCTGCCTCCTGCAATTTCTACCTCTGGACCCTTATTCTGTGTTCGGCATCAGGCAGACCAAACCCATTTTCTCTTCTACACAGTGCTCATTCGAATAACTGAATTTCCCCTGTTGCGGAATAGATGACAAAACTGGTTGAGTTTCACAATGCTAACCCAAAGGAAAAATTGTCTTGAATAATGATATTACAATACGTGGAAAGTTTAGGGATTGGTACACCATCTCATGGTTTTGAACTGTGTGGGTAGAGACATTGAGAGTTGACAGATTAGTCAGGGATTTGTCAGGAGTATTAATTACAGACTTTGAAATCTTGGTCAGTGAAAGTTCATCATAGTGCATCTTGCAAATATGATCAAAGCCTTTTCAGTACTGATTTGATGATGCTTAACCACAGTGTGTAAAGAATGAAGGTTTTCATTAGAAATTACTGATGTAATAGAGCACGCTGTAAAGGAAGAGGGATTGTTGGACTATTAAAATTCATGCTCTTCCCCCACCCTACCCCACCCCTCTTTTGGGGGCCCTACTCTCATTGTCTCTGAACACCTGAAATGGCGTTTTGAACTGCTGCAAAGACGTGTAGTTTTAACAGCATTAGTGCAGCTCAGCGATGACCACCACCAGGAGGGCAAAGGTGGGGCTGGTGTTAAGCAATGTATTTAAAACCATAAAAATAAACCATAAAAACCTGGGGGCTAACTGTAATTTGGCGAGCGAAAGAAATTTACAGCTGGCTGAAAACTTGAAAAATGGAGGAGTAAAGTGCATAGCTGGTAAGTGGAAAGGAAAGCAGTTCTTCTATCTTGCCCTGGTCGAGGTTTAGGAAAACAATCTATTATTTTTGAGAGCTTTTTTTTTTTTTTTTTCTTTCTCCTGGCACCTAAACCATGGAAAATGAAATAAAAACACACTCGATGCAGCTCCTCCAAAATCACTGGCCTGCATTTCCCTCTCCCTTCTGCAAGGAAGACTCATCCGTGCCTTCCAAAGGTTGTCAGAACATGGAGGGTGTCAGTGGGCTTCTTTTGTGCTAACTTCCCACAGGTAGATTTCCCGCAGCAGCCAGGTGGAAGGCACACAAAGGTGCCAGTGCCCGGTCTTGGTCCCCCAGTCCCGTTGTGCTGGTGTTTCAGGAACCATGGCCTGCTGCCAGCCAGGGGTGGGAGGTGCTCGTCCCGACAGAACTGGGGCAGGTCTCCTCTGCTTCACCTGTTCTAACGCTCTTCCTGTTCAGTTGCCTCTGTACGCCAGAGGGTGGCACCCCAGGCACTCCAGAGGTGGAATGGAGGAAAAGGGAAAGAACTGGAGGAGAGGTGGGGGGAAGGGGATCGGAGGACAGCGAAGGGGTGGAGAGAGAAGGGCTGCAGAGGGGAAAGTTGATAAAGTCTCTGATTTTGGTCTCCGGCTGCCAGCTAACTTGGAGCCCACCCCTACCCCTTCACGGAGTAAGCGGGCTTCTGCCAGACTAAGTGTCAGAGTTAGGAATTTCTAAGAGGAAAAAGGCCTGTGACGGTGACCAACAGCCTCTACCCTCCTGGGTCCCAGGAAATCGGAAGGGAAACTAGTGTCGGCGGCTGCTCGGCGTGCCGGGGCTTCGGGGGTGGGCGTACAGCCGTTGGCACCAAATCGCTATGAGTGAGCCAACATCTGACCCGTCCCTTTGTGTCGTGTTTTGCAGTTGCTCTATTTGTGCAGCTCACTGAAGGATGATGCCCTGAGGGGGATCTCCGCCTTTAACATCCCACACACCTCCCTCCACGCACCAATCGCTGGAATCGCCGACCCGATGGCCTCCTGGGCCTTCTACCCAGCACCGCAGCATCCCCTGGCCCGGGAAGGAGCGCGGTCTCCGCGGCCCAAGCTGGGAGCCAAGTTATAGCGGGGGCGGCGGGAAGGGTGGTGGCCCGCCGGCAGCTGCCAGAACGCTTCTCAGACGCCTGGAGCTGGGGCCCGAGGCCGGCTGGCACGTGCTGGGCCGCGGCCCTCAGCGATTTTGGTCGTGCAGTGGGGGTCCCGCTGAGGCTTGCGAGGCGCCGTACGGCTGTTGGGAAAGGGAGCCAGGTGGCAGCCCCGAGAGTGTGGCGTTTTATCCTCTCCTTGTAACCACGACTGGCCGGGCCATGCCCTCTGCCGCCTAAGTCACCAGATCGCCCTAGAGAGAGCGGGCTCCTCTTCGAGCGCGCTCCAGAACCGGTTGCCACCAAAGGTCTCCCGCTGTCAGTGGTGACTCAGATTCCCAGTGATTTGGGAAGACTGTTGTGCTGGGTGGAAAGAAAGAAAACTATGAAAATCAAACACCCGCGGGCAAAGGTTCAGTCCAGCAAGTGATGCTTTTCCAGCCCCCTTGGGCTCCGCGAGGAAATACACAAGAGGAGAGAGGGAAGTGTGAGCCTGGAGTATTGCTCTGGGCAAAGCACGAACCCGGGCTCGTCCCTCCAGGGCAGGCAGCTTCCGGAGGGACCGCAAGACAAAGCGCAGAAAACGTTTTGACCGAATGAATGTGTAATCTATTCTTGAGACGAGCAAAGATACAGCTAAAGTTTAATAAAGAAATTAAGCGTTAGGAAGGCTCCCGCTGCTTGCAGAGGACGGGGAGGTGGAGCAGGGCAATACACTGCAGTTAAGTTGGTTTCGGAACTTGGAGAAACCACGCCGGCGACGCCTGTGGTTCCAGCGAGGGCCGTAGATGTCGCCCGACTTCATTCTTGCTTTCAGTCCAAGCCATCCTCCGTTCTCCCTCTCCACATCTCGTGGAGGAGGCAGGAGGGGACACCGCTCTGCTTGTGTCTGCAAAGGCGACATCCAGGACCAGAAAGGAGACCTAACACCCACCCGCCCTTCTCTAGACTCGGACTCTGCGGGAGAGGGCGGAAAGGGCTCGTGGTCACCCGATGCCAGGCGCTCGGCCGAAGCTCCCCAGCACAGTCTGGGTTGCACGAACTGCCGCCTCCGAGCCGACCTCCTGCTTGTGCCCCAAATAAGAGCATTTAGACGGTTGCTTTCCCCGACTCCTTTTTTTTTTTTTTTTTTTTTTTTGTAGTGTTCACAGGGTCACTGGAGCAGACGACGCGGGGGCGGCCGAGCTGCACAGAAGCAGAAGACAACCATCAGGGTTTTTTCTGTGTGGTTCTTTTCCGGTCCCTGTCTGCGTCGTCCAACTCCACGGAGAGCGCGGAGCACTCGGGCGCGCGGCGGGTTTGGGGCTCCTCTCCCGCCCAGCAGGTTGGTCTCTCTTCCCCGGGTGCCACGATAGGCGGTTAAGGCGCAGAGTTTGCCTGCGGCCGCCACCTGTAACCACTTGCGGGAGCTCCAGATGCGGGCACTGTAGACCTCTCGCCTCTGCGTCTACTTCGCCACATCCACACCCGCGTCCTTTCCCTCCTGCAGCGAAATCCCCGGGGTGGAGCCCGGCGCGCGTTCTCAAGCCCCTCCAGAAACCCTTGGCCTCCTTCACCTCGCTAAGGACTATCGGGAGGATGCGCCGAGGAGACTTTGACCCGGGGCTGTGTTGCCACGCTGACGTTCTGCATCTGCTTACAAAACATAACAATTAACCAAGGTGGCCAGACGGCGGGACGACTCCTCGCTGTCTTGCTTCTCTGCACCGAGGCACCCTTCTGGGGTGCGGGTTAGGGAGGCCCCTAAATTGAGTCTGTAGTCCATCTAGCCTGGTTTCTCCCGCGGCGGGATGTTCCATCTCCCAACCGATTTGCCCCCCACTACTCCGCTGCGGGCCTCTCAAACCCAGGGGAGCCCAGGGAAGGGCAGAAGTGGGAATGCAGGGTGCGCATTTAAATGTCAGATAGGGGTGCGGACCTAGAGGAGGCCCAGGGTGTGCACGGAGTTCGGTCTTCCGGGGAAGGAGCGGGAGTGGGGCCTTCGGACACCAAGGACAAGGGGGATGGGGACGCGCAGGGAGGAAGGGTGGGGGGTATTGCGCTCTCCCTACTGCTCTCCACGGCGCCGTCCGAAGCCCTCGGCGCTGTCTTCTCTGGCCGTAACACGCCCAGGGACGGTTCCTGGACGGTTCTCTGAGAGCCCAACAAATCTCGAGTATCCCAACCAAGCCGAGGCACCATCCTCTCTCCCACCTGGAGGACACGACTCTTCTCAGTCCTTTTTTCTTAAAATGATTTTTTTTTTGAGTTCTTTTTTCATTTCCCTATTTCACCTGCTCTGCGCTCACTCGCTTCCCGCCTCGCACCCGGGCTGCGGGAAAAACGCCTCCGGGGATCGCTCCTGGCCCTTTTCTCAACTCCCCACCAAAGGCTATGCCTCTTACCCGAGGTTCGGCGCGGGAGAAAAACTAGGTGCCCCTGCGGGGTGGCTTACAGAGGGCGCCTAAAAAGTACCGCGTGAGGCGAGGGCGAGGAAGATGAGCAGCCTGCGGATGGGGGTCCCACGCGGACCCCCGGAATCTGGAAGGGAGGAGAGCTCAGAGACCCCCCGCGCGTTCCCGAGGACCCACCCAGTCCTGGCGCCTGCCCCAGGGCGGCTGAGAGAAACTCCCGAGGCAGAGCCTGGGCTCAGGGGCGCCTCCTGAGGCTTTCCGCTGGCGGCAGCGGCCGGGCCTGGCTCCGAGTGTGCCCGGAGCACCCCCTCTGTTCCACGCGCACGCCGTGGCCACCACTGGATTGCCGGGGCGGGGGGTGGGGGGCTGGCGGCGGGGAAGAGAGGAGAGGGCACACTTTGGGGTGGGGGATGGGTGCGCACAGAGCAGTCCGCAGCCCAAGTCACTCCAGTAAACACGCCCGGCAGGGGCAGGGACGGCGGCGCGCGCAGCTGGGAACCCAGCAGGGACACCCCCGCCTTTACCTGTCCGTGCCTGCAAGCGCCGGCGGCCGCGGCGCCGCTGGGGCGGAGCTTGCCAGCCCGCGCGCCGGGCGGGACTTAGCGGGGGCGGGGCCCACGGTGATTGGGCGCGAGCGCGGGGCCTCCAGCATGAGTTGGGGAGCAAAGCCGCGCAGGTTTCATTTCGCTCCGCGCAGCCTCCAGGTTTCGAGTTTGCGGGAGCGCTGCGTCCCTCGTCGCCGCCACCGTCACCAAATTCTCTCAGCCGTCCTGAGCGCCCTGCCCTCTGAGGCCAGCATCGCTTCAGACTGCTGGATTCGCCTCGCTCCTGCCGCCGCCGCCGCCGCCGCTACCGCCTCGGTGCCCTTCCCCTGGCTCTAGTCCCCCCAATGTCTGACTCTGACTCTCGGACCGAGAAACGCAAGGTAAATACTTCCGAATCCCGGGGAACAGACCGGGTACTGATGGAAGATTGGCGCGGGAGCCAGCACGGCGCCACCTCCAGCCCGCTTCCCGCGCACGTGCAGGCAGAGGCGCGCGTTCCCGTCCGGCTTGTCGGGCGGCAGGAGGCGGTCACCAGTGAGGGTCGAGTTCCCTCCCCAGGCAGGTCCTCTTTGGGGAGGGGTCGTCCGCACCGAGGCTGCGAGCAGTTAGTCTAAGTGCGGCTCGGGCGGAGATGCGGCGCGCGGGGGTGGTGAAGCGTCTCCGGGCTGGTTGGGAGAGGCAGCGCGTGCTCTCCTCACTGGCCCGGGAGCTGGGGGCCGCCGCGCCGGACTGGGCTGCGCGCCCAGCCGTGAAGTCTCGCCGCCCGCCCGCCCCGGCGGCGCACGAGTAGCTGCCGCGAGGTACGAGCCGGTCTCGCGTCTCGGCTTTTCTCGGGCGCGGGCCCGCTGTGAAGGATTTATGGAACAGTGATGGTGATTAAACTGACGGGACTCGGCTTTTCCTTTTACCCGTTCAGGCCGACGTTTTGGGCAACTAATGCGTTCGTCCTCTCTCTCGGACGTGTCTGGGGGTCCTGTCCGGTGTGCAGGCGCCGTGCGGACGATGCCAGAAGCACGATCCACAGACAGCGAGAGACAGAGGGCCTCCTCCGACCGCTGGGGCCACGCGATGGACCAGCCGCTGGCTGTAGAACCTGCCCGGACCGTGGGGCCAGACCGTCTTAGCGATTCGGGCGTGCCCGAGCGCAGTGCTGGCTGGCAGTGCCGTGCCCTCGGGGGCCTGTTACTCGGGGTTGGCGCAGGTAGTGGAAGGCCCGCCGGACACCGGGGATGGGGCTATGGATGTGTTTCTTGTCTGCGGTGGTCACGGGTGCGCGCGGAAATGCGCGTCGGTGGCCAGTGGTAGCCGCTCAGATTTGGTGCGTGTCCCGTGGTGCACGGGGAGAAAGAGGGAGGAAGTTGGAGGAGGATGGGGGCTACAGCTGGGGAGGGGGTGACCTTTGGGGTCCGCACACTAGCGGGCCTGGGCGGGGGTCGGCTGCTGGGACTGGAGTCTGGGGCCGGTCGTGAGGGTCCTGTTTTGTCTCCAGGTGACTGGCTGCTGGGCGCGGCGGGAGCTGCGGAGGCGCGCGCGGCGACCGGACTGGCGGAGGGGCGGGGCGGGGTAGCCTGGGCCGCCTCCGGCCCCGAGGCCGCGGAAACCTTCGCCGCGGCTACCGCCGCAGCGACGGCCGGAGCCGCTTTCGGAGGCGAGTTTGTCAACAATCGCTTGGCCTTTGGCGGCCTGTCGGGCAGGCGCCGCCCCCGCCGCCGCAGGCGATTGGCTGTGGCGCGGAGCGACCGCACGAGGGCCAATTGGGAGCGCGGGCACCCGGCGCCAGCGGCGCGGGGAGGTCGGCGGTGCCGGCGGCGGCGGGCGCAGTGCGCGAGGGGAGGAGCGGGAGGAGGCGGAGGATGTTCCCGGCGGCTGCGGCCGGGGCAGCGCGGACCAGAGACGCGGCGTGCGGAGCCCTCAGCTGCCCGGCGGAGCGCGGCAGCGGACGGGCGGCGAGTTGCAGGCTCTCCGCTGCCCCGGGCGCTCCGACCGCGAGTCCCGGGCTTTGTCTCCCGGACCGCCTTCGTGTTGACGGTCAGGGGGCTCCGGGTCGGCGAAGGGCGCGGGCTGGGCGCCGCCGGGCCCCGGCCCGGACGCGACGCTCGGAAGGGAAGGGGCGAACGTGAGTTTCGGCCTGATTGTCTTCGGAGGGGAGAGTCTATGGGGTACGGGAGCCGCGCGCCCTGATGCCGCGCAGCGTGCGGAGTTACTTGTGGACTTTGCAGGGGTCGCCAGGGCACGGCTTTGGGGACCCCCTCCCATTTGGAGGTGTGCACCTAACAGTGCGGGTGTACCTCGGAGAAGTTCCGGCGAGTTCGGTGTGGCGCGCTGCCCCCCCGCCCCGCAGCCGGAGGAGGGGCGCGCGAGCCGGGAGCGGGAGGGACCTCGGGCGGGCGGAGAGCCGGAGCCCGGCTGGGCCGAGCCGCGCTGAGTTACAAACTCTATTGTGACGCACTTACTACGACTGACGGCCCTTGCCAAACCTTCCCCAGACTTGCTGTCCTCAGCACTTTCGGCAGAACAATGGGGCCGGAGCGGGGAACGCGGCCAGCCGCCTGCAATCGCTGCATCTGCGCCCGCTCCTGGGCTCCAGCGCTGTATCTGATCCCGGGAAATCAGAGCCCGCTGGGAGTTTCTGACTTACTCTAGTCGGGCCTGAGCAAAGAGCACATGTGAATAGATCTCAAACAAGCAGTCTCTCCTAAAACGTGTGTGTGTATGTGTGTGTGTGTGTGTGTGTGTGTGGTGGTGGTAGAGCACCAGTTCTACTAGTAATTGACATTGTTGCTGTGTTTTGTTTGGTGGTAGGGAGTTTAGTCCCTCCTCCCCACCTCACCCCCCCCAACAAAGATAATGATACCTTTGTTATGCAGGTTATTTTTATTATTATTTGGAAGAGCGTATGGAAAACTATTCCTATATAAGCAATGACAGTGTTAAAGTGTTGGGCATTAATTCTAAGGATTTTTCAAGAATAGGTGAAAGTCTGCCCATTTGGGTATTCGTTGTAATTATTATTTTGCTTAAGATAACCCTAGTTTTAATTTTCCTTGCAGAAAAAAAGACCAAATGGCAAAGCAACCTTCCGATGTAAGTTCTGAGTGTGACAGAGAAGGTGGACAATTGCAGCCTGCCGAAAGGCCTCCTCAGCTCAGGCCTGGGGCCCCCATCTCTCTACAGACAGAGCGGCAAGGTAATCCCGAAGGAGAAGGGGACCGCTGCCCCCAAGGCAGCCCGCAGGGCCCACTGGCCCCACCGGCCAGTCCCGGCCCTTTCGCTACCAGATCCCCGCTTTTCATCTTCGTGAGAAGATCTTCCCTGCTGTCTCGATCCTCCAGTGGGTATTTCTCTTTTGACACAGACAGGAGCCCGGCACCCATGAGTTGTGACAAATCAACACAAACCCCAAGTCCTCCTTGCCAGGCCTTCAACCATTATCTCAGTGCGATGGGTAAGCAATGCCCGGGGGAGCGGCAGTGCACGTGTGGTTGCTTGACTCTCTGTCCAGAGGCTGTGTGTAGCATTTAAAGCCCCTTTTGAGAATCCTTTTACAGATATATTCCATGTTTTGTTGGGAATGACGCATACGTCAAATGAAACATCCAACCAACGTTTAAAAAACACGTTACCAAGTTTTGTGGCAGCGATGAGTTGAGGTCCAAGCATCAGCCTATTGGGCAGTATATCTCGAACCCCTGGTGCCTTCATTAAAGTATCTAACTGTGGCATGTTGTCCTAACCACTAAGATTTCCTCATTAATGACATTCTGCTTGAAAGGGAATCAATCAGTTACGGCAGATAGAGTAATAACCTAACCGGAAGTGTGGAAGAAGGGATGAGAGAAGTGAATCGTTTTCAAAAATGACATTTTAAGAAGATGAAATAGTTCATATCAGCATTACCACCATAGAACCATGAAAATATTTTGTTTTCTACTCAGATTCCTGTTTGGGCTTATTTTGTTTGCTTGGAGGGTTTGGACCTAGTACTAATAAGATTAGATTGTGGGTTTTTATTTCAGGGATTAAAGATAGTTTCAGAGTCTGAAGGAAGAGTGGCAAACGTAAATGCCCAGAAAAATCTGGCAATCCCATCGGTGAGGGAACTGACCTGGTGGGGATTATGGCAGCTTGGAGAGCGTTTGCTCTTGTCCGTTTGGCTGCTCCCAGTTGGGGCTGTGAGGGTGTGTGGTCTCAAGGTGGTAGGTTTTCCTATAGGGCCGGATAATCCGAGAATGCAGATTTTGATGCCAAATCTCCTGATGCTTTGGCAACTTGTTTAGCACTTTGAGAGCACTGTGTAAGCCAAATAAAAACACCTGCGGGCTTGATTTGATCCTTGAGCCGCCAGGGTACGGCTTTGAGTGTGGCGACTCCTCACCACCCTGATCAAGGGGTGAGTGTGTCGGCTCAAATCGCTGTTCCCCAGTAGTGGAAAAGGTTCACGTCTTGATCAGGATTCACTAGACTCTCGTTTACCGTTTGTCCAGATTAGCCCTTCTGCGTTAAAGAGATACAAGTAAGTTGGCAGTGTTCCCAATTAAGAAATCCAGCATAGATGCTGTTAAAACATAGGTGATACTTACCATGCCAAAGGCTAATAACTAAAACGAAATCATCAGAGTAGCCCCGTAACTGTTGGAACACATGACAAATCTTAGTTTTGCAAATACAGTAGACTTCAGTCTTCAGTGCAGTAAACCGTGCAGGTCCGTCCCCGTGTTGCAGAGTTAGTAAGAACCTCAGGACCTCGGTCATTTGTCAGAGGTTGGGCACACCTCGGAAGTGGCAGACAAATGACAAAAATACCAGCAGCTATACATGTTGGCTGCGTGCCTCCTGCTAAATGCTTTCTTAGGACCCCTCCTTCGGGAAAGGAGCTGGAAGTTTTATTATTACTGTTACTTTAGTTATTGCTACTCCTGAGCTCATTTTAGCCTTAGAAGGTCTTGGTGCCTGCATATGTTTTTCTGCCCTTGAAAATGCTCTTGACTATATGAGGACTTACAAGTAAATGAGTTACTAAATGAATTAATGGGGCCTTATGGTGTGCGTGTTTAAAACCCCATGTATTTTAAGGATCGTCTGGAAGCCATTATAGTTTTTCCGTGCAGACCTCTGTATCAGGTGGCTTAGTGCGTGGAAATAGTTGCTCCTTCCCTGGAATATTCCTTCCTTAACCAGGAATAGTGAGTGAGGTAGTGTTTTGTTTTCTTTCTTTTTTTTTTTTTTTAAATAGGGATAGGCATGAATGCTTTTTTTTGGTGACGTGCCATTTAGCAAGCAAATTATAAGGTAAGCACCGTTACTTGAGATGACAGATGTAGAGCTTTAGAGAGATCACAATCTAAATTATTAAGCAAAGTTATGGTTTTACCTGTGAAGTGTAAAGTAATGGATCTCGAGGTGTAATTTTATAGTATTAACTACGTTCCCGTAGGTTGGTGAGATAACGTAGAGTTTAATGCATAGGATTAAATGATAAGTTCTGAGGGGTTTGTCTGAAGTTAACGCACCAAGGTAAGTTTTCAGTATTAAGTTCTTGCGAGATTTGTTTGGGTGGGGTGGGGGGAGGAGGTGGGATGGGGGGAGGGAGGAATTGCTGGTGGGACGAGGGGATTTAGATGTGAGTGTGTTAAATTAAAGAAAAAAATTTGCACCCTTTGTAGTCTGTAACTTTTTTCCCTGGCTATTCTTAAAATAGTTCAGTGCCCAGCGACCACTGAAATACGCTGAGCTGGTAAATTTGGGTTCTCTAAACATAGCCGTGTTTAGTACTCCTTACTCAGCCATGTCCATTAAGATCTACAGTGAAGCTTTTGATAATTTACTGCAAAATACGTTTTTCACAAAGAAGTCATTATATTGGTTTCAACCAGTGCAACACAAATGTGAGGTTAGAAAGAGGTCCTCCTTAGGGCTTCCTTTAGCCACAGAGCAGTTTTCTGCTGAGTGACTTGGGGTGGAGAGCATGTATGTGGCAGTTTTGTTCTTGCACTTTGTTCTACGGAGAAAGTAAATTCTTGTCTGGGATGTACAGCAGTTGGGTGTTTGTACTTGAAACGTCTTCCTATTTTCCTCCCTGTCTTCAGTTTTTCTGAAGGTATATTCAAAGAATGGTATATTCAGCTGTGAGAGAGACAGTTTTTTCACTTTCACCAAATTTTATTCTGTTTACACTCTGGGAGGATTAGCTTGACAAATGCCCTCTTAATCAGTGAAGAGCTGATTATTCGAATCAGAATCACCAACAGAGGTATTGGTTTGCCGAGTGCCTTTTCTGGTGAGTGTGCTTATTCTGTGTGTATTTTTAATATAAATGTGTACTAAATTCTGTACAAATTCGTGCTTTGAAGATGTAGTCAAAGCAATTGCAAATCAGAGCTGAGAAAGGTCAGGATATAGGTGAATGCTAGTTATTAACAACTCTCATACGTCATTTTGGTAAATTACTTAAACTTTATACTTGTTCCCTGGCACATCAGAAATCACGGGTGGGAGCTAATTGCATTGTTCTTCGCGTCCATCCGTCAGCATCTTGTGCCTGCTTTAGCTGGTTACCAGCCCCTCTTTTAAGCTGTGAGCTCTCAGAGTAGGGTGGAGGGGAGGGAGGGGCATGATGTCCTGCAGGTCCTTGGGAGATGTTCTGCATCATTTGAGCTTTGCCCTTTCCATAGAGCTGACCAGGGACAAGTGAGATTTCCCAAAAGGGGGAGATTGGGATTGACATGTATACACTAATATGTTTAAAATAGATAACTAATAAGAACCTGCTGTATAAGATAAATAAGTAAATTTAAAAATAAATAAATTAATTAAAATGTGAAAAAAATAAACATTTCCCAAAAGGTTCTGCAAGAAGAAGACCCAGCCAACACCTGTCAAAAAAACAGATTTGTTCTTTAGATTCAGCTATAATGTTTGTCAGGTAGGGGTGACAGGTACGGTCGAGCCCAGCACAGGCCCAGTGGGGAAACCACACGTGAGTATTGAGCACTTGAAATGGGACTAATCCAAACTGAGATGTGCAGTCAGTGTCAATACACACTGGAGTCTGAAGACTTAGCATATAAAAAAGAACGTAAAATATCTCAGTCATTTTTTTTTTTTTTAACCTGGTTTCATTTATTTAACCAATTTTTATAAGTTAAAATTATTGAAGGAGAATAATGGATACTCCTTAGAATACAAACAAAATTTTTATATTAATTGTATGCTGAGATTTTTGAATATGGGGGTTAAATTATATATATATATATTTCGTGTGTGTGTGTGGTAAACACAAAATTTACCATCGTAACTGTTTCTAAGTGTACCCTTTAGTCGTGTTGAGTATCTTCACATCTTCCAGTTCTCAGAACTTTTTCGTCCTGCAAAACTGAAGTTCAGTAGCCAGTAAAGCACCTCTGCATTTTTCTCTCCCACCCAGGTCTTCAGCCACCATTCTGCCATCTATCTCTGTGATTTTGAAGACTCTAACTAGGTACCTCATGAGTGGAGTCGCACAGTATTTGGCTTTTTCCGACTAGCTTATTTCACTTAGCATAATGTCCTCAAGGGTCATCTCTGCTCTAGCATGTGAAGCAGATTTCCTTCCTTTTTAAGGCTGAATAATATTCTGTTGTATGTATAGACCACATTTTCTTCGTCCATTCATCTGTCGACGGGCATTTGGGTTGCTTTCATCTCTTGTCTATTGTGAGTAATGCTACTGTGAACATGGATGTACATATGTCTCTTTGAGCTCTTGCTTTCAATTCTTTCAGATGTGTACCCAGAAGTGGGATGACTGGATCATATGGTAGAACTATTTTTAATTTTTTGAGGAACCTCCATACTATTTTCCACAGTGGCTGCACTAATTTACATTCCCACCAGCAGTATCCCTTTTCTTCACATCCTCACCAGCATTTGTTATCTCTCATCTTTTTGGTAATAGCCATTCTAACAGGTGTGAGGTGATAACTCATTGTGGTTTAGATTTGCAGCTCCCTAATGATTAGTCATGTTGAGCATCTTTTCCTATATATGTTGGCCATTAAGTTTGTTTTGAGATTAATTTGACTGGTTTCTTTTTACTTTTTTTAAGCGTGGCTACTAGAAAAATTTCAAATTAGATCTGCCACTGGCATTCTGTTTTAACAGAATGGTTGGGTTGGCCTGGCAGATGGAAGAGCTGGACCGGACTTTGTGCTTTAGCAAGCCAGACCTGATTCTTCCACTCAAAGCACATCATGTCCGTGGAACTTACTCCTTTGGTTGCTTTTGTTGACTTAGACGAGTGAAAGTAATTACCCTAATCTCGTAAGCATCTTAAACATCAAGTGAGCTTTGTAGATCTGTTCTCCAGGCAAATATGAGTATCCGTTTTGTTTCACCTCTTTAAACTCTGTGGTACATGCAGGCTTTGAAAAGGTGGAAGGCGGAGTGATTTGGTTCCTTGGGCACCTCAGGGTGCCCTGGAGCCTGATGACAGAGATAGAGTCTTCTCTGCTGAAGACCTGGTTCTGGCCTTCAGACCCCCAGGGTCACTCGTTTGGACACCAAGAGAAACAAATTCACTTTGTAGGTCCTGTGTGGGGAGAGAAAGTGACGAAAGAGAGGGAAAATTTTCTTTACTGGTTCCAAACAAAGTTTAGTAATTGATAGCTGTCTAGACATTTTAAAGTTTTACATCTTTAAAAGAACTTTATTGTGAGATAATTATAGTTTGACATGCAGTTGTAACAAATAACCCAGAGAGGACCTATGTGTGTGTCCTTTACCCAGTTTCTCACAATGGCAACACCTTGTTTAAATAGTACAGTATCATAGCCAGCACATGACCTTGATAGACTCCAGCTGCCTTATGCAGATTTCACCAATTTCACATGCATTCCATTTGTGTGTGTGAGAGTGTATTTACTTGTGTGCAGTTTCATCAGATGTGTAGGTTTGTGTGACCACCAGCACAGTCAAGATCCAGAACAGTTCCGTCCCAAGGATTCTCTTGGTACCTTTGTATATCACAGCCAACTCCCTCCTGCTCCCTAACCGCTGACAGCCACTAATCTGTGCTGCATATCTATACTTCTGTTCTTCCAAGTATGCTATAGAGTCATACTATATGTGACATTTTGAGCTTGGCTTTTTTCACTCAGCATAATACCTTTGAGATCCACCCAGGATGCTGTGTGTATTAGATGTATTACAGTTTAGCTATTGACCTGTTGAAAGACATTTGGGCCATTTGCAGCTCTGGCAGGGACCTGGCACAGCTGGCACTTGGGCATTTGCCAGCCTGCATTGGACGTTACACATTGTCCTGTGGTACATCTTTGGGCAGCTGCCAGTTGAAGACCATGGGCACAGTCTTCCTGGTGAAGCCACCCATCAGACTGGCCACCAAGGCTTCACCTGGGCAACAGAACTGCTGCTGTGAACTGTGCTGTATGGGTGTTTGTGTGGACATGAGTCTCATTTCTCCGGGATAAATGCCCAGAAGTGCAATTGTTGGATCCTACGGTACTCGAGTTTTTTAAGAAACTGCCAAACAGTTTGCCAGAGTGTGGCTGTGCCATTTTATATTTCCATCAGCGATGTGTGGGAGATCCATTTTTTCCAGATCTTAGCCGGCATTTGGTGTTATCACTATTTTGTATTTTAGCCATTCTGACCTGTGTGTAATGATACCTCATTGTAGTTTTAATGATGTTGAATATTTTGTGTGTGTTTTTTGCCTCTGTCTACCCTCCTGTGAAATGGTTGTTCATGTCTTTCACTCATTTTCTAATTGGATTTTTTTTTTTTTTTTTAACTCTTGAGCTTTGAGAGTTTTTATGTATTCTAGAGTCAAGCAAGGCCTTTGTCAGGTATGTGATTTACAAATGTCTTCTCCCAATCTGTAGCTTGTCTTTCTATCCTCTTCATAGAGCAAAAGTTTTTAATTTTGATGAAGTCCATTTAATCAGTTTTTCCTTCTGTGGATCATGCTTTTGGTGTCCGGTCTAAGAACTCTTCACCAGGCTCTAAGTCCCCAAATTTTTTTCCTAGGTTTTTTTTTTTTCCTGGAAGTCTTATAGTGTTAACATTTTTCACTTAGATCTCTGATTTATGTTGAGTTAATTTGTGTGTTAGGTATGAGATTTAGGTCAGTGTTTATTCTTTTGGACTACGGTGCCCAGTTGCTCTAGCGCTGTTTGTTGAAAAGATTTTTCTTTTTCAATCTAATGGCTTTGCACCTTGGTCAAAGATCAGTTGTCGGGTTTGTGTGGGTTTGTTTCCAGTTTCTCTTTGGTGTTCCATTAATTGAGGTATCTGTCCCTCTGCCAATACCACACTGTCTTATTACTGTGGTTGTGTATGAAGCCATTATAATGGGTAGAGTGATTCTTCAGACTTCATTCTACTTTTTCAAAATTGTTTTAGCCTAGGCCCTGTGCCTTTTCATATAATTTTTAGAATAAGCTTGTCTGTGCCTACCAAAACCCCTGCTGGGATTTTGATAGGAATTTTGTTAAACCTGTAAGTCATTTTGGAGAAGAATTTGCCTCTTTACTATGCTAAGTCTTGTAATCCATAAGCAGGGATGTCTCTTCAAGTATTGAGGTCTTTAGGTGTTGTAATTTTCAGCATAAACATCTTATGCATATTTTATTAGATTTCATATACCTTGGAGAAATTATTAATGGTATGTTATTTTTTATTTCAGCTTCTATGTATTCATTTTAGTATATAGAAATGCAGTTCTTTTTTGTGCATTGCTCTTAATATCCTACAGCCTTGTTGAACTCTAATTCAAAAATTTCTTGGGAGACCTATCTAGACAACCATGTAATCTGAAAATAGGCAGTTTTATTTCTTCCTTTGTGATTTGTATTTTATTTCTTTTTCTTGCCCTAATGCACTGGCTAGAACTTCCAGTGCTATGGTGAATAGGAGTGGTGAGAGCAGACATCTTTGCCTTTTCTCCTGATCTTAACAGGAAAGCTTTCAGTCTTTAACCATTAAGTATGAAGTAGCTATTTTGTAGATGCTCTTTAAAAATATGAACAAGTTTCTCTTTATTTCTAGATTGCTGAGAGTTTTTATCATGAATGGATGTTGGGTTTTATAAAACATTTATTCTGCATCAATTGATATGATCATGTGACTTAATGTTAGCCAGTTGATATGCTGTGTTATGTTGACTTTCAGTATTAATCTGCCTTGCATGCCTGGGATAAATCCTTCTTGATCAGGGTGTAGTTCTTTTCATAATTGCTGAATTGAATTTGCTAATATTTTGTGGAGGGTGTTTGTGCCTAAGTTCATGAGAGGTATTTATCTGTTGTATTAAGACTGTCTGGCTTTGATCAAGGCCTTAATAGTGGGTTGCGTAGTGTTCCCTCCTGCTCTATTGTGGAAGAGATTCTGTAAAATTGGTATTAATTCTTCTTTAAATGTTTGGTGGGATGCTCTAATGAAACCATCTGAACCTGGAGATTTATTTTCTGGGTGTTTTTAAATTACAAATTCAATTTTTTAGTGTTTATAGGACTATTCAGGTTATCTGTTTCATCTTGGTTGAGTTTTGGTACTTTGTGGTTTTCACGGAATTGGTCCATCTCTTCTAAGTTGTTGAATTTTTGAGCCTATGAAGTGTTTATAGTGTTCCCTTATTATCTTTTAAAATGGATACAGGATCTGTTGTGATAGCCCATTTTATTCCTGATATTGGTGACTTACGTTTTCTTACTTTTTAATCTTTATCAGTCTTTTTAATCTTTATCAGAGTTTGTCAGTTTTGTTTTTTTAAACACTTTTTTTTTTTTTCTTGGCTGCGTGCCGCATGTGGGATCTTAGTTCCCTGACCAGGGATCAAACTGGGGCCCACGGCAGTGAAAGTACAGAGTCCTAACCACTGGACCACCAGGGAATTCCCCAGTTTTGTTTTTTTAAACCAGCCTTTTGTTTTGTTGACTTTTATCTATTATTTTCCTGTTTTCAATTCTGTTGTTTTATTATTCTTCTGTTTGCTTTGTGTCTGTTTTGTTTTTCCTAATTTCTTGAGGGTAGAAACTTAGAGTAGTGTTTTGAGACCTTTCTACTGCAAGCATTTAGTGCCATAAATTTCCCTTCTCTCCTGCTTTAACTGTATCCCACATGTTTTGGTATATTGTGTTTTCATTTCCATTGACTTCTGTGTGTTTTCTTTTTATTTCCTTTGAGACTCCCTTTCTGACCCTAGATTATTTAGACATGTGTTGTTTCACTTGCAAGTGTGTGAAGACTGTCTTGTCTTTCTGTTATTGTTTTCTTATTTGATTCCAGTATGGTCAAAGAACATACTCTGTATGATTTCAGTTCTTTTGAATTTGTTGAGGTTTGTTTACGGCTCAGGATATGGTCTGTTTTTGGTGAATGGTCTATGAGTGCTTGAAAAAAAAAACAAAACTGCCTTCTGCTCTTGTTGGTTGGCATGTTCATTATATATTTGTCGATTTAGTCTTATTGGTTGGTTGTGTTGTTTGGTTCTTCTATATCTTTGCTGATTTTCTGTCTAGTAGTTCTGTCAACTGCTCAGTGTAGTGTTGAAGTCCCCAACTATAATGGTGGATTTGTCTCTTTCTCCTTTCATATCTGTCAGATTTTGCTCCGTATATTTCGAGGCACTGTTTGGTGTTTGCACATTTTGAACTACATCTTCCTGTTAGGTTGATCCTTTTATCATAGCCACTCCTGTTTTTTGTAAAAAATATTAGCAGTGTTTACATGGGATGTCTTTTTCCATCCTTACTCTTCCAGCCTACCTATGTTGTATTTGAAATAAGATTTTTTGTATACGACATATCTTTAGATGATATTGTTTTTTTCTACCACGCCCAATCTGTCTTTTTAGTGGTGCATTTGGACTGTTTAAATTTAAGGTTCTTGTTGGTATGTTAGAGCTTAAGTCTGCCATTTTACTATCTTTCTGTTTCCTCTGTTTGTGTTTCTGTTTCCTATTTTCTTTTTTCAACCTTACTGTGAGTTATCCGAACATTTTTTAGGATTCCATCTTGCCTTTTTTTTTGTAGTGTTCTTACATATATTGCTCTGCTATTACACTATACAGATGTAACTTACTATAATCTACCACTGTCAGTGGCGTCACCATTTTATGACTTCACTTGCAGTGAAGGTACCTTACTTCTTCCATTTAGGTCCCCTTACATGCCCCGATTTTCAAATATAATTGTCTTAAATATTTTCTCCATATACATTGAGCACCATGTCAGATGATGTTATCTCTTGCTAAATGTAATTTAAGAAACTCCTGAGAAGTAGCCTAATTATTTACTCCCACTTTTTCCCATTCCAACATTCTTTCCTTTCTGAAGTCCTAAGGCTCTGTTATCATTTCCTTCCTGTTGAGAGGACTTCTTTAGTCATTCTTCAATGACAGGCCTGCTGGCAACAATCCCTAGTTCTCCATCTGCGAATGTCTTTATTTCCCCTCGCCCCCCGCACCCCCTGAGGATATTTTCACTGGTTATAGAATTTGTGGTTGACGGTTGTTTTTTTTTCAGTGCTTGAAAAACATGCCACTTGCTCCTGACCTTCATGGTTGCAGGTGAGAAATCCTTTGTCATTTGAAATGTTCTCCTATAAGTAATGTGTCATTTCAGTCTGGCTGCTTTCAGGGGTTTTTCTTTGTCTTTTAGTTTCCAGAAGTTTAATGTGGCTTGGATTTCTTTGGGTTTATCCCTTTCAAGGTTCACTCGGCTTCTCGAATCTGTGGTTGGATATTTTCTGCCAAGTTTGGGAAGTTTTCAGCCATTATGTCTCTGGATATTTTTTCAGTCCCTGCCTGCCTCTTTGGGGACTTCTGTGACAGAAGAGTATTAGTATTTTTGTTGTGGTCTGACAGGTCCCCGAGACTCTGTTCATTTTTCATCGTATATTCTCTGTTTCGAAGAACTAAATTCTGCTGATTAGCCTCATGTCCGCTGGTTCTCTCCTGTGTCACTTCCACTCTATTATTGGTCCTTCCCAGTGATTTTTTTTTTGCTTTTTTACTTTAAATGTATTTTTCAGTTCTAAAATTTTTCCTGCTTCTGCCGGGTGGGGTGGACGTTCAGATCCCTCCTGGGCCTTGCTGCTACTTTCCCAGCAAAAGCAGGGCACCGACCCACAGGGCACCGACCCGCACGGCTTCACGGATCCCAGTCGGGGGTGTACGCTTAGCTCTCCTGGCCCCTGTTGACACCTGGTGGGGGAAAAGGTGGAGGGCTGACCCGCAGGCCTTGTTTCTGCAGGGCGGGGGCCAAAGCTCAGTTCCTCTCTGCTCCCTGTCTACACCAGCGTGAGGGCTGGGGTTGGGGGGGGGGAGCGGGTGGAACACACCAGCCCTGCCCTCCATCACCTCATTCCCCTCACTGGTGCTGGGTGTGAGTTCCCCGTCGTTCTCCTTCATGCCAGGTGGGCGTGGAGTCTAAGTGACCCACCGGGTCCCACTGACCCTTGAGACTGGGGTAGGGGGATCAGTGGGCCACTAGCCCTGTTCTCCACCGCCTCATGCAGTGTTGCTGCTGCCGGGGGCTGGGCAGGTTCAGCTTCCCGCTAGGCCTTCCCCGCCGGCCTGAGGGGGGGAAGTGAGGGCTGACTCACTCTGACTTGTTCTGTCCCATTGCTAGTCAGCGTTGGGTGGAGGTGGAGGCTGGGCCCACTGATACATGGTGTGTATGTGTGTGTGCAGTGGCGGCTCACCCTGCCTGGTACCACCTCCATGCTGCAGAGTCACGATGGAGCATCAGCTGTCTCTGGGGCCCTGGAGGGGGGAATCACAGCGTCATCTGTTTCCACTGGGCAGGGCCTGGGAGATCAGCTCCCTGCCTAACCTGCCAATACCACCTGGGTGGTTTCAGAGCACCAACCACTCCAGCTGGGCAGGGGGATGGGCAGCATGCAGTGTTCAGCTGGTGGGAATGGCCAAAAAGCTTTCTGTTGGGGGCCCCCATTCCCCAGTCCTTTGGCTAAAGAGAACAGCTTTCCTTGGAGCATTTTCTCTCTGCCTGTTGGAGATCACGTTGCAGGCCTCTGCAGTGCCCTGGCCGAGGTGTATGGAGGGTAATGAGCAAACCGGGGAACTCGCCCCCCTGTCATTCCCTAAGCCCCGCGGTCCCCAGGCAGCCCACGCTCTTTCCCCTCTCAGTCCTGCGTGCTTAGTTGTAAAAAGGAGGACCTGGAGGAGTAGGGTGACCCCACCTTCATGGAGCTAAAAATCTGTATCTTCTTTTAACTATATACGATTGGTATTGATTGGCTCTGGTTGCAAAGTACTACTCAGAACTTTAGAAATTACCTCTTTCCCCCTTTATTTTTATTCTCTATATGGAATAGTAGGATTTTAATGTCAGGAAGCGGTTTAACAGTAATCCTAGCCACTCTTTTCAGATACTAACTGCAGTATCTATTGTTGTGATTCCCCTGGTGATGTGCCCTCAGAGGGTGCACACCATGCCACCCTCGAACGCACTGCCTGAAAATGTATAGGTGACACAAGCCTGATCCCACATGCCATAAGGGAACTTCTCATTAGGAAAATGGTAAGTCTTGTAGTTCTGTGTGACGGGACGCGAAGGCAGGAGAAAGATCAATCATCCACTGATTTGTCTCGGTTAGTATTTAGGGCCCTTGTGGTGTTAGATTTCTAGATAGACATATGCACATAATTGCCGGTTGAATGCTCGACTGTCTTGATGCCTTGCTTCCTGACCTACTTTAAAACCACTGAATCGGAGCACTTGCCCAGTGCCCGAGTCTCTGCACGCCCCTGGTCTGTGGTCACCCTGCTTGTGTTGGATGGGACTCCCCGTGGACCAGCACCCCTCCCGCCTCCCACACTGGAGCCCAGTGGTCTTCGTCCGTCCCTTGCTGGGGCGGCCTCAGTCTCAGTGCATTCCTCCTGCGACACAATTTCCATCTGCTTTCACCTTCTGGGCACCGTCCTCTGGTCGTTCTGCTTGGTCAGTGGCCAGGACCCGTGCCGGGGCACGCCACCTAAGACTGCTTTCCTTCTCTGTGGAGGTCCTGTGGACCCAAAGCGAACGTCTGTCCTTTAAGACCCGGCCGCCTTGGTCCTGTGCTGTGTCGGGCACCGGGCTGTGAACACTGTGCTGCCCGCCCGCCGACCCTGCTCCGCAGGCACAGAACAGGGCCTGCCATTCCTTCCTTCTGTAGGAAATGCTGGCAGAAACGTACGTGCAGAGGGCTCATTGTGGCGTTTTTTATACCAGCCAGAAAACTATTGGCAGTCCAAATGGTATGGGAAAACCTCTCCATTAGCCAGACTGTGGTGCTGTCTTCTAATGATGTTAAAAATGATGGAAAACGCTCCTGGTATAATGTTCAATTTAAAAAGGTTACAGAGTTCTTGGCGACATCCTAGTGTCATAGGCTGTTTGTGCTGCTGTAATAAAAATGCCATAGATTGGGTGGCTTCAGTAATAAACATTTGTCTCACAGTTTTGGAAGCTGGAAGTCTGAGGTCAAGGTGCCGCCACGGTCCGGCTCTGGTGGGGTCCCTCTTCCTAGCTTGTAGGTGGCCACCTTCTCACCGTCCTCATGTGATGGCAAGACGGCAAGCTAGCTCCTTGACCTCCCCTTACAAGGGTGCTAATCCCATTCACGAAGGCTCCACCAGCATGACCTAATCACCTCCCAAAGGCCCCACCTACCAAGTACCATCACACTGGGGAAGAGATTTTAGCATATGAGTTTTGTGGTGGACATGAACATGTACTCCATACCATGTAATTTGGTATCAAGAAGTTTATAAAGCATAACAAGAAGATTAGAAGGAAAATATATCAAAATGTTAATAGTGAATATTTTTGTATTCAACTTACAGATCGTCTTACCTGTTTTTGTTTTTGTTGTTGTATATGGAAAATCATCATGGCTAGCATTTATAATAGAATAAATTTAATAAATAATATATATTTAAAATTTTCTCTTAACGTTAATCTTCATTTTTGGCGTGCACAGCAGCTTGTCACTGCGGCATGTGCGATTTCAGTATTAACTTGCTCATATGATTTGGTATTAACTGTCACACCCCTTATGATTTCATCCAGATGAGATCAAGCTTTTGGCCCATCACCATGAGTACTTCGATGGACGTTAGCCCCCTAATTTACTCTTTTGGGGTCTGCCTCTTATTTTAGCAAAGTGAGTATTTTATTGTGAAACATCTTCATCTGGCAGGGTTACCGGTTGATTCAGTGCCCGTGAGCTGCTACTGCCTTCCCTGCAGGGCTGTGCCTGGGTCTGGAGCAGGATCTAGATGGCATCCGACTGTTCTTCAGACCCATGAGTGACCTGGGCAGATCTATTAGTCCCTCTGAGCTTCGGTTTCCTCATCCATCAGGTGGAGACAGACGTGCTCACTTCCGAGGGTTGGGGGACTTTTGCGTAAGCTGCTGGGCAGAGAGCGGCTGGTAGGGACTCGGTCACTATTTTCTTTGCTGTGCAGTGACCATCGTGGCCACGGCAGGTCAGCAAGCATGACGTAATGAAATGTTCTTTTCTCCTTTCCATGGAAAGGAGCTGTCCTTTCAGAAGTTTAGGCAACTCACAGGGAAGTGAATTATCTGGAAGTGCTACTATAATTCTAACCCTGCCAGGTCCCAGAACAAACATACAAAAAAAATCTATTCTAAAAAGTGGCCTGGGAGGGCGGGGGAGGTCCAAATCACCCCTCACCTGCCCGTGAACCCATATATCACCCTGAGAAGGAACCTTGGTGAATCTTTAGACCATGGAGAGACATCTGGAAACCCACACTGCGCCTGGCTCTGTCTGAACCGGGCCTGTGCTGGGGACACCTGTGGGAGACGGCCTATTGGATTTGGCAGAAACTTGACTGTAGTTCAAGCGTGTGTTTGGAGCAAGAATGGTCTGGAGACATAAGACATAGGCTGAACTACTTTTTCCTGCAATCAGAAGTTATTGCACCTTTTTTCAAAATAAAAGTTATTTTGCTCGTGGATTTAACATTAGAAATATTCATTGCCTGACTAGAATCAAGAATTTTAAAACAGCTTTTTAATTTTTTTTTCCTTTTCCCTGAGGAAATTCTGCTCCTTTGGCCATCGTTAAATTTTGGTTTTTGCTTCTGAGTGAGCGAATCATGAATCCTTGGGAACTTTTGCTTCACACACTGTGGGCTGACCGATGCCAACAGTCAGTACAAACATTTCCCTGGTGCACGAGTTGAAGCCCAGTTTATAAGAGGCTGGCCTTCGTGGTTTTAAGTATTTGCTTAGGATGAGTTGATACTCCCAGTGTCCTGTGGGAAACCCAAATTCACTTTGCATTTCCTCTGTTCTCTACCCTGGACCAGATCCCCACGGTTCATGAGTAGAGTTGTGGTTCAACCAGACGGTGATGAAGCAGACCAGCTCCTGGTAGGGGGCTGCTTGGCCACGTGTGCCCGCAGGCCAGGAGTGAGGGCTGTTCAAGGCCCCGTCTGGTGCTGGAGCCAGGGCCTTGAACCCAGGCCTTTGGCACGGGTGTCTGGTTCTCTGCACAGGGCACGATGCTGCTTTTAGTTTGGGCTTTGCGGCCCTTCCTTAGGCGTGAAAATGGTTTTGGAGCTAAAGTTTCTAAAAAATGGAATCAACCATTTCAGTCCAAGAGGGTGTATGTGTTAAAATTAAAACCGGTTGGACACAATGATTCTCGACTATCTGAGTCGCTCTGGGAACTTTTTTTTCCCAAAATAAGTCACGTTCCTGGACCAGAGCATGCGTCTCACTCCAGTTCCTAAAACATTTTGATGTAAGTGATTTATAGATTTAGTGAGTGATTTGAGACTTTTTTAACAGAAGCTTGCTTATGTGGAAGGGACCTGTTTTTCTCTTGCAAATGTGTGTCGGCGGGGTCAGGGCGTGCAGGTATGGGATGAACCACACTTGACAACCTTAGTTTGGGTGAGTTTGCTGGGGAAGAGAGACTAAAAGAAGGTTTCTTATTTGTTTTTTCATCCCTTGAGGAATTTCTTAATGCAGAGTAGTCTAGAAGTGAATTCTGGATCTATGCTATGTTAGTATATATTTGAATTCAGACCTCAGTTTTACTTACAGCTGAGCATAAATTCTGCTAAACTGGTCAAAACAACTCACCAACTTAAGGAAATGATTTGGTACGTGGCAGAAGCACATATATTTGTTGATTTAAAGAGAATTCAGTGATATTTAAGGCAGTGGACGAGTGCCCGTGATTCCCTCTTTATCACTGGGCTTGTTTGAAGCTTAGAACTGGGTTTTCTCTGTGAGGAAAGCCTGACACATACAATACACCATGCTTCGTTTTCTCTCCGGTCCTTTTTTCTTTTTTTTCTTTTTTTTTTTTTAATTATTTATTTTTATTTATTTATGGCTGTGTTGGGTCTTCGTTTCTGTGCGAGGGCTCTCTCCAGTTGCGGCAAGTGGGGGCCACTCTTCATCGCGGTGCGCGGGCCTCTCACTATCGCGGCTTCTCTTGTTGCGGAGCATGGGCTCCAGACGCGCAGGCTCAGTATTTGTGGCTCACGGGCCTAGTTGCTCCGCGGCTTGTGGGATCCTCCCAGACCAGGGCTCGAACCCGTGTCCCCTGCATTGGCAGGCAGATTCTCAACCACTGCGCCACCAGGGAAGCCCCGGTCCTTTTTTCTGATAGTTTGGTAGGAATTGTTGGAGTGGAAGGTTCCAGCAGGTGACCCAGGCCAGTCTTGGTCCTTCCTCTGATGCCGTGCAGTCCCCGGGGCAAGTCCCTCCACCTGCCTGGGGACCAGTGTCCTCCTGAATTGGGAGGGTGTTGCAGCCAGTCTGCAGCGGTCAGAGCACTGAAGGGTATCCGGTGTGGGCGGGGTGGGAGTTGCTCTGGATTGGAACGACCCTGTTTAGTCGGTATTGCACAGTGGTTTTCTCAGCGCGGGGGTAACCAAACCATCGCACCCAGGATCTGAGCCCATGAGGTGGTAGAGCTTGGCCAGCAGCTGTGTCTCTGGAGGGGAAAGGGCATCGGGAGGAAGAGGAAGAACCTGAGAACCTGAGCAGATAAAAAGACCTTTGATACCACCAGACCAGACATCTTTCAGTGCAGAATTCTGCGCATCTTACACTTGTATCTGCCCTAAGGCGGTGACTCTAGCTTCCATTCTTTTCCTGTGTTGGGGGGGGACATGGCACAGCCATGGACAGAACATTTTTGTGGTTTGCAGAGAAGGCCTAGGATCCGCAGCCCCCCACCCCCCGAATTGCCGTGTCGCGCGCGGAGGTTAGGTGGTGGCTTGAACGAGGTCGGTACAGGCTGGTCAGTGGATGAAGGGACTTGGGCTCCAACCATCTTCCTGATTGACCGCTCACGATACCGGTCAGATTCTCTGCTCGCTCTAGCCTTTTGGTTTTCTTATTTTTCACACAGCGTTCAGTTCTTACACTTCTTTTTATCATTGGGTTTCCTACAAAAGGCTTTGGGGCTGTGTTCACTTGTGTCCCTTTCAGCATAAACGTGCTCTCCAGACGCACAAGTGTTGTGAGTTTTTTAGGGAGAAGTCAGACAGCCCAACTGCAACAGACATATGTTTTGAGGCCAAATATTTAAGCCATCAAATGTCCAAACACAATGATTCCATCCTTGTGATTATGCAAAATGTGTCTGGAATTGAGGTGTAATGTTTTCTCTCTTGATAACGATGTGGGATAAAAAGAGGCAGCTGCCTCTTGTGAATTTGTTTTAAGTGGGAAGCTTTCATTATGCCTCATCCTTCTGGTGTGTTATCAGTCACCATATATCTGCGTTCACAGATGAGCGCTTCACTTAGTGCGTTGCCAGTATAAATTTTAACTGCATAAATAAAATTATAGGCTTTTACATGTCTTAATTGGAAAGCTGTTTTGGATGTAGCTTTTCAGGATTTGGTTTTTTGCCCCTTGCCTTGGTCTCCGCTATCATCAGGACAAAATAACAGTGATGCTTAAGACCTTCACGTGAACTAAGGAGAAGAGATTTTTCATCACCTGTTTCCTGCCGCCAGCGTTAAATTTTATAGAGGAAGCCACACACACTCTGTAATCAAAAATTTTTATATTTGTAGTTTAAATTCTCATTTCCTCCCCCAGATCTGATTTTGGGCCAGGAACAACGGATGGTTACCGAAAGCTAGTAACTTCAAAATTGTTAACACTTCATTTCTAAGGAACGGTCTCAAGTGAATTAACATGTAGAGTTGTATATTTACAACTTCCCTGGCTGTAACCACTTAGCCAATCCCAATCCAGAATTCACTTCTAGACTACTCTGCATTAACCTTAACCACTTAAGTCTTAACCACTGCCAGGGTTACAGTTTAACCCTGGCAGTGGTTAAGATGCTACATTTCCACTGCAGGGGGTGAGAGTTCTATCCCTGGTCGGGGAACTAAGAGCCCGCATGCCGCATGGTGTGGCCAAAATAAAATAAAAGGTCTCCAAAAAGCATTTCTCTTTTTGTAGTTTTGCTGGAGTGAGTAGTGAAATAAATTGTCTGGATAGGAATTTGCCTCCACTGTCAGTGGAAGGGTCATGAGGTTGGACTTGTTCTTCTGAATAAGACGGCACAGGCACAGTCAAGTCCTCCCGTGATATTCTGGAAGGAATCTAAGACTATGGAAGTAGAGACACAGCTGTCCTGGAGGCTGGGGGGCTAGCGGCAGTGTAGGGACAGCAAGGAACGGTAGTGTCTGTGTCCTGCTGCCCCCGGCCAGACCCAGTGCAGACCACGGCCACACGCTATCAGAGCATCATGCTTCTGGAGCATCCCGAGGGGGACCAGAGTGGTGATGGAGGGCATTCCCAAGGCTCATCATACAGGCACATGGAAGGAACTGGTTCCGGACCAGATTTGGGGCACGAGGTGGCAGTTGCATTGATTAAAAAGAGGGGTAATGATTGAGAGGGATCATAGATTGTCTTTGTAGCCCCAGGGGACAGAATCTAGATTGGGATCGGGGTTAGAAGAGAACATTCCAGTTCCAGGAGGGAGAAGTTTGTAGCGCCTAATGCCTATCAGCGAGGACTACAGTGCCTTAGGAAAAGGGGTGCACCAGGCCCAGGGCGGGCGACCAGGCATCATGGTGCAGGAGGCTCCTGCCAGGTCCCCCACCTGGCGAAAGATGCTGGCTTCTGCTGTGACCCAGAGTTAGCCGGGTATGTCCTTGGACATAGACATAAAAACTCAGGATCTGGGTTTGCTCCTGGCCTTGGCTTCTAGAAAATATGTGTGTAGAGGACAGCTCAGGGGAGATGGGTAACTAGGTCTTCTGAGGTTGAAGAAGGCATGACACATTCATCTTAATGCCTTTAGAGTCATATTTTATTGTAGGATACAGTTAAGGTCAAAGGGGGAAGATACGAACACTAGTTTCCAGACTCGTGTCCAGCTTCACAGCCTTGGTTTACTGGTAGTTTCCAAATGGTCAGACTGGAAGTTGATCAAAGCAGCTTATTTTGATTCTCTTACTCACGGCCACATAAAAGCAGTGGGCAATACACATGGAAAGAGTAAGTATGAAAACACTGGCTACATCTCATTCACTTTCTTAGTTTTGTTTTTTTTTTTGTCCTAGCAGCTGTTTATAAAGCACCGTCTTGAATTCATGCAACTGCTCAGGCTTGACCCATGTGTGTACCAGGGAAAAACAGGTTTAGGAACTTCATGAGTACTGATGCTGAATACTATCTCTTTATTTTATTTCTGATCCATTTCATTTTCATCCAGTGGTTCAGTGGAATTGATAACAGTATTTATCAAAAAATAAAATGATGGAATTGAGAAATAGTAGACCCAGAAGGGGAGGGTTTTGTGTGTGTGTGTGTGTGTGTGTGTGTGTGTGTGTGTGTGTGTGTGTGTGTGTGTGTGTAATGGGTTCTGGCTCGTTTGCTTTCTGAGAACCATCAGAGTTGAAGGTGATTTCTGATAGCATTTACTGCAGTCAGTAAATGATAGTAAATGACTGATAGTCAGTTATTATCATGGCAGCGGCCCTCCTTCCCCTGTGGCTGGGAATTCTGGAGCTGCTGAGACAGCTCCGTCACTCAGGTGGGTTTCCTATGGAAACCTTGGCCAGCTGTCTGGTTGCTTCCTTCTTGTAAGCTGTGGATAAATCTCAATCGATAAAGATATTTCTGAAGATAGCCCCTTAAGTAAGGAGACTGTTGGGTTGAATAAACATCCCAGAATTTTTACTTCTCCAAATGAGTGTTGACCTTCAAAGTGGCCACCTGCAGGAGCAGTGCTTCCTCCGAACATTTTTGGAGCATCTCTTTTGGAATTGGCGTAGCCCTGTTTTCAGAGCCAACAAGGAAGGGGTCCTTTATGTCTTTTGGTTCAATCCAGAGTCTCCTCAGGGATAAAGATGGACAGCCCCAAAATGCCAGGAGGAGGGGCTTGCTTTCTGCTCCACAGTCCCTGGTAAGTGCCAGGCAAAATGAGCACTTATTTGCCTAAGTATTATGTTCTGTGGTGTGTTTAAAATAAAAACAATAATTTCTTCAAAGTCAAACATTCCTCGTCTCTTCAGGGACCGAGAAACCCTTTCTCAGCTCTGAGTTGCATATTGATTCAGAGCTCAGTTCATGTTGATTAGTTGAAAATCTAATCTCAATTCTACCCCAGTATTTGTAGCTCACCGAACATCTGAAAACAGTATAGAGTGAAATGTTTCCGTGGATTTTCGTTTGGTTTCTGGTTCTGCACCTGAAGCTCCAGTAGTGATGTGCTGGGAACTCAAACAGCTGCTGGCCCTGGGACATGAGAGCATCCTGTCCCCAAGGATGATTGCAGTGGTGTGAGCGCACGTGTAAGACGCAGTCCCGCCGCCCGTAGGATGGTTCTCGTCATCCGCACAGCAGCCCGGCCGGGTGTGGAAAGATGGCAGTGAACGTCAGAATGTGACCTCAGCTCCTTTGAACACCTGCCGATCGGAACAGTGGGGTGGAAGCGGTTGGGCGTTCAGGAAAAATCAGAAGGTTTGGCTTGACTGATGTCGAGCTCATTATGCATCGACAATCTCGTTCTTTTAAAATTTTCCCACTCTTGCTGGCGGTGCTACAGAAAGCCCTTTCCGAAAGCCTCAGCCTGATTTCACTATCAGCCACTTAACCACGATATTAATTTTTTTTCAATCGCTGAGCTTTTAAGATTTGGAATTACCCTCTGGGCTGGAAACTAGTTTTGTAGCTGAACCACAACCGTTAGTTAATGCAATACTGCACATCTTTCAGTAACTCAGAGTTCTTTGGCGTTGAAAAAATGTCCTCCTTTCTACCCACCCGGCACACTGGTATAGAAAAATAGATTAATCATAGACCTCGTGGTTGTTTTGGTTTTGGGGGGTTTTTTTCCTGTAGGAAATCAGGTTACCTGAAATGCTAGATTCTGAAATGCTAGATTTCAGAAAATTCTAGCATTGTTTCCAAGAGTTGATGAAAATTCAACTAACATATCGCACTTTTGACAGAATTGCCTGTGTCTGACACAGTTGCATTCCAAAGTTTTGATTAGTGGTTTTGGTTAGAAAATCTGGGCCCAGCAAGTTCCCCAGCTCAGAATGGTGCTTACAGGATCGGATCCGGCCTTGTGTGGACTTCTGGTTACAGCTTTGGAGTAGTAGCTTTACATTAAGAGCTGTTTATATTTCATTGTGCCTTTTCCTCTTCCCTCCCCTCTCCTGTTTTAGCACCAGGTTTATGGCATGAAATGCTTTCTTAAATGCTGAAACTACATTTTCTGTGGGTGAAAATACACCTCATCACAGTTTCCCCTTTGAAGTTCTTATGTTTATGTAAAATTGCCTTAGTTAAAAATGTGATCTAAGTAAATAAGAGCTTTTGTTTCAAATAAAGACCCATTTTATTGATCAGGTATCAATATTTACGGCTGTTAAGCACATTGCAGAGAGCATAATAAAATGTTTATGTTTGACGTTTATCTGTCTTACAGGCTAGAGATATAAATGTAAATGATCTTTTTGATAAGTGGATTATATTAGCATGGGAGCAGGCAGATTGGGTATCTAGAAAGGATTGTAGGAGTGAGGGTGTGTTTTTTTTTTGATTATCCCCTGCCCTTGAACCCCACCAACTCGAGGTTCACCTTCGGAAGACCGAGCCATGGATCCCTTCCGCATCGTGGTGGTTCGTGCTCTGGGTCACTGGGGGGCAGAATTCAGCAAACTGGTGATAAAGGGAATAAAAACCTTAACTCTGGCTCCGACCAGTGCGGCCATGGGGCTGACAAGCAAATTCTCAGGTCAGCCAGACCCCATTCTTAGTCCTGCTAGGTTCTCACGTGACATGAGACCACATGTGACAGACACCAACATTAAACTAGTGATGAAGTTAAGGAAAAGCCCCCCGCCCCCCCCACCACCAAAAGGAGATATTTTGTTACTTGAGAAATAATCTTTGAAATTTAGGTGGCAAAAATCCACTGTATTAACTGAGATTAAGGCCACCCTTTTAAAATATAGGAATAGGATGCCTTTGAAAATATGCAAAATAGAATTTTTATCTTACAATCTTACCTTAAAACCAGTACTCTCTGTATTTATGGGCTAGGTTTTATTGCAGTGTGAATGTTGGTCATTAATTTTAGGTTTATTCAAGGAATAGGAACAGTATTTGCTTCTCAAAAAAACTCCAATTCTTGAAGCCAGGTGGTGATAGCTGCTGTGTTAGGGTGGTCCGGACACATCAGTCTCCTTCGCAAACGTTAATTTATATTGTATGTTACTATTCTGTAGAAACTTCAAAAAATATATATACCTAAGCACAGTTGCTAGCTCTCTTACTGATCTGTTTTATCAGTTAGTGTATGCTAAGCCTGGTCTAACCAGTTATCTTTGGCTAATACAACTGTCCCGACTCCTGAATGTTCTCCAAAGACACACGTCTGGGCCCCAGAACTGATCCGTGGTTTCTTCCTCCTGCTCAGGATTTCTCAGGACCTGGTCTGTGAACCGTCTGCACCAGGAGTTTGTAGGAGTACAGCCTCCAGGGCTTCACTGCCAGACCACGGGGTTGTGTTTCTCTCTGTGCATTTATTGAAGCTAGCAGTTAGCTATGGAACTCTTCTTTCTGTAGAAGAAACATCTGCTTATCTTCTTTCCCCACAAACAGCAGGGCATTTATCTCTAAGATGAACAAGTTGGATCTGGCCCCCAATGTTCTACATGTCCTTCTCAGCTGCTGGCCAGGTTGATATAGTCACTAGGTGCTTATTTTGATGTGCACCGGCTCCCATGGTGATGCTTCTGGCCGTCAGCCCTCCTGTGAGCCAGACAGAACTTTCTAAACCACATAGGTAAGTGAGGGTGTTAAATAGAATTCAGTAGACTTCACCTGCAGGTTGGGGGAAATTAACCGGGGGAATTAACTTCGTTTCGTGGTATAAGAATGTAAGGTATGAGTATCCTTGTCCAGAAGAAGTTTATCATTTAGTTGAAGTTTAGCATTTAATCTGCAGGGATGTAAGCTCGTGGGAGCAGGGCTTGGGCGTCTTTGGTTGCTGTACCCAGACCATCTCCTGAGCAGTGTCTGGCTCATGGGCATTCATATTCATTGGGTAAATTAGTGAGTATCTTGACTTACTAAACTCTGGGTAACTTGCCAACGGTTTTTACCAGTCTGTCATCTTTGTAAATTACGCAGTCTAGATTTCACAGGTTTTCTTTGGATAATTGGCATTTTCTGCATTTCTGACTCTAGGATTGAAGGCAGATTTACTCTCTCAAAGAGAGCCAAGTGTAGTGAGAAATGAGTGGGGCTCTGGAGCCCAGGAGAGGTGGGTGACGGGTTCTGAGTGACCACGTGGCATCCTGTGCGCTGGTCTGGTCACTTGTATCTGTGGATACATGCGTCTCCCTGAGATAACTCTGCAGGTGATGACCAGTGATCATTCTAAGAAAAGAGGCTTTCCTTTCCCTTCAGGGTGAGTTAACTTTGTAACAACAGCTGCTAAAGTCAGGGAAAGAGCACTTGATTGGCTGATAGTATAAAAAGATAGTAATGATTTGGTACCTGTGATGGACAAAATCCTAAAAGCACTGCAAACCCAGGAGAAGGGAGTGAACTATTACAGACCACTTGGCATCACATATACCCTGGAATTCTGTTTTCTGCTGGTTTAGCTACTTAGAATTTAATTTTAATAGGCTTGTACAGAGTAACGATAGAATTTGTGACAGAGGTACAGCCAACGCAGTTTTCTGTGTGGTTGGAGGAGGGGTATTCAGGGGACGCCTGGCTTATCCCAAAAGTTTCCTGTCATCAGCCTTTGTGCTCGTCACCAGGCATCCTTGGGGAATCTCCCCTCTGGCTCGTTGCCAGCACAGATGATTCTGGAGAGGATGCACGTGTGTTCTTTGTTCAGTGCCCCCACACCTGTGCACATGCACGCACACACATGAGCGCACGCACACACACACACACACAGGACGCCCTGCCTCTCAGCCTTTGTGGGATCGTCGTTCATTTCTCTTGGGTGAGGGCCGGGGGACAGAGAAGTTGGGGCAAGAGATTGAGAAGACTTGGTAAAAGCTCAAAAAAGAGTTCACCTTTAAGTGCTTTTGTAGACCTAGGAACCAACATCACTTTTATTTGCAACGATAAATAAAACTCTTAATACAACATACAAAATTTTTCTTTTTTACAGAAATACAAAACAGGAAGCTATATGCATGTTATGGCAAAATCTGATTATCCTAGGTGTTCAGATTTTTCGCTGTGGTTAAAACGTAACACGTGTGTTGAATTGCCAGTAGAGTGTGTGCTCCTTTTAACAGGAAGTTAGCGTAAGCCGCATGTGAATAGCAGTTGAAATCCAATAATCTCATCTCTTTTCCTGTTACCCGTGTTACCCAGCTGTTCTCTGAGTGTGGAGAGCCCTTTTCCTCGTGGTACTTGGAGAATATCATCTTCCTGATGCTCGGTGGATCTTTGGACAACTCACATTTTTGTGCTCCATTTTTGGCCGTCACGTGGCTTTGAAATGGGCTCATTAACCAAAGGCTGAATGTACTGGGTGTGGATGGGAGTGACAGCTTAATGAAAGGGTGAACCTCCCTCTTTATTTCTCCTTTCAAAAAAGCCTTTGCTCTTACACCCAAAACACTTCCTCTCTCCATGTGGTGTTTGCAGACTTGAGGCCATCTTTATTGGCTGCATTAATATCGAAACAAAACATGCAATTATGCTTTAATTTGGCCCCTTCGTGGCACTTGTGCAGACTGGCTGTGTATCACTGCACCTCCTTCCATGGAAACAAGCTCATTCATTTCTCAGGTTTTCACTGACTTTGCTTTGAATACAACCATTTCATATTCCTCGATGACGTGTGACATTTTCCTAGGAATTTTACCTTGCCTTAAGATCAAAATATAATAGTTATTTTACGGGCAGCCTAAATTTTTACATTCTCATATGTTTCGAGGCTATTTCTTGGGCGGTATCGATTGTGCCGTTTTTGTGTTAGTTTGCCTTCTCGAAATGAAAGTATGTAATTCACTGGCCAGGAGATTTTTAAATTTGGCAATTCTGAATCTCCAGTTGTTGTTGAAAAGGAAATTACTCTGTATTCCTTATTCATGAACTAGAGGTACGTAGCAGAGCCTGCCACCATAATCTCGAATGCATGATTGTAGCTCTTTGAAGTTAGGGAGCGTCCCAAAACATGAAAGCGTGTGTGAGATGGGCTTGCTTCTAGAAACTGACCTTTGGGACTTTCTAAATGATCTATGGAAAACAATGTGATTTTTGTTCTGTTTGTTCTGATGCAGCTTCCATGAGGCAGTCTCAGGCTGTACCTGCAGATATGCGTCCGGAGATATGGATTGCGCAAGAGTTGCGGCGTATTGGAGACGAATTTAATGCATATTACCCAAGGAGGGTAATGATGTTTTCTTTACCCCCTTTCTCCCTCACACCCTACCTCTCCCTGCCATTTAAAAAGAAAAGAAAAGGAAAGACTAGTAATAACCCTGTGCTTATTCTGGAAATGAGCGGTATTACCTATGTGTGACCTGCCATTCTTCCTCCTTTCCCATTTTCCGTTTGTTTTATGGCTGAATGTAAGTGGTGGCCATTAGACAAAATCCAAGGCCGACCAAGGGGTGATAAGAGCACAAACCTTAAACCCTCCATGCTTGAAAAAAAAAAGGGATTATGTATATGCTTTGAAATTTTCCCATATAAATATTAACATAGTGTTCAAGCCAGAGAGGGAGTTTCAGGTCTCCCTGGAGGCAGTTTGGGTCAAAAGTAAAGAAATTTTTAAATTTCCATCTTCACTCAGCCGAAGGGAACGATGCCGGCTCTAAAGTAAAAGTCTGCCCCTGTGATTTGCCAGGCAGTGAGTCAGAGCAGGGGAACCTCTGTGTCATTCCAGCCCCCACTGCTGCCCTTGGTGTTCATTTATTGAAACGTTATTAGGAGGCCAATAATTCGTAGCCTGTAATTTGGGGTATAAAAATTTTACACCTCAAATGGAGTGCCACTGGGATTTCTGAGGTGTGCTGTTGGGTTAAAAAAAAAAAAAAAAAAAAAAAAAATTCAGCCTTAGATCTTACTCTGCAGGCACAGAGTGTATTTTGTTTTGCCCAGTGGCAATATATGTTACCATTTGGACACCTTATTCCCATGGAAGACATTTTAAAATGGGTAGGGTTTAACTCGGGGAGTTAGGCTCTTATGAGCATGTGTGACTACTTCCTGTAGGGATACCCCAGCAAATGTGTGAGAGGATGTGATTTTGGCTTGCTTACCTTTTTTCTGGCAACCATGTATGAAGGTATTTCTGTTGATTTATCCAGAAGGAAGCACTTAACAATTATTTTCTACAAAATAAGACTTAATATCATTCTTTCTTACTGTGTTACTTTTCATCTGACTCCTTTTCTTCCAAACATTATTGTTTCACATGAATACTTTTTAAAGATATATTTTTCTTTCTTTTTTCTTCTGGAGGGAGTTTATGCTTAGGACCCCCCAATATTTCTGTCCTGCTTTCAATGTTAGTCTCTTTTGTAGCTAGCTGTTGCTTAGTAAACAGATGTTACCTGTAAATTGCCTTCAATCAGTCTTGTTTTCCTGTTATATACAATGCCTTTTAAGCTTTTTTAAACATACATGGAGATGTTTTCCCATTACAAGAGAGTCTTTTCGTTTCTTCAGTACAGACTCTCCATAAGGGAGTTAGGGACTTTCAGAAAACTCACACTGGATCCTCTTCATACCCTCTATAGGGTGTGTATGTGTGTGTTTGATGGGAAATGTGCTATCGTGTGATTCTGTCATTAAACGGGAAATGTCACATGGACGAACGGGCTCCGGAATTTCTTGTGATACTGGGTCTAGCTGACAGAATGCCTGGCAGCCTACACCTGACGGGGACCCGCTCACAGAACATGAACTCCCTCTCAGCCTAGATCCGAAATGGCAATCACTTTGGCAAGGTGGGTTGTTTTCTAATTTGCCACAGCAGTTACCGTTCCCCTAGTTCTTCTGCCTCGGTTTCGCTGGTGGGGTTTCGGGGTTCCTGTACGTGTGGACTCAGCTCTCCCGCTTGACTGGGAGACAGTGGTCAGAAACAGGGCCCTAGGACATTCGGGACGTCGGTCCCTTCAAGAGGGTAGGCTGAACACATCCAGTCCTGATTCTGGAACGTGTCACGAATCCAGCAGGAAGAGGTCACTTCTGACGGCTATGGCGGCTTCTCAGGGTGAGCCTGGGCCGTGAACTGACCGGCACGCTGGGCCTGCCACCTCCCCATCCCGTCTCAAAGCGGGTGGTAGAGGTCCTTAGGGCTCCAGGTCTGGCTTGGCTGGGGCTCCGCAGGAGGAGTGAGGCTGCCGGGCTCTGGTGCCTTCAGAGTCCGGGGAGCTCCGGACACCGAGATGAAGTCAGCACAGCTCCATCCTCAGGGGGTTGGATCAGAACCTTTGGCTGGAGAGCCAGATGTGCTTAAGAAGGTTTTGCAAAAGTTTCTCTTTAAACTTACATGAAGTATCAGTGACTCCATGATTGGCGTGAAGTATCAGTGACTCTGCAGAGCTTTCCCCCGAGCCTGCCTGGATGGGTCTGACTGATGCATCTCTGTGGTGGCCCCGAATGGTCGGTGGTGAGACATGGGCTAGGGTGGCGGGGGGGTTGGAGCACAGCCATGCCCACTCGTAGGCTGCCGAGGTGGGGGACAGTTCAGATCACGTGCAGAGGAGACACAGGCCATCGGGTGGTCTTCATCACCAAGCCTCTCCCGTGCAGGTGGGAGAAGAGCCTCTCACGGTTCACACCCCGCCTCCCCACCGTGCTCCCAAGTGTTATTACATGGTTTAATGTTGAAGGTGCTCATATATGTTTTTTCAAATGAGCTGTAACCTGTTTGTTCTCAGTGTTTTGGGTAAGATAAATAGAATGAGTCTCATTGCAGTATTTCGCAATATTTTGTAATCGTGAACCTTATTTGGCATCTCTTAAAAAAGAACCAATGCAAAAATGCAGTCGCTAATCATTGAAAGGACTCTAGCTTTCTAAGAAGGCTGGAATATCGGGGGAGGAGTAGGGACAGACTCTAGCTTATAACCTCATTTTTCGAAAATGAAACAAACATATTCTCCAGGTCTTATAAACAGCCAGTTCAAAACAGCAGACTCTGAAACTCGGGATGGTGACACAGTGACCCCAGGGCCGCAGACGCCTGTGTTAAGAGTTGTCGGATTCAAAACAGTCCATTGTCTGCAGTCACACTGATGGGCCATTGTTGAATATTGGGGGTGGAAATCTGGGGAGGAAATGGGAGGGATTTTGCTTCCAAGTTACGCGCTTGTCTGTCCGGGGAGGTGTCCCTTCTTGGCAAGCAGAGTCCGTCGCCGCGCTGCTTTATGGTGGATCGGAGCCTTTTAAATATTCGGTGTCTCTACTTGCTTAATACTGTTACAGTACGTTTTGTAAAGTGTTGGTCTTTTGTTGCCATGAGCCTTGCGAAGCCTGACAGGATATTTTCCCGTTTTTTCAGTTAGAGCAATAGAGGAAGTTGTCGTGTAGTTGTCATGTGCTCAGTGCACTTGAGGGCAGTGGGGAAGCATATGAGACGGAGCTGTGGAGTCTGAATCCTTGAAGCAGGAGGTGAGAGAGGCACAGGTGAGCGCAAAGCCCCGGTGCATGTTCCCTTCTCCTTTTGTGACTCGGTGGGTGTCATCGCCCCAAACGAACCCTGCCAGGGCAGGGCAACCCGCCCCTCTACCTGATGGGAGTTTTACTGCTCCAAGTCTGCTGTATTTTTGTCACTTTCTGTTTTGAAATAATTGCAGACTTCTACGCCAGAGTTGCAAGAATGGTACAAAGACCCCTCTTGTATCTGCCACCCGAGTCCCCTGCTGTTAACATTCTGCCATGTTTGCTTTAACGTCCTCCCTCCTTGTACCTACTTGTCTGCAAACTAGTTTCTGAACTATTCGAGAACAAGCTGCAGGCACGATACTCCTTTACTCTTAAATTCATCAGCATGTCCTTCCTAAGAATAAGCGTATTCTCTTGTGCAACCGCAGAGTGATTGGGAAATTAACAATGTGGCAGTACTGTTGTGTCATCTGTGGGTCTTATGTAGACTTCGCCAGTTGTCCCAACAGTGTGACATTGTGTCCTCCTCCGTGCATCGTATCGGGAGGCACAGGGTGTCGGTTTGTCCCGTTCCTGGGACTCTGGTCAGAGGTGGTGTCCTCCACTACAAAGTCAGTACTTTTCCATTTGTCATAGAAGGAAAGTGTGTATAAATGAGGAAGAACTTCCCTTTCTCCCCTGTGTTTATTTCGTTTGTCGACTTTAGTTCATGGGTCCGTGTTTAGTTCAACAGGTTATTATGCGTCCCTCTCGATACTTAATGCTCAGATTGTCACAGATTTGGCCAGTGGCAGCCCCGTGGTGCGTCTCTACCATGTCATTAGGCATTAAAGTGCTGCAGCAGCCTAGGCACACGTAGAGCATGTAGTGGGACAAAACCCAAGGGTCCAGAGAAGTGGTGGAGCTCTGGGATTCATTGCTGGACGACCTGCAAGCATACGGTGTCCTGACCCCATAGCTCCCCGTGTCCAGCTCTGTGAGATTCCGGGGAGGGAGGGCGAGGGCTCTCGGGGAACCGCGGGCAGCCAGGGACGTCAGCGGGGAAACTGCATCTCTCTCTGGGGCTTTCTGAAGAGGGCAAGCAGCTGGCTGGGAGCCGCGGTGCAGCGGCATCTGTGTGTGTTGCAGCAGCTGGCACCTTGATGCCTCCTCTTCCCCGTGGGTGGGGGCCTCCACCCAGGCAGCCAGCTTTCCTGTTGTTCTTGATAGCCTCTGCTGGCTTCTTTCACAATTCAGAAATTGCGTGAGTGCAAGTCCAGGTCCCATCTGCTGGAAGGAGCGTCAGCAAGTGTGGGCTCCGGTCCCCTGCAGGCGTGGGATGCCGTGTGCTCATCGCCGGTTCTTGGGGATGGTGTCCAGTTGGATGGGATTCTTGGCCCTGGCTGCGGTCGCAGTCTGAGGCCGTGGAGAGGGTGCTAGACCCTTGAGAACGTGAAGACACGTGCTCTTGGGGTGATAAGCCCCATTCTCTAACCAGCGTGCCCCGGCTCCCCCCTGCCCCCAGTACCGAGGCTGTGATCACTCACATTCTTGCCTTGCCATCAGCTTGTCCAGCCTAAGTCACTCTGTGCTCAAATAGGCTGCTCTTGGTTAGCTGTGGCATGGGGATGTCCCGGTGGGGGACTGCAGTGGACAGCAGCACGCGATGCTAGGACAGGCTCTCTGGAAGGGCCAAGAAGTAGATGAAAACCCTTTCATTGTTTGATCACAAGAGACAGTGTATCTTTTGTTCACACTGCCTGCCTCCTGCTTCTGTCCTGGGCGTGTGCAGGCATGAATTGACCGAACGACATAGAGGGAAGTGTAGCCCTGAACCAAAGTAGAGAAGAAAAGGTGGCTTGCAGGCTGGTTCTGAGGGAAACAACAGTTTAATTGGTGTCAACACATTAGCATTTTCCTATAAGTTGACCCTCGACCATCAAAGGGGCTCTGGGCGCCGACCCTCCTTGGAGTCAAAAATCCACGCGCTGCCATCCCTGCCTCAAGACAAAGGAATTGATAAATGACTCACCCAAGGGCAGGAAGCTGAAACTGTTTGGACAGAATCAGGACTCAAACCCTAGTCCTTTTGATTCCACATACTGTGATCTCTAATTGAACACACACTTTTCCCCCCACTTCGCTAATTTAAAGATCTGTAAAATGAAACAGGTACCATATTGAAAAAAATCCGTGTGTAAGTGAACCTGCACGGTTCAAACCCGTATTGTTCAAGGGTCAACTGTACTATATGTGAACTTGAAATCTGTATGTGTTGTCTTTCCTAACAAGTGAAATTCCCTGTGCTGTTTGATCCTCGTTTTCGGAAGGGATATTCTTCTATAGATGGTCTTCTGTAGCTAGTGGACGGGGAGAGGTCAAAATTGTAGCTTGTTTGGTAATAGCATAAACCGTACTTACGTCCAGAGATGCATGTTCTCAGACGGCCCTCTTTTGAGGCCTTCATTAATCACATGTTGGAGTTTAACAAAATAAGATGCTTTCTATTACTGTCTGAGAAAAGAATAATGAAAAATCTGCATATCAAACATTAAAACTGGGCCCATCCTATCTCATGAGATGATGCCCCACATTTGTCTCACACAGGTTGATAGAAAGACAGTTTTTGTAGCACAACCACCTGTGAGCAGGATAAACTGATGCCTGCCATTTATTTGGGATACAGTTTTCAGGTTTAATGAGTGTCTTCCTTGGAGTTGGATAAGGCAGTTGTGGTCTTAAGAGCCTTGCACACCTGTCTGACACATGCCATATCCATACCACACGAACAATGACAAGACGAAGAGAATGAGCCCATCACGGAGACGCCAGAGCCTGTGAGAGAGAAGAGCCTCCCTCCTGTGACATCAGCTCTGCTGTGTTTCCCTGAGACCTTCCCCGAGAGCATGGGGTTCAGATTATCTCCATGGAGACCGTGGCTGTGGAGGGCTGAACGAGGGCTTCCCATGACTTGTGGAGGATAAAGGGTGATCTCGTAGGAAGATGCAGCTCATAGACAATTGCAGGGACCTTGGGGTCAGACCCCATCTGTCCACTTTCAGGAGCCCCATTTTCGGTCAGTCTCTTAGGGATGTAGTGACGATTAAACCAAAGCATTTAGAGATACCTCTAGAAAATGCTGTTCATCATCCCTTGCTACCATCCTTCTGTTTTGTCTCACTTTGAACTGTCGTTGAGACTTTTCTCCATCGGTCTTTAAGCTTTGGATAGAGAGATACTAGTAACTTTGTTCACCTGTGTGTCTGCTAAGTACCCAGCTTGTTAAAGGAAATGTCGGGGGGGACCCCCGGGGGCGGGGGGTGGGGACCCCGGACGTGCTGCGTCTGTCTGGGTTACACAGATGTGAGCCGAGGTTGAGGCGCTGGTGTGTGTGTGAATGGCTGGGTGGGCACCGAGCTGGATGTGGCTTGTGTGCTCGTTCACACCGCCCGCGAGGGCGCCGTCGGGCTGTGGCAGGTGGGCACACCTGCATGGCTGCCTGGCCCTTGGGGCACCGGAGGCCATCAACACGTAACCATTTGGAGATGCAGGTGCCGGGAGGGGGACTTCAGAGAGGTCGAGCTGGGTTTTTTTTAATCTCTTGAGGAGGAAATGGAGATGCACTTTGAGGCTCGGCCCTCCTGCAGACATACAGAAATAATCAGCCTATCACGTCATCCTCCGCTAGACTTCTTCCAGCTGAGCCAAAGCAGAGGGGTTTGAGCTGCGGTTAAAGTGCTTACATCTCATTAGCATTTGTCGGAGGCTGGGGCATTTTAGAACAGCGTGTTCTTGCTCTGCGTCTAATATTTTGTCTAATGGTGCCTCATGCGGGAGTTGTAAGAGCCATCTCTCCGTCTTCTCCGTGGCTGACACAGTGACACACCTCGAAGGTCACGGGCCGGGGTTCTTCATTTCAGCCAGCTTGGACCGTGGGGCCTGGGGGCCGACAAGTTATCTAGAGATCTGCTGAGGGGAGGGGGAGGTATTGTACTAAGAAAATGCAGTGCATGCCAGGTTAATGGGAGAAGTGATTATTTGTCCTACCAAAAGCGGTACCTGTAATAGATTCTTTGAAATGATGCACTGAAAATTGGAAAGTGGGATTTGTGCAGATGCAGTCTTTCTGCGACGTTAGAGGATCACATACATCATCACCCTAGCGGGAGAGCTCACTTCTGGTGCTTGGGGTGGAGGGGGGCACCGCATCCGGTGAAGGAGCTCCGCTGGCACCCTTTCCACAGCTGTGTTGACATCAAAGCATGTTAGGCACTAGCTATGCAAATGCCCATGTTGCCTTGGTGATAAATAGAAAGTGAATTTGGTCTTTGGGCAGCATTGCAGCAGCATGTCTGACACCTGCGGACAGCAGTGGATATGGAGCCTGCACTGGAATCTGAGCTGAGATGTCCTTTGTCGGTGGTTCTTGGTCTTAAAGTGGAGAGAGACCAGGTCTTCTTAGCAAGTCTCCACATTGAGTCGTCACACATGGGCCCTGTTCCTCTCTGACCTCTGTGTCACGCGCTTGTCACTTAAAATAACGTTTAGATTGATGGGTTATGAATGGGTAGAGGTGGTCTTCCATCCATCACCGGGGCCGCTCTGTCCCTTGCCTCACTCTGTCACCTGTGATGATGGCAGCTCTCAGCACTGTTCTGGAAGATGCTGTGACCGCCCCTGGGGGAGCAGATGCCATCCAGACAGACAGACACTCCATCCTCACTGGCCCAAACTGGAGCAGAGGTTCTCTCTTTGTCAGAGCCCTTCCTGGTCTCAGAGTCCAGAATTGAGTCTCCTATAACGTGTTCCCACTTAAAAATGTATCTACCTTAAAAAAAAAAAAAAGAAGTTTAGGATGTCTTAGGCATTCAGTGTTGAAATTCTATAAGAAACAAGTTTTTGAACAAGTTTTAAAAAATTGCTCAGAGTCTCAGAGTTCTGCGGATATACCTTGCTTTTTGGTTTGTCTCCTAGAGTTTGGTATTGAGCTCTTTTTGATAAGACGGTGAAAAATCATGTCCTTGTTACCTTGACTGCCAGGAAACTCTTCCCTTAACTGTGGTTCTGTTGCAGCAAATCTCAGCCCTAGTTCCCAGGGTAAGTCTCTCTTTCTTAATATTTGTGATCTTCCTCAACCTTTATTTTTACGGCACTGTGCGCATCTGTGTGGTTTTGACGGTAAGCCCCCTTGAGTAATGCTGAGTGTACCTGTGGGTTGTATGTACTGAGTCACTGGGCCCAGCGAGGTTTGACCCTGCCTTTGGAGCCCAGATCGGTGAGTGTGTGTTCTGCACTGAGCTGGAGTTGAGCTGAACTGTCGGGGTTACTTGGTGGTTCCTGACCTGCAAGCTCCGTCTGTGAAAGGGCAGGAGAGCCACGCTGGCTCGGGGGTCGTGAAGACTGAAAAGGCGTGTGCCAGGTTGTTCCATTTATCGGTGACAGCGGGCGATCCTTCTCATCCCCAAGCTCAGGCTCACAAAGTCCGAAGGCTTGCTGTGTCTTGTGTACTTTCCGGAGGCTGGGCTCCTCTCCATCTGCAGGAGAGTGAAGCGGGATCAGAGCGGCCCACTGCGGGTATGTTGTGGTCAACCTGGCCAGTTCCCCGGGGCAGCCTGGGCTCCAGGCCTCTTTTGCATGTGGCACACCTGCCTCCCTGGTTTGGCTGTGATTGTTTTGGCATTAAAATGTAATTAAATTCCCTGATACTTGATTGGTGGCCTCGAGTGCAACCTGAGGCGGTCCCGGTGCTACAGCCATGGTGGTCGCCGGCGCTGTGTCGGGTCCCTGAGCCTCCTCTCCTGTCCCACCCCACGCGGAGGCCCAGCTCCTCGACATACGGGCTGCTCCCCGGTCACGACAAGTCAGCCTGGACCCTACTCCCCACTCCAGGGCGGAGCCTCGGTACAGCCTACCCCCGTGTGCCACCCAGGTGAGCCCGTGGCCTCTGGTGTGGACGTGCAGGGAACGTCCCTGCTGAATGCTCTTGACATTGTCTCCAAGGTCATATTTCACATCTTCAAAGAAAACCTAAGTCTGTCCGGGGAAACTCAGAGCTCCTGAATCCATCGCTTCCCTTTATGGGACGATTCTTGGATGGAACAGTCCCGGAATTTGACGCTGCTTTTCATTCTGGCTTATTGTGAAAAATCAAATACTACATTTTACCATAAAATACGATTTTTACCAAGCCGTCTGCTCCTTCTTGCGTGCAGGGCCCTGCCTCTCCTCCTGTAATTCCCTCTCCTTTCCTCCCAGTAACTCTTCTTTCTCTGACTCAGCATGGGGCTTGGCTCTGTGCCTTCCTGCCCCGGCTCTCCTGGCCCCGCTGCCCGCCTCTCTGGCCGATGCTTCTTTCTCTGTCATTGTCTTTACCTCTGTATTACCCTTGTCACAAGATCGTGTTCATTCGCATGGCTCTGTCCCTCAGCAGGGTGTAAGCTCCGTAAAGAAGATGCTGTCATGTTGCTGTTCGGACAAGAAGGACCCTCCGCATCTTGACTGCGTTTTGGTGTAGGCTTCAGGTTTCACTGGCATGTGTGGATGTGTTTCCGTCTGCGAGGTGGGAACTTGCACTTGCCTGCCTCTGGCTCCTGAGACAGGGCAGCTCTCTCTCGGGCTGTTCTCACTGATGGTGGCCCCGTGGGCGCGCTGTACGGTGGGCTGCGCCGTGCTCTCCTGCATGCGGTGCTGGTGACTCAGGAGTGCCCACGAGACTTAACTGGGTGCAGACAGGCTACGAAGTCGAGCGTTGCCCGTGATGCCGGAGCCCCTGAGCCAGAGAGGAGCATGGGCTGTCAGGATGGCCATAAAAGTCAGTTACCCCAAATAATGCGCTTCTTGATCTAGACCGTGGAGATGAAAATCCCAGTTGGATGGGATCCTGCACTTTGTATATGTGTGTGTGTGAGACATAAATTGTCTGTACCTAGGAGCGTATTTAGTTTTTTAGTTCTTCTTCCAAATGAATCATTGTCACATATCTTTCTAAAGTGTTTTTATGATTTAGACTAAAACAGCATTACGAAACTATGAGCTAAGAAGTTTTGTTTTTCACTTAAAAGGTGAAGGACCAGGAATGGTGGTTAAGCATGAGCGGGTGTATTAGTTGCTAGGGCGGCCGGAGCACAGGACCACGGACAGGGGGCCTTAGACAGCAGAAATGTATTTCTTCACAGTCCTGGAGGCCAGAAGCCTAAGATCTCACGCTGGCTGGGCCGACCACGCCTGCCCCACGTTAGCGTCGTCAGGCCCAGACTGTGTGCTCGGTGACTCCCGTAAGGAAGCTGATCAGTACAGTTGCAGGTGTCAGAGGGCAGCGTCTGCCCTGGCACCAGCTGCCCATCCTCCAGCTGTTTGTGAGGTGTGGGCCATCCACGCTGTGCCAGCAGCAGCTTTGGTGGACTCTGCCAGCTGTCGAGGGCTTTCTGGGCTGGCAGGGCTCTTGGAATCAGTGGTAATGGCTTCCTCCACGGAATGTCGTCCAAAAGCAATCATTCGCTGGTTTAACGGCGTGTGCCGTGTTGTCACGCGTGCTGTCGAGGGGCCAGGTGTCCCTGTATCCTCGCTAACCCAGATGTTGCAGCATCTTCTCATTTGTCAGGGATTGGGTGTTCCTTTTAACAGACCTTTCCTGCCTTCCCCTGCCACCCTGGCATGTCTTTGCATAACCCCCCCCCCATATTATTTTCATGTGACACGAAAGCAACAGTCTAAAAAACTCGGGAAGACTTCTCTCATCCTACACCTGCTGTCCTCAAGGGTGCGTGGAAGGTTTCTCCTCTCAGACACTGCCAGTTCTGGAATAGAAAATTGGCTAAGTGTCAGCAGTTGGGGTCTGTCCCTACTGTGTGACCCAGTCCCCTCGTGGCATCATTTTGACTCCATTCTCCGGTCCTGCTGAGGCCAGCGGTGACAACTGTTTGGCTTGAGATTTCCCACCTTGAGGTGATGATTTAGCTCAGCCCTGCATACACTTTCTTCATTTTAGTAAGTCGTGGTTTTATTTTGAATAAGCCTCTTTCAACCTGTTAATATTAGTCTCAACTAAAATTAACCTTCCCCTAAATTATTCTCACCCAGAAGAAGCAAAGTAATTTTGAAAGTTAAATCAAAACAAAGCAATCTTGTGTGTCAAGCAGATAAAAATCGCAGACTGTGGTTACGGAGCGCCTCTACAGGAATCGCTTACATAAAGCTCATTTCCTCCAGTCTGGTTCCTGGTTCTGGAAGGAGCAAGGGAAGTGCTCCGGCCTTATCACAATTCCATCCCGTACAACGAGCCCCAGAGGGCTGTGTAAACAGTGGCGGAGAGGGAGCTCTGCTTGCAGCTGGCGTCTGTGAACAGCAATTGTGTCTGGGAAGGGGGCGCCTGTCCTCAGCCTGCCCCGTGGCCGGTGGTCCCGTGGATGTGTGTTGGAAAGCACCCCCGAGCCCTCCGGAGTGAGAAGGGGGTTGGTGGAGCGCTCCAGACAGAGCAGGGAGCTGGCCTGGGGTGTGGATTTCAGACCTGAACAGGGAAAGTGGTCACAGCTCCTGACACGGAGGCAGATGTGCTCTGTTACCAGCTTTGGCTGCTCTGAGTTTACACCCTGCACTTACCCGCGAAACGGACTAGAGCTCGGAAGGTGGAAGACCCAAGGACCTCTGAGACCTTGAAATACCCTGGCCGTTTCCTTTGGAACAGTTTCTCAGCTTGTCATGATCCTATGGTGGGCCCCAGCAAACAGGGCTTTTCTATTTTTCATTGCTCTTTGCCTGCCACTCCGGGGTACTGGAGGGGCCAGTGGTTGACGCCGCCTGTGTCGGTGACCGTGGCCGCAGCACTGGACCAACAGCGCTTACCCAGCGGAGCTGCCCACCGACAGCCAGAGACACGGTGGCACATCAGTGCTCCACTTTATTTAGCTTCTTAGGGCAAATTACCCCGAATTACTGATTTCTCAAGTAAATGACAGCCACCTGAAACTCACCCTTGAGGGAGTCTGAAACATTTGAATGTTGGTAACTTGGGCAGTAAGATGGTTACCTTGCATCCACCAAGTTCTTTCTTTCCTCTCTTCCATCTGCTTTACCTGCGCCTCTCTTCACGGGACCCCCCCGACTCCGGGACTTGGGAGTGGCTTTTCTCCAGCACCTGCGCAGAGCCGGTGGGGATACTCGTTTTCCAATGGTTGCTACGTTTCCTGATCAAGGCAGCTCCAGCCAGCGATGGCGTCACCTGTGGAAAGAATATGTGGTTTTTAGAAGGGGAAACAGTGCATCTATTTGACAGACCTGGGGCAGTTACTGTCTGCTAAGATTTCCACTACAGATGCAAGAAGAAAGTGTCCTCACACTTTCTGTCTGTCTGATTGTGGCAGCCCAGATTGAATGGGGGAATACAGGGAAAAATTGCAACTCACAAATAACCTTGTGAACGGTAAAAGCCTCCTTTATTCCAAAGAGGAATTTACAAGAGTTTACAATTAAAAAAAAAAAAGGTGGGGGGGAAACAGATTCAGGGATTCTCTTTGAGTTTTCTAAACATCCTTTTGGTCGCTTTAAAGAAAACCATCATTCGGTGTGCTTGCTGTTTATGCAGTGACGTCTCAGGGAAGAAGTGGCCCTTTAAGAGGCACCTTCATAGCTGTTCAGATGGGATTGTTTGTTCCCTTAAATGTGGGTTCCCCCGCCAGCCCCCGAAATAAGTCGGGGCTGGAAAGTAAGGAGCTTTCCTTTTGTTGTTTCAGGTCTTTCTGAATAATCACCAAGCAGCCGAAGGTCACCCGCAAATGGTTATCTTACGACTGTTACGCCACATCATCCGTCTGGTGTGGAGGATGCAGTGACGGCGGGTTCCTCACGGAACCGGGATGTGCAGACATTTTGCTCGTTCAGACCGACAAGCCCAGTGCCTCGGTGTCTCGGTGCCCTTGCTGTGCAGCCCGAGGTCCCTCGCCGGAGGGGGCGGGCGGGGAGCCTGCCGGCATGGCCCCGGAGAACACCGAGCTGCACGTGGACCTCACCTTGTCTTTCATCATCACCACGCGGCCGAATTTCTAACAGAAGCTTGTTGTGAATGTAAATGAGGGAGGATTGTCTTTTTAAACAATGTACAAATCATGGTTCTTTGGAGCAGGATTTTATGCAAGAATGGTGTTTACATGCCGTGTGTTTTTTTTTGTTGTTCCCACCTTCTTTGATAAGAACAGGTTTTTCAAAAAGGAAACGGAAACTTTTTAACCAACTCGTGAGTGATTTTTGTACTAAAATTTTAAGAACCTTTTGCCTACTCTCAGAGGATTGTGTAAACTCTGCAGTGGAAACTGAGCCAGCTGAATTATAAAGCTGCCTTAGTTTATTTTTAGAGGTCACCATACAGCATTTTTAAACAGGAGAGGTATGATGCGGCCCCTCCCTTCCCTGCCATTGCCTCTTGGACCTTTTTTTTTTTTTTTAAAGTCATTATTATTAATACCAAAAAAGTTCTTAGGAAATGGAACTGGTAAAAGGGGCAGAGGGGTCTCTTGTCAGCCTGTATTGACATGCCACTCCCATTTTGTAAATATCTACTTACCTCCTTAAATTCAGTTGCGTCTGTGGCAAAATTTCATACTCTTCTTGTGTTTCTCCTTACGTCCTTTGGTGACGCTCCTCCAGCCTGTCGGGACCCTGATGCACACATTTGGTCCAGTGTATTTTCATGGTAAAAAGTATAATTGGGTCGGAACATGAGTTAGTATCTGCCTGCATCAGACACAGGTCTGTTGGTCTATTGGTAGCTTACTCACTGGGAGGTGCTCGATGTTGGTTTTCGTTTGGTTTTGATGGGCTTGTCGTTTAGAAGTGTTCTGAAGAGGTAATGGCGGTCATAACACAAGGGGTGCACTGTTGGCTTTTCTGGATGCAGGCCTTCCCATATCGCAGGATGGACTCTTAGCCTAAGGCCCCCAGGTGGTTAACATGCCCACGTGCAGCCGAGTTCCCGTCGAGGTATCCAAGCTCGAGCCCTTGTGGGAACTGGTGCAGGCTATGGGCGGGACTTGAGACAGCTGTTTCCTGGGCATCCTGGCTTTTTGTCCAACTCAGAGTTCATCTGGCTTTTGATGGCTAACACTTGGTTCCCACTCTTTGAAATACAGATTTAATTCTGCTCTCGGCAGTTCCATTAAAAACCCCGTTGGACACAAGTCTGAAATGGTCCCTTGGCCTTCTGACAGATGTCTGTGTCACTTGTTCCACTTCTCTTGGGACGGCTGGATTTTGTCAGGCCCCCTTCATGCGGCCACTTCTGTTGGGGATGCCCTTCCTCCGCGCCTGCCATGATGATGGCAGAGAATGGAAGCCCACGAGTTGGTCAGTCTTTTCAAAGGCAGTTAAACTACTGGGGAGACCCAAGAAAGACAGATTAGGGAGCATTGAAAGAGGGGAGGTGGAGATCATTCTGTGAACCCCATCACTCTTAGTTTTAGAAACCTCAGATCATTGAACAGCTTTTTAAAAAAGATGCGTGATTTTTCAGATGAGTCAACAGTGCCAACAACTATCGTATTTGCTTTTGGCCCATCGAGAACCAGTGTTTTCACGTTATCAGTTGGAAAAATTGATTCATTTTTGTATCTTCATAATTTTATATAAGTATATATATATATATGTTGCATATACACTTTTTCCTTAGGTAGAGATATTTGACTCCAAATATTCTTCCCTCTAAAAGTTTTCTTTTCCCCAGATACCTTCTTGGGGTCTTGAATTGTTTTAAAGCTGTGTTGAGTCTCAGCTTGTGTCCTTGACATGTCTTGAACCCCTCTGCAGGGTCCTCAAGTCCACGCGGTTGTTAAGGTGGTTGGTGGAATTGCAGCCGTGGGCCTGCTGGACACACACACCAAAGACGTATTTGGTTCTGGGCCGCTCCCCTCCCAGGATCTCCATGCTCTATACGGGCCAGTCTCTCGGACTGGAGCACTTTATTCTGTTCCTTCAGCCCTGGTGCCCGGGGGCTGAGTGCTCGCTCACCCACGTGCAAGTTTACCTCGGGCTCGGCGGCCTCCAGGCCCCAGGGCTGGCCGTGGAAGCAGCTGGTGAGGAAATTAGAGATTCTATGAATTGTAGAAGTATTAAGAGGGTGTTGCCCCAGGACTTAAGAGAGGTGACTGGACGTCTCTGTACTGTACGTATCTGTTTATCAAGATGCCTCCCTGCAGAAAGTATACCCACTGTGGGTGTACCTTTGACTTCTTATTTTTCCTTTCTTTGACTTTTTATAGAGAAAAAAATAACTCGATCCCTTTTTGGAAACTGAATGCGGGTTTTGTGCCTTGACCACCTCGTCTCACGTGAGGTTTGTAGAAAGTGTCCTGTGACTTTTCACAGAAATGCAATAAACACACACGAAATTAACTTCATGAGTGAATCTGCAAATTACCTGGACTCCTGTTTATGAAGAATTTTTTTTTTTTCTTGGTTGTGGAGAAACCAGGTGAAAATTTCTTCCGAGTTAAAAAAAAAAAAAAAAATGTACACAGTAGACGACAGCTTTCTCCTGTTTCCCCTTCTTAATGTTGTATATATTTTGACTATTTATTAGATTAGGAAGTCATATTTTACTTATCAACTGAGCCAAACGTCTGTGTGCAATTATTATGTTTCCTTTACCTTTCTTGTAAAATTTTGTACAGCATAAATGAGTAAAAAAAAAAAAAAAAAAAAAAAAAAATCACTGTTTTTACTAAACTTTTTCAGAATTGAGGATTGTAAATATTGTAGATTCTTTTTCTGTGTAATGTGTCCTACTGTTTCATAATGCTGTAACTTGTAGAGATGTTGTATATTTATTTCCAGCTTATTTAATGTCTTAAATTCTGAAAAGTGTTGACCTCCCTGACCCCTACCCCCTGCTGTCCTGTTAATTGCTTTAACTCTGAGGGTGGCGACTGGTTAGCTCACTGCAGGCCACGTGGTCTCCCCCGGGGTGGCCCTCCAGCTTTGGTTCCTGGTATTTCTAGTCAAATGGGTTTAGATTCATAGAGTTTGCTGTCCTCATGTTGAAGTTTGTGTTTAGACACCAATGAGAGACCATAAACCTAGCAGGCTGTCAACTTCTACTCTAGAGCTTTCCAGTGACTTTCTCTTGTTCCCCAACGGCTAGCTTCTCATGGAAGCAAATGCTGTTAACTCCAGGCCGTATTTTAAAGCCAAAATGTATAGGGGTGTGTGTGTGTGTGTGCGCAAAAAGTTCGTTCGGGTTTTTCCATTACATCTTGTGGAAAAACCCGAACGAACTTCTTTTGGGCCAACCCAATATGTGTTATGGGCAGTTGGGAAGGATTTTTTTCCATTGAAAATTTATCCCTGACAAGTACCATGTTCAGAGAAATGGAAACGTCTTCTTCCGGAGGTGCTGTCGTGAGATTGCTGAGGGCAGGGGCCAGACAGGATGAAGGCGCAGTGGGACCAGTGGCCCCTGCTTCCAGAGCGACTTCAGGACCTCCTCCCACCACTAACCCCTCCCTGGCAACGGATGAGTAGTTGAGTTCCCGCCGCCCGCTCTGTGGCTTCCTGTGCTTTGAGGTGGGGACTAAACCGTGTGTCTTCAGGAACTAACTGTACAGCCCCTGCCCTGAACCATTCGGTCCCTGCATTTGATCCACCTGCTGCTTCAGGGTGACGCTTCTGCTTCTCCAAAGCCTTCGAGAGAGGTTGGGGGCCCCACTGGACTGGCTGTGAAGAAGTGGAAGCTTGAAAGAGACTTCCTAGCGGTTCTGTGTCGATGGCTCTTGTCATCCCTGCTGATTTAGCCTGGTGCCTGCGTGTGTCAACCCCGCACACGCGTGTGTGCAGGAATGTGACCGCGCGTGTCGCTAAACCAGCTGGGGTAACTCCTGTCCTGCTCCAAACAGCATTGTGTGCAAGAAGCAGCCTCAAGCTCCCGGCTAAGTAACTTGACTACTTTTATTTGGGAATTTCAGACTTTAGAAGCTCTCTTAACGTTTTATGTCCAGGTTCTGTGACCACTAGTTACTGTATCAGAACTCATCAGGTACTCATTTATAAATAGCACTGATCTGTCTGTATACTGATTCATCACTAACTTGTTTCCTAGGACCCAGCGTATGTAGCATATGTATTGCAATTTCCCTGGCTTACTTGTGTTTTGCACTGATGAATTTTGACAGGGTAATTGCCACTTTACTTGTGCAATACTGCTGTAAATAACTGCAGATTTTTTTTTTTTTAAAGAAACTCAATCTTTTATGTTCTTAATGAATTTTATATAAATAAAACTTTCAACTAGTTTTGGTGAGCTGTTTGATTTGTTTCACGAAATGGTGGAGAAACAGCTGAAATCATATGGATATATACACGCCCACGCTCTGCCCTTATCAGTCGTACAATGTATTCCGGACACGCAGATTTCGTGAATTCTCGCTTGAAGTCAATTCTGTGTAGTATACTTAAAAGCAAACCACTCTTTAAAGTTTTGAAGTGGCTGGGGAGAGCGACTGCAAAGTTTTCTGCCCACGTAGTCAGGTATGACTCAGCACCTGGGGGTGGGGGGTGGTATTAGGTGACAGATCTGAACTGTATTGATTAGTGATTATAGCAGATACCCTGCCATCTCACCCCGTCTCATAGTTTGAAGAAAATTCAAAAGGATAGAAGTCTGGCTTGACTCTAGTAGAAAGCTGTTCTATAGCACCTGCTCGAAGCCACGAATCAACAGGTGCCTGGACCCGTGTGTGTGTGTGTGTGTGTGTGTGTGTGTGTGAGAGAGAGAGAGAGAGAAATCACTGCCATCTTATAAGGGTCCACGGAGTTTGGGGAGACCTGTGCTACGTGGTAGGTGAGAACTGGTTTAGGAATGGCAGAGAGAAATGAAAGGCTGATTTGGGGATATAGGTTATAAAATCCTAAATAAATTACATAATTTGCCACTTTTGCTCTGAAATAAGTGCTGGGAAAGTTAAAGCTTGGGTGAGCTTTGTTTTAAACTGGTAATAGATTAATGCTTTTCATTTTAATTAGGCAAGCAATACATGCGTGTATATATACATTTATTTCAAATCAAGTGGTTGTTCTGGCTCATGTACCTCATCTTGCTTCCTCAGCAAGGCAGGAGTTTGGATTTTTCCAGCCCATTTTCTCTGCTGTGTGTGTGTGTGTGTTTACTTATTCAGCAGTTTTGCTTTTCTGTAAATGCTGTACAGTCAGTACGTGGTTCTGACTTAGCGGTAGGTCATAGGTTTTTCCGTAGTGACTCCATTCTAACCACTGCACACAGGAGTAAAAGCTCCTTGCCTGGTGTCCTGCTATGGCTTTTCTGCATCTTCGGCGCTGCCTGGTCCATTCTTCGCCAGCCTGCAGGAGAGGTGCTGGGTGATGGTTCAGGGTGGTGGGATTAGCGGCTTCAACAGACTCACGGGTACTGCCAAACTGGCTGTTCTGCTTCACACGACCACCCACTGACGTCTGCCAAGCGTCGCAAGACGATACCAGCCTGGAGGGGGGAGAGGGGTGCTGTTGTCTGAATTCAAATTTTCCACTTTCAAAGAGGAGGATCTTTTCAGACATTGTTGGCATCTGCTTTTTTTTCTAAAGGCCTTTGCTTATTTTCAGTTGGGTTTTTTATTTTTCCTATTGATAATTAGCTCTTTGTATATTCTGGGTAAAAATCTCATATCTTGGAAATATGTTTCCTCCAGTCTGTTATCTTTTTTTTCTCAACATTTTATTATGGAGATTTTCAAACATACAGAAAAGTTGAAAGGATGTACAGAGAACACCCATATACCCACCACTTAGATTCTACCTTTCACATTTTACTCTTACTTCCTTGATTCTGTATCTATCCATCCATTCTTGCATCTTACCTTGTGACGCATTTCAAAGGAAATCGTAGTCATCAGCAACCTTATCCCTAAATACTTCAACACGTATATCATTTAGAGTTCATTAATTTTTTATAAATTTTTTCTGAGATAAAATTTACAGGTAATAAAACAACTCTTAAGTATGCATTTGCTAAGTTTTGACCAAGGATGCAGATGTCACCCAAACCCCTATCAAGATAAGGAGCATGACCGTCACTCCTGAAAGTTCCTTCCTGCTGCCTCTCAGGCAGTCCCTACCCTCCTGCCTCCAGCAGTGACCTCAGTTCTGATTTGATTTTTTTCTACCATAAATTAGTTTTTAGGAGAGTTTGAATGGGCTCATGCAGTGTGTGGTCTTTTGTGTCTGATTTCTTTTTTGCTCAGCATAATGTTACAATCATCAGTAATTTCCTTTTTCTTGCTGAGTATTCTACTGTACAAACAGACCACACTTTCTCTGTTGTCTTATTAATGAACACCTGAGCTCTTACAGTTTGGGCTAGGATGAATAAACCTATGAATATTCTTGAACACATCTTTTTGTGAACATAGGTTTTGTTCCACTGCATGTCTTCGAACTGCTGTTGGTGTATTTGATGTCGTTCTCACCACTTTAGAAGTCAGATTTATTCATCTTACTTAGGTTTCTGTATTTTGTATTTTAAGAGCCCTTCCCTAGGCCAAAGTTTTAAATATATTTTGTGATATATTCTTCATGTAACGCCACGGTTTGTTTTCATCTTTAACCCGCCTGGATTTTTTTTTTTTTTTAATGATATAATGTGAATCTAACTTTATTTTTTTCCCCCATAGACAGCCAGGACTGTCCTCTTTTCTTCACATGAAATGGCTCTTTGACATCTACCAAATTCTCCTATTATGTGGTTCTGTTTTTCAACTCTTCTTTTTTCCAGTGATCTTTTTGTTTTCATCTACATGATGCTAATTACTGTGGTGGTGTAATATGTTTTGAATTTCTCGTCTTTATTTTTCAAGACTGTCCTGGCCATTCCACATTTTGTCTTTCACGTGCAGTTTGGAATTAGTTTAAGCATCTTGGAAAGTTCGGTGGGTGTCTTAATTTGGGATTGCAATGACCATATACATTTAGGGAGCGTTGCCATTTTCCCAAGATGTTTTCCAAGGCAGTCAGCTCGTACTTTCATCTATTAGGCTTCTTTTTGATGCTGTTAGCGCGCTTGACTTTTCTTCCCACACATCCTGCACATTTCTTGTGAGCTTTTCTCTAGGGGGAGGGCTGGGGATCAGCCAGCATCCAGCCCACCCCCTCCCCCCTTTCTTATTGCCACCACAGTTGCTCGTTGTGTGCCTGCCCCCCACCGTTGCCTTCCACCTTTGAAACTATCCTTGCCCCCAGGACAGCCGATGGCAGCCGTGGCCTAAGCCGTGGCCCAATCCAGCACTCTTCCCCAGCACTTTGAACCTGGAGCAAGCGAGGCGAGAAGGGGCTGATGGGACTGCAGCATCCTTGTAGCCGGGTAGACAGGGAGGCACATGTGCGTTCCCTGGCCATGGTGCCTGCTGCCGGCGTGCCTGTGCCTGGTCTCCACGCTTCCTGTTTGTTCCTTGAGCGCAGGGCCCCTCCCATAAGTTCTCTCTGTGCTAAGTCAGATACTGTTGCTAACAGCCCGAAGCGCTGACTCATTCCTACCTGTCAGGAAAGACTGAGTCAGGGGTTGTTAGGAGTCCCCCTACAAACAGTACGAATTCAGAAGGTGTGAGGTGATGGATGGATGGTTAAAATTCCCCTTTGGGCGAGACCAGAGTGGGGCTGTGAGAAGAAGGGAAATGACAAGGCAAAAGGATGCTCTCTCATCGTCTCTCACTTCTACCACTGGGCCTCCTTTGCCTGAAACCTCTCTTTCCTGAGGCAAGCCCTAAGTCCTTAGGAGAATTTAGTACCAAGAAGAAGATACAGTAGAAGGCCCTTGTTTCTGGCGTGTTATCCCGTGTATGACATACATTTCCAAAAGCGACTCGAGAAGGGGAAATTATACTAGCTGCTCTGCTTTGTCTCCTTAAAGCAGATTTTGGGAGACTTAGCTCTATAGTAACCCGTCAATCTACTGACTAAACAAGATCAAACTTGGGGAACCATTCTCACAATACACCCTAAAGGTGCCATGTTCCATTGTAGGCTTTCTGGCCCGGAAGGACATCAGAGAGCTTATACCACCTCATTACATTTTTAGTCCTCTAGGTGGTCATTTGCCTGAACAATTTACTCAATCCAAGTATGTGTATTAAGATCCTGCCATCTCCCAGGTGCAGATAAAAATATAAACGTGCTTAAAACTCAGACATGCTCAGGGTCTCAAGGCCAGTAAGCGGAAAGACCACAGTAGAATTCTGTACTGGAATCCCAGAGGGAGCTGTTTCCGGAGCTTGGAGAGTGAGAGACCTGCAGCTCCCCTGGGTGTCTCGCCCAACCCCCATCCGGCTCCCAGAGCCCCGCACCCTAACCCCCATCACCTATTGTGACAACTAACCATTGGGCACTTGGTATGTGTGAGGTCCTGTTCACAGCACCCCATCATCTCAGAACAAACAAACGGCCCTTTAAAGAAACTGCCGTTATGACCCCAGGTGCCAAGATAGGGAAACTGAGTCACGGGGCATTTAGTCTGCTTGCCCAGGGTCACCGAGCTCGTGGGTGGCAGAGCTGGGATGTGAAGCCGGGCAGTGTGGCTCTGTCAGCACACACAGGTCTACCTGCTCCTCCGTCCCCCTCTCAGGTCCCAGGGGAGCAGGTGTGGGAGGCTGAGGCCGGGCAGGGTCTGCCTTGGAGGGGATGCCCACGAGGCTGCCGGCCTCAGAAGAGTTCCGGGCATTCTGGGGACTCATGTCATTGTGGCCTGGTCCAAATCCACCTTGTAGGGGAGGGAGGGGCTGGGCACTCCAGACCCCAGGCTTTGCTTGCCTCTCTGGCCACCAGGGCATTTCAGCTTTGCCAATGGCTCACCTCCCTGTCGAGGCCCAGGTCCTGCATTTCTTGCCTCAGACCTCCTGCAACTCTTGGTGACCTTGCCTGAGGGCCTGCTATTGACGTGTGGGTTGTCCCAAGAGTGCTGGGTATGTCCTGAGCCTGCTGACTGCTGCCAGTTGCCCTGTAAGGCGTGGCCTCGGTCTGGGGGAAGCTGTGGCCCCCTCATTCTTTGCCCGCTGTCCCACTCATGCCACCACCGGGGAGGAGCAGCTCCCAGACATTTGTTCACATGTAAGGCCATGTTAGTGGCGGCATCCTGGTGCCAGGGTGATGGAGCCAAGGGGTCACAGAACCCCCAAGGGTGGTCTCTCCACTAGAACGTAGAGTGAGTGAGGTAGGTCCGGGACAGCCTGGTGTGTATCCACTGGGGGCAGGATCCACTCTCCCCCATTCGCCCTGGAACCTTTGCCCCCAGACCTGGAGCAGGAAGATGTCCCCAGAGCTTCCCCGGCCCGCAGCATCCTGCCACGCGATGCCTCGGCTCAAACTCTGCAGTGCCCAAAGCCCCTGCATGGTCAGTTCTCTTCTGCCTCTTACATCTCACTGGCCTGCTCACTGTTTCATTTGTTTTTCTGCTCATTGTTTGTTTTCTTTTCTAAGACTTTTTTTTTTTTTTTTTTGATGTGGACCATTTTTAAAGTCTTTACTGAATTTATTACAATATTGCTTCTGTTTTACGTTTTGATTTTTTGGCTGCGAGGCACGTGGGATCTTAACTCCCCAACCAGGGACCGAACCCGCACCCACTGCATTGGAAGACGAAGTCCTAACCACTGGACCGCCAGGGAAGTCCCCTCTTCTCTCTTTTAAAAAAAAAAAAAATACGTATGGAGGTACAAATACACACAGTCAAGTGCACAGTTTTCTCGACAAACTTTGACTCATGTCTATAGCTGAGGATTCATCTCCCCGATGAGGATGCAGAATCTGACCAATTTAAAGGGACAGCACTTCAGTCCTGCTGCCCAAGACCCAGGCTCACTCCTGCCCTGTCCTCTTGCTCCGGGGCCCCTGGGCTGGGAGCCGTCTCTGCAGAGGCATGAGGAGAGGCTGGGGTTCTGGCTGGGGTCCCCCAAGGGCATTCAGCGGCCTCTTAAGGCCCCTCTAACAGGAAAGGAGAACCTGTGGCTCTGTCAGTAACTCTTCCCCCCGTTATTCAACCGTGACCTTCATGTCAGTATGTGTCACTTATTTGTGCTGAGAAGCCTGACACAGAAAGCCCTGGATGTGGAAGATCTGGCTTTTTTTTTTTTTTCCTATACATTTATTTATTTACTTATTTATTTTTGGCTGTGTTGGGTCTTCCTTGCTGTGCCCGGGCTTTCTCTAGTTGGGGAGAGCCAGGGCTACTCTTCACGGTGCGTCGCCTCTAGGCACGCGGGCTCAGTAGTTGTGGCTCGCGGGCTCTAGGCACGCGGGCTCAGTAGTTGTGGTGCACGGGCTTAGTTGCTCCGCGGCATGTGGGATCTTCCCAGACTAGGGATCGAACCCGCGTCCCCTGCATTGGCAGGCGGATTCTTAACCACTGCGCCAGCAGGGAAGTCCCTTGGCTCATTTTCTTAAAAAGTAAATCCTTTCTGTTACCTTGACATCTGGACCATTGGAAGAGGAGAGCCAGGCGCCAAAGCTTTCTCAGTCATTGGATAGCATTCTGAAAAGCTATCTGGGGAACAAACATTTTTCCTTCTTCTGTCAGCATCTAGGAAATCTCTATCCCATTTAAGTGTAGGTGAAAGGATTTTATTGTCTTTAACTCAAATAGTCTGGAAAAATCTTGCCTTCATTCCTTCACGTATTCATTTGACCAACAAGTGTTTATTGAACATCTATTATGTACCAGACACGATTGATTCCAAGTGCTCAGAACTCAGCAGCAACCAGGCTGCTGAGACCCCTGCCCTCCTGGGGCTTACATTCAGTGGGGCTGAGGGGCGTAAGACAAACAGGTGAATAAGATGAGCAGACAGTGAAAGGTGCAGGAAATAAACATGGCCAAGTGTAGGGGAGCAGGTCTGGTGACGCAACGGGTCTCGTGGTGCAGAGGGTCTGGTGGTGCAGCTAAAGCAAGGAAGGCCTTTCCTCTGAGCCCTCAGGATGAGCCAGGAGCAGCCAGCCAAGAGCTGGGAGAAGAGACCAGACGGAGGGACCAGAGCCGTGGAAAGGAGGCCGGGAACAAGCAACGCAGGGAACAGTTGGGGGCTGGGCTGCAGGGCCAAGTGGGCCACATCCTAGAGACGGGCTCCCTTTAAATTCACAGGGCAGTGGAGGTCTTCTGTTACAGAGCCAACATAATCCAATCTGAATTATTTGAGAAAGATTCCTCTGAATTCCAGACTAAGGGAGATTGAAGGGACATGATGGCTGACTGTGATGTGTGATCAGGGATTTTCCTTTTGCCATAAAGGACACGATTGGGACAAATGGTAAAATCTGAATCAAATATGTAGGTTAGATAATAGTATTGCATCAAGGTTAATATCCTGATTTTGACCATTGAACCACAGTCGTTTAAGAGAATGCCCTTATTCTTAGGAGACACACACTGAAGTATTCAAGGGTGAGGGGCGTTGCCTGTCTGCAGTTTACTCTTAAACATTCAGAGAAACATATCATAGGCATACATGTGGGTTATATCTTGGGGGCGTGGGAGAAGGATGAAGCAAATGTGGCAAAATGTCAACATTTGGGGAATCTGGGTGGGGACTGTAAGGAAATTGTTTACACTATTTTGCAACCTTTTTGTAAGTCAAAATAAATTTTTATTTTATGTCAAAATAAAAAGTGAAAAATGTAAGACCCCTCTGGCTGCATGCACCTGGATGGTGGTAGTGAACAGAAGTGTCGGCGCAGGGGACGGTCAGGGGTCCTCCCAGGAGACCTGGGACCTGGTCCTGGACCTGAATGGAGGGAGAGATGCTCGAGGCGATGGGTGAGGAGAGAAGCTGGGCAGAGGAGGAATAGACTGGGGAGGGCTGGGAGCGGAGGGCTCGTGGAGAGTTCTGTTCTTCTGAGCTGCCAGCTCAGCTCAGGGCTGATCCAGAAACAGTGTTATCAGCTCGTTTTAAAGGGCAAATGTTGGGTTTTGGGAAAGAAATCCCAGCCAGTTGGACGGTAAACCACTGGCTGCTTGAAGAAAGGCTGCAGCGTGGATATTTAGGCGTTTACTTTAATGAAACACTTTTTGCAAAACACAACGGGAGGAAACGGGGTCTTTCATCATGAGAGATGGAGCACAGCCCATGCCACCCTTGCGACCCCTGCGGAGCAGCTACTGAACGCGGGCCGGGTGCTGCGAAATACCCACCTCTTCAAAACTCCAGTGGGATTCCAGTGCAGGATTTTTTTTTTTAAAGCTCCCTATCCGTGATCGAGCGTGGCAGGGTCTGGGAGCTTACTCAGGGCTCCCACGGGTGACTTCAGACACCCTGGGGCCGGCAGCAGCGTCGACGGGTGAGTGCATCACCCGGGGAGAGTTCTCTGCAGGACACCACTCAGGAAGGGGCTTTCTGTTTGTTTCAGTTTCTCTTGTAGCTGCGAAATGTTCAATCCTCATTTCTGTCTCCCTCTGCCACTTTGCGCTGGCACAGACATCCACGTGTCCTGCCAAATTCAGGGTGAGTGGGAGGACAGAGTGGGCAGGAGGGCCAAGGCCACGGCCTGTTGTAGGTGAGGCCGCCCTAGTCTGTGTGCCTGGGGAGAGCCCCGTCCATCATCAGGTAGGACAGAGCCTCCTAGTGACAAAGCCAAAGGGTTCGGCGAGGTCAGAGACGTGGGAAGGGGCCGCCGACCGGGATCCGCAGGGGCAGAGGTGGGATGGAATCAGCGTGCAGAGCAGGTAACGAACGAAGGTGTGAGTGGCAGTGAGCTTGACCCCAGCTCTCTGCAGCTCGGTGGGCGTGGCATGTGAGGGCATCTTGGAATTGTGCGGAAGTATCATGGTCCCATGAGAAGCAAAGGCAGGAGGACACACAGCATGCCCTGAGAGCGTGCGCTTAGGTATGAGGTCTGAGTACTTGGAGGGGAAGGAAACATGGCCACCTGTGCTGGGGGAGACATCACAGCCCACGTTGCCCCCAGTTGGAATAGCGGCTCTTCAAAGAGATGTCAGCTTGGACTTGCTCAGTGCTGTGCAAGTATGCTGCGTCAGCTGTCCCAGAAACTGCCCTGGGCGACCCTCCACGGGCTCAGCCTTGGCCCCTCCAAGTCCCTCCCTGGGATCCACTCCTGATCCCCAGGGGCTTCAGGCCTGACTCAGGCTCCCAGTCACCGAGCTCTGGGGCCGGCCTTCTGTTGGCTTGCAGGTAAATGCCCTCGTCCCCGCCAGGGGATTTTAGTAACTACATTGCAATTGTGTCTCTCTGGCCTTTGAACTGTAAGAGTCAAGGCAGACCCCTGGTCCAGCATGGTCCCTGGCACCTGGTGCACACTCAACACGTGACCGTGGGATGGGCAGGTGGCGATTAAATGTCCTATGAGGATTCATGGCAAATCCTCTTTTCTGAAAGCCCGAGTTTGTTCTTGGCCGCAGAGCACAATTTACACTTTTTGCCGCTTAAAAAACGAGTAGTGAGAACCCTGGGCTGATTCAGATTACAAACTTCTTTCTTAAGAGGCAAGTCCAGCCTTTGGCCAAATGGTTCTCCTTTTAGGGCCCCTTTTTGCTTCGTGGTCGTCCCTTCCTCCTTCCACACCCCACCTGCTCAGGCTCCGGGGCCACTAGGTTCCTCTAAACCCCTTCCTTTAAAAGCTGCTGCCAGAGCCATGGTGCTGGCAGGGTTCTGACAAATCACGTCCCCTGGAGGACAAATGACTGATGAAGGTAGCCTCTTGCAACTCTGGTGACACGTGCGTTTTGGAAAATTAAGTTGCTGTCTAAACTTAGTGGCTATAGTATGAAACAGAAGTCTTCATTGGTCCTAAGAAAATGACACTTTGATTGAACTAAATCCCAGCAGTCTGGGCTGTTTCCTGGACTACCCCAGGCTCACTCCGGCATCACAGGCTTGCGGTCCCCTCTTTCTAAAGTGCTCAGATATGCACAGGGTTGGCTTTTTTAGGTTTCTGCTCAAATGTCATCTGCCTGGCCTTCCCTGCCACCCCATTCAATCCCACCTTCAGTTTCATCCTCTGGACAGTAAGGCTTTGCACACACTCTCGGAGCCCCAGCTTGAGTGTGTGTTAGAACTTGGGGCGCTGGAGCTTGGAGGGGCCGTGGGACAAGAGGGAGGGACCTGGGTCCTCACCTCTGGAGGTCTGGTGATTGGCAAGGCCTGGGCTGCCTGCTCTGTGAGAACTAGGGGTGTCGGGACCCCATCCCTTGCTTTCCCAGCATCACACATAGTAGGTGTGGAATGACGTAGTTCTCACTGTAGCCAAAGAGTGTGGCAACCCGGGCACCCTGACACGTTAAGAGAGCACTCAGCTGGGTGGAAAGAGGAGAGGCTCCCCATCTCCCTCGAGACCCCTGATAGCCTCCCTTTGTGGGACCCGGTCATGTGTGGTCTCTTATTATGCAGAGATGGGGAACATCAAGGCAGAAGTTTCTTAAAACTTCCTTCCAGAAGAAATTGGGCTTAAAATACTTGCCCAGCAGATGGCCAGGGCCGCCCTGGAACACTGCATCTCTTATCTGACAGCTGTCCGCGAAGAGGCCGCTGGGAGCTGTTCTCAGAGCATCAGAGAGACTGGGCTTTGGGCCATCCTCACGGGTCACGGCCCTGTTGCCTCCATCTGGGTCCAAGCCATGGGACTGACCTGCCTGGTGGGGCTCTGAATGTCTAGACAGACAGCCAGGCTGAGATGAGAGAGGACACACTTGCCCCCCCGTGGCTGAAACCTGATATGGGGCCAGCATGGTCGAGTGTACATGGATCAGGGGAGGGGGATGGGAGGGCTGGGCCCAGAGGTCACGTCTACACCGGGATCTCAAACAGTGGGAAGGAGCCCTGTTTGGATTAACACACACATTCCTGGGCGGCAAATCCCCTTTTCTAAAAGCATAAACACCTGGGAAGGCAGACATAAAATCTGAAGGACTTTGGCCTCTGTGACTTGTGTATGTCAACTTATATCAGTAATACCACCCTGACTTAAAAATAATCCCCAAGGCAAGAAGAAAACACTTTCACTGTTATAAAACTGGACTAATATTACATTTTTTTCCCCTGAAATTACTTTTCAGAGTTCATAAGTATACCTACCTTATGAGGAGGAAGGAAACAGCATTCACAGGACAGAGTACAACATTTTTTTGGATTATTTATGCTTTTTTTAGGGTCTGATTCTGAACCCTTTGAAGAAGTGAAAGACTATATAAAGTAAGTTGGATGGTTTCTTTCCAAGAAACATCAAATGAAACTCCAGTTTCAGAGAGACAATTCTTCACCAGTGTTCCCAAGTGCCAAGAACCTTCTTTTTCATGTTTTCTGTGACTGAACGTTATTTGCCTTAAGCCTGCCATGATTTTCAGTTGAAAATATCTGCAGAGGAAGCAAACCTGGCCGGTGAGTGTCAGAGGCTTCATTCCCCATGACTGAGAAGGATCAGATGCTGATCCAGAGGAGAGCTGTGGGTACTGCTCAGCACAGAGTCAAGTTCTCAGGGGTCCAGCTTTGAAACTGACAAGATATTGACCTGTGCTGATCAATCAGACAGCCTGGAGCCCCTACGCTGCCTCTTCCGGGCTGCCTTTTCCCCACCCTAGGCCCGCTCTGTGAGTTAGTTCTCATTAAAGCTAGCAGATGACTCAGAGCTCCACAGAGGGCCAGCCTCTCTCCCCGCACGGCTGTGCCCCAAGTCTGCAGAACCCGTGCGGGTCCAGACCCAGCCTGTGGCCAGCCGAAGAAGGGAAACCTCCTCAATCGCATCAGCCTCTCAGTGAACCACATTCTGAAGACACACCACCCTCTCCTTCTCTGACGTTATCATGTCTGATGCTGGGGGCTGCTCTGGACATTTGTCCCTGTCATGTTTCATATGTATGTGTGTATTCGTGCCAACTGCCCATCTGTGACCGTTGGTAGCAGCGTCTCTTGTTGAGTCTGAATACGGTGATCAAAGGCTATGCCTAAGAAAATAATAACCAACAGCACAAAGCAACATTTATGCCAAAAGAATGTCCCTGTGTGCATGCATGCATGCGTGTGTGTGTGTGTGTGTGTAAACATGCCAGTATGGTGGAGGTTGGGAGGGACACTCTGATATTTATTGGTCACCTCATTGCACCTGAAATTTTCATGTACTTTCTTCTTTAATGCCCATGTCAGTTTCCAAAGGTAACAATTATCACCGCCCAGACACATGTGTGTATTAGATTTCTAGAGCTGCTGTAACAAATTACCACAAACTTGGTGGCTTAAAGCAACAGAAATTTACTCATTCACAGTTCTAAAGGCCAGAAATCCAAAATCAAGGCGTCGGCAAGGCTGTGCTCCCTCCGAAAGCTCTAGGGGAGAATCCTTCCTTGCTGCTTCTGGCTTCTGGTACCATAAGCTAGGCACCCCTCGTCTCATGGCTGCCTCACTCCTACCTCTACCTCTATTGTCACATGGCCTTCCCCTCTGTGTGTCTTGTGTCTCCTTTCTGTCTCTTGTCATGGGATTTAGGGCCCTCCCAAGCAATCCAGGACTGTCTCATCTCAAGATCCTTGACTTAATTACATCTGCAAAGACCCTTTTCCCAAATAAGGTCACATTTATAGGTGCCGGGGATTAGGACATGAACCTGTCTTTGGGGGGCTACAATTCAACCCACTCCACGGGGTGATATTTAACACTTACTGGCACTTAATTTGCCCCAGGCACTGTTTGGTGCTTTATCTGAATTATCTCATTTAGTCTTCACAGTGACTTGAGGGGACAGGTACAAATTATTGTCCTCGTTTTTACAAGTGGAGATACCGAAGTGCCGAGAGGGGAAATAAGTCTCCGGGGTCATGCATCTGGAAAGTGGCAGAAGCTGGGCAGTGGTGCTGCAGAGCCTGCTGGGAACCCCACAGGCCGGCCTGGCTCTCGGAGCTCACGCATGGCGGCGCCTCCCTCCTGGTCAGGGCTTTCTGTCCTCGTCCTTGGTGACATCTGCATCCCATCAGATGGACCGTGCAGCACCTCAGCCCACCCTCCTCTGGTGGCCTCTCCCTGGGCTCCTCAGGGACCCTTTCCTTCAGTCAAACCTGCACCAGCTCATCCTTCCCATCCTCAAATCTGGATTCCAGACACAGGTCGTCATCCTCCCATGCCTGCCACTCAAGTTCCCCCACTGCCCCATTCCTTCCGTTTCAATGCACTGAGCCCCACCCCTGCCCCAGGCCTCCCCGCAGGCCTCTCTTCCCTTCCCATCCAGCCTCTGCTCCAACGTGGATTCCCTCAGCAACTCAGCCTTTCTCTTGTAGGTTACCAGCCCTAAATGAACCCTCCCATCTGCCTTCTTCTTGCCTGCAGCAGAGCTGTTGGGGGATAATCACACAAACGGGTTGGCTGCTTTGCTCTAAATTCAGGATCTCAGTCTGGGCACATCTGAGAAGTACCTCCAGGCAACACCCCAGTTCTCTCCGCCGGTCCGCTGTCCCACTCCCACACGAAGACAATGCTCTCACACCTCCTCCTCCGCCCCTGCACTCTCCCTCCAGTTCCAAACTCTCATCTTCCCAGCACCAAACTCACCACCCCACCCAGATAGGCACCTCTTCTGCTTCTTCCTTCCTAGACGGATGGAGAAAAGTCTCTCCACCTGTGCTCTGGATTCACCCCTCCAGCTACTCAAGAACTTCGCTCCCTCGGTGGTGTCCTCCCTGCCTTTCACACGGGTCTCCTCCTTTCTCAGACATGCCCCCCTAGTCCTCCTACAGCCAACTCCTCCCCTTCACAGCCACCTCCTGATTCCTCGATTCTCTTTCCGAGTCCAATTTCTCCAGAGTTTGATGCACACACATGGTCCCCACTTTCTCAACCCCATGCACTCCAGACCCCACTGCAGCCTGGCTCTGTTCCCGATGCTCTCCTGACACCACTCAGTCAGGGTCACCCATGACCCCCATCTGACTGGGTCCAGCCCCACTCTGGGACTTCATCTAAGTCCTTTGTCTGCTCCTTTCTTCTGGAAACACCCTGCTCTCCCAGTTCCCACGCTGAACGCTCTCCCAGGTTTCCTCCTTCACTGGCCAGTCCTTTATGGCGTCCTACTTATTCTGAACCCTAAATATTGGTCTTCCTTAGACCCCCGTGGGCCCTCTCTCTTCACTTTCCACCCTCACTTCCCAGGTGATGCGGTGCAGTGCCCTGGATTTAGATACCATTCTTATGCCAGTGGTCCCAAGTCTGTATCCCCCACCTGAACTTCTCCTTGGAGCTTCCTTCAGATTTGCAGATTCCACTGCCCACTGCCGTCTCCACTAGATCTCAGACATGGCAGAATTAGCACATCCAGAGCAGACGCAGTTTCCCCCTCCAGACCTGCTCCATCCTTTCCCTAGACTTTCCCATCTCGGTCAATGGCACCCCCTCCCCAGGTTTTATAACCCTCTCTTTCTCCTTCTCCCTTCTGACCGACTTGCTCTCTAAAATATATCTTGAATCCACCCTTAACACAGCCTGGAAGACACAGCTCTACCTCCCCAGCCTCAGCTCAGAACACTCTCCAGAGACACTACTCTTCTTTCTGTTTCTACTTCCCTTCCCCACCCAAGCTCGTTCCCACTTAAAGGTCTTGCACACACCATTTTTCTTACCTGGAATGTTCTCTCCTGTTCTTCATCTAAGTGTTAGTTTCCAGGGTTGCCCGTTGGAAGCGACTGTCGCTAACCACCCCATGTAAAGTAGGTCCCTCTGGACTTCTTCATTTCTGCCCCTCAGCTATTTTCTTCATCAACATCACGACTTCAGACTGTTTTCTTATTTGTGTTGTGACTATTGTGGTTGACTTTCTTACTTGAATAGAAGATGCAGGGGAGGCCAGGGGATTGCTCACAATACATCTTCAGGACATGGAACAGTGCCTGACCCGTTACAGATGCTGAGTGAAGGATTGAATGATTGAAGGAAGAAAACCGGGATTCTAACCACATCTGTCTGATTTCAGAGCTTTGTTTTCTTCTCACATTCCACATGGTAGTCACAGAGGGCTTCCTGGAGGAAGGGAGGTGGATCCAGAAGGATGAGACCCCCATCCTTTGTCCCCTGCCTTCTGATCACACCAGGTCCCATACTGCTCAGCCCCAATCATTACGAAGTGGCTTTGAGTCCGAGCTGAACTTGTCTCTCCTGTACACCTAGCCTGTGAAAGAAAGAAATTGGATACCAGCTCTTCTAAGACTGCTGCCAGCACCTTCTTTTCCAGGCACAAGTGTTTTCAAACACTTCTATCCTCCAAGCTCCTCCCACCTGCAGCTACCTCCAGGGTTACGCCAGCATCTGGTCCATTCCTCAGCATCCTCTAGGTCCTGCTTAGCCTTCAAGGTCCAGCCCCAAACCTCCTCCTGGAACTCTTACCCAACCCTTCCTGAGGACCCTTAGTTCCTCAGGCATGTCCCTGCTGTGTCCTGTCTCAGGACTTTGCTTTTCTCCCAGGGACTGGCTCTGTCTTGCTAGTTTCTCAGGACTGCAGTTAACAACCAAACCCCAGCACACAGTGGCTTAACACTGACTGGTGGGCATTAACAGGCAAAGGGATGGGGTTTCATACTGCAGGTCCACCGCGATTTGGTGAGAGGCTCTGCTCCCCATCTTCCTCATTCAAGGACACAAGCTGACGAGCCTCTACCCTCTGGAGTGTTGCCAGGCATCATGGTGGGAGGAAGGGAGTGCGGCATCAGCTCTCCCCAAGCATCCACCCAGAAGTGCTCCGTGTCACTTCTGCTCCCATATTACAGGCCAGAGCCATCACAGGGCCACACCTAACCCGGGAGGTGAGGAGAGGTGGAGGGAAGAAAGTGTGATCCTATGAAGTGCTCAGTAGCAGAAGCAATGGACACAGTGGTGAATAACCCTCATGGCCACCACCCCAAATCAACTGGGAGTTCCCAAAGGCTAGGGGCTGGGTCTCATGCTATCTCTTCCTAACCTAAAACTTGGGCCAAGTTCTGAATGAGCAAGTGCCCCATCTCTAGACCTAGCAAACTCTCCCTTTCCCCTAAAACGGGTTCTGGTGCATGGGATCATTTGGCTGAAGCCATCAAGACAGCTTCTGGTAGAATTTTGGGTAAAATTGATAGGAGCTTACCTCTCCCTGAGCTGTGCTTTTTAGCCACAGACCGCATTTCTTTCCCTGTTCGTGTCCCCATGCCCAGCCTCCACTCCCAGCCCCACCCGGAACCTCCAACCTGATCTCTCTAGATCCCAGGCCAGTTCCAGCTCGGGCCGTCTCAGATGCACGGGTTGAACAGTCTTGGGCCTGCCCCTGAGAACACAGGACCACTCCTTTCTGTTGGCTACAATGTGTTGAGTGCTTCTCAGAGGGCAGGCACTGGGTTAAGTGCTTTCTCGTATCGTTTGATGATTTCTTGGTGAGGCGGCTCTCATCATGAAATCCATTTTACCGATGAGGATACTAAGGAAGGTTCAGGGAGGCTGAAAAACTTACTCTAGGTGTCCAGCCGGTAGGCAAGATCTCTGGGCTCTCCCCCGCCAGTCTGACTCCCCACCCCACCTGCCCTGTGACTGGTCCGTGGCTGCAGGGGTGAGTGATGCCAAAGGTCAGCCCTTGGAGCATGTCGCCAGCTCCGTGGGGAACTAAGTGTTCTCTGTGCGGGCTGAAGAGCATAGATAATGCTGGACTTTACCACTCAAGTCAGCAGGGCTAAGTGTGACTTTTCTTTGATAAGCTTGGATTTTATGTCTTTAGGAGCAAACAAACAAACCATAAAATAGCAGTGAGTTTTACTGGGCATTTTGGAGAGCATCCCAGCTCTTGGAGCTCTGCCCAAGGGCAGGAGTGACGGAGGCAGGCAGGGTGGGAGGGGACTGCTCGGCACTTCCCGCCCGCTGCCCAGGCTCTGAGCTGAGCCAACTGGACGAGTGTCTTCACTTCTGAGCGCTTCCCTTTCCTCATCTGAAAAGTGGAAAGGAGTCAGCCTCATTTCCACTCTGTCAATCAGGCACTATGGTAACGACCCAAAGCATCTCCACTTAGAAGGCTCTGCAACGATAAAAACAATACTAGTGATAACGATGACTAACTTATCCTGGCACCATATTCCAGACCAGATGCTAAGAACTTTATTATCTTTTACAATTATCCCAGTTTATGTATGAAGAAAGTGAGGCTTGGGCAGGTTAAAAAATATGCCCAAGCTCATAGTGTTTGTGAGTGATGGCGACGATGATGATGATGATGGTGGTGGTGGTGGTCGTGGGGATAATTCTGATGACTGATGGCCCCAAGCTCTTTGCTAATTACTTTCCCCCATTCTTAGCCTCTTCTAGAGGTCCAAGCCTACCTTGGCTGCCTCACCAGAGGGAATAAGTGGGTTTACTTGAAGGAGGAGGTACCAGGTGCTTGACCAATCCCGCCCTGGTCCAGTCCCGTTTCCTCTCCAGGGAGCTCTCCAGGGTCCAGGGAGAGCCCCTCCCAGGACCCCAGTGAGGCAGACTCTGCAGGGCACAGATGCTGCCGGCCTGAGGCATCTTCCCAACGTGTTGCTCTGACCAGCTCTCTCTCCTCCAGCCTAGAACGGTTCCACATGCCTCATCTCATCTGCCCAGCCTGGAAAGCATTTTCTCATCCTCCCTGCCACTTAGGGTCTAGTCATCCTTCGGGATCCAGCTCGAGAACATGTGGCTGGTCAGTCTTTACGTGCACGCATCCATCCATCCATTTCTTCATTTATGTTTTTCAACCATGCGTACATGTATATACGTGCCAGCAGGGGATGGTGTAGAGGAGGGAGCACAGTTGGGTCAGCCTGGTTTAGTCTGTCCTTTCTCAGCTGTGTGACTGGGCCAGTCACCTCCCTGAGCTTGTTTTCTCATCTGTAGGATGTGGCCCATCAATGACACTGTGTGAATGGCGTGAAATAACGGCTCATCACGGCCCCACTGTGCACACTGACCCCCTCCCTCCAGTCCCCTTCCACTGATGCCGTTTCCTTCCCTCTCCCGCCCTCTCACCCGCCTGTACCTCCACGGCTTCCCCCCACCGTGGGCTTGAATGGGAGCGTGATAATTCAGCAGGTCAGTCATGGCTGCAAGGGAGGCTCTGCGGGCCCTGGGCTGGTCTTCTCGTGAATCTGTGGCACTGAGGCCTAGGCTAGGTTCCAGGCAAAGGCTCGGCAAAAGCTGGCTGGTTCCCTGGAGCACTGAGCCATTCCGTCTGACATGGGCCTTCTTGGGTATCCTTTCCAGAGTGCGGGATAGAATGAGCTGGGTTCCAGGTCCTTCCCCCAGGCCTTTCAGGGGCCGGCCTGGGGAGGAGACTTCGGAGCAGAGCACGGGTCCCCTCTGCTCCCATCACTTGGTGATGGTGATGCACCCAGCCAGGCTACCTCCCTCTGGGTGCCCTGTGCAGAGGGGTGTGTGTGTGTGTGTGTGTGTGTGTGTGTGTGTGTGTGTGTAAACGATGGAGGCGCTTGGTGGTGAGGGAACACTGCGCCTCTGTCACAGTGAACATGAACCTCCTGGCTTATCCTGATTGGCCCGCTGCAGGGTTCATGGAGGGGAGAGCCCACCTTGAAGTTTCTGCCCTTGACCTGGTAGAGCTCAGCCCTCTTAGGGGATGACCTTGTACCTGGCAGGGCTTGCTGGCCACCCTTATTAGGATGTCGGGGTGAGACCGACACTGGCGGCCTGTGTGTTTGGACACCACCCATCACCGTGTGCGCGGGTGCAGAGGCCTAGAACAAGCAGTCAGGGCCGTTTCACCACAACACCCTGGACTGACCACCGGGAGGAGGTCCTATATGACCTTGGCTCTTGGGCCGTGAGAAAGGATGAACCAGGCTGGTATTTTTTTGTCCAAATCTTCAGATAAATCCAAAAAAGAAAAGCCATTGAGTGACTCTGGCTCCCGCTAATACACAGACCCATGAACGTGCACCCAACCCCCCAACTCCATGGTCTTTTGAGTGGAAAGGGCTGGGCAGGAAAACTTGCTCTTGACCTCGCCCTGCAGCCAGGGCAGCTGTCCAGCTCGGATCCCTCCCCTGTCCCACACAGCCAGACGTCCCCCAGCCAGAGGTCTCTCAGTGCGAGGGGCCTCCGGACAACCCACGCTGAGCCCTCCTCAGTCTGTCTGTGCGGAGTCTGTGGTCAGGTCAGCCTCTTGACCCCATCATCAAATCCCACACACAAATCACACTAACAAAAGTACCCTTGGGGGCGGGGAGGGGGATGGCAGGGGTCCTTTTACAATGTTATTCTCTCTTCCTCATTCATTGAAAGCGCTGACCACTAAAAGTAAGGAATACACACACTCTGTGTTACCTTCCAAGCGAGTCCGCTGGCCTGTGCCCTCCTGCCTTGGGTCCCCCAGGGCGGGCCCCTCACTGTCACCACGTGGTCCACATCATTACTCTTCCGCTCAGAACAGCACAGTGCAAATGCTTTACAGCCTGCAGATTCGGCTGTGATCTCAGCCTCTGGAGAGCGTCTCATGGCGATGGCAACCTCCCTACCACCTTGCAAAGTAGACAGGCAGGTGTTATTGCTACCATTTCGTGCATCTGATGCAGGAGAAAGCCCGGGCTCAGCTGGGTCCCCGGCCGGGGGGTCTCTCGCCCTGCCAGCAGCCTAGCTGCTCTGCCCGGGTGCCCCGTACCGGGAGTTGGGCCGGGGGCTCCATGCCTGGCCAAGAGGCCGCGTCCTCTGCGTGGCAGGCAGGGACCACGCTCGTTTGCGTGGCCCGTAGCAAAGGCTCAATACAAGTGTGCTGAATGGAGGCACTAAGTCCTTCGAAGGCAAAGATGTCTGGGTGGGAGACCTCTGGCTCCATGTGCAGCCACTGGAGGGCTTCCTTCCAGAAATGGCTCCATAGAGGGAATGAAGATACTACTCTCCAGGCTTTGCTTCTCAGGCCACAGTTTCTGCACACCCAGGTCTTTTCAGAAATGCATCTGTGTCCAGGAGTGAGATCAGTCAGGTCCCTGCGGAAACCATCGTCTGATTTTAGACCCAGGGATGCCAGATACCTTTCTGTGGTCCTGCCATATTGAACCACCTAGAGAATTAAAATGCAGATTTCTGGGCCTCAAGTCCCCCAAGAACCTGATTCAACAGGTGTGTGTGGGTGCATGGGGAACGGGGACGGACATCTACCTGTCAAATCTCCCAGGGAAGGCTGAGGCCAGCCAGGCTTGGGAAGCCTTGGGGGCCGCCCTGCATGGAGCCCAGCAGCCTGGTGGGATGCCTGCAGCTGTGGCCTCCAAGGTCCCACGGCCTGGGTACATCCTGGTTCCCGCACTTGCTGTGGTCCTTTGCTATGTTACTTAGCCACCCTCTGCCTCGGTTTCCTCCTCTGTGAAATGGAGATAAGGACATCCCTGGCGGTCCAGTGATTAGGACTCCGAGCTTCCACTGCAGGGGGCGCGGGTTCCATCCCTGGTCAGGGAACTAAGATCCCGCAGCCCGCCTCCCCCCCAAAAAAATGGTACCTTGTAAAATGGAGATAATGATAGTGGTGTGATCAGAGTGTCATAACAATGATGAAATGAAGTGTGACACCAGAACCTCAGCTTCCGAAGCCAGGGGGGAGAGGGGGCGGGTCTTTGTTTCGGGCTGCCCTCTGGGGGTTCCTTAGGATGATGAAGCCAGAACCTTGGCCCTACCTGCAGATGGGGAAGGCAGGAGCCTCTCTCAGACTCCCCTCCAAGACACATCCTTCCCCTGGGAGCCCACAATTCACTGCAGACTACACAAGCCGGACAGACACACGAGAGAATTTTTTTCAAAACACAAGTGAATGCAAATGAGGGTTTCTATGGTAACAACACAAATACTTTTTAAAAAGGATTTTAAAAAAAACACAAAAACACAAGACAGAAACCAACACAGCCTAGAGATTGCTTGCTGCAGTAGACTGGCCACAGGGAGAGCGGGGAGGCTGGCAGCCAAGGTTTGGGGGGCCGGGGGGAGGGGTGCCCCCCACAGTCCCTCAGCCGTAGCCTTGACCTGCAGCCATCGCCATGGCTGAACCGGGAAGCCCGAAGCCTCCTCCAGTGGCTGTCAGCCACATGTACGATGCCAGAGGCCAAATCCCTTCCTGGCCAAACCAGACAGAGAGATGTGATTCTCCAGTTAATTTTAGTCAGCTATGAAACCTCAGCCCAGCTCCAGTGACAGGGGAAGAAATTAGCATCAGTGTGGCCAGTGACCGTCACACATTTCCTAAAATGTAACATGTTTACCTCTTTGCTCTTCCGTTTAAGTGAACAGAGGTTCCTTTTCCCAGGAATGGCTCCCTAGAGAGGTGACAGTCAGGCACAGCGAGAAGCTCACTGCTGTGCTGCCACAGCCCTCCACCAAGAGTGTCAGGTCTTGGTCTGTTTCTTTCCAATGTCAGGCAGATTTAAGAACATTTATCTCGTCATTAAGACACATGTAGATTCAGGAATACACCAAGCCCAGCCTCCTGGTCCCCTGGCAGTTTCCCTACATCTTGTGGGATCAGGAGCTGTCTCCTTGAAGGGGTCCCGGAAATCTTACCACCTTCCGCTTCTCTGCCCTCTAAAGGGAGATCTGTCTGTTCTTAAACCGGTCAGGTGCTCTTCTGAGGGTGGGCTGTGATTCTTCTAAATATACTTGAATTCACTTTGAAGGTGGAGATCGTGGGAGACTTTCACATCAACGTCTGCCCTGTTTCCATTTTCCCTGTCTCCTATAAATCACAGACCCACTAATTCACTTGGTATCTGACTCACTTAATACCTAACCCAAGGGTTAGGTGCAGCTCTCCATCAACTCCGTGAAGGTCGTCAGAATGTAGGCCTGGTTCTGTGAACTCAAATGGTAACGGTATTCTTCCCACATGCCCACATGATCTGGGGGAATAGCCACGTATCCTGAGGGGTCCATATCTCCCCTGCATGGACGTATCACATTCTAAACAGCCCTGTGAGATTGGCATGGTGACCAGCATCCCCCTTTCAGATGATTAAATAGAGGCTCAGAGAGGGTGAGTGACTTGCCCAAGGTTGCAGAGCTAGTAAGTGATAGAGTCAGTCACACTTGGCACCCAGCCTGCTGGCCTCTGAGAGCCTTAACCCCCTGGGCCTCCTGACTCTGTGCTCTGCTTCCTGTGATGGCTAGGAGTGCACGGCAAACCTTTGCAAAACGTGGCACGGATTCTTCCTGATCTTTGCACAGAGACCATGCCCATTCAGACTCCGTCTGAATGTTTTCAGTATAGATATCAGCTGCTTATCCCATGAGACAGTGGATCTCAACCCTGGATGCTCATCTAAACCATCTTGGAGCTTTTAAAATTTCCAATGCCCCGGATGGTTCACCAAACCAATTCAATCAGAATCTCTGCAAGAGGAACCCAGGGGTCCATTTTTTTTTTAATAAATTTATTGATTGATTGATTGATTTTGGGGTGTGTTGGGTCTTCGTTTCTGTGCGAGGGCTTTCTCTAGTTGCGGCGAGTGGGGGCCACTCTTCATCGCGGTGCGCGGGCCTCTCACTGTCGTGGCCTCTCTCGTTGCGGAGCACAGGCTCCAGACGCACAGGCTCAGTAGTTGTGGCTCACGGGCCCAGTTGCTCCGCGGCATGTGGGATCCTCCCAGACCAGGGCTCGAACCCGTGTCCCCTGCATTGGCAGGCAGACTCTCAACCACTGCGCCGCCAGGGAAGCCCTAGGGGTCCCTGTTTAAAGCTCCCAGGTGGTTTCTGTTCGCAGTAAGGTTAAGAACCACCACCTAGTGCTGAATTAGCAAGAATCAGAGGCTCTCCTAGGGTGTAACCTCCGTCTTACATTTTTGTAACCTGATACCTTTTGTAGGTGCACTGGATACTGCTCTCCTGCAGTAGGAAGGGAAGTGTGTCTTGATACATGTGTGGTTTTACCGTCAAAACGCAGCCATAATGCTTATTTAACCACCATCAGAAAGCGCAACTCAATACCTGCTTTGCCAAAGCCCAAAGGGTTATTTCTGGCAAACATTCTCCAATCTGTGATCAGATGGTGCTAAATAATGTTCCCCCAGCAGCACTTGCTTGTTATTCAGAGATGGGTGACCCCATGGCAAACTCTGCCAGAAAACTCCCCTGGCTCTGCTGTCCAGTGGCTTGAAACCTGGAGGCTGGGGGCCCACTTGAGCTGGGTGAGCGGGCGGTGGGCAGACCACTCTGTCTTGGGAACTGTGTAAGCAGTGAGCGCCTTGAGCGAGTCGCCATATGTGTGCTTACTGGTGCATGGTGTACGGTAGGGAGGTCTTATTTGGTTAAGCTCTTTTTGGTTAAAAATATTTTGATGACAAAAATTGGAAGGGAAAAAAAATCCATAAACTCTCCATCCTTCCAGGCTTTTCCCCAGAATATATTTTATGGTCACACTCATTTTATATGGACACTTTTGCATCCCTGCTTTTTTCTCACTTACCACTTTGCTTCACTGTTTCACAGGCCTCAGTCACCACTACAAGCTCTCTGATAGTCCACTGTTCTAGCCGTTCAGACTGCCTCCGTCTCTTTACAGTCATGAATCACATTTCAAGGAATAGTTTATATGTGCAGCTCTGTCCTTTTTCTGATTTATCTGTTTAACATAAATTTCTAGAACTGGAATTACTGAGTAGCAACTTCTTAAATAACTCTGTTACCAAATTGCTTTCCAAAAGATTTATATTAATACATATTGCCATTAATACTAGATACATGGCAGATCCCATCAGATTTCACCAGGATTGAGTGTTTTTCATTATGCTACTTTCGGGCAGATTAATATACAAAACAACACCACATCATTGTTGTAATGTGTATTTCTTTGATTACTAGCAAGTTCCATTCATTCATTCATTCATGCACTCCTGGATGAATTTATTCATCGGATGCCCATTCTGTGCCAGACACTGTTGTAGAAACTGGACAGACAGCAGTGAACAAAACAGACCAATATCCCCGCCCTTGAGGAAGTTACCTTCCCATGAGCATTTTCCTGTTTTGTCTGTGCTCTGGCAACCATGTGACTCAGTCACAGTAGGGGCCGGGCATTTGGGCAATTTCCATGTATTCGTTCAGCCCAGCACAGCAGGGGCTTCTCCGATACACCTTTCTGCAGGTGATAAAGTAAAGACTTCCTTGCCTTTACTTCCTTCCACCCCCATCGGCCCCACCCAGCTCTCTGGACCTCGAGTTCCTGCTCAGTCTGGCACTGGCCGCCCTTCCTGGGTAGATAGAAGGCAGGTAGAGCTGGGGGAAAAGATGGGCTGGCCAATGCCCAAGGGCTATGGTACCAGGGGCGCCATAGCTGTCCTGCCAATCGTCCCACGCCCACTCTGGAAGACCACCATTTATGCTACCTCAGAAACAGCAGCAAGTGGCAACATCCCTTCCAGATAAAAGCTGGATGGTGATGGGAAAAATGTCTGCTTGTAGGGCCACCAAAGGACTAGCCAGCCCAGGGTGGACACACATCTGTCCTACCTGGATGCAGATTGGAAGATCCTTAATCTCCTAGCCTAAGTAGATGCCCACTTTAATGTCCAGTTCTGAATCTGCCTGTCTTACAGCTGTGCTTTCTCCCCAGAAAATGAATTCAGAAAACATGGATGTGAAAACATTCAGAATATTCTCCGTAAGTGTGGTCGATCATTAGAGCCAGTAGGCTGGGTCTCACCCCACACTCTTACGTCTGTGCTGGGGGCGGTCAGGGGAGCAAGTGGCTTTCCTTGTGGGCTGCCTGCCAGAGAAGCTGGGTCTTCATAGTGTAGACTCACCAGCAGGTTTACTCCCCTGGGGTTCTTGGCTCCTTCAGTGTCTTGGTCATTTTTTTAAAATAAGAATTCACGTATTTCTTCTATGAAACCTAGAAAATAAATATATACAATAAGAAGGAAATAAAACATTATCAGAGATAGCCACTGTTGACATTTTGGTATATGTCCTTTAAAGGTTTGTGTAGATGGGGACTTCCCTGGTGGTTCAGTGGTTAAGACTTCGCCTTCCAATGCAGGGGATGCGGGTTTGATCCCCTGTCAGGGAGCTAAGATCCCACATGCCTTGCAGCCAAAAAAACCAAAACATGAAACAGAAACAATATTGTAACAAATTCAATAAAGGCTTTAAAAATGGTCCACATCAAAAAAATCTTAAAAAAAAAAGGTATGTGTGGATGCATGTAAGTATAGAAAGATAGATAGATAGATACATAGATAGATAGATAGATACATAGATAGATACATAGATAGATGATAGATAGATGTATGCAAAATGGGATCATTGCAGTGTACACATTAGGAAATATACTTCTTTTCCACTCAGCATTCTATTGAGTGGAAATAACTTTCCATGTCTCTGACCTCCTTCATCGATACTTTTCACAGCTGCATGGTACTCCACAAAATGGAAAACTACAGCATACTCACCAGTCCGTTCACAGTAACTTTTTAAGGTAAAGATACATGGCAGCTTTATACACAAAAGAAAGGCTGAATTAAAAGCCTTTTATTTAATTTTGTCCCAAATTTCTTAGGACCAAAAAATAAAAAAAGATGATAATGATGATCATTGGCTAATATACTTGTTCTTTGGAAGGTTCTAATTCTCACATTCAGTGATCTGGATCTGGAGAAGTGGGTGGCTTTGAAAATCTGTCACACTGTGTACCGATGCTATGAGTTCGCTAGTGGTCAGAGATCATTTTGGTCACCACAGAAAAAAGATGTTCACTCCTTCCTAAATCTTTTTGTTTAAACCAGTGCTTTGGTCTGATGCCCTCTCTGCTTCAGGGAACAGCATCTCTTGACCAGTAAAAAATCCTTTTGTGCTTTTAAAAAAGAACCTGACACTCCAACATGAACAAAGTGTTTTGTGTTTTGTCTCAATCTTGCCCCAAATGCACGCATGAAAAAGACCCAAGAATTTAGAATGAGTGAGAAGTAAAGTTTGGGCTTGTTTGGAAAAATACCTCTAAAAATAAAATATGAGTTTTTGAACAATAAAAGTATTGATAAAATCACACCTCTGAAGTAAAACACTCTAATCCACCCCACCGATGTTTCCTGTTTTGGTTAACACATTTAAATTGCCTTCTTCGCAATTTCCGCTGTAGCCCTCCCACCAACCTTCATGTCTGGATGGAGTGCCACACACACTGTCCAGTAATCTAGAGCTCCGGAGGTTCCAGAAGAGCCTGGAGTCATTGCCTGATGTGATGTCAACCTTGCTCAGCTATCAACCGTCTCAAGCAATTACCACCAGGAGCTGGACAGCAGGGAATTCAGCACAAACACAGGCCCAGGTGCTCACCAGTCTTCAGAAGAATTTTCAAAAAGTCTGGGAACCAGCCTATGCTCCGAGATTGGGCTCTAAGGGGTCTGCGGCAGGGGGCCCAGGCATTGGTTTGGTTCCTACTGGTTTAACTCCCCCCAGCAGGACTCTCGCTCTGTAATGTGATCCCTTTTCCGGGAGAAGAACGCTCTGCATCTGTGGTTGAGGGATTGTTTCTATGCTGTTGTTATTTACAAGTTATTTATAAGTTCCTACCTCTTGAGGTTCTCCCATTGGCGGGCCCTAGTCCCTTCAATCAAATGGAATATTTTGGTAAAGGCTAGCTTCCCCTTTCCAGGGCACGCAGGAACTCAGTGAATGGAGACCTCGTTGCAGTAACAATTTTAGTCAAGCTTTTCTCTAGCATGCTTGTCTCTTATCTCTACATGGCTTTTTATAATCTTTTATTTTGATGCCAACAGTACAATTACTGTATTACATTCACTAAAAGCGACTACACATCCTCTTTGGAAGTGGGCAGAGAAAAACTGCAGCTAAAGAAACATCTTTAAGTGTTCCCAAATAGATATAAATAACATAGTATGCTTATGTATTGTTGGTTTTTTCAGGGTAAAATAGGGGAAATATACTTGGTGTGGTTGATAGTTTCCAAACATGGCCACCATCAATTCATTCCTTCCTTTACGCACCGATTGAGATGTAGGATCTATTCCCCTCCCCAGCCTGGGGTGGTCCTGTGACTGCCTTGACCAAAGGACTCCTACAGAAGTGTGTTCTGGGACTTCCGAGTCCAGACCTTAAGTGGGCTGGTGGCTTCTGCTTACTTCCTTTTGGCCCTCAGCCTCCATGATACCAGAAGCTTGGGTCACATGGCACGTGGATGGGAACCAAGCACCCTGAGGATAGCTCAGCTGTGGTGCCAGTCAGCAGGCAGCACCGGCTGTCAGCTACATGAGGAGGGAGTCTTGGAGACTCCGGCTCAGCTGAGCCCCAGATAACTAGCCTCTTCTGCCAGGGCCTCGTGGAACAGAAAACCGGTCCAGTTGAGTCCAGTCAACCCACAGAATCATGAAAGATAATAAAATGCTGCTTTAAGGCAGTACATTTTGGGGTGGCAGCAATAGAAGAAAACAACAATAACAAAGAAAAGACTTGGTGCCGTGGCTTGCTCCAGGTTATGGCAATGGTGTTAATCAGGGTTCTCCAAAGAGACAGTAAGATGTATGTATGTATGCATATATGTAGGTAGATAGCTAGCTAGATGATAGATAAATAGATAGATAGATAGATAGACAGACAGACAGACAGATAGTCCAGAATCTACAGGGCATGTTGGCAGCCTGGAAATTCCAGCAGGAGTCAGTGTTGTAGTCTTGAGTCCAAAGGCTAAAACCTCAGGCAGAATTTCTATGTTGCAGTCTGAAGGCAGAATTCCTTCCTCTTTGGGGAACCTCAGTCTTTTCTCTTAAGGCCCTCAACTGATTGGATGAGGCCCACCCATGTTATGGAGGGTAATCTGCTCCGCCTTATTCAACGTATACTGATTTAAACATTAATCGCACCTAAAAAATACCTCCACAGCGACGTCTAGATGGTTTTTGACCAGACAAGGGGGTACCGTGGCCTCACCAAGTTGACACACAAAATTTGCCATCACAGCAGTGAAAGTTCCGTGAGATGCCCCGGCATTCAGGCCTGCACACAAGACCGTCACTCCTCTGTTATTGCTGCAAACGGCGAATGTGAGATGCCCAGGGCCAGCCGTGGGCCAGGCACCGTGGGAGAGCCTCGTTTCAGTCCCCTGAGTGGGGAAAGGATGGAGGATGCATCTCTTTCAGGTAAGCTCCTTGGTCCTCTTCAGTCGATGACTTTATACACCGCGGTCAGCGGTCTCCAGTTCCCTCTCTGCGTGACTTCAACCCTGAAAAGGGGGGAGAGGCTTTTGCTCACTTCTTCACCCAAAGATCTTAGAGCCCAGAATCTAAACTCACCCCTCAAAGGGAGACCAGATGGGAACTGGACCGGCCATTCATCGTAAAACGGTTCTTTGTACCAAATGGCCATTTTCACAATTCCCAGTTGCTAGTAATAGTGAGCTTCTAGAAGAGGATGCCCAATTTAGTTTTAAGGACATATGAATAAATAACTTTGCTTTCTTTTTAAGGACATCTGTACGGGGTTTGTAAAAATAGACAACTGATTAACTGCTCTCTCCTCTGGCCTGGCCCCTCTGCTTGTTCACGGCCCTCCCAACAGACTGGTCTTCTTAAAGCACAGATCTGATCATGTGATTCTCTTGCTTCAAATCCTTCCCTGGCTCCCTGCGGCTCATGGCAGTTTTCCAAAACGTGGTATATAACGCACCAGATGGCTTTAGGTGGCATAAGGGTGAATGTTTTTATTTTGATGGTTATATTTCTATTTTTCTGGTTATCTTCTATTTAGGACAAGTAAGATGGTCTTCCATTTTTGGTAGTAGGATAAAATTTATTTTTTAGTTGATTGGAAGAAGAATATTAGGTTGATAGTGATCTAGGTGGTGGCAAATGGCAGTAGTCATACAGATGGACTCAAAATGAATCTGGGGAGTGGCATGAGCCAGGGGGCCCAGGGGAATCTGCCTCCCGCCCTGCCTTCCTCTCTTCTCCTCTCTGTCGGGGACCTAGCCTTTTTACCTTCCACAATAGTAAAGAACCAACAACTCCCAGAACTATGCCAACCCACTGCCTGGAATGCTCTGCCCCCCATCCCATCATGGCCAACTGGAACACTCTTATTTATCTTTCAAAACCCAGTTTAGGAGTTGCCACTTTGGGAAGGCTTTTTCTGAATCCTCCCCTTCCCATGAGCCCTGGCAGAACTGACCCCACTGCTGACGGCCTAAAAATCATAACCTGTGGGAGAGGTCCTCAGAAGTTTGGGTGTATATAGCCCGGGAAGCTGTGGCTCTCAGGCTCTGAGGAAAAGACCCCTATGTCCTGGACTGTCAACTGACACTGATGCCCAAGGGCAAGTGCTACAACAGAGGAGCTTGGTTATTTCCTGCCATGAGCCCCAGGGTGGCTGCACCTTTTCTGAAGGGGCTCCCTCTCAACCAGTGTCCCGAACACAGGGCAAACATGACCCCTCATTTCCCTGACTCCCCTCCACAGCCCTGACTTATCCTCCCAAGAGAGTGAAGAGAGCCTGTGGGGTCTGTCCCCTGCCCTCTCCTCCCAGCCAGGGTCCCCCCTCCCCACTGTGTATCTCCCTAACAGCAGGGAAATCCTTTCTGCTCCCCCATCCCCAAATGGAATATCTACCCCTGCCTTTAATAAGCGCCCACATCAATCTCATTCTTTTCGCAGAGAGAAACCATCCTATTGTTATCACCAGCGAGTGTGGGTGATGGACGGGGGAAGGAGTTTGGACTAGGGCTGTGTCTTCCCCATGGCTTCTTTCTGTTTCAGTGGAGCAAGCTGGGGAGCGCTGGGCTTGATTCCCCTAAGTGGGATGGAGACAGGCTTCTGGTGGTTTCCAGTTCATGTACCCTGATGGGCAGCTGGTCTCAAATCTTCGTTCTGTTACTTACAGTTACACTATCTGGGATCAGGTACTTGGCTGCCTGTCTGTGAAATGGGCATATGGAATGGACGCTGGAAACTCCTCTGTATGCATGGCCTAGCTTTCTGTCTGGCTCGGCCCTTTCCCCCACTGCAGGGGTGGGACTGTCAATCAAGGGGGTGAGCCCATAACCCAACCGACCAATCAGAAAGCCCCGTGCCTGAGCTGCAGTGATTGGCCCTGGCATGGCTCAATAATTTGGGGATAACTGGTATGGACCCTGGGCCAGAGAAGGTCTCTTATTCTGAAATCAAGAAGTCAGGAGCAGGCAAGAAAGTGGTCCAGAGAATAAAGTCAGTACAGAGAAAAATGGAGTTGAAGAGAGAGAGGGAGAGAGGGAGGAAGGGAGAGAAGGAGAAGGAGGGAGAGATTTGAACTCTAGTTTTGAAAAGTATTGATGAAGGAGGTCAGGGACATGGAAAGCTATTTCCACTCAACAGAATGCTGAGTGGAAAAGAAGTATATTTCCTAATGTGTACACTGCAATGATCCCATAGTCGAATATCTGAGGCATCCCTTGACCTCCCCCTGCTTCAGTGTCCTTATTGGCAAACTGACGTACAGGACTGTTGCAGGATCAATAGCGGCTATTGTCTCTTTCTTCCTCAACACTATAAACTTCTTGAGAACAGAGATCATGTCTTATGAATCTCTGTTTCCCAGTACCTGAGAGCATATCTCACACATAGTGCTTATTAAATGTGTGGAGGATGAACAATATTTTCTAGATATTTTTAGATATAACCATTTATATGGCAGGCTGCCATGATTTGTTGCTACCAAATTCAGTGGACAAGTCTGTCTTCATCTGGTTTGACACAACTGACCACACCTCTTTTCTGACGCCCTTTATTCTCTTTGCTTCCAGAACACCACACACGCTTTGCTTTCCTCCTCCTGCACTGACTGTTCTTTCCTAGTCTTCTTGGCTGCATCTGTTGCCTCTCCTCTAAGGGCTGCCCTGTCCAGGGTTCATTTCTTACCCCTCTTTCTTCTCTATGCACAATGTCTCCCTGGGTGATCTCATCCACTCTCATGGCTTTATGTTTACAATCAGTGTGTTCATGACTCCTGAATTTCTATATGCATCCAGAGTCCATGCTCATATATTCCATGGTCTACTCTACTTCTATTTCAGCAGGCATTTCAAATTCAGATTTGTCCCAAACGAAGCACAAGATTTTCCCAAGTCTGATTTTACCTCACTCTTGTTTGTCTTGGCTTTTCAAATTTCTGAAGACAAAATCCTACGAGTCAGCCTTGGTTCTGCTCTGTATCCTCACTCTCCACATCTAGTTCTTCAACAAGTCTAGTTTGACTTTACCTCTGAAACAATTTCTGAGTGTCTCCACTTTTTTTTCATTCTTACTATCACCACTCAAGTCCAAGACACTATCGTCTCTTGCCTGGGCTACTGCAGTGGAGCCTAGACTGGTCCCTAAGCATCCTTTCTTTCTGTTTTTCTTTTTTTTTTTCTTTTCCATTATGGTTTATCACAGGCTATTGAATATAGTTCCTTGTGCTATACAGTAGGACCTTGTGGTTTATCCATACTATATATAATAGTTCGCATCTGCTACTCCCAAACCCCCAGCCCAACCCTCCCCCACCCTCCTTCCCCCTTGGCAACCACAAGTCTGTTCTCTATGTCTGTGAGTGTTTCTGTTTCATAGATAAGTTCATTTGTGTCATACTTTAGATCCTACATAGAAGTCATATCATATGGTATTTGTCTTTCTCTTTCTGACTTACTTTGCTTAGTATGATCATCTCTAGGTCTATCCAGGTTGCTGCAGATGGCATTATTTCAGTCCTTTTTATGGCCAGTAATATTCCATTGTATATATGTACCACATCTTCTTAATCCATTCATCTGTCGATGGACATTTAGATTGTTTCCTAGTCTTATAAACATCTCTTCTTGAAGGATCTGATCATATCTCTCCTTCTAAGCAAAACCCTCTCTTAGACTAAAGTCTGAACTCTTTACCATAGCCTAAAAGGTTCTATGTGAAGGGCCCCTGCCTGCCTCCTTGACTTCATGGACAAATGGGTTTATTTATAGGGAAACCTGGAGGATAAGGCCAGTGGGGAATAGTGACCCGGCAGTAGTGCGGAGCAATGAACGGGTGGTCATGGAGAGTGGTGGTGACCCAGCAGTCATGGTAGGGCAGCATGCTGAGCTGAGCAAAGCATGTGGGTCCTCTGGCCTGGGTTCAAATCCTTGCTCTGCCCTGTCCCACTGAGACCCGGGGCATGTGAGCTGCTGAGGCTCTCTGAGCTTCATCTGTAACATGGGGTGATACTGACCTGTGAAGTTTGCTGGAATGGTTCTCTGACATAGCATCCTTTTCAGCACAGGGACAGAAATGCGGTCAGTGGTCTCTTCCCCCTTCTCCCACAGATACAAAGTCCAGTGGTTCCCTGAGCATGCTGCAAAACAGAGGTGAGGTGCAGAGCTGATGAGGGGTTCTGTAAACCCAGGCCCGGGGGCGCTCTGCCCCTCCTCCCCACCGCACCATGGTGTGGTTAATTCTAGAAAAGGCTTTGTTGAAGCACAAGATTTTCTGATAAGAAGTAGACTGTTGCTTTAGATGGCTATGCCCAGATGGGGCCTCCTTAGTGACAAGACTTGACACGTTTGGGGTGCCAAGAACAGCCCTTAGATCTGGGCCCCTTCACAGCAGTTGGGTTGGGAGTTCTGCTCAGGGAAGCACAAAAGGGAAGGAGAGACTGAACATGATGTTGGAATCATTCTTTAGTGAGAGCAAGATCTCCCCCGGAGTGCAGAAAGAAAAATCTGAAGTTAGGAACTGACAAGAACAGAAAAGAAGCATATTTTATAGATTATTTAAGGGCAATTAAAATGAAGACTATGGGATTTTTTAAAAAACAAACAATTTAGGAGACAATAGTTAGTTCCGAGACTAATGTAGTTGTAGGGAACTCTAGTCTGTGGTCAGCTGTAGGTACTTTCCACACCCATGAACCACCACATGGACTTAACCCCAGCAGAGCTCAATTTCAGATTCTCTAAACCGAAGAGAAAAGCCCCGAGTTGGGTTAACTGACAGCCACATGCTAAAGACAACCCAGATCTGAAAACAAACAAAAAAAATGTGTGTGGAAACAACCACGTTCTGGTGGTTTCTAACGTAATTATTGTTTCTTTCTCACGGTGATTTGCATAATGTTGCAGAGGTGTTGTCAGGTAGGCTCCAACACCTCTGCAACATTAAGTGTGCAGATTTTGTGTGCACCTGTTTGCAGACCAGATAGAGTACAGTCTTATGAGAGTAAAGTCCTGCTACTTTCCACGGCCTTATTTTTTTTTTTAAAGCAGCTTCATTGCAGTATAATTGACATACAAAAAACTGCACATATTTAAAGTATACAAAATAAGTTTTCACATATGCATACATCCATGAAACCATCACAACAATCTGTATAGTAAACATCTCCATCACCCCCTGTACGTTTGTAATTTCTCCCAGACTTCCCTTCTCGTTCCCCTCCATCCCTATTTGTTTGTTTCATGTCACTGTAGGTTTTCATTTTCTATAGTTTTATATAAATGGAATATACAGTATGTAGTCTTTTTTTTTTGCCTGACTTCTTTCACTCAACATTATTTTTTTAAATTGATACTTATTTTTTATTGAAGTATTGTTGATTTACAACATTGTGTTTACTACTGCTGTACAGCAAAGTGATTCAGTTATACATATATACATTTTTTTAATATTCTTTTTTATTATGGTTTATCATAGAATATTGAATATAGTTCTCTGTGCTAAACCGTAGGACATTGTTGTTTATCCGTTCCATATGTAAAAGCTTACATCTGCTAATCTCAACCTCCCACTCCATCCTTCCCCCCACCCCCTCCCACCTGGCAACTACCAGTGTGTTCTCTGTGCCTGTGATTCTGTTTCTGTTTCATAGATAGGTTCATTTGTGTCATATTTTAGATTCCATTATTTCTTTCTTTTTTATGACTGAGTAATATTATATGGTATACATGTACCACATCTTCTTTATCCATTCATCTGTCAATGGACATTTAAGTTGTTTCCGTGTCTTGGCTATTGTGAATAGTGCTGCTATGAACATAGGGGTGCATGTATGTTTTTGAATTATAGTTTTGTCTGGATATATGCCCAGGAGTGGGATTGCTGGATCATATGGTAATTCTATTTTAGTTTTCTGAGGAACCTCCATACTGTTCTCCATAGTGGCTGCACCAACTTACAATCCCACCAACAGTGTAGGAGGGTTCCCTTTTCTCCACATGCCCTCCAGCACTTGTTATTTGTATCAACATAGTTATTTTTGAGATTTATCCATATTGTGTTTATCAATAAATCATTTCTTTCTTTTTTCTTTTTCTTTTCTTTTTTCTGAGACGTGGTCCATTGTACAGATGTACCACAATTTGTTTTTCCATTCATCTGTGGATGGACATTTTGGTTGTTGCCAGTTTGGTGCTATTACAAATAAAGCCTCTGTGAACATCTGTGTACTAGTCTTTGTGTAGACATCTGCTGCCTTTTCTCTTGGAATTGAATGTCTGCGACACGTGGTAAATGTTTAACTTTTTGAGAAGCTTTAAACTTCCGAAGTGGGTGTATCATTTTACATTCCCACCAGCAGCGTATCAGGATTAAGATCCTCCACATCTTCTCCAGCACTTGGTATGGTCAGTCTTTTTAACGTTAGCCATTCTGAAATATGTGTAATGGTATCATATTGTGATTTTAATTTGCATTTCCCTAATGACTAATGATGTTGAGCATGTTTTCATGTGCTCATTGCCATCCATATAACTTCTTTGGGAAAATGTCTGTTCAAATCTTTTGTCCATTTTATTTTTAATTGGGCTATTTTCTTACTATTGAGTTTTGAGAGTTCATTATATATTCTAGACATAAGTGCATTATCAGATATACACGTGGCAAAAATTTTCTCCCAATTTGTGATTTGTCTTTTCTTTCTCTTAATAGAGTCTCTCAAAGAGCACAAGTTTTTAATTTTGATAAAGTTCCACTTATCATTTATTTTTTATGGATTGTATATCTGGTGTTGTAGCTAAAAACTCTTTGCCTAACTCAAGATCACAAAGATTTTCTCCTATGTTTTTCATCTAGAGGTTTATAGTTTCAGATTTTACATTGAGATCTATAATCCATCTTAAATTATTTTTATATGATGCATGTTATGGACTCAAGTTGATTCTTCTGCACATGGGCATCCACTTGTTCCAGTGTCACTTGTTGAAAAGGCTGTCCTTTCTCCATTTAATGGCTTTTGCACCTTTGTCAAAAAGCAGCTGTCCGAGTGTGTGTGTGTGTGTGTGTTGTGTGTGTGTATTTTGGGTATATGGCACATAGAAATACAATAATATTTTATAGTGTCCTGTGTCCTGCAAGCTTGCTAAATTCACTTTTTAGTGCTTTATTTGTAGATTCTTGACAACTTCATACATACATAATTATGCCAACTGTGGCTCTTCACAGTCCATGCCTTTTATTTCTTTCTCTTGTCTTTTTGTGCTGCCTAGCACGTCCAGTACTATCTTGAAAAAGAGTAGTGAGAACAGACATCCTTGCCTTGTTCATGACATTAGGGTGAGAAGATTTCACCTTTCATCATGAAATATGATATCAACTGTAGGTTTTTCATAGCTGACCTTACACAGGATGGAAAGTACTTTTCTGTTCTTAGTTTTCTAAATTTTTAATCAGGAATGGGTGTTAAAATGGGCCAAGTTTTTTCTGCATCCTATAGAGATGATCAAATGATTTTTCTCTTGTAGTTAATACAGTGACTTGCATTGATTAGGGTCTGCATATCAAACCAACCTTGCATACCTGGGATAAACCCCATTTGACCATGATGTTATATCCTTTTTATATATTGTTGGATTAAATTTGCAAAATTTTCTTTAAAAATTGTTGCATTTTATTCATGAAAGTTACTTGTCTATGGTTTTCTTTGCCTGGCTTTGGAATCAGGGCAATGCTGGACTCATAAAATGAATTGGAAGTATTCACTTTGATTTTCTGAAAGAGTTTATGAGGATTGTTATTCCTTCTTTCCTAATGTTTTGTAGAGTTCACTTGTGAAGCCATCTCAGCCTGTAGTTTTCTTCATGAGTACACTTTAACTACAATTCAGTTTATTCCATAGATAGAGGGCAATTCATGTTATTCTTATATTTTAAGTGAGCTCTGATAATTTGTGTCTTTAAAGGAATTTGTCCATTTCATCTATGTTTTCTAATTTATAGGCTTAAAGTTGTTCATAATATTTTCTTATTATCCTTTTAATATCTGTAGAATCTGAGTGATGTCATCTTTATCATTCCTGATATTGAGTAATTTGTGTCTTAATACTTTTTTCCTGATCAGTCTGACAAGAGGTTTTTAAATTTTGTTGATCTGCTTAAAGTACTAGCTTTTGGTTTATTGACTTCTCTTTATTGTTTTTCTATTTCATAGATTTTTCACTTTGATCTTTATTATTTCCCTTTTAATTCTTACTTGGGTTTGATTTGCTCTTCTTTTTCTGCTTTTTTCAAGTGTGAGTTGAGGCCATTGACTCAAGATCTTTCCTTTATTCTGAAACAGATATGTAGTGCCATAAGTTTCCCTCTAAGCTTACTATAGTGGCATCTTGCAAATGTTGATATAGGGTGTTTTCATTTTCATTATGTGAAAATAATCTTTTTTTTACCTTTTGATTTATTATTTGACCAATGAGTTATTGAAAAATGAATTATTTAGTTTCCAAATATTTGGAAATTTTCCAGATACATTTCTGTTAATGATTTCTATTTTAATTGTAATTTTTTTTCAGAAAACATACTTTTAATAACTTGAATTTATTTAAAGTTAAGCATTGTTTTATGGCCCAGAATATATTACATCTTAGAAAATGTTCCAAGTGCCCTTGTAAAAAATGTGCATTCTGTTGTTTCTGGGTGAAGTATTCTATAAATGCCAAGTAGCTAAATTTTATTAATAGTATTGTTCAAGTCTTCTACATCCTTTCTGATTTTCTGTTTACTTGTCTATCAATTATTGAGAGAAAGGTATTGAAATCTGTAACTCTAAATGTGTATTTATCTATTTCTCCTTATAGTTTTGCCAATTTCTGCTTCAGTATTTTGAAGCTCTTTTATTAGATGCACATACATTTATTTAGGATTGTTATGTTCTCTTGCAAAATTGAGCCCTTTATCATTTTGAGATGTCCTTCTTTATCCCTGATGATATTCTTTGCTTGAAATCTACTTTTACATTTATATGGCCACTCAGATTTTTTTAATTAATGTTCACATTGTATATCTTTTCCCATCCTTTTTCTTTTAACCTATTTATACATTTCTTATAAGTAGCATGCAGTTGGAACTGCTATTTAAAAATATCCAATTTCACAAACTCTGCATTTTATTAGAGATATTTAGAGCATTTACATTAAATGTAATTATTGATATGATTAGGTTTAATCCTGTCATCTTGCTATTTTTTCCAAAAATTATCCCATCTGTTCTTTGCCCCCCACCCCCTTACCTTTTCTCTACCTTCTTTTGGATTAATTGGATATTTTTATGACTAAATTTTACCTCTTTTGTTGCCTTATTTGCTCTCTCTGTTGTGTTATATTAGTATTCCTTAGTGTTTATAGAATACATATTTAATTTATCAGGTCTACTTTCAGGTGATATTATACCCCTTCCCATGTAGTAAAAGAAGCTTACAACACGATACCTCCACTTCTCCCCTCCTGGCCTTGATTTTATTTTTGTCATTCACTTTACATGTACATATATTTATAAGCATCATTCTAATCATTATTATTTTTGTTCAAATAGTCAATTATGTTTATAGTCATGCTTACTTTTCTTTATTTCCTCCCGAGGTCCTGAGTCTTCTGTTATCATTTTCTTTCTGTTTAGAGCACTTCCTTCAGTCATTCTTTAAGGGTAGGTCTTCTGGTGACATATTCTCTTAGTTTTCCTTCATCTGAGAATGTCTTTATTTTACCTTTATTCCTAAAAAATAGTTTGACTTCCTGTTTCCAGTTCATCATATAAGGAGCTTGGAAGTCATCACTCTGTCCTAACATCAAGCAAAAGGCAGAGCAAACTGAAAAATCAACAACTCTTAGATTTTCAGAGAAATGAGATCACAAGGCAAACCACATCTCCCCAAATTGAAAAGACAGAGAAGCAAATAGTGAGAATCACTTCTTATGGGAGCAGATATTCCTGAGGGAGCAGAAACCTCTTCAGGAACCAGAGCCAGGGTAAGAAAACCTGAATTGCCGGAGGCTCAGTGCGGACAAGTCTTAGGGTCAAAAACTCCAGGGAGACCCATCATAGGGAGCCCACACACTTTTGTAAATATTATCTCCAGGAACTCAAAACAGGTTTTTACAGTGAACATCAGAGAAAAATTCCCTTGTTTTTCCATCGGGGGATGGAAAAGGAACTATTTTAAAATAAGTCAGAACATTCTGTTCTTAACAAGACCTGCCCTCAAGTGAAATTATTTTACCAGAGCCTAAACTATTAGGGTTTTATCAGAGCCTAACCAACCTGGGCGAAGGGAAATACCCAACTCCAGGCCACTCTAGCCATCCTGTCCCATGTAAGGTCGGGGGTGAGGAGGGGGAGAGAGACTGGGAAGCAGTTGTGAAGTTCACAGTTCAGAGGCACAGGATCACTAAAAGACTGAGACCTAATCACAGGACCATAGAATGCTCCCCTCCCCCTACACCTTACCTCTTACTACCACATTACTGAAGACCTATTTATCTCAACTTGTTTTATCTAGTATATCATGCCTGGCTATCAAGAAAAAATTACAAGGCATATTAAGAGGAAAAAAAACACCCCAAAGCCCACAGTTTGAAGAGACTGAGCAAGTATCAGAATTAGATTCAGATATGGCAAGAATAGTTTTGCTGGAAGTAGAATTCTTTTGAATTTTACAATTCTTTTTGAATTTTACAATTCTTTTGAATTTTACAAGTAAATTCTTAATTCTTTTCTATCAGTACTTGTAAAATGCTGTACCACTTCCTCCTGGCTTCCATGGTTTCAGATGAGAGATGGCTGTCATTTGAATAGTTTTATAAGCAATACCTTACTTCTCTTTAGCCTCTATCAAGACTTTTTTCTTTGTCTTTAATTTTCAGAAATTTAACTATAATTTGCCTTAGTGAGGATTTCTTTGGCTATATCCTGTTCAGGATTTGTTCCAGTTTTTGAATCTGTAGGCTTTGCCTTTTGTCAAATTTGGGAAATTTTTAGCCATTATTTATTTGAATAGTTTTTTCAGCTGCACACTTTTTCTCCTCTTTTCTGGGATGCTCATGGTACCAATGCTAGATCTTTTGTTATCATCCCACAGATCTCTCAGACTCTGTTCATTTCTTTTTTCAGCCTATTTCCTTTTCTATTACTAAGATTGGGTCGTTTCCAGTTATCCATCTTCAACCTCATTCATTCATTCCCTGTTGTCTCTGAACTACTATTGAGCCCATCCTTTGGGTTTTTATTTCAGTTATTGTATTTTTCAGTTTTATCATGTCCAACTGGTTATTTCTTTACTAGCTTATATTCCTTCACTTAGATTTTCTAGTTTTTTCTTTTGTTTCAAGAATGTTTTAAATTGCTCATTGCATAATTTTTATAATCGCTGCTTTAAAACGCTCTTCAGAATATTCCAACATCTGAGTCATCGTGGTGTAAGCATTGGTTGATTGTCTTTTCTCATTCAAGTGTGATTTTCCTGGTTCTTGGTGTGACAAGTGATTTTTTATTATATCCTGGTCATTTTGGCTACTATGTTGTGTGACTCTGGATTCTAGTTAACCTTCTTTTTTAGCAGGCAGTCACCCTGTTTAGGTATAGTGGTAGGTTGTGGTAGGGGTGGATGTTTAATTCCCCCCTCTCAGCCCAGCTGGTACCTTCCTGATAAAAATGGAGCATCTACTCACATCCTCTTGCTGACACTGAGGGGAGTGTAAGTTCAACCCCCTCTATGCCCTGTTGACACAGTGTCCCTCACACAACTTCATTCTACCTTGTTGCTGCCAGGTGGGGATGGAAGCTCAGCTTCTCTCTGAGCCCTGCTGACACCAGCTGTAGAAAAGCAGAGTTCCAACCAGCACCACCCCACACTGCCTCAGTCAGTCTTGTTGGTGCCAGGTTGGGGGAGGAGGTTCAGCTCCCTAATGGACCCTTCTAGTGCAACCCCAGCGGGGGACTTGGAGTGCCGCCTGCTTCTGCCATAAAGGGAGTGGACCATGAGCTCCCACTCAGCCTGACTGAATCCTCTGAGCAGGATCGGGGGGAGGGGGGAGGGGGCACAGGATTCCATTGGTGTTTGGCTTAAGTAGGGCAACTATGATCAAACAAGAGTTTCTATTGTTATGTCACCTTTTACTGGTTCTTTAGCTAGGGAAGCAGACTTTTTGTAGAGCTTTTTTGTCTGTGCCTGTTGACAGTTTTGGGTACCCCATCCAGGATGTGTAGAGGACAAAACAAACACACAAACACAAACTTTTCTAAGAAACCAAACAGGGAACCCACTGCTGTGCTGTTCCTCAAGTCCTGCGTCCCTTAGGTAGTTCACTTTATTCTTTCAGACCCTTTTCAGAGTCGTGTTTTGTTTACTATGTTGTGTTACATCCAGAGATTTTTAGTTGTAAGAGGGTAGGACCTGGGGGGAATGGGGCTACTCCACCTTGGCTGGGACTGGATGTCCTCGAGGATCTTTTAAAGACATTAAATAATAAGATAAAATTCCTATGTATTTACTCATGTATTTACCATTTCTAGTACTCTTTATTCCTTTGTGCAGGTCCATATTTCCATCTGATGTCATTTACCTTCTGCCTGAAAGACTTCCTTTAAACTTTCTTGCAGTGTGCATCTGTTTCTGAAGAATTCTTTCAGCTTTTGTATGTCTGCAAAAATCTTTATTTCTTCTGCATTTTTGAATGATATTTTTATTGGATATTAAGTTCTAGGTTGACAGGTTTTTTTTCCTTTGTGAATATTATAGGAGAGATGCTTATCCTATGAAATTATTCTGAGAGTAATGTGAAATTATTATGGGAAATCATGTGAAGTAAGCAATCACAGATATATAAAATAAGAAAACTTTACACCTAGGAACTAGAAGAAAATAAAACTTTTAACTATTTTTTCCTTTGTGTGGTGGGACTATTCATTATCAATTTTCTTTCTATTTTTCTAGGGTTTTATTTTACCCTCAAGATTTTCCGCAACATGTACAGCTTTTATGATGGAAATGGTTTTATTATATTAAAAAGCAATGAACAGATATGCTAGGACAGGCGACTAAATTAAATATGGTGAAAAGTCAGGGAAGTGAGGAGATTGACCGTGAAAAGTACAAGAGCACTTTTTTTGGGTGATGGGAAGGTTTTGTATCTTGATAGGGGTGTGAGTTACACAGACGTATCTATTTTTCAAAATTTTAATGTTAAGATTTCATGCATTTCACGGTATATAAATTTTACTTCAAAACGCAAAAGAACTGTATGCCTATAAATTAATTTGTTTGAGATGGGGGTGGAAGGCAGATGAAGGCAGAAAGTGGATAGTTATCGAAGGCAGTGATAGATACACCGGGGCCCATTAGACTCTCCTGCTTTCTTTGCATTACGTTTGAAATTTTCATGATAAAAAGTAAAGACAAATGCATAGTCCCTCTGATCTAGAGAGGATGCTGACCACTTTCTTCATTCCTAGGAGAAACAAAAACAAGGAGGAAATGAGAATAAATTGTAAGAGAGAAAGTATGTAGCTCAATTAGGAAGATATTTCATCACTAGGAAAACCTCTCATGCAAAGAGCGTCTTAGTACCTGATCATCTTTAACATTCAATCTTTATTGGTTTTAGTTACAAAAGTAATATAAACTCAATGTAAAATAATCATACATTAGAGAAAAGCAAAATTTAGAAAATGAGTTTCCTCTATCTTCACAGCCCCCGAGATCATGACTCTCAATGGTTTAGTAAGCCATTCAGATTTTTTCATGTATATGTGTATGTGTATGTGCCTGTGGTTGTGTGTGTGTGTGTGTGTGTGTGTGTGTGTGTGTGTGTTGATGGAACTGGTGTTATAGTATATCTATTATTCTGCTCCTTCCTCTTTTTTGCTTAAGCATTCTGCTTGGAGATCTTTATAAAACAGAATAAACAGCTGCTTAGAAGCAGAAGTTAAAACCAGATGAAAAGGAAGGTTCTTTCTCTTTGGAGTCCAAGAATGTGCCAATTTTATACACATTTTAAGCTCTGACATGATCTTAAATATGGATTTTTACCTAAATACATAATTTTACATGAGTAGTATGCTTTTTATCTAAGGACACACACACAGACACACACACACACACACACAGACACACACACACACACAAACCAACAAAGTGACAGCGGTGAAAACAACCCCAATAGTGAGATCCTAAGGTTCCATGGTGGTTGCAGGCAGCTGGGCTCTGTGGCTGGGGACCCTGCTTAGTGGAATGACTCAGCAAAGCAATGGCCTGGGAGCAGAGAGGAGGCTGACCAAGATTAATTGCTGTCAGGAGGAACATTCTTTTCAGCTGGCTAATCGCTCTCTTAAGATAATGAAAGTATTTTAGGTTCCTCTTTGTCCAGATGCAAATAAACGGGCAAGTTAAAGTCACTCCCAGTGCAAAAGAGAGCGTAGAACACACATAATGAAGATGAAATGGTTTCCCCCTAATTTTGCATACTTTCTTGTCTGCGCTTAAGTCTAAAAGATATTTGCCTTCACCAGATTTACATTCAGATTTGTTTCTCACTTTGTAGGTTGACCCTTCTCCGTTGCCCCACAGATTGTCAATTTCAAATATGATGCCCCTGATTTTGTAGCACTGGCCCTAAAGAATTTCAGGCAAGACCCAAGAATAAGAACCTACGTGTGGGGGTAGGGGAGTGATGAGGTGCCCCTCGTAGGATAGAACTCTGTCTTGGGGTTCTTTGTATCCTACAAGGCTTGGCTCTAAGGAGCCCACAGTATCTCCATACATGCTTTCTGGTTGATAAATTTTCTCCGTAGGGATTATTTAAGACGTGTTTTGATGTTTCTAAGAGCTAGCTGCTGTGACACATGGTGAGTTGAGATGGGACAATGTCAGATCCAGTTGCGGCCATGTTATCACACCCCCGTGCTTTGCATAAAGCCTCATGCGTTCACTTATTCATCCATCTATTTATTCAGCTGCCTCTTTCTACACAAAATTCTGACACTAGGCTTTGGGCTATGTGTGTGCCCTATGCACCTGGCCTAGTGTCTCCTTCAACTTGAGCCTGCTCTCTTAAGACATGATCATGAGTACATCTCAAAGCCATGCTCCACCCTTCTCCCACTGGAGGACCAGGATGCCTCCTCCTGTTCCTCCAAGCCCAGGCATTGTGACTGTCACTGCCCATGAGAACCTCAAAGCTCCCTGCCTGCCGCCCCTCACCCATCCCTTCTCCTTGGCCTCCTTCCTCACCGGTTCCTTGGAGCCTCTCCAGTGTGGAAACCGTCACTTCCTCAGGCTCCCCCTGGGGTCCTCATGGGCCCATGCCAGATTCGTTGAGAGACTGCCCATTTTAGAGCAAAAGCCTTCCCACACAGGCCTTGTGTGAGATCTCCAACCTTTCCCCAATTAAGGTCAGCTTATCACATCCCCAGACTTCTTAAGATCCCAAGAAAAAGCAGTATAGCAAAGGCCTGTCCTCGCTTCTGTGCCCAGCCTGCACCCTGCCTTGTCCAAACCAAAGCAAAAGCCAGCCCTGGGAGGTCGGGCTACCCTGCCTTTCTTGCCTGAAAGGCTTCTTCCCGCCCACCTGAAGAGGATTCTCAGTTGTCTTTTTTATCTCCACTTGGCAACCCTCAAATCTCTAAAAAAAAATGTTTGTTGTTATATCACATTATACCAAATTTGAAAAAGAAAAAATAATCCCCCATCGCTTCCACCCCCAGACACAACCACAGTTATCATTTTGGTGGATTGACTCAGATTCCACTTTGCTGTGAACGTTGTTTCACTCGCTTGTCATCCTTATATACACACACAGACTTGTGCCCTGTTATTGTCACAGGCACTTTTCCATGTTGCTACGTTGTTCTCACGGTCATCGTTTCAATACCTAACACAATATTAAAACGTTTGTCATGCACTATAATTTGAACACTTGATACATCTGTCAAAATGACAATTAACACTCTAATGAAACTTTCCTCCATATCTTGCTTTATTTTCTTTGGAGAGAGGGTCATGAACTCTTGCAAATCTTGACAGATAATGATAAATTGCTCTCTATGGGAGACTGTACAAATATATACTGTCAAGAGCAATGTGTGAAGATAGCAGTTTTACCATATCCTTCCCAACATTACAAATTGTCATTAAAATGTTAATTTTTGTTAGTGTATTAGACCAAAGCACAGTCCTTTATTGATATTTCAATTTGATGACTAATGTGAATGTTGACTGATTTTCCGTAGATTAGTTAAGTCACCGTGGCTCCAAGCCAGTTAAGTACCTGCAGTGTTTCCCTTTGGTTTCTATACCTTGGAAAGCTATTTTTCATAGAATTTTGGCAAGCTCATTACCTCTGGCCATTGACGCCAGGCACGCCATGCATCGCAGAGCTTTGGCAGACTTGTCACTTCTGACCACCGATGCCAGGAAGACCCAGCTTTGTGTTTACTTGGAAGTGGCTCTTCCCCCTCTCAGGAAGGACTAGGCAAGGGTCCTGTCCTGTCATGGTGAGTTAGGTGCCTGTCTCCCTTGGCTTGAGGAATTGGCCTGTGGCACTGGACTTGGGTACCAGGTGCCACCTCCTTCTTGGCTGCCCTCTTGGTGACACCTATACCTGAAGTGGCCAATGGCTACTGGTCTGGGAAAGTATTCCTGGACTGTTTGGTCACAGGTCAGTGACATCTAAGGAGTGGCCCAGCAGCGAAGCCCCTCAAGGACTGGTGGCCTCACCAGAGAAGGCTCTAAATCATATGGCCCCTCCAACTGCCACCACAGCACCATGCTTGTCCTCTCAGTGCCCGGAAGGCAAGCCAAGAGGGGGCCAGAGTCTCTCTAAGTCAAGCATAATGGGGCAAAAGGGGAGGTCTTGGCACATAAACTGCGCCCCTGCCTTGAGGCAAAGCCAAAAGCACTTCCTGTGTGCAATCAACAAATGTTTGTGGCACCTTTATGCTGTCCAAGCACCACTGACTACCTTCACAGCAGGACAGACCCTTCCAGAAGAACCACCTTCACTTGCCACGGCGGAAGCCTCCTTGAGCAGAGTCCTGGGGAGACAGAATGATGGAAATTACATCTTCCCAAGTAGGAGGAAGGCTGTACTTCCCCCGATTGCCTTGGTCCTCAGAAGTTTCTCAGCCAAGTTGTAGCACCCTTGGACTTTTGGGTTTCCCTGTAGGGGTCCCTATCTCTGCCTCCTGCACAATGTCAAGGTCTCCACTGAGACCTCATGAGCTGAGAAGCCTGAGATTTCACTCCTGTCTTTATCAAACACTTTTGAATGCCTACCATGAGCTAGACTCTGGAGAGATGAAGCTGAGTTAGACCAGGCCCACCCTCTAGAAATTCACAGACAATGAAGTCCCTCATCAGAGTAATGTGGGCTGCTATGGGCTGCCAGCTAGGCACAGGACACCTAGCAGGGGCGGGGTTCAGGCAAGTTGCCCAGAAGACATGGAGCCTACATTGAACTGGGGAGCTGGAGAGAGAAGATATTAAATTACAAAAGGCCCTGTGTGCTTGAAATGTCATCTCGAAAGCTCTGAGCCTCATAGTGTCAAGCCACGGGAGGTAGGGTATGGCTAACTTTGCATTAAGGAAAGATTCCTTTGGCAGCCGTGTTGGGTGTGGATTAGAAGATTGGAAGGCCAAGGGCAATGGTCTTACCCCAAGGAGGGAGTGATGACTGCTCGTGCCCAGCCTGCAGCAGTGGGATGGGGAGAACAAAGTGGCTTTCAGAGGCATGAAAGAGGAGACTCTGCCCAGCTTGGATTTGGTGGTGGTGGGAAAGGGAGCTTGCTGGCTTAGACAATGGACACATACTTGGGGGACAGAGAATGAGTTCACTTTGTAGGTGTTGAATTCTAGACACCGAGGAGACATCCAAGTGTTGTCCTGAGCTGCCCAGAGCATGGCCCAGGGCAATGACCTGAGACCCCATAGCAGCACAGCAGAGGTGGTTAAGTCCATGGGTGGGTGGGACCAACCAGGGTCTGCTTATAGAACAGGTGAGTCCTGAGGCCAGAGCTGGGCTCAATGACCTCTAAGAAGGCAACAAGAGAAAAGGACAGCGCAAAAGAGATTGAGAAGCCCTGGCCAGAGCAGTTGGACAAAAAAGAGTTTCTGGAAGGAGGTATCTACTATGTCAAATGTTACAAGGAGGTTAGGAAAGAAAAAGATCAGGAAGTGTCTACTGGTTGGAGAAACGGTGAGTATCAGTAGATGGTCCAGGAAACTTGGCTTTGAAAAGAAGTCAGGATGGAGAGGGGGATATGAGGTCATGAGAGAGGATGTGTCAAGGTGGGAGATTTCAGTGCATGTAGATGCATGGAGGGTTTCTTTCCATTGCAATGCGTAGACATACAGCACCTTTTCTCTCTTGCAAAGGAGGGGTCAGGTTTCTTTCACAACAGCTTCTGAAGCCTGCTTGGCTCTGGAAGGTGAATTTCTCCCATCTGTGTGTGGAAGCAGTTAAGTAGGATAGAGTGAGCGGTGTTCTATAAGAAAACACAACAGGAGTGATTGAAGAAGGACCAGAGAGAGGGAAGAAGCATGAACAGCAAAAAGGAGGGGCTGAAAAGGGGAGGACCCAGCGGCATGCCTGGAAGAAAAGGGGTGACGTTGGCAGAGCTGGGTTGACTGGCATCCCACTTGAAGTTACCTGCTTGGCCAGGTAACCTCAAACCTCAGTAAAAGTCGGTCATGCCCAAGTACTTTTTGAGAGTAGAGTTCAGAGGGCTTAATTAGGGATGGGGGTCTTAGATCAATGTGGGGAGAAGAGAAGAAGACAGCACTAAGAATCAGAGTGTGAATGAGGGGGAGAATCCAGCAGCAGAGGTTACAAGGTACCAGGTTAAAGGCTGGTGTGGCCACATCATATCCCAGCCCAATTCACTGACTGTAACACGAAGCAGGCTAGAAGGTATGGGAGCCCCGGGTACCTGATGCGTGGCTTCCAGAGGGGAAGACCCAGGAAAGACAGAGAGGTTGAAGAAATAGGTCAATTTGCCAAATAACCAATCACCATTTACCAAAGGCCAATTAATTGAAAACTAATTTGTTGAAAATCCATTTGCTGAAGAACCCATCTCCCTGGTGAGTGATCCCTGGAATTCCCCCAAAAGTTGTTTTGCTCAGTTACTTTAAAAATTATAGAAATTTGTGTGCTATGGTTTCTACAACACTGAAGATTTTCCTGTAGGTTTGGTTTGCTTTTTCACATATGTTCAGTAGTTTAGCTTGGTTTACAAGTTTTCAGGTGTATTTTCACCAGATATTTCCCTGTGGATTTCTCAGTCCATCTCTGGTAAATGTCAATCTTACATGGGTTTCCATATTTCAGAAGCAGGGCACTTCTTGAATGCCCATTATATATATATTTGGTGCCAGTGGATGGATTTTCCCTCAACTGCATTTACTGTCAACTCTAATTTAAAGACTTGTGCCTAATTTGGACTAAAGCTCCCACTTTGGGATTTTGCCATTGGGGAAGTTGTCATGGATATGTGAAAATTAACATGCAGAAGAAACATTTATTTGGCTGACTGCCAAACCACTTTGAAAAAAAAAAAAGAGAAGTTGCAAATTGGTGTAAAATTACGCTTGAAGGGCAAAACTATCTTTTCTGCAAACCAAAGGTTAAAATTTGTAAAAGGCTCATGCATTACCAAAACCTTTTCTAAGTAATTTTTGAGAAGTAGTCAGCTTTAGAAATGTGAATCACATACCCATAAATCCAATATAAAACAGTGGTGGAGAAACCAAAAATAAAACTTCTAAACTAGAGAAACACCAACAGCCAAAATGTTGAAAGGCATCATTAACGGCTTTTGAAACTTCCTGTGCAACACCTATTATGACACATTTTGTAAGTAATTAAGAGAAATACGTTTGGGGGGATTTGGCAGTCTGTGGAATTGGTCACTCGGCAAACTGATCTTTAATAAGTTGGCTTTTTGGTCACAGTGAGATTTGGCGTTTGGTAAATGGTCTTTCAGAAAATGGCTCTGTTTCTGCAGTCAAATGCTCTACCTGCGAACTCTACCCCCAAATGGCTCTGTTTCTCAAGAAGAGAGTGAGAAGGAGGCTGACGGAGAGACTTAGCTTGTTCTGAAAAGGGGGAGGGATGTGATCCCAAGACTTAGATTCTGCTGGAAAGGAGGGGAAGGAGGAAAGTAAGGTTATGCACAGAGATGGGCATGAGAAGAGTTAATTCCAGAGGCATGGAGAGTGGGTCCTTTTGCTGAAAGGGGTAAGAATATCTGAGGTCAGAGAGTCTGGGAGCAGGAGTGCCTGGGGCCTTGAAGAGAGGAAGCAGCTCGCTGGGCACAGGGAAGCTGGTCCAGCTGGGACCGAACCAGAGAAGCTCCGCCGCACACCTACCAGTGTGATTTCTTCAGCGGTCCTCCACATCCTGGGTGTGACCAGCTGGATTGCTTTTGGGGTTTGGGGTTTTCCTGGGCAGGTGCTATGGGAAGATAAGGGAGGAAGAGATTCAAGGATGATGGAGGGAAGGATTAGAAATGAGAAGCCCTAGAAGCCAAGATGGTCATGAACGCAGAAGCAGGGGAATGTGGCCGGGCGGAACCGGGGTCAAAGTGTGGTGCAGTGTCTACTGAGAGTGAAGCAGCTGGGGAAGTGGGGAGCGGGTGGGAAAACTGGAAACGGAGTTAAGACTCTGAGGTGGAACAGTGCTGGGGGCACAAGTGTCTCCTGTGGCCTTGGGGTCACTGGAGGGAGTGTGAGGTGGGGGAGGGACATTGGAGCTCAGATCGATCAGGGGACATGGGAGGCCATGGCATTGGCTGAGTCAGCCACAGACTCTGAAGTTGCCAGAGTGAGATGTGAGAGAATATTTAGTGCTGTTCTCAGGCCCAGCTCCAAGCGCTCCTCCTCACTTCTGCACACGCGCACACACCACCCTCACCACCGCCGGCTCTGCTGCTGCTTCCACCACCACCATTAACTCTTCTCCCACAGAGAAGAAAGGGCTTTTAAGCACTCCTCCTGGCCTCCCCCTCTCCCCATCCCTATGTCCTTCCTCCTTGTCCCTGCCTGGATGGCAATTAACACAGTCAGAACTCTGGAACCCGCCTCTGTTTCTGGGCAGACATGGCCATTCATCCATGAGAGAATAAAATTAATCTATTTCTGTCTTTGTGCTGCCCCGACTGTCTTTCCTCCCACTCCCAAGGGACGGCACTCCCACTGCCCATGCTCCTCAAGTTCCTTTCCATCCTTCACCCTCCCTGTCTGCCCCGGAGGCAGCATCAGCCCTCTGCTGGTGACGGTGCACCCCTGGGGAGCCTCTGACCTACATCAGCTCCTCATCCTCTTCTCGGAGCTCAGCCACAGCCTGGAGTGCAACAGTGACTCCTGGGGTTGTGGACTGGAAAGCCCTATTAAAATGCTAATATGGCATCTGGAAGGGGTAAAGTATTAAAACAGCACTGAACATTCAGTTCTGAGGCTTCCTCCTGCTTTGAGCAGTCTAGGGAATGCAACTCACAGGGCCGTGCATCACATAGTGAATGACATTTCTAACCTGTCCTACACCTGCCGTGATCCATACGAAGCTTCCCCTGCTCTCACGCTGAAGGCCAAGCACCACCCAGGGACCCCCAGGCCTCAGGGATCTGGCAGCTGCCACTGCCCAGTGTCATACAGAAATATAACAGGAAAATCTCAAATACTTAAAAACTAAACAACCTACTTCCAGATAATCCATGGTTCAAAGAGGAAGTCTCAAGGGAAACAGACACCGGACTGAATGAAAATGAAAATACGACACATCAACATTTGTGGGATTTTTAAAGCAACACTTAGAAGAAATTTTATACTGTTAATGCTTTCATTAGAAAAGAGGAAAATTTTCAAATCAGTAATCTAAACTATCACCTCAGGAAACTAGAAAAAGAAGAGCAAAAATAATCCCAAAGCAAGCAGAAAGAAGAAAATAAGAAGATATGAACAGAAAGCAATGAAAGTGAAAGCAAACAAAAAAACAAACAAACAAAAAAACAAAAAAAAAGAGAGAAAATTCATGAAACAAAAGCCAGTCCCTGAAAACATCAATAAAATTAACAAACCTCCAGTAAGACTGACCAAAAAAGGGAAAGAAGACACAAATTACCAATATCAGGAATGAAGCAGGAAAAATCACTACAGGTTCTGCAGACCTCAGAAGGTTAATAAGAAAATAGTATGATACCTAGGAATAAACCTACCTAAGGAGACAAGAGACCTGTATGCAGAAAAGTATAAGACACTGATGAAAGAAATTAAAGATAATACAAACAGATGGAGAGATATACCATGTTCTTGGACTGGAAGAATCAACATTGTGAAAATGATTATACTACCCAAAGCAATCTACAGATTCAATGCAATCCCTATCAAACGACCAATGGCATTTTTCACAGAACTAGAACAAAAAATTTCACAATTTGTATGGAAACACAAAAGACCCCGAATAGCCAAAGCAATCTTGAGAAAGAAAAACGGAGCTGGAGGAATCAGGCTCCCTGACTTCAGACTATACTACAAAGCTACAGTAATCAAGACAGTATGGTACTGTCACAAAAACAGAAATATAGATCAATGGAACAGGATAGAAAGCCCAGAGACAAACCCACGCACATATGGTCACCTTATTTTTGATAAAGGAGGCAAGAATATACAATGGAGAAAAGACAGCCTCTTCAATAAGTGGTACTGGGAAAACTGGACAGCTACATGTAAAAGAATGAAATTTGGACACTCCCTAACACCATACACAAAAATAAACTCAAAATGGATTAAACACCTAAATATAAGCCCAGACACTATAAAACTCTTAGAGGAAAACATAGGCAGAACACTCTATGACATAAATCACAGCAAGATCCTTTTTGACCCACCTCCTAGAGAAATGGAAATAAAAACAAAAATAAACAAATGGGACCTAATGAAACTTAAAAGCTTTTGCACAGCAAAGGAAACCATAAACAAGACAAAAAGACAACCCTCAGAATGGGAGAAAATATTTACAAATGAAGCAACCGACAAAGGATTAATCTCCAAAATTTACAAGCAGCTCATGCAGCTCAATACCAAAAAAACAAACAACCCAATCCAAAAATAGGCAGAAGACCTAAATAGACATTTCTCCAAAGAAGATATACAGCTTGCCAGATAACACATGAAAGGATGCTCAACATCACTAATCATTAGAGAAATGCAAATCAAAACTACAATGAGGTATCACCTCACACCAGTCAGAATGGCCATCATCAAAAAATCTACAAACAATAAATGCTGGAGAGGGTGTGGAGAAAAGGGAACCCTCTTGCACTGTTAGTGGGAATGTAAATTTATACAGCCACTATGGAGAACAGTATGGACGTTCCTTAAAAAACTAAAAATAGAACTACCATACGACCCAGCAATCCCACTACTGGGCATATACCCTGAGAAAACCATAATTCAAAAAGAGTCATGTACCACAATGTTCACTGCAGCTCTATTTACAATAGCCAGGACATGAAAGCAACCTAAGTGTCTGTCGATAAAAATGGATAAAGAAGATGTGGCACATATGTACAATGGAATATTACTCAGCCATAAAAAGAAACGAAATTGAGTTATTTGTAGTGAGGTGGATGGACCTAGAATCTGTCATACAGAGTGAAGTAAGTCAGAAGAGAAAAACAAATACCGTATGCTAACACATATATATGGGATCTAAAAAAAAAAAATGGTTCTGAAGAACCTCGGGGCAGGACAGGAATAAAGACACAGATGTAGAGAATGGACTTGAGGATACGGGGAGGGGGAGGCGTAAGCTGGGACAAAGTGAGAGAGTGGCATGGACTTGTATATACTACCAAATGTAAAATAAATAGCTAGTGGGAAGCAGCCGCATAGCACAGGGAGATCAGCTTGGTGCTTTGTGACCACCTAGAGGCGTGGGATAGGGAGGGTGGGAGGGAGACGCAAGAGGGAGGAGATATGGGGATATATGTGTATGTATAGCTGATTCACTTTGTTGTAAAGCAGAAACTAACACACCATTGTAAAGCAATTATACTCCAATAAAGATGTTAAAAAAAAAAGAAAATAGTATGAATAACTCTACATATATACATTTGGCAACTTACATTAAATTTAAGCTTAAAAAGCACAAGCTACCACAACTCATCAATATGAAATAGATAATATAAACAGCTTTATAACTGTTAAGGAAATTCAATTCATTATTTTAAAACTGGGCTTGACACTTAAAGCACATTCCATAAAATGAAAATTGATAAATTGGACTTTACAAAAATTAAAAACATTTGTTGGTGAAATACCCTGTTAAAAGGATGAAGATACATGCTGTATATTACAAGGCAATATTTTCAAATAATTCCAATAGTCAATATTCAATAAAGGACTCATATCTAGAATTTATAAAGACCTGTCAAATCTCAACAATAAAAAAATAAACAATCCTATTAGAAATTGGGTCAAAGAACTGGAGAGATATTTCATCAAAGAGGAGATATGGATGGAAAATAAGCACGTCAAAAGATCTTCAACTTCACTAGCCATGGGGGAGATGCAAATTAAGACCACCATCAGATATCACTACATATCTATCGGAACAGCTAAAATAAAATTTAAAATAGTGACAATATCAAATGCTGGCCCAGATGGTAAGAAAACAGATATCCTACATTGCTGGTGAGAATATAAAATGGTACAGCCACTCTGGAAAATAGTTGAGAAGTTTCTTAACAAACTAAGCATACACTTTTTATATGACATAGCCATTATACTCCTGGACATTTATGCCAGGTAACTAGAAACTTCAGTGCACGCAAAACTTGTACATGATTCGTTATGGCAGTTTTACATGTAATAACCAAAACCTGTGAACAACCTAAATGTCTTACAGTATAAGAATGATTAGACAAAATGATACATCCATACCATAGAAAACTACTCAGTAATAGAAAGGAACAAACTCTTGATACATGCAACAACTTGAATAGATCTTAAGGGTGTTATATTGAGTAAAAAAAGCGAATCTCAAAAGATCACATATTGCATGATTCCATTTATACAAAATTATAGTGAAGGAGAGACTAACAATTGCCGGGGGAGTAGTGGGTGTAACTATAAAGGGTAGCACGAGGGAGTACTTTGTAGTGAGGGAATAGTTCTGTATCTTGATTGCAGTGGTGGTTATAGGAATCTACATCTGTGATAAAAGGTATAGAATCACATACACACACACACACATGCACACACACATTTTACTCATGTCAATTTCCTGGTTTTCTTATTATACTGTAGTTAGGTAAGATGTTAACCACGGGGGGAAACTATGGAGAAGAGTACATGAGAACTTATCTTTACAACTTCGTATGAATTTATAATTATTTTAAAATAAGAAGGTTTTTTTTGTTTGGTTGGTTTTTGTTTGTTTGTTTTTATATTGTTCCATTGCTTTCTGGCCTACATGGTTTCTGATGAGAAATTTGCAGTCCTTTAAATAATTGCTCCTCTATAAACAACAGGTCATTTTTTTGCTGGCTGCTTTCAAGATGTTTCCTTTGTTCCTAGTTTTCAGTGGTTTAATTATGATGTGTCTAGTGTTGATTTGTTTGAGTTTATCCTATTTAGAATTCTCTGAGCTTCTTGAATCTACAAGTTTGTCTTTTGCCAGAGTTGGAAAGTGTCCCACCATTATTTCTCCACATGTTTTTTTCAGCTCCCCTCTATTTATCTTCTCTTTCTGGGACTTTGATAATACAAAGATTGTCATCATTTTCTATCATCATGAGTCTTCCTTCTGAGAGACATCTTTACTTTCCTAGAATTCTCATCTTTGGGCCAAGTCTGCATTGTTCATCTCCAAGCTGGAGTAACTCCCATACACTCGCCTTCTTTGCATTCACTCTTGGGTTCCCAAACCTAGCTGGCAAGTGGTCAGAATGAGGTTTCCTTCACAATCTAACAAGAACATCATAATCCGTGGATTTCTTTAATCTTGCTCTTTTTTTTCAAGTTGAAGCTAACCTATTGAAATTCTTCTGTCAGGACAAATAATTTCTCAGCCACCACATCTAAGAGTCTCTCTACATTAGTCAACCCTGTTGCTCTTTTACTGAAGTGCTCTTCCTGGATTTTTTTGTCCTCTTACACTCCTTCTCTGAGCCTTTCATTCTCCTTCCCTCCTCCACTGACTCCTCATTCCTTTTGTCTTTTTTTTTTTTTTTAAGTTTGTATTGAGGTATAACATGCATACAGCAAAGAGCGTAATTCTTAAAGGTAGAGCTTGATGGACTTTTACACACATACCTGTGTATTTGTGACCACCACCCTGAATGAGACAGAGGACACTTTCAGAAGCTCCCTCATATTCCTTACCAGTCAATCCATCATCCTCCCCTGCTCTTCAGTAATCACTACTCTGACTTTTATCAGCATGGATTGCTTAGCCTGTTCTAGAACTTTATATAAGTGGAACCATATAGTATATGCTCTTTAGTCTGGTTTCTTTCACATGTGATGTCTGGTAGAGTCATCCATGTTTTTGTGTCCATCTGTAGGTCATTCATTTTTGTTGGTAGGCAGTATTTCATTGTGGGAAAATGCCATGATTTGTTGATCCATTCCACTCCTGATGAACATTTGGGCTTTTTCCCCTTAGGTGTTGTAAATTCAGCACCCGTCAGTATTTTGTCTTCATTTTTCTTCAAGACATCTCACTCCTCTTTAAAATGACCCAGAACAATAGGCGTTCAGCCTTCCATGGAACCTGCCCTTTCCCAGGGCTAGAGCAGCAGCTGAATCACTTTCTGACATCAACTTATCTGAAGTCAAGTTATCAGTCAAAACACACAAAGAGGGGAAGTGGAAGTCAGCATGAAGCAGTGTGTGATCAAGCAATTGCAGACTTTAGGAGGCATGAGGGAGAGTTTCACGGCCTGTCTCAGAGCTGTAAGTTTCTGTGGACCAGAGTCCTTGGCCAGGGGGTGCAGGCAGCGGCAGACATCTCCTCGCTGGTGCTCCCTGGAGCCCGGCAAGTCTCTAAGCTGGGGTTGGGCTCCCTGGCCTTCTGCCTGGTGCCTTGAGGCAACCAAAATGAGAGCCCGAGAGAGCCAAGAGCCACAAGGTTGTTTTTGTAAGACTTACAGGGATTATGTCATCCATCTAGCCCTGTTTGCCCGAAGGAAGAACCTCAGGTCTCCTCCCTCAGGACCCTCAGAAGCACCTTCCCAGGAGAGGAGTAGGGGAAAGAGAAGAGAAAGTGGAGCCACTGGACAGGCCTGGGGCAGCTGGGGATGGACCTTGGACAATAGTTGACAGGCAGCTGCAAAGGGGACTCCAGATGGGTAACCTGAGTGATGTTTGTTTGTGAATGCATTAGGGCCACAAAGCTGAATGTTTATGTGAATATAATCAAAGAAAGGGGGAAAGATTTGGGAGAGAGACACCCGAGAAAACCCCAAGAAAGCCACAAGACCTAGATGAGAACTGCCCATCTGATAATGACTGGGTGTGCTGTGGGGTTAGTGTTTATTCCAGACAAAGCCAGTGCTTTCCTGAGATCTGGTGACAATTTGGGGCACATATATTTAGGGGGAAGGGCAAGCCCTGGGCAGAGGCTTTGAGTAAGAGACCCGGGTTGAGCCTCAGCCTGGTGGTCCTCTGCTCTCTAGCCTCGGGCAGCCCTCTGTCCCCTGGGCCTGCAGAGTCTCTGCCTGTGGATGGCAAGTGGACCAGTCTACCTCCGTTGGCCCTTCTGGGCTTAAGAGGTCCAGCCCTCAGGTCCAAACTTGCTAAGGCACTGGTCACCCACCTTCACAGTGACCTTGTCAGCACACACTGAGCCACGCCCCATTGCTTCTGAGATATACTCAAACCTACGGCCAGGTTTGCTTTGGTTTCTAAACTCTGACTGCGGAAAAGAAAGTCACTTTAGAGTCAAATCCTCATAAAACTTCTCACATTAGCGGGCATCGATTTGCTTGATGATTTTGCAGTTTATTTTGAAGCACAAATTCATATCTGGGAAAGAACCGTTGACTCCAACATCCTCAGAGAAGGTTAGTTTGAGATGCTGATAGGGTCGCTAAGAGCAGGCAAAGAAATGTAACACCCTGCCTGGCAATGCCAGGGGTTGAAACAACCACCACAAACCTAAGGGATGCAGGCAAAACTCAATCATCTTCATGTTCTGTCAATGGCTGTGCGACTTGCCCTTCTTGGGGTGCATCCTTCAGGCTCTGAGTCACTGCATTGAAATGCTGCAGTGTTTGTGAACATACTGTGCCACAATCAGAAAGGGATCTGGTGATGACAGAGATACTGGTGCTGTGAAGAATGTGAAGATGGAAAAAAGCACCATTTCCAAACTCATGTCTTATTTTAAATATGAACATGTCCCTCCATCACCAGTTAAATAGATATTTAACTATTCTATCTACATTCCTAAATGCTGATCAAAACATTGCTTACAGAACTTCTGATTGAGAAAGTTCATCTACAGAGTTCATCTTAAAATCAGTATATGCTGTCCCTCTAATCTAGAAGAACATGCACAAAAGATATAATTAGACCCAACCTGTAAATCCCCTGAATGAGCTGCTATCCAGGAAGAAGATCACCACACACAAGATCAACAGAGCCCAGCCCGCCCCTTGACCCAGGCCTCGGTGCCCCAGACTTCAGTGTAGACCCCTGTCCTGTCATCAGCTGCCTTGAAGGGGTCTTATAATCATGTCCTTAAAGTCTCTGTGCCCCTTGCTGTGTGAGAGATTCAGATGACTTGATGACCAGTTCATGACCACCTGGTTGCAAGGTGGGCTTTTAGATTCCAAACAGGGACCACGGGGCCAGAGTGCAGGTGTGTGTATGTGTGTGTGTTGTGACAACAAGGAATGGCAAATCCACATTTGGGTTCTTTCCTTTCCTCTTCTCTCTCCTTCCTCACTGGTTACTTCCATCCATCAAGAGCTTCAAGCCCTTGTGCATAGAGGGTGTTCAAATGGGTGAGGGCCCGGCTTGGTCTCTGCCCTGGGGAACAGCTGCCTCTGACATTCAGAAACCCACGGCTCAAGGACAGAGTTTGCTCTCCAGCTATTTCTTCATCATCACCCATTTGTCCCTCAAATTTGACTAACTCTTCATTTTGTGGGGGGAGGGGCTGATATTCTGGTTGGAAGGGAAGAAGGGGGACAGGATTGTGAGGAAGGTTGTTCTCTATTTTCAAAATAAAGAACTTTAGCCTCTTCACTTCCCCAAATGAGGCTTTCCCTGCAGGCACATTTTTTGGTTCAGCGGCTGCCCAAGAAGCACAGTGAGGGTCATCTCCAATCACATCTCTCTGTTCTCTGAGATCTGGCTTCCCAGAGAGTTGGAATGGCCATCTGAAAAGGAGCCTGTTGGAGAAGTGAAGTTCTACTGTAACACATTGCAAGGAACTTTCCTGATTCTTTCCTCTTCTGAGATAGGCTCCCATTAGTAATTAGTGGAAATAAGCAGGTTGTCAACAGGGCACGGCCAGGAGGGTGGCGTGTAGCGGAAGGTAGCCTGGGGTAGACCATCGATGAGATGCAGAAATTAACCCAGGAGTCCAACAAGACAATAGGATCTGATAGGATCTGAGGATTTCTCCTCCAAGTGCTCCTGGCTGTGCTGGAGCTCTCTCATCCCTTTGGGTCTTACACGCTCAGAGTTGAGAGAGTCTAACTCAAGACTTAGATTTTTGGTCCATCAGAGATGCATAGCAACCCCAACTGCAGAAGGCAGGGGGGAAAAACTACATTACAAGTCATGACAAGTTCTCTGGAAACATATCCCAGATGCTTGCTTCTATAAAGAAATACTCCTCTCTCAGATCAGGGCTCTTTTGAGTGCACCCCAAGACTGGCCGGGGTGGGTCCTCCGTGCCTTTCTATCTATGTCGGGGTCTAGATGCCTGTGCCCACTGCGAGGCACTCCCCTTCCCACTGCCGAGAGACTGTTGACAGCAGGCCAGCGCACCCTTTCTGAGGCCAAAACTGAAACAATAACAGCAGCAACGTAAAACCCCCTTTCTGAACCACAACTCTGCCTTGGAGTGTAATTTTTGAGAATATACTTCTCCATTCCTTGAATGGTTACCTTTGTCTTGATGGCCCTGTTATTTATGTGCTCTGAGAACTCTCTGGAAATCCCTTTTCCAAGAAATGCGCAAGCTCTTCAGGGACCATGTTTACCGAATCTCTTGTCTCAGTCATATCTGAATGGGACTGCAGGTCAGACGCTGCCAGCACAATCAGGGTTTCTGACAAGCCTCAAGGGCCCATGTGTCTTGTCACCACACTCCAGCCACGTAGACTAACTACGTCTCACATCCAAACCTCGAAGCTTAGCCCAACTTACTCCCTGACATTTTCTCGCCTTGTGGTCTCAGAACGGAGTTTCCACCCAGCCGCTGAGATCTGGGGATTAGAGAGAAGGGAGCTGGATCAAGTCCTCTGCCCAGGACACCTGCAGGTGGAGACCCTTTTCTTTCAGACCCACCCCTGGAGCTACAACACAGGACCTCTGAGTCACCAAACAGGCCCCTTGTGAGGTAGAGAAATAAAACAAAACAGAACAGAAAAGTATCCTCAGGCCCATTGGAGGAAATGGCTGTCATCATGCGGTTGTGGTCTGAGGTAGCGTCCCAGCCCAGGGGCCAGTCTTGTGGTACAGTGGAAAAAAAGGGAGGGGGGCTCTAGGGCCACAATGACTGTATCCTGGCTCCATTAGTCATGAGCAGAGATCATATGCTCACTGAGTCTGTTTCTTCAACTGCAAAATGGGTTGTTGAAAGGATGGAGATAACCTATGACCACATATTATGGGGTCAATATGGGGTTGTAGCAGCTATTGGCAACGATATCATTGTGATCACCGTTATTGTTATCATTGTCATTGCTGGTAAGCCTTAAAGATCTTTGGAAAATAGCTCCTAGGCTATAAACTATAATTTCCAACTAAAATCCTTCCTGGGCCAGAGTAATGTGAGGTCTAAATTTTTCAAGCACTGGGTCTGACTATAGAGATTTTTTAATGCTGCACATCATTGTCAGCAAAGATTATAGGTTCTTCCCCAGTGTGTGATGCATGTATGTATGCAAACAAGGCCTCCTGTGGACAACAGAACCAATCTTCTCCTGCAGCTCCTGCTAACTTCTCATCAGAAACAACAGAGACCAGGAGACAGTGAAACAACATCCTTAAACTGCTCTAAGAAGTAAATTGTCAGCCCAGAATTCTATATACAGTGAAAATATCCTTCAAGAATAAATACAAAATAAAGACAATTCAGATAACTAAGAAAATTCATCATCAGGAGACCTGTACAATAAGAAAAACGAAAGTTCTTCAGACTGAAAAGAAATTATACCACTGGAAATGGTGAATTTCAGGATAAGTATAAAAGACTATTTTTTCACTTAATTTATTTAAACTATATATGATTGTTTAAAGAAAAATCTGTAATGCTGTCTTGTGGGGTTTATAATTATGTAGATGTAATGCATATGAAAATTATAGTGTAAAGAATGATTGGGGGTAAATGGATCTATACGATTGTAAGGTTTCTACAGTTTATGTAAAGTGGCACAACCTTAACTCTCACAGATTGTAAAAGGAAAGGAAATACATTGTAATCTATAGGCAATCAACAAAAAATGCAAAAAAATATAGCTAAAAAGTCAATACATAAATTAAGAAGTAATTATAAAATCTATTAAAATAATTTTAAAAGAAATTAGGAAAAGAGGAACAGAGGAGCAGAAATTAGAGGCTGCAAACATAAAACAAATAGTAAAATGGAAGACCTATCTCCAAATATATCAATAATTACATTGAATGCTAATGGACTAAAAACTCCAATGAAAAGCAAAGATTGTCAGAATGGATAAAAACACTTTCTGTAAGAGACCCACTTTAAACAGAAAGAAACAGATATGTTGAGAGAATGAATGGAAAAAAATACCATGAGAATAGTAAGCATAAGAATGCTGGGGTGGCTGTATCAATATCAGATGAAGTTAACTTCATGATAAAGAGTGCTACCAGGTGTGGAAAGGGACATGTCCTAATGATAAGCATCAATTCAACAGGAAGATATTACAATGATAAATGTACGTGGGCCTAATAACAGAGCTTTAAAATACACAAAGCAAAAATGGCAGAGTTAAAAGGAGAAGTAGACAATACCACAATCATAGTTAGAAATGTTAACACCTCTCCTCAGTCATTGATAGAAAAACTAGGCCTAAAATCAGTAAAGACATAGACTATCTGTACAAAACCATCACCACCTTGACTTATTAATAATTATAGAACACTACACCCAACAAGTGAAGAATACACATTCTTTCCAGATACATGTGGAGCTTTTGTCACGATAAAACATATGTTAGGCCATAAAATGTCTTGATAAGTTGAAAAGGATGGAAATCCTACAGAGTATTTTCTCTGTCCAAAGTGGAATTAAATTAGAAATCAATAACAATAAGAAATCTAGGATGACCCTAGATATTTGGAAATCAAATGACACACTTCTAAATAACCCCAAAGAAGAAATCATAAGGAAAATTAGAAAAACTTTTGAACAGAATAATAATGAAAATACAACATAGTAATATTCATGAGCCGTAGTTGAAGCAATGTTAAGAGGGAAATTTATAGTTTTACATGCTTACATTAGAAAAGAAGAAAGGTCTAAAATCACTGCCTTCAGGTTCGAATTTTAGTCTTAAAAAAAATGGGTAAAGAAAGAAAGAAGAAAAAAGTAAACCCAAAGTAAGTAGGAGTAAAGAAATAATAAATATAAGAACAGAAATAGATGACATAAAAACAAAGAATAGAGAAAATTAACAAAACCAAAAGTTGGTTCTCTAGAAAAGATCAACTCTAGTTAGACTAATCAAGAAAAGGAGAGAGAATGCAAATTATCAATATTAGAATAAAAGAGGGGTCAACACTGAAAATGCTACAGATATTTAAAGAATGGAAAAAAATATTTAAAAAACCTTTACACCAACAAATTTGACAACTTAGATGAAATGGACAAATTCCTTGAAAAATGCAACTTTCCATACTCACGTTTGATAAAATAAAAATCTAAATAACTCTACATCTATTTAGGAAATTGAATTTATTATAAAAAAATGTTCCCCAAAGAAAACTTTGCTAAAAATAGTTTCATTAAGTCTAACATTTAAGACAGAAATAATGCAAATCTTTCATAAACTCTCTCAGAGAACAAACGAGGCAAGAATACTTCTGAACTTATTTTATGAGATCAGCATAATTCTAATATAAAACCTGACAAAGACATTAGAAAAAAGTAAAAGGGACACAAGTGCAAAAATTTCAAACAAAATATTAGCAAGTTGAACTAGTTATACATAAAAAGGATAATACATCATACTTAAGTAAGCTTCATACCAGAAATGTGAGTTTGAGTTAATATTAGAAAAATTGATCAATATAATTTAACCAGTTAACAGAATGATGGAGAAAATTATATAATTATTTCAATAGATACAGAAAAAGAATTCAACACTCATTCATAATAAAAACTCTTGGAAAATAAACAATAAAAGAGAACTTCCTCAATCTGATAAAAAAATTTATGAAAAACCTACAGCTAACATCATACTTAATGGTGAAATATTGGGTGTTTTCCCCCCAATATCAGGAACAAGACAAGGGTATCTACTTCCACTAATTCCTTTCAACGTTTGAACCGAAGTCTTGACTATTGCAATAATGCAGGCACAAGAAGTAAAGGCATTAAGATTGGAAAAGAATTATAACTAACCCTACACATGACATGATTGTTTATGTAGAAAATCCTATGAAATCTACAAAACAATTACTAGAACTAATACATCAATTGAACAAGGTTGTAGGATGCAAGGTTAATATTAAAATATCAATTGTATTTTTATATACTAGCAGCAAAAATTGGGGAAAAAAACTTGAAAAACAATTCCATTAATGCCATCAAAGAATATAAAAGACTCAGGAATAAATTTAACAAAAGATGGGCAAGATCTCTATTGAAGACTACAGAACATTACTGAGAGAAATGAAGGAAGACCCAAATAAATGGAGAGATACATCCATGCTCTCAGATTGGAATCAAGTTGTGAAGATGTTTCAGTTCTCTAAAAATTGATCTATAGGATCACTGCAATCTCAACCAATTTACAAATTGATTCTAAAGTTTGTATAGACATGCAAAGAATACCTAAAATAATCTTGAAATAGAAGAACAAATCTGGAGTGCTCAAACTCTGACCTGAAAGCATAAAACCACAGTACAAGACAGTGTGGTACTGGCAGAAGGATTGACGAATAGATAAATAGATCTGAATAGAGAGCCAGGAAACAGGTCTTTACTTAGAGTCATTTGGTTTTTGATAAGATGCCAAAGCAATTCAATGGAAGAAAGAAAAGTCTTTTCAAAAAAAATGGTGCTGTATTAACTGGATGTTCATATGGAAACAAACAAACAAAACCTCAACTCCTTTCTCACACTATGTACAAAGATTCATTTGAAATGAATTACAGACCTAAATGTAAAGCCATAAAGCTTTTAAAGAAAAACATATGAGAATAACTTCATAACCTGGGGACAGGCGAATGTTTGATAAACAGCAAAAAAATAAAAGAAAAATCAATAAATTTGTCTCTATCAAAATTAAAAAGTTCAGCTGATAGAAGATTCCATTAAGGAAACAGAGGCGGGGACTTCCCTGGTGGTGCAGTGGTTAAGAATCTGCCTGCCAATGCAGGGGACACGGGTTTGATCCCTGGTCCGGGAAGATCCCACATGCCACGGAGCAACTAAGCCCGTATGCCACAACTACTGAGCCCTTGTGCCACAACTACCAAGCCTTTGTGCCACAACTACTGAGCCCGTGTGCCACAACTACTGAAGCCTGCGTGCCTAGAGCCCATGCTCTGCAACAAAGAGAAGCCACCACAACAAAGAGTAGCCCCCACTCGCCACAACTAGAGAAAGCCCGTGAGCAGCAATGAAGACCCAACGCAGCCAAAAAAAAAACCAGAGGCGAGCGTATATTGGGAGAAAATATTTGCAGAACATCTGAAAAAGAAATGATATCCTGGATATATAAAGAACTCTTTAACTCAGTGATGAAAACACAATGCAATTAAAATGGACAAAAGAGTTGAATGACACTTCACAAAAGAAGATATTCAAATGGCCAATAGGGGCGTGAAAAACACTCAACCGTTACTCATCAGGGAAATGAAAATTAAAACCACAAAAAGATACTACCACAGACCTACCTACAATGAAAAAGACCGACATCACCAAATGTGAGTGAGGATGTGGCAACTTCTTATAAAACTATACAAACACCTACCCTGTGACCCAGCAATACCATTCCCAGGTGTTTTCCCAAGAGAAATGGAAACATACATTCACAAAAAGATGTATACAGGAATGTTCACAGCAGCTCTATTCATTGGAGTGGAGAAACTGGAGACATGTCAGCTGTTCCTGGGTAGGAGAATGGATCAGCAAATGGGGATATCTTAATAAAATGGAATGCTACACAGCAATAAAAAAGGAACAGATTATCGATACACACAACAACAATGATGGATACCAAAAATTACACTGAGCAAAAGAAGGCTTACAGAACGGTACACTCTCCTTGTGTTCACATGAAGCCCTAGACCAGACAAAGCTCATCTACAGTGGAACAAATCAGAATTGTGGTTGCTCCTCGGAGTGGAAGGCTTGACAGAAAAGGGGCATGGGAGAATTTTCTAAGGTGATGGCAACATTCTTTATCTTTTTTTTTTTTTAACTTTTTCTTTTTTTTTTAATTTATTTTATTTTTGGCTCCGTTGGGTCTTTGTTGCTGCGTGCGGGCTTTCTCTAGTTGCGGTGAGCGGGGGCTACTCTTTGTTGCAGTGTGCGGGCTTCTCATTGCAGTGGCTTCTCTTGTCGCGGAGCACGGGCTCTAGGCGCGTGGGCTTCAGTAGTTGTGGCATGCCGGCTCAGTAGTTGTGGCTCGCAGGCTCAGTAGTTGTGGCTCGCAGGCTCAGTAGTTGTGGCTCGCGGGCTCTAGAGCGCAGGCTCAGTAGTTGTGGTGCACGGGCTTAGTTGCTCTGCGGCATGTGGGATCTTCCTGGACCAGGGCTCGAACCCATGTCCCCTGCGTTGGCAGGCGGATTCTTAACCACTGCACCACCAGGGAAGCCCCTCTTTATCTTGATATCGGTCAAAAGTCACCTCAGGTAGACGTGCGTGCTTGGGTGCATGGAAATTTCACATTAAAAAAACCTGCAAACTCAACTCAATAAATATTTTGAGGACTACAAAACATGGTAAAGAGAATACAAAAGCAGACACGGAGGAAATTAAAATTTAGGACAGAAAATAATGAAGTTTTAAAAAATGAATAATTAGTGGAAAACATGTGGAGAACTAAGAATATAGACATTTTCCTAAATTTTCAATTATTTATAAAATATGTAAAAGTGTAGTACAGTTTATCTCACTGGCAAATGTAAAATGGTCCATGAATCTTGTAAATTATAAAAATAGAATAATTTTCACACACAAAAAAATGAATAGCTCTCGATTTCACCAAGTTAATTCAAAAAATTTTTTTATTAAAGAAATGAAGTCTGAATTGTTAACAGTGACACCCACTGGGGAGTGAAATGGAAGGGAGGGCTTCAATTTTTCCCCTTCTCTACGTGTTCCTTCTTGACCAGGCATTTACGGGCTTCTAGTTATAATTTATTTTAAATTTAAAATGTCGTGGCTCCCAGATGCATCTATATCTGGATCATATGCATACTCTTTGCCCAAATCACATGCCTGAAAATAGTAAGACATTTTTTAGAGTATCAGGCATTCTTTGATTTATTTATTATGTATTGATTGTCTAAGACCGATAAGGCACAGAGAACTTCACACGTACACAAGGTTCTCCTCACCTTCAGGGAACTCAGCTGGGGATAGAAAAATGTCCACAGCAGCTGAAAGCACGGAAGGGGTTTTAAAAAAGGGCTTTATGAGTGTGTCTGCATATATGATAGAGAAAAAAAACAAACAGCCTTCTCTCTTGTTCTCATTCACTCTCTCTCTCTCCCCTTTCTGTCTCTTTCCTATTCATCTATCTATCCATCACTACCCGAATTTTCTCTGTACTAATACTCACGATGCAAGAGAGTCAGGTGCAGTGTGTGTGGCCAGATGGACGCCTCCTTGGTGGATTTTTGAAGGGGCCCAGGAACCTCTCTGGAAACATGTTAGAGTCTTTGAGGAATCTTCTGTGCCTAGGTCCACGTGCAAGTTTACAAACCACAGCCCAGTCTGTGGCTTCCTCGACCCTGCCTGCAGCCTGCGTGGGGAGAAATTGCCCTGGCAGGGATGTTTTCCTTTGTTCTTCCTCACAGCCACTTTCTTCTGGAATCCAGGGTCAAAGGGATGACATTGGTCTTCTCTCTCCCCGGGGCGCCCTGATGCAGGGGCTGGTGATACTTGGATGCTCAGGCTGCTTTCTACCAGGGCTCCCCTGCTCTCCCTGGAAGGAGGGCCTGGGAGGGCACAAGAGCCGCTGAGGGAGGCTCTTCTCAAGGGCCTGAGGGCAGAGAAAGAGGCTGAAGCCAGACCTTCGAGAAGCCAGGCCCAGTGGGATAGGGGATGTCGCCTACCCATCCTTCACCACGATGTCAGCAGGCCCAAGCTCAAGTGCTACCCCAGGGAGGGGGGATAACTTTGGTACACCGAGATTAAGTTTCCACTGCAAGCAATCAAGGACCCAAAGCAGAGACTATGGTCTGTTACACACCAAAATGAAGGGGGTTATAATTCTCACATCATCAAGCTGCAGACTCAGATTTCTACATCCTATGCTTACATGGAGGAAGTCTCATTTAAAAAAAAAAAAAACCAAACAAACAGGGACTTCCCTGGAGGTCAGTGGTTAAGACTTTGCCTTCCAATGCAGGAGGTACGAGTTCGATCCCTGGTTGGGGAGCTAAGATCCCACATGCCTCGGGGCCAAAAAAACCAAAACATAAAACAGAAGCAAGTGTAACAAATTCAATAAAGACTTTAAAAAATGGTCCACATCAAAAAAAAAGATCTTTAAAAAATTTTTTTAAAAAACAGAAAAATCTCAAACACATAAAAACAAAAAGAAAAAACAGAACTGAACAAAACCAATGAAAGAACAATAATAAAAACAAAAAAATCCCCTCTGGTTTCCTCTTGGCTGTACTTCCATGTCCAACAGAAGAATGACAGCCAGTTGTCGTGGAAAGAGCCCTGAAGAGGGAGTCCAGAGAGTTCACCCTTGTTTCCTGTTGTGGGGCCCAGAGTGGATCGCGGCCTTTCTTGGGCCCTCCCTCTCCTCACCTGCAAAAGGGCCACCAGGTGAGTCCCTGAGGGCTCCTGGTTCCCTTGAGATGCCAAGATTTACAAAGCTGCCTTTGCAATCACAAGGGACACATCTGTGAGATTCAAGAAGGTTTCTCACACCCAGACATAGAGAACAAATGTATGGATACCAAGGGGGAAGTCGGGGGTAGGAGGAATTGGGAGATTGGGATCGACATATATGCACTATTGATACTATGTATAAAATAAATAACTAATGAGAACATACCGTATAGCACAGGGAACTCTACTTAAGGCACTGTGGTGACCCAAATGGGAAGGAAATCCAGAGAAGAGGGAATGCATGTATATGTATAGCTGATTCATTTTGCTGTACAGTAGAAACTAACACAACAACATTGTAAAACAACTATACTCCAATAAAAATTAATTAAAAAAAAAAAAAGAAGGCATCTCACAGGAAGGATGAATTGTAATAGCAACTGAGCACTTGCGGTCCACTAGGCCTCAGGCTAACCGCCAGTAGGAGAGGAGGATGCCATTTTACAGATGAGGAAACTGAGGCTTAGAAGGGTAAGTAATGTGCCTGAGTGAGTCAGCATTTGAACCCAAGCAGATGGATTTTTGGCCCAGGCATAGACTGGGGCTGAAATTGAGAAATTGCCTTTCCCATTATTTTTATTGGTTTGGTGGCCATACCTGCTGTTTTTCTGTTGTAACTATATCCCTGCTGGACCCATGCGGCGTGTGGAAGGTATTAAACGGGCATGCTTCAGTGTCTGTCCTGATGGACATATTACACCTCTGAGAGGCAGGACGTTTTAACAAAGAAACACAACTTAAGGAAAGAATGTGTGTTGCTTTCTGGATAAAAGATCAGTTTTTTAATTACAGTTTGCTAATCATAAATCCTTTCAGGATTGTCATTTTTTAAAATGCACCTGGGATTTATTCTCTTTGAGAGGCAGGTGGAGTTCTGCATTTCTAGGCCTTCTTTTTTTGGTTTGCAAATATAATGCTTTAAATGAAAACGCAGTGCAAGCAGGGCGGGTGCCCTCACCAGGGTAGCAGAGGACACCAGGCTGTCCTCTCCCAGATCTGCTTTCTGGTTCATCTCTGGAGGATGGAGCAGAGGCCAACGTGCGGCTGAAAGCCAGGGCCTGGCCATGGGGAGGGATGGCAGGGAGGATCTATTGACCCCGGACCGACAAGAGAACAGGCAGAATTAGAATGGCCAGTTCTCATTTCGGGGAGGGGGCGGTCCCTGGTGAGACCATGGCCTTTACCAGAGGATTCAGGACATGGCTTAAGCCCTAGAATGAATTACATCCTTCATGTCTGTCCCTTGTAGGTCCCTCCTAGGGTGACCTGCTCATCCCAGCTTCCTTTCCTGGCTTTAAAACCCCCAAATCCTGGAAAACCTTTCTGTCCCCGGAAAACCGGGATGGTTGGCCACCTTACCTGTGACTCACCCTTGGCCACCGGGTCTCCAGTCACACCTTTTTCATAGGAAGACGATTAAGAGCCTTGTGCTGACTTAGAGCTGGTGTGGTGACTCAAGTGTGGTGACCTGAGCTGCTCTTCCTTCCCTGGGTCCCTGGGCTTGTTTTCAGTCCCCAGACTTTAGAGCCTCATGGACCCCATCTTCCTTCCTACCAGCAGGTACTGTCAGCACCCCCATAGGCCAGGCATGTCTTTGCTGGTTCAACAATGCAGACAAACAGCGCCCAGACTGGTCCTCCTTCTCCTGGTGGCCAGTCTGCAGGGACTCTCCTGGACCACACGGGGCTCCCCAGTCGGAACAGGGCTGGGCGCACCTCCCCTCCCAGGTTCTAGAAAAGTCAGCCTGAGAGTTAGACATATTGCATAGCACCCATTCCCCATGTGACCATGTGAGTGTTTTTAGCACTAGACCCTTTCTCCACTTTGTCCCTTAAAGGCCAGACTACCCTTTTCCAAGTTCCCCTGAGAGCAGAAAAGTCCCCTGTGAGAAAGCTGGGCTTCGATGGTGTCTTTTCTGAAGGAGCCACTGTACTGGTCAGGGTTCTCCAGAGAAACAGAACCTATAGGGTGTGTATAGAGAGACATATATAAGAGGAAACTGATGATAGGAACGGGCTCACATGGTTATGGAGGCCGAGAAGGTCCACCATCTGCCACACGCAAGCTGAGAACCAGGAAAGCTGATGGTGTAATTCAGTCTGAGTCCAAAGGCCTGAGAATGGGGGAGGCGGGATGATGGTGTAAGACCTGTTCTGAGTTCGAAAGCCCAAGACCTAGAAGCACTGATGTCCCAGGGCAGGAGAAGATGGATGTTTCAGCTCAAGCAGACAGTGAATCTGTCTTTCCTTAGCTTTTGTATTCGATTCAGGCTCTCAACAGATTGGAAGATGCCCACGGCATTGGTGAGGGCCCTCTGCGTCCCTCAGTCTACCATTCAAATGCTAACCTCTCCCAGAGACACCTTCACAGACATGCCCAGAGGTATTGCTTTACTGGTTATCTTAGCACCACTTAGACTAGTCAAGTTGACACATAAAATTAACCATCACAGCCATTTTGTATCACTGGAAGCAGGAAATACCAGCTGGAGAACAAAAAAGATATAAGTGGGCTGCCTAAATACAACACATGAATACATATAAATACAACATTCATCTTAAAAAAAAAAGTAGTAAAAACATTTGTAGTTTTAGTCTTCAGTTTAACTCCTCAAAAAGTGTAAAGATACTCTGTGCAGTAAGGGGCAGGTAGAAAATGACTGCCATTTCAATAAGCTTACATGTGAAAATTCCATCCATGGCTCCAGTAATAATTTAAGGCCTCTTACAAAGAGCACAATCTTCTCTTTCCGAATGAAAAGACAAGACTAGGGTGGGTCAGAGATTTCATAGCCTCCTTGATAAAACAAAGTTAAAGACCACATAATTTAAAATCATCCTATCAACGTTATTGGATATAGTTCAGATTGTGGTCATGGTACCGTTGAAAAAAACAGCCACCAATGAGATTCTCTTCTTCATGGGCTAGTGGGGCCGGGATGGGGAGATATGAATGGATAAAGAAGATGTGGCACATATATACAATGGAATACTACTCAGCCATAAAAGGAAACAAAATTGAGTTATTTGTAGTGAGGTGGATGGACCTAGAATCTGTCATACAGAGTGAAGTAAGTCAGAAGAGAAAAACAAATACCGTATGCTAACACATATATATGGAATCTCAAAAAAAAAAAAAGGTTCTGAAGAACCTAGGGGCAGGACAGGAATAAAGACGCAGATGTAGAGAATGGACTTGAGGACACGGGGAGGGGGAAGGGTAAGCTGGGACGAAGTGACATTGACATATATACACTACCAAACGTAAAATAGATAGCTAGTGGGAAGCAGCTGCATAGCACAGGGAGATCAGCTCGGTGCTTTGTGACCACCTAGAGGGGTGGGATAGGGAGGGTGGAAGGGAGATGCAAGAGGGAGGGGATATGGGGATATAAATATACGTATAGCTGATTCACTTTGCTATACAGCAGAAACTAATGCAACAATGTAAAGCAATTATACTCCAATAAAGATGTTTTAAAAAAAAGAAAAGGTCATGTTTTGATTTTCCAGTCTCAGACTAACAAAAGTATATACAGTTTAATGTTGTTTTTGGCTAAACCAAATGCCTCTTCGGTAAAATTAAAGTTGAAGGAATTATAAATAGGATCTAATATTGAAGGCTCTTGCAAGGAGGTAAAGAGAAGGAGGAAAGTTGTATCCCAGGCATCTTAGACCGCTTTCAGTGTGTGGAACCTAAAACTCTATGCAGTAGGCACTTATGACATGCTTTTGATTGGGTAAAGGAGTCCTGCATTTCCAGTATGGAAACAAGGGTATGAAGCTCAGCACACGGTAGGCACTCAATAAGTACTTCTTGTCCTGGACTGTAAGCCTGAATAATCAGCCCTCGTCAGCTCTTCTTACGCCTGTAACCTCTTTCCTAAACTGTTTATGTTCTAGTAGATTCTTCAGACATGAGAATCAGCTTACCTTATGTCATTAAAGCACAAGGAGTATATCAGCCACTAGGGCTTAAGGAATTTAGCCCCTTTCCAAGAACACCACAAGAAAAAGAAGTGCAGTCTGCACACGTGGTGCCTCCTGACCCAAGTCTAAGGTTGTCCACTCTTGACCCTGTTACCGAACCAAACTTGGGTCCATTTGCCCGCACACAGTCAAGCCAATGTACTGACACCAGGTTGTGGTGAAGGAAAATGAAGCAGTTATTGCAGGGCACCAAGCAAAGAGTTCAGGACAGCTAGTGCTCAAAAAGCCAGAAACCCCGATGGGTTTCAGCAAAGCATTTAGGGAGGGGTGTCCCAGGGTGTGTGATCAGCTCGTGCACAATTCTCTGATTGGTTGGTGGTGGGGTAACAGGACGATGTCACGGGGGTGAACATTGTCAACCCTTAGGTGTCAGTAGTTCTGAGGGCTCCATGCTTATGATTATCAAGTAGTTCATTTCTTCCCTTTGATGGTGGTTTTAGCATCTGTAAAACAACTCAGGAAATGTGCATCAGGTACTATTATCAAGGTCCTTAAGGGAGGAGCTAAAGCAGAGGATATGGGGGAAGGGCCTGCCCGGGAAGGCCCCATTGGGTCCTGCTCGGTTACAACCCAAGACCGACCGAGGTTCTCAGGCACAATCACCTCCACCATGGGGGGAGGGGCTGTCTGCTACGGTTTGGCTCAAGACCCTCTACCCTGGCTTAACTTGGACCTGCATTATCCTCTTGCTTCCTCTGAGGTTTAAACCGTCTTTCTTCTTCCTGGATTCCTTTTGGAGTTTGTTCAAGGAACATACAGTCACTGGGTTCCTTCCCTCCCTCATCTCCCTAACCATGTTCTTAAGCCACATCTGCATCTCCTGTCCCCAACTACTGACCCCTCTTCTAGATTCACCATCATCATAGCAACAACGCTATAGCCCAGATGTCAGCAGTTCCCTATCCTCTGGATCCTGCATCCATAGGGTCAGTCTGTTTTACATCCCATGCCTAACTCAACACAACTCAAACTCTTCGAGATAAACAAAAAGAGTCCATTTTTCCACAACTCTTAGTGAAAAGCATAGACTTGACAGACGATGTTGAGTAATTCAAGGAATTGGTTAACCCCACATATTTCAAAGCCCGCAAAATTCCCTATTAAATAAATTTCTTCTTTCCCAAAGTTATTTCTCTTTTGAGATCTCATCCTTGATGCTCCTCCTTCTGGAATCCCCATCCTTTCCCAGGAGCACTGAGTCCTTCCTCTCTTATCTAGAGAAGCTTCTCTGTTCCTCTGAAGCCTATGTGCCCAGCCCTGGCTTTTTACCCAAGCGAGCTCAAAACACCTGCCCAACAGATTTGAGTCTGCCCTGCAAGGAGTCTCATAAAATCTTCCTCGACACGTCTCTTCCATCCCATCACCTCCACCACTTACTGCATGTTCATTTTGGGTCAGGCAGAGAACTTGACCTTTAGATATATTATTGCAGTGATCTTATGAGTTAGTAAGACAGTTACGTCCACTTAATGGGTGAGAACACTAGAGTTCTGAGAATCACTTGCCAATAAGCCGTGTTAACTCCACTGTGATTCTCTGACTTCAAGTGGGCCCTTCTTGCAGTTGCCGAGCTGTTGGTTTCTTCCCAGCAGATACCTTGTCGCATCCCCAATAGTAGTTGCCCCGGGCCCTCATCATGCCCTTAATCCAAGGCCAGATGGCCTCTGTGGTTTCTGCAAAATGGTTTCTTCGATGGACCTCCTCTTTTGCAGACAGCTGTTTGGCTCCACCCTCCTTTTGGTGAGGCCAACATTTCTTAAGCAGCAACTGTTCTAAGCACATCGGCTGCATTATTGCAATGAATCCTCTCCACAAAGCTGGGGGGTAGGTTCTATTAGTATTCAGTGCCTCCTTCCTGCTTTAAAACTCCACAGCATATTTGACCTGTCTCCTTCCACGACCTCTCGCCCAGGCCTGGGGGGAGCTCCTGCATTCCTCTTCTGTGCGGCTTAATCAGCTCTAATGAGAGCCACGCACACAGGTTCCTGCTACTGACACAGGTGACTTCAGGGCACAGAGGGGCCCTCCCTGGGAAATGACTGGGAAGCCCGATGAGAAAACCACGCAGGGTACGTGTCCTACTAACTTCATAACCAAAGAATGAGACATTTGGGGACCTTTTGTGTAGAAGCACCTTCAGGACCAACAGCAGCAAGACTGAAGAGAGGATGGCTGAACCCACTGAAGCTCCCTGGTCCGTGTTTTTTTTTATATAGAAATGTCTACTGTACCAATGAACAAATGGGCAAAACAAGCCACAAGACCTCAATTCTGAAAGATGGTAAGGGGTCCGGCACAATATTAGCAATCTGACCCTGGGGAGAGCAGTGGGGAACTTTGTGCTGGTACCTGCTGCCCTAATTCTCCTAAGCTGAGAGGCGTGTGGGCATCTATGCAGGGCCAGGTAACAACACACGCCGGGAGGTGGCTGCTGAAGGTGGCTGTTGACTACGTATTTGGTCTTTGATTACTATGGCTGAAGGCGGATGGGTATCTTTATGCATCTAACTCAATTCAGCAGTTCCCTCATAAGCCTCCAGGAACAAAAATGTTCAGAAGAGTAAAGTCTCATTTGACTGTGCACATTTTCACCAAAAATCATATGACCTCAAACTCTGCTGAAAACAAAATCCCAGGCAAACAATGGGGCGTTCCGGCCAAGACCCAGATTCCCTGAGCCCAGATGACACCAAATTTAATTCAAGCTCCTTGATCTGGATTGAGTTGATAAAGACTGTTCAGTGATGCTCGTGATACAATATAATCAATCATCACCATTATCATAGATGGCTATCTCATGTTAATCTGCAGGACATAGTCAACTGCAGTGGATTGTCGCAGAATAATATAAAGGGACTCATAGATGGTAGCCGAGGATAAATGCCTAAGGAAAAGGCAAACTGCAAAGCAGTGTGTATAATAGTATAAAAAAGGTGTGCGTAAGGCAACATCTTGAACAATAGAAAATTGAGTCCTTAATGAACATGGATCCAAGGGCTGCAGGGGCGATGGGTGGCTGCTTTCAGAGGAGGAAGGAAGGCTTATCATTGCTGACTCCTGTGTCTTTTGAATTTTGAACCATCAGACTGCATAACCCCCCAAAGAAACCCGGTACCATTAACAGTTATTCCCCATCTCCTTCTCCTTCAGCTCCTGACAACCATTAATCTACTTCCTGTCTCTATGGATTTGCCTATCTAGGCATTTCATTTAAATGGAACCATAAATTATATGGACTTTTGAGACCAGCTTCTTTCTCTTAGCATGTTTTCAAGGTTCATCCATGTTTTAGCATGCATTGGTATTTCATTCCTTTCTATAGCTGAATAATGTCCCGATATTGTGTTTCTTCATTTATCAGTTGATGGACATTATCATAAAGAATGCTGCTACGAACATCCATGCACAAGTGTTTGTGTGGACATGTTTTCAGTTCTCTTATATATGTAAGAGTGGAATCGCTGGGTCATACGGTAAATCTATGCTTAACATTTTGAGGAACTGCCAAACTCTTTCACAGTGGCTGCACTAGTTTTTCATTCCTACCAGCAATATATTGAGGGATCAAATGTTTTCACATCCTCAACAACACTTGGGTTTATCTTGCTTTTTAAATTTTAATCATCCTACTGAGTGTGAAGTGGCATTTTACTGGGGTTTTTACTTGTATTTATCTAATGACTAACGATGTTGAGCATCTTTTCATTTGCTTATTGACTATTTGTATATCTTTTTCAAAGAAATGTCTATTCAGATCTCTCATCCATCTTTTAACTGGGGTATTTATCATTTTACTGTTGAGTTGTAATAATTTTTTTATGTATTCTGGATACTCAACTCTTGTCAGATATATGCTTTGCAAGTATTTCTCCCGTTCTGTGAGTTGGCTTTTCACTTTCTTGATGGCGTCCTTGAAACACAAAAGTTTTTAGTTTTTATGATGTTAAATGTATCTATTTTTAATTTAGATGCTTATGCTTCTGATAGCATATCTAAGAAATCATTGCCTAATCCAAAGTCACAAAGACTTATGTTTTCTTCTAAAAGTTTTATAGTTTTAGCTGTTACATTAGGTCTTTGATTCACTTGAAGTTGATTTTTTGCGTGGTGTGAGTATGAAGTCTAATTACATTCTTCTGCAGGTGGATATCTAGTTGTCTCAGCATCATTTGTTGAAAAGACTATTATTTTCCCATTGAATTGTCTTGGAACTCTTCTTGAATATCAATTGACCATAAATATATGGGTTTATTTCTAGACTCTCAATTCTATTCCATTGATCTATGTATCTCTCCTTGTGCCAATACCATGTGGTCTTGATTACTGTAGCTTTGTAAAAGTTTTCAAATCTGCAAGTGTGAATCATTTAACCATGTTCTTCTTTTAAAGATTATTTGGCTATTCTGGGTCCCTTATATTTCCACGTGAATTTTAGGGTTAGTTTATTGATTTCTCCTAAAAGGAGGTTGAATTTTGGTAGGCATTGTGTTGAATCTGTAGGTCAGTTTGGAGAACATGGCCATCTTAACAATATTACATTTTACAATCCACAAACAAGAAATGTCTTTCCATTTATTTAGGTCGTCTTTAATTTTTTCAACAATGTTTTGCAGTTTACAGAGTATAAAGTTTTGTACCCCTTTGTTTAAATTAATTCCTAAGTATTTTATTCTTTGTGATGTTGTTATAAATGGAATTATTTTCTTAATTTAACTTTTGGATTATTCCTTACTACTGTATAAAAATTCAACGGATTTTTTTAAATACTGATTTTGTATCTGGCAACCTTGCTAAACTCCTTTATTAATTCTAATAGTTTTTTAGTGGGTTCCTTGGGATTTTCTATATACAAGATCAGAGATAGTTTTACTTCTTTGTTTCCAATCTGGATGACTTCTATTTCTTTTTCTTGCATAAATGCACCTGCTAGAAACTTCAGTACAAAGTTGAATAGAAATAGTGAGAATGGATATTTTTGTCTTATTCCTGATCTTAGGCAGAAAGCTTTTAGTCTTTCATCATTAACTATGTTGTTAGTTGTTATTATTTTTTTTTAGAGATTCCCTTGGAGATTACAATTATCACCTTAATTTATGACAATCTAGTTTATATTAATAACACTTTAACATACTAAATGGTTCAATAGTATGTAAAACTCTGCTTCTACATTGCTTCATTTCCCTCCCCCCTCTTCTGTTCTGTATTGTACAAAATGCATCTTTATATTTTGTATATCCATCAATAGACATTTATTATTATGGCTTTATGCAGTTGTCTCAAATCAAATAGGAGAGGAAAAAAGAATTACAAACAAAAAGTATATCTGTACTCTCTTTTACATTACCTATGTAGTTACCTTTACTGGTCCTCTTCATTTATTTGTGTGGATTCAAGCTGCTGCTTCTTTCATTTCAGCCTGAAGGACTCTTCAGTATTTCCTATAGGAACAGGTCTGTCAACGACAAATTCTCTCAGTTTTTATCTAGGAATGCCTTAATTTCTTCTTCATTTTTTAATGACTGTTTTGCTGGATATAGAATTCTTGGTTGATCATCTTTTTCTTGCAACACTTTTTATATATCATTCCACCACCTCCTGGTTTCCATGGATTCTGAAGAGAAAACAGCTCAGTCTTATTGAGGATATTTTGTGTGTGAAAAGTCAAGATTCTCTCTTTGTCTTTGACTTTTGAGATTTTGATAATGATGTGTCTAGGTGTGGATATATTTTAGTGTGTCCTACTTGGAATCCATTGAGCCTCTTGGATGTGTAGTTTAATGTTTTTCATAACATTTGAGAAGTTTACAGACATTATTTCTTCAACTTTTTTTTTTTTCTGCCACTTTCTCTTTTTCTGCTCCTCTGGGACTCCCCATTATGTGTGTGTTGGTATGCTTGATGGTGTCCCACAGGTCTCTGAGGTTCTGTTCATATTTCTTTATTCTTTTTGCTTTCTGTTTCTCAGTCTGGATAATCTCAATTGACCCCTCTTCAAGTTTACTGAATCTTTCTTCCTCCTGGTTAGATCCATTGTTGAGCCCTTCTAGTGAATTTTCAGTTATTGTACTTTTCAACTCCATAATTTCTATTTGATTCTTTTTAGAAAATGATTTCTATCTCTTTATTGATATTTTCTATTAAGTGAGACACTATTCTCCTACTTTCCTTTAGTTCTTTAGACATGATTTCCTTTAGCTCTTTGAGCTAAATTTAAAGACTTTGTCTAGGAAGTCCTATGTTTGGGCTTCCTCAAGGACAGTGTCCGTTGATTGCATGTTCCCTTTTTATGGACCATACTTTCTTATTTCTTTCTATGTCTTGTAATTTTTTATTAAAAACTGGACATTTTAAATAACATAATGTGGCAACTCTGGAAATCAGAGTCTCTCCTCCACTTCCCTGGTTTTGTTGTTGTTGTTGTTTATTGTTGGTGTTTGGTTGTTTAGTGACTTTTCTGATGTAATTCTGTAAAGGCTGCATTCTTTGTCCTGTGTAGCTACTGAAGTCTCTGCTTGGTTACGTTAATGGTCAGCTAATGATAGGACTGAGATTTCCTTAAAGTTCTGAGGGCCCTCTAGATTCTCCAGAATATGTCAGAGCTTTTCATATTATTCCTATTCCCCAGTTTTTACTTTAAGCATTTTGGTTAGCCTATTGTTTGTCCCAGCTATTATCCACTCCCTCAAACATCCATGAAGTTGAACAATTACCGCTAAATGTTTTTAACAAATACACTAGAGGAAATGGCTTTTCTACTGGGGAAACTACAAATCAGATTGAACAAGGACAGAGTTGCAAGTGAGGTCTTCCAGAGAACCACCAGACTGATTTTTCTCATGATGGAAGCTGTTGGCTTTCAAGGTTACCATGGAGCTGGAGAGAGAGAGATGGGCGTGGGACAGGTTAAAATGCCGTAAAACTCATTGTTTTGTGTTGCTTGCGTAAATATTCCCTGGATAGCTGCTAGCATTTGGTTAATTTCCAGAGTTCTGAAAAAGTTGACTCTATTTTTATCAGTTTTATCATTGCTTTTATTTCTTATTTATTTATTTTTTTAGCTGTATCAGGTCTTAGCTGCAGCACGTGGGATCTTCATTGTGGCATGCAGGATCTTTAGTTGCGACATGCAGGACCTAGTTCCCTGACCAGGGATCGAACCCGGGCCCCCTGCACTGGGAGTGTGGAGTCTTAACCACTGGACCACAAGGGAAGTCCCCTGCATTAATTATTAATTAATTGTTTCACATCAATTTTAACCAATTCATTTGACTATGTCACCCATACACATTTTTATTAAACTAAATAAAAGCTAATGAGGTTTCTGACTAAAGAAAGAAAGAAAGCCAAAGAAAGAAACATGGCAATAAGCTGTGCCACATTCTTAGGGTTAAAGTCACATTTTCTAGTAGGCATTTTGTTAAATGTAGTATTTCAAACATACATGCAAATGAGCCTAGCCTCAACATTTGTCATTTGGTGGCCCGTTTTCTATATCACCCTTGTATCTGTATCACCACCTACTTCACACCCCATTCTTGTATTATCTTGAAACAAATTTCAGCACTTAGATAACTTTGTTTGTAAAACATTCAGTGTCTATCTCCAGAGGATATGAGTTTTTTTTTTTTTTTTTTTTTTTGGCAACAGCTTTATCAAAGTATAATTGCCACTTAATAAACCTTATATAATTAAATTGTATATTTGAGTAGTTTGGACATATTTATACATCTCTGAAACTGTCATCCCAATTAAGATAATGAACATATACATCACCCCCAAAAGTTTCCTTCTGCCATTTTGCAGTTCCTGCAGCCTTCCAACTCCCTCTGCCCCAAGAGGCAACTACCAATCTTTCTGTTACTATAGATTAGTTGCATTTTTCTACAATTTTATATAACTAGAATCATAGTATGTACTTGTTTTTGCCTTTTTTCTCTTATTCAGCATAATTATTTTGACATTCAATCATGCTTTTGTGTACATGAATCTTTTCTTCCTTTTTATTGTTGAGTAACATTCTATTGTATGGATATGTTACAAGTTGTTAATCTGTTCATTTGCTGGGGTCCTCTTGTGCTGCTTTCCATTTTTTATAATTTCAGATAAAACAATTATGAACATTGGGGTACAAATCTTTGTGTGAATATATTCTTTCTTTCTTTCTTTCTTTCTTTCTTTCTTTCTTTCTTTCTTTCTTTCTTTCTTTCTTTCTTTCTTTCTTTCTTTCTGTGTAATAACCAGGGGTGGAATGACTGAGTCATATGGTAGATATATTTTTAACTTTCTAAAAAAACTGACAAAATGCTCTTCAGAGTGGTCATACTATTTTCCATTCCCACCAGCAGTGACTGAGTGTTCCAGTTGCTTCACACCCTTGCAAACATTTGGTATGGTCAGTCTTTTTCATTTTATTCACTCACATGGGTTAGCGGTATCTCATTTTAGTTGTAATTGGCATTTCCCTAATGACTAACAATGTAGAGCCTCTTTTCATGTGCTTAAATTCCAATCCTGTGCATTCTTTGGTGAAGTTTTCTTTCAGATCTTTTGCCCACTCAAAAAACTACGTTGTTTGTCTTCTTATAAATAACTTATTTATAAATTCTAGTACAAGTCCTTTGTCATGTATATGTTTTGCAAATATTTTCAGTCTGTGGCTTTCCTTTTCATTTTCTTAAGTGTCTTTTGAAGAGCAAAAGCTTATTTTTTATTTTGATAAGATCCAGTCAACAGATTATTTCTTTTATGATTTGCGCTTTATTTGTTGAATTTAACAAATTGGTGCCAAAACCAAGGTCACTAAGATGTTCTCGTGTGTTTTCTTCTAAGAGTTTTATAGTCTTAGCACTTACATTTATGTCTATGATCTATTTTGAGTTGACTCTTTGTATAATGGGAAGTAAGGATTTTTTTTTTTTTTTTGTATATGGCTGCCCATTTTTTCCTAGCACCATTTATTGAAGATTACATTTCTACACTGAATTTCCTTGGTGCCTTGTCAGAAAAAAAATCAACCATGTACGTGTGGGTCTATTTCTGTACTCCTAAGTCTGTCCCATTGATCTATACGTCTACCTTGACACCAACCCCACTGGTTATTTTAACTTTATAATAAGCTATGGCAATCATAAAGTAAATTATAAAGTTTTATAATAAGCTTTATGAGAGGATGTAGGGCTCGAGAGGTTCCTGGGCTGCCCCAATGTGCCTGTCCCCATATCCTGGAGGGCCTTGTGCCCCTTTAGGCAGTGAGGCTGGAGTGACGGGAAGCTTTGAGGTCCTCTCCTGCCCTGGCACAGGTGAGAAGCGAGATAGGGACACTGACTCAGGAGTCCAGTCCAGCCGGTACCACCCAGCGTGACCAGTTAGGCTAATTCTTCAGAGGGAGAGACCAGATGTGATGAAAAGTGACTGATGAAAAGCACCAAAGAGGCAGGTGTCATTGCCTCCAGACGAAGAAGACAAGGAAGACAGCAACACAGCAGCTTAGGAAAACCAGCCACTGGCAGGTTCAGCCAAGAGCGTGGCTATAAAATTCAAGAGACCCAAATATCCCCCTTTTTATCCCGGTCTCTCTACTAAAAAAAAAAAAAATAAGACGAAAATCCCCTACCACGGTTTTGGGTGTTGAAAGAAGGGGCATGTTTGAATCATACTGAGGAGAAAACTTCAGCTTCTGGCAAAGGACTTCTCAAAGGGCTCAGATGAGAGGCTATGCCTGGCTTGTGAGGCAGGTAAACAGTGGGGAAAGGGGGGCGGTGTGCCTGGAGGCCACACTGGGCTTCAGGAAGACCGCGGAGGAGACTCAAAGCCCATAACCACAGGATGAGCAGAGACCCCCGCCCCCCCCCCCTCCCCGGGGAATCAGAGGCGTGGGCACTGTTAGAGGGCCCGGCTGAGGTTGTGGTTGGCTCCGGGGAGGACAGAGCGAGGACGCTCCCGAGAAGACACCAGAGCAATGAACGGACTAGGAGACGGGCACTGCTTCTCCAACACTTGGGAACTTCTGGCCTATGGTCTGTTTGGCTTATAAAGCCCAGGACGCCCAGGACCTCATCACTACATGTGTTGGGACAGAACTGGGACTGGAGTGTCTCTCTGTCCCCGTGAAGTGACCTCTGGGAACCTGGAGTCCCCAGTCAAGCTGAGACAACCCAGCGCAACCGAGATGCCCTGCACCATGTCTCCAGCTATGCCTGAACCATTTTGGAGGCAAAAGCATTAAGACAATCTTGCAGAGTTGGCCACTGCTGGCCACAAGAAGGGACACGGGCAGGGGTGGGGGGGGTTCAACTTCCTCAACTCTCCCCGTCAAACAACAGAATTTTTACAGTTTTCAAGGAGATAGATCTTAGCCTGCTTTTCCTTTTTCGTTTTAGCCAAAATTACCCTCGACAAAGTTCCATGTAAAACAGCAAAGAGTTAAGAATTCTTTACTTTGAGAAAATCTTGTAAAAGTAATGCCCTAAAGGTGTTCCCCAAACTCACATTTCCGGGCATAGACAGCTTTGGGCCAGCGCATCCCAGCTTTGGAGTGGTGGGCTCACATCCCAGGAGCTGCCCTGTGCAAGGGTCATCCGTGGTGCAATGCATTAGGAACTGTTGCTCACTGTGTCCCCTTTGGAAGATTCACGAAGCAATCAACATGTCAAAGATTCCAAAGGCTGGGAAAGGATGTTCCACATCATTAGTTCATTAGGGAAATGCAAATCAAAGCCCACTTCACACCCACTAGGATTGCTAGCGTAAAAAAAAGAGCGACAATAAAGGGCATTGGTAAAGACATGGGGCAATTAGAACTCTCATGCACTGCTGATGGGAATGTAGAATGGTGTAGCTACTTTGGAAAGCAGTTGGGTGGGTCCTCAAAATGAAATATAGAGTCACCAAGTTACCCAGTAATTCCACTTCAAGGTATATACCCAAGAGAACTGAAAACCTGTTCACACAAAATATGCCCATGAAATGTCTACCAACTGATGAAGGGATAAACAAAATATGACATCTCTAGACAATAAAATATCATTCCTCAACAAAAAGGAATGAAGGGCTGATGAACTTAGATGAACCTATGTTATGGAAGCCAGTCACAAAAGGCCACATGTTGTATGATTCCGTCTATATGAAACAGCAAGGACAGGCAAATCTACAGAGACAGAAGGTAGATTAGTGGTTGCCTAGGTGGGAGGGTCATTTCAGATGGCCACAAGGTTTCATTTTGGGGTGATGAAAATGTTCTATAGTTGCCATGGTGATGGCTGCCCAACTATAAATATACAAAAAGCTATTGCAGATGCAAACTATTATATATAGGATGGATAAACAGCAAGGTCCTACCGTATAGCTCAGGGAACTATATTCAATATCCTGTGATAAACCATAACCGAAAAGAATATGAAAAAGAATGTATATAAATGTATAACGGAATCACTTTGTTATACAGCAGAAATTAACAAAACATTGTAAATCAACTATACTTCAATAAAATAATTTTTTTAAAAAACCTATTGGACACCGAAAATGGATAAATTTTGTTATGTATAAATTCTAGCTCAAGAAAGCTTTTTTTATTTTTTATTTTATTTTATTTTATTTGGCCATGCCGCGCAGCTTACAGCATCTTATTTCCCTGACCAGGGACTGAATCCGGGGCCTCAGCAGTGAAAGCACCAATTCCTAACCACTGGACCATCAGGGAACTTCCATTAAAGCTTTTTTTTTTTTCAAAACAAAAAGGTTTTCAAGAAAGCCTATGCTAAAGAAATCTGCCTAACTTGGTCCTGAATTCATCTAACCATCACATTTGTTTTTTCTCACATTAACACCCAAAGAAACTGATATCCTGAAAAACATGCTTTAGGAAAATCTGCTTTAGAAAACAGGAGTTTGGTGACAGAATTTGTTTCTATGAACACATCTTTGGCACGGTTGGGGTAAACCACTTTATATTTTATTTACATTTTTGACGTGTCAATGTCTTGTCTTCTTGGTGGCTTTATATACATTTGGGGAAGGAAAGTGTGACTTTTGTCTCTTTGAATTCCTGTCCCCTACCAGCCATAGAGTAGTTTACACAGTAGGCATGCCATAAGTATCCAAGGGGGACTTTGTGTCTCTAATGAGTTAATTCAACCACTCAAGCAAATCAGAAATTACTTATTAAGGGCCTGCAAGCGCTAGGCAGTGTCCTGGGTGCTGGGGATACAAGAGTGAGGAAGGCAGATGTGGGGCTGCCCTCACTTAGGGTCCACTGGCTGAGTCCCTGCCAGGGGCCACACAGTGGAGGCACCTCTACCTGGGGGTGAAGTTCTAAAGTCACCCCAAGGCACATTTTTCATGTAGTCAAAACGTCTCCTGAAAATCCTAACGGAGGCACCGCATTTGAGATCGACTCCTTTGCTATTGAAAAGTCTACACAGCACATTTTTTCTCCGACGCTGGAAAAGATGCTTTCTCTGGTTGAGTCCCGGTTTCAGACTTCTACTTAGAGGCCGTACTGTAAAACAAGGGGCCTCCAGCCTGAGCAGCCAGCAGGAAGGACAGCACAGACGGACAGAGGGATGCACTAATGTACCCTCCCCTCCCTATCCACTGCTGGGTATAATGAGAATGACACACGAAGTATTGGCACTGTCCAAATAACTTTTATTTATTTAGAAAAACGCGTTGAATTTGCTTAAGTGAGCTTGTAATGTGACTCTCCTGTTTCTGGAAGCTCGGCCTGATCTACAAACACTGGGCTTTGAAGGAAGAAAGAGGCCCCGGAGACCCAAAGGACAATTGGTCCACAGCCGGCAAAACCTGAGGGCAGAACCTGCTAACCTGGGGTCTCCTAAGACACCCAGTGAATTCCTGGGAAAGGTGCCCCCAGGAAACCACCTCAAGAAGAAATCTGAATGTGATACGAGGACCCCCACTGCGGACACTCAGCACCGGCAGCCTCTCTCCTGTTTTAGAAGCAGCAGGAAGTCTCTGGGGAGAGCTGACAGGCAAGGTTACCAGCTCCACTGAGAGTTCCTGGGAAACCGGTCTTGCCAGCTTCTGCGGGGTCAGAGGGCAGCCTTCCCAGCAGGTTGCCCGGCTCTCTACAGGCTCCTGGGACCCATCCCACCCCTAGGAGACTGGGGCAGGAAGTCTCAGCAGATCGGCCTTCTAGGTCACTGCCCAGCGATGTACCTTTTCGTCCCCCCAAATGCATCTGAACACAGAAGAAATGCAAGCCTCAGCTGGGTGGTCACACGAAGCTTTGCAGCCAAACACGTGGGAGGCTTGATGAACACCTGGTCTCTCACTGGTTCCAGTGCTTGAAGCTACCCAATTTACATGTAATTAAAGACCCAAGTTTCAAAACGCAGAGTCTGGGTTGGAGATCGGAGGCCTCCCCCATCAGATGGTTTTGTTTTGCTTTCCCTCTGCATATGGGCCTTAAAATTTGCCAAGAAAGGTTACAGGGGCTGAGATTGTTTAGTTTGGAGATGAGAAAGCTCAGGCGTGACTTAACTACTGTCTTCAAATACGCAGAGGCATCCATTACAAGGAGGGATGGGCTGCCTGTTTTCTTCTTAAACTGCAAGAACAGAAAGCAGTTGGAATAAAGGAAGGCCTGCACAGTGGACCCTCCCTCAGGGCGCCCCCTCCATGGCTGCTGCCGCCAATGTGGCCATCTGTAGAGGGTTAACCCAGGTGGCCACTGTGCACCCATTAGGACGGCCCAGACATCTAAGTCTGGTCTCTAGCGGCCAAATGAAGTGCAAAGATTCTGTTGGTCCCAACTGGGGTTGGGAGCTGCCCTGCAAGCAGCAGAATGCCTGGCGTACAGTTGGGTAACAGACCTATGAGGATGAAATGTGAGAACCAGACCTCTCTGATGGTGCGTGGGGTTGAGGGTGTGGGGAGGAAAGACTGGTGAAGGAGCAGGTGGGCTGCTTGCAAGGCCAAGGCAAGGGGCTGATCAGGCACAGCCCCAGCTGAGCTGCAGAAGGAGACTTCTGGATAGAGTGAACCTTCCATATTCTTTACCTGCTCTGGGACCAGAGCTGAGACCTCTGACACTTGTGATATTGTGATATGACAAGAAATATATATTTGATTTTCATCCCCTGTTCCAAGCACAAGAGCTCCAAAAACCCTTGGAATTTCCTGAGTGATAGGGGAGAGAAGAGCATCTTTTGTGATTCATAATGAGCCCTTTTAACCATATCTGAATTTATGCTAATGAGGTGATTCTTGGTGGGGCTCCTGGATAGCTTCAGGACTGGGGCTGGTTGCCAGAGAAACTAACCATATGACTAGAGGGTTGGAGCTTTCAGCCCACCCCCAACCTCCATGGAGGGGAGAGATACTGGGGACTAAATTAATCACCAAGGGCCAAGGATTTAATCAACTCTGCCTATGTAATGGAACCTCCATAAAAACCCTGAACAAAGAGGTTTGGAGAGCTTCTGGGTTGGGGAATGCATCCATGAGCCAGGAGGGTGGTGCACCCCCAACTCCATGGGAGCAGAAGCGCCTACATTTAGGACCCTTCCAGACCTCTATCCAGCTGTTCGTTTGCATCCTTTACAATATCATTTACCATAAACTGGAAATAGTAAGTAAAACTATTTCACTGGATGCTATGAACTGTTAGAACAGATTATCAAGGCTGAGGAGGAGGTCATGGGAACCCCCAATTTGTAGCCAAACCAGACAGAAATGTGGGTAACCTGGGGATCCACTACTTGTGATTGGCATCTGAAATGCAGGGAGTTTTGTGGAACTGAGCCCTTAACCTGTGGGTTTTGTGTTAACTCTGGGTAGTTAGAATCAGAACTGAACTAAATTGTAGGACATCCAGTTGGTATCTGCAGAGAATTAGAGAATTTCTTGGCTTGGAAAACCCACACATTTGCTATGAGAAGTATTGTGAGTAGAGGAACAACTCTCCTTTCAACATCCTTCTCATTTGTGGTTCAGTCCATGGCCCCCTCTCCAACTCATCCTCTCTGTAAATTCCATCCACACTGAGATCTAGTTCTCCACCCTCACCCCTGCTGATCAGTTCCACCTGTTTCTCTCTGTTTCTTAGGGCTTGGTTAGGTCTTTGGGGCCCTCCCCCAACTTATTCCACACCCCCTGTTCCTAAGCAGATTCTGTTCCTCCCTCAAGATCCAACTCAAGTGCCCTCTTCCCCCACCTTTGCCCAGGCTGCCCTTCTGAAGCTATGCACCTCCGTTCAGCTCCTCTGCAGGTGGGATCACACCTCAGGGGCTGATGGCTCTATGCCTTGGTCTTGTCTTCCCAAATGGAAGTCCCTTAAGAGAAGTCTCCCTGGGACTCCTGCTGTGGCTGGGCTCCCAATCCATCATCACGGCCCTGACCGGTTCTCAAATTATCAACCCATATTTCAACTGCCCGTGGAGGATCTTCACAGAAACTATCTTCTCTCTCAAATTTGCTCCACTCCTGAGTTTTCTGCTCGGAAAACTCCCATGCCCTCAGTCAAGTCTTCACCTCCCTCCTCCCTTGCTGCTTCATGGCACATCCTCAGCCCTTCCTCAGTAGCCCCTCTCCTGCCCATCCCCAGTGGTCCACCCCCACCACTCCAGAGCGGCTTCTCCTCTTCCCCTGACACTTAGGGGCCTCAGAAGTTCTCCTCTTGCCAAAAACTCACTTCCTACAGTGCTGCCCCAGCAATCTCCTTGAGTATGGCTCTGACCACGTCGTTGTCCTGTTTGGAAATGTTGGTGGCTCCCACCACCTGCCGATCTGGGCAGCAAAGGCCCCCCTGCTCAGACCTCCACCTTCCTTTCCAGCCTTCATTCCTCTCCACAAACTCTCTGCTCTGCCTATCACAAATGTTTGGAGTTGCCTATAAGGGCCCCACTCAGTGATGCCACATTTCTTTCGCCTCTGTTTCCCCACCTGGGAAGTCCCCGTGATCCCTGGAGCTCCCACCTGCTTCCCATGAGCCAGTTCTTCCCATTCTGCTAATTCAGGGCCGAATGACACCCACTGCATGAGGTCTTTCCCGATCTCCCCGTGGTGGGGTGGGGGGAGGAACCGTGACCCCCGACTGTCACAGCACCTCGGCTGGGTCTGTCCCTGTGACGTGCAACCATCACCCACCCTCAAGGTTAAGATGTCCACCCTCAAGGAAGGACTTGTGCTGCTGGCAGCTTCCTGCTGTGGCCCCTTCAGGGACTACCTCAGGTGCACGGAGCCAAGCAAGGTTAGAGCCCTTCCTGGGGTGGCCACTCGTCACTGCAGGAGTGTAAATGCAAGCGCATCTTGACCCAACTCAGGACAATTCCAAAGGGTCATTCTAGCTCCAGAGTTCCCTGCAGGGCCAGCCCTATGCCACTGTCCTAGTCTCTCACCGCCTATTCTTCCTCCTCCTCCTCCTTTCACAGGTATTGATCCTGAGGACACCCCCACAGTAAACATTCTACCTGCCAATCTCTGTTATGGACTGAATTGTGTCCACCTCAACTTTCACATGTTGAAGTTCTAACTCCTAGGACCTCAGAATGCGACCTCATATGGAGACAAGGTCTTCAGTGAGGTAGTCAAGGGGCAATGAGGTCATCAGGGTGGGCAGTCCTTGGGGCATCTAGATGAGTAGCCGGGGCCAACCCATCAGAGTGGGCAATGTGATGGGACAAGCCAGATCTGGTGGGAACCTCAACCTGGCTTTCTGGTATACCTTTTTCTAAAGCATAAAAATTTCTCACCATCTTCCCCCATGACCTTGGTGATTTCTGGGGGGGACTTTTCTTTGCCAGCCCTTCCACTTTTTCAAGTTGATCTATTTGATCCTTTGGCTTTTAGATTTTTGTGGAAGGAACTCTGCTCATTCCTGCTTCCTAGCCTTTCCGTGAAGTCCAAAGGCAAATGCCCTGACCCATTTCCCACTCCTTCCATTTGACATTCCCTGGTCGGTGAGTCAGGGCCAGCCTCCCTTTCCATTCTTGTCCAGACACACATGCCAACTTGTTCAGCTGTGCACAAGTGAAGATAACAAGCAACGTGTTCCAAACTGGCCTCGCCTCCGTTCTGGATCATGTCGTCCCTTTGTTCATCCTTCCTCTAGGCCCGGGGTCCCCAGCCCCAGGGCTGCAGGCCTGTGCTGGGCTGTGGCCTGTTAGGAACAGGGCTGCACAGCAGGAGGTGTGCAGTGGGCTCCAGCGAGCAAAGCTTCATCTGTTGCTCCCCATCCCCACCCCCATGGCTCTCATCACCGCCTGAACCATCCCCCAACCCCCGCCCCAGCCATGGAAAATTTGTCTTCCCCAAAACCGGTCCCTGGTGCCAGAAAGGTTGGGGACTGCTGCTCTAGCCCCTCTATTGCTGCGGTGCCAACACCTACACGGGCTCACCTTCTGAATGGGTGAAAGCACGTCTTTGTTTTCCGAGGTGTAGAGGAAGCTGGTGAAGGGCAGACATTGAGTCATAAACACAGCCCAAGGCAGTAGGAGACCAGAGAGGTGGTTTCTTGCTAAAAGTTCATATCCTAGACCCATACTTCCTCAGCCTTTTCTGTCCTAAAGAGTTTCTGGAAAGCTCTTAAGCGTGTGCGCTTTGAGGCTGTTTTAGAAGTGAGATTTTTTCCATCCCAGGTCCTGTAGCTCCTGACCTTTCTTGTCTGTGATGTCTTCGGCGGTTTCTCCTCCTTGTCTTTGAGAATGGCCCTGCCCCTCCCTCCCACGTGGCACCCGCAATGTCTTCCAGGGATTGTGGCTCAATTCCAGGGTCTCTTTGCGCTGAGCCCGTCTGAAACCTCAAACCATTGTAATGAGTCCCAGGCAAGGGTGTTTTCTGACATCACCATTCTTCCTTTGTCTGTCCTACAAGGGTCACAAACTCAAGATGTTTATGGTGGAGTCAGTGTGTGCAGGGTGTTGTTGGTGGTAGCAGGGAAATGAGGTCTCCGTTCTCAAGCTGTGTTCAGTTTAATGTCCTTTGGAGGGGTGCAGGGAGGAAGGGAGGGAGAGTAGAAACTGATTGACGGCCATCACGTGCCAGGTGCTCCCAATCACACCTCCCAGCCACGGCGTGCACCCCTTAACCAGGTTAACGGGCTGGACCTGTGTGGACTTCTAAACAGTGGAACTTCAATACTCGAATTAGGTTTTTCCTTCTTCCCAGTTTTTAAATATAGAACAATTTAACTAGAATGCTTTTTGTTTCCCCTCTGGATCTCTTGGTTTGAAATGGGGTTCCTCCAGCAAGTCAATTTGCTCAGTCAAGTCCTGGGGGATGGTTTCTCCAGGACTTCCCGCTCTGTTGACCCCTGTGAGAATCAGCTCATCCACAAAACACCGTCCCCTCCTGCGGCCACCTTTCCCGCTCTGTCTCGTAGCCTGGTTCTGCTGGACCACGTCCCGGCTGCAGGCATGGGGCAGCAGAGGCCAGGTTGAGGGCCTGGGGGCCCTGGCTCCCGGCTAGCGGACACAGCCACATCCAGCTCCTGTTCCCCAGGTTTTCTCCTGGTTGCTGGACACAGGCCATGGCATTGCTCTGCACACGGTTATCTGGAACTCTCCATCCCTTGGCTCACCCCATCTCCAGCCCTGTGGTGCTCTCTGTGGGCCCAGGCTCACCCCCCCTCCACTGCCTGGGAAGCCCGCCTGAATGAAGGGGTTCAATACCCAAAATACTGGTGGTTGAGGAATGGGGGCCAGGAGAGTGTATGTTGGCAGTGACACAGACATTCAGAGGGAAATTTTGCATATTCGTAATATATTGGTAAGTGGAAAAGGAAGCTTACAAACGAGTGTGCAATAGGATCATATATATGTCTATATGTCTATGTATGTGTCTGTATGTATATGTGTATATATGTATACATACAGATCATATATACATATATGTATGCATATACACACATATGCATTTAGACATACAGGATAAATGCATTACTCTGCAATTACACACTACTCAGATGCATAAGCAGAGAGAAAAATGCCTGGAAAGATACTAGAAAAATATTCAACAAAGTGTAAATGTAAATAGCAGTGATTAGATTATAGGTGACTTTAATTTTTTCTTTTTACTTAGTTGTAGTTTCTAGTTTTTCTGAAAAGAATGTATTATATAACAAAAAATAGTAAGAGAAGAAAAAACAAATTGTTTTCTATAGCTGCAGTCCCCAACCTTTTTGGCACCAGGTACCGGGTTCCTGGAAGGCAATTTTTCCACGGACAGCGGTGGCAGGGTGCGGGGGGAGGAGGGCGGATTGTTCAGGCGGTAATGCGAGCAATAGTTCAGGCGGTAATGCGAGTGATGAGGAGCGATGGAGAGCGGCAGATGAAGCTTCGCTCACTTGCCCGCCGCTCACCTCCTGCTGTGCAGCCAGTTGCTAACAGGCCGCAGATGGGCACCGGTCCACGGCCTGGGGGTTGAGGACCCATTTTCTATAGTATTTCATAAAATCCAAGCACTGCTCTTGGGAATGTAATTTTATCTGTGGATCCAAGGCCAGGGGGGTGGGGTTGAGGGGTGAAATAGAGGCTGCCATGGGTGGTTTTTGACCACTTGGCGGGAGGGTCTCTGAGCTGCTCAGTCTCCCGTGTCAGCTGATCTGGGTTCTAGATCTCACCCTGCTTCTGAACTCTCTGTCCCTCACTTTCCTCTGGAAAATGGGCAGATTCAGCTAGCATCCCAGGGATGGCAAATCAGAGAAGGTATATGAGCTTCTCAGCTAGGCTGACATAGATGCTGAGCTTGATCCAGCTTCCTTGGGAGAGAATGCTGTGATTGATTAGTGATGTCTGCTCTGGGAAGCGCATGGTAAAGTTGCCACGAAGCCCTCCCAGCTGAACACACAGCTGCAGTCCTGCCCTCCTGGGCTCCCCTGACCCTCCTTCAATACCTTGATTAAAACTGTTATTGTGTTTAGCAATTACACAGTGGGAGCTCTGTCTTTTTTATTTTTTAATTGCCGATACCAGAGTCTGACTCACATAGGCATTCAGGAATGAGTATGAATTGTAGATGGATTACTCTGAAAGGAATTAACAAATGTGAGTTCAATTGCTAAACATAGGTGTGCAGCTTTTCAAGGAACTCAAGGTCGTTGTTTGGATGTGTAAATTCTGCTTTATTAGTGTACTGTTTAAAGCACACCAGGTTGCAAAATTAATATCTGTTAGAGACAAGAAGCTACCACATTCCATCATCCTATGTGGGTTTCAGTGTGTGTAGGAGGATGGTGTGGGCAGAGAGCTCTGACTACCAGCCCACCATCTATCTTTATCGTATATATTTTTATTGAGGTATAACTGATGTAAAACATGACGTTAGTTTCGGGTATATTTGATATATCTTTATCATACTTTTGACCTGCCTTATTATAGCGTGGTGGTTTGGACTCAGGGTTTGAATTCAGGTTGGATTATTTGGGGCAAATCACTTTATTGTCACTTTACTGTCCCCAGACCTCAGCTTTCTCATTCACGAGAGGTGCCCTCTGACTCTGAAAACTCCATGACCCTGTGTTGGTTCTCAGTCTCCACGGAGACTTCTTCCTTCCTGAGACCTCCCCTGACCCATTCTCCAGATGGATAAGTTGGTGGCAGCTTCTGTCTTGTGACTATTTTAATGAGAGATCATTTGCACCTGAAAATTTCAGCAAAACCTCAGAGATCTCACATCCTTCCCTTCCTCCCGGACCTGCACACTTTTCTTTCAAACAGACTGCCAACTTGGACCTGGAGCTGTTGTTCCTCATCCTGCTCCCCACGACCCCACCTCGCTTCTTTCTCTCTCACTCTCCCCCAACATCTGTCCTGTTCTTCTTTTTTTTTTTTTAATAATACTTTTTTTTTTTAAGATTTTTTTTTTTGATGTGGACCATTTTTTTAAGTCTTTATTGAATTTGTTACACTATTGCTTCTGTTTTATTTTTTTGGCCGCGAGGCATGTGGGATCTTAGCTCCCCGACCAGGGATCGAACCTGCACCCCCTGCATTGGAAGGTGAAGTCTTAATCACTGGACTGCCGGGGAAGTCCTGTGTCCTGTTCTTTTTCCTTTTTTTTTTTACAGCCCCTTGCTGTCTTCCTAGCTTCAGCTCCCAGGGAAGGGAATGTTACTGCCCTTCTACCCCCTAGAGCAGAACCTTCCAGAGCCTCTCGCATCCCTGGTCCAGCTCCTCAGTCTCCCCTCTCTTCACCCCCCACCCCCGCCCTCCATCCAGTGCTCTGACCTGGCTCCTCACCATGGCATTTCCCCCTCTGATAGGGGGGATGGGCACCTGGACACCGTCTGGTTAGGAAACAACAGCCCAGGCTGACAGCTCCAACTACTGTAATTGCTTTCAAGTGTTTGAATGCGTTATGGATGGGAGCTGGGCCACGGGCAGGGGCCAGAGAGCTTCGCATATTCACAGGATGTACTTGGACAAACAATCCAGGACTGCAAAGCCTTCTGGCTGCTACCGCTGGGCTCCCACCCCAGCTCCATCTGACCTGATGCTAGTGGGAGCTGCTTCAGCACAACAAATTGGTGCTCTTTCTTCCTTCTCTCTCTCTTTTTTTTGTTTAATTTCTATTGGAGTATAGTTGACTTACAATGTTGTGTTACTTTCAGGTGTACAGCAAAGTGAATCAGTTATACAAATATATATGTCCACTCTTTTTTAGATTCTTTTCCCACATAGGTCATTAGAGACTATCAATAGAGTAGAGTTTCTCTTTTAAACAGGTTTTTAGTGTCTTCAAGGATGCTGGAGCAAGATTCAGCAGCTGGGGGACCAAAGGTGCCCTCCATGTGGGGCTCCCCCTGGGGGAGAGCTAAGCCCCCAAACCTGCAGGGCCATGCATGTAAACGGCAGCTGGGGGATGGGCACCGGGCTCCTCTTCTCCCCAAGTCCTGAGCAGGAGGATTTTTGTCATAAGCCCAGTGGCGACCCCAGGGACAGAGCGAAAATAACCGAGTGGCCACCTGACCTTGGACACAGAAGCTTCTGGAAAAGCTGAGTGGCTCAATACCTGGCATTGTTAGGAGGCTAACGGAAGCTGATTAAGTGCTCCCTGCTGCCTGGGACCATCCTGAGACATGGGGGCCTGGGGACTGAGTGGTCCAGGGCCAGGTGTCTAAGTGGCAGGGCTGGGTGGGAGGGTGTAGGTCTTGGGGCAGGTCTTTCGCAGCGCTCCTCCGCAGGAAGCGGCCGGGAGCTCTCTCCCCACTCTGCCGGGGGGTGGGGGCGTTGCATGTGATAAGATGAAGGGGCTGCCCCTCTATCCTGTCCCTGGAGCTGGATTGTGCTCCCAGGTCCATCGCCAGCCTTGCTCCGAAATGGCTCAAAACTCTCACCGGCCTTGCTGGTGGTTGGCCCTCACCCCTCTGCCTGGGATGAGAAACACACCCCCTCTCCATCCCCATCCTCAGTGGCTCGCCAAGCACCAGATCCGAGCCCCATCCATATGTGACCTCACCAGACCCCACAGCCCAGGACGCAGGGGCCAAGGCCGTGCTCATGTCCCAGGAGAGGCAGGTGAGACCTTGAGAGGTAAGCGGCTGGCCACTGTCACACAGCTAGAGTCGCCGGGCTGGGCTGGAACCCAGGTCGCTGACTCGGCCGGAGCTCTATCCCTACAACTGACCAGCGTCAGCCACAGGTGGTCTGTCTCGTAGGAAAGGCACTGATTCCTAGTTGTTAGAAGCATTCTGGTTAATGCTCAGATTTTGGAGTTTCCTAACCATATAACCTGAACAGATGGTCTCAGCTCAGGGTACCAGGAATAACCTGAACAGATGGTCTCAGCTCAGGGTACCAGGAGGTTAACATCAAAAATGGAGTAAGAGTAGTAGTAATGGTGTAGTACAGATTCTACACTGAAGACCTAGGTTTTGTTTTGTTTTTTTTAAATTGAAGTATAGTTGATTTACAATGTCGTGTTAATTTCTGCTGTACAGCAAAGTGACTCAATTTTCTATTCTTATCCACCGTGGTTTATCACAGGGTATTGAGTATAGTTCCCTGTGCTATCCAGTAGGACCTTGCTGTTTATCCATTCTATATCTAATAGTTTGCATCTGCTAATCCCAAACTCCCAATCCTCCCCTCCCCCGTGCCCCTCCCCCTTGGCAACCACAAAACTGTTCTCTATTGAAGACCTAGGTTTTAATCCCACGTTTGTGCATCCTAATTAGCCCTTAGGTGTGGGCCTTTGGTCTTATTCATGGAGGTGGCTTAGAATTCACACAGACCCTTCCAGGCCTCAGTCTTCCTGTCTAGACAGGAAGAGTAGCACCAGCTCTCTCGTGGGGTGAGGACTAAACGGGCCCAAGGGTGTGAAATGCTCAGCCCAGCCCCGGACGGGTAACGACTGTTAGTATTAGTATTAGCGTGAAGGGCAGTGGCCGGGGGCCAATCACTCAACCTCTGTGAGCTTCCATTTCCTCATCAGCAAAACAGGGAAATAAAAATAACCATGACACGGGAGGCTGGGAGGGTCAGAAGGAAAATCCTTGTAGGCAGTCAATGATTTATACCCGCAGTAGCAACTTGTTCGAATCTCCTCTGAGCTTTAAATGGCTCGGTTAGATGCTTACCGACCGCTTCCCAAAGCTGAGTTACTGAGTATTGGCATCCCGATCTCTCCACGTTTTTAAAGATGTCCAGACAGTTGTGTCTGAGAATGCAGCACCCTGTCAGTCCCAGCCCCCTCCCCCTGCCTTGTTCTCCTTCTTATGGGCTACGTGGTCCACTGTGGCCAATGGGAACTCAGAGGAACAATGAATGGGAGACTTTGGGGACAGGGCCAGCTCTAATCTCTACATCTTTGTGTGAAGAGCAAAAGGAGCCCCTTCCCTGGGATGGACATGCCGAGGACTGGGGACCCGGATGTGAGCTGGATCTCACCCCCAGCTCCTTGCTGTCAATAGCCGCCCCTCGTGCCCTGACCTGCGTCCAGGCTGTGAACCTACGTGTCAGGGGCCAAGCAGGGCTGTAAAGGGACAGGAGAGAAGCCAGCCGAGCACGAGGCAGTCAGTAGAGTGGGGACGTGGGGGCTGAAGGGCCCAGTCCCCGAGTCCCAAGTGCCACATGACCAGCTCTGGCCAGCACTCCAGGTGCAGGCCCACGAAGGCCAGGCCTTTCAACTGTTCAGGAGAAGCCAGAAATCGAGACATTGATATAAAGCTTTCCTAGATTTAATGATCACTGTGCAGCTCAGAAAAACACATCTGGGGCTTCCCTGGTGGCGCAGTGGTTGAGAATCCACTTGCCAATGCAGGGGACACGGGTTCGAGCCCTGGTCCGTGAAGATCCCACGTGTCGCGGAGCAACTAAGCCCGCGTGCCACAACTACTGAGCCTGAGCGCTAGAACCCGCGAGCCACAACTACTGAGCCCGCGTGCCACAACTACTGAGCCCATGCACCTAGAGCCCCTGCTCTGCAGCAAGAGAAGCCCGCACACAGCAGCAAAGGGCAGCCCCTGCTCGCCGCAACTAGAGAAAGTCCACGTGCAGCAACGAAGACCCAACACAGCCAAAAATAAATAAATAAAATAAATTTATAAAAAAAAAAAAAGAAAGAAAAACACATCTGCAGTGGAATCCTGGGTGGGGACCACAGCCGGCCTCCCCTGCTGCACTTGGCCTCAGTCATAACCACAACCCTGGCACCAGGGGGCAGGGATGTGCCCCTCCCTTCCCCACTTTTCCTGGGGCTTCTGGCCCAATCACCCCGGCCTGACACTTCACTGTTCGCCACTCTAGCTCTCCCAGCTCAGGGGCTCCCCTTCTACGACCACGCCTGTCCACTAAAAAAGCCTGCCACACCAAACCCTTGGCCTGCATCCATCTCCTCGCCCCAGAGGGCCTCAACCCCAAGCCAGCACTCAATGGCCCCCTCCTGACTGCCGACTGCTGGAAGCCAAGAGACCCTTCCCTGCATGGCATCTGGTACCCAAGAGATATCTCTATGAATAAATCCACCAGGTGGGAGGTACCTGCGCCCCACCTCCCAGCTGGTGTCCCAGGACCCCAGGCACCACCTTGTCACTCGAAGAGCAAATCCTGACCGTTCTGCTTCCCTGCCTTTGCTTTGGCTGTGCCCGCTGCATGTGACTCCCTCCTCCCCAGACCAACCCTTCAAAACTTAGCACAAGTCTCAATGTTTCCAGTGAGTCTTCTGGAAAGACCTGCCTCCTCTTCCCGGATCCCTGCTGTCTCGAGGAGGGTTTGACACCAGCGATTTTATACTGGCTATCGCTACCTCTCCAGGGCTGCATCCTTTTCCCCACTAGAGTTTGCTGGGCACCAGAGACCCACCTGCAGCCTAAAGTACTTTGGAGTTCTGTTTGTCCTGCACCCAGGAGCTGGTCACCAAGGGCTTAGGGAGAAACTAGGGAACTCGGGCCTTGCTTATCAACCAGTATTATCCACCATTTTTCCTTCCAGATCTCCAGAGAATGGCAAGCAGCATCTGTGTGTCCCTAATTCAGAGAGCAACAGTCCTCTTGGTCTGGCTCCGTACCCCATGCCCTGCAGTGCTTGTTTCTACAAGGTCTGTCCTGGGTTTGCAGGAGGAACCAGAGAACAACCTTTGTGGGTGAGTGTGGCCTTGTATTTTGCTGCTGTTTTTGTGTGTGTGAGTTCCTGTTCGAGAAAAGATCCTTCCAAAAGCAACTCAGCCCGTGTGCCAAGGCCATGCTGAGCACACCCACCTGGCTCGCATACCTGTCAGACCAGGGCTGGCAGCGCACTGCCCCCGGGGACACCTGTGACAGCCAAAGCCAACTTCCCGGAGGAGGCCGGCGTGCAAGTGGGGCCATGCCCTGGGCTCCCAGAAAGGGTCTCCTCTGTGGTCTTGCCCTTCACCTCTCCACTCTGCTTTCTCCTTTCCATGATCAGCTGGAGAGTGACAAAAGTGGTTCTCAGCTCTCAAACGTTCGGCTCAGACAGGACTGTTGCCCAGTAGTGGTTCTGCAGAAAATTCCTATCTTCAGATTTTATAAGATGCAACCTGAATCAAAGGGTTCTGTGATCAAAGATGTTTGGAGAACATTCAACAAACATTCATCATGTTTCTGCAGGACTTCTCAGTGTCTTTAATGTGTATGGCTCTCCAAGAGCCTGACAGTTGCCGTAGCACTTCTAAGCTTTTTGAGACCGTGGGGTGTGTTTGTTCAAGGAGGCTCTTGCGGGAGTGCGTGGCGAGGAATGGGCTCCAGGAGGTGTGCTTCTGCAAGACCAGCACCAGACCTGGGCCTGCTCACCACACTGGGCCCTCATGCAACAGGGCCCTATTCCCCGCTCCAGCCACGCTGGCTTCACTGTAATTGTATTCCCATATGTGTCCTGTCTGGCTCCATACAACTCTGGCCACTGGCTTCCGGAATTCTAAGGCCTGACACAGGCCTGTGTGTCCCGAGGTTACCTCTCGTCGCTGGCAGCCTTCTCTACGAATTCCGGAATGAAAAGTACAAAAGCCAGTGGCCAGACTGGCACGGCTGACCGCATGTGGGCAGGACCCACGCTACACTCTTCTTTGTCTGCCCCGTGATCCTGGGATGGCCAGGGAACCCCAGGGCTCTAGGAATCCGGTCGCCCTGCGCTCACACCAACAGACATTTACAACAGAACATGATTTTCACAGTGGCTCCTGGGAGTCCGACATGAGTTGGACCTTCAGCTGCCACCCCATGATTTTAACTCCTATTTTCTTTGATTCTAAGATGCCATCCATTGTAAGACATAGCATTGTTTTCAGAACAGCTTTTTTTTGTGGGAGGGAGAAAAAAATAAAAGAAACACCCATGTAACGTACCAACTAATTGTAAGACATATCCTGAATCCAGAATAATTAAAATCTGAACAATTGTGTGCCTTGGAATTAAGGAAATAGACTATTTCTACAGGTCAGGGTTGGCTTCCTTTTTCATCACTCCTGAGGAAGCTGAGATGCCGGTTCCAAGGCAGAAGGCAGGAGGCTGGGTGCTGGGCAGGTGTTTGATCTCAGTAATCACTGACCCTCCACGCTGCCAGGCTCTGTGCTAAGTGAGAGGAGGGTGGGGTAAAACGTGCCCCATCTCTACCCTCCAGCATACGACCATTGGATCCCGTCAGGAGGCAATGCATCCCTTGCAGCTTCCCAGAAGGAAAGGCCGTGGTGTGTAACTCCCAGAAACACAGCAGGCCTGTCCAAGTGTGTATGAAGCCAGCTCTGTAGACTGTCCAACAGAGTATCACTTTTTCTCTGCAATGACATCACAATTACTACTAATAAAGATAAAATTAAAATGGAACTTTACTAGGAGTATTTTGGAGTAATTATGAACTGACGGTGACCCTCCAGTGGTTCCACATCACGGGGGACGCACCTCTGCTCCATCACTAATGTGATCCCCTGCCTGTTTGCCTCAGTTCTCACTAACACTCTGTCACACTACGGATGGGGGCAGGTCCTCGGGTACCTCCCAGTGGCCCTGGGCAATAGAATCACATTGGAGGAATGTCCAAGTGCAAGAGAAGGCCTGGATGGGGACTTCCCTAGTGGCCCAGTGGTTAAGGCTTCGCCTTCCAATGCAGGGGGTGCAGGTTCCATCCCTGGTCAGGGAGCTAAGATCCCATATGCCTCGTGGCCAAAAAAACTAATACGCAAACAACAGAAGCAATATTGTAACAAATTCAATAAAGACTTTAAAAATGGTCCACATCAAAAAAAATCTTAAAAAAAAAAGGAGAAGGCCTGGGAGGAGTGACCAGTTGCTTGGGTGACCCCAGGGAGGATGGGAGTCTTCATGAAGTGATGAAGTTTGAGGTGGTTCTTAAAAGTCAGGCACAGTGGTGGGGCTGGAGATTTTAGCCAGAAGAACCGAGGCTGGAGGCAAGTTGCAGACTAGTGAGAAGTTTGCTGCTGGGACGTGCGGGCTGGGAAGATGTGTGGTGGGAGATAGGGGGGATTGGAGCTGGGCTGGGCTGTGAAGGGAGTTCGGGCTTTCAATTTATCCTGTTGATCTGCATCCTCTTTTTTTTTTTTTTTTTTTTTTTTTTTAATATTGGAGTATAGTTGATTAACAACGTTGTGTTAGTTTCAGGTGTGCAGCAAAGTGATCCAGTTATACATATACGTGTATCTATTCTTCTTCAAATTCTTTTCCCATTTAGGTTATTATAAAATACTGAGCAGATTTCCCCTACTGTATAGCACAGGGAACACTGTATCACCTTCTTGCTGACTGATTTCTAGACCTTATTTTCAACAAATCAGCCGAAGACACTTTACATGTTGCCACGGCTGCTGCAAGCATCCGCAGTGCCCCAGATACTCTGTTGTTTCATGGATGGATCACGGCCCTGGGGGCAGAGCTCCCATGTAGACCGTAGTCACCGGCACACACACCTTCCATCTGGGGAACCTGGCTGTTCCTCCTTCTGGAATGTTCTTCTCATAGGAAAGCGCATGGCTCAGTGCTCATCTCATCCAGGTCTGAGCGGGCTTCCTTCCTGAACCTCTTACTATGCCCCCTCCTTCTGTCTCCTCCATCATGCCTTGTTATTCTGCAGGGCGCTCTGCATGCATGTGTTTGTTTTTTCTCTGTCTCTCCACAAGGCTGTGAGCTCTGTCTTGGCTTCATGCTCAGAACATAGTCTGACACTTAGCAGATGCTCCATGTTTATTGTTGTTGAATTACACCGCTTTCTGAGTTCTTCCATGTTTATTATTTGATCAGATTCTCAATATTTTTCTGATTTATAAATTGCAAAAACATCGAAAAGAAGCTAAAGGAATTACCCAAGATAGTATTGGGGCTGGGAAGGGGGCGGGGGCACAGAGCCCCACACTTTTCCCACATGGCATTGACCTTCAGGATGACACGCCCTTGCACCCACTCAGCACTGGCTTGGGAGCCCCACGTTCTCGGGACTTAGCAGCCTCCTGTTCCAGATGGGCAAGTTGATGGCCCCTCAGATGAGACTGAGGTTGACACCCACCGTGGGATTCCATCACTTGGTAAACAAAACCCAAATGTGAAGTCTGAGACACAGGATGTGGGGATGGGGCTGGAGGGTGGAAAACCGAAGAGGCTTCCCATGGCAGAGCCTAACTCTGGACTCACCTAGAATTCGCAACTTCTTGAAGATTGCTCTAGCCAGGAGGAAGTGGCCGGGTGACATCCCTGAGAAGGGTTACAGGAGGCAAGAATCAAGCAAGAGAGCATAAGGAAATGATGAGGATTGAAAACCGGCCCCTCCATCTGGACTACTCCCTTTTCCTAGATCTTGGGAGAACCGGCCAAGAGAGCCACCAGGCTCTGAACCCAGACATGGTTCACCCTGACCCAGCTCCCATCCGCACCTGAACGTGGACCCAGGGCCATCACTCCCTGGAGCGGCTCCTCTGAGAGCCCCCCGTGGCGTCAGGATACAGGTTTGCTCAAACCATCAGCAAGCTCCACTGAGCCCGGTCTCAGGCTGGCCCAGGCGAGACACGGTTCTGCAGGGTAATCTCTGCTGCCGCGTTGTGCGTATCCACGCTTCACAGAGACCTAGTTGGAGCACCTGACTCCAGTGTGCCTCTGAGGGCGTCACAGACATAATCTCTCAGTTAAGAAGCTTTGGAAACTGAGGCTCCTGCAGGTCGAGTAACTCCCCCCTTATCCCTCACCCCATAATAGCACTTGGGGGAGGGAGGTTCTGACAAGTTGACCCTCTGCGTCTCTCTCACCCATCGCACTGGCTTCTCTATGGGGCCCAGCACTCCCAGCCCCAGACTCGTGGAGCCTGGTATCCAGTAGGTGCTCAAATGATGTTTTTCATGAAGCCCTTCCATGTCCACTTTTAAGCCCACAGGTTCAGACAGAAGCCCCTGGGAGAGAGTGTTCCCTCCACCCCAGAATGGCTCTGTGGAGAGACCCAGCCAAAGGCGGTATCAACCGAAGGAGGGACTGAAGTTTCCTTGAAAGTAATCTCTCTCTTCACGTGACCGTTTGAAAACCACCCAGTGAAATGGGAGTGGGCTTTTAAAGCATGGAAATAGACACTGGGCCCACCATCTGGACTCAGAAGGGAGAAGAAGTGTACAATATTGGGTCTTTCTCTTTCTTCCCCTTTTGTTTACAGAGAAACAATTAGCAGTCCTGAAGTTGGCAACCTCTAAGATGGCCCTCAATGATCCAACCCACCTGTATCTACACCTTTGCGTGTGGGGTAGACTAAGTGACTTGCTTCTATATTTATTTGTTTATTTATTTATTTATTTGGTTGTGCCGGGTCTTAGTTGCAGCTTGCCAGCTTCTTAGTTGTGGCACGTGGGCTCCTTAGTTGTGGCATGCGAACTCTTAGTCGCGGCATGCATGTGGGATCTTAGTTCCCCGACCAGGGATCGAACCCGGGCCCCCTGCATTGGGAGCGTGGAGTCTTAACCACTGTGCCACCAGAGAAGTCCCCTAAGTGACTTGCTTCTAACGAGCAGAATAGGGCAGAAGTGATGGGCTGTCACTTCTGATATCAGGTTATGAAAGGACTGTGGCTTCCATCTTAGGTGCTCTCTCACCCTCTCTGGGATCACACAGCCTAGAGGAAGCCAGTCACAATGTCCTGAGGCTGCCTATGGAGAGACAAAGGTGAGACTCCCACGCCCCACATCAAGCTTTCGGATGAGACCCCAGCCAACAGCTTGACTGCAACGTCATGAGAGATCTTGAGCTACGGGCACCCAGCTAAGCTGTGTCCATGTTCCTGACCCACAGATAGTGTGAGATGACAAATGTTTGTTGTTTTAAGTTGCCAAGTTTGGGGGTGATTTGCTACACAGTTAAAGACAACTAATATAGGTCCTTAGCTTGGTGATGAATAAAAAGGGATGAGGAATTCAGAGAGGGTGATTCCAGTAAAAATGGGAAACTTGCAGATGTCATGGGTGAAGAGCTAACATCTGCAGAATTCAGAGAGGGATTTCCAGAGCAATTCAATGTTAGCGTAGAGAAACAAAAGGCCAATGGGGCCTCATGGTTGCACCAAGCACATGGCGTAATCCCAACACAGAGCCACTCTGCTTCCTCTTAGCCTTTCTAGTGAGGCTTCAGCGAGCAACAATTTCAACCCTGCAGCAATGTGATAGCATCAATGAGTAAACTTCTAAATCAGACTGCTGCTCACCTCAATTAGATCAGAACCTCAAACAGTGGTGTTTGGGCAATCACATGTTCTGTTTTGGTTTTTTTCTGTTCAAATGATGTATTTGTTTTCTTGTTTCTTTCTTTTACAAAATGTGTACATTTCACTGAAAGATATGTGTGTGTGTGAGTGTGTGTGTGTGTACATTTATATATTCACCACTACCACCCCCTGCCCAGGTAATTGCTATTCTGATCTCTATCAGCATAGATTAGTTTTGCCTGTTCTTAAACTTCCTACAAATGGAATCTCACCGTGGGTCGATTCGCTCGCTAGTTGAGTGATTTGGGTGAGTTAGTGATTTTCAATGCCTCTGTTTCCTTGTCCATAGAAAGGGGATAGTCAGAGCACCTATCTCATGGGGCCATTGGGAGGATTAAAGGAGTTAATACATGGAAAGCACTAAGAACCGTGCCTGGCTCATACTGAGCATCCAATATATAGTAGCTGTTACTGTTAGTAAGCTTTAAAGTATTCCTCATTTTATAAGACAAGAAATCGTGTCTTTGATGCTGATCTGTGTTTGCTCACATCAGCCTCAAGGTGCTATCGTTTTGGTCAGTCTCTGTCAGTTTTCTGAAAACCGGCGAGTCTGATGGGACCCAGCGAGGAAGCGGAATGAGAGCGGCAGTGATGGCAGATACGCACCAAGCACCACCATCAGGACCCCAGCCATAGGCAGCCCGTGGTCAGCTGCCTTGTACGGCATGTGTGGGTGCGCTCTATGTCTTGTCACAGGTCCCAGGAACCACATGACACAGGCATTATTTTTCCCATTAAACAACGAGGAAGGCTCCAAGAGGCTAAGGAACAATCTCAAAGTTTCTCAGTACGAAGGGATAAAACCAGGATTCAAATTGGTTCTCTCCAGCTCTAAAATAAATAGGTTTTCTCATCATTATTATTTTAAAATAACCTTACAGTTGTAATCTTGTGCATTTCTTCCACATCTTTCTGCTCTCTTTCAGTCCCATCGGCCAAAAACAGAGAAAGGGCAGGAGACAGGCAGCCTCTGTTAGCACCTTCATGAGTATCAGACCAGGGATTCAGCAGTGTCCCTCCCTTCACAGCGACAGTCTAGTGACAGAGAAAGTAAGTACAGGAGGCTAGGGCTGGAGGTGAGCAGCTTTTCACATCTCAGAATGCTGAAGAACGATGAGTTGAATAACCCTCAGACAACATGAGAACCAGTGTGCCTAGGTTTTGTGAAAATCCAGAGGTTTTGAAGAGCACTATGAATGAATGAGTGAAATTTGAAAAGAAACATGCACTCCAATGTTCATAGCAGCATTTTTTTTACAATAGCCAAGCTATGGAAGCAACCTAAGTGTCCATCAACAGATGACTGGCTAAAGATGTTATATATACATATATATATATAGGAATATTACTCAGCCGTAAAAAAGAATGAAATAATGCCATTTGCAGCAACATGGATAGACATGGGGGGGTATTATACTGAGTGAAATAAGTCAGACAGAGAAAGACAAATACTGTATGATGTCACTTATATGTCAAATCTAAAAAGTACAACAAACTAGTGAATATATCAATAACAAAAAAGAAGCACATTCACAGATATAGAGAACAAACTAGTGGTTACCAGTGATGGGGGAGGGGCAATATAGGGGTGGGGGTGTAGGAGGTACAAACTACTGGGTGTAAGATAGCCTCAAGGATATATTGTATGACATGGGGAATATAGCCAATATTTTGAAATAACTGTAAATGGAGTGTAACCTTTAAAATTATATAAAAAGTAAAAGTAAGTTAAGGAATGAGTGAATGAATGAATGAATGTGTGTATGTACACCTTTAAAAATCAGAGAACACATGACCACACTGGAATACAAAGAAAATCATAAATAAGTTTCCCAAATAGAAAGCAGATTGTGGATTCTCTGACCACAGTGGAAGAAACCTTGGGTCAACTACAGAAAAGATGGCCAAATTAATAAGCAAAATCAAAATGTGAAATAGTTCCAGGCTACATGAAGAATACTTGCAAGGCTGTCGGGTCTACCTATGACAGTTAAGCTAAAAGTTACCCTAAGATTCTAGGAATTGGTGAGCCTGGGATGCTGCACCTTGGTGAACGGGAACTGGTTTTAGAGAGGGAGGGGTGTAATAAAAATAAATACTTGGTCTCTGTCACCAGTTCCTGGCATAGAGTGCCTAAAATGCTCAGAATTTACTGTCCTTTGTATGCTCATGAGATGACCCATGGGGAGGCCCTAGTTAGCTTCAGGATGGGACTAGTCAGCCAGAAAAACCAACCACAGGATTAGAGGGTTAGAACTCTTAGTCCCACCCTTGACCTCCTGGGAGGGGAGAAGGGTGGAGATTGAGTTCAATCACCAATTGGCCAATGGTTTAATCAACCATATCTATGTAGTGGAACCTCTGTAAACATCCCTCAGCAATGGGATTTAGGAGCTTCTAGGTTGGTGAACACACGGGGGTGCTGGGAGGGTGGTACACCCAGAGAGGGCATCAAAGCTCTGCCCCTTCCTCCATGCCTTGCCCTACACATCTCTTCCCTTTAGTTGTTCCTGAGTTGTATCCTTTATAACAAATCGGTAGCTGTTATTAGAGCACTATCCTTAGTTCTTTGAGTTGTTCTAGCAAATTATTGAACTTGGGGAGGGGGTGTGGGAACCCCTGAGTTTGTAGTTGGCCAGGCAGAAGTGTGGTTAGCCTGGGCTCCTCATTTGCAGCTGGCATCTGAAGTGGGGGCAATCCTGGGGGACTGAGCCCCTAACCTGTGGGCTCTGCTCTAACTCTGAACAGTTAGCGTCAGAATTGGATTGAATTGCAGGACATCCAGCTGGCTTTGGAGAGTTGGAGAACTGGTGTTGGAACAATGTACTTGGCGTCAGAAAAAACCACACAGGGAGACTCAGGCTTCACAGCTCAGCTTTACCCAAGCAGTGGGGAGACAGCTGGAGACAGAGCGTGGCTTTCTGGTCCTTGTTCCCTTAAAACTCACATCAGAGCCGAAATAGCACCCTCTCAGCCTCTCTGCTCGCTTCTGTTTTTGCTTATTTTCCAACCAGTCACTTTCAAGACATATAAGTGGGCGTTTCTACAACAAAATTTCTGTGTTTTTGCAAATGTAGGGTTCTATGAGAATATTTAATATTTAATTTTGGTATTCTCATCTTAAAGTGGATATTCACTTGTACTGCTATGCAGAGACGTGAAAAGAATGATTTGGGACTGAAATTTGGCTTTATACTTGCTGTTTGCACTTACTTTGTTGTGTGACTTGAATTTTAAAGTTACCTCTCTGAGCCTCAGTTTCCTTATCTGTAAAAATGGTGATTATAATACTCAGGCAAGAGGCCATTCCATGAGATAACACACGCAGGAGCCCCAGCCCAGGGCCTGGTCCAGGGGGGCATTACATACAGACCGGGCGTGGTTGTTACCATAGTCTTTTGATTACAATATGCTTGAAATCTTATCTGTAAAATAAATTTCAACCTACAGAGTGAACTAAATGACACACGAAGGTCATGATGTACTAATATGGAAAGTGCCAGCTTCCCAGGGGGTGGGCAGCCTCCGAGGCGAGGACCAAGAAGAAAGGATCGTGTTGGTGGGCAGAGAGACCCTGCCCCCCATCCCCTCCACTCCCATTTTAGTCGGAGGCCCCAGAACTCCAGGCTCAGAGGAAGCTTCCGGAATTCCAATCTGGGTTTCAGGCCGGTGCATTCCCGAAGGCCATCGGGTGGCTTCTCCAAACATGTACCTGGTGTGTCTTTGCTGCCCTCACACACATCCACTGAAGCCCAGCATCACATCCCTCTGGCCCTTTAATACGTTACTTATGTCACATTAGCTGGCTTTCTCTTCCTTCTCTGGATCTCCGCATTTGCTGGGAAGGACCTAGAAAGGCTCCATTTTCCTTTATTACCAGCCAGCTTCTTTGTTTCCAGACTCAAAGCAATTCATTAAGATCATCTACTTTACCCTCCAAATATTCCTGTGATTTCTGCTGAGTCACACGTCTGGGTTCATGGCACTGGAGAAATGTCCCAGAACGGACACTGATAGTAGCAAGGGCAGAATGCAGAGCGTATGGTCGAGACACTGGTTGGGCTGTCCCTCTGGGGTTTATTTGACGTCCACCTTTTAATCGATAACAGCGAGGCCATGATGGGGGACGACTAGGGCCAAGCGTCTGAGCTCAACTGAAGGTGCCCGTTCCCTGTGCGGTCCATCCTTCCCTCCTTCCCAGGTCTGATCTGAATGCGGCGCCACCTTTATCCAGGAGACCCTCTGCTCCCAAAACAGACAAAATTCACTGCCCTCGTGTGCCTTACAATGAAAAATGTTAACAAGTTGCTGCCTGAGAGCCTTAAACTCACTTTGAGTCAACAGATGTTTTCCCAGCCCATCCCAGCCCCGATGGAGAAACAGCTGGCTCTGCATGGCTTCCTATCACGACTAAGGGGAAACAACATCCTTAAAGAAAACGCCTCTGAATACTCTAAAATATCTCCTCCTCCACACGCAGAGGTGGAGATGAGCATAGCACTGATTTTGTTCCTTCCCAGTGATTCACCTGCATGAAACCCCTGCGGTGCCAGCTGCCAGAGCCCTCAGGTCCTAAGAATAGTCCCAGGGACCTGTGGCCCCAGTGGAAAATCTTAGTCTTATTTCCTGCTACCCCCAGGGTCCTTTTCTCATTTCTCGGCCCCATTTAAGAAACATGTTGAAAACCTAAGGGTTCAGTGCTGAGGTCATAAGGGTCAACCCACATGAGTGACTCAATTCTTTTCCTGTCAATAGGTCTCTTGGAGGGGAACTTGAACCCACTGGAGCGGACATGGACCTGCCCCTCTCTGGAGAAAAGCACCACCACGCTGTATAGTAACTAATTTCTGCAGCCCCCAAGGCCTTGTGCATGGTCCTCTGCACTGGCTGTGTCGAGCTGGAGAGACCCGACCCCTTCCTTTGCACTCTTATTTTGTAGGGTCACCAGCCTCTGGGTTTCCACCATGCTTCGTGCCCAGACTCAATGTACCACAGGGGGGTTATTGCACCTGTCACCTCTGTGTTTTGCTCCTCCTTGGGCTTCTGCAATGCTGCTGGTCTGTAAGGATTGCCACCAGCATGCAGGAACACCCCAGGGTCACAGCCTGGCATTTGGGGCACTTTTCCAATATCTTCCACTCCTGTACACTTATCTTTACTGGAACATCTCACCAGACACACAGAACCCTCTGTACACTTCTCCTGGGGAAATATTTCAAATACATGAACAAGTGGAGAGAAGAATATAACAAATATCCGTGCATCCCCATGGCTTCATTAAGTCAATATTTTGCCACATTTGTTTCAAGCCTTAAAAAAAAAATTAGTGGGTAAACATTATAGACACAGCTGATGGCCTCCTTGATCCCATTGCCCATCCCTCTTCCTCAGAGACAGCACGACCATGAATTTAGTGTATATTAATCTCAAGCACGGTTTTTAGATTTCCCTATGGTGTTTGTCCATAAATATTGCATAGTATTGTTTTGCATGTTTTTAAATTTTATGGAAATCTACCCTACGGTATATATCCTTGTGAAACTAGGTTTTGTCATTCACCATTGTCTTTAGGTTTACCCATGAAGGTATGAGTTGCTTTCACTTGTTTATTTTAACTGCTGTATAATATTCTATTGTATGAAAGTATCACTTTGAATTTATCTATTTCCAGTTCCGTTTCAGCTTTTCACTGGAGCCAAAGACAAGGCTGCTGTGAATATTTATGCATGTGCGTGAATTTCCCAGTGTGGATCCCCACCCTCCAAAGAGATGGCCCCTCTCTACATCATCAGCACAGAATAAATTCCCAGTGCTCCTTGTTCATGCCAACACTTGGTACTGGCACACAAACACTTTGGCCAATCTGATGCATAAGAGGTTGTGATGGTTCATTTTATGTGTCAGTTTGGTTGCACCTATTCTGGATGTTTCTGGGTGGGTGTTTCTTGATGTTTATATTTTAAATGGTGGACTTTGAGTAAAGCAGATTGCCTTCCACAATGTGGATGAGCTTCATGCAATCAACTGAAGGTCTGAATAGACCAAAAGGCTGACTTTCCCAAGCAAGAAGGAAGTCTCCAGCAATCTGCTCTTCAGACTTCACCTGCAACGTCAGCTCTTCAGACTTGAACTGCAGCATCAGCTTCTCCCTGGGTCTCCAGCCTGCTGGTCCACCCCACAGATTTTGGACTTGCCAGCCTCCATAATCATATGAGCCAACCCCTTAAAATAAACCTCTTTCCATACATATGCATATCCTATTGGCTCTGTTTCTGGAGAACCCGAACACAGAGATGGTATCTCCTTGTTGTTTGAGTTTGCATTTGTCTGTTTACTAATGATGTTGACCATCTGATCAAAATTCGTTTGACATTTGGATTGCCTCATCCAGGACTTGTCCTCATCTTTGCCCATTATTTTTATTGAGCCATTTTTTTTCTCAGTGATTTGTAGGTATTCTGGATTCTGACCCTTTGTCAGTTACATGACTGCATTGCAAGCATCTGTATCTGACTTGACAGTTAACCTTTTTTATAAACAATGTTTTTAAAAAATTAATGTAGTTCTGTTTATTCTAAGTAGTCTATTACGTTTTGCATTAATGTTTGTCTTCTTGTAACTAGTTGGAGAAAATAATTTCTTACTCTGAGTTCCTAAAGATAGTCTTCTATATTTTCTTCTAAATTGTTTTAAGTGGTGGCTTTTTACACTTAGGTATTTAATAAACATAGGATTTATTTTTGCATGTGTTGTGATGTAAGTAACTAACTTATTCTTATGGGGATAAACTATTACTTCCAGGTTATTTCTTGCATGAGCTCACCGGTCCCTTTTTTTTTAAACTAATCTGTAATGATCCTTCTGTCATAAATCAAATTTCCATATGCATAGGTCTGTTTCTGAGTGCTCTGTTCTTCTATTGATCTATATGCTATCTCTGTACCAATATTTCACTATCTGCATTATCATAACTTTATAATTAGTCTTGATGGTTATCAGCTTTTTGAATTTTACGAAAAATACCCTTTGTGATTTTGGACAAAATTGTATTGAATTTAGAGAATAATTAGGGGATGATTGACATCTTTGTTAAAGTCTAGTTTTCCATTCAAGAACATGATAAATCACTCCACTTTTTTATATTTTTAAATTTTCTTTAGCAGTACTTCAAAGTTTTCTCCAAAAAAATAAAAAAATAAAAGACTCCCCAAACCAAATCAAAACCAAAACAACTTGCATGTCTTTTGTTAAATGCATGCAGAGATATCTTACAGCATTAGTTGCTAGTATAAATGAGATTTTCTTCCTGTTATATTTTCTAATTGGTTTAAATACTGCATAAAATAGTACTAATTGTTGTGTATGGATATTACATCTAGCATATTTGCTGAATTCTCTTTCCATTTGACTAGCTTATTTGAAAATTCTCTTGAATTTTCTATGTAGATTATTATATTTTCTGCAAATAAGGACATTTTTGTTTCTTTTTTGGTCAATTCTTATTTTTCTTATTTCTTTTACATGCTTTAGTGCCCTCAGTGAGGCTTCCGGGATACTGATAATGGACATCCTTGTCTTTGCTCCTGATGTTGATGGGAACGCTTCCAAAGTTTTACCACTATTGGTAACATTTACTGTACATTTTTGGTAGATATCTTTGATCACATTAAGGAAGTCCCCTATCATTTCTATTTTGAACACTCACCTCATTTACTTTAAATCTCTTATGTTTTAAAAGTAAATTCATTCATTTATTTATTTGCTTCTAACTATACTTTCAGTTGCCAAATTGTTGAATTTTGATGTGCAATACTTTTATTGTTAGTCTATCCCAAAGAAATTTCATTTGTAATTTTCTCTTTAACCTATGAATAATTTGAGTTCCCACACATATGAGTTTGAGACTATGTTTTTAGTATTGATTTATAATTTAATTGGTTTGTGTTTAGAGAATATAATCTGTGTGATTTTGGTGAATTCTAGACATTTGTTCAGTCTTTCTTTGTGACCTAGCATGTGGTCAAATTTTCAAATGATCTATGTATCTCCAAAGAAAATGATGACTATTTTTCTTTGGCTGCAGACTTTTATACACACACACACACACATGAAACAATGCCCATTAATTTTATTTTCTAAATCCTTTATATCCTAATTTTTTTCAGCTGCTTGCTATATTAATTCCTGGTGCAGTTAGATGAGTCAAAATCTTTGACTTGTAATTCTGTAAATTTGCTTACTATATTTTGAGGTGTGTTTACATTAGATGAGTATACATTTAGAACTAAGATAGCTTCTGATCTGATGTCTTGATTATTATGTGGTTTCTCTTCTTCTAATTTGTCTCTTATTGCTAGCAGTGACCTAGTGTATATTTTTCTGTCCCTCTATTTTAAATAGCCTTTCTGTGTGGTTTTGTCTTAGATGGTATCTTGGAAGCAGGATATAATGGGACTTTTTAGAGAAATCCAGTCTGCTAATTGCTCTCTTGGAGTAGATGAGTTTAAGCCTATTTATAGCTACTGTAATTATTATTTTGCTATTACACGTTTTGTGTGCTTTTTAAAAAATTATTTTTTTCTTCTTTCCTGCCTTCCTATTCCTCTGTTACATAATGAGTACTAGAGTGAAGCTCCATGAAGAGGAGTTTGTCAGGGTCCTGAAATCATGAGGGAACTACACCTGCAATACCAGTAAAACCTACTCTCTCTTGAAGCAGCCAGTGCTCCCTGGGCTGAGAGCAGCTGAGCTGCTGACTCTTAATAATTATTCCTTGAATAAAGAATGATGCAAATTCAAGACTCACCTGGCTCCAAAATTCTATTTCTAAAGTCTACGCTGTCATTTGACATCACTGAGCGCCTGCTCTGCGCCTGCAGACAGCAGTGGGACCACCGTGTTGCCTTTTGGCAACAACTACCTGAAGCTGATTATCAGCCATCCCTTTGGGTGGATCCACTTCCCATTTTACCACTATCCTCACCAGGGATGGACTAAGGTGAGGCAAGTGAGGCCCAAGGAGCAAAATTTAAGGATGCACTCCCTTTCAGGTGCCAACCCTGTACTTGCAAGGCCCTGAGAGTGAGTGCCTCCTTAAGATTTGTTCACTGGGCAACTTTCTGGCCTTGTCCTAGTCTTAGCCCTAGTCCCCACCACTCTCTACTGTCTCCCCAGCAGTGAGGTCACGTGCGAATGGTCACACCTTGCTTGCTGTGTTGTTTTACTACAGAGTGAAGAGGAAAGTAAACTATTTCTGGTATTTTGTCTCCACCAAAATTGAATAAACAAAATAGAGACCAAAAAAACCCCTGGGTTTCATCTGCCTGATTCACCTATGACATTCCCCATGGTCTTGAGTTTGAGAACCCAAGGTTCTCAGTTGGACCATGAAGGGTCTTGAGTGCCAGGCTCCAGGGTCCCAACAGTAGGAACTTTAGACAGAGAACAAATATGTCTTTTAGAAAAACAACCCTGGCTTCTTTTTGTCTGAGACCTGATATGGGCTGAGAAATTAAAAGGCTCCTGCAAAGGTGAGGGCCTGGGGAGGAGAGGGCGGCCAATGGAAGGCCTTCCGACATGTCCCTGTGCTCACTGAGGGATTCAAGACAAGACTGAATGAGACAGGACTCAAAAATTACTAAATAGTTCTATCAAGACTTCCTGGTTAAACAAGGAGGGGGACAGGAGAAAGTGGCCTGTCTGCTTTGGGTAAGCTGAGTTTGAAATCAGGTCAGGACAGCTGGGTGTAGTGGAATAACAAAGGCCAAGACTAGGAGGACTCCTGTCCCCCCCCCACACCCAGCCCTCCCTCACTCCAGGGTCTCCCCAGGGGTGCCCCATCAGCCTTCTCAAGTCTGCCTCTGTTTAGAACTGCCCCCCGTGGTCTGAGCCTAGCAGGAAACAGACCCCTCCAGGCAGCCAGTTTTATTTATTGTTAGCAGGCTGAAAAGGAGGCTGTTATTTCACAGCAGAGATAAAAGTTAATCACAGATTAGAATTGCCCCCAAAATATCGATGACTTCATTCACCTGAGTGCTGGCCCCAGGGGGAAGTATTCACCTCTGCTGAGTGGCCAGACCAGTTAGGCCAGTTCTCTGCTCTTCAGAATGTAGCCCAGCCTTAAACAAAAGCCTGGACTCCTGAATAGAGGGCATTCATAGGCAGTCAGAGTCACTCTGCAGACCTACTGAGTGCCCTGCAGTCTAGACGTTGGATTGGAGAAGGTCTGTTTACTCTCTGCCCTGCCTTTTCCCCAGACCCCTGGGCCCCTCTCTCATTACAACTTTTATCTGGCGGCACCATCACCCCCGGGGGACTCCCAAACAGAAAAACCAGGCATTGAGGAGCAGAGACAGGAGTTACAAAAGAAAAGTTCCTGTGTTCCAGGCCAGGGTGATTTCTCAATTCTGACTATCAGGTGTAGGATTAGGGGAATGTATCCCCTTGGGTCACCTGAAAACTGGATAAAATTCAAGCTGCGTTTGAAATAAAAAATTAAGTTATGATCGTTCGTTCTGAAGTGTTCAGCCAGTCTGTAGTGGCTCCTCGGGAACGCAAAGAGGAGGAAGCAGAAAGCTCTCATGATGCTGGGTCCCCCGAGCTCCCAGGCTCTGGCACCAGCCCTGCCCTCCTGAGCTAGAATATTCTGATCACGCAGGAAAGTCCTGAGCTCCGCCGGCTAAAATGCACACAACACAGACGCTCCCCAACCCCACACCGGCTTTGGCTGGGACAGGACTGGGTAGCCTGTATGCCAAGCTAGGCCACCCTGATCACTGACGGGGTTGAGAAACCTAGCTTTCACAGAAAGGCCAGAGGCTAATCAAGACCAGGGAAAGGCGGGGGGCACAGATGCTTCAAGAATATGACAAAGCTTGTTGTAGAGGAGCAGTTGACTGGGCGATTTTTATTCCCAAAGTTGGAAGAAAAATGAATCACCCATCAGAGTGAAAGGGATTCCTGCGGGAGGCCCTCCGAGGTACCCACCACCCACTGGAGAGGGTGCCAGCCCCCCAGCCCAGCTTTCAAGGCCCCCCGTAGCCTGCAGCTCCTCCTCCTGTTCTTCTGGAAGCTTCTTCTTGCTGCTGCCCTGCCCTGCACCTACCAAGCATCTTGGCTCCATCCTCCAAGGGGCTGGCCCTCCATCCCGCTCAGAACACATCCCCTCAGCCTTTTTGCTTGTCTATATTTCTGCTTCTGTCAGACCCCAATGTGACCCAGCTCCTCTGGGAAGCCGTCCTTGGGCCCCTGGAAACCCCTCCCCCAGCCCAGCCTCTGGACCCTCCTTCAGCACAGAAGAGTCGAGGGAGCACGTAATGTATGTCTGAGGATGCCCTGCAGGGAAGAATATGGGTTGGAAGGGACCAGGGGACAGATCCATCCGAATGTTTTAGGTGGATGAGGAGGAGGATGGGTATATAATGGCATCAGTGCTACCATCAGAGTGGAAAGTTCTGGATTACTGAGAACCAGAGATGGTGTTCTGAGGATCAAGTGGAGAGAGGTAGCAGAGAGTGAGGGAAGCTCAGAGCCCGCAGGGCAGGGGCAGACTTGACTTCAGAGGCTAAAGTGACCTCAGGAGAAGGCAGGGAAACTAAAGTGACACCCTCTGTGGCAGGGTGTTGAGATCCAGGATGCAAGCAAGAGGATCAATCAAAACTCTGCTCTGCGTCTGATGCAGCTCAGGTCCCCAGGCTCCCGAGAACAGGTGAGGAGGCCATGGTGCACAGGCTTTACTGACAAGACAGTGCCCAGGAGCCCAACCTCCTATACGAGAGAAAAGGAAGGAGAGGGTAAGATCCACACATTTCTACATTTTAAAAATGTAGGGAGGGGGGGCTTCCCTGGTGGTGCTGTGGTTAAGACTTCGCCTTCCAATGCAGGGGGTGCAGGTTCGATCCCTGGTCGGGGAACTGAGATCCCACATGCCTCAGGGCCAAAACACCAAAAACATAAAACAGAAACAATATTGTAACAAATTCAATAAAAACTTTAAAAATGGTCCACATCAAAAAAAAAAAAAATCTAAAAAGAAAAAAAATATATATATATATATAGGGAAGCCCAAGTTGGATTTTGAATGTGATTCTCATTTTAATTCTTTTTTCAGTGTGGTCGACGAGCTTACTCCTAGTAATGGCTGAATCCCATCGCAAAGGCGACCTCGCCACCAGGAGGAATCACTGCTGCCTCAGGGTGTAGCACACCCTGTACATTGCTGGATGCTTCTATCCGGCTCATTGCCAAGATTTGGGGGTTGGCAGGACTGTTGTCTCATGGGGCCTCCTTTATAAAAGATCTCCCAGTAGTAGGTACTGTATTATAAAATGTAAAGTGTGTCTCTCCAATCGAGCCCTCAAGAGACAGGGAGACGGAGGGTGTCAAGGAGGTGAGTGAGATGGGAGCCGGAGGGGGTCAGAGTTCTTATTCCCAAAGCCTGCGGGTCCAACCTGATGGAGCCCATAATAGAAGCTGAAGGCTTAAGATGTTGTAAGGATTTTTCTCTTCTTTTTAAGGAATAATAACACTTACCACAAGTGTGGAGGGAGGCACATACTCTCTTGAGAAGCAGAGCAAATTCCATATCTGTTCATTTTAGAAGAAAAAAGAACCACAATCCCTGCTCAGTCACAAATCTGCTCATTCACTGCTCCCGAATCCATCGGCATGATTAGCACGAGAGCAAGACCCCACGTGTCCACGAAGCACGTGAAATGGCTGTTTTGATACCAGAAATGACACAGCACGCTGTTGTGAGGTGTACGTCCAATTGCAATGAACCATCTTGTGTGGTCCCAGCACAAACCACATGAGAATGTTCACTTCCTTCCACCGGAGACCTGAGCCTTTGAAGTTACCTGGGTTGGTTAGGGATCAGAGTTTGCTTTTGCTCGGATCCCCAGGCCTGCGTGGTATGGACCCTGACAGCTGCTCTGGGGCCTCTAGGGCGCCCAGCACCCCCAAGGAAGACCCCTAAGTCCACCAGTGTCATTTTTCCAGCATCCCTCGCATCCCTGGCTGGGACCTTCCACTCTGCAGAGCCCTGAATTCAGGGACAGGATGGCCGTTGTCTCCTGGAAGCCAGCACAGCACGTGGTGCTTGGAAGGTCCACACAACTCTTTGCTAAAGAACAGAAGGAATGAGTGAATGGACCAAAAAAAAAAAAAAAAAAAAAAATCAAATCAAATGAAGAAAGAGGGCAAGACAAATATTACTGTTTTCAGCCTGAAAACTGAGGTCACTTCACTCATTCTAGCCTGTCTCTAAATACAACTTCAACATCGATAATTCAAATGTAGTTTTTAAATTGTGCATTGGAAGGGGGTGGAAATTCTTATCAGTCCTTTTAAGACTTGCATATCTGTAATGGAGCATTAATGGTAGAATGGTGGTCAGAGGGTCTTAAATTTGGAGTCCATCCTTCCCAGCACCCAGGGCGCAGCCGAGGCCCCGCACAGGCTACCGGGCACAGAACCGCGAGGGGCTGGGCCTCCCTCTTGCAGCCCTGTTGCCTGCTGCCTCTCTGTCCTGTTTGGGTCCAGCTCTGGCCTTTGCTGGCCTGTAGTTGCCCAGCTTCACACCAGAGGGGTCATATTTTATAGATTAAGTGCTCCCTTCCTATGTGTTGGTAAACTAATACGTCACATTGTTGGGTTCATCTTCAGGTAATTTTCTTCTTTATTTTTCTTTGTAAAATTTATATAAGGATAAGCTCTCACTGGAAATAATTTGCACCATAGAGATAAAGCAAGAGTTCCTCCAGACCCTCCCACTTTATGAGCTGGGTGGTCATCTTTTTATCTATTTTTCCATTGGGTTGATGGTGTGGTCTTTTTTCTTACAGATTGATAGGAGTTCTTAATAGAGTCTAGATAATAATCCAGCCTTTATGTGTATGTGTATACATTTCTGCATATATGTAGATATATCTGTATATGTATACACACATATGCGTAAATACACACACATACACACATCTATATATAATATATTACAAATATCTTCTCCCACTCTGTGGCTTTTCTTTTATCTCAGCTTCTAGTGATTTCTGATTTTGAATCAGAAGTTTCACATTTTGCTAAAGGCTGACATCACTCTTTCTCTGTTTGCCTTTGCGATTTGTGTTTGCTTTAGGCCGTGCCCTCTCTAACTCCAAGGTCATAAACATGTTGTCCTATCTTTTCTTTTACTATTTAAGTCTTTCTTCCATGGGTAGCCAATTGCCCCAGCACATTTGCAAGTGAGGAGAATTGCAATTGGCCCCAGATCCCATGGGTCTCTATTCAGGGAAATTTTGAGGTTGTTTTTGCTGTCTGCTGCTTGCTCTGGGGTCTGCCCCTCTTTGCTAAGGAGGAGAGTGGAATGTAACCTGAGTTGGTGCAAAGGTTGACCTTTGAACCAAGTTTTACTTTATCTCCAGTCAGTATTTGCTAACTCATCTGAGAGTTTTGCCAAAGATAACATAAGAAGTACCCTCTTCTGGTTTACACAGTCTGCTCCTCGGAAAACGAGGGCATTTGCCTGCCCTGCTTTTCTGGCATTTCAGGGAGTGACTGTTTTCTGCATGACTTTTCATTGGCCAGGCTCCCCAAAGGGAAACATTGACCAGCAGAAAATGTGACAGATCACAGAAAACAAACTCAGTCTCAATGGAGACTTGAAAACATGGCCCCTAGACTGTGAGTTCATCGTTCCTCTTTGCCGCTGGTTACTCTTCGATATTATAATTTCACAAGCCCTGTGATTCCTGTGCAACTACTTGTAAATTTCATACATGTGGAACACATGGTTATTTTGGAATGGGGCATCGATTCTGCATCCAACTCTCTTGGTTGGGGGTGAAACCAAGCAGGACCCTGTGGGGCTCCTGGGCACGGAATCCTTTCTGTGGCCCGTGTTTCTTGTTTGTAGGGAATAAACTCCAGCCTCCATGACCTTCCCTGAGTTCCAAAGGGCAGATTCGAGCAGTTGCCAATCAGGGAAGGGAGGGGATGCAGGGACAAGGGAGGAACAGTCAGGACACAACAGTGCAGGCTTGGGGCAGGGTCCTGACTCCACCTCAAGCGATACACATAACAATATCTTTGAGCTCTCCTACAGAACTAAAATCCCCAACAAATGGAAGATGTTAAGTACTTGGTGAAGCATTATTCATTCCTTGAGAATCAGAGAAGCTCATCAGGAGACCACCTGAGCCCAGATTAAAGGAATGCAGGCCCTGCACACATCCTGATCCTTATCAGAAACCCACCCTTGAACCATTGCTATAAAACCCCTCACCAAATCCCTCCTGGCTTGGAACACACAGTTTTTCAGGGCACGAGCCCCCTGTGGCCCCCTTTGCCTGGCAAAGAAATAAAGCTATACTTTTCTACTTCACCCAAAACTCTGTCTCCGAGATTCAATTCAGCACCGGTGCACAGAGGCTGAGTTTTTGGCATCAGGGGTACACGTGCCATGGTCAGATGAACCAACAGTGAACCCTTCTCCCACTTTTGATATCTTTTATGGTCAACTTTCCTTCTCCTCCTGAGGATTTTTAAAACCTGTCTTGCCACAAAAAGCAAAGAGCCTCAGGTCTTTCGGAAAAATACACAAAATGGAAAATCCACTCACGGATCATGAAGAGTTAACGACAGGTCTTGGAACATGAAGTGGAAACGTTAAGATGTGACATAGATACTTCCATGGGAGAGTAAGAAAAACTGCCTCTTCATTTAGGGTTCATGTCACCCTTGAATGTGAAGACCAGCCCCCTCTGAAATGACGTGGCATTACATCTTTTCCTCATGTAAACATTCCAGGAGGAGGACTCCGGTTCCCCCAAAGGAGCAATGTAGCAAAACGAACAACAGTAGGTGGGATCAGAGGCCAAGGGTGAGAACCCCTGCTCTGCCCCTCACTCTTGGGGCCCCTTGAGTGAGTCCCTTGCCTCTTTGGGCTGCAATTTTCTCATCGACATAATGGAGAGGATCTCATCTAGAAAATTCCACAAGGTCATGTGAAAAACAACTCTGTCAACAAAAAGATACGTTATTGTTGGTGTGCTTCCTTGTTTGACACCTCAGGGCCTTTGCTGCTCCCTTGTCCACACAGCCTCACATCTGGCTCCCTCACAACCTTCTGGTCGTGAAGATCTTCCCCATATGCTGTGATATTGACCAAGTCTACCAAATTTTGCTTTTTTTAAAAAAAATAAAAGTTTAGGGCTTTAAAATTATAAAACTTTGGGACTTCCTGGATGGTGCAGTGGTTAAGAATCAGCCTGCCAACGCAGGGGACATGGGTTCAAGCCCTGGTCCAGGAAGATCCTACATGCCATGGAGCAACTAAGCCCGTGTGCCACAACTACTGAGCCTGTGCTCTAGAGCCCACGAGCCACAACTACTGAGGCCACGAGCCACAACTACTGAGCCCACGTGCCACAACTACTGAAGCCCACGCGCCTAGAGTCCGTGCTCCACAACAAGAGAAGCCACCGCAATGAGAAGCCCGCGCACCACAACGAAGAGTAGCCCCCGCTCGCCGCAACTAGAGAAAGCTGGCACGCAGCAATGAAGACCCAACGCAGCCAAAAAATAATAATAAATAAATAAAATTGTAAGATTTTATAAGTTGGATGAAGGTGATCAAAAGGTAAAAGCTTTCAGTTTGAAGAAAAATAAGTACTGGGGTGTCATGTACAACAGGGTTAATATAATGAACACTGTTGCATGTTTCCTACGAAAGTTGTTAAAGAAATGAATCCTGAGTTCTTCGCACAGGAAAATAAGATTTTTCTTTTTCTTTTATTTTGTATTATGAGTTGATGGATGTTCACTATGTGTATGGTGGTCACCATTTGCTGATATATGTTAAGTTAAATCATGATGCTGGATGCCGGAAACATACGCAGTGCTGTATGTCAGTTATGCCTCAGTAAAACTGGAAGAAAAAAAGGAGAAAAAAAAAGTTTTATAAATTTAATATGGTTAAACCCAACTTTCAGATAGAAATGTGTCTTGAGGTTTACAGTTTTCTAAAACGGAGTCTGGGGAACGTTTGACCTCAGAGTTAGCACGTGGGCCCAGAGGTTCCACAGGCAGGGCTGAGGAAAGAACAGAGTTAGAAGGCACGTGTGTTCGCTGCCCTGACACACGTCCACACAGGGAAGGCCTGTCCTGTGAGAGCCCCTGCCCGCGGCGTGGATTCTCTATCTTCTAGTTAGAGACAGGTCCAGTTACCTTAGAAAACCTAACCTGATGTGCAGTCTAACAAAATTGCCAAAACCTGACAACACTGCTCCTACCATTTGTTGTGGAGCTTGTGGTGAGCAGAACTCCTCATTTTTTTCCTTTAATTTCTTTATTCTTATGCAATTTTTAAAGGTGACTTTCCATTCACAGTTATTACAAAATATTGGCTATATTCCCCATGTTGTACAATATATCCCTGAGCCTATCTTACACCCTATGGTGTGTACCTCCCACTCTCCCACCCCTACCTGGCCCCTCCCCACTTTGCTCTCCCCACTGGGAACCACTAGTTTGTTCTCTGTATCTGTGAGTCTGCTTCCTTTTTGTCATATTCACTAGTTTGTTGTATTTTTTAGTGTCCATATATAAGTGATAACATACAGTATTTATCTTTCTCTGACTTACTTCACTTAGCATGATGCCCTCCAAGTCCAGAGCCTCATATTTAAAGGCACTTCCGAGGTGATTTGGAAAACCAGTGCAGGAAACTGGAAAGAATGTATTCCTAGAACGCTGTGTGACTGCTGGGTTCACTTACAGGTTCTAGAGCCAAGAGGGACACCAGATACAGAGGAGCTGATGACAGGAGAGTCTTGCCAAGTGGAGAGTTGGGGGGGCCGGTAGAAGCGGGGTAGGGCTCTGCACCCAGCTGTCGGAGAGGAAGCTTCTGGAAGTCCACCGGGACTCTGCAGGTTTGTCTTGCTGAGCCAGTGTTAACAAGGATTTCAGTCCTGACAGAGCCCCCCACCAGGTCTCCCCTCTCCTCTATGGGCCCAGCTCCTCCCCGACCTCAGTGCCTTGGCAGGAGCTTCCTTCATTTTCCATCCCGACTTTCTCTCACTCAGTTTCCCCTCTTGCATTTCCATTTCCCCTTTTCAGTGTAATGTGTCCTTTTCCTCCCTCCCCGCTCCCCCACTCCAGCGATGCTAATCCAAGAAATGCATCCAGAATGGGGGTCAACCCACAGTGGCAGCTGCAGACGGCCCGAGAGACCCAGGCCCTGGTGGAGAATTCCACTACACTGGGCCACGCCAGGAAGTTCATCTCTCCTCACCTGCAAAGGGTTAATAATGCCACCTCACGGGTTATGTTGGTCACACCAAGAAAGAAGACTCAGGGTTTTTTGTTTTTGTTTTTTAAAATTAATTAATTAATTAATTAATTTTTGGCTGCGTTGGGTTCTTCATTGTTGCGCACGGGCTTTCTCTAGTTGCGGTGAGCGGGGGCTATTCTTCGTTTCGGTGCGTGGGCTTCTCACTGTGGTGGCTTCTCTTGTTGTGGAGCACGGGCTCTAGGCACACACGGGCTTCAGTAGTTGCAGCATGCTGGCTCAGTAGTTGTGGCGCATGGGCTTAGTTGCTCTGCGGCATGTGGGATCTTCCTGGACCAGGGCTCGAACCCGTGTCCCCTGCATTGGCAGGTGGATTCTTAACCACTGCGCCACCAGGGAAGTCCTTAGGTTTAAAATAATCCCTAAAGTGCTCTCCATATGAATCTGAGGGATTGTGAATAAAATGTTAAAATAACCTTTCCCCCTTCCCTGTCCCGCCTGTGATGGCGCATTTATCCTTGAGAATAAGCCAAGGTGCTTCCAGGTAAGTCAAGCATCAAGGGGTACCTTGAAGTACTTAAATAATGCATGTTATTCTTCTAGCATTTTTTGTGACTGTATTTCTAAAACTACATATTTCTCTTCTTTAGAAACAGCACCCAAGGATCAGAGGTAAGTGTTTTTCTCAGGACCCAGGTCCAATTAAGAGGCTGGCCAATGATGCGCCTCTACCTGATGTTATGTGTTATGCAAATGAGCCCCGCCCACCAAGTGTGGCCCCCACCAAGCTCCGCCCACCAGTCCTGGACCTTTCACAAGGACATTCAGAGCTGTCAGAATTCTCCCGTCTGCCTTTTAAATCCTCTTCTTTCTTTACCCTGTTTGCCTCTTGCTGGCAGCTGGCATCTCTTGTTTCTCTCCCAGCCTCAAACCACCCTCCCACCCCGGGGGCTGAGTCCTAGATTCTTAGCCCTGAGCACAGACTGGCTGGAGAGAAAGGCCCTGGTTGTGTTGGTATAAAATGCCTCCCACTTTGTGGCTGGGTGTGTCCTCCAGATTTATTTTAGAATAGTCATTTTCGATTTCTTTAGGGAATGGTGCTTACCAGCATGACCAGTTTATTGGAAGGATCCAATAATGAAAGCAGTGGGTGGTCTTTCAGATTTGGGTTATACTATAATCATATTATAATAGGAGGCAGCACCGTTTAGCGGCTCAAAGTTTGGTCTGCCTGGTTTGAATCTCAGTTTTGCCATGATGAGCTCAGTGTGGTTTTGACCTTTTAAAATGACTTTATGTAAGGAGCGGGCAGGAACAGAGACATGCATCTCTGCTGAATCCTGTCCAGCCCTCACGTCAGGGCCTGCCACAGATTAGGGGGACCTTGAGTTCACCAGCCCCTCCCGGGGGAAAGTGGGAGCGGGGGAGGCGATGCTCTGCTCGCTGGAAAGCAGGGGGGCTTGGGGAGAGATGGCGCCTTTGTCCCACCACATATACAGCACAAAGTGGGGCTATTTTGGAGGCGATGCAGTGCTTGAGGGTGTTTTGTAACATTCAGACCACTCTGAGTTAAGAGTAATTCTTATCTGTAAAACAGAAATCACGATAGTAGCTACTGGATAGGTTACTGCGGTGACTAAAAGAAGCAAAGCCCAGAAAGTGCTGCAAAGAGGGCCCAGGACAGGATGAGTACTCAACCTCACCACGGGGGCTCTTGCCATCTGGGAGAGCATTTCCAAAATGATTTTTCCATTTCTTTTTTTTTTTTTTTAATTTATTTATTTATTTTTGGCTGTGTTGGGTCTTCATTTCTGTATGAGGGCTTTCTCTAGTTGCGGCGAGCGGCGTCCACTCTTCATCGCGGTGCGCGGGCCTCTCACTATCGCGGCCTCTCTTGTTGCGGAGCACAGGCTCCAGACGCGCAGGCTCAGTAGTTGTGGCTCATGGGCCCAGTTGCTCCGCGGCATGTGGGATCTTCCCAGACCAGGGCTCGAACCCGTGTCCCCTGCATTGGCAGGCAGATTCTCAACCACTGCGCCACCAGGGAAGCCCCTCATTTCTTTTTTATCAAAGGATGTCCCAGTAGCCACCAGGCACAGTGCCATAGGCTTAGCGTCTCTGGGTTCTGTGTTTACACTGCAGTCTTCTTAGCTGGCTCTTCCTGGCCTTCTTTAGAGAGGCCTCAGAATGGTGCTGAAGGATGGATATCAGAGAGGCCTTTCATATCCATGGACGCCCATGGGTCTCGGGACAGGGAGGAGACAGCACTTCCTGCTCCCTGTTGGGGAGTAGACCAAGGTTACACTTTCCCAGAGTTCATGGTCACACCGTAAGAACCTATATACCATCCTCCAAAGAGGTCTTCACACCACAACAAAAAGAGGTAAACTCTTGTCAGACCTTGGAGGCTACCTGCAGTAACATTCCCTGAACATTTAACGGTCTCCAGTCAACGTGAGAATTATCTTTAATTTACGAGGAACCCTGAGTTGAATAGGGTTCTCCCTCCTCCACTGGATAGGACACTGCTGTGAGGGTCAGCATCAAGCTGTCACATGTGGGCGTGGCACCAGCACACAGAATGTGCCCACATGCTCGTCCCACCAAAAACCTAAGAGAAGCCTTGGTTGGGTATGAAGACCATGGTCTTATACACTGAAGCACAGGAGGTATCTTGTCTTTGGGGGTCTTTTCACTGAGATGTGTCATTATTACTTCACTGATAGGCCTAGAATTTGAGGAGGAAAACATTCTTCTGTCCCTCAGGGCAAACCTGCCCAGAAGGTCTCCTTGGAAGTGAGTGGTGGAGCAGGGTGTCCTCCCTGGGGATCCAGCTGTGCTGTGAGGGGAGAGTGCAGCACTTGGAATCATGAGGTCTGGGGCATTCTTTGAAGTTAGTTGTGACTTGTGACTTACTGGGGCCAATGAAATGGGAGTTGAGGTAACAAGTGCCTCTTCTGTGAGGAGGCCCGTAAGCCCAGGGCTTGATATACCACGTCCCCTTCTCCCTGTCACAGAGACCGATGGCAAACCCAGAAGGGAGTTTTCATCACCCTGCACCCCTGAGTGAGGGTGACGCCCAGCAGAGCCTTGCTGATCCAAGACAGGCAGGCAGTATGTGCAACAGGTACACCTGCACTGGTGCAGACACTGAGTTTGGGGTTTATTTATCACCACAGCATAACCAGCCTATTCAGATGGTTACCACTGACATCCAACCATATTCCCTACTGGCCACATTGGACGCATGTCCAGGGAAGCCTCATGAACTTGGGAGCCAGGGGTCCTATCCCATTTGACAGATAAGGAAACTGAGGCTCTGAGAGGTAAAGTCACATAGCTGACTCTGAAACGGGCACCTTAACCACCCACTATCCCATAGACTGGGTGCCTTGTAAACAACAGACATTTATTTCTCACAGTTCTGGAGGCTGGAAGTCCAAGATCAGGGTGCCCGCATGGTCAGGTTCCAGCTAGGGCCCTCTTCTGGGTTGCAGACTGCTGTATTTTTTTCTTTTTTTTTTTTTAATTTTATTGGAATATAGTTGATTTGCAATGTTGTGTTAATTTCAGGTGTACAGTATAGTGATTCAGTTATCCATATACATATATTGATATTTTTTCAGATTCTTTTCCCATATAGGTTATTACAGAATATTGAGTAGAGTTCCTGCTATACAGTAGGTCCTTGTTGATTATCTGTTTTATATATAGTAGTGTATGTATGTTAATCCCAAGCTCTTACTTTATCCCTCCCCACTATGTTTCCCCTTTGGTAACTGTAAGTTTGTTTTCGAAAGCTGTGAGTCTGTTTCCGTTTTGTAAATAAGTTCATTTGCATCATTTTTTAAAAATTAGATTCCACATATGAGTGATACCATATGATATTTGTCTTTTGCTGACTTACTTCACTTAGTATGATAATCTCTAGGTCCATCCATATTGCTGTAAATGGCATTATTTTGTTCTTTTTTATGGGTGAGTAATATTCCATTATATATATGTACCACATCTTCTTTATCCATTCCTCTGCTGATGGACATTTAGGTTGCTTCTATGCCTTGGTTATTGTAAATAGTGCTGCAATGAACATTGGGGTGCATGTATCTTTTCGAATTAGGGTTTTCTCCAGATATATGCCCAGGAGAGGGATCAGACTGCTTATTGTATTCTCACATGGCAGAAAGAGGGCAAGAGGACCCTCTGGGGGCTCTCTTATAAGGGCACTAATCCTATTCATAAGGGTTCTGCCCTTAAGACCAAATTACTCTCCAGAAGCCCCATCTCCTTATACCATCACATTGGGAGTTAGGATTTCAACATGAATTTGGCTGGGATGGGGGAGAAAGGACACACACACACACACACACACACACACACACATCTAGTCCACAAATAGGGAAAAACTGTAGGCCAAATGGGGACCATGGTGGAGAAGAAAATAGGGCAGCTGCTCTTCTGCTGAGCATTGTTGGGTGGGAAGGTGACCCAGATCATCCCATTTTCTAAAAGAAGTTTAAAAATACAGATTTTTTTTTTTTTATGTGCAAGGCAAGCTCCTGATTTTTAAATCTTGACAAGTAATTAAAAAACTTAAAACACACGTGTGCCAAGCAAAACACATCTTCAGACTGAACGTGGCCCCCAAGCCTCCAGTCTGTGACCTCTGGAAAGGTCTAGAATCATTTTGCTGCTCGAAGGCATGTTACTGGGGGCAGAAACTCCTTGTCTAAACAAGGAGTACGTCTGGAATCACTGTCGCCCGCCTGACATGTGGGTGGAGTTGGCTGCCATCTGGACCACAGCATTTCAGAACCCACCACCTGCTGCAAATGATGTGACAGTCCATAACCGGGGACAGAGTTCTTGTCTTTGGGTTTTGTCTCCTGGTTAAAAATAGATCAGCCTTGACTGCCTTCTCAATAACTCTTCCCTTGGTAAAAAGCAGTAAGTCTGAAGATAAGGCACTGAAGTTGGGCCCGTGGTGGGTTTGGTGGTGAGCTGGCTCCCTGGGGTGGGACAGAGTGGGGAGGAAAGGGAAGGCAGGGGGTGGGCATATCTGGAGGCTACCTTGATCTATTTCATGGTTTCCATTCTGGCCCACGTGGGACCCAAATTTGGCCTCCAACGTACGATCTTCAATTCCCAGCAGCGCCTGAGAAAGGTCATCGACCATGAGGTGACCTTCAGCTGGGCCAAAGGAACAGTTGCTATAGAACCCCTCAAACTCAGTTCTCTCAAAAGCACCCTGAATTTCCACCTGTGGCTATTTGTAAAAAAGATGAGTTTCCTTCCCCTACCCCGACCTGTTCAACTTCTTACTAATATCAAGCAAGTTCTAGGAGAAGACAGTCTTATACACACTCTGAGACTGAACATACATAAGGATAATGGCCAGTGCATGGATAAGATAGAACTCGGACCCACCATTTGCAGCACCCAGCCCAGGAAGTCAAACAACTCCATAGCAATTGGCCTCAAACTGCCCGGACTTGATTAATAACTGAGAGTTTCCCTAGCTGTTGTCCCCACTTCCAACTAGGGACCAACAAGAGAAAGCCAGACGTGCATCCCTAATCCATCCCATAAGGATGCCCCACCTGCAGCTAGTTGCCGCCTGCAGCTTCCCCTACTGACAGCCTCCAAGCAGGGCACACCTGGAACCCTCCCTCTTGTCCTCCATGAATCTTCCCCTCCCCTGCCCCCAGCCCAAGCCCTGCCTGCCTCAGTGATGCCAAACACAAGTGATGGTGTCTGACGCCCTGGCTAGGACAAGTCCCCACTAAACAGCCTTTGCTTGTTCTCACTTAGGCGGTTTTCGTTCATTTCCACAGCTCATGCACACACACACGCACAGTTTGGTTGGCAGTTGGGGTCACCCCCAGGCTCACACTAACTCCACAGACCCGACTCGGAGGAGACAGTTCCGACAGAATTGGTGGACCAGCCCGTCCCAGATGAAGGGCAAAGGGGCCCAAGAGATGTTTCAAATCATCGTGTTGTGACCAAAACTTTATTAACCTGAAGACAATGGCGCAACTGTCCAGGGGCAGACAAAGCAAAATGCTGGAGTCTGGGACAAGCAGAGCTGCCTGAGTGGCCGGGGCACAGATTTCTGCAGGTCGAAGCTGGCAGTGGAAAGGGCGGCCACTGACCATGAACGGGCTGGGCCACGAGGGCCGGCAGCCCTGCCCTGTCACCTCCTCGCTGGAGAAAGTCACAAAGATTCTTAGCAGCCCAGAGGCAACTCATTCTTTGAGCCTCTGAAAATGAACCAACTTTCCACCCTTATCAAGTCACCAGACCTACATTAAACTCGACTAAAAGAGTAGGTCTTGGGAAGGAGACAGCATTTTCTCATATAAGAACAAAATGACATCAGGGACGGAGAGCTTTAAATATATCAGACCTGTATTTTGCTGGGAGAAGCAGTGGGAAATTAAAGTAGAAATTTATATATATATATATATATATATATATATATATATATATTTTTTTTTTCCTTTGGCCTCACTGATGCGGGATCTTAGTTCCCTGACCAGGGGTCAAACCTTCGCCCTCTGCAGTGGAAGCACGGCATCTTAACCACTTGACCACCAGGGAAGTCCCTAGAAATTTATAATCTTAAATAAAAAGAAGAATTGGGATCATTTGGAGGTGTATTCCTGGCTCTCTCTCTCTCACCAGTTTCTGATATTTTAAAGCCTCAGGAGAAGAATTAAGAGTTTTTCTCCAGACACGATGTTACAAAGAGCTGCATTTAGAAGTGCTGCATGGAGCTTGGGAGATCAGGAAGGAGGGTGAGGGGGTACTAGGTTGCAGCCTCCCTGATCCCAGCACAGGGCCCCGTGAATGGGAAGAGAAGGTGCTAACACATCTTCATTCTTCTTTAAGAACGTCTGCCAATGACCCAAACTGAGGTCTCCATTCCACGCCTGTTAATTAGGCTGACTTTGTGGAATCTGCCAGAAGTCTGGAGAGCAGCTCTCCTGGCTCCACTGCTTCTGTGTTGTCACGTGACACAGCAGTTACTGTGGAGATTATCAGTTGTGAGTGCGTTGTCCATAAGTTGAACTTGCATCTGACAAGTCAAATTTGTCAGTTTGGGAAAGAGTAAAGATGGTTCCTTTTTTTTTTTCTCTTGAAGAGATTTCCTTGACTCCTCCCCCTTCCCCTTTCCCCTTTCCAGCCGGGGTAGGCTTTTCCCACATTGTGGTCCAGAGCTGAAGAAAGGTTGTTTTATTCTCTCCTGTGATCTGTAGAGTCTGCAAAAAAGCTCAGAAGCTGGCACCAGTGGCCCTCCATGATGATTTAGGGATAAAGTCAAACGAGTCCTGTGATTCAACTGCAGACCACGGGGCACCAACCACGTGTTCCATCTCTACTGTGATGGGAACGGTACGCCAGTGGCTGGGTTTTCTCTCCAACGAGTATATTTCATTTCCTTCATTGGCATGAACTTCCCCCAACATACTACTGATCATGCGTGTGCACATGTGTACGTGCATGGGGGCATGTGTGTTTGCACTGCTGCTCTCTGTCTCTCTGCAGGTAATGACTTTCATGGACTGGCTTTAACAGATTAAAGGTGAAACAGCCATTTAATAAAAGCCACCCCACCAAGTCGACTGACTGGGAGAGGCTGGGATGGAGCCAGGCCAAGAAAGGACAGACAGGCAGCAAGTCTGGCCCGCTGAGGCCATCACACGACTTTGACAGGGGGTTGGGAAAGAGGCTCCCCATATCCAATGAACCTGCCTCTCCTGGTCCCAAACACCTTTTTTGGACCTTGTTCCTCCTTTGGTTCAGCTCCTAACCAGGGCCTAAGGTTATTGGAGCCCTGAGCCAGTCTCTCATCTATCACGTATACGACCTTACATTCAAAGGGCCCCCAAGTTTGAGCGCCATAACTTGGAGTCTTGGTGCCACTGGCCTTGAGCAGATAGATGCCCCCTCCTCTTGGAAGCCTTCCTAACCTCTCAGGTGAGCCCAGGCCTGAACCGGGAAGGTGGGTTCCAGAGTCTCATCCAGCCAGGGGTGGGTCTGAATCCAACAGTGTTCCCCCTCCCCTGTTAATTATAGAGCCGATAGATCCCCCCTTTCATCAGTAACAGAAAAGTTTCCAACAGACATAGACATTTTTCCCCAGACAATTCAGCTGCAAGATCCTTAAAGACCAAACCAAAAGCAATTCCTCAAGAAGTAGCAGCAGGGGAACCAAGAATCACAATTTGATTCTGTAATTCTTGAGATAGACCCACTTCATCTGCGCTCAGCCAACCACTTATCTATACCTGAGGCTTTCATTCTGTTACCTGTGTGAGTTATCTTTTTATTCTTATATTAACACCAGTAACCTTCACTCTTCCCCTCACTTAAATGAAAAATCACCCTTGGGATTTTTCTCTGGTTGAGGACAGCAGTCTTGCCTCAGACTTTGATCTGGGAAATGTTAAGGAGACAAAAACAAAGCAAAACAATAAGAAAAGCCATTCAATTATAAGCATCTGTCTTTTTTTTTTTTTTTCCCTTTTTAATAGCTAAGGTGGGAGACTAGGGGCCTTTTGTTCAGCAAAGAATCTTAGTGCCTTTGGGAATATGAACAGCAAGGTCTGGAGCCCAGAGGGACCTGGGAATAAAGATCATCTGCTCTGGGTGGAAAAGGATCAGAACTGAGCACTGGGGGTGGGAGTGGAGGGGAGAGAAGTAGGGGTGGAGGCGTGGAGGGGTGGAGGGGTTGAGGCGCGGAGGCGCGGCGGCGCGGAGGGGAGGCGGGGCGGCGGGGTGGAGGGGTGGCGGGGTGGCGGCGTGGCGGCGTGGGGGGTGCGGAGGGGCGGAGGGGCGGAGGGATGGAGGCAAGTGGTCCACAGCACAGCTGGAGGCTGACGCCTGAGGGAGGACAACCAGGGATGGAGTGGAAGTTACCGCTTTTTCTTGCGCCTCTTCCTGTAACTCACCCAGCACCTCTGGCCACAAGGGAGGACCCCAACTGAGGATACTGTTGCCTCGTTCTCCTGGCTGCAGGACCTGGCTTGAGAGGGGAGAACAGAACACCTGGGCCCGGGAATCTGCCTTGTGCAGCCACCTGCGGGGCCAGGGGTGGGCACTGGTCACCCCGCCTGCCGCAGACTCTGGAGTGGTGGTCCGTGGAGTCCACTGGCTCCCATGCTGGGTCCTGAGGATGGTGGCTCAGGAAGTGACCACTCACAGCAAGTTCCATGCTAGGACTGGCCAGGCGGTAACCCGAATCCAACATTTCATGGTTTTTCCCGTGGGCTACATGGTCCACCTCACACAGGGGCACATGTGTGGCCAGAGGACAGCAAGGAGCCTGGTGCCACCACGGCCAACTGGGCAGCGCCCCACTGCTGAGCCCTACCTGGAGACCCCCTGCCTGGGGACTCCGAGGCTGCCCTGGGTCAGACCCCTTGGTGCCTGAGGGGAACAGGAGAGGATGATGGACAGAGGTCAGTATTTTTTTTACTAAGGCCAACGCTGTGTATCAGCCAGGCCCTGGGGATGGTGTGAGTGTGAGTGTCTGTGTGTGCCTGTACGTGTGTGTTTATGTCTAAGTGTATGTGTATATATATATGTGTGAGTATGTATGTCTGTGTGTACAAGTGTGTACATGAGTGAGTTTGAGTTTCTGTATGTGTGTGTGTGAATTTGCATGTCTGTGTATGTGCATCTGTGTGTGAATGTGTGAATGTCTATGTGAAGGGGTGTGTCTGTGCATGTGTGTGTGAAGGTGTGTCTGTGTCACACATCTGTGAATATGTGTGTGAATGAGTGTGTCTGGCTATGTGTGTGAATGTGCATGTCTGTGTATGTGCATCTGTGTGTGAACACGTGTGTGGATGTGTGAATGTCTATGTGAAGAGGTGTGTCTGTGCATGTGTGTGTGAAGGTGTGTCTGTGTTACACGTGTGAATATGTGTGTGAATGAGTGTGTGTATGTGTGTGAATGTGCATGTCTGTGTATGTGCATCTGTGTGTGAACACATGTGTGGATGTGTGACGGTCTATGTGAAAGGGTGTCTGTGCATGTGTGTGTGAAGGTGTGTCTTTGTTACACATGTGTGAATGTGTGTTTGAATGTGTGTGTCTGTGTATGTGTGTGAATGTGCATGTCTGTGTATGTGTCTGTGTGTGAATGTGTGTAAATGTGTGCCTGTGTGCCGATGGCTGTGTCTCTATGTGTGTTTGCACATGTGCGAATGTGTGTGTGAATGTGCACGTCTGTGTCTGTGCACAGGTACGTGTGTGGCGGTGGTGAGAGGCAGGTGGCACTGAGTCCCTCTCCTGGGGGCAGTTCTGGAAGCCTCGGGCTGTTGCCGGCTGGGGCCTGCACACGCCCGCGTCTTGGTCGGAGCCCAGCCTGCTTCTGCACTGACCTCACAGGAGGCTGGGCTACTCTGGGCTGTAGGGGGCGCTATTGAGTTGGGAGGATAAGGACCACGTTTCAGACATGAAGTTCGGGTCCAGCCCAGGTGAGCTGACGTTAGGAGCACGGCGGTGCCCGCAGTGGATGCTTTGCTGAGAGAGCTGTGCATTTACACAGCTCTCTGGTCTGTGCGAAGCCCCATCATAAACACCTCGTCGCTTCATCTCCCAACCGCCCTGCCAGGATCGGCACGATTAGCCCGTTCTTTAGGTCTGGACACGGGGACCCAGAGGCATGAAGCAAGGTTCCCCACGGCGGGCAGCCTTGTCGGGATCTGAGCTGGGCTCGGGGAGAGCAGGACCTGCACTCGCCCCACGCCTGCCTGTGCAAGCGCCCAATGGGCACATGGTGCTTCCGGAAAGGTGGCCAGCGTCAGGGCAGGGGTCTCTCACCCTCTGTAAACTGGGGGCACCGAGCCCCCTCTGCCTCCTTATGGCCGTGCTGAACTGCCAGCCCCCACATGGTTGACAAGGTTAGGGTCTCCAGGCCCCTCTCTCTCTGCTCTGCGAGTGGGACCTGGTGCTGGGGAGAGCAGAGAAGGGCCTCTCCCAGCTGCACCTTCGCGCCCATCTCCTTCCTCTCAGCTGCATAGCAATGAGGATCAGCTTCGAGGCCAAGGGCTCTGCTGGGTATGAACCAGGGGTGGCTTGAGCACCAGAGAAGAAAAGGCAGAGTCTCCGCCCCTCCTGTATCTTGCTCCTAAGTACAGGACTCTTAGAAGGTCTAATTAAAATACGGTCAGTCCCCTACATGTGAACGAGTTCTGTTCCGAGAGCGCGCTTGTAAGTCCAATTTGTTTGTAAGTCCAACAAAGTTAGCCGAGGTACCCAACTAACACAATCAGCTATATGCCGCTGCTTTTACGCTTGCTTCCGGACATCCTGGGCTTGAAATAAAGATACTGTACTACTGTGCTCTCTACAGTACTGTACAGTAAAGTACACAAGAGCACAACCACCTGTAGAGGATGCACACAGGTGACAATGTGCCAGCCATGTGAACTAACTTACGTGACTGGACATGCGAACGCACGTTCACATCTTTGAAAGTGCGCAACTTGAAGGTTCGTATGTAGGGGACTTACTGTAGGTTTTGTAAAAGCACCATAAAACCCCCTAAATGATGGCAACATTGTATTCAGCGGGGAAAGGCAGGCAATACACAGGACTGTCCCCCAGTGTCAGCTCTTCATGCCACAGCAGCCAGCTGTGAGCTCAAGTGCCCATCTCCTGGGCTATCATTTTATTTTCCTGAGTGCTGCCAGGTACACATTTCTAGAAGCCCGGCACTCCAGCTCTTCTGGTGAATAGAGATACAGGCCAGGAGCCAGAACCAGAACATAAATACACAAAGCCAGAAACCTGATGTGCTGATGCAGCTGGAAGGTAACAGATCTGCGCCTTATGGAGAAGCAGGCTCTCCAGAAACCAGCCAGAAAACTCTTCCCACCTCCACCCCCGGATGCACAGCTCACGAGCTGCCACCAGCTCGCAGAGACGGCAGCAGCGGTGGGGGCTGTGCTCCTGCCGTGGCTGCCACGGAGGGCCAGGCTGGCGCTGCTGGGAGAACGGGCCCACACCCAGCCGGGCCCTGCTCACCGCTTCCTTCCTCACTCCAGGGGCTGGGGGAGGATGGAGAATCATCTCAAAGTACCTGGGGACCGTTGACAGTCCCCCAGCCCTGCCCAGGCTACCCACAGATCCACTCTCTCCAAGGGTTTAGTTTGTTCTTGATTTACGTAGGGGCCCACCCACCTCTGGGGAGGCACCATGATGCTGAGCTGAGGGTCATGGGGTCAGCCCTCAAGGGCTGTCCCCTCTGCAAGCCTCACGGCCATGGGCTGCCCTTCCAGAGGACCTAAGTGCACAGATGCACATGTGAGGTGAGAGCGACCGAGTCACATACACGGCCCAGTGAGGGCAGTCTCTTCGCCTCCCTGTTTGGAGAGGGTGCCATGGCAGGGTCTCAGGAGAGACCATCAATCCACCCTTCTCAGCCCACAACAGGAAAGGCCTAGGCGGGGCTACAGCACCAGCCCTGAGCCAGTCTGAGCTAGATTCCCAGCTCCTCTAACCCGCCACGTGACCTTGGGTAGCTCAACTCACTGGGCCTGTTTCCTCACCTGTACAACAGGCTGAAAATAGGACCCACCTCACTGAGTTGACCTAAGGATTAAACGAGGTTTTATGTATACACACAGACATAGCTAAACACACACTCGTGTGTATATATGAGATTATATATCTCATATATATATATGAGATTATATATATTCATATATATATGAATATATATATATTTATATATATAAATATAAAGGAACTATATATGAGTGTTTAGGTATGTAAACATAAATGAGATTTTATATATAAATATCTATGAGATTATAACTACATATTTAAAGTACTTAGAACAATGCCTGGCACATAGTGAAGGCTCCATAAATATTAATTGTGCTGCTTTTTCTTCTTCCTCTGGTTCTCGTTGTCATTATGATAAGCACAGTTTTGGAATCAGGCAGCCTGGGTTCAAGTCTCCATCTAGCCCCTTAATAGTCCTGTGAGCAGAGGTGAACTTCCCCAACCTATGCAAGTCTTACTCAATAGCCGTAGATTAAGGTCCGTTAGAAATCATTGGCCTTAAACTGTACACTTAAAACTGGCTAAAATAGTAAATTTTATGTTATGTATATTTCACCACAATAAAAAAAAGATCATAAATTAATATCAGATATTTGTCACACAAGTATCAGGAATGCATTAAATGAAGTCCATACTTTAATGATAGTATTACTTGAAGGAGTGATCCTCGAGCCGTGTGTCTGGGGCATGGCATTGACATTTGGAAGAGACCTTGGAAGTGGGATCAAGGTGGGCCTGGGGATCTGGGAAGTGTCCAGGCGAGATGCGAATGAGGACGGGCCCCCTGCGGCTCTGGGATGGAGAGTCTGTGCTACTGCACCAGGGACAAGCTGGTGGCCCTGGGGATAATTCACTCGGGCCTCTGGACAAGCCCTGCCTCCTGGGCAGATGTCTCTGGAGGAGGATATTTCCAGGGTTGTCTAGGCAAGAGGCCTACCTGCCTTCTTTCCAGACCTTTCCAGAAAGCATGCTCCAGCACAATCTCACAGTGCAATAGGCATCTCTCTGCCCTGCTCACCCCCAGGGTGACCCACGATGCCTTTATTCCAAAGCGCCAACAGTGAAAGGAGGGTTTCAGTGTGACGGCTCCAGGTCTGAAGGTGACCCAGGAGTTAGGGGCAGGGAGAGCTATCTTTCATCACCAGGTGCCCACATGCCTTCCTCTGGTTGTCTAGGCAACCTGGCAGGGCCTCTGCCTTCCCGCCGGGACAAGCCTGCCGCTTCCCGCGATGCAGACAGGGTTCTGGCGGGGAAGGATGGAAGCGGTGTGGACCGTAGGTAGGAGCCTGGGGGGCCCTGCAGGAGGCCTCACAGCAGAGCATGTGGAGGCCACCTCATTTGCTCAGCATCCCATGTGCCTGGCACATCCTCAGTCACCCTTTGTCTTAATCCTTCAGAGAAAGCCTCTAATTTAGGTCTTGTGATCCCATTCTGCAGAAGAGAACTCTGAGATTCAGAGATTCAACAATCGCCACTGGGTCCCAGCACCAGTAAGAAAAACAGAATTTGAACTCAGAATTGTCAGACCCCAAAACCACATGGTTTCTTCCACTCCAGAAATGCCCACATTTCAGCAATTCATGCTCCACCATGTGCCAACTTTACTTAATATATTCCTTAGGATCAACTTTAAATTAAGTCAATTTTTACTTAGCTTTGTCCTAAGCAACAATATCCCTGAAATGATGGATTTGATGTGCACGTTATACTTTTTTCCAAATCTCATTAAAATTTATATATGACTTTCTTTTTTAAAAAATTCATTCATTCATTTATGTTTACTGAAGTATAGTTGATTTACAATTTTCAGGTGTACAGCAAAGTCATTCAGTTATACATAATATATATATACATAAATATGTATATATATATTCTTTTTCAGATTCTTTTCCATTATAGGTTATTACAAGATATTGAATATAGTTCCCTGTGCTATACAGTAGGTCCTTGTTGCTTACCTATTTTATATATAGTAGTGTGTATCTGTTAATCCCAAACTCCCAATTTATCTCACCCCCACCTTCCTGCTTTCACAACCATAAGTTTGTTTTCTATGTCTGTGAGTCTATTTCTGTTTTATAAATAAGTTCATTTGTATCATTTTTTTAGATTCCACCTATAAGTGGTATCATATGATATTTGTCTTTGTCTGACTTACTTCATTTAGTATGATAATCTCTAGATCCATCCATGTTGCTGAAAATGGCATTATTTCATTCTTTTTTATGGCTGAGTAATATTCCATTGTATATATATATACCACATCTTCTTTATCCATTCATCTGTCAGTGGACCCTTAGGTTGCTTCCATGTCCTGGCTATTGTAAATAGTCCTGCAATGAACACTGGGCTGCATGTATCTTTTCGAATTAGAGTTTTTGTCTTTTCCAGATATATGCCCAGGAGTGGGATCGCTGGATCATATGGTAGCTCTATTTTTAATTTTTTAAGGAACATTCATACTGTTTTCCATAATGGCTTCACCAATTTACATTCCCAGTGTAGGAGGGTTCCCTTTTCTCCACAGTCTCTCCAGCATTTATTATTTGTAGACTTTTTAATGATGACCATTCTGACCAGTCAGAGGTGATACCTCATTGTAGTTTTGATTTGCATTTCTCTAATAATTAGCAATGTTGACCATCTTTTCACGTGTCTGTTGGCCATCTACATGTCTTCTTTGGAGAAATGTATATTTAGTTCTTCTGCCCATTTTTTTGATTGGGTTGTTTCATTCTTTGATATTGAGCTGTATAAGCTGTTTGTATACTTTGGATATATATGACTTTCAAAATAAAATAATGCACACACCGCCTGCCTCCATCTTGCCAATCACCACATCCACCATGCTCTGGGAAACACCCAGCTGGGATGTGAATAAGAGAAGAATCATATATGCGAAAACGGAAATGGATCTGACACTAGTCTTAAGGGCGATCAATAAATGGGTTTTAGGCTGGTCACTAGAGGTGATTCTGAGAGTCTCCTGGCCAGTGATGTCCTCTCAGGGCAGGAGGAGGTTTGAGGGGGAGGAAATATGCAGATTGAAAGGAGAAAAGTAAGGAGGAAGCACCAATAAAATGTAAGCTGGCTGCAGGTGAGTGCATGAATCGCTTCCTAGGGCTGCCATACAAATGATCATAAACAGTGACTGATAACAACAGAAATTTATTCTCTCACAGTTCTGGGGGCCAGACGTCTGAAACAAGGTGTTGACAAGGCTGTGCTCTCTCTCTCTGAACGTCCTAAGGTAGGATCCTGCTCTGCCTCTTCTAGTTTCTGGTGGTTGCCAGCAGTCCTTGGCTTGTGGCTGCATCACTCCAATCTCTGTTTCTGTCTCCACGTGGCCTTCTGTGTGTGTGTCTGTGTGTGTGTGTGTGTCTGTGTGTCCCTGGGTCTCTGTTTTCTCTTTTTATAAGGGCACTAATCATTGAATCAGTGCCCATCCTACTTTAGTATGGCCTTGTCTCAACTAATTATATCTGTAAAGACCCTGTTACTAGATAAGGTTGCATTCTGAGGTTCTGGGTGGACATGGATTTAGGAGGACACTGTTGATCTATGGACCGTGTGAGCATGTGCCTGAGCACGTGACTCAACGGAGGCACAGGGAGGGGAGGATGGGTGGTGCCTGTTAGTGAGAAGCAGATTCCGTGGGGGAGAGGTACCCTGGAGAGGATGTATGGGGTCTGGTCCCCTCACTGCTGGGTTCTTCTAGAACTTTCCACCTTTGTCAACAGAGGTGATCAGAGATCACCGGATGGTCTTCAGGCTTTAAAGTTCTATGTGTACGCAACTCTGGTGTCCAAGGACATCCAGAACTGTCAGATCAGAGACAGAAATGCATGACCCAGAGCCGCCGGGGTCCACACCACAGCTGATGTCATTAAGCAGTTCACTGAGGGTGGACACACACGGATGGGATAAAGAGGAAACAGGGTGAGGGAAGGGGCCAAAGTGGACAGGCACCGGGCCAAGGGGACTCACTGTGGCCTGGGGCAGGGCCCACTGTGGCTGCCTTTAGAGGGGCAGGCAGGGCAAGAAGTGAGCGTCCTCTTGTTTCCTGCTGACGCCTCCTCCCACTGTGGTTCCGATGATGCTGGGCTCTGAATAAGGAGTTCCGGAAATAAGGGCGCAGAGGAAACGCTGCCTCCCTGGGGCTGTGCAAGGTGAGTAGCAGCCCACTGGGGCACGCCCGCGGCTGGCAGAGGCTGCCCTGGGGTTTGGCTGGTGTCACTCATCCTGCAGGTCAGCCTTGTGTGAAAGAGAACATCACAGCCCTGGCGGGGCCCCTTTGGTTTCTACCAGACTTAAAAACATTTGAAAATAGCAACAATAAGCCCGCATGCTGGGCTTAGAGGAAGGCTGCCCTGGAGTCTTGCACTGTCCCACTGGGCAGCTCCTCCCTGACCCCTGCAGAACCTGCCTGGAGGCTCTGGGGGCACCTCGATGCTTTAACTTAAAGCAAGGACAGATGGTGTGGCCTCCGTGCCTGGGGCGGGAAGTATCTGGAGCGCAGGCTCTTTCTGTCACCTCTACTCAGGGTGGCTTGAGGTCCCCTGGCTCTGTGTGCTGACGGCCACCTCAGTCCCCAATAATTCAAAAGCCACACTTGAGCATTGCCCAGCCTTGGACTAGGCCTTGACATACAAAGGCTTAAAGACTGTCCCAAAGTGAACCACTGGCCTTGTGGAGCGCAGAGGCTGGATACATGCACACGTATGGTTACATGGATGTTCAGGCAACACGCTCCTGAAACCCAGAGGAGGGGTCTCCCGCTGCTCCTGGTGTGAAATGGCCCCTGTAGACCCCTTTGGGTGTCTGTTCAGCTCACGATGTCCTCTTATCTGGAAACCGCCTCCCCCTTACAGAGATGGGCCTTAGGTAGCACTTGCACTCCACAGGACCTTGCCTTTGTCAGGTTCTCCAGAAAAACAGAACCAATAGGACACACACACACACACACACACACACATACAGTGATTTGTTGTAAGGAATCAGCTCACATGATTATGGAAGCTGAAAAGCCGCAAGAACTGCAGTCAGTAAACTGGAGACCCAGGGGAGCACAAAGGGAGTCCTGGTCCAAGTCCGAAAGCCTGAGAACCAGGGCTTTGATGGTGTGAGTTCCAGTGTGAAAGCTAGCAGGCGCAAGACCCAGGAAAACCTGTGCTTCAGCTTGAGTCTGAAGGCAGGAAAAGATCAAAGTCCCAGCTCAGAGGCAGTCAAGCAGGAGGAGTTCCCTCTTACTCGTGGGAGGGTCAACCTTTGTGTTCTAGCCAGGCCTTCAACTGATTGGATGAGGCCCACCCACATTAGGAAGAGCAATCTGCTTTACTCAGTCTATTGATCTAAACATGGAACTCAGGCAAAAAAGCCCTCTCAAAAACACCTGATTTAGAATAACGTTTGACCAAACATCTGGGCACCTCACGGCCCAGTCCAATTGTCAATCAGATTCCCTCTCCAAAGGAATTTCCCACTAGGAGGGGGAGACCAGCTGGTCTCTGCCTGGGCAGACCTGGGTCCCAGTGGATTGGAGGTTTTCTTTCCAGACTCCCTCCAAGTCTCCTTCTCAACCCTTGAGTCCCTTAAGACACCACCCCTCCCTGCCCCTGTATCTGGATCACGTGCACACCTTTTTCCTTAAACGAACTTGGGCTGAGTTTCCTTACCTGCACCACCCCTGGGGCCCCTGTGAACACTGGCTTCTTTTCATCAGGCCCTCCTTCCGCCGTGGGGTCTTTGGGGACCCCTCTCCCACCCCAAGCTGTTACCACTGGGCTGGGTCACCCCCAGCAAACTGGTCTGACACAGAGTCTTTCACCCTCCGTTTTGTGATAGTAATCAGGGTGAAAACTGGAAACTGCGTTTTTATTTGTGCGTATGTTTGGGTTTTTTTATCACCAGCCACTCACTTCTAGAGACGTGTTTCCACCCATGTGGTCACTAACCTGTGGTCACTAAGTAGCAGTGGCACCTCTCAGAGGCTTCTTCAGTGCAAGTCTGAAAGATTTTAGTGAATAAACTTACAAGTCCTGCAAATTGGTTATGTCCAGAAATGTCAGTATAGTCAGATATCTGGTTTTCATAACAATTCTAGTTACGGAGGCTTCTCCTCCATTCTTGGCCTGGTACGTGCAGGATAGTTAAAACTAAAATGTCAAAGAGAAATGATTTAAAGCCAAGTTCTGGCTAGGAAGTGGGCCTTGGGAAACTTGCCTTGAAGTGCTTTGTTCTACCTGTGGAGGAGAAAAAAGCAGAGAGATGGGAGGACAGCCAACCCCGTGTGAACACGGCTGCGTCTTTGCAGGGCACGTAGAAATCTGTGGAATGATTTTATCCTCACGCTAGCTGTAGCATCACTCTGGTCTCAGGTTGAATCGAGGAGGACTGAGTTCTCACAACTACAGGTTAGGAAGAAGCCTCAGAGATGCTGTAACCTAACCTCTCACCTGTCAGGTGGGAACACGGGGGTCCTGAGATGCTCCAAGTCACACAGCCAAGCAGTGGGGAGCTGGGCTTCACACAGTCAGACCCAAATTCCAGATGGATTAAAGTCTGAATGTAGAAATGAAACTTTCCAACCATAAGAGAAGTATCTTTATGATCTCGTGATGGGGAAGAAAGGACTTATAAGCCAGACACAAAAAGCACAAACCACGTTAAAATTAAGAACGTCTCTCCATCTTAAAACCAAAAGGAAAACCAGCATCTTAAGTCTGAGTTTCCTGGGTTCTGAATAATTCCTATTAAAAGCGAGAGGGAGGGTCGCGTGGGAAAGAACGGCAGTGGCCCTGTGCCAGGCAGGCCACTAGGTCCCTTGCAAACATCCAACCCCCAAAGCAGTCCTGTGAGCCGGGACTGTCACTGTCACACAGGTGAAACTGAGGCTGGAGAAGCCTGTTGCTAGTAACAGTCACATATCTTGTGAGTGACAGGGGCCACCTGTCACCAGCCTCTGCAAGCATCTCCGGTGGGTCCATCGACTCCCCTCTCTCCCTCTGATCAGCGCAGTAGCTGGGGTGCCCTTTATGAAGCGCAGGTCAGACCATGTTACCCCATCATCAGGCCCTTCAGAAGTGTCCTGACACATGTCACGGTAAACCCAAACTCCTACCTGTCCTGGGGCCCTCGGTGATATGGCCCCTAATTTCCCCACTTCACCTCTTCCCACTCTTCCTTTCTCCCTAGTTCCCACCGTGCAGGCTTCCTCAGGGCCTTTGCACACGCTGTTCCCTCACCAGAGACCCTCCTCTCACTTCCCCACGTGACCAACACTACTCAGTCTTAAACCCCACCCCCTGGGAGAACCCTTCCCTGACCTGGGCACCCACTCTGTTAGGACTCACTGTACACAATTTATTTCTATTTATTTGCTTAACCTTTGTTGCCGTAATAGACTCTGTGCCCCAGAAAGGCAAAAATAGGCAATTTTATTCTTGACCGGACCTTAGCTCCAACACAGTGCCTGGCACATAGTACACACTCGATAAAAATGTGTTGGCTGGATGCTGGATCCGTTCTGAAATGCTTGGAGCATGGTACCTAACCAGCTGTGTGACCTCAGTGACTCACCATCACTTTCTCAGCTTCATGAAACCCAAGCAAGTCTACCAGACCTTCCAGCTCTGACACACTCACCCACCTTCTCAAAGAGAAACAGCCCTACTGTGCGCCAGACACCGTGCCAGGTGCCGGGGAGGCTGCACCGTGCAGTGTCATGCGGCCTCCGTGACAAGTCTAAGCTCACATGGTGCTCTTAGCCTCCAACTTCCCTGGAGGTGGCTGTCGCCCCAGATGATGGTCTGCCTGGCCAGCGGGGGGGCACTCTCCGGCTGGGGAGGTCATTGTGGGGACGAGTTCCAGAGTCAAGGAAGGATGTGTAAGATCCCAAAAGCCGAGGTAGCGAAGGAGCGACAGCTGGTGGCCAGTCCGAGGATGGAACCTTCAAGACAGCCTCTGTCCCTACTGAGGACAGACAGGTCGGCTGCAGCCCTGCCCGCCCTGCCCCGAGCACCTCACTTCGGGATGTTATTCCCACATCAGGCCTGTCTGTTGACTTGAAAACTATTAGAGGAAAGTGAATCTTTCCTCCCCTCCAAGCGTTGTACAAAACTGTGATCAAATAATGGAACCTGTGAGTCTTTCTTGGTGGGAAGGAAATCTGTGCACGGCCGGGGTGGTCAGCAAGCCTGGCGGCCAACAGGACAGGCCCCTGCCAGCATTCTGACAGCATCTTTTGTCACCAACAGGCCCCCTCCACAGTCTTTTCTTCACAGTGTGCCATTTTATTTTTTAACTACGGTTCTAAAATTTACCTGGCTTGTCTTAGGAAATCCCCATGAAGACATTCATGGCTTCCATAGGGAAATAACTTCCCAAGGGAAATAAGCAAAATCCAACTGCAAGGATATTTGGAAGGAAAGTACAGGGCGGTGTGGCCAAAAGGTCGAGCTATGTGAATTCCATCCTGGCTTGGGATGCTGACAAGCTGGGCAGCCCTGGGTGGATTTGCTGCCCTCTCTGGTCTGTTTCTGCCTCTGCAAACTGAAGGTTCAAGCTCGGTGGCCTCTGGCTCTCAGCTGCTGTGGTTTCAGACCTCAGTCAGGGCTCTTTGCATGAGGCCAGGATGCTGGGTAGAGAGCTTCCTCAGGGTCGGGCTTCTGAGGACGGGGGAGTCCCCTGACTGGGGCCACAGAGTGAGGGGCTAGAATGGGCTCTGAGCCAGAGACTACCTGGCTCCTGGGCATGGCAGAGACACTGGCCGATCCTGGCTGTCCTTTGAGGCAGCCTCACGTTCCTTTACACAGGTAAGTGCCCCCAGAAGTATAGAGGAAAGATGGAGGGAAGGAAGGAGGAAGAAGCTGGCCCAGCCTGAGGACCAAGAAGTGCCAGCCACGTCCTGGGCTTGTGGGTGACCTCGACAATGTCGTTTAAGCCCCATCAACCCTGTGAAATGGAGATTGTCACCCCCATCTGACACTTGAGGAAATGAAGACTCAGGCAGGCTAATCAACTTGCCCAAGAGCACACGGAGGTAGTGGCAGGGGTAGGGTGTGCACACGGGCCCATCTGAGGTGTCCGTACTGGGCTGCATCCCATGGACGGGAGAGGATGGTCTGGGGAGCAAGTCTGAGCCGATGGCCCCTGCCCTGTCCCAACTGAGCTGGGATCCTCACTAAGGATTTGCAGACACGTAGGAGAGCTATTCCAGTTAGAAGGTCCTCACGTGTTTGCCAGACTAAACACTGGCTGCAACCAACAGATATTCACGTTCCCCCTTCCACTGTCCACATGTTAGCTTTGGTTCGATACATCCACCTTGTAGACATGCACTTCAAAGGGAAAGTGTGTGTCTGGTCAGTGGGATCAACAGCCCAGCTTCAGGGTCCAAAGGGCTCTTGGCGCCAGCCCGGTGGCCAGCTGTGTGAACTTGGAGGTGGCAGTTCGGACGTTCATTCACCAAGACTGACTTCGGCATTGATCGGTTTGCAGAAAGACTCCACAACTGTCAAGGAATGTTCACCAAGTTCACAGGCAAGGCAAAGGAGAGGCCAGGGGGGCCCTGAACAAGGAGCAGGGTGGGATGGGTAATCCAGAGAAGGCGCACTGAACGGAGGTGGAGGGATGACCTGGAAGGTGGGGTACAAGAGCAACAAAGGTCTAGGTCCTGGAGGAGAGTTAAGACTCACAGACTTAGAGAACGAACTTACGGTTACCAGGGGAGAAGGGTGGGGGAAGGGATAGTTAGGGAGTTTGGCATTGACATGTACACACGGCTATACTTAAAACGGATAACCAACAAGGACCTACTGTAGAGCACAGGGAACTCTGCTCAGTGTTACGTGGCAGCCTGGATGGGAGGAGAGTTTGGGGGAGAATGGATACATGTATATGCAGAGTTGAGTCCCTTTGCTGTGCACCTGAAACTATCACAACGTTGTTAATCAGCTATATTCCAATATAAAATAAAATGTAAAAAAAAAAAAAAAAAAAAGATGACCAGGGAAAGCGCAGAGGGAAGTATCACGTGTGCCGCTTACAGGCGGAGCTGAGGGGCCAGCTCAGGCCGCCTGACTCCAAACCTCGGACTCTTCCTGGGTGGTCACTCAGCCCCCCTGCATGTTCTAGAAAGTGTCCGTGCCTTCCTAAACAGACCTGCCAGCCTGGGAGGGAAGTCGGATGGAGGTGGCTTCCGATCGGCAGCAGAGTTCTCTGCAACACATTCTTTTTTATAGTTTCCATATTGTGTTGAACCGGTGGGGAGGGGAGAAGACAGTGGGCTGTCCAGAAAGTTGCCACGTGACCGTGGCCAGGACAGGATGCAGCTCGGGTCAGTGTGGAAGGCAGGGAAGGCGGCGGCAGTGGCAGAAGTAGGTCCTCCCCCGACCCACCGGGCCTGCTGGCCTTGGAGAAATGGCAGGGGAGGTAGTCAAGGCAGGGGTACTCCTTGTAAATGGTTTTTACTGTGAAATATATCACACAGGCACATTTTGAAACGTATCTCACGTACAGAAGAGCACGTAGAATGGATCCGAGCAGTTTAAAGAATTATCATAAAATGAACACTTGAGGATCCACACCCAAGTTTAAAAAAGATAACAGCATGTTCACCCCAGTGTTCACAGCAGCACTATTTACAACAGCCAAGACACAGAAGCAACCTAAGTGTCCATCAGCAGATGAATGGATAAAGAAGATGTGCTACATTTACACAATGGAATACCACTGAGCCATAAAAAAGAATGAAATAATGCCATTTGCAGCAACATAGATTGACCTAGAGAGTATCATACTCAGCGAAGTAAGTCAGAAGGAGAAAGGCAAATCTCATATGATATCACTTATATGTGGAATCTAAAAAAATGATACAAATGAACTTATTTACAAAACAGAAACAGACTCACAGACATAGAAAACAAACTTATGGTTACCAAAGGGGAAAAGGGGGGAGGGATAAATTGGGAGTTTGGGATTAATAGATATATACTACTATTTATAAAATAGATAAAAAACGAGGACCTCCTGTACAGCACAGGAATCTGTATTTAATATCTCATGATAAACTATAATGAAAAAGAATCTGTAAAAGAATATATATATATAACGGAATCACTTTGCTGTACACCTGGAACTAACACAACATTGTAGATCAACTATACTTCAATTTTTAAAAAATGGTTAAAAAAAAGAAAAAAATACCAGCATCTTACAGAAAAGTCCTGTGTTCCCCAACATGGTATCATCCTCCTTCCCTCCAACAGAGGTAATGACCCTCCTGACTTCTATGTCAGCCGTTCTCTTGCTTTTCTTTATAAGTTGTACTATGTACGTATGGTCTCTAAACAGCACACTGTTCAGTTTTGAGAAAGTTTTGGGAAAGTGAGGAGCAAAACACAAGCCCAGCCATGTGAAGAAAGGGCCACAGGGCCCCAGTAGGCAGAAGGCCCAGGAGGAGTTCAGATGAGGCAGAGCGTCTGCATCAGAGGCTGGCCTCAGCTTCCCCGATAACAACCCGATTACCTGGTGTCCTGGGAACTGGGCCAAGAGGCAGGCCGTTCTGCCAAAACATCAACTGCAGCAGAGAAACCCGGGCTAAGAGGCCCAAAGGGGCAGAGTAAGGCAGCTGGTGTCCTGAGAAAACCCCACTGCCTTCCCATTCTGCCTCTTTACCCATCGGTGATGGGGGGATCGGGCAGAGGTGATCCCACACACAGACATACCCCCAGAGCATTTCGGGTGGAGAAATGGGATGATTGAGCACATCAGTCCCAGCAGGCAGGACTAGGAGAGTGGAGGGGTTAATTGAGACCTTGAGCAGTAAACCCAGGTCACCCTGCATTCTTGGCAGGGGTGGGAGGGTTGTGATGCAGGATGAAGCACCCAGAGTAAGATCCTCAAGGGTGGGGGACTGAAAACTTCTAAGAACAAAGGTGTCTAATGTTTAACTGAGAGTCTTTGGATTAATTCCTCCCATAAATATTTATTGAATACCTTCTATGAGCCAGGTACCCTCCACCCACCACTCAGTAAATTCTATAATATACACAAATGTCTTTTGAGACTGAGATTTTGTGTGACGTCACAGAGGGGCTGGGGCTCGTCTCTGGGTTTGAGGACCTGGGCGATCTGGGGGACCATCACACGTGGGACTAAGCCAGCAGAAGCTTGGAGCTGGGTTGTGGAACGCTACGAGAGCCCACAGCAACTTGGGGTGATCTTACCTAACCCACACCCTAACGTCTCATCTCTCACTCTCCCACCACCATCCATCGTTCTCGTCACGCCTGTCTCTGGACTAGTTATCTTTCTGCGTGATCGTCACCAACTCGAGGGCAGGGACCCAGCTCTTGCTTCTCTGTCCCCACCCTGTGCTTAGGACAAGTTTTCATCACAGTCAGTAGGTTAGAAAGAAGGTTTTGAAGCAGCAACCGTGATCTGTTTCATCATGATGCAGCTTTGCTTCAAATGGGACGTTAATCAAGGACTAATCTCATCTGAAGAGCAAGAAAGTAAACAGCAGACAGTTAACATTTTTCTCAGGGGGAAAAGAAACATTAGAGTGTGTATTTTTCCAGTCGTGCAGGCAATTAATTTCCTCAAATTGTCATTATGCAAATATTTAAAAAAGAAGAAAACTCATATTTAATGAGTGCCTATCGCATGCATTATATCTTTGATTCCTCCTGGATTAAAAAAAAAAAAAAGTATCACTCAAATCCTGCAGGGCGCTCAGCTCTGGGACGTTCTCTAGTTGTGACTGAGACTCGAGGAAGAAGAACCCTGGGCAGCACAAAATGCAACTTCTGCTCATGTCCAGGCCTCCTCCTGTTAGGAGGCAAGGCTGGGGCCACCGTGGGCCACTGTTAGCCGGTCTGTGCCACGGTCCCCTGTGCTACCACTGAGGAATGAGCAGGGCCAGGCCCAGAAGGAGGGCCCTCCCTGCCCTCACCAGGATGGCTCCTTTTGGGAAACTGAAGCAGGGCATGAAGATTCAATGGGGGAAAACCCCTCAGGGCGGGCAAAACATGAAATCCCCCAGCTCACCCAAGCATCAAACAAACAGAACCCCAATCAGAAGGTAAACAAACAAGAAATGTGACGCACCATGTGAAATGTCTGCTTTTTCATAAAGCCCTGAGTCCAAACTGTGTTATATAGTAAGATGATTAATTCTCACGTCTCCCTCAAACTACAGAATTTACCCAACAGCCATGACAATTCACATCCAGATTAATAAATGTCACACGGCTGCCTGATATGTATTAAGGAAGCTGGAAACAAACTTATGAGATTGTAATCATCCTCCTCGAATGAATAGGGGCAAGTGATGAGAGGGGAGAGGGTCCTGTGGACAGGAATGGCTCTCAGAGCAGATGTGGCTTCTTGCAGGGACCCAGATGCCACCCCCAGGACTCAGGGACCCCTGTCAGGAATAGCATCAGACAGCTAATTATATCAACTCCAACACTTTGTGAAATTATGTATTCAATAGGTAATTAGCAAACAAGAATTACACCTCTCATTCCTTCTTCAAATTACACCTCTAATTCCTTCTTCAAATTCTGATTTTGGACCCTGGACTCAAAAAAGACTGAGGTCCTCCTAACAGTTGGAGTTTAGCCACTGAGGGAGTCAGCATTTCCTGAGGTGGAGGGAAAGAAAGAAACATAAAAAATTGCACTGGAAAGTGAAATTGGATTTTTAAAAAAATCAATGAAGTAACCAGGCTATTAAAATGGAAAATAAGTCTGATGTCATTCTGCAAAATAAAAGGGTTGAGTCACATGCAGAGCTACTTAATTAAGCACAGGAAGTAACAAGAGAGCTTGAGTGATTTTGCCCGTGAATGTCAGGATTTCAAAATGAGTGAGGCTTACTTAGGCCAACAGCGTTCCTTCTAATCAGAGAGTTAAATCCGTTCTTTTGCCCTCAGGACATCTTGATACATTTGAAGTTGAGGAAGAGCAAAAAGGAAGGTATTAAAAATGATCCAAAAGGCGCCCAAACAGGGAAAAAAGTGAGCTTTCTATTGTACTTCAGTTCCCCGAGATAGTGTGAGATGAAGACCACAGGGTAGGCACTGGGACCCTTTGGACAGCAAGGCACTGCGGGCAGGGTTGGAGGAGGCTGCACCCACCTTCACAAGGTCAGAGGAAGGTGCCTGAAGGCCTTTCCAGGGTCCCTCGGATTGTAGGTTTTCACTTGCGCCTGTAGCAGCTGAGAGGGGCGGAGGCCAGGTTTGGGGTTTAAGAGGAGCGATGTGGGACTCGCCGGGAACTCTGAGGACATCTTCCGTGGTCCATCTGAGCCAGTGTGGAGGTGGTTCACGAGGGGCCTGGCGCCTCCCCTGCTTCCACCTGGCGGCTGTCAGCCCAGCCAGCGGGCAGGTCTGGGGGCGCCCCCAGCACAGCAGCAGCGTTGGAATGAATGCCCAGTTCCAACCCAGGGAAGCCCAAAGTGCTCGTGGGGCCCTGAGCCCCACGGGGAGGAGCTCCTGGGATCCCGGATCCCAAACTACAATAGACTCGACTAGAACCAGGGTCCGTCTCTGAGACGTGGCGCTCACTGCATCACCCACACCCTCTCCTTCCCCGGTTATAAAGGCCGTTTCCTTCTGGCTGCTAGCGTGAGTACAGTTCGCACCTAGAACTTCGGATGCCGGCTGGCTGGTGTACCTTCATTATTATCATTATTTTTTAACTTTGCTGGTAGTGTGAGACTGTGGAAACTTTAACCCCTAACTCTGACCTGGTTTGGGTCTGGGCTTGTTTGGAAGATCTCAGCACCCAAGCGGGGCATGGCTGCCAGCTGAGAGCAAAGCTGAGGGGTCCTGGAGACACGAGGAACGGCCTCTTCTACCAGAAGTGTGGTGTCCTCTTCCCTTGGTCAGTAAGGCAGTCCGTTCTGAACAAGCTGGAGCTGAATTAGTAGGTAAAACCCCCAAACTGGCCACAGCCAGGTAGAGCCCTAAACCCTGAGGACAGGCCAACGCTTTCCTGGTGCTAATCAGAGAGTTAAAAACGGGCAATGCTCAACGGACATCAGAAGTGATTTTCCCCCATGTGATATTTCTTTATTGCTTCGTCCTGAAATTGACAAGGCAGCCCTGCATTTTCCCCTTAATCTTTCTAAACGTTTCTTCTTCTCCCCATCCCACTCTGAATAGACCTGCTCAACAAAAACACAGCAAATAAATATTTGGTGTTCACACTTTTTAACCGATTAGCCAGTTGAGAACCAGGTAAACTAATTGTATTCCTCTTTTGAGAGCTATCCTGAAGGTCATGCATTTATCCGATGCCAGCAGAGCATTGGGTTGTAATGCTGGGAGCTTTGGGAATAATAGGATATAATTATTACGGGCAGGAGTGGAGTGTGGCAGTTAAGTATATCCCCAGTAATACTGATAATTCTCACTTGAAGAATCTTTTCTAATGAGAGAGACCGCTAGGGTCAGGGGTGTGGGTGGAGGGAGGTGGTAGCTTTGCATCCAAGGGAAATAGAGCACGGCCTGGGTTGGGGGTGTCCAACATGGCGGATTCATTTCCGTGTTGCTGTTTTCAGCCGTGTGACCCTGGCCTGCCCACTTCCCCTTTCTGAGCCTCAGTGCCCTCATCTGTCAACGGGACCAGTCACGGAACCTACTGTGTGGGTTGTAATGAGATTCCTGGGACAGTCCTGGGAAGAATTTGGCATGGTCTCTAGGACAGAATATGCACAGAGCTCTTATTAGGAGTTGCCATATCAATATCTTGTTCTAATGCAGTTCTTGCTTTACATAGTGGGTTGAGAAGGCCAGAGAGGAAATATGAATCTAACTTTAATAGTCACTGGTGTAATCTGACCTGGTTTCATCTTTGCATGATTTCAAATATCAGAGACAAAAGGGAGTATCAGTGCAAGAGAGAAAACATGAATTTAGGGCAGGCTAGAAACCACAGTAAAATGTTCCTGCAAATTGCAGCAAATGCCTCTCTAGGGGACAAGCCCAGCATGGTCTGACCCTGACTCGGGTGATGGCAGGGGGGCAGCAGGACCATCACAGGGTACCTTCCTCAGACCCTCTGCCTGGCATTCTCTGCCAGCCTCCACAGACCAGATGGCCAGAGCTGGGGGACCAGGGAATGTGCTTGGGGAAGCCTGCAGAGAGAGGGGTGGCATCCTGTGTCAGGCACTCAGGGCCTTTTAAGAAACCCATCCCCGAGGCCCACATCTCCCCACGTGCACAAAATCTCCTTCCCATGTGATAACACTGAGAGCCACCCTTCTGCTTGAAGTATGCACACCAAGCTTTGAACCAGCCTTGAATTCCAGTTACCTCTGCAAAGTTCATTGAGGTGAAACCTGGCTGTGCCCTGGGGTCAAAGTTCAAATGTCATTTGAAGTGACAGTCAGTCACTGCGGGAAGGGACAGGAAACGGAGAGACAACGTCTCAGGCCGCTGAGGCCATTCTCCACTGGGGTAACAGGTTCATTTCCCCGTTACCCACCCTCCATTCCTAATTCCCAGGAAGGCCTCTCCCCTGTCTAAGCAAATCCATCCTCCCCTCAGGTCCCAACACTGTCCCTACGTCTCCATCCATCCCTGTTTATATCCTGCTCGCTGTTCTCTCTGACCAAGAGGGACTGGGGTTTGAACCCCGGCTCTGCCGCTCACTGGCCCAGTGCCCTGCCCTGGGGAAGGGAGGTGCTTTGCCCATTTTTTCATCTGTCCATCGGGGACTATCTGAGGGTTGGCACGTCTCCTCAGATAACAGGCCTGGCACGGGCCTCCTGATCGACGACCTGGCCTGACCCCTCCTCTGGAACTCCTCCCCTTGTGATCTCAGCCCCTGGCTGCTGCTGTAGCAATACTGTGGGCAAACAAGCTCCCACACCGCACCCACCAGCCCCGGGCGCTGACTGCCGCTCTCTGCCAGCTGGGCCCTGACCCCTCTCCTGGCTCCCTGCCCCGCCTCTCACCTGGCACCAGCGCCAGAAGTGCAGCTTGCTGAGACCAGGAACACGTTGCACTTGTCACTCATTCAAGTTGAGTCATTTTCTATGTCCCAGTGGTCAGCTGCACAAGGAGAAGGGGTGACATCCCCAGACTTCCACAGTCTCTGCCCAAGGGGTCCCTCCGTGCCTCTGCCCTGGGGAAGCATCACCCTGCCACTGACATGCCGGGAGCAGTCTCCTCGGCCTTGGCCTTTGGTGGGGAGGACTTGGGGCCACTGCCGCCAAGACTTTGAGAGTAAGGCAGCTGGGGCGTCACCTTTCTGTGGGAGAGCAGAGGGGGCTTAGGGTGTTCCGCTGAAGTAAAAATCCCATGAATTCTCCATCAGGCACCGCTACTCCAGATGCACAAACATACCCTGAGATTCCTAGAGAGGAGATACCTATAAAGCCTTGCATGGGTCCTGACCCTTGATTCTCAGTCCAGTGGGAACTGGATATTTATCTGGGAGGGCTATGATTTACTGTATGTACTGGGTTTCTGGCTCTTCTAGTGCAGTCCTACTTCCGGTTGGCCCCCCAGTCTCCTTTTGGGGATGACTCCTCCCCCCATCGTGTTTGGGGCAGGTGGGAGAATATTGTAGGTGTCACCTTCCACCATGGAAGTCTAGGAAGCAAAATCCTTTCTCTCCCTGCCCTTGGCCACTCCCAGAGGGGTGTGTGACCCAACCAGGTCCTCACCCAGGGTGTGGCATCTGCAATAGTGAAGCAGGGACAGAGGGGCAGTGGGTCCAGCTGGGACCTGGGACAGACAGCCTCTTCTATGAGGCAAGGGCTGTGCTTGCTGTTTTCCCAGCCCTCTGGAAGCAGCCTGGGTTCCCCCACTCCCAAATTCCCTGAGCTTCCTTGTCAACTTCCCTTGCGTTCTTCTGTCTGAGCTGGCTGGGCTCTATCTCTAGCAATGATGGAATCTTAACTAATACTGCCGGGGACACTGCCTGCAGTGAACTACCCTAAAACGCCACGGGGTCCGTGACAGTAGCCTGGGTGGGCATGTCATCAGGGAGCAAGATAAGAAGTTCTGGGCTGCAAGCATGCCAAATGCGTGTAGTCATTGCTAGTAGAGGGTAGTCATTGCAAATATCTGTAATTGATGTCTCTCTCTTTTGGGAGAGCTTGTGTGTGTGTGTGTCAGTGTGTGTGTTTCTTTCTTACCAGTAAATTAATAAAATGTAACTTCTTTTGTTGTCCTTCGTCCTCTAAAGGAGTGAAAATTTTATGCCAGGAGGACCTTCCCTACCTGAGAAACATCTGATGCTCCAAAACACTCTAGTGGCCAGTACCACTGGATTTTCCAGAAATGCACAAGGCCACTCCATTTTGCCTGAGGGATGTCTGCAATCACTACATCTGTTGGCATCCCAGGACAGGTCTCTGCAGAACTGAAAGCTCACCCTCAACCTAGTCCTGTGGACCCCAGGGGTGCCTTCGTAGCTGAGACAAGAGCCTGTCAATGGTGAGGAATGAAGCTCTGGGACAAAGGCCACTGCAAAGGCCAATGGTTCATCCCTCCATGTTCTTGATAACCTATGATGTGACACACATTTCTCTAAACGTTTCTTTTTTAAAAAGAGTACAACTCCGTGGCATTAAGTACATCCACAGTGTTATGGAACCATCACCACTATCTATTTCCAAAACTTTTTCATCAACTTAAAACAGAAACTCTGTGCCCTTAAACTATAACCCACCCCCCGACACAGTCCTTCTTCCCCCAGCCGCTGGTAACCACCATTCTACTTTCTCTCCCTATGAACTTTCCTATTCTAGGTACCCCTTCAAAGTGGAATCATATAACATGTGTCCTTTTGTGTCTGGCTCACTTTAATTAGCACAATGTTTTTAAGGTTCGTTCATGGTGCTGTATAGATCAGCACTGCATTCTTTTTTAAGGCTGAATAATATTCCACTGTACGTATACACCACATATTATTTATCTAGTCTTTGTAAGTATACACCACATATTATTTATCTAGTCATTTGTAAGTATACACCACATATTATTTATCTAGTCATTTGTAAGTATACGCCACATATTATTTATCTAGTCATTTGTTGACGGACCTTTGTATTGTTTCCACCTTTTAGCTATTGTGAACAATGCTGCAATGAAGTATCTGTGTAAGCCCCTGTTTTCAATTCTTTGGGTTGTGTACCTAGGAGTGAAATTGCTGAGTCATGTGGTAATTCTATCTTTAGATTTTTGAGGAACCACCAAACTCTTTTCTGGAGCAGCTGCACCATTTTACATTCTCATCAGCAATGCACAAGAGTTTTAATTTCACCACATCTTCTCTGTTTTTATTATTATTTTTTATTGTTATTGCCATCCAAGTGGGTATATAGTATGTCCCTGTGGTTTTGATTTGCCTAATAATTCATTATTTGCCTAATAATAAATGATGTTGAGCATCTTTTCATATGCTTATTATCCAGTTGTGTATCTTCTTTGGAGAAATGTCTATTTAAGTCTTTTGCACATTTTTTAATTAAGCTATTTGTCTTTTTGTTTTGAGCTGTAAAAGTAATTTATATATTCTGGATATCAAGTCCTTATCAGATATATGATTTTCAAATATTTTCTCCCATTCTATAGATTGTCTTTTTACTTTCCTGATAATGCACAAAAGTTTTGAATTTTAATGAAGTCCAACTGAACTCTTTTGTTCTTTTGTTGCTTATGGCTTTGGTGTTAAATCTAAGAATCCATTGCCAAATATGACACAATGAAGATTTACTCCTATTTTTCTTCTAAGAGTTTTATGGTTTTAGCTTTTTTATTAAGGTCACTGATCTATTTTGAGTTAATTTTTGTATGTGGTATGAGGTAAAAGTTCAACTTCATTCTCTTGCATGTGGAAATCCAGTTGTCCCAGCACCATCTGTCGAAGTGACTCTTCTTCCCCACAGGATGGACTTGGCACTTGTCAAAAATTCAACTGGCCGAAGATGTATGGGTATATTTCTGGACTCTTGAGTCTATTGCATTGATCTGTATGCCTCCTCTTACACCAGTACCACATTGTTTGGATTACTGTAGCTTTGTCGTAAGTTTTGAAATCAGGAAGTGTAAATTCTCTGACTTCGTTTTTCTTTTTCAAGATTGTTTTGGATATTTGGGGGCCCTTGAGATTCCATGTGAATTTGAGAATAGGCTTCTTCATGTCTGAAAAAGGCTGCTGAAACTTTATAAGGATTGCATTGAATCTGTACATTGCTTTGGATAGTAATGACATCTTGACCGTATTAAGTCTTCCTACTCATGAATGCAGGGTGTCTCTCCATTTATTTAGGTCTTCTTTAATTTCTTTCAGCAACCTCTAAACCTTTCTTGAGCCTGTTTGTGGCTATGACTTACATAACCTCTCAGAATAATGACAGCCATATGTTTCCCTTCCTCACTACACAAATTAGTGTTAAAGCCAATAGAAGATGCTGTCTCTTTCCATTTTTGCAGGCCCCTTTAATTTCAGTATTTTCAATTTTGGTAAGCAAATCCCAGTATGGGCTATCGATTGCTTTCATGACTTCCTTGATATTATCAGTACATACATGCCCTCTGAGTCACCATCTCCATAGATTAAAAATTCTCACACTTTTTGGTGTCTCCTCACACCAAGTTTTATCAGTTGCCCTTCTCCTAGTTTCTGTTATATTTCTGACCCAATAAGCAAACTTAAATCCAACCAAGTTGTGTTCTGCTCAACCTGTGTTAACATTTGGGTGGGACAGAACAAAATGTCCAGTGTATTGAAGAAGAAAACCATAATCCCTCATTCCCTGAGACCCATTCAAAAATTGAATGAATTCAAAAATGAAGTGTTGACCATATATCCAGGGGCCATGGCAAGAGGTACTGGGAACACATAGCCTTGACCCCTGGGGTATCACAGGGTGAAGAGCCACAGAACAAGTGGGGAAACCCAAGGAAGCAGAGAGGATTTCCAGCTGGGGGTTTAGGGGAGACCCCATGGTGGAGGAACCATCCTAATTGGGGCATCAGGGAAGGGGGGTGCTTAGACTCAGAATTAATTGAATGCCATCAGAAAGCAGAGCTGAATTTTCATGAACAGCAGGAGGAGTGTGAAACTTCTGAAAATGAATGCTAAATTTTAGATGTATTAGAATATGTGCATTTTTATGGGGGGAAAAAATCCATGGTTTTCATTAGATTCTCAAAAACGTAGGTCAGGCTCAAGAAAGATCCTTCCTAATGAGGGCTCATTTCACACTTGCTGCTAGAAAGCTCGGCGTGGGTGTGGGGAGTTATGTATATGGGTCAGAGGTTACTGCATCCAGTGGCACCTAACCTAGATTCAAGGTGCCTTCAACGTCCTAAAATTGTGTCTTTGTTTTATGTTTTTATTTGTGTGCATTTTCGGGAGATGGTCAGAAGTCATGACCGTAATAACTAAGCACTGGGGGCTCTTAGAAGGCAGATTCTCCCAGCGAGGAGACACGACAGATGCAACCCCAGAGTGAGAGGCAGATGAGCGGGCAGGCCCGGGCAGGAAAGGGAGTAGGAGGCTTTAGGTATCAGGGAGCTGGACTGAGGCCCTGGGCTGCAGAGGGACCAGGTGGAGAAACCCAGAATTTGAGAGACGGACAAAAGAAAAAGAATTCAAATCGGGGAGCTTTGGATTCAACTTTCAGAGCTAGGGCAAAAGCTTCCTTCTGATGGGCCTTGTCTGAAGCCCAGCCTTGCTGACGATCACCTGACCCTCAGCCCCAGAGCCTCTTCCAGGGGCTCCTGAGAGCACCAGCCTCCCACTTCCTGGGCTCTCCCTCCAGAACAGCGACCTCCCCCGGAGCAGCTTTGGGCCCAGAGAGGGTCTGACACATAACAGATACTCTGAGTGGTTGCACCAGGCCCCCCAGCACTCCCAGAGGCCGAGGACCCTCTCGTTCTCAGAAGGCGACCCTCTGGAGGACTGGCCTGTCACATGGATCACAGGGACTACGGCGCCGACACCCTCCTCTGTGTGTGTATGCGAGAGCTAAGCTGTGCCAAACGTCCCCCCGTAACTTTGGCCATGACGACACCCGGTCAGAGCTCTCCGGGGCTGGGATCACCCTGACCTTCCGAATGCAGAAGCTCAAACTCCTGCCGCGCTCAGCTCTGCATTGTGATGGGCCTGGGAGAGTGGGGACGCTGCTACTTGACCCTGTGTCTTATTTCCAAAGCAGGTGGCGGGACTGTCGGCAGGGCAGGGTCAGAGGAAGCCCTGACAGTGAGTTCAAAACACTCGCTTTGTTTCCTGGCTGAGAGTTCCCTTTTTGCAGTCACAAGGGGCCCTGTGAATGTGGCAGGAAGAACTGCAGGGGTGGGAGCCGACCTGAGCCGGTGGAGGGAAGGAGAGCCTCCGACCCCTGCCCCCTGATGGCACACGGGCTGGTCCGGGGCTCAAGGGCACACAGCCTTGACCTCTGCCTGCCCAAAGAACCAGCTGTTTCTATTTCGGCCAACTTGGTTGAAGAATATGACAATTCACTCCTGACCAGCAGCATTCCACCAAAATCATAAAACAAACATGCCATCGTGTTTTACCAGGGACGAGCCACTCTCTTGTTTTTTCTGCTCCAACTCCTTGGACACATCTGTTGGCTGCTGACTCACCCTGCAGGTGACGTGCCGCCCACCCCACGTGTGTGAGCTCCTCGGCCATTTGCAGCCTGTGCTTCCCCATGAGTCAGGGAGAATTGCGACATTCCTGAGCAGATGTTACAGAGGTGACGCGGTGGCCACAGGGTGGGTACCGAGGATGAGATCCAAATCTTGGGAGAGGAGAATTCACACTCAGGTTTATTTTGAATCAGCTGAGTCATGGCTGCTTCGACGACACGGCTCAGCTGTTGACACCAACAGCAAACCTCGAACCTGGGGGCTTTTGTCTGGGGAAAATTCAAAAGTTTCTAGAAAATGTGATTTCTAGTAGAACTAGATCATTTTATTTTTTTGATGAAAACGTACTTTTCTATAAAAATTTCAAGATGTTTAAATGTAGAAAAATTAATTTTTCACTCCTGCTAAACAAACCGTGGTTCATATATTTAAACATTTAAAATCTACCTGCAAATTACAGTTTGCTCTAAATTTGGTACAGAAGGGAAGGGTGGGTACAGGAGAACAGGGAAGACTCTGGGGTGAGAGATTTCACAGCTCACGCAAAATGTGATCAAGGTATCTTTTCTTTTCCTGTCTACAATGACGTTGACATTTGCAGTTTGGTGGGTGGGCTGTTTGGTTTGGGGATAGAACCTCTTCCGGAAATCTCAAAGGAGTCAAATTGAGCATCTCTCTCTCTCTCTTTTTTTTAAGATTTATTTTATTATTTATTTATTTACTTGATTTATTTTTGGCTGCGTTGGGTCTTAGTTGCGGCGCAAGAGATCTTTCGTTGCAGCGCACGGGCTCTTCGTTGTGGCACACGGGCTTCTCTCTAGTTGTGGCGGTGGGTTTTCTCTCTCTAGTCGAGGCGTGCGAGCTCAGTAGTTGTGGCACGTGGGCTTAGCTGCCCCGCGGCATGTTGGATCTTAGTTCCCTGACCAGGGATCGAACCCGAGTGCCCTGCATTAGAAGGCGGATTCTTTACCACTGGACCACCAGGGAAGTCCCTGAGCATCTCTTGAGATGCTTTTCTGTTCCCTGAAGCATCTTTGCTTCTTCTGGCTTGAGGGGGAGCGGGGTGGGCGGGGAGGTCCTCAGCCATGCTGAGTCCTCTCGAGTCCTGGGTGGCCGGGTTGTGCCGTCAGGGTGGCGTGAAGGGTCTGTGGGGACAGCTGGAGCGGATTTCCTAAGCTCTGCCTGGTGCAGGGGGCTCCGCCCCTGGGGGAGCTTGAGCCGCACCAGCAGGTGGAGAAGTCGGGCGGCAGAGAAGCAGGTGGACCGTCTCCTGTCTCCATCTGTCCTTAGACCCCCCAGCCAGGTGGAGGCCTCACCACATCCTTCAGACGAGGCCCGAGCCACGGCCCCCTCCTCTCTGACTCCTCAGATGGATGAACCCTCACGCCCTCTGTCTCCCAGTCACTTATCTAACCCTTTGGTCTGCCGATATGTCTCTTCCCTCCTCCCCCCAAACAGACGTGACTTTAACACACGTTGCAGCGGGGAGTGGGGGGCTGTTTAGGGCACGAGGGGAACACGAGTCAGAATCACCGCGGCTTCTACAAGACCCGCCCCGCAAACCCAGGCCTACGTCCCCAGGAAAACCCTTCCCAGACCCCTTTATGCAATACTTCCCCTGAAGGCCCTGGCCTCCCCTCTTAGCCTGGACCCTCCCTAGGAGACAGCTTCTGAAGCCTCCCCCCTGGACAACATTCCACACCCCCCAGCCCACCCTTGCTGCTAAGTTTTTATTCCGTGATGCCCCTAGATGGTCACCGGAAGGCAGACAGCCAAAGCAGCCAAAGGCCTCATCACAGCCTCAGCCTTGTCTCCTGCCCGGACCCATGTCCCCTGTGCCCTCTGTCCTGCTCTCCCTCCTCCCAGCTTCCCATTTCTTTCTGCCTCTCCCTCCCCTCCTCCCTTCCCTTCCCTCCCTCTTTCTTCTTTCCTTCAAGCATCGCTTTCTCAGCCTTGACCCACCCTAGGACCCAGAGCCTGAAGAGTCCTGAGAGCTGCGGCCCTTATACCTCCCGAGCTCCTCCGGCTCCTTTCTTTCTCCCAGATGCCCAGGGCTGCTTTTCTGGCTTTGGGGAATCGATGACCACTTATTCCGAGCTTTGCGATTCCCCTGCTCCAGCCAGCCCAGGCCGGGGAGCCAGCTCCCGCCTTCCCGGCTCCCCCTTCGGTGCTGTCCCCGGGACAGTCACAGGCCCGCTCCCTGAGGGAGGATATAACAGAGGTACTTGGTCTTTGTCACAGCCCCGGCCTCCGCCTCTAGTCCCTGGGGGCACCACCCCAGCTCCTTCCCCCATCCCGGGGCAACATCCTCTGATCAACACCCCCCCAGCACCTCCCTCCCTGGAGCCCGCTGGACCATCATGGCGGCCTGGCCTGGCCCCCCTCCCACGTACACGCCTGGAATTTCCAAAGCCCCTCTGACTAGGTGGCCTCCTTCCCAACACAAGGATGCTTCCCTGGAGAGTTCTGTCACATAAATTCTTCCAAGAATTCGTTGCCAGGGAAAAAAAAAAAAGTTCCCTGAAGAACTGGTGTGTTTTCTTTTATTAGACAATAAGGGCTGCATACCATTCTGTTTTCCTTGCTTTTTCCCTTTCCTTACCAGGAAGTTCAGAGCTGCACTCGTGCTGATTACTGATGCAATCATCAACCCCTTTGCAGTTCTCTTCCTGCTGCCATTTGTCTAGTCTATTCTTGGACCTGTGTCCCCGTGTGCTCACTGTGAGTCAAGGGCAAGCCGGGGACCGCAGGTAGGCTGTCCAGGCCGCCCTGTGGTCTTGACACCTGCCCTACCTTTGTCCCTCACCCGGTCCTGGAGGTCCTTCAGGCATTCCCACCCCCTTCAGAGTACCCTCCTTGTATTGGATTTGGGGGTCCTGCCCTCCCCAGACTCTGGCCTTGGGGTCATGGCCCCATCCAGAACCATCCTTGACCCTCCATGCCCACGAAGTGGGAGCTTTCCAAAGAAACAGAAGGCGTGGTGCCTGGACGATGGTGCCTCGAAGCCTGCAGAAACTTCTGGCCAGTGGACTGAGCTGCCCCTGTCATTCTCGGTCAGTTCCCACTCTGCCCCCCATTCTGGGCCAACAAGAAGGAGAAGGTGGTAAAGGGGGAATTTGGGTCTCATAAGTGGGCGGAGGGGATCTTGGCAAAGAGAGAGGTCGGTGACCGTCAGATCAACGCCAGCGAGTACAGCCGCCCCTGGAAGTGGCTCTTAACCCATCCCTGGGAAAAATCTTCATCCCAGCGGGTCCAGGTGGAGTCTTGAGTGAATGCTGACAGATTCCCCTCACCAGGCCCCAGAATCAACGGTTTGGAGGTACTTCTGCAACTTCCTTCTGTCTTCCCAGACTTCTAAACAGAACAATAAACAGGACAGACACTTGCAGTCAGCAGGGAACGATTTCTTTTGGGCGAGGAAGCTCAGCCTTTCCCCAAGCCCCAAGGCAGACCAAAGGCTTTCCCTCCCCTTGCGGAGAAAGGCTGCTTCCCGTCAGCTTTGATTATTTTCTTCAGCAGGACCGCGTGCAGTTACAGTGGAAGCTTCACCCCAAATGATAACTGGACATGAAAACCACTCTATCTGGGCTTATTCATCTGCACACCCCAAGGAAATGGGAGATGTAAAATCATTTTAAAGCTTAGTGTACGTATGGCATTAGAGCCACTAACAGAACCAGAAAAGGGCTTCAAGTGAACTGCAAAGTTTACGACCTGAGCCTGTGGCCTCCACCAGCTCCATCAAATCTGAGACGGACAGACATGCTTCAGGTCTCCAGACATCACGCCATCTCACTGATTTGTTGGGTAAGAGTGTGAGTTGGGTAAAGAGTCATCCTTAATTCCAGACTTGGCTTCGAACCGCTCATAGGATTAAAGCCTCCATTGTCTGCAGCCCTGAGCCTCAACTGCAGCAACTGCCAATCGGCCCACTGTCAGCTACACGGAAGGACAGGCCCAGTCACCAAATGGACCAGCATCTGAAACCATCTTGTAAATAAACACGGGGGATAAGGCCCGTGTGCACACGTTTGCTGAGCGCGGGATCTCTCCGCCGGGAGGCGATGGCACTTCCCCACCCTCCCCAGCTCCTCCACCCCCATCAGTGGCTGGAAAGCTTTGAAAGGTGCAAGAGGCGACCCATCAGGAGTGCCCTGCATGCCATCGCCCCACCCAAGAGAGAGCTCCAGGCACAGGGGATAGGCTGAGAATTGACTCGTGCTCTGCTTTTGCTTGTCTGCCTTTCCAGGGATACTTCTGGCCCAAATCAGGAACAGAATTTGGGAGGAGGCCTGCCTCTTCCCGGACTGCCCTGCCACCCTTAGTCCTTTGGCCCCTGCCCTGAATTCTTTTCAGGTCCTTGCAGAGGCCAGGCTCTGGCCCGTGCTCCAGCTGGGACTCATTTCCTCCACCTTGGCCTGTGGATTAGTCACGGGTCAGCAGAGGAACAGAACCAACAGGACATACAGAGACATATACAAGAGAGGGTTTATTCTACCATATGATTGGCTCACATGTTACAGAGGTTGAAAAGTCCCATGATCAGTGGTCCACCAGCTGAAGGACCAAGAGGGCTGGCGGCGTAATTCAGCCCGAGTCCAAAGGCCTGAGGACGGGGGGGGGGGTGGGGGGGTGGCGGGGGTTGATGGTTAAGTCCTGATCTGAGTTTGAAAGGCCGAGAACCAGGAGTGATGTCTGCGGGCAGCAGAAGACGGATGTCTCAGCTCAAGCAGAGAGAGAGTGAGCTCACCCTTCCTCTGCCTTTTTGTTCTATTCGGGTGCCTTGGGGTGGGGGGGATAATGCCCGCCCACGCTGGAGAGGACCTCTGCTTTACTCAGTCTACTGGTTCAAACGCTAGTCTCTTCCGGAAACGCCCTAACAGGCATCCCCAGAGACGTTTCGCCTGCTATCTGGGCATCCCCTAGCCCAGTCAAACTGCTGCATCAAATTAACACCACAGCCTATCTCCTCCTTCCTTCCTCCCGTCCCAGGCTGCAGGGCTCCTCCTGTCCCCCCAGGACTATGTTAGGGCCCCCTCAGTGCTCCCGTGGTCTCTGTCCTCCCCACCCCCATCGCTGTGGTGTGGTTCTCTCCTTGTGGGTCTTCCCTGGGCAGGACCAAGTCAGTCTGAGTCACTGATACATCCCTGGTGCCCCTTAGAGGGTCTGGCAATAGTGGACTCTCAAAAGTAATGCATGAAAGAACCTTTGTTTACTGAATATGGGCCTCCGACTGGACAGAGTCAATAGTTCACTTTGGAGCAGCTGGCAGGCAGAGTCCAGTGCCCCGGGGACGGTGGGTCCTCCACATCCAGGGAGCTGTCGTCAGTTCTAACACTTGGGACTCTGGGGGCGGGGGGTAGGGGTCTGTTTCCATGAAGCAGCTTGGGTTCTAGGAAAACTAGAAACACGTGGACGGAATGTGATGGGCTCATTCATTTTCCAGGTTGGAGTTGTCTAGGCAACTGGACGGATATTCTGCCACCTACACAAAGGCAGAAGCTCCAGGCATCCTGACTCTGCAGTCTCTGTGGACCCCTAGGATTTGGCCCCCTGTTTCCCAGCACCCAGCACAGTGCCTGACCCAGGGTAGCTGCTCAACAATGGTTGGCTGAATGAGTGTAGGAAGAAAAGAATGGGTTTACGGACAAAGAAATTTTTTCTTGGAAAACTGATAACGTAGCCCCAGCTGTGTATCTGGGGACCTTTATACTTAAATTGGAAAAAAAAAACCCAAAAACCTCTTTTTAAATATATTCAAAGATAATTTCCCACGTCCAGGGTTCACTATCCCACATGAATACATGGAAACACTGAACAGCATCTTCACTTAAATGCCCATCAGGATGAGAAGGGTCCATATGATGAAATACCTACCACCTGGCAATGAAAATGAGCCACATCCACGGGTAGCAACAAAGATGGAATCAACAACATGGAGAGAAGAAAGAGGGCTGCAGAATCCCTCCATTTATATTAATGTGTAAAACCTAGTAAACAATGGGGGTGTGTGGTGGGGCATCAAACTGCATCTTCTTTAAAAAGATCTGAAGCCAATATAATAAAATGCTGTCATCTACTGTGTGTTAAATGTTGTCACTATTAAATCACTATTCATGTATTTTTATATTGCTCTCTGAAATTTTTTGTATATTTGAAAGGTCCATAATTTTTGGAAGCAACACTTTTCTCGATTTATCAGAAATAATTTAAGAACCAAGTGGTTTCTTCGCTTAGCCTTTGCTATGGAACCGAGCAGAGTTATTTAGAGTTATTTTATTTGGATAGTGCAAAAATCACCCTCGGGAACAAGGATTTTTTTTCTTTGAATTAAATTCTCTCAGTTTCCTGACTCCCCAGATCAGCCTACCCCTAACCAGTCAGGCTGCCCCTTAACCAATGCAAGTCCTTAATGGAACACAGCAGTCTCCCCTGCTATGAACACCCCACCTCTCACTCCTCCTTGATCCTCCCCCTTGCCTCCTACTCAGCCTTCCTCAGACATCTGGGGTCCCCCATGGCCATGTCCAAATCATCAAACAATCTTTCACTTAATGATAATAATTGAGATATCTACGCACTAGAAGCGAGCGATGGTTTTTAAATTTCAAGATGCATCAGAATCACCTAGAGCTTGTTAAAACAGATTCCCAGGCTCTACCCCCAGAACTTCTGATTCAGCAGGTCTGGGACAGAACCTGAGAATTTGCATTTCTAACAAGTGCCCAGGTGATGCTGGCACTGCTAGCCCAGGTACCACACTCTGAGAAGCGCTGTACTGGAGGATGCTGGAATCACATCTCTGCCTCATTCTGTGCTGCACACGCTCATGACGGTGAATGACACGTCTCCTGTGAACCGGTCTGTCCCTTCCTGGTGCCCTCTGCCCCCAAATTTCATCATTACAACAATATCTGGCATCGATCTTTATCTTCATCCCTCTCAGCACAGAACAGATCTAATCTTGTTTATTTCCACTTAGTCTGGATCAAGCCAACTCTTGACCAGAAGAGAACATTCAAAACTAAGTAAACATTATGGTGTGAAGAATGAAGAGAAGAATGGGAAAGGAGATGAAAGGCCAAAGAAATGATAAGAAAGGAAAGAAGGAGAAAAACAAGGCCAGAGATTGGGAAATAGAAGAGAGTTGATGTTTTCCATTCCCACCGATGGTGACCCTGGAGCTAGCAGACGTCCTGCTTCTCAGCCAGCAGAGAAAGAGCAGAGGGGCCATTTTTCATTCCTGCGTGCAAATAATCACCTCTAACAACAATAAGAAATCATCAGCATCAGAGAAGGACAGTTTATGACAGGCAGGAATTCCCCCTTTTGAAAACTCGCAAATACAGAGGTCTGTTGTCACCGTCTTTTGTGACGCCTTCAGATGTCCTTAGGACCTGCCCACATTCTCCTGGAGGCCCACAGTCCCTGAGTCAGCCCCACAGCAACCTGGGCCCCCAGGGCCTGTGTCCGCAAGAGCCCACATCCAGACACCCACGGAAGCAGGATGAGAAAGTGAGTTGACATTTTCCACTCTCAGGGGCTTTGAGCTTAAACACATCCATCCTTGAGTGGGGAAACATATCCGTGGCAAACAGTACAAGGTGGGTGTGGAGGAGATGGGTGGGGCGGGGGTGGGGCTTGGGCCTTTACCAAGGTCAATGCTGGGAGAGGGGGAGGGAGGAGCCATCCATTCCAGAATTCCCCTCCCTCCCAAGTGCATGGGAACCCCCGGGCCCGCTCCCCCAGATTCTCAGGTGCAGTCGGCCGACCCTGCATATTCGCGAATACGGAACTCGTGGATACGGAGGGCCGACTGTACTACGCCACTTAATATAACGGATTTGAGCATCCCCGTATTTTTGTATCCACAGGGGGAGGGGGGGTGGTCCTGGGAATAATGCCCTGCGGATACCGAGGGACCACTCTGATTGGCCTGGAGTGGAGTCTGGCTGCCAAAAATGACCCCAGGTGACCCTGAAAGGCAGACTTGAGTCTCACGGTTCTAGAGTTGAGTCCAGCCCATCACCCTCCCCCTGTAGGAAAGGAAACTGAGTTTCAGAGAGGCTAAGTGACCTACCTCAGGTCACATAACAAGTTAGGAGCAGAAGAAGGGTGAGAACACCGATATCCTGACGAATGTCCTCAAGTCGGGAGAAAATAAGTCTTCTACGAGCTGGAGGTTAGAGCTAGTCGGCCATTCTCTCCCGTGTCAGCCTCCACCGGGAGGACTGCCCCCGACAGTCACCTAGGGACACCTAGGGAATAAACCTCAGAGCTAGACAGGAACAGAATCCAGGTCTCCTGTGTACATTTCCCTGTGGGGCTCTGTCCACACGCTGCTGAAAGGAGCCCGGAATGTTCCTATCCTGTCAACTGGACTCCTGGGAGGCCTGATGCCTTCAGGCTGCTGGCTGTTGAGCCCTCTGCAGGAAGTTGCACTGTGTTTGGCCAGTGCCTGGGACACGGGATTCCTCCCTCTTGTATCTTTTTTTTTTTTAACATCTTTATTGGAGTATACCTCTTGTGTCTTTTTTTCTTTTTTTTTTTTTTTGGCTGCCCCATGCGGCTTGCAGGATCTTAGTTCCCCGACCAGGGACTGAACCCGTGCCCCTGGCAATGAAAGCACGGAGTCCTAACCACTGGACCCCCAGGGAATTCCCACCTCATGGTATCTTTACCCCTCAGAGGGAGCGTGTGTGTCACTTTAGATGGTGGCATGGAAAAGTGACACAGAGGGGCATAAGCAAGAGTAGGAAATGAATCAGGAACAGAAAAATAGTGCAGGGCAACTGTGGTTTACTGAGTGTCCTCCCTGTCAGGCACTGAGCTTTCAGCATATGATCCCGGACAGCTCGTGAAAACCCTCTGGCAGGCAGCCCGCTAGACAGACGTGGCCATGAGCCAGCGCAGGCACTGCTGGGGAGGGGCCGTGACAGGGCTGGGGAGGTGGGAGCTAGAAGGCCAGGCCTTACTTGCATTTGATTTGCTGAGCACGTCAAGGCAGACCTGGACCAAAGCAGGCTGGGAAACTCCCAAGATGCCGGAGAACAAGGCAGGTTTTCCAAAAGTAGGAGGCGCCATTGCCCCCATTTTGCAGGATGACCCTCATAGCTTAGAAAAGAGCAAACTGAGGTGACTGGACACAATGTCCTGGGTGAGTCTGTCTGTCCACTCTGAGCAACCCCAGTAACTGGAAAGAAAAGGAAACTGTGAGGGCAGAACGCCAGCTGGTTGAAGCCCTACTTTTCTCATCTGTCCACGGGCTGATGTAGGATTAGGTGAGAATAACACAACCCAGCTTCCTGGGCTGGCGCTCAGCACGCAGCGAGCGGTCCACAGACAGTAGCTATTGCCATGGGTCCTGGTTGTATTATGAGCGTCTAGAGACTGCTTTTCCTTCCTTTAGTCTCTTAAACAATCACACTAAACCCTGGAAACAGAAGCAGAAATGGAGTGGATGAGAGCCGATCAGAATCCTGCAATGTCATTTTCATGAAGATGCAGCCGAATGTCATCCCCGGAACAGCTTCTCATCCACGCCAATGAGTTGTTTGCTACATCTTTGTCTTTTAAACACTTCACTGGTTCCACTGGAGCCTTTATAGGAGGGCCCACAGGGCCTGTTACTAAGGACACCACCTACTCTGTCTTATTGAATATCAGGATTAAGTGGCTGGAATCAGCGTGTGCCCCTCGGACACCTCCCACAGGGTCAGTGTGGGGTGGCAGGAGAAACTGCCCAGTTCATTCATCAGCTACTCATTCATTCATTCATTCATTCATTTACTGAACACCACCTCCGTACCAGGCACTGATTCAGGTGCTAGGATACTGTGACATCAACACAAAGGAAGAATAACATGCTAGTGAGGGGAACAGATTACAGACAAGAAACCGTCAGGGGCGCTGATGAAGGTTAGGCAGGGTGCAAGGCGGAGAGCGATGGTGTGGGATGGGAAGCCTGTCTGGAGAGTGACCGCGGAGAGCTAAGGGGTCAGAGGGCCAGGGACACCTGGCTGAGCCCTCCAGGCAAAGGTAGAGGCAAAGACAAGGCTCCAAGGCAGGGGCACCCTTGTTAGTCAGAGTGGCTCTCAGCAATTCACTAACCAAATTTAACGTTGCCAGCCTGAATGCAGTGTACTATCCCAGCCCTCTAGGGTAGGCAGACCCTTGTCACATTTATGGGGCCTTCGTTTTCTGTACCTCCTCCCCTTCCCTCCAGCCCTGCCCCGTCCCCCATGACACAAAGCAGAGGTGACATAGGAAGCACTTGGGCCCAGGAGCCCCCCATCTCCCAACACTGGCTGCTCTGCTTGGAACCATTAGACAATGGGGAGTAGCCTTCTCTTTCCTCATCTGTAAAATGGGGATGATCCCTGCTTCACAGGGTTGTTCAGAGATTCACAGGAGACACGGCAGAGAAGACACCGTGTAAAATGTGAGGAACCACCCAAGCCCAGCACAGCTGGAATTGGGGCAGCACGGAAAACTGGCTGGTCTCTGTAACCTTTGCTGTCATGTCCCTTTCCTTTCAGACAGGAGGCATCCCTAAAACTCTCTCCCCTACTTTCCTTAAAACCTGTTGCATGCAACTCACAGAATTCGGAATCAAGGCTAATTCGTCTTCTCTGCCAGTGAGGGCTCTGCTTTTAAGAGAAAATCAAACATTAAGCCAAAGAAATGGCTCTCTAACAGGGGACATTGCAGCCATCACCTGACAGATCCCACGAGGGAATGTTTTCCAGGGGAAAGACTTCCCTGACTTTTATTTACTTATTTATTTATTTTAAATAATTTTTGTTTTAATTTATTTTTGGCTGCATTGGGTCTTCATTGCTGCACGCAGGCTTTCTCTAGTTGCAGTGAGCAGGGGCTACTCTCCGTTGCGGTGCGTCAGCTTCTCTTGTTGCGGACCATGGGCTCTAGGCACATGGGCTTCAGTAGTTGTGGCACATGGGCTCAGTAGTTGTGGCTCATGGGCTTAGTTGCTCTGCGGCATGTGGGATCTTCCTGGACCAGGGCTCGAACTGGTGTCCCCTGCATTGGCAGGTGGATTCTTAACCACTGCGCCACCAGGGAAGCCCCTCCCTGGCTTTTAGAGCATCTCAGGCTGTCCCTGCCCATTCTACAGAGAGGCTCCCCATCCCCCTGTCCCTGACCCCAGCACCAGCCACCTGGTTGGGTGTTGGTTAAAAGCATCCCTTAGAGGCTGACCAGTCAAGGAGGTGACATTGGTTTGCCTCTGGCACCCTTCCCAGCCCCAGCCAGGGCTCCACCCATCAGACTCTCCCTTTTCTGTCTCTGCATCATGTGGTCACTGGATACCTAGCTGTTCGTACCAAGAGGCCAGGGTTTCCCAGAGGCCAGGTGGTACGGTGTTAGCTTGGGCAATAGATAGGCTCTACCTCCCTGAGCAAATGCCGTGTCTGCCTCTTTTTCTCACCTAAGAAATTGGAAGAATGTCCCCTTGCCTTTTCGGGTGGTCATCTACCCTCATCTCAGCATCAAAGATGCTGCTCTAAGTGCTTCACACGCTAGTCATTGCTCCCAGCAAGCCCACAAAGGGGATTCCACCACTATCCCTGCCTCACAGGTAGGGAGACGGGGCCCAGGGAGGATAAGAGGTGAGGGTGGGATTTGAACCCGTGAGGTACACTTGCAGAAGCCAAGGTGCTCACACAGCCCTCTGCAAGGCCGCTCAGGAACGCGTGTTTCTGGCTTGCCCGTCCACACAGCTGCCTCTCTCCTCCAGCCCATCCAGATGAGGCCGCCTGAGCCCATTCGCTCCCAGGAGGAGGCACAGCCAGCTCCCCAGCCCGTCCTAAGGAAGCTTTAGGAACCTGACTTCGATGGCAGGGAGAAAAGAAAAGGAACCAAGGGGAGGAGGTGACAGCTAATTTTGGAGCAACGAGACTCGCTCTGTTCTCAAATCCCTGATGTGGGGTGGCTGCCAGGTGTCCCCGGAGACCTGTGTTCTTACTGCCCAACTGACAAGCCCTTTCCCCTCCTCGGCCTCGGCGCCCTCCTCTGCAAACCAGGGGGCTGTGCTGGGTTCTCAAAGGTCCATCCGCCCTAACGTAACTTCAGCATCCTACTGGGGAGGGGAGATGACGGACCTCACAAAGACGGTGTGTAAAAAATGTCCAGCTGGTTATACCAACACGTCTCACCCTGTGGATCGATAGGAGTAAGGGATTGGAAGGCCCTAAGATCTCATGATGAAATAAAGCAGCCTTTTTGTGTAGGGCCCTTTCTTTCAGCAGATATACCTTCCAAATTAGAGCCTCTTTCCTCATTTAAAAAGTGCCTGGATGATTTTAGCCACGTATCTCAGCAAAGACGCCTTTAGTATCTTTAGGATCTCAGCAAAAGCTCTCTAGATGTTTCCAGAGACAGGAAATTCCCAAAGAATTCTGTCCCCAATTCTATATGTCAGGGGGCATCAGCATGGGATGAAAAAAACGGGTCACTAGCGAGCTGTACAGTGACAAGGGAGGGCTGACTGTGGCCCAGACTCCCTTGTCCCTGGTCATGGTGTCTGGTGAGCAAATGGATGGAGTAGCACAAGGCCTGAGAGTCTGGAGGCGGGGGGAACCGAATTCCATGGGCTCAGTGAAGCAGACGGGCTGAGAAGGCAGCAGGCCACTCTGTCAAAAGGGGGCCTGGCCTGTCTATGGATAGAAGATATCAGGACACTGGGCGTAGACTGTCTATAAGTAAGTCATTTGTGAACCCACTTACTTTTCCATTAATTTGTTTGCTTATTGGCTCAGAGGGAGAGACCAGCATCTTGGTTTCTCACGTTTTTGACCAGCATATAAAATACTCTTTGTGAGGCAATGAGGATTTCGTGGCTCTTTTCAACTTTGCAAACCCAAGTACATTCTTTTAAGTAAACTCTTTACTGAAGCGAAACACACAGAGAGAAAAGTGCACGAGTGATAAGCATAAGAGCTCAATAGATGTTCACACTGTCCAAACCTATGAAATCACTGCCCAGATCAAGAAACAGGACATTAGCTGCACCTCAGAACTCCTTGTGCCTCTTTCTGGATAAATCCCCAAATAACTACCGTCTGGACTTCAATCTTCATTAGCTTTGTCTGTTCTTGAACTTGGTGTATGTAGAACCATTCATGGTACCCTCTTGGTTGTCTGGCTTCTTTCACTGAGCATGAAGATTTCAGTTCTGTGTTACCGTGTGCTGCATTCGATTGTTCAGTTTCACTGCTAAGGACACCACAATATAGTAATCCATTCCACTGTTGTTTCCAGTCTTTGGCTACTATAACTGGATGGTTATGAGCAGCTCTGTACACGCCTTCAGTGTTAATAAGTACGTGTTTCAGTTGGGTGTATACAGAGGGGTAGAAATGCTGAGTCATGGGGGTATTACAACACTCAGCACTCAATGCTGCCAAACAGTTTTCCAAAGTGATGGTACCACTTTACGCCCCCACTAGCCAGTGGATGGCAGGTGTATTTGCCCCATATCCTCGCCAGCACTTAGGTTAGTAGTCTGTTCATTTTCAGCCACTCTGGCAGGCGTGTAGATGTGTCTCCTTGGGATTTCACTGTGCACTCTGCTTCTCATATTTACTGGTAAACTATGTAACTTCTTTGTGAAGTGCCTATCCAAGTCTGGCTCATTTTTTTCTATTGGGTTGTTAATGATTTATGGAAATTTTTAATGTATTCTGGATACAAGTCTCTTATCAGTTTTATGATCTGCAAATGTCTTCTCCCACTCTGTGGCTTGCCTTTTCACTCTCTTAATGGTTGCTTCTTGCAGTATTTCCAGAGTTTATCATTGTCCCTAGGTGTGAGGAGAGAAGAGAGGAATGACTTTATGCTACCCTGTCTGGAGCAGAAGTCCTTTCAATAACTTTTCAATGAAAGAATTCATTGAATGAATCACTGATGAGTCCATCTTGAATACAATTCATTGACCTAAATATAGCCAGGCTATCAAAAGGAAACAAATCACAGACTCTTAGAATTGGTAGGCTCTTAGGCTCTAGCCCACCTTCCTTCACAAAGGAGACCTTTCCATAGACCACCCACCCCTCACATATGGACCTCCACCATATCATGGGATTGTGGGAATTATTCAACTAGTGGCCTCTTTGTTGCACTCTGGGCAGAGATATTCAAGGAAAACTTCACGGATCCATCGTACAGAGCTAGGGAGAAAGAAGCAGAGTAGCCAATTTTAATTTCTGTAACTAGTATGTTTCAGGACAATGCATGAACACCCAGTAAAGATGAATGTGGATTATGGATGAAAAGGGCACACATGGAGAAGAGAGAAAGCAAAACAAGTGAGCTTTTCAAACATACAATTTCACTCCTTCTCAACTCAAAAAAGGAGGCAGAAACCTCTGTTCAAAGCAGGAAACACCAGCTGACAAACTGCCCACTTGGCACCCGTGAGCCCCAGCTGGCCCTCTGACCCCACTCCTATTTTAAGTCCATGACGTACAGTCAAGCTTTCCTTTTCTGCACCTGAAAGAATGACTTCAGTCCAGACTGAGTCCTTGTTAGAAGGGATGGAGTTATTTTTAGACCTGGGCCCGTAGTTGGCCTCAGTCTAATCACTGAATCCTTCAAGGGAATGGAAAGCTGACTTTCTGAGTAACATCCTACCTGCTGTCCTACTAGAGGGAACCTTATTTCTCAGACAGTTTGTTAGTTTGGAGCCAGTTGCCACTGCCAAGGATGACTCTCGGCTCTCCCACTGCACGTCACAGACTGCACTCTGAGCCTCCCACACCAGATTATACCCACCTTTCCAGTGGAAGTGAGCCCCAGGCCAAGCTGTTCTTTCCCTCACTGGCTTACTTTCTCTGGGAAGCATGAGAACACAGCCAGATCCTGGGGGGGCGGGTCCAAATCTGGATTCCATGGCTCACAAGCTGTGTCTTTGGGCAGATTACTTCTTGGGGACTAGTTTCCCAATCTACATAAATCAGACTAATAACTCATGGTTATAAGGATTAAGTAAAATGTTGTAAGTAAAAAGCAATCCATGGTGCTGGTGGTAGGGAGTGCTCGATAAATTTTAGCTGCTGTTATTATTATTATCATTATCGTTATTATTCTTATTAAAGTGCTCAAAGCACTCTTATGTGTTGTTTCATCCTGTCTTAACAATAATCTCATGAGAGAGGGGTTATTGTCTCCATGTTATAAATAAACCATTTATAACCATTCTGCAGTGAAGCTCAGAATGGATGTGTGAGTTGACAAGTCACAGGACCACTGAGCAGGAGAATTGAGTTTTCTTGGCTCCAGTGACAGTCCTGGGGGCAGCACAGCAGACAGTGCAGGATCACATACAACAGCAGCAAGTAGTAGTAATACCTGCAGCAAGTACACTGCTCAGTTGTCTGTACATTGCTCTCACTTAATACTCACAACCACTATAGGCTCTTGTTTCTGTCATAACCTCCATTTCAGATGAGGGGACCAAAGTTCAGAGAGGTCAAGGAAGGTGCCCAGGGGTACACAGCTGGGAATGGTGGAGTTGGGGTGTCCACCTGGTCTACCATGCCCAAGCTGTGCTCTCAGCCCCTGTGCTTCTGTCTGCTGCAGCGACACCCTCAGAACAAGTGGAAGGACTTGCTTGATCAGAGCAGCCAGTGAAAGGAAGACAGCTTACTTTTCTATGTGGACAATCATGTTGCCTGCAACAAAAGATAGTTTTATTTCTTCTTTTCCAATTCGTATGACTTTTATTTCTTTTTCCTGCCTTATAGCAGTGGCTAGAACCTCCAGTACTGTGTTAAATAAGAATGATGACAGCAAACATTCTTGCTTTATTCCAGAACTTAGAGTGAATGCACTAAGTCTTTCACCATTAAATACAAAGTCTGATGTAGGGTTTATAAGGTTGAAATAGTTCCCCTCTATTCCTAGTGTACTGAGAGGGTTTTTTTTTTTCATCATTAATGGGTATTTAATTTTGTCAAATGATTTTTCTGCATCAATTGACATGATTATATGCTTTTTCTTCTTTGATCTGTTGATACAGTGGACTATATTGACTGATTCTCAAATAGTGAATCTGTCTTACATACCTGGCATTAATGCTTCTTGGTCATGGTGTCATATTCTTTTATAACTTGTTGTATTTGATTAAATTTGGTTGATAATTTTTGCATCTAAGTGCTTGACAGATCTTGGTCTTTAGCTTTTCTTTCTTTCTTTTTTTTTTTTTAACTGCCTCTGGTTGGTTTTGGTGTCAGAAATGATGACCACATAAAAAGAATCCCTTCTCCTATTTTCTGAAAGAGACTGTGTACAACTGGCATTAATTGCTCTTTAACTGTTTGGTAAAATTTTCCAGGGAAAGCATCTGGGCCTGAAGATTATTTTGGGGGAGTATTTTAACTACGTACTCAATTTCTTTAATAGTTACAGAGCTGAATAAATTATCTATTTAATCTTGGCTGAGTTTTGGTAGTTTGTGGTTTTTGAGGAATTGGCCCATTTCTTCTAAACTGTTGAATTTATAAGCATAAAATTGTTTGTCATATTTTCCTATTATCTTTTTAATGGCTACAGAATTTGTTGTGGTATCTCATTTCATTCCTGATACTGGTGATTTGCGTCTTCTCTCTTTTTTTTATCTTTGCCAATCTTGCTAGAGGTTATTAATTTTACTGATGTTCTTCTGAAGACCATCTTTATGTTCCCATTATTTTTTCTATTATTTTCCAGCTTTCAGTTTTATTGATGTTCACTCCTTAGTATTTCCTTCCTTTCGTTTGCTTTGAGTTTAGTTTGCTCTTTTTAAATTTTTTGAAGTAGGAACTTAGATTAGTTATTTGAGATAACTGCTTTCCAATGTAAGCATTTAGTGCCATAAATTTCCCTTTCAGCATTGCTTTAGCTGCATCTCACAAATTTTAATATATTTATCTTCATTTTCTTTCATTCTATGTACTTTTAAAATTTCCTTTGAGATCACCTCTTTCACCCATAAATTATTTAGTTTATTGTTGAGTTTCCAGGAGTTTGGAGAGTTTCCTGGTTTTGATTTCTACTCTAATTCCATTATGGCCAGACTCTATATGATTTCAATTCTTTCGAATTTGTTAAAGTTTGGATGTGGTCTATCTTGGCAAATGTTCCATGGGCCCTTTAAATGCTGTTGCTGGACAGAGCATTTTATAAATGTCAATTAGATCCTTTCAGTCGATGGTATTGTTGAATTCTTCTATATTTTTTCTTTTCTATATTTTTGCTGATTTTCTCTTTAGTAGTCCTATAAGTCCTGAGTGGGAGGTGAATGGGGAATTTAAGCTCCCAACCACAGTAGTGGATTTATCTCGTCCTTCTTTCAGCTGTCTTAGTTTTTGCTTCATATATTGTGAAATATGTTGTTGTTTGGTTCACAGGATGGCTGTATCTTCTTTGTGGATTAATCCTATATGTCAACATGTAATCTCCCTCTTTGCCCATGGTAACTTTCTTTGCTCTGAAGTCTACTTTGATATTAACATAGCCACTTCCTTTTCATTAATGCTTGCATGGTATATGTTTTTCCTTTCTTTTGCTTTCAGTCTACCTATGTCACTGAATTTGAAGTGGGTTTCTTGTAAATAACATCTAGCCGGGTCATGCCTTTTGATCCATTCTGCCAACCTCTACCTTTTAATTGGTGTACTTAGACCATTTATATTTAAGATAATTACTGATCTATTAGGACTAAGTCTGACATTTTATTATTTGTTTCCTGTTTGTTCCTTCCGTTTACCATTCTTCTGTTTCTTTTTTATTGACTTCCTCTGGGTTACTTGAACATTTTTAGAGTTCTTTTTTGATTTAATTATATTTTCAGTATATCTCTTCATACAGTTTTCTTAGTGATTATTTTGTACGGAGACTCTGTTGCTGGGAAACCTTTGAGAATGAGGAAGAAGCTGCTGGTGGGCCTGGGTCTCCTTATGCCACTGCGTAGAGGCCAAGGAGACGTATGGTTTCAACTGCTGCTGCAGCTGTGGGTGAGTCAGACCACCTGATGGTATCTCAGTTTGGACCAGGAGCCAGAAGTGTCCAGGGCTTTGCTGCTCCAGTGGATTGGATTGTCTGCAAGGACCCTAGGTCCTTGCAGACAATCCAAAGGAGGCTGGAACTTCTTACTGGGTCTCTGGTGTGCTTTCCTTTTCCTGGACTTTGGCCAGAAAGATTAGGATATTCTTGGGGTTTTTTGTTTGTTTTGCCTGAGCCTGTTGGTGATTCCAGGTTGCAAGCCTCTCCTGTGCCCTGTTCAGGGTACATGGAAGATAAAAAAGCTCAGGGAACTCAAAAAGTTGTTGTTTCTCAAGTCTTGAGGATTCTTGCCAGTCTACCTTCTTCTTTTCCAACTTTCAGAGTTCTTTTATCATTGTCTATTGAATAGTTTCCAGAGTTTTTAGTTGTATTTAGAGAAACAGAGTAGGGAAAGTGAATCTACACCATCTTGTTCCAGAACCAGATGCCAAAACAGCCTATTTGTTAAATGTTTCAGACACATTTTCTTTCCTGGTTGATTTTCCAGAAAGCAGAAAAAAAATACTGTCAGTGGTGCTTCCTATGATCAGAACTCCACCCCCTGCTTTCTTGGAAGAGATCAATTGCATTATTCAACGCTTCTCTGAGCCTACTCTGTATTTAGTCCACAGGATATTAATTCCTTTGGAAAACCCAAACAGGTTATCACTTCTTTCCTGGATCTAAAGTTGATTCATAATGTAAATACTTGTCTGTAACACAGAAAACAGCTTTCCTCTGAGCTCTTCCCATTCCTCACCCAGTGTCTTGAAGGAAGAGGTTTTCCTTTGGAGCCGGAGGCTACGACTACATTTATCTAGAAACAGATTTTCATGGAACTACTGGAGTTTTCTTAATTACAAATGTTTAGCTTCACCAGTAAAGACCTCGTGTCTGTGTTTTACTTGTTTCTCATCTTGGGCCTTTGCCTGACAATATTGGATGGGCTTTTGGCCCAGTGACCTGCGGGAAAGTGCAGTATTAAAACCTGGAGTTAATGTTTTGAATTTACCACAGACACAGTAGCCAGTACACTATGCCAGCTGATTGAGCCTTTCCCCTCATCAAAAAAATAAAAAAATAAAAATACTGCTTTCTATACCCTCACCATAGGGATAATCTTCTGGTGTCTCTTAAGTAACCAGAGAGTAGAGAAAAAAAAAAAAATCCAATTTGTTGAATATCTTATACCTTGAAGACACAGTTTAGGAAAAAGTACACTGGATTTAACATGATTTACACCACTCTTTTCTTGTGCCATATATTACTCTTCCCAAGATTTTGAAAACAATTATAAAATGAATTAAAATCTGTGGCAAAACTTGTGAGTTTACATGATTTTAGGCTTACATCAGTACAGTGATTCATACAATGTGGCAAATAAAAGAAGCTTTAAAAATGGAATGCCTATCCTTAAGTTGAAATTGAATGTTCACATGTGAAGTAACACATTTTATATTATTTTTTTTCTGAATTCCCCTTATCTCCACTGACCATCTTTAGAAATATTTTTTCAAAACATATACCATTTTCTGGCACTACAGGCAAAGTTTATTGCTTGAGTACAGGGTTAAAAAGAAGCCAGTAAATTAACATGCTCTACTTGATATGGGCACTGCTCACTCCAAATCTTCAAAAGACCCAGAGAAATCATGTACACACAACTAACCAGCATATTAAAACTGCTTTTATAAATTTTTTTGAAATTATTTTTAAAATTTGTGTTGAAGCACATTTAATTTCTTTTAATTTGTAAAAGAGGGGCAATTTGAGTGATTTTAATTTACAAATGAAGGGAAGAGTCCCAGAGACATCTATATAACCTCAGCAGAAAACGCGAACATAAAAGTTTACACAAAACCTCTATTTCCCGTAGATATGTGTAAAATGAGCATTTTATATCAATCTCTCCACATATTATTTGCCCTCTACACTGATAAGGCAAAAAAAGACAAACGCAAAATAAAAATACGAAAAAAAGTGACTGTCTTTGCCTACCTTCAACAAATCTAATGTTAAAGAATAAAATAATAATAATAAACAAATCAGCTCACAGAGAAAACTGCTTTTCCTCTGGTTCCTTTTGAAGTGAGGCTCCTTTTATTTTTTATTTTTGGAAACCTGCAAATGAAGGCTTCCTTGAAAATGGATGAATTCTGTAGCGTTTCCAGACTCAGAAGATAAACAAAGCAGTCAATTTCTCTCCCCTCCCCACCCCTACCCTGTAAATAGCCTCAGGCCACAGTCTGGGTCTCCCTTTGCTCCCAGTGTCTACCAGGGGGCTGGGGGCTGGGAAGGCCAGTGAGGCAAGGGTGAGACTGTGGGGAAGGGGAAAGGGAGGGGGGGAAGGGGAGAGCCAGAGGAGGTGTGCTCAAGGGGTGAACTCCAGCTGCAGCCGGTTGACAAGATCACATGCATGCCCGCACACACAAAATGTACACAGTAGAACTGGGAGAGAGAACTGTTAAAAAAAAAAAAGAAAGAAACGAAAGAAAGAAAAAGTACTGCTACATCAGCTAAAACTCAGTCATGTTCTTTCCTGGTTTGATGTCAGCTCGAAGGACTGGCTTGGAATTGCCCGCAGCGATATTGGGCCCCTGCCCACACAGCAGGCAGACAGCTCTCCCAGCCAGCAACAGGCTTTTAGTAAAACAGAATGCTGTCCCATTACTAAGGCCACTGACAACTGTCCTGAGAATGGGCCCCAGTCCAGAAGAACTGCCACCCCCAAAGCAGCAGCCCTGTTCCTTATCGGGAACGCCCCCTCTGGGGCTGCTGGCCCAGGAGAAAGGCCCGTCTCCCAAGAACTTGCTGAGTGAATGTTTGCAGGCGGACACCCCAGATCCTGCAGCTGCCTGCTTCTGCAGGGCCCTCACCATCCCTGAGCATGCTGCCCTGCTAATTCTAGGAGTGCATTTTGGCTTTTATGAAGGCTCCGACCTTGACAGTCAAACGGGATGGGTTTAAAAATAAGGAGCTGGCTTTCATAGGAAGGTTGAAGACCTTTTGTCCCCCTCTCTCCACAGCAAGCTCTCATGAATCATGCCAGGTCTGGATTTGGACCCGATTTCCCATCTCAAGTGTAAGGAACTTTAACATTTTGGGGAGGGTCACCGGGCTATTTGTCTTCTCCCCACTTGGAATGAATGGGAGTATATTCCATTTGGGACAGTACTTTCTGAAGTTTTCGGCTGCAGTCTGATAAAACATCCCCACTTAATGCGTGAGCTCCCAGGGCCGGCACCGCCTGGACTGCCCTAGGGCATCGGAACTCTGATGCTGAAAGCTCTCCGTGAATATTGCCCCTAGCCCCACAGGCATCCACAGGCTCCTGCGGCAATGCACAGAAGTGGCTGAGCACGCAATCCACACCATGCAACCAGCAAGAAGACTGTGAGGACCTCATATGAGACTGAACTCCAGCCAGAAGAGAAGTCACTGTCACTGATAGGAAAGGTGTGACAACCTAGATTCTATCCCCAAATCTGCCCTGGCTTCCTATATAGCTTTAGACAACTTAATACGTGTGTAACTCAGTTTTCCTCATTTGTAAAATGCAGAGCGGGTTGTTGGAGGAGAGCGAATCATCAGATCATAGGCTGGTACTTTTCCTTACCACGCCCATGCAGGCATTGTGAATCCCTCACAGCACCCTTCTGTGCCCAGATGTGAAACCCAGTCAGCCATAACCAATCGATCACAGATGGCACTTGAGTAAAAAAGACCTGTGATGGTTTCTAAGTTTTCTTCCAAGTGTGATGGTCTATGCGCCTATGAGTCTAAATCCAATCTATTTCTATTTATGTGGAAGTTCTGGTGAGGAAATTGAAGGAATTGGTGTTACAGGTGGTGTTTTCATTCCTTCTTTCACTTGAAGTTTGTGACTTTGGCAGTGAAAGGAGGAGAAAGGAAGTATACGGAGGGAACATCTGGGCATGTAGATGGTGTCAGAGTGGAGAACTGTGTCTTCTGGACCGCAGCCCAGATCCACCCCCAGAACAGCAGGGTCCTGGCAGGAAGCAAGATGTATGAACCCAAATCTGAGAAGAACACGCTGCAGGAGACTTGCTAGTGTGACCAGAAAGAGTTTAACTGGAAACTTCAGAGGGAGGCATTTTTAAAAAGCTCAAATAAATCTATAAAACCAGAAAAGATGAAGCACAGCCCTAGAATATCAGCTAGGTCCTTGAAAGTCAAAGAAACTGCTCTTGCTGACTCAAGCAAAAAGGGAAACATATTAGAAGCTACAGAGAAGCTCACGGAGTCAACAGGAAAGCTGGATTCTGAGCTGAGAGCCAGTTCAGCCCAGGACAGAAACTCTTCCACTGTCAGGCGTCTCCGTGGGGAATGAATGGGCTGCCCTTGTTCAGTCCAAGGCTGCTTGACCCAGCTTGGCTCGGGACTGCCCTGGGGCAGAGGAGGGGGCTCGGCAGACAACACTGTGGACACCTTTTCTACTTCCCTGCAAGGGTCACAGCACCTGGACTCCCTGATCCACTGAGATGGCACAGGGGTCAAGGCCGGGTCACAGAGGGTCACGGAGTTGCACAAAGGAAGGGGACAGGGATTCCAGGCTACTAAAAAAAAAATGGTGCCTGGCACTGTATGTGACAGTGTCACACCATAACCACAGTGAGTGACCAGACTTGTATTAGGACAGCCCAAGGGTGCATTGCAGAGAAGTAACAAACAAACATAAAATCCGGTCCAGCAGGCCCACTGGGCAGAGTTGAGGGTGATTCCAAGGTTAGTTGCCAGGTGTGGAAAACCCATCTGGAAGGCACGGGTGGGGTTAAAGGACAAAGAAAAAGCCAATTCATTACCAGCCATCAGGACCAAGCTGAGGGGAGTACAGGATGGAGTCCAGCAGGTGTCAGAGACGAGCGTCAGGGCCAGGGACGGGGTGAAGGAGGGAGTAAAAAGCGGGACCTGTGGGCAGGGCTCAGGGTCATCTTCTTCCACTCTGGTGGGGTTTGTCTTTGGCTGGAAAAGAGTAGCATTTAATGGCTAGCTGCCATTGGCTGCAGAGTGGAGGGGGTGCCCAGGAGTGTCCGTGAAATCACTCACAGTCAGGAAGGCTCCTGAGCTCTGCTTTTTGGGGAGCACATCTCCCAAATTCAGAGCCCAGCTCCCCCTTTTCTGGGCATGGTGCCAGTTCCCAGGGGTAGGAGCCAGGCAATGTGGTCCTAATCCTCACCGTGGCTCTGCTGGGCTGGGGGCTGGGGTCTCGAGGAGGTTGGGGGAGGGGTTGGGGGAGGAGGCGGGCGGGGGGAGGGACTGGAGCACCATCTTGCTCCCAAATGAAGCAGCAGCAGAGCCAGATGGAGAGACCCGAGCCCTGGGGACACTGCCGGGGCTCTGATCCAGCTGTGCCTGAAGCTGATCGACCTTGACGGGGCTCTGATCCAGCTGTGCCTGAAGCCGATCGACCTTTGGACTTTGTTTGATGGTGAGCCCTTGGGGGAAATTCCCTGAGCCAATAGACTCTCTTTTTGTGTATAAGCCAGTTTGAGTTGGATTTCTATCAATTGTAACCACAAAGCGTTTCAATAATAGGTAGGTAATAATACTGATATCGATCACGACTATGCACTATTTCCTTCATAACAACTCCAGGAGGTTAAAGCTATCATCACGCCCATTTTGACCTGAAGAAACTGAAGCCTGGAAAGATGGGCAAAATTTCCTAGTGCCGCACAGTCTTAACTTGAGGGACCAGGGGTTCGAGTGTCTGATCCCAAGTGAGGAAAGAGATTGGGGGGAAATCCCAATTGCTGCTTATATAATAGTGACTAATCCCAGTGAGGGACAAAAAACAAAGGAAATACCTAGAAAAAAACCCAATGTGGTCACAAAGGTGATCACTGGTGATCTCAGACCTTTAGAAAGGCACCCAAAGGTGAAGAGAGGCACAGAATCAAGGAGAACATGCATGAGGGGCCCGTACCTGTGAGAACAGTCCTGGGAAAGGCTAATGTCCAGGATAAGCAGAGGCTATTGGTGGAGCCACAATGTTATGAGGGTTTTTAAAGCTACTGGAAGAGTAGAACAAGAAAGGGACAGGGCTCTGCATGGAGAAGGTGCTAAAGTGTAAAGACTTGACAAAAAGGAGTCAGATTCAGCAATTTCAATTTAGCTTCCCTGTTTTCTAGTTCTTCACAATGTTCTTCCAAAGGCAGAACCCAGGGCTGGTGAGAAGACAAGGCAGCGCTCGGATACCCAGACATGCTAAATGAGTTCGTCTTCAGCCCAGGCAAAGATGGAAGCCCTCAGATGACCTCAAAGAAGCACCGTGATTAATCACTGGGCAGCTGACCCCCGGGCAAACTGTCCATTTTCAAAAATTGTAAAAGGGTAGATTGCTTGATGGTAATCCCTGGGGGAATATTCTAGAACTTTTGACCATGCAGATTGAAAACTTTTAAAAAAGAACACGGGGGTGGAGGACTTCCCCGGTGGTTCAGTGGTTAAGACTCCGGCCTTCCAATGCAGGGGGCTAGGGTTTGATGGGGAACTAAGATCCCGCATGCCGCGGGGTACAGCCAAAAACTAAAAACAAGCAATTCAGCTCCTTCATGTATTGAAAAAAAATTATTATTAAAAAAAAAAAAAAAGAACACGGGGAACATCATGGGTTCAAGTCCCCCACCGCTGCCCCCCACCACCAAACACCCGGGAATCTTTTGGGATCAAACAGGTGCAGCTGGTAAGCATTGTATACTTAAAATAACGTCAGCCAAGCCGTTGACAAAGTCTCATTCTTGAAATGGAGGAATGTGGACCAGGTGAAAATAAGATGAGGTGGATCCCTAGCTAGTTGAAAAACAGAGCTCAAACAGAAAGATGAACACTTTGAAGTCTTGTTGAGGTCGGGGAGGGGGGGATCCTAGATCTGTGCCAGCGGCTGTGTCCTTCCACCCGCCCAGCCCTAATGGTGTCCCTGGAGTGTCCTTTGACGTCACTGATGGCGCAGGAATCAGAGCCGCACCGCGGTCGAGGGTATCAGTGCTGGGGACTGATGCAAATCCATCAGCTAGCCGCTCCCTGTTGACCCTAGGAAACTCACTTCCTTCCGCTCTCGGAGCTGCAGTTTCTTTCTTTGTCTGCGCAATGGGGATAAAAACAACCCCATTCCCCACCCGCCCCTAGCTATGTCATCCCCAGGGCTGAGGCCGGGCATGTGAAGCACACAGTTCGGCGTCCGGCCATGACAGCTAATGCCTTTGTCATCATTAGGCTGTTGCCCTAGTGCTGGCCATCTCTGTGCCACCCCACTGCCCCGACCTGGGAGGCACAGGACCTGGATCCCTGCCGCCTCGGCTCCAAGTCACAATAGCCTGGTGACTTTGGTCAAGTCACTCCACCACTCCAAGCCCCGGTTTCCTCATCTGTAGACACAGCTTTCAAAGCCTTGAACAAAGATGTCAAAGGCACTTGTGTCAAATATGTGGGCAACTAGAAGCTCAGAGGGACAATATATGTAATAAATAACCAAATCGTGAATGACGCAAACTCATTTCAACTGGATGGACTAAGAGGCCAAACCAACAAGATCAATAAAAATCGAGCCAGAATATATGTCAATAAAAACACTGAGAATTAAAAATGAAACACAGAAGAACATGCAGGGTAGGGGCATGGCTATTTTGTCAGCTGCCTGTGTGAAAATAAGATCTAGGGAATAACCCAAATGTCCAAAAGTAGCATGTGAAACAGCTAATGAACCAAAGTGACCTGGGAAGCCATGTACAGTTCTGAAGCCTGAGAAGTAGGTGTCAGAATATTCTGACACCTTGGAATTTAAATGGAAATTATGCTACAAGATAAAAAGCCAAAGACCAAATAATATCTACTTGATAGACATAGTTATGTAGAAGTGTTACATGCAAATTTATAGCAATTGGTGGAAATGTTTCTCTAAAAGTTGTACCCTCACCCCCAGAACAAAAGAAAGTCTGGTAGTTTTCGTTGTCATGGAGTTAATGTCAGTGAGTAATGCATGGGATTGCTAAAAGCTGATGTAGCTTTAGTTGTATCAGTGGAAGTATAATGTCTCTATAATGTGCTGGCCCCAGGGGCTGGTCCAGGTACCAGGTATGGCAATCTCCTAAGAGCTCATCCAGATAACAGGCGTGATGGAACACGGTGATGGGTGTGGCCATCCCACACAAACTGATTCAAGTATACTTCTGGAATGACCTTTTGAGAAGAAAATTAACAATACCTCCCAGATAGATGGAGGAATTAAATGTGGAAATGAACTCACTGTACCACTAAAAGAAAATAGGAATAAACATTTATCTGCACCTGGGAGGGATGAAAGCATCCTAAAGATAAAATTAATGGGAATAATCATAAAGGAAAATATTGGTAGACATAAAAAATTTAAAACTTCTCAGTCATAAATTACCATAACAAAATTAAAAGACAAGAAAATAACTGGGAAACATATATGACAGATAATGGGTAATTATGTGTGTATGTGTGTACATAGCACAAGACTAACAGAAAAACAGGCAAAAAAACACAAGCAAGTATTTTAAAGGAAACTAAATGCAAATGGCCTATAAGAAATTAAAAGATGCTCAAACTCAACAACAACAAAATAAATGCAAATAAAAACAGTAAGCTAGGGACTTCCCTGGTGGCTCAGTGGTTAAGAATCCACCTGCCAATATAGGGGATACAGGTTTGATCCCTGGTCCGGGAAGATCCCACATGCCGTGCAGCAACTAAGCCCATGCGCCACAACTACTGAGCCTGCACCCTAGAGCCTGTGTGCCGCAACTACTGAGCCCACGAGCTGCATCTACCAAAGCCCGAGTGCTCTAGAGCCCATGCTCTGCAACAAGAGAAGCCACTGCAGTGAGAAGCCCGCACACTGCAACGAAGAGTAGCCCCACTCGCTGCAACTAGAGAAAGCCCATATGCAGCAACGAAGACCCAACGCAGCCAAAAAATAAGTACAGATTTAAAAAAGATCAAATAAAACAACACAACAACAGTAGGCTAACATTTGTCTTTCAAGATGGCAAAAATAGATGACGGTATATACAAGGGTCCAGGGACAGGGGAACAGTGTAGCTTGGGGTGCTAATTAGTCTTCCTCCTGGCACTCAGTAGCTGAGTGTCCTTGAGTAGTTTATTTAGCCTTCCAAGTCATAAACTGAAGATAATCATAATTCCTGTTTGACAGGGTTGTCAGGAGGATTGGCTGAGATTACTCTCACCCAGTGGTGACACTTCATGAAATTTTTTCTAATTAGAGGCAAGCCAGCCGGGTATGGCTAAATAATTCATGATACATTTATAAGGTGAACTATTACACAGACATTAAGCATATTATAAAAGACTATTTCCTAATGAAAACTGCTAGAGATATTATGATCCCAGTATTGTAAAGTAAAATACCATATACTTTTTTATATACAGAAAAAAAATAGCCAACATTTTGTTTCTTCTTTCATCTCTAGGTGATGGGCTTTACAGGTGTTTGTTTTTTTTTTTTTAGAAAAAACAAAAGCTATAAGGACAAAAACGGTATTGAAACTAAACAAAGTCAAAACGAAGCAAAATATCTTATATTGTGCCCTGACAATGTCAACTGGCATGTTTAGATGGCTGGGAACCTTGAATTACATGAAGCAGTTGGGGAAGATGATTATGTGCAGCCTGGAAGAGACAAGGTTGTGTGAGGGCCATAACATCTGTCTGCACATGTTTGATGGATATCACATCAGGGTGTGTCCCGATGTTGCCTCCTGGAACAGCATGTCACCTGCCTCTCAATGATAGTACCATCCAGGGAAGATTAGGATTCCAAGGTCTATGGGACTTGAGGTCACACTTGGGCCCCTGGAGAGACTCTCCCAGTTGCTGGTGGGCATCTTGGCCCAGGGGAGCAGTCATGGACCCAACTCTTCTGGGGGTTTGGATTTGATAACTTCTTTCTTTCTTTCTCTTTAAGATGGCAACCTGTAAAATGATTAATTATGGGACAAAGAGAAGGGGTCAGTGTAATCATTCACAGACTGAGAGTATGAAAGGGGGGATTGGTTAACATGATCCTCAGGAATATTCTACCTTACATAGAAAAAATGAATGTTGGATTCATTTCTGAGACTTTCCACCCTGCTGCTCTGTGCTCATATTGTAGCAGAGATAAAACTAGTCCAGAAGTTGCTTCATCACAGTTGAGTAAAATTTAAATAATTTCTCAGTGGACTAGGTCTGTAAAAGCTGGGTTAAAACGAAGAAGGTAACCCAATCATACAGATCAGACCTAACCCCAGGAGTGGAGGCTGTGTCATAGTTTTCCAAGTGGGAGTCAATTAATCATCAATAAGGATCACACATCACTGGCCACAACAGAGTCAATGTGACTGTTGAGGTAAATATTGGAGGCGAGCAAATTTGGCACCCGATATCCATTCCCCACCCAAAAGTGTAGGTCCCTGAATATATGTACCCATAGAAGAGCTTGTTTCTTCTTGTCTTTCTGCTTCTACCCTCAAGGTCACAAGACAGCTGCAGGAGCTCCTGCTTTCACATCCATGTCCCAAAGAGGGAGGAAGGGAATATCTCCACAACTGAGTCAACTCTTTTTAATATACCTTCCCAGAAGTCCCACATCATTTAGGTGGTCTGCCTGATCCAGAAGTGGACAAGTGACCCAGAACCACTAACCAGCACACCCCATGTCCCATTCCCAGTGACCAGTCCAGGATGGGCAGCTGGTCCTGTCATTGACATTCCCAGACGTCTGTCACCTGGGCTGCTAAGAGGGCAGGCTGTGAGCTGAGCTTCTGGCATCCAACTCACAGCCACCTCTGGGGGTGGAGGTGGAGGATAAGAGGGAGGCAAAGCAGAGAGACGGGGTGACTAAGACCCAGTCCCGCTGACGTCACCAAGTCTGGCCAGTCTTGGACTTTTCATACAGGGCCAGCAGTGTGAATGCTCACCTTCAAACCATGGGGGGCCAGACTGCTGGGTGATGGCGGGGTGATGGAGGAAGGTTTAAAATGTGACAGAATGGGAAGGTAAGCAAACAGAAAAGGTTGTATTTTCTAAAGTGAGAAGCATTTTCTCCGTATTTTAAACCATAGATAAAAAGGAAGGCCTTTGGGGATGTTTCCTGGCCTGGCCTTCTGAACCTGTGCGTTATGTGTTGCTCACTTAAAAGCATCTCTGTTCCTCGGAGTGGGAGGCCCAGAGATAGCCAGGGGCAAGCAAGGCCAGTGGGGAAAGATGGGCGATTCAGGAATAGTACTGGGACTACAGGGCAGCCATCTGGAGAAAAAAGGTTGTAATAGGGAAGAACAAATCTGACTCCATATTAGATTTGTGGCTTTTACTTTAACCCTTGTATTCTATTGCCTTTGCTTTGAGTTAAGAATGTTGCCTATAGCCTAAAATATACAGGATAGCCCATTCTCAAGACTCTTTAAGGGTATATCACTTTTCCATTCATATAGAGATTAAAAGTTGCAGAACAGAGAATACCATTTGTCTTGTTGGAGGTTTACAGGAACATGGTGACCTGACCTACATAGACAGCTGCAAGAACAAAGGATTCCGACACCAAGGAGTCTGCAACAACCCATCGCCCCCCCCTCACCTGGCCTTTCAAAGTGCTTTGCTGAAACCCTTCCGTTCGGGGATTTTTGGGCATGAGCCACCCATCTCCTTGCATGGCCCTGCAATAAACCCTTCTCTGCTCCAAACTCTGACGTTTTGGTTTGTTTGGCCTCGCTGTGCATCGGGCATGCGAACTTGCATTCGGTAGCAAGGTGAATCCACACTTCAATTACTACATATCCAACCAAAAGCTACACAGATCAAATAGTTAAATGTAAAAAAATGAAACCATAAAAGTACTCAAAGAGAATAATAATAATTTTTTCACTCCAGAGGGAGGAATACCTTTATTAGCATAGACACAAAATACAAAACCAAAAAGCGAAATAATTTGATGAAAATAACTACATAAAAATCAAGTTTTCTCTGCATGGCCAAACCTACCACAAACTCAAATGTCAAACTGAGAAAAACTATTTTAATTAATATCACAGACAGCACAAATATCCCTAATATATAAAGACTCCTCTAAATCAATAAAAGACCAACAGTCAAGTAGAAAAAAGGGCAAAGGATGTGAACTGACAAGATACAGGAATGGGAATACAAGTGGTCCCGAAGCATTGGAAGAAACACTCAACATCATTCAAGGAAAGAAAATGCAATTTACATTTACACCAAGATACCATTTTTCATCTTTCAGGTGGTCTAACTTTAATAACTTTTTGCCGTATTCAAAAAGATGTTTGGAAACAGGCACTTTTATTCATCCTAGTTGTTTGTAGAATAGTACAGTGTTGATGGAGAGCAATTTTGCGACATCAAAACTGCAAATGCACTTATCCTTTTACCTGGGAACTCTGCTTCTGAGAATTCATCTACAGAAATTCGTACACATGTGTGAGCTGCGTGCACATATATGGAGATTTAGGCAACATCGCTTGTATTTGCCAAAGACAGGATACAACCGGAACGTCTAACATTCTGTAACTAGTTAAATAAGCAGTAGTACAGTATGCTGTCCTTTATGTAACAAAATAAAGTTGTAGTTTGTGCAAAGAAGAGCCCCGACAGGACCCTTAGGAATCTGACACTGATGGCTGCCTCTGGGGTCCAGGGAGTCAGGCTGAGAGGGAGACTCTTCTCCAAACACTGGTTTGAATCTCTGACACTTTGGACCATGGGCAAGGGTTATCGATTAAAAATACTTCTTAAAATTTAAAAAGTAAGATACCTGTGTTCTTTTTTCTCCCCAGGGGCAGCCAGAGACAGCAGGTAAGTAGCTGAGTGCCCAGGTGGACGCCATACCCCTGAATCCTGGCCGGGTCACCACGGCCTGGCCAGATATCCTAGGTGTCAAGACCACAGGATGGAAGGTCTGGGGCCGGACCTCAGCTGTGTGCCGTGTGGAGGCGTGTTCCACGCTCACTTGTGGCCGTCACCTCACGTCTGGGGGCCTGCTGGAACCCGCTCCGCTGCTCGGAAGTTTTCATCTAATTGTGAATTAATTAGTACACATTAGCGGTGAATCCTATAGCCTCTCAAAATCCTTTTGGAGGCAGGCAGAGGAGAACACATTTTAAATCTGAAATAATTAAAATGTCACAGTTACTTGTGCCCCCTAGGTACCAGGGAAGGGGAGGGGTTCACGGATGGTGAGCTAGTTCATGACCAGGGCACCGTTCACAGCTCCAGGTCCCCTCGTTTGACCTCTCCCCAGGGCAGGTTTCAAACAAAACCCCTCAATCTGCTCTTTTCACTGCACCCCAGTTAGAAACAAACTCTCACCGACCCTGGACCCTGAGCGGCGGTGACCCCATGGCAGGGTCCCACGGCTTCTTCAAGGACAGGGCTACACTGTGGCTCTGGGCTCTGTCGCAGTGTCACTACAATCAGGTTCCTGGCTCAGAGTCTGTCTTCTGAATCCCAGCAGCTGTGGCTGACGGCCTGCTGCTAAATCCCTAGTGGGCCCAGCTTGGCACCCGGCTCCTTGGCGAGCTCCCAGCTATCCCGCTGTGAAGGACGGGTGTCCTTGTGGCCCTCGAGGGCCTGGCCAACTGCCTGTGGATGTGTGCAGATGTTGAAGGCGCTCTCGACCCCTCTGGAAGGTTTACATCTACTCAGGGCTTCCCTCAAGGCCCACTGGAGGCTGGCTGCCAGAGGAGTCCAGCAGAGAACCTGGGTTACTCTTACAAATGTCCAGATGGAGACTACTGTTTGTTTGTTTATCTATCTATTTTTGGCAGGGGAAAATTTGTTTTGATTATATCTTCTTTAAATTAAATTGAAGTACAATTGATTTACAGTGTTGTGTTATGTTCTGCTATACAGCACAGCAATTCACTTATACATATATATAATGCATACATACATGTTCTTTTCCAGATTCTTTTCCTTTACAGGTTATTACAAAATATTGAGTCTAGTTCCCTATGCTATACAGTAGGTCCTTGTTGGGTATCTATTTTATAGATCGTAGTGTGTATCTGTTAATCCCAGCCTCCTAATTTATCCCTCCCCCCGCCTTTCCCCTTTGGTAACCATAGATTTGTTTTCTATGTCTGTGGGTCTATTTCTGTTTTGGAAATAAGTTCATTTGTATCTTTTTTTTTTTTAGATTCCACACATAAGCGATATCATGTATTTGTCTTTCTGTTTCTCGATGAGGTAAGGAAATGCTGAGTAAGAGGCCTGGAGCAACCCCTCTGTGTATGAGCCTACGTGGGTGTGTGTGTGCACGTGTGGCGCGCACCTGTGCACAAGTGCATGTGCATGAATGCTTGCACACGGGCTGAGTGTGCATATGTGATTGTGCACGTGTGTGCACTGCGTCCACGTGGGCACCAGGCAGGTGCAGACGTCCCCCGGCAGCTGCCACAGGTCTGCTCCGCGGTCTGACTAGAATCCCCTTCCCGTTCATCAGAGGTTTTACACACGGAAAGGTTAGAGAAATTGGCCACCTGCCGTGCAAGATCAAAACATCTGGGTGCCTGGCGTGGCCAACAGGGCTGTTTCCGCGGGCAGAGGCGCTGCCTGGCGAGACATCAACTGACCTGTCAGTGGACAGGGAAACAGAGTTGTTTCCTGTGCCTTTGATGTTGGGGCCCTGAGGGGTCAGCCTGGGCATTTGTTCTGTGCCCACTTTTCTGGCTCAGGAGGAAAGCAGGCCCATGCTGGGCAGGAAGCACAGCTGCCAGCATTTCTGGTTGAGGACATGACGAGGGAGGAAGAAAGGAAGAAGGAGAGAGGGGGTGGGGGAGGGGAAGAGGAGGGGCTACAAACTTGGACTGGAGTGGAGGGGACCCCGATGAGGTTTGGAGAGGGCAAGCAGGGAGCTTGGTGCAAACCCACACCTGCGTTTCTCTCTCGAAATCACTCGCACGCAGGCTGATGGGAAGCAGCACAGGCCCCGCTACCCGGGGGGCTCCTCCGCGTCTGTCTGGCTGGGTCTCAGATCCACAGCAGTCATTTCTGGTCAGCTCTGGGCTCTAGACTACGGCCTCAAGGAGACGGTCGAGGTGGCTGAAAGGGTCTCCTCGCCATCATGGTGTCCTGGCTTGTTTGGGGGGACCGGAGAGCCCTTGCAGCTAACCTGCTGGGGACCTCCGGGAAATGACCCTCCTTCCCTGGGCCTCACCTTCTCCTTATAAAAGGCATGTTGAACACTAATGGCAAAGTGGACTATTAAAGTATTTATCTGAGGGGAATGGAGGGTTTGAAAGCGGAAGCCAGGGGGAGTTTGTTAAATGTGGAAATGTACGGTGTGCATGTACACGGGGGACTTTTCCTGAAAGCGCAAAATATTGCCACAGCGCTATTAGGAGGTGCTGGATCCCCAGATACACACGTGGGTGGAGGAACATCTGTAGCAGCAGAAGGGGGTCGACGGTCCGCGACCGCGTGTCTGTATGAAGGCCAGCGTGTGTGTGTGTTTGTGTGTGTTGGGGTGAAGGGGACTCCAAGGAGCCCTGAGTAGCGTATGGAAAGTAAGAGTACCCAACACTCAGCTCAAGCAATTGTTTTTCTCCTGGAGGCTAAAATTCACGGGCAGGTAGCCAACAGGCACATTAGGATAAGAGATGTAATCTGTTTATAATACGTTTGCAAAATACATCTTGATGCAGTGAGTGCACAGCGCGCCCTAACCCGGGTGACGCTGCCTTGGCCCAGTGGCCACGCCAGGCGCACCGGAGCTCACAGGCCAGTGTTTGCAAAGCCCAGCCCTCACTTCTCACTCATCCACTTCCCTCCGGGGTGGATAAACACACTCCCAAAGACCACAGCTGGGGTGTCTGGGAGCCAACAGAAGCTGCTTCTCCCTGCCTTGCTGGAGCTGTTGCTGCTACCGTAGCAAAGACTCGAAATCTCCAGGTTGGAAGACACCCCAGAGGTCACTCATCCCTCCGATGCAGGAAGCCCAGGTCCCTGCGGATATCCTCCTGCAAGGGCCTGGGTTCTGCCAGGTCCCGCCGCTCCTGGGTAAAACACTGCCCCTGCCTGCACCGCACTGCCGTCCTTCCCCGCATCTACAGTTTCTGGGTCTGTAGGGCTGCCACTCTTCAGGCAATAGCAAACCTGCATTTATTGGGCATTTACTGTGAGCCTGGCACCATCTAAGCACTTTATCTGCATCGCCTCATGGGACCCACCCAGCAACGTTTGAGAGAGATACCATTATTACCCCATTTTACAGATGTGGAAGTGGAAGCTGGAGGGCTTAAAGGATTTGCCCCAAATCCTGCCATCCGTGGAATCAGTGTGGAGTCTGGGCTTGAACCCAGGTTTTTTCAACTCTGAATCCCAGCTCCTTCCCATCAAACTCTCTGTTCTCCCGACTCCACAGGGACATCCACACAAGGCTTCTCTCAGACCCACGCAGGTCCACCCCACCCCACTCCTCTCCTGGAAACATCCTCTAGCTTTTTTCCAGATCCCTCCCACCGACCTCTACAATTTCATAGCCCCAAAGGGCAGGGGTTCCCTTTGCTCAGAACTGAGTAAACAATAAAACGCAGTGGCTCAAAGCACCCCGGTGAGGGTCGGACAGACCCGACTTAGCATTCTGCGTTAGCCTCAGCAAATGCCTGTCTCCTGTCTCCCATGGGTAAGAATAGAGACCTACCCACAGGGTGGGTGTGAGAGTTAAACACGATAAAACAGAAAGAGCTCCCAGCCGGTGTTCGCACAGGAGCGGCAGCTCTGCTAAGGGGGTGTGTAGTGACAGATGTGATAAGGGAAGGAGGACATGTGGGTGGATGTCGGCCACCAAGTTTCACTCCGTCCCCAACTTCTGACTTTAAGAATCTCTCACCAGCAGGAGAGGGTTTGCTCAAGGATACACACACTAGGAACCCTCAGACCTCAGCCTGGCCGTGGCTTTCTCACTCCACGTTAGCATTTCCTGGGGAAGCACCTGCAGGAGGGGGAAGGGGGTGGGCAGAGGGGCTGGGGAGACTGAAGGCTCCCCTTCAGGAAACCAAGGAGAAGGTGGGCTCACCAACACTCGGGCGGTGGGCACAGACCTCTAATCTGGCTGCTGTGGAGTTCCCTGTGCCAGCTTGGCCAGCTGCCTCCTCTCGGGGCCTTGGGTCTTCCCACCCTTTAGGGATGATGGGGAAGTCAATTCTGAAGTTCATGAATTCCCAGGCATGAAGGTGCTGTACAAACACAGACTTTTATACAAAGGTCCTCGTGTCTTCAAACCTCACCTTCTCTAAGAATCCTCCCTGCCCTCCTCCGAGGTCCTCCCTTGACCTCTGGAGCTAAAATGACATCATACCTACCCCTGGGCCACCTGTCAGGCTCCACCCATGGACCTGGCTTTATTCTTCCTTCATAGCACACATTGCTAACCGATCTTATATGTCTATTTCGTGTTTGGTTTATTGTGCCTCCCCGTTACCCTCACTAGAATGCCAGCTGCACCAGGCAGAGATCTGAGTCTGTCCTCTTCCCTGTTAATCCCACGGCCTAGAATGACTCCTGGCACCGAAAACAAGCTCACTAAATAGTGGTTAAATGAACAAATGAACGAATGAAGGAATGATTCTTTATATCATTTCAGAAAACTACGAAACTCAGTATGTCAGAGCTGTAAGTGACATTTTCAAATATGACCCTGTGTTCTGATGAAGGTTTATTCAGACCATTAAAAAATATGCTCAGATTAAAAGGGCCTGGAAACAGCTCAGGTATCCCTCGATAAGACGCTAGATCAACAAGCCGTGGTATATTCGTGTGATGGAATGCAACTCAGCAGCAAAAAGGAATGAAGGACGAAACATGGATAAATCTCAAAACATTATGTTGAAAGAAGAAAGCCAAACACAAAAGAGTGTCTGATGCATGTTTCCATTCACATGAATTCTAGAACAAACAAAACAATCTAGGACGCTAAAAAGCAAAACAATGTTTGCCTCTGGGGGGGTGGCTGGGGACAGGGATTGACTGGGAAGGAGGATGAGGGAATTTCTCAGGTGATGGACCAGACCCTATATCTTGATAGAGGGTGGGTTTTACTCATCAAATGGTCCACTTAAGATTTGTGCATTTTAACGTATGTACAACTTTTGTCTTAAAAAAGAAAGATATAAACAAATACTGAACTGTAATTAATAACACGTATGCTGTGGTATTTAAGGGTGAATACTTGCAACTTACTTTGAAATGCATCCTAAAAGTGAGATGAGGACTTTCACTTCCAGGAAGTTGGAACAGGCATACTTATCCATTCCTCCTGCCACCCACCACTAAAAACCCTGGACGTTATATACAGTGCAAACATAAGAAGATTCTGGAAGGTGGAGAGAAGATAGACTGATACGGACCTCGGGATAGGTAGAACGGAGTGGTGAGCTCTCTGGCTTCTTTTTGCCTTGTGTATCCCAGGCGAGGTGTTGAAGAAGCCGGGAACCCAGAAATTCCAAAAGAGAGCAAACAAAGAGGAAGCTCCCACAAAAGCCTGCTCTCTCTAGTCAAATGGCCTGGAAAGGGCCAGCCCAGCAAGAAAGAAAAGTTTTAGGCAATAACTGTTTCACTCTAGCCAAACACCACAGAAAATACTGCAGCCCCGCCTTCATCAGCAAAGGCCAAGGGGAGCCCTGACGTCCACCCTCATCACCAGGCTGAAACATGCCCCAAACAACCTGCCCCACCCTGCCTGCCTCCCACCCCAGGGTGGGGTCTGAGAAGGCTGAGCAGGGAGCTGAAACTTTCATCCCCACTCAGTGGTCACAAGCTCCTCCCCAGTGTCAGTGGAGACCACGCGGGGAGGCTGGACTTTCATCCCCACACAGCAGTAACAAGGAGCAAGGGTGGTATCTGGGAGACCTAGTGGGGAGTCAGGACCCTCTTAACCTCGCAGGGGTAGCAAGGCCACGTGAGGAATAGCATCGAGGCACTCTGACACCACCACATGGGGGAGCTATCAGTGGAAGCCTAGCACTTCTACCCACACCCAGCAGTAAGAAGGAGACCCCTTCCTCGGGTGTCAACAGAGGCCAAGTGAGGGACCTGGACTTCCACCCCACATGGCAGTAATGAGAGAGCTCACTGCCACTCCCCCACACCTTCACCCACAATGTCAGAGGAAGCCAGTGAAAACAGATCGAAATAAGATACAGAGTCTCAAAACATAATACCCCAAATGTCAAGCTTTCAGTAGAAAATTGCTCATCATACCAAGAACCAGGACGACCTCAAACTGAATGAAGAAAGCCGATGAATAAATGCTAACACCAAGATGACAGAGATGTTAGAATTATCCGACAAACATTTTAAAGCAACCACCATTAAAATGCTTCAAAGAGCAATGACAAATACTCTTGAAACAAATTTTAAAAAAGGAAGGGAGATACAATATAAAGAACTAAATGGAATATTTATAACAGAGAAATACAGTAATAACAACAGCAACAACCAAAACACCCACCTGAATGGAGGCGCTCAACAGCAAAATAGAGGAACACAGTGACCTGGAAGATAGGACAGCATTAAATATCCAATCTGAACAACAGAGAGAAGAAAATAGGCTGGGGGAAAAAAAAAAAAGGAACAGAGCCTCAGGGACCTGTCTTGCTATAGCAAAAGATCTAACTTCTGTGATATCCAAGTTCTGGTAAGAAAGGAAAAGAGGGCAAAACTGAAAAAGTACTCAATTAAATAAGGGCTTAAAACATCCCAAGTTTTGCAAAAAACAAAAGCACAAACACAAACACACAGATTTAAGAAGCTGAGCAAACTTCAAACAGAATAAACCCAAAGAAATCCATATCAAGGCACATCACAGTCAAACTTCAGAAAAACAAAGAGAAAAATATATATATTGAAAACACAGAGAAATGACACTACCTATGGGGAAAAACATTTGAATGACAGCACATTTTCACTAGAAACCATGGAGGCCAGAGTACTCTCATGTGCTGAAAGAAAAGAACTGCCAACACAGAACTATATATTCAGTTGAAAGGTCCTCTCCAATGAAGGATCCTTCAGGAATGAAAGGGAAATTAAGACATTTTCAAAAAAAGAAAAACTGAGAATATTTACCACTAGCAGATATATCAATACCACATAAGAATGGCTAAAAGAAGTTTCCTAAACAGAAAAGAAACAATAAAAGAAAGACTTCTGTAACGTCAGTAAGGAAGAAACAACACAATAAGCAAACATATTGGTAATGCTGGTAAATACAATGGACTCTCCTTTTCTTCTTAATTTTTCTAAATTGTGTTGCCAGTTGAGGCAAAAACTGTAACACTGCTAATGTGATTCAAAATGAATGTAGAAGAAATATTGAAGACAATTATATTATAAACAGGGAGGGGAAAGGGACGTAAAAAGAGATAAATGTTCTATACTTGACCCAAACTTGCTAAATGATGACGCTAGTAAACTACGGTCTCAACAGAGGCAAAAAAATCATTTGAAATAATCCAACAGATATTCCTGGTAAAAACTCTCAGCAAACTAAGACTAGATGGGAACTTCCTCTATCTGATAAGGGGCATCTACTAAAAACTAATAGCTAACATCATTATTAATGGTGAAAGACTGAATATTTTCCTCCTAAGATCAGAAACTCTCACAGATTCTATTCCACATTGTACTGAAGATTCAATCCAGTGCAATATGGCAAGAAACAGAAATAAAAGTGAGCTAGATTGGAATGAGAGAAGTAAAGCCGTCCTCATTTGCAGATGACATGAGAATCTATGTAGAAAATCCTATAGAAACAAAAAGTTACTGGAATGTAAAAAGTGACTTTAGTAAAGATATGCGATACGAGATTAATGTACAAAAAATCAATTGTATTTCTGTATACTTTCAATGAACAATTGGAAATTGAATATTTACAAATATCACTTACAATAGTATCAAAAAGTATAAAATATTTAGGGTAAATCTGACAAAAGATGGACAATATCTATACACTGAAAATTACAAAACATTGCTGAGAGAAATAAAGAGAACCTAAATAAATAGAGAGATACTGAGTTCTAAAATTTTTTAAAAGATTTTTTAAAAAGATTTTTTTAATTGAATGAGTCTTTAAATTCTATAGTAAAATTCTTTACAATTATCAAAAGTTTCACACGCATGATTTCATATAATCCCATAATAACCCTTTTTCCCCCTACCCCTATATTACTCCTCCCCACTAGTAACCACTAGCTTGTTCTCTATATCTGTGAGAAGACTCAATATTTTTAAGGTGTAAATTCTCACCAAATTGATCTGTAGATTCAATGTAATTCTGATAAAAATCTCAGCAGATTTTCTGTAGAAATGGACAAGCTGATTCTGAAACTCATATGGAAATGCAGAGGACTTAGAATAATCAAAACAACTTTGCAAAAGAAAAGCAAAGTTGAAGAACTTACATCACTTGATTTCAAGACTTATTATAAAGTTACAATAATCAAGACAGTGGAGTAAAGACAAGCACAAACACCAATGGAACTTCAGAATCAAGAGTCTAAAATTAGACTCATTTATGGACAACTGATTTTTAACAAAGGTGCAAAGCAATGCTGTGGAGAAATGATAATTTTTTCAACAAATGTTGAGGGCACACTGGGATATCCAAAGGCCAAAAAAGTGAACTTTGATCTGCATCTCATACCATTTACAAAAATTAACTCAAAATGGATCATCATAGATTGAAATATCTATAGCTTCTAGAAGAAAATCTTCATGACCCTGGGTTAGGCAAAGATTTCTTAGATACAAAGCCCAAAGCATAATCCGTAAGAGAAAAAAATGATAAATTGGACTTCTTTAAAATTAAAAACAAAAAGTCATTGTTAAGAAAATGAAAAGACAAGCTATAGTCTGGAAGAAAACATTTGCATATCATGTCTAATAAGGGGCTTATATTCATAATATATAAAGAACTGCCAAGACTCAATAATAAGAAAACAACCCAATTTTTTTTAAATGGGCAAAAGTCTTTTCTTTTTTTTTAATAAACTGGGTAATGTTCTTCCTTAATGCAAATATGAATTCAACTTCTTTTTCCTAAAAACATGGATTAGAAGTCTCATGTGAGTCAAGGTCAGGCTCACTATGGCGTTGTTTCAACCACATTTCTACTATATTAATCACCACTATCAGAGAAACTCAGATTAAGATCTTTTAAATAACGGCTTGTATTTACTGAAAATTCTCTCTCTCTCTCTCTTTCTCTCTCTCTCTCTCTCTCTATATATATATGTGTATATATATGCAAAATATTTAAACAGACATATCACCAAAGAACATATATGAATGACAAACAAGCATATGAAAAGATGCTCATTGTTATTAGTCAGAGAGATGCAAATGAAAATCACAAAGAGCTCTCACTACGCATGTATTAGAATGATTACGACAGAAAGTCTGACTGTAATAAGCACTAATGTGGACACGAAGCAACTGGAATTCTCACATTTGGCTAGCGTGTTTTTAGAAATGATGGGGAGATCCTTAACCAAATCTTTTCAAACCCCACTCAAGGAATCCATTCAAGGAACTGTCTTAACTTCTTCCCTGCCCAATTGCCTCTTCACAGGGCCATGGTAAAGCCAGCTTTCCAGGGTCACACAAGGCCACCCCCAGCAGTAGCGAGCTTCTCATGTCAAGCAATCTGGAGTAGATCTAGTTTAAAAACAATCTTTCTGGTGTTTTCTTGGAGGCCCCAGACTGCCCTCTTTAGGTTTGCTTGTCCTTGGATTGAGGTGACTTCAAAGGCGGCACAGTGCCCAGTGCAACGGAAGAGAGGAAGGCAGAATGCACCCTGACTCTGCAATCTGTTCCTAACAGTTTTTTGAGGGTTGAACACAACTCTCGGTGTGTGTCAGCGCTTGAGCTGTGCGTTTCTGTCTGACTGTGTCTCTGCCTAGGTGGTAGGAAGGGCCCCGGGCTGAGGCCAGGAAGGACCTGCTCTAAGCTGATAAAGCCAACGCCCTTATGTCCGGAACCCTGTGGTTTTTCTGTCTTTGGAAGCAGCAGGAAGTACTTTCCCCCCAAAACACAGCCCTGTATATTGCTCGGGGGAACAATTCGCACACATCGGGCTGGGTGCTTCATTTCAGGCGAACTGGACACGGTTTTCTCCCTTACACTTTGGAACTTCGAGTTCCGTGCCTGCCCCTCGCCTTCCGGGGATGCGCGGGGGAACGCAGCCTCCAGGCTGGGCTGGAGAGGGGCGGGCTGCAGCCCCACCGACCTGCCGGGTGCGCGTCCGTCCGTGCCAGACCGCGCAGAGGTGCCGGCGCAGCCTAAACGTGACCTTGGCCGCGGTGAGGCTGGGCGTCTGTCTGCGCGCGTCGGAGCCCCAGACCCGGACAAAGCCTGGCTGCTAGTTAAGTTTTGCTGTCTTTTGCTTTTCCTAAAATAATTCCGGGGAGTTTCCATCACTCTGAAATGACCTGCGAAAACTCTCCGGAGCTAGAAATCAATCAACTCAAAAAAGTATGCTGATTTTTTTTTTTTCCTTTCTTTTTGAACCCGTGGTTGGTGCGTAAAGGGAGCTGTCAATCTAGAAGCCCCCTGGGCCCCAAGTGAATCTGCAGAGCTGGGTATTTTTAGAGACCGCGCTTTCTGAGATTCCAGCTGGTGGACCCCGAGCCGGCTCCTGTCGCCCTCAGAGAGCAAGCACGTGGATTTGCAGAATATGATGCAACCCAGCGTGGGCTCAACCGATGCAACGCGCACCGAGCTGTAGCCTGAGAAGCTCCGGGGCATACAGAAGGCCAGCTCGCATCCCTCGTCAATTTCACTTTTTTTTTTTTAACTCTCCACAGGTTCAGATGCCGTTTGGCTGGGGAAAGGGATTTATCAAAGATTTATAAATGGAGCAATCTACTAGTAAAAATAACAATCATCACATCATCTCACAGGGTGGCAGGATATTTTGTTTTTCTTTGGCAATGATCCGGAACTGAGTCATTGATTCAAATATACCCTACGAAGTACACGTTCTTCTATGGAATGTCTCCCTAAGTAAAATTTGCTGGCTTGCTTCTGGATTAGGAGCCTGGTGAAGTTGACCTTGGCTGCAGGGAATTGCTTCCCATCCACGCAGGCACTCTCTGTATCCCTCCCTCCGGCAGGGATCTGGGCTGCTTTGGGCTTTGTCTTCTGTTCTGTCCCCTGAGCCCAGCACAGGGCTTAGAACACGGGAGGCCCTCGTCCACATCCACTGGGGGCCCCAAGCCCTTCAGCGATAAAGTGGGACAATAATGCTTGCCTTACCAGCTTGAGAATCTCCTTGTAGGGATCCAGTTCGTAAAGAAGAGACATGCTGGAGGCTGCACACCTCAGCCTTCAGCCCTGTCCTATCCCCTCCTGCTCCTCACTTTGCCCATCTGTGAAATAAAGGAAAGAAAACAACTTTATCAGTAATGTTAGAGTCATCATTACAAAATCTTAACATGTGTTAATTCTGGAACGTGGGTACTTAGGTGTTTGTTATATTATTCTCTGCACTTTTCTGTATTTTTCAGTCTCCTGCCCCAATAAATGAAGAGGAAGGAAAAATGTTTAAAGACTTGTAGAAAATCTGGTTTCCTGCAGTTGGACTTTCTCTGGTTCTGGGTACAGGAAAATGCTCAGTAAACCGGACTCCTGGAGGAATGAGCAGAATTACTATCACTCATCTTGTTTCTGCCCCTTCCTTTGTTCCAGGAATGTACTAAGACCCAGCAGTAGGTTTCACCCCTACTCCCACCCCCAGCTGTTTAAGGCAGCTGTTTGCTCACCAGCTTCTTTGACTTGGGATAGAAGTTTTCTAGTTGAAGGCAGGTGAGTCCAGAACGATGTCATTTATAACGTTCTGATTCAATTTCTTCCAAACCTACCCACCCCCCGCCGCCAACGATCCCGACCCGTACTAACTAAGCAGAAGCACACGTGTATGAAAAGAAACTTCTATCTGTAGTCAGTAAAACTGTGCTTTGTATAACACAATCCCAAACTTTCTTGGGCTTCACAGACACACATGGCTCAAGAAAACTCGCATGGACATTTCCACTCCCCTAACTTAAAAACAGCCAAACTAAACTAAGTAACGACAACAACACAGAGTTGTTTCCCACAAAGTTTGCTGTGTTCTCACCACCAGTTTTCAGCCTGAAACAATTTCATGCTTGAGTTATTAACTTATGAAAATAGGCACAAAAGGGGAAAAATGCGAACAGATCCTCAACTATATTATTAGTCATTGCTACAGCTGACTGCATTCCGGCACAAAGGCATGTTATTCTGCCCGAGTATCTCAGCTTTGAACAAAATGTAGCTCACTAATGGGTTATGCCTCGTATAGCTTTTTGTAATCATTACATTGCCGTTCTCTGTAATTTATCCTGGTTTCCATTAGGCGTATGTGCGTTAGGCAGGCGTGCACTCGAGCACTTGCACACACACACACGCACACACACATGAAGTCCCCTTTCATTTGTGGCTGAAAGGAAAGGTCATGCAGCTGTCAGTCATTTTAGGGAAACACCACTGTATTGATAAAGATAATATTTGGAAACCAGAGTGATGGGTGAATGTGTGTGTAGATTCTGAAAATATTGGCGGTTGGGGGGTAGCAACACGAGTAAAGGAAGGGAATCTAGAAGCAGTCTGGAGAAGATGGAGGCAGAGTGGGAGAGTCTGTTCAGGCTCACTTCGGGGGTCTCTATTCAGGAGGGGCAGCTCTGGACTGAAACTCCCCGGGGTGGGGCGGGGGGAGGGGAACGGCATCTTTCTCACTTGCTAAGTGCGCTCAAGTCTCCTGCGTGAGCAGTGAGATTCCAGGCAAGAGCCCCGTTTGGGGATGTTTCTGGCTGGGGTTCAGAGGTGTTGCCCCAAACCAGTTTGAGTTGAATGAATAATGAAGCCAAGTTTTCAGCCTATTGATTTTCGCTCCCGTAAAGTCCAGAAGTGGTCCTAGAAATCAAGGCTGTTGAGTATTAACTTCTGAAAACGACAGCAAAAAGAGCCGGTAAGAAAATCATCAGGGGAAAGAAATACAGAAGGGATATGAAAAGCCTGGAGAAGGCCAAGATGTCCACAGACAAGTATGAATCCCTAGAACCATCTCCTAAACAGATCAGAGGCTGGCATCCGGAAGCAGCACCCCCCGCCAAGAGCAGGGGGCCTCCCCACAATTCTCAGCCAGCATGAGAAGCCCTTGGCATCTTCCCCCTGAGTAGGATAATGGGATTCTCCACCAGACACTTAACCGGCCAGGAGAGGTAGCACTTGGAAACCAAATGGGCTCTTTTAACTTCTTTGAAGTGTTAACGAATGCTTTGATTTTGTTCTTTCCTCCTCATTAAGACAAATGTGGTACCACTTTGCCCCGGGAATCTGATCTCACCTCCCAAGCCAGCTGCTCATCTGTCTACTCAGACGAGTCCAAGCCCTGCTGGGGGTCTCCTCCTGTCAGGTAGCAGAGATGCCTGTCTTGCTGAAGATCTCTCTGCCAGGGCTCTGCCAGGGCCTCCAAGCCTCGTGCTGCTCTCAGAGCCCAGGACGTACCCCCACCAGGTCCCAGCTCACACAAAAACACAGAGGTGCTTGTGTTAACGCTCAGTTCACAATGTCCTGTTAGGTACCAAGCAAACTCAGGCATGTTAAATTTGTCGGATGCTGTGCCCTGTGGACGGGACCAGGCTGGACAGAACTTGGAGGACAGAGCCCCCCCTGCCCCAAAGATCTGGAATCTTTAGAGATTATGAAGCCCAACTCTGCCCTCACCCCTCTTTCACCCATGACACACTGGGGCTAAGGGGTTCGACTGGGGCAGAACTGGAGCTGGAAGCAGCTGGCATTGAACCCCTGAGGCTCATCTGCCATCATGTTCCCCCACCCAAGCTCTCCCTCCCCCTCCCAATGCAGGGCAAATTCAGGGGGATGAAAGCCTGCAGACAGAAGGAACTGGGGGCCCTGTGGTTTATTCAGAGGCCACTGAAAGCAGCCAGGAAGCCTCTCGCAGCCAGCGCCAGCTGGGGAAAGCAGGCCGGGAGGGCAGAACTCTGTGCCCCAGAGGCACGGGCTGAGCCCATGGGGACAGTCCTCGAGATGGCTACAGCCTGTGATGGGGACCTGGGAGGCCGGATGAGCTCTGTCAGGTGGGCAATGGGAGGGTGGGAGAGGAGCCTTCTGGAGAACAAAAATTCAAAGCTGGGGAAACAACCTGCCTTATCTCATTCCATCTTAGTTATAATCTCCGCAGCCCACAGGATAAAGTCCTGCTAAGTGCGCATTATCTCATGGAATCCTCTCACCCATCCGTGGGTCAGTATCACGATTTGACCCTCCCTCCCCCTATTTTCATTTTTACCATCTTAACCATTTTAAGTGTACAGTTCAGTAGTAAGTACATAAATATTGCTATGCAACAGATCTCCAGAACTTTTTCATCTTGCAAAACTGAAACTCTATACCTATTAAATAGTAACTCCCCACTGCCCCCTCCCCCAGCCCCTGGCAGCCACCCTTCTACTTTCTGTTTCTGTGAATTTGCCTACTCTATATACCTCATGTAAGTGGAATCATCCAGGATTTGTCTTTTGGCGACTGGCTTAGTTCAATTGGCGTAATGTCCTTGAGGTCCATCTCTGTTGTAGTGTGTGTCCAAATTCCCTTTTAAAGGCTGAATAATAGTCCATTGTGCGGACGGAGCACATTTGATTATCCATTCATCTGTTGATGGACACATGGGTTGCTTCCGCCTTTTGGCTACTGCAACTACTGCTGCTATAAACATGAGTGCAAAAAAGTCTCTTGGCAATCTTGCTTTCAAAGCTTTTGGCTCTATACCCAGAAGAGGAATTGCTGGATCATATATGGTTGTTCTATTTTTAATTTTTTGAGGAACCTCCATACCTCCATTTCCCACCAGCAGTGTATGAGGGTTCCAATTTCTCCACATCCTTGCCAATACTTGTTATTTTCTGTTTTTTGTTTTTTTTTTAAATTTTAATACTAACCCTCTTCATGGGTGTGAGGTGATATCTCCTTATGGTTTTGATTTGCATTTCCCTAATTCTCAGTGATGCTGACCATCTTTTCATGGCTTCTTGGTCATTTGTCTCCTTTGGAGAAATAGCTTTTCAAGTCCTTTGCCCAGTTAGAAATCAGATGATTTGGTTTTGGTTGTTGCTGAGTTGTAGGGGTTCTTTTATATCCCCCCTCACCCTTTTTTTTTCTGCTTAAAAAAACTAAAGGGTCAAAGAGGTGAATAACTTACTTACTCCAGCCTTTGGACAGGGGCTACTTGAGTCCCCAGCAGCCGGGAAAGCACCCTTATGTGGGTGGCAGCCAGAGAGAGCTAAAGGCCCATCCTCCCAGCCACATGGGCTCAAACATTGTCCATTATAGGCACACCCTGTGCTCAGAGCCTCGTGAGCCACATTGCTGTTGGAAAACCAACAGCAAACGCTGGTTGCAGAGACTCAGAAGCGTGTAATATCCATCTTAATAACGGTCCCACTTTCTTATTCTTCCCCCCTCGAGGAAGGGCAGAGGGAAAACGCTGCTCGTGGAAAAATACATTTAAATGGATCAGTGCTGGGCGACCATCTGCACATCTGTTCTTAACAGGTTTCAGCTGAAACTACTGAAAATATACACAGATCTGTTTATGTGGAACCAGTTAAATATGATAAGATTTCAACTTGGAGGGTAACTATGGATTTGGTGGTGGGAAAACAAAAAGCCTCCCCACGCTTGGTCTCCACACACGCTCCTGATATTTTACCCTAGATGTTGTCGAGGGAATCGGATTTACCGTGAATTAAAAAGATCTAAATTACTGGAGATTAGTTACAAACAAACTCAAGATGGTCCCAGCAGCCTTTCTGCAGCACGTAATTCTTGCCTCACCTCCCATGTGGGCCGAGGGAGTCCTTTGTCATCAGAGAGGAGACCGCAGCTGGGAAATCACTTGTTTCTTAATAATTCTGTCTTCACTCCTCCAACAAGCCGTTCAGGAGGACGGAGGCATGCAGGCCGCTGACACACAGAGTACCCAGCTGACTTCCCTCCAGAAAAACACACCGGTGGCCCCTGAGGATGTGCAGGCAGAGGGGAGGGAGCTTTTACGGACCACCCTACGAGAGCCCATTGTCATCCCATTATAGAGATGGGAAAACTGAGGCTCTAGGATGCTTTGCCCACGACAACCCCTGTAGGAGGGAGTGAGGTGCCCCAAAGGAAGAAAGACTGTTCTTCCTATCTAAATGTCCCGTGAGGCGAGGCCACAACTCAGAGACCCACAGAGCTCAGTAGCTAAGGAGTGAGGGACTGTGGGCAGCTAATAAGCAGCTTTAGCAGATTGATACTGGGGGATCAGACGTTGTGAGCCCAAATCCTCTGATTTTGTAAAGAGAGCCAGAAGTCACGAGATTTTTACATGTTGGCTCAGGTATTGAAAACAAACCAAAAAACCAGGCCCTACTGTGGTTTGTGACCCCCATGGTGGGCCTTTGGGGCCTTTGGCAGAGGCTGCTTTGGTTTTGCTCATTCTCCAGGTGAGACTTGGGGTCTATCAGGATTCTTGTCTCCGGTGCAGGAGGTCTCGGTCACAGGCAACGGGCGCCCCAGCTCAGCGCCCTGGTCCCTGTCTGTCTCCTAAAGCCTTTTCCTGCAGCTTCGCAGGGCTCCCCACCTCAACTCCAGCACACTGAATGTGCATTCATCTATAAACATTCATCTAATAATTTATCTCTAAAAAGGGACATCAGTCTATAAAATGCACCACAGGAAACCCAAGAATCGTAGTCATGTGGCCTCAAAAACAATCAGCCCAAATTGACATCTGACAACACCCCTGCCACACACACACACACCCCCCAGGGCCTGGGCTATGATTGGTAAGTTCTTCATTCCTCATGGACCCCATGCTGGGAAAATGCACCTATTTCTGTTCCTTGAAAATCATTTTTTTTTTTTTTAATAAGCAGCCCCGTGGAAAACAATTGTGAATGGCAGCTTCATTACATGTGGATTTCTAGAACAAAGAGAATATTGCTCACACTCTATGACCTGTTCGATGACACTGAATTTTAATTAAAAAATGTTCACGTGTTAAAAATTGATGACAAGGAAGGTGTGACACTAGGGCTAACAAAAAAAAAAAAAATCAGAGAGGCAAAATATGGTTGACAGGCTGCCTCAATGATCTAGGCAATGTTACTTCACATTTGTCTTCTCTCTCTATCTCTCTTTTTTTCATTTGAAATTTTCAGTTTTGAGCTAGAAGGCACATACTTCAAGCTGTGTAGACCTCAGAGGGGGAGGCTGGTGAAACCAGCGGAGGGTACGAGGAAGGGAACCTTATTTGCCCTCTGGGGGCCTCAAATATCCTGTGCAAAGGATCAGCTGTTGTCTTAAAGTGTCCCCTCCAAGTGGCTACTGTCCCAGGCCACCTTTGAGTAGCTCTTTGAAAGGGCCAGTTTTTCTGAGCAACAAATATGGGGCTGCTTCCAGGTGATTGGTGGATCTCAGTAGCCTGATAACTGGAAACAAATTATTTTGAAGCAATAGATCAAATGGTGTGTGGGGAGGTGCTAGATGTTCAAGCCAGCCCAAGCTGCACTAGTTATAAGAGAGTCTTCTTCTGAGATGATGCAATAATTGAATAGGAAAATCCTAGTGCAGAATGCCCTGGGTTTAAGAAAGGCCGTCTAAAGCAGGCAAAGCTTGTCCTCTTCCCCTCTGGACAGGCCTCTAGGACATGATGCGTCAGGTCATGTGCTAAAGCCCCACGAATGAGGAGCCACTTCGCCCTGATCGCAGAGCCTTGAGTTCTGGCCAAGGGGCCCTAGGGGGAAAAACCACATCCACCAGAGCCTGTGCAAGAAGGAGGCAGCTGCCCTGCATCTTGGGAGCGTGGCTCACCCTGGGACGAGGGAGCGGACTACAGGGTATTGGTGTGACCTGAGCCTTGGGGATGGAGGTACCAGCCCCACAGTGTGAGAGCCGGAATGCCTGCTTCCTGCCCAAGAGAACAGATGTACAAGAGTGGGCTGCAGAGTTAACCAAAAGCTAGAACAGCACCTCAAACCTCGCTAGGAAGAGACCAGAAGTGTATTCAGAGTCCAGGGTCCAAACCAGGGGCACGGAACAGCACATGCAAAGGCCCTGAGGCAGGACCAGCCTGAGCATAGTGGGTGGAGCCACAGCTAGGACCTAGGGGAGGTGCTGGCCGTGCCCAGGGAGAAGTCAGAATTCCATTCTAAGAGCAACAAGAAGCCGCTGTCAGGTTCCAGGGAGGAGCATGCATTTCCCAAAGATCATGCTGGTCTGTGAGGAGTATGAGTCTAGCGGGGTGAGAAGTTGGGCTGGGGGCGATGTTGTGGAAGACCAAGGGGCTGCATTTCACAGGGACAACCGGCAAGACATGGTGGGGAGCTGGGCGAGGAGGGTGGGGGAAAGGTCCATGGACAAGGCATTTAACCCCTGGTTTCCTGAACGGGAAAAAGGACTCGATAATACCCGCCTCTCAGAGGGGATGTGAGGATCAGAAATGGTGCGTGGCGCCCCCGGCCCACGACAGGTGCCCAAGAAGTGAGAGTACCACTGTGTACCCACTGCCTCCTTGTCCCCACGAGCACGGGTGACAGACGCCTGTCTTCAGCGGTTCCTCTTCTGACCCCTCTCCCCAGTAAAGTGGGAAGTAGCGCTGGGCCAGCATTGGCGACAGGGCGAGTTTGGATTGTTCTTTCTGAGAAATCACGTGCAGATTCACAAGCAAAACAGTGATGCAACAAACCTCCAGGTTCATTAAAAACATTTTGATGGTTACGAAAAGAAAGTTAACCGGGTGCTGATGGGGACCGGCTGAATCATCACCACCACGAAGCTCTCTGTGCCTAAGGTGACATTACTCCCCAGAGTACAATCGTGGCGCTGGACCCAGGACTGTCGTTTGGGCCAGGATCCCTGCGTCCACTCCCTGCCACGCTGTCCCCAGCCCTCACCCCTGGAGAAGCAGGAGTGGGGGAAGGTAGCGGAATTTCCACATTCAGGTCCAACATGCCCTTCTGAGCTCTGAGCTCACACCCGGCCTCGCAAACAGTGCTACCCTAGGTTCTCATGGTCCTCACGAGAGGGGGACGCTTGTGAAGTTTATTAACCGGGAAAACCGGGCCTTACCCTGTGGGGTCTTCCTACAGGCTGGGAGGGCTCCCTGGAGGAGGAAGCGGGTGTCAGAGCTGTGTGAAGGATGGGGAGGAGGGCCGATGGGGCGGGGTTCCCAGCCCAGCGTGCAGCCTGGAGAAGAGCACATGACCAGTTTTCTCTGAGCCAGCACATTTTCCATTCTAAATATAGCCCAGGATGAGACAAGACATCTTCCCCTCGCAAGGAGACCCAAAGTTCTGTATTTTTCAGCATTTCTGTGATGGCTGGGAGACATAAACAGCGAGACTGAGGCTCTTCACTCCCATCCCCTGATCCCGCGGGGCGCTGGGACCTGAGGAATGATGTCCACCCCCCTTGAGGGCTCTGCTCCCTGTGTGAGGAGCTCTTTCTGGCCACCACCTTTTAGTAGGTACCAAGATATTTTGCCAGCCTGAATCTCCCTCCAGCAAAGTGAAGCAAGGCTTCTATTCACCCAGGAAAGAACATCCATCCATCAGCCCAGGCCGCCAAGAGTGACTCTTTCTACCATCCTTGGGTCGGTTCACCTTGGGCATCTCAGGAGTGAGGCCCAGCCTGATAGGTTTTCATTGGACAACAGATTCCCACCTTCCTTCTGAATCTTGCTGGAGCATCAAGCTTATCCTTCCATCCCATTTCTGGAAGGTACAGGATCTGAGCCTTTTGCAAAGGGGGTACCCGCCGCGGGCCTGGGGCACACTGGTGACTCTTGGCTCTGAGGTCCTTCTCTGCTTGTTTGTTTATAATCGAGGGGATCTTTTTCTGTATCGGAGTGGGGCTCTGCTAATTACCGCACAAGCACTTCTGGGGAAGTTCAAGTTTCCAGAGGCCCGCTGTTATCTCTGACAGGGTTGGCGCTTCCCAGACAGGGCGGCTGAGGGAGTCTGTGAAGATGCATTACAGGACGCACAAAGAAAAGTGCTCATCCGCAAAGGGTTAAGGACCGAGACACGAGAACAGTCGTGTTAGGGTGTATATAGCAAAGAGTGAGCAAAGCAGGCAAAGGAAAAAAGGAAGATGGAGAGGAAAAAAAAAAAAACACATGGATACACTCCCCTCCCCCTCCGGTGGCCCCCCTCCTTCTCCCCTCCCCCTGCAACAACCCAACATACACAGACACAGACGGGGCAGAGTTAAATCTGGCACACAGTGACTACAGCAACGAAAGAAAACATATCGAGTTACGCAGAGCCCTGTTCAGATCTGGGCCTGGGCCTCCCTCACACAATGCTCTGTGGAGGAGAACAGGCCTCCTTGGTGTGGTGTCAGACCCACACTCGCGAGCTTTGCTCGCCTTACAACGTCCGCTGGCCCGGCCCTGGGCAGCAGGTTAATTCCCTGCCCCGCAGGTGGAGACAGATAAAACGAACCAAAACGGTGTCACAGGCGGCAGGAAACCTTTCTTTTAAAACTCAATTCACCTCCAGAGAGGAAACACGCAAGGGCCTGGCTCTGGACCATAATCTGTTTTCTCAGGGCAGCCAGGAGAGGCCTGGTGGCCAGGGTAAATAAGGCAACGCGGCGGCAGCGGGGCTTCTGGCAGCTGGGGCTGCGAGGGACGTTCGAAAAGACCACTTCCTACACTCTGTTCCCAGCCCAGAGTCAGCTGTCAGTCTTGCAGGATGGAGGCACTCTGGGAAAAAAGCTGGGGGTGGTGGGGCAAGGGAGAAACCAGAGCCACAGGTGCAGCTGGCTCACCTGGCCAGAGCCCAGCCCCAGAGGCTGCTGCCCTCAGAGCTCAGCGCCCGGGAGAGCAGGCCGGGACTCCTGAAACGCAACCCGGGTAGGTTTCAGCCTCTGCCTTGAGCAGCCGGAGAGGCGGGCCGGCTGCCAACGAGGACTGGCTGAGCCTGTGCTGCGTGTGAAGCGGGGCTGGGGGAGGCCAGGTACGTTTTAGTCATCAGACAGTGTCCCTGCCAGCAGGCACTCGGGATGCCCCGAGGAGATGAGACAGCCGGCTGGCGCCCGCTGGCCAGCGCTGCACAGAGCGGCAGTACTCTCTGTGTCGCCAGGTGTGGGGTCTTCTCAAAGCCGTCCCATCCTGCTTTCCTACTGGGGCTTCGCCGGACCCGAGGTGGGCAGGGGCAGGACAGAGCATCACCTCCATTTTACAGTGTGGGAAGCTGAAGCACAGCGGGGCCACGTCTTACCTGGGTGGGTTCAGCTGGTGGCCAGAGCAGCCCAGTATTCCGGGTCCGCCGCGCGGGGCAGTGGTTCTCACCTCTGGGTGTGTGCCAGAATCACAGGGTCATCCTCAGCCTGGGGGAGCCCCCTGTCGGGGTGGGTCTGGGAGTCCTGCCCCAGTGCCCGCCCCCAGCAGGGGGATGGAGGTCCAGTGATCTCCGCTCACACCGGGCTCTGCCGTGGACCTGAGCTCAACCTACACCTGTGATGCAGGGATGATGGGTCCTCCAAAGCTGCTTCAGACAGGGAGGGACCCAGCCCGCTGCACCCCTTTCCCTGCCTGTGACCTGCTGGGTCCTCCAGCTTGGCTCCCTGTGCAGAAAGGATGCTGTTACGGGTTGAATTATGTCCCTCTAAATTCACATGTTAAAAGCCTAACCCCCAGAAACTCAAAATGTGATCTTACTTGGAAATAGGGTCATGGCTGATATAATTAGTTAAGATGGGTTCCTACGGGATTAGTGTGGGCCCCTAATCCAACATGACTGATGTCCTTATAAAAATAAAAAAAGGGAAATCTGGACACAGAGGCATTCACACAAAGAGAACACCATGTGAAGATGAAGGCAGAGATTGGGGTGATGCAGCAACAAGCTAAGGACCGCCAAAGACAGCCAGCCAACCGCCAGGAGCCAGGAGAGGCCTGGAACAGATTTTCCCTCCAGCCTCAGAAGGAGCCAACCCTGCGGACATCTTGATCTCAGACTTCAGGTCTGCAGAATTGAGACAGTAAGTTTCTGTTCTAAGCCCCTGCTTTGATACTTGGTTATGGTCCCAGCAAACTGATACAGATGATGAAAAGGCACAGATGAGGGACCCAGGTGTCGTGGTTAGTTTACCTTTAAAACCAACTGTGAAGGCCCCTCCAGCTCTGTTCTACAGACACTGAGTCTACGTTTTGTTGTTGGAACAAAGGGTAGAACCGTGCAATGCAAGCACAGCCCATGAGTTCTCAGCTCAGACCATCCCCTTACCAAGGAGGACTTCCTTCTCGGAACTCTAATCCTGCTTTGTTCTCGACAGAAATTCTATCCTGCTTAATTCCCCCATGAGGTCTCCAAAGCAAGACAAGCATCCACTTCCCCTTCTGGACACAGGTGGGACCCTCTGCAAATTATGATGCAGAACAATCCTTCTTGCCCAGCCAACTTAGAGACCCAGCCTCTTGCGAACTTCCCAGTTATCTCAACTTGTTTCCAGGAGGAGACCTGAAAACTCGTTCACATGGTGAAAATTATGAATGATGGTCAGGAGCTTCTGGTGTTAGCTCACGCCGGTGAGGAATTAGGTCCCACGGAGCGTCAGTAAACAGTTGTGCGGGGGTGCAGGGGGCCCACTTTGCCTCATACCCTGACCCGCTATGTAGTCCTTAATGTAAAATAGCCCCCACTTTGCATCAGGCCTTGACCTCCCCACCCCATTCCCCTCTCTCTCCAGTATCCTCACAGCCCAGTGACCCCAACATCCTCTCGAAACCTGCCATCATCCCCAGAATCCTGGCAACCCCTCCTAGTGATGGAGCTTTGGGCATGGTGGTACCTAGGGCTAAATTCTGGAGTGCTAGGATCGACCACAAAGTAAGGCCCTATTACTGGGCTTGATGCTTGAAGACTACCCTTCCTCCCTTTCTTTCGTTGCTCTACGCCTGAAATTGACCACTTGCTCTACATCTGTCTCTCTTTTAGCCTTACTGTTTCCCCACAGTGCCTGCTGTCTATGCAAGTTCTGGGTTATTTTTCCTCCGCTGAGCATTACGGAATGAATCACTTAGAATGTAGGATTTTCAGGGAGAGAATCTTGGTTTTATCTTTTCTCCCTCCTACAGTTTGGTGACTCTCACGTAGAAGTTACTCAATAACGATTTGTTGAAAGTTGATTCAACCTGAATTTCCTCTGTTCATATACTCTTGTTACCTGTTTTGGTCCCAAATCCTTCCCCATTTGGTCCCCAAATCCTTCCCTCTTCAGAATTTGCTCAGCTCATCTCTGGCTGTTAATGTTTCCTAACTTCGACCATACAGAGAGGAGGATGAGACGTAGCCGATTTCCCATTAACTCAGAGACAAAAGGACTCATAGACTTTTAGAGCTGGGATTCTTCAGAAAATATTCAGTCCGCTTCTTTGGTAAGAGACCATAGGTCTCACCCAGGGTGGCACGGCTGGCTCAGTGGCAGAAGAGAGCATGGAAGCCAGATGTTCTGGTTTGAAGGGAGGCTGTTTATCATGTAGAGGAGGATGTCACCTGTACGGCTGGTGTGGGTGAAGGGGGTCATGTCATACACTGTTCTGGAACGTTCCCTCTATGGGCTCCTGGACATTTCAGTTTAATCTTGACATGCTTCCCAGTAAGTCCAGGTACCTCTGTCCCCTCTTCTCCGCAGCTGGAAGAGGGACCCACCCCCAATGCTGCCAGGTCACACAGGCGCCGTTCCAGGCGGCAGAGATGCCATTCCCTGCTCTTTCTCGCAAATCCGTGGATACGACCGACAGGGGGTGTCCCCCATTTAAAGTGTCGTGGGGATCTCCGAGGCAGGTCTGTTTCCAACCACTGAGGAAGCAACAAGCAAAACAGTCCTGTCGGCTTAGACACATGCCTCATTGTTTTCAATCTGAGCACGTGTTTGACATCAAGAGAAGGGCTGTGGTTGGGGTAGAGGGAGCCGAAGGGAGATTCAAAGGTTCTTCAGCTCTCAAAGATGTCAACCTCTTCAAAGTTTCAACCCTCAGAGTGCTTGCAAGGTTTCATCCCACTCAGCAGAAGCGCTTCTGCCCACACTCTCGGGTGCCACGTGCGTGCGTTGGGGGACTCGGCTGTGATCCAGAAGGACAGCTAAAGGAAACAAGACAGTCCCCTCGCCACAGATATTTTCCCCAGAGGATGCAATTTCCCCTTTGGGATTTGATAAGCTCCCTAAGGCACACTCATGTGCAGAGAACAGGTGATAATCTATCTGTTAGGGAGGCCATGTCAAGCCATGGGTGGTGATGGATGTCATGAGCTCACACGTGGGGGAATGAGCAGCTTCTACCTGGGACCCCGGGCAGGTGGGTGCTGGTCAGAGCCAGAGCCAGGGTGGACAGGTGATTGGGAAAAAGGAAAAGGGTTTGCATCCAGTTGTAGTCACTTTCTAGCCTCTGTGTTCTCATCTGCAAATTGGGAATAATCACTTCCTTTCATGATATTTTGGGGGTTGACCAAATGAGATCATTACCTGTGAAAGTGCTTGGCACAGAGAGATGAGGGCTAGTTCTGTGGACAGGACGGCATTCCAGCACCAGTGCCAGCTCCTGGCTTTTTGAGATGGTTGCTTCCAAGGGGAAGGAACAGCAAGATGGTGCCTCCAACTTGTAGGTCAAGTCGAGGCAAGTCAAGTTGGAGTATAAGTGTATCAATTCCAATGCTTTGTGCTCAGAGGGACACGTGGAAACCAGCGTGGCAAGGTGATGGGGTAGGGCCAGGAGAGCCCAGTTCAAGTCCTGGGGTCACTGCTCACACTTTGCTACCCGGACATGTCACTTCCCTTCCCTCGTCCTATTTGCCTGTCTGGGGATTGGAGCAGACTGCACACACACAGGGTCTGGAGAAGCTCCTGCAGAGTGATGCAAGGTACTGGAACATGTGTGATATTGCTGTTCCTAATGAAGAACAGCAATTTTTTTTTTAATGCTTTTTTATTTAATGAAGTTTTTCTTTTGGAATAATTTTAGATTTCCAGAAAAGTTGCGAAAATAGTCCAAAGAGTTCATCACATCTAGTTTCTTCTGTTGTTAATGTCTTACATTACTATGGCCCATTTGTCACAATTAATGACCAATATAGATACACTGTTAATGAAAGTCTACACTTTATTCAGATCTCCTTAGTTTTTGCCTGATCTCCATCTTCTGTCCTCAAAGTCCATCCAGGACATCATATTACATGAAGTTGTCCTGTCTCCTAAGCCTCCTCTTGGTTGTGACAGTTTCTCAGACTTTCCTTATGTTTTATGATCTTGCCATTTTTCAGGAGTACTGGTCAGGTATTTTGCAGACTGTCCCCAAATTGGGATTTGTCTGGTGTTTTCTTATGATTAGGTTGGGATTATGGATTTCTGGGAGGAAGACCCAGAAGCTGAGTCCCATTCCCATCACATTACACCAAGGATACAAACATTCAAGATGCCTTATTACTCTTGATGCTGACCTTGATCATCGGGCTGAGGTAGTGTTTGTTGAGTTTCTCTAAAGCTTCTTTTTCTCCCTTTCCATGCTGTACTTTTGAAAGGAAGTTGCCCACACTTAGGGAGTGGGAGTTATGCTCTATCTCCTTGGGGGCAAATTATCTATATCAATTATTTGAAATTCCACCATGTAGAAGATTTACCTATTCTCCATTTATTTATTCATATTATCAGCATGAAATTATCCATATTTATGTTATATTTGGATTATTTATAATCCAATACTACTTTATTTTATTGCTCAAATTGTTCCAGCTTTGGCCACTGAGAGCTCTTTCGCATGGCTGCTGTGTTCCTTTGACACACTTCCATCATCACATGTTGCTGTTTGTTTTTCTGAGCACTTTCTTACTCTCTAGCACCATATAATGCTCCAGGCTCATCCTGCATAGCCCCTGCCCATCCTAGAAACAGCCACGTCTCCAAGAAGTCCTAGTCCCTTTTATTGGAGAATGGTCATAAAATCTAAGACCTGGGCACTTAGGTGTGCTCATTGCTACAGGGGCATCATTTCTCTCAGGACTTCTTAGCTGACAGAGCAAGTAAATATGGGTATGTATACCAACCCGTATCTACAAATACTTTGTATGCATCCGTCTGTATCTCTGTTAAGCTAAACATGAGTCCCTACTGAAGTCTCCGTTGCTAATCCTCTACCCCGTGGGTCCCTCCAGCCTTCTCCCCTGCCTTGTCTGTAACCTCCCACTCCAATGATGAGAAACTTGGCTCCCACAATCTGCCATCCACTTGTTTAACTTTTCAGCTCCAGATTTCATGACTAGTGGCTTCATTTTCCATACCCCCATGGGAAACAACTTTCTCGACTAGAATACAGTGATACGTACGATTCCTCCTGCTTTTGGTCTCACGGTCTCCCATCATTTCCAATGCTACTTAGGTCGGACCCTCTTCGCCCACCCCTTCAGTGAGGTGATTTCATACATTTGTAATACAGTTAGATTCTTTTTTCACATTCAGCATTCCATCCCAGACCCTTCAACCTCTTAAATCATTTTAAAAAATTTGCATACATTTAAAAAATTTCCTAAGAACTTGAATGTTGATTTTAGATCTGTTTTTCTTTTTCCTCCCTCCCTCCCTTCTTTCCTTCCTTCCTTCCTAACTTGTCTGTGCCATGCAGCTTCCCCAACCAGGGACTAAACCCGCGCCCTTGGCAGTAAAAGTGCAGAGTCCTAACCACTGGACTGCTGGGGATTCCCTAGATCTTTCTTTCTTTTCTAGTATATGCATTTAACACTATGAATTCGCACTCTTCTCCTCTCTGTCACTGTAGATTAGTCTGCATCTCCTGAAATTACATGTAAATAGAATCAGGCATTTCGTATCTTTTTTCTCTGACTTCTTTCACTCAGAGTAATTAGTTGCAGATTCATTCATGTTCTTGCAGGTATCAATAGTTTATTCCTTCTTATTGCTCAGTATTCCATTATATGGACATGGCACTGTTTATTTACTTGTTGCTATACCTTTGGATTGTTTCCAGTTCTGAGCCATTAAAAATAAAGCTGCTATTAATATTCACATGAGCAGACGTGTGCTTTCATTTCTCTTGGGCATACACCTAAGAGTAGAATGGCTGGGTCACAGGATGAGTGTATGTTTAATTTTCTAAGAAACTGCCCATCTGTTTTCCGCAGTGGGTGTGCCATGTTACGTGCCCACTGGCAGTGTGTAAGGTGCCAGTTGCTCCACATCTCAGTACGATCAGTATTTTAAGTTTCAGATGTTCTAATAGGCGTGGAGTGGTATCTCATTGTTGTCTAAATGTTCATTTTCTTAATTACTAATGATATTGTGCTTATTTGGTATTCATCTTCTTTGATGAAGCGTATGTTCAATTCTATTTCTCATTTATAAAATTAGATTGTTCTCTTATTACTGATTTTGAGAGTTTGTTTTTTTTTTATTCTGGATGCGAGTCTGTTGTCAGATATGTGATCTGCGAATATGATCTAGTCTACGGCTTATCTTTTCATCCTCTTAACAGTGCCTCTCACAGAGCAGAAGTCCTTAAATTTCGTGAGGTCTAATGTATCAAATTTTTCATATGTCATGCTTTTGCTGTCATATCTAAAATGTCTTTGCCTAACCCAGAGTTTCAGTTTCAGTTTCAGAGGCTCTCTGACCTCCCCTTTCTGCCTAGAATTTTCTTCTATATTTTCTTGTAGAACATATATAGCTATAGGCTTTAAAATTAGACCTATGATTCATTTTGAGTTAATTTTTGTATAGAGTGCAAGGTATTGATTGAAGTTCGACTTTTCATGCAGGTGGATATTCGATTGTTCCAGCATGACTTGTGGAAAGAGTATCTTTTTTCTACTGAACTGCCTTCTCCTCTTGGATGAAAATCAGTTGGTCTATTTCTGAAATACAGATTCTGTTCTGTTGATGCATTTGTCCCTCTGCATTCCAATACCATACTGTTTTATTCTTGTAACTTTATAATAAGATCTAAAATCAGGTAGTGTTAGTTCTCCAAATTTGTTTCTTTTTCAAAATCCTTTTGGCTATCCCGGGTCTATTATGTTTTCTTTTGAATTTTAGGATCAGTTTATCAATTTCTACCAAAAAAAAAAGCTTTCAAGGATTTTTGACGGGGATTGTGTTGAAGTGATATATCAACTTGGAGAAAATCACCATCTTAAAAACAGTGTTCTGACTCAGAACGTGGTATATCTTTCTATTTATTTAGGTTTTATTTAATTCTTCTCAGCAATACTTTGTAGTTTTCAGCATACAGCCTTTCAAATCCTTTGTCAGATTTATTCCTAAGGATTTCTTATTTTTTAGGTTACTATAAATCGTATTTTTTATTTCAATTTCTGATTGTCCGTTGCTAGTACATAAAAATGCAAGTGATTTTCTTATATTGATCTTATAACTTGCACCCTTTCTGAACTCAGTGTTCAGTTCTAGTAACTTTTTGTAGATTTATATAGCTTTGCCATTTTTTTGTTTGCTTCAAGCGAGAGGATCAATCTGGTCCCTGCTACTCCTTTTGACTGTAAGTAGAAGTTTGGAGGATCTGCTTTTTAAAAAGTGTGTCCACTAAGGTGAGGCAGGGCATGGGTAGAGTTGTTGTTTGAAGTCAGGGCACAGTGTCAGCAAGACCCGCACACATTGGAAATAAGGAGTCTAGTCTACTCTGGCTGGGGCCCACAGATGGGGAGGGTGATTCTTAGAACCCTCTGTCCCAGTAAATAAGAGTGAGATACGTGAGGACTTGGCTTGGGAGTCTCATCTGCAGATGACTGTGTTAAACTCAAGGATGATTTAGTGTCCGTCGTTAAAAGGACACCCACCAAAGTATGGGACACCCACGTGATAGAATACTCTGCAGCCACTATGACATGTCAAATAAGCTCACTGGCATGGAAAATGCTTGTGGTTTATGACAGGATTCGTTTTCTCATACTGCATAACCATTTATCACAAACTTTGGCAGCTTAAAACAACACGCCCATTTATTATCTCACAGTTCTATAGATTAGAAGTCTGGGTGGGCTCACTTGGGGCTCTGCCCGGGGTCCCACAAGCTGAAATCAAGGTGTTAGCTAGCCTATGCTCTTATCTGGAGGATCTGCAGAAGCCTCTGCTTACAGATGCTTTAAAGTTGGCGGAATTCTCTTCTCTGTGATTCTAGGGCTAAGATCCCCATCTCCTTACTGGCCGTCAGCTGGGGTCATTCTCAGCTCCCAAAGGCCTCCCCCATTTCCTTGGCTTGTGGCCCCATCTTCAAAGATAGCAGTGGTACATCAAATCCCTTTTATGCTTCGAGTCTCTCTGACTTCTCCTTCTGCCTTTAAGGGCACATGGGATTCCCTTGGGCCCATCCAGATAATCCAGGATCACCTCCCTATATTAGAGTCAACTAACTAATAACCTTAATTAAACCTACCAAGTTCTTTTGTGCCATGTAAGGTAATATTTTCATGGGCATGATAGCTCATGGTATTCAGAGGTTCTGGGATTTAGACATAGACTCTTGGGGGGCCATATTTAGAATTCTGCCTTACACAATCACCAAATAAGGCCAGATATGATGCAGTATGTGCAATATGATAACATTTCTGTAAGAAAAAAAAATGTATGCAGTAAAAAACTATGGGTTATATTTGCTTTCTTCATCCTCGAAGTTTTTTTTTTACAATAAATACATATCACTAGGATACTATGAAGAGTTTACATAACACTCAAGCCCATAAAATTTCATTTGCAAGATGGAACTCAAAGTGCATTTTCCCATGGACACAATGTTTTGGGGTGACTAGAGTCCTATGACATTCCTCAAAAGACTTAATTCTAAAACTCCATGCCCCGTGCATTATTTCTAGTGGGCACTAAATTCCAAGTTCTAATCAGGATGCCAAGAATATGACTCTTTCCTCCTTGCCTCCCAACCCCCAAGAAGCATCAATGGGCAAGGGGGCTGGTGACCAGGAGCTATTAATATTACATCTACACAAGAAAAGACCACTCCCTGATGTTTACAAAAACATCTGCCTTAAAAGAGGAGGAGACAGGGCCCCTCACAACGCTGCTACACTGGGGCTGGCCTTGTGTGCACACGTGCAAAACTGTGTGTTTGCAAAAGTGCGTGTGCAAGAGCAAGCGAGGGAGTGTGTCGCATGCACGTGCAGGCAGGACCTGTGCTTCCTCTTCCCAAAAGAAGAAGAGTCCATCGTGAAAGTTCCTGTTTGTCTGAGAATATGAGTCTTACTGCATATAAGGAATCTATGGGGGCGTGATTATATATCTTATGACCTTCCACTTTTTGTAGTTCTCTCTTCATCCCCGATGGCCCCTCCTGGAGCAACCACTTCCACCCTCCCATCCCCCCTGTCATTCTCTCCAACCTCACTCTCTGTGCAGGCTTGTTTGTTCTCTCTCTCTCTCTCATTTTTTTGTTTCTTGGTTGGTGTGGTTTGGTTTGGTGGAGTCTCTTTCTCCATCCTCTCTTGGACCACTTTCTCCCTGATCTCCCTGACAAAAACTACAAACAGCCCAGATGTCCTTTGGTGATGAGTGGTTAAACACACAAACCATGGTACACCTACACCACAGAATAGCACTCAGCAATCAAGAGGGAGGTTGGGTATCAATACACCCAACAATATGGATGAATCTCCGAGAGTTACACTGAGCAGAAAAGGCATGTGTACCACGACCCCATTTATATATTATTCTTGAAATTATAAAATTATTAAAAGAGAACAGACCATTGGTTGCCAGGGTTGAGGAAGGGGGGAGAGTGGGAAGGAGTGAGCTTGGGTTATAAACGGGCAACAGGAGACATCCTTGTGGTGATGGAAATAAAACATACCTTGACTGTGGTGATACGCAAACCAACCCATGGGATACAAATGCACAGAACTAAATGTGCACATGTGCACGCACACGCACACACACACAAACACACACCAATGAGTATACATAAAAGTGTACTGATGTCAATATTCTGGTTGTGATATCTACTATCGTTCTACAAGATGTTACTTTTGTGAATAAGGGGCACACAGGACTTCTCTGATTCATTTCTTACAACATAGGTGAATTTCCAATTATCTCAAAATAAAAATTTAATTGGAAAAAAGTGAAGGAGAAAGAAAGATTTTCTCAAACAAAAACAGAGGGCATTCATTGCCAGATTTGCCCTGCAAGTAATGTTAAAAGAAGTTTTTCAGGCAGAAGGAAAGTGATACAGGTCAGAAACTTGGGGCTGCACAAGGCAGAGATGAGTGTGGAAGAAGGAAGAAATGAAGGTAAAATAAAATCTTTTGCTTTTCTTATTCTTTATTGATCTAAGTTCCTAGCTGTGGTTTTGCAGCTTTCTTCTTACACCTTGGAGCTACTTTTTGTGCCAGTGTCAAGCATGTTTTTTGAAAGCTTGCAGGCCTCAGGCAGGCTCTGTGCTCTTGGGCCCATGGCAGGAAGACACAAGGGTCTCCCGAGGGTGCCCTAGCCTCACCCAGCCATGATCTTCATTCTCCCTGAGGAACCATGACAGTTATTTATGGGAGGGAGCACATGGATGCTGTCCAAGGCCACCGTGGTGAGTGACAGAAGCAAGGGCACTGGAATCAGGCAGACTTGAGTCAAACCCCAGTTCTGCCTTTTAGTGCTGTGTGACCTTCGGCAAGTTACTTAACCTCTCTGGTCCCAGATATCATATTTATCTGCCTTTTCAGGGCAGTGGTGGCAGTTATAAGACCTAACACACGGGATAGAGTCTGCCACGATAGGTGCTAAAATATGTTCATTTCCTCCCTTATTAGGATGTATATGACCGTTCCTCCTACTGTGTAGACAGCTGTCACTCACATAGGAGATTCCATTCCTTGACAAAATTCATATGTGAGGTCTACAGCGCTCTGTCCTCTCCTGAAAGTATATACTTGCAGGGAGGCAAACATAACTACCATTTCTCAGTTGTCCTCAAAACTTAGGCTGGGGACAAGTTTTGCACGAAGCCTTGCAGTTTAAGGAAGCAGCTCTTGACCCAAACAACTTGAAGAAACAGTGACCCCAACATCTCCCTCCTCCCCAAATCCCTTGAGAGTAGAAAACTCCTGCTGCCTTCTCGAAGCTCCGAAAACTCGGCATCTTGGTTTTAATACAATTCTACAGTCCATTCTCCAGAGACTCAGCAGCCAAAATGCTGTCTATAAAAGGAACATCAGTTTGCGTCAGGCCTCTACCCCCTAGATCCACTTAGTGGCTCATGTTGTACTTGAAATAAGAGCTGTTAATCAGGAAGGCTTGTTTACAAAGCCCCCAGACCTGACCCAGCCTCACCTCCCTCTACTCCCCGGGGGGCTCACACCATCCCAGCCACCCTCACCTTCTGTTTCTCAACGCCACAAGTGCCCCAGGGCCTTTGCACTTGCTGGCCCCTCTGCCTGGACCGCTTCTCCCCTGACCTGAGACCTGCTCGTCTCCAATGTCAGCAGGCAGCCTTCCCTGACCGTTTGTCTAAAACAGACGCCCTTCCTCATCCTCAACAGCCTTCTCTTCTCTCCCTGTTTGTCCCATACGCTCTCTCCACAATCTGAAATCATCACATCATTTATATATTTACTTGACTTTTTTGCCTGTTATTTTTGCCTGTTTCTTCCTTCAAGAATGTCAGCTCCATGGGACAAGGGACCATGACTTTGAAGTCCCTGGTGCCCAGATCTGGGCCGGGCATGTAGTGTGCGTGGTTCCTAATACCGATTTGTAAGTGAATAATTGTTCCTTCCCCTCCTGGCACAAATACTCACACCCTGTATAGGCCCCTGATCCCTGGAGAACCATCTGTGGATCCCAAGCCGTCCCCAGACCACACTCTGGGAAGCTCGCCCAAGGGAAACAAGCCAGTGACCCCAGACAGTCACGTCTGGTGTTAGGTCCAAAGACAAAGGCTTCTCAGGCCAGGCTGGGGGGAGACCAGGGCAGGAGATGCTGAATAAGGGGTCACTGAACGTGTCACCTCCACGCCTGTGCAGTCATGTAGCCAGATTGCCTGGGATCAGGGAGCAGTGCCAATTCAGCTGCCACCGAGGCAAAGGGATTGTACCTGGGAAAGATTTACTTCTCCTCTTCCGTGTGTCAGGTCACCGCCACGCCCCGCCCCCCGCTGAGCTGTACCCCACTCCCTCCGCGGTCACGATGCTGTAGTAATAACCAGCTCCGCTGCCTGCCACTCAGCTGGCTGAGCTCCAGCCAAGACCAGAGCGACTTTCCCCCCCTGCCCCCAACTCCCCACCAATATGTACAGATGTCTTAGGTATCCAAGGAGGAACATTTGTCAGGAGGCTCCAGGAGAGAGATGAGTCTTCCATAAAGATTTCATTTTTGTTGGAGTCTATCCACGTCTCTGTATCTTCATAAAAAGTCAATAAGAAACTTCCATTAAAAAAAAAAAAAACAGGCATAATTAAATAGAAATAGGGACAGCTCCAGGAGAGGCTGAAGATTAAAGACCGAGAGGCCCAGGGCAGACGGGGGAATTTTATGAGCTCCCAAAGAAAGAAAAACACACCACACAGAAAACGTGCCCAGTAGAAACCGTCTTGGCTGCCTTAGGCAAGGCGAGTCGGCCAGTCTGGGGAGCTGGTCTCTGCAGACCCAGGGGGTGGGGCGGATAACCTCACTCTGAGCAGGCCCTGAGCGTGGCCTCTGGCTGGAGAGGAGCTTGGACCCCCGAGAAACACTGCAGCTACCGCTGTCGGAAGCCGGTGGAATATCAGGCCTCCGAAGCAGAAGAACCCTGCCCACGTGGGAGCCACGGCGGTCAACAGCTCGGGACAGGCTAATCCTCTGTAGTTTCAGGATCTGGGGCTCTCTTCTGAGATGCTCTTGGAATGGCCCTTATGGAATTTTCCAGATTCCAAGAATACAGAGTTAGACTTCCTTTTTGGGTTTAAGAGATTGAATACCCAAATGCACAATGACCAGACCGTATATAAACACAGACTCTGCCTCCCAACCTGCAGCGACCTGCCCAGGGAACCGAGCCCTTATCCGCAGTAAACAGCCCAGGAGGCGAGCCTGCTCTCAGTCACACTCACAGGAACCCGGATTACTATTTTGTTTGACAATCCAGGAAGCTAAACAGTGACTTCTGTAACACTCAGCCAAAATGGCCAGGACTTGATGAATCACTGCAGCTTCCCTAATTTTCGTCCCCACTTCCAACACAGGACCACCAAGAGAAAGTCACATGTGATCCCTCACTTGGGATGCCCCGTCCTATACAGCCCGTCTCCAGGCCAATAGCCTCCAATCCCTTCCCACCCCTCCCCCACTATAAGGCTTGCCGGCTCCCTTGTCTGCCTTTGAGTCTCTGCCACGTGCAAGGGATGGTAGCTGACCCCCTTCCTCTTGCAAGCTCTGAATAAACTAGTTGATCTTCGAGACTTTCCACAGGTTAAATGCCAGTCTCCCATCTGTTAGTTGCACAACCTTATCAGATCCCTTCCGGTCCCTGAGCCTCTATCTGGGCATCTCAATCACAAGTCAATGGCCGTAGTTGCCTCCATAGCTTGTCACAGGGATTCGTGAGGTCATTCACGTATAGCTCCTGGCAGAATACCCGGCACACAGTTACTGCTCAATGAATACTGACCTCCATTTTTATTATTATGTCATTGCTACCCACCCTCCAAGAAACTTAGAGATGATCTTCTCCTGGAACTGTTCTAATGGCCAACAGTCTGGGAGGTATGAAAGCTAAGTCACTTGAAATTCACTGGTTTCAATCCTTAAATCAAAATGGGAGCCTGAAGCTTGGCGAGCCGTGAGGGCCATTTGGAGAGGGGGCTGATAGGACCTGGAAATTCGATATCTCCACGAGGTGGGTGGAAGGAAGCCAAAGGGACTTCTATCCACATGGCAGCACTTAAATACTAGGCTCGGACCAACCCTGCGAGGTATGTAGGGAATATCACGCCCATTTTGTAGATAAGGAAACTGAGGCTCGTAGAGGTTAAGTGAATCTCTCTGAGTCACACCGCTAGGTCTTGAATCCTAAGGCGCTTGGGGTTGCAACAAGCCAGGGAGAGGGAGTTTTCCCCATAGAGTGTGGAGCCCACAGAATCAGAGGCAGTGCAGGACAGGGGCAGTGTCAGCAGGTTCCAGCAAGGGTCCTGGCAGAGAGAGCCCAGTGACTCAGAGAGACAAGGGGGACCAGACACGAGGGGTGGGCTGGGGCTGCAGTAGGTCAGCCCTGGTCTCTCGTGTGGGTTTCTGGGCAAGATTGGAGGGGACAGGGTGAGCTCCTGAGCAAACTCTCAGGTCAAAGAGCCAGGCTCAAGGGAAGAGGCTGGAGGGGCTCAGGAACCAGGCTGTGGGTGTCAGACCAAAGGCTGAGGGTGGATTTTAGAACTGGGCTCGAAGGTCAGGCAATGACCTTGGTGCCAAGACATTCAACTCACTGAACTGGCTCTTAAATTCCTCTGGACTAAGAAAGGCCCAGCCCCGAGGCCTGTAACCTTGGTGGCTTGCAGGTGCCTGCAGATGGCCTTGGCTGTGGGGAGGTGGGCAACTTAGCCCAGAGGTCATTCTCACCCAGCCCTGTACACCCACACTCATTTACACCCCTGTACCAATGGCGTCGATTGGTAAGCAGAGAAGATGTTAACAAATGAATGCTCTTCTAGAACCAGCCTGGAAGGACATGCAGGAAACTGGTAACAGTGATTACCAGTCAAGGGAAGGAAACCAGCCTTTGGACCAGGGTTAGGGGGGCTTTCTGTACTTGAAGTTTTTTACAATGTGCATATGTTAATTTTCAAAAAAATAATTATGATAAAAGAATATCCTTGATAATGAGGATGACAAAAATTACACAGAGTTGAAAAAACAGCTGAAAGACAGTACAGGGGTCCAAACCACAGTCTAGGAAGTACATCTGCTCTGTGTCTCAACGCCCCTAAGTGGGCACAGGCACAACAAATGTGTGTCCTTGGCTCCAGCAAGAAAAGCAAAGGTGAGGCGTGTGTACAGGCCAGGGCTAAGGAGGCAGGAGGTAGCCAGACTTCCCTTTCACCTAAATGAAAGGAAACTTGGGATCTCTTTTAGCAATTAGAAATGTGCAATGAACAAAGAGAAAGGAAGCAAAATCATGTAAAAACGATGATGGCTCACACTTATATAGTACTTTCTACATGCCAGGAACTTATTAAGAATTTCATACATCATAGCTAATATAATCCTAATAATGATGAGATAGCTGCTATTACTGTCATATTCTACAGATGAGGAAACCGAAGACCAGGCAAGCTAAGTAACTTGCCCAAGGTCACACAGCTAGTATGAGTTGGAGCTGGGATTAAACCAGGCAGTCTGGCTTCAGAGCCCACACATATTTTTAAATGTGTCCTGATAAAAGAAATTTTCACATGTTGAGGTATGGGGAAGTCGTTCTGGCTTATACGTGAGTTAACTTGAATTTTATGCTGACTAAAACAGCCTGTTTGCGGCCTACCAAACATACATTGTACATCTGCTTTAATTATTAAAGAAAAGGGTGCACTGACCAAAAGTAAAGAAGGTCCGTGTTAAACATAAAGATCAAATGCCTTTCTTCCTGGGACGCCAATGCTGGTACCTTTTTGATGATAAGACTCCCTTCCCAGGTGCCAAAGCCACACTGACTCACTATGTACACGATGATCTGGTCTGGTACCTTGAAGGAATGGATCCCTGACTCATGTAATGTTCTTTGTTCTGACAACATGTAAAACTGCGCTGAAAACCACGCTTCTGCGGAGCAGTTCCTCAGAGTCACCTGAGAGGCTGTCTTCTGGGCTATAGTCCTCAGTTTGGCTCAAATAAAACTCTTTTCTAGTCCTATTATAAATTGCTTATTGATTATTTTTGTCGGCAGTCCAAAGCATTCAGCTTCTCAAATCTTTTTATTGGAAGAGCTCAGATGAAAGTAGAGAAAACCCCCACAATTTACAGATCCAAATGGACTGGCCTAAAGTCTAAAGGGTCCCCTGGTCCTGTTCTCACCCCACATATAATTGTCACAAATGGTGACAAGGACAAAGCAGAGGCAGGAAGCGAGGCTCTCTCAGTTCCAGCTGCAGGAGAATGGACAAGGTCGAGAAGGAGAAAGAGATGGGGCGAGGGGATCTGAAGCCCCGGAAGGAATCATGCGTCCCGCTCAGAGGGCTGCAAGGCCTGGACCAAGAACAGACCCCTTTCACATCTTATCTGCAACCGCCCCGCCCTCAGGATTAGCATTGCACAACTGGAGGGGCCCCTGGGCTGGTGTGCTTCCAGCCTTGTTCTCTGGATAGAAGACTGAGAAGGGAAGGATTTGACTGAGTTCACAGGGTTCAAGGTGGAGAAGAGACAGCCTTCCAGGCCTCCTGCTGCCGGTGTCCTGCGCCTTTCATCACAGATGGCTGAATCCCCCTCCTCTGGGAAGACCTTTCCTGCCCCCTCCTTCCGCAGCCAGTCTCTGCAGGGCTATTGCCCCCTCGCTGCACCCTGTCCCAGCACCGTTCCAGATGTCTTTTTTTTTTTTTGGCCACGCTGCATGTGGGATCTTAGTTCCCGGACCAGGGATCGAACCCGCGGCGGAAGTGCAGAGTCTTAACCACTGGACCACCAGGGAAGTCCCCAGGTGTCCTCTTGAAATTAGTCCTGGCTGCAGCGCCAGGATATGGGGCCCTTGGGTCTTCCCTCTTTGTGACAGCGCTGGCCTGGCTGGGTGGAAAAACAAGTGGGAAAGGGTTTGCTCCTGAGGTGAAGGGGATAAAAGCCTATGGTGTTCTGGAGGTTAGAGGCCTCTCCACTCCATGGGTTGCCCAGCTTCTCCTTCCTGTGAGGCTGCTTCCTTGCCTCCCAGGGGATCTGGTCATGCCAATCCCAGACCCCTGAGATGGGTCTGAGGCAGCTGAACTGGGTCCTGGATTTCTGAGACAGCTCCATACAACACCGGGCAGGAGTGCCCTGGCCTCACTTGACCCTGTTTAGCCGGCTGGTCTTCTGAGAGCACGAGTAAAAGTAAAATGGCTAAGAGGCCTGGCCTCTTACACTCACACTCACTCTTACACACATGACCACACACACGCAGCAAAAGGCACCTCGTATCTCTGGGTAGAGGCAATTAAAGGTTGACCTAAGTCCTTTTGAAGCAATAAGACTCTGACAAAAGTCTCCATGGCTTCATGACCACTGCCTCCAATGGGGGACTCTGATTTCCCTGGAAAAAAAAAACGTGGTGAAATAAACCTAAGTTTGGCTACAGAAAATATATACTGAGGAATATGTAACATTTGTCTGGATGTCGGAGGAGTGATGATAAAAGGAAAAGCAATCTGTGTGTTTACATGACTCCCGTCATTTCCGGCTTTTACGAAAGATGGCAAGTGTTTGCCTTTGGAAATCTAGGAAGCAGGACTGAAGTGAAGCCACACACACAAAGCCAAATCCAGCATCAAAATATAAGAAATGAATATTGTAGCAAATAAAGGAAAACCTGGTAAGATACAATGGGTCCCGTGCTCAGCGAAAATCTGTTCACCTGCATTCCACCGGGTCTTTCTTGCCTCTGAAAGTTAGTGACACGGGAATCACAGGCACTACTTCAAAGAACACAGCTGCCCATCTGTTAAAATGCTCCCAAGACAGTTCTCTAAAATACTCTTCTCTGAGTTTACCTTTTTCTATTTTTCTCTCTGAACCATGGTAGATAGCAGAATTACTCCTTCACAGTTAAGACGTGCCTCTGTAGGGGCTTCCCTGGTGGCACAGTGGTTAAGAATCCTCCTGCCAAGGCAGGGGACACGGGTTCGAGCCCTGGTCCGGGAAGGTCCCACATGCCACGGAGCAACTAAGCCCGTGTGCCACAGCTACTGAGCCTGTGCTCTAGAGCCCGCAAGCCACAACTACTGAGCCTGTGTGCCACAGCTACTGAAGCCCGTGTACCTAGAGCCCAACCTCTGCAACGAGAAGCCACCGCAACGAGAAGCCCACACACCGCAACCAAGAGTAGTCCCTGCTCGCCGCAACTAGAGAAAGCCTGCGTGCAGCAATGAAGACCCAACACAGCCAAAAATAAAAATAAACAAAATAAATTATTAAAATAAAAGATGTGCCTCTGTGTTCAGAACAAAGGCTGATCTTGGGTTTTGATCTCTGTACCCACACTGGGAGTAAGTCTGTGTGACTCCAGGCAAAGCTCTCTGAGCTCCTTGGGCCTCAGTAAATAAAGGGGCTAAAGCTCTAGCCGACAAAGCTATCCAGACAAAGAGAGATCCAGTGATGAAGTCAAAATTCATCTGCAGGAAACGCCCATCACTGCTCAAAGGGCCCAGGGCCACCAACAATTCCTCTGATTCACTTTCTCCTCAAGGTTCCTATGTCCTAAAAGCCACACTTTGCTTATCAGTAATAATGCATTTTGCCAATTTGGGTTGGCCAAAAACATAACTAACTACCAAGCAGAAGTCCTGACTAGAAAAAGAAACCAAAGTCTCCATGAAAAATATGTCATTTTAACCAAAAGTAATGTCACTTAAAGTTTTAGTTATGGGTAACTCTGCTTTTTATATTTGGAAATAGTGTTTGAAACTTAGAAAAATTGTCCTTCAACCCTATACTACCTTCATGAATCCTTTTGGGATCCAGAGACCTTGAACCAGGAATAACTGTATCTGGTGGTCTCTAAGGTTCTGGCATTCCATGATATTTAGCTTCAGAAATTCTGGCTGCCAAGGGGGCAGGATATCAAGGACTCTCATCCACCACCAGTGAGAATGTAATTTGGTACAATATTTGTGAAGGCCAGTTTTGCAATACATTTTAAAATCCTTAAAACGGGTATAGAAGAAGTTCTAATTCTGATGATGGCAGAGTAGCTCCTACTGAGCCAATCCCCCTGCAGATAACAAGTATAAACTCCAAACAAAATATTAGAAACCAACGATTTGGAAGCATTGGAGAGCAAGCAGAAGCAGGCAGGGGGCTTTGACCTTTGAAAGAAGGAACCGCACTGGATGAGATCTATGTTTAGACAGTTTTCTGCTGAGGGCTCTCCTCAGTCTGCCAGACAGAAAGCTGCAATCTTACTGTTTGAAGTGTCAGAGGACAGAGTTCAGGGCTGCCAGAGTGTCTGGGAATTGAAGAGCTAGATCCTGAAAGAAGCTAAAACTTTTAAAAGCTGAGTAGAGATTTTAACTACTGCCCGTTTAATGAGAGACAGAGTTTGGAGTTTGAATCCTGCCAGTTTTTCCAGGAGCGATTTCATAAACATGTTGGACATTCTATTGATATCCAGGGAAGGGGGAGGGGAGGGGAGCAAAGATTATGTCCCAGGATTAAAGACATTTCCCTCAGACTAAGAAAACTATCAAAACAGATCCATCTTTTTATTTATTATTATTTTTGGCTGCATCGGGTCTTAGTTGTGGCTCACGGGCTTCTCTCTAGCTGTGGTGGGCAGGTTTTTTCTCTCTCTAGTTGTGGCACACGGGCTTAGTTGCCCCGTGGCATGTGGGATCTTAGTTCCCCAACTAGGGATCGAACCCACGTCCCTTGCATTGGAAGGCAGACTCTTTACCACTGGACCACCCAGGGAAGTCCAAAACAGGTCCATCTTAACGAGTAAAAATCAAGCTTCCACAACTTCAAGGTGACGTGCCATAATGAACTGCCTGCTACCATCAAAGCAAGACAAAAGATACAGAATCTCTAAATCCATTGTCCACAAAAACAGTATACAATAAAAAAACTACTAGATATTCAAAGAAACTGAAAAATGTGACCCCTACTCAAGAAAAAAATCAATCAACAGAACTCCAAGGTAACCCAGATGTTGGAATTAGCAGACTGGAAATTTATAGTATCGACAGCTATTATAAATATATTTGAGGAATTAAAGGAAAACATTGTCATAATGAGTGAAGAGGTAGAGAATCTCAGCAGAGCAACAGGAACGATTCTTTAAAAAGAACCAAATGGAGGTTCCAGAACTGACATGACTCAGAAATGAAAAATTCAGTGGGTAGCTCTAACATCTTGGAGGCAACAGAAAAAAGGGTAAGTGACCTACAAGACAGGCCAGTACAAATTAGCCAATCTTAAAAACATAGAGCAAAGCAGATTTTTTAAAATGAAAGAGCTTCAGTGACATTTGGTACAATACCAAGCATTCTAATAAATTTGTAATTGGAATCTCAGAGGGGAAGAGAGGGAAAATGGGCAGGAAAAGTATTTAAAAGAATATGGTTGAAAATGTCCTAAGTCTGATGGAAAACATTAACCTGTAAACCCCAAGAATCTCAATAAACTCCAAGGAAGATAAACATACACACACACCACAGAAAGGCATGTCATAGTTAAACTGCTGAAAAATAGAAAATCTTGAGCAGCCAGAGAAGAAAATGACACAGATACAAAGATGAATCACATTTGACTTTTTATCAGAAGCAATGAAGCCAGAGATCATGGGATGATAAGATAATGAAATGAGTAATGCTAAAGTTCTACATCCAGTTAAATAAATCCTTCAAGAAATTCAGGTAATAGACATTTTTAATTAAATGAAGCTGAGAGAATTCTTCATCAGGAAATGTGAAAGGAAGTTATTCAGGTTGAAGAGAAATGACACCAGAAGGAAACCCGGGTCTTCAACAGGGGAAGAAGATACCAAAAATGGTAAACATGTGAGCAAAATAAAAGACTACCTTTTTGTCCTTCTGTAATTTCTTTTAGAGATAACCAGTAATTGTTTTTGCCTATGATCTATACGATATCATACAGCATGTATTTCTGACCACACGGGAATTAGAAATCACCAACAGAGTATCTAGAAAACCTCCAAATAAAAATCAATCAGCACATATTTAAGTTTATCCATTATAAACTTAAGAGTAAAATCTTAAAGCTACGAAACCTGCAGAAGAAAACATAGAAGATCTTTGCAATCTTGGGGCAGGCAGAGATTTCTTAGGACATGCAAAGCCCTAATCAAAATTTTTTATGATAAATTGGTCCCCATCAAATTCTTCTCTTTAAAAAGAGACAAGCCATCGACTGAGAGAAAATATTCACAATATATTTAGCTGGCAAAGTACCTGTATCCAGAATAAAGAATTGCTATAAATCCATAATGAAAGACATAAAATCCAGTATTAAAAATAGGCAAAGAACAAGCATAGACACTTTGCAGATGACCAATAAGCACATGCAAAGGTGCTCAACATAATTAGTAATTAGACAAATGCAAATTAAAACCACAATGAGATATCATTTCTCATGCGCTAAAATGCTTAAAATTTTATAAAGACTGACCCTTGCAAATGTTGGCAAAGACATAGAACAACTGGAACTCTCGTACTTTGCTGGTGGGAACATACAATCGTTTTTACTTATAAATTCAATATACACTTACAGTATGACCTAGGTATTTCTCCTAGGTATTTTCCCCAGAGAAAAAAATAAAAAACATTCATCCACAAAATGACTTGCACATACTCTTCACAGCTTTATTCACAGGACTCCAAATTTGGAAATAGCCCAAATTGCCATCAACAGGTGACTAGATAAACAAATTGTGGTATAATCCTGCCACTGATGACTTCCCAGCCAATCTGAGGACAGACACAGGCCACAGCAGCCCTTAGCACTGTGCCCATAGTGAGAACAGCCCACAAGTAACCCCAGACATAGATGCCAAGGTGGGGGACACAGTGAGGTCAGAGGTTGATGACCAAAGACCAGGAGGGAGGAACTCTGCTTCCTTGGGAGGCCAGACCCTCCTTTCTGAATGTGACGGGGCACACAGATCCACTTCTGGCACCTGGACTCTGTCTTGGAAAAGGAAAAGGGGAAAAGAAACCTTGGGTGACATCACAAACTTAGATCTCACCGAGTCTAAGTTTTAAAGCAGTAGAAACTGAGGACTCGTCAGTTAGTTAAATGAAAAATTTTGTTGCTACCAATAGGAAAGGGGCTTTGAGTGCAAGATGAGCTTAGATATTAACAAAAAAAAAGATGAAAGTTAAATTTTTTTGCACTTCTGACATGCAGTTGAGGCATCTGTGCATTTCTAGAGGATCAAAATATGAGAGATGGGCCATGAGAGAAGCAGCCTCTGGGAAGAGAGAAGGGGAAACAGTGGCCAGAGACCTCACGACTCCAAATCTAGATTCCAGAGTCCCTCTGCACTAAGGTGTACGCCTGGTAATAAGACATGCCACAGTAGGATTCATTGAGCTGTGTTGGCTCAAAGTAAGCTGCACTCCCTTTGAAATTCAAATGAACTCCAGTGCAGTTTCACCTCTAGAGAAAGGATATTTTCTCTTTTTTTTAATTATTTTTTTAAATTGAAGGATAGTTGATTTATGTTGTGCCTACCTCTGCTGTAAAGCAAAGTGACTCAGTTACACACATATAGACATTTTTAAATGTTCTTTTCCATTACGGTTTATCCCAGGATATTGAATATAGTTCCCTGTGCTCTACAGTAGGACCTTGTTGTTTATCCATCCTATATATAATAGTTTACATCTGCTAATCCCATACCCCCAGTCCTTCCCTGAGAAAGGATATTTTCTACACTGACTCAGTCCCAACTCTGAGAAATATGTCTGCATTTTTTTGAACATTAAAATTTATTGTTAAACAGAAAATCTTAGCATTCCCATGAAATCCTAAAGGTTTTTAAGCATTCACCTTCCACTCTGGAGTCCAAAATCCTAGAAAAGCCCTGGCTTCTGCTCCAGGAGGGGATGGTAGGGTGAACCCTCCCCCTATTCTCACCCCACTCCCACCCCAAGCATAACCAGTGGACAACAGGGGCATCTTGGTGGCCCCGGGGACTGAGGCTCTTTCATCGCTAGAGAACGCTAGAGACAGATGGGAACTTGAGTGACCCACCATCCCAGCTGGCCTGAGACTGTCCCCGTTTTAGCACTGAAAGCCCAGTATCTCAGGAAATTTCTCAGTTACCCTGCCAGCAGGTCAAGAGTTGCTGGTCAGAGGCTGTCCCTCTCCGCAGGGCAGCTGCCTCCTGACTTAGAGCCTCTGTTCAAAAGGCTTCTTGAAGTGGATGCCCCCATCCTGCCTGCTTCAGCCAGTTCTCCTGGCTTTGAGTTCTGTCTGATATCACCCACCCCATCCCATGACTCCTTGGATCTCAGCTACAATTAGTCTCTCTTGGCTCTTCTTGGTACCTCCAGACCAAGGACACCAGGCTAGTTTCCAAGAAGACCCATAGTTTAGAAAGAGTTTTTTAACAACTGTAAGTTACCTGTAAATTTCACAGCTATCCATTCTGATGATAAAGAATATTTACCTCTTGTTGTTGTTTTCTTTAGATCTATGTCATTCCAAAATGCTTGAAAACTGTACAGCACCAATATTCACTGCCCTTTTCTGAGCCCTCTTACCTTCAAGCAAAAGCCCGAGTTGGGGATTCGAGTTTTGGTTTTGTTTCTGGTCCATGGGAGTCCTGGAGGGGTAAAACATACAAACAAAACAAAAAGGAAATGAGCAATGTTCACTGCTCTTCAGCTGGGTTTGGGGGTTCGTTGCTGAAGCGTGCCTGCAGCTTTAAGATGGGCACGTCGGTCCACCGGCAAGAAGGCTGGTTTGGACCGCAACCTCCATTCATTCGTTCATTCAACAAATATGCGTTGCACACTGAGGTGCTTCAGAGATGAAACTAAACAAAAACGCTGCCAGCGTTCACTAAGGCTCTGGCCTGCCGTTACTAACCCTCATGCCCGCTTCTGTATCCTCTGTGTCCTGCACATAGCGGGGTAAGTGGGAGTTTAATGAGAAAATATAGGGCTGAAGGAGAGGAAAAAGTCTTTCCCTGATCATTGGGGGGTCCTGGGGTCTGAAAACTAAACTGACAAAGATTAACAGGAGAAAAGCATACGCATTTATGTAATAGAAGTTTCACGTGATCTGGAAGCCTTCATAAGGAAATGAAGACCCAAAGTGACAGTTAGACCTGAGTGTTTTGTGCTGGGTTTAATGACGAGTATCCAGGCATGGAGGAATATGACAGGTGAAGGAGTATGAGTGTATTAAACTGGGGGAATCTTAACAAGGTCTGTTTGTTAGGATTCTTCTTGGCGTCTTTGTCTTCAGAGATAAGGACGCTCTTTTCCTCCAGGTAAAGGGAGGGCACCTCTCACATGAGGGTTTTATGACCTGTTTCAGGGAAGAAGGGCAAGTGGGGTGGAGGGCAGAGTAAGCTTCCAGCTGCATTTTCTCAAGTCCCTTCAGCTTAAAATACTCGATACGTCCAGGTGGCCCTATTTTGGAGTAGCATATTCTGAACCCCATCACAGCTCTGGCAATAGTGATGCCATTGTATGTAATCGAAGAACTTGTTGCTGTACAATAGATAAGCAGGGGCAGAGATCAGTAAAACCAGCTCCATCCTCTATCGCTGCCCCTCCCCCCCAAAGCACCCCCGGCACACCCCTCATTAACAGCAGCCAGGGCCTTGATGCCGGGACCCGGTTTCCAAGACGCATCAAGCCATTTGTAAGATGGCACTAAAATGAATCCTCAAGTCCTCCGTTTAGTCAACACAGTAGACAGACAATCCTTGTATCACAGGTCTTGAGTGCAAGCAACAGAATTTTCATCTTTGAACTCCATCACAAAGGGCCTGTGTGCTAAGAAAATGGCAGTTCCCTGAATCACGGGGAAGGCTGGGTCGCTGGCTTTGGGAATGGGCAGGGAAGAGAAGAGAATGGCAGAAACAGGCATGAAGCAGGACTAATGTGGTCAAGGGGGGCACTGCTGAGCTGAACAAGGTAAGTGCCCAAGTCTCAGAAAACAGCATCCCAATGACGGAGCGTGGTGTTGTGTCCCCCACAGGCTGCACCAAAAGAGGGGGCGAAGAACTGGTACCTCTCGCTCTGGTGTGGGTTTTGCAGCCATCCCCCTCCCCAAGATATTACAATGGAAGGAAGGGGCGCTGCCCCAGAGGAAACTGGATGCAACAGAGATGGGTAGCCCCTAACATACTGCAGCTCTCCTGACAGGGTTTGGTCGCATCTTTGTAACTAGGCTTCTTCGAGTATCAGTACTACTCAGGGGTGCAGGCAGCCTTTAGAAGCTGGAACAGTCAAGGAAGCCGAATCTCCTCTAAAGCCTCCAAAGCAGAACGATACTTTGCCTTGACTCCGGTGAGACTGATTTTGGGCATCTGGCCTCCAGAACTGTCAGAGAACACACCTGTGTTGTTCTAAGCCACCAAGGGTATTACAGCGGCCGCAGGAAACCAAAACACTTTGCATGACAAGCAGGAAGGTAGAGGGGGACCAAGGGGCTCCCTTGTCACATCCCAGGAGCACAGACCCTGCCTCCTGCTGGGGAGCATTCTCCTCGTGTCCTAACCCAGAACCTCTCCCTAAGTGGGAGAGTGCGCCCCTGAGCCCCGGGACAAGCGGTGGTCCCTCATTAGCTCCAAAAGGACGGCTCACCTGCCCTCAGCCTCCAGCAGACAGGGCATCTTATGGCTGTTCTGAATCTGGTGACACTCGCGCTTGCCAGGGCCCAGGGTGGGAAGGCTGTAAGAGCTCTCAGGGCTGATCTGGGTGCCGCCACAGTCCCCGTTGAGTCTGAACGAGCGTATCCATCGCGTGAACAAGCGCATGTTGGAAACGTCCAGATCAGAGTAGGAGCTGAGCTACAGGCTGGAAAGAGTAGGAGCTGAGCTACAGGCTTACTCAAGGCATTTTGACCCCAGATCATCAGGCACATTGGCCCCGTCACAGGTATCCTCCGAAAGACGCACAGACAAGCCCCGGTGAAAATGAAACATTTTCTGCTCATTTTGTTCCAGCCTCAGCCCAAATGTATTTATCTCAACATTTCTCAGCACAATGGGGTGTGAAGCAGGGGAGAGGAGACGCCCCAGCGACTCATCATGGGGGAGGGTAATTTGGTCAAAGCCCCTGTTTACTGGAATGGCTTTCTACTGACACACAAAAAAGTTCTGAAATAAAGGAGGCCTGTAATTGTTTGTTTCCTTTTGCTTTTTTGGTTACAATAGTAAAAACTGTCCTTCAAACTTAGCCCCCAAAGACATCAGAGCTCGACCATGACGAATGGGGAACAGATGTTTCTGGGCCATCAGAATGGCAGCTTCCTCCTCGACACGTGGACTCCAGGATGCAGGTCACCGTCTGGCCTTGGAAGCCAGACAGACCAGGCCTAGCAGCCAGGGCCCGGGCTGTAAGGGTGTGTGGGACGATGGGCCAGGCTTCCCCGGACCAAGTTGGGCAACTTGGGGTTTTTAACTGCCTTGGGGATTAGGGTGTGCGCCTTGAATGAGGAACTAGGACAGGCCCTGACTTCCCAGCAGGGGTACAGCTCAATGTACAGAGTTCTCGCTCCCCAAGGCCTCTGAGGCAGGGGACAGAGGAGGATCTGCTCTTCTCAGGGCCTGGGAGCCAGCTCTGCAATTCTGTGCCACCCGCTTTCCCACGTCACTTCACTCCCCCACTTCCCTCTCCCTGGAAACCCCACGTGGCCAGCCTGGGGGTGGCAGATGGGGGTGGGCGGATCAGGGCTAAAGGCCAGGCAGCCTCTTCCTCTCAGAGGTTCCCCACCTCATCCAGTCTCTGGTCCCCAGTGGCACCAGCCTCCCAGCAGGTCACCCCATGGTTCTCCGATGGCCTCAGTACCTTCTCCATGGGCTCCTGCTGCCGGGGTCCTTGGGGATGTTCAGTGGGAGGCCCGGGGGGCTGGAGGGTCTAAGAGGGTGCAGTGGACACGACCATGCCAACTCCCAGGGCAGCTGATACCAGAGGGTTGGGGGGCAGCCCACCAGGAGCCAGAGGGGACCCTGCCACATGCCCTGAGGTTCCTCCACATTCACAGCCCCTTCCCCACCCACCAGGAAACAGCAGCAGGGGTTGAGGTCACCTTACACCCTTCTTTCCCGCCATACTCACAACACCACGTGCAGTGGCCCCATTTCCACTCCTATTAGGAACCACTGAGACTTACCGTGTGCCAGGCTCTAGATGCCAGCGGCTAGGTTAAGAGGCAGCCTCTGAAGTCCAGCTCCCCGGGTTCAAATCCCGGCTCCAGACACATCATTCTCCATGTGCCCGGGCATTTCATAACCTCTGCGTGCCTCAGTTTCCCCATCCTTAAATGGTGAGAAGTTTAGTACTTTCCAGGGGAGCTGCTTGTGACTATTAAATGTCAACTGCTGGGCGCTGGGCTGACACGTGGGAGCGCCAGTTACGAGAGGCTCAGAAAGCGGAGCGCCTGGCCTCAGGGGTGGACACAAGTGGTCGGGCGGGCGTGCTGTCCTCCAGCCACGGACCCCACCCCTGCGAGCCTTCCGTGGGCGGGCAGTGCGCATGCGCGGGCCCCGCGGTCCACGCTCATGCGCACCGGCTCAGGCCGGGAACGCTGCTGGGAACGGTATCCTCACACCGAAGACTCGGAGCAGAGGGCAAGGGTACGAGGGGGCGGCTGGAGCCCAGTTCGCTCTTGCGAAGCACTTCCTGAACTGCACATTCAGTTACCACAAAATGAGTCAAGGTCCCTTTCAAGTGGCTTGCTGAGCTTCCCTCTGATCTGGCACGGCGTCCCCGGGATGGACGGGCCACAGCCTTTCCTGGTGAGCTGTCGGGCCCCGCTCGGAAACCCCTCCACTGGGCGCTAGCGCCGGGCCCTGCACAGGCACTGCGTCACTTCTCCCCGGCAACAACCCCGCGGGGCAGGGTTTGGTCTTGTCCCCATTTTAGAAATGAGGAAACTGAGGCTCAGAGAGGTTGGGTGAGTGGCCTTGGATCACATAGCTAGTCAGGGTCAGGGCTGGGATTTGAACTCGTGCCTGTCTGGCTCTTAACCTGCGCGCTCTTTCTCCTGGCCACGTTCACCTTGCCTGCCTGGGTCAGAGAGAAGCCCGGAAGCTCTCATTTGTAAAATGGAGACGCCGGGGAGGTGAGACTATGGAAATGGAAGGATTAGAACCCATTTCTCACAACCCAGGAGGAAACGGGGGACTGTACTTTCTAGGCAGGAGATACAAGGGCCCCACTGATAGGGGTAGTGTCTCCCTGTGGACTGATTCCTCATAAGAAGGGGGTCCCTTTGCCCATAAAATGTCTCATCTGAGGGAATTCCCTGGCGGTCCAGTGGTTAGAACTCCACGCTTCCGCTGCACGGGGCACGGGTTCCATCCCTGTTGGAGGAACTAAGATCCCGCAAGCTGCTGCGGTGTGGCCAAAAAAAAAAAAAAAAAAAAAAAAGTCTCCTCTGACAGACCAAGGATGAGGGAGAGAGCCACAAAAGGCTTTCCCTGAAACCTGGCTTTAGGACCAGGCACCTGCCTGGGTGGAAGGGGAGCCTCACCTGGGAAGGCCCTTCATCCTGGGGTGGGGAGGTGGGGGGAAGGAGGATGGGGCTCCCCGGCTCTGCCAGAAATGCGTGGCCCCAAGGCCCGTGTGGGTCCCACCACAGGGAGGTCTTTTTGGGTCCCTGGGAAAGAGGGAGGGCTTCTCAGTGGTTCTCGGGGAAATAAGAAAGAAAAAAGGAAACAGGTGCATTTGAAACACAAAGACGGCCTGTGGAAAACCCACACTAGCCAAAAGGGTCTGAGTTGTGCTGCTGGTGACTTGGGTCTTTGTTTTTGCTTTTGTCATTGTTGTTTTGATTCAGTTTAGGAGTTTTCTTAGTAATCACCACTAGGAAAGTCAGGTGGCCACACAAATGGAAAAAAAAAAAAAGAGAGAGAGAGACAAACAAAACGGGATGATAACAACAGATCAACAAATCTAAGGACATTTTCACAGGACTCGCCCATCTTTTTGAGATGGAAATGAGTCTGAGCCTAAAGTCACATCATTTTTCCTGATTCCCTTTGTCTTTTTTAAAAACCAACTTTCAATTACAGAAATAATTCACAGCCTCCTCGGAAAATACTACACATTATAAATAAGGCTCAGGAACCCCTTGACCACTGCCCCGTGGAGGGGCAGAGGCCCTCCCCCCATCAACCGCTGCGTTCCATATGCTGGAGGTCTTTTCTTCGGACTGGATGGAACTTTTTAGGCTTCTCATTATTTACCGCTTAGTTTTCAAGAGTGGGCTCAAAGCTGGCGACTAAAGCATATGCTTAAAGAAGCTTGTCCTGTAAGTCAAATCCCAAGCTTTGCCACAATGCCTAGCTCCTCAGAAGGACCCAGAAAGGTCTGAATTGCTCCCAGACTCTTCCTCCAAACAATCACTCAGCCTTCATTGCGAAGCTCTCTCGCACACCTCCCCACCAGCCCCCACGCTCCGAGCCCAGGCTGGCAAGCGTCAGCATTTCTATTGCAGAGACGATGCAGCAAAAGCGCCTCAGAGTTAAGAGTCTTGCCCCAAACTACCCTCGCTGGATGGTTTCTCCACAACAGCAGTGACTCCCGACCTCAAGTCCTGCCCTCTCACCGAGGTCTCAGGAGGTGATGACCTTCCGGGCATAAATGTCCCCTATCTGTGCTCCCATCAGAGTCCCTGCATTTCCTGACTAAAGCTGACTGTTCCTGTGTCAGGCTTCGTGAAGCTCTGAGTCTGTGTTCTTATGGAGATTTTCCACCTAGTCTCTCAAACCAGGAGCACAGGAGACTCTTGAGGTTCTGGAACATTCTAGCAGATCATAAATACCAGACCTTCAAGCGGCAGGTTGTAGAAACAGAGGAAAGAGATGCACCAGCCTCCACGCCAACCCTGTCCTTCTCACACCCTCCACGCTGGGCTCATCCACACTGGGTCATGGGAGAGACAGTGTCCAAAGTCCCTGACCAGACCGCAGTGTTGCTCTGAGGATGAAGTGGGCTATTGTGTGCATGGTAGCAACTGACGTGGGTACCCTCAAGTGGGAACAGGTGGGACAAGAGGTAGAAAAGTAAGACAGTATGAAAAACTTTAAGACCTGGGTCTAGAACAGTCTTCCCAGACTGCAGACATCATGCCCTACACACAAAGGACTGTGCACAAGGTCAGGCCAGAAGGGGAGACTTGAACTGCTTTCCCTTCCTGGAGATTAATAGGATTATTGGCACACTAAAGGCCCTGAGAAGTCTTGCAATAATGGAAACAGTTTAATTCTCCAGCGCAATGTTTCCAGAACTTACTAGTTCAGAGAACTCTTTTCTGGCAAAATGCCTGTTGCTATCTCTCTGTGGAACACGTGTTGAGACCTGCTGGTCTGGCTATCTGGGGATAGTAGCAATGTTGGCCGCAGTGCTTCTTAAACAGTTGTCAACTTCTTCCCCCTTACTGCAAGGGCCCTGGCTCCCAGCCTTGCTTCTGATAGGTTAGACAGACCCAGTGTCTAAAACCCTAGGGTGTTTTAATGATGGCTTGAGTTTCAAACTATAGGGTCTCAAACTGTGGCCCCTGGGCCAAATCTGGCCCACTGCCTGTCTTGGTAAATAAAGTTTTATTGAAACACAGCCACTCCCATTCTTTTCCAAATCTGGCCCACTGCCTGTCTTGGTAAATAAAGTTTTATTGAAACACAGCTACTCCCATTCCTTTCCATATTGCCTCTTACTGTTTTTGTGCTACAACGGTAGAGTTGAATCGTCATGACAGAGACTCACAAAGCCTAAAACCTTTACTATTTGGCCCTTTAGAGAAAAATTTTGCTGAACCCTGGTTTAAGAGAAAATCAAAACTTACCTGAAGGGCTTCCCTGGTGGCACAGTGGTTAAGAATCCGCCTGCCGGGCTTCCCTGGTGGCGCAGTGGTTGAGAATCTGCCTGCCAATGCAGGGGACACGGGTTCGAGCCCTGGTCTGGTAAGATCCCACATGCCGCAGAGCGACTAAGCCCGTGAGCCACAATTGCTGAGCCTGCGCGTCTGGAGCCTGTGCTCCGCAACGGGAGAGGCCACGATAGTGAGAGGCCCGCGCACCGCGATGAAGAGTGGCCCCCACTTGCCACAACTAGAGAAAGCTCTCACACAGAAACGAAGACCCAACACAGCCATAAACTAAATAAATAAATAAATAAATAAAATTAAAAAAAAAAAAAAAAGAATCCGCCTGCCAATGCAGGGGACACGGGTTCGAGCCCTGGTCCGGAAAATTACCACATGCCACAGAGCAACTAAGCCCGTGTGCCACAACTACCGAGCCTGCGCTCTAGAGCCCACAAGCCACAACTACTGAGCCCACGTGCCACAACTACTGAAGCCCACGCCCCTAGAGCCCGTGCTCCGCAACAAGAGAAGCCACGACAATGAGAAGCCCGTGCACCACAAAGAAGAGTAGCCCTCGCTCGCTGCAACTAGAGAAAGCCCGCGCGCAGCAACGAAGACCCAACACAGCCATAAATAAATAAATAGATAAATACAAACTTACCTGAAATATTGACTCTATAAAGCCTCAATATCATGGAAAATTTAGACTCTAAATCCCTATAATTTGGACCAATGCAGTTGTGCTGTGGTAAGTTGTTGGTATTACTGGCCCACCCAAGGGTGTGTGTGTGTGTTAGGAGGATGAGAATAGAAACAGGGACGGGGAGGGAGGAAAGGTTTATTGCTTAAGAATGTTGAATTTGGAGTCAGAGTGGGGCTCAAATTCCAGCTCCATTACTGTCACCCCATAATAAGCCTCAGCTTGCTCTCAGGTGAAAAACATGGAGATAATTCATCACCTGGACATGGACAGTGAAGAAGGTCACACGTGCAGAGACCCTCTGCCACCTCACAGAAGACTCAGCATTTCTTATTAAGTGTGCCCAACATGCATTAAGAGCTCAACAAATATGACTTCCATCCAGGAATTATTCAAGGGACCCATAAGCTTATTTGAGGGGCTGGCACCATCTGGGCAAGACAGAAAAGCCCCGTTCTTTCCTGATGGGATGTGAGGTGCTAACAATTCGAGTCATCTCCTGAGTGTGACCCTCAGCCCCGTTCTCAGATGCCGTGTGTGGGCATCAATCACATCACACGTACCTAGGAAATACCCAGCTACTCCATGTGTAGACCACATGACGGCCTGGGAAGCAGATGGTCCTGGACGTGTAACCCACAGACTGAAGATGACCAGTGGGCAGAAGCACGGTGTGAGCCACTTTTATGCTGGCATTCGTGATGGGGGACATTTAGGATTCCGGAGGGCAGACGGAGATCAGAGCTGCTCTCTGTCGCCCAGCAAGGTCTGCCCGGAGAGACACTGGTGTTCACCCGCCGCATCCTTTAGTTTTTATTGCACTCAGTTGCCTTGTATATTTAATGGGGAAATTTGCTGAAGTGGTTACTAAGCCACAGGGAATAAAGGAAGGGAGCGGGGAGCCCCTCTCTGACCCTGAGGTTGGCAAAGTCGCCTCCTTAATCAGACCTGTGCTGGGCTATGACATTATTCACGTTTAGGGCATTAAGCCTGGAAGCTAAAATTGTAGCAGGAGCTAACTGGAGTACAGGCAGCCTGTTTCTGCCATAGATTTATGATGTTTACTCAATGATGGATGGAAACTTTCAGGGAAAGGATTTTCCCTCCCTCTCTTCACAGTACATTGTCAGTCCACAGTGGTCAAGGCCCTGACTTGGGGGTGAGTGTGCAGAGCCTTTTTTAAAATGTCTTCATGGGCGAGAAGAACAGATCCCGTATCTGACCTTCACCAACTGTTCAGTGCTCAGTTGAAGAAGTGATTGGAAGCAGCTGTCAACGGGACGAGGGTTTACTGCGGGGCTGAAGGACCGCGTTGCTTTGCCCGAGATGCCCTGGTGGGTGCCATCCACACAGGCCCGATGTTGAATCAGGAGCATCTGGCCGCTGTGCTACCCCGCTAGAGACTCAGAGAATCCCCGACAGAGGCCTCCACGCTCCCTGCCGAGGGTTTGTTTTCAGGTTCTTGGAGCTGATTGCTGGTGACTCCAGAAAAGGGAGGTCTCCCATTTCCCAAGTGTTCGTACCTCCTTTCCGTGATGAGACACAGAAAAAAGGAGAGCCGCATGTTTCTGTGTCAGTCTAGACAGCACAGGCCTTCTGGACCTACAGAGTGAGGGAAAGGCGTCGACTCTCAGAGGGGAGCCCCTTTCTGGAAGTAGGTTCCTTACACGCGTCCATCCTGCACTTGGACCCGGCGGAGAGGAAATGCGCAAACCCTAGAGCGCTCCGGAGCGTTTATCTCCCCTGTTCTGGTCCTGCTGGTCTTTAGTTGTATGACTTTGCCTTGGGTGATAAACTGGGGACAATAATACCAACCACATAAGGCTGTTTCACAAACTAAGTTCACATTTTAAACAGTTTGGTTAAATAAACCCACTCTTGAGTACCAGCTTTGCCGCTTCCTAACTGGGTGGTTTGGGGCAAGTCGTTTGCCCACTCTGAGCCTTCATTTCTCCATCTTAAAATGGGGAGGAATGGGCCATGGATGAGTGTACGGAAGTGCTTTTTTAAAACAAATACGCTCAAAGGTTTTCAATAAACATTATTTTTGTGTCTCAATTTGATGGAAAGATGTATTTCTCCTTGAATTTAAGGAGGAATCAGAGGAGATCGTATTTCATGCTGAAGTTACAAACACTGGCATAAATCAAGCTAAAAATCTATTTTTACAGGCACTGGGAGGGGGGATCTAAATGACACCCCAACATGTTACTCTTAGAGGATTTGAAAGTTTTGCCTAATTTGAACCCTGTAATTTCACAACCTTTGCTTTAAGAGAGGCCCAGCTTTCCAGTGCTTGTGTTTGTTTGTTTTGTCATTTAAGCCAGTGTGGTGCAACAGATATAAAGTAGGCACTACTTTTTTCTTTTTTTTCCAGTAAACACTAGAATTTTCCTGTTTGAACTCAATATAAGAAACAAGGAGTATTTGCCACACTCGGGGAGCCCTTTTCCTAACGGGGGTTCAGGAGAGGAGAGCCGAAGGAGATTCAAACGTGACTAGCAGGGGTAAGGATGAATTGTTGGGGAAGATTTATTTACCAGTGGAAGGAATACTTTCAAATATACTTTTCTCGGGGCACACCACAGCTTCCATACAAGTATTTATGTAACTTTGCAAAGCACTTTCGAGATAGAAACACACACGTGCACATACACAGGAGCTATATTTAGTAATACTACCCATGCAGTCTTTGCCTTAAAAACTCCTATTTCATCATCTGGCTGGACAGCCAGCTGCCTGGTCATTACTAGGAACCCAGGGAGGAAGAGCCCTGTAGCTACTAGAATCAACCAACCAACCAGAGCAGGGACAGAAAGCACCACGACAACTAAATGATTTTTTCAAGATTACAAGTGCATCCTAAAACAGCACACAATTTTTCCAATTTCAATAGTTTGAAGTGGAAACAATGCAAATCAACAGATTTACAAAGCCAAAACAGATTCACAGACATAGAAAACAAACTTATGGTTACCCAAGGGGAAAGGGGAGGGGGAGGAATAAATTAGGAGTATGGGATTAATAGATAGATTAATAGATTAATACACTCCAGTACGTATAAAATACATAAACAAGGACTTACTGTATAGCACATGGACTTATATTCAGTATCTTGTAATAACCTATGATGCAAAAGAATCTGAAGCTGTGCATCTGCAATCAGCACAATATCAACTATAGTAAATCAACTCTAATTTAATAAAATTTTTTAAAGAAAAATCGTTTGACATGAATCAAGAGGAAAAAAAGTATGAACGGCAGGCAACTGAATTTCTCAAAAATATTTTATTTACAAGTAAAGCCTTACAAATGAATATTCAGACTTACCAGTCCCAACAAACGTTGCACTGACTGATACCCTTGTCAACTAGAAAGGTCAGAAAATGAAGGAGAAGTTTCCATTCTGTAGTATTTACTGACGTCTCCCCTTGTTTGATTTGGGAGAGTGGTGATTTACAGAGCTATTGCAGTGTGTGGAACAGTTTGCTGGTAATGCAAGCTCAGGCCTTCCAGAACTAAACCTTCAGATGAATTGCGGGGGACCAAAGACCTCCTTAGGCTTTTCTGCAGAGTAGACTCATATGTGTGTATGTTCATAACATTTACAGAAGTGAGGTGCCTGGAGAACAGGAAGGGGGTGCTTTACAACACATAAGCTCTGATTAGGAGTATGAGGTAATCCATCAGATAAAAATATCATACACACAACCTGGATTTTAGCCCATTCTTTAGTTTATTCTGAAAGAAAGGAGGGGAGAATGATGGGAACCCAGAGCCTTAGGAATTGACTTCCCACGAGCTGCCTCTCTTAATACATTTTGTGGTTTGCTTCAATCACATCTTTAAAATTGGTGGGAACATAAATTGGTGCAGCCACTGCAGAAAACAGCATGGAGGTTTCTTAAAAAACTAAAAATAGAACTGCCATATGACCCAGCAATTCCACTCCTAGGTATATGTCTGACAAAGCCAAAAACAATAATTCAGAAAGGCACATGGACCCCAACATTGATAGCAGCACTATTTTCAATAGCCAAGATATGGAAACAACCTAAGTGTCCATCAAGAGATGAATGGATAAAGAAGTGGTATATATATATATATATATACAATGGAATACTACTCAGCCACAAAAAGGAATGAAATTCTGCCATTTACAATAACATGTATGGACCTAGAGGGTATTATGCTTAGTGAAATAAGTCAGACAGAGAAAGACAAATACTGTATGATATCACTTATTTATGGAATCTAAAAAATACAACGAACTGGTGACTATAACAAAAAAGAAACAGACTCACAGATATAGAGAACAAAACTAGTGGTTGCCAGTGGGGAGAGGGAAGGGGAAAGTGGTAAGATAGGGGTAGGGGATTAAGATGTACAAACTACTATGTATAAAATAAATAAGCTACAAGGATATATTGTACAGCGCAGGGAATATAGCCAGTATTTTTACAATAATATAAATGGAATATAACCTTTAAAAACTGTGAATCACTATGGGTACACCTGAAATTCATATAATATTGTACATCAACTAGACCGCAATAAAAATAAACAAACACATAAATACATAAATAAATAAATAAATATTTAAAGTTTTGGCCCTTTGTTTCATCTTCTCTGCCCCCTTCTCCTCTGCTTCTTCCTCCTTCTTCTAAGAGGGCAGCAAGAAACTCTCTTAGAAGTCCTATCAACCCTGCCCTATATCTTAGGAGACTTGAAACACTGTCAGTGTCCTCGGCTTCCCTTCCAATGGGGGCATGACTTGAAAGGTAGGCTCTGCCAGCCTTCACCTAAAGAGACACAACAGTTGTAGGTATAAAAGTCAGGAGAGGAAGAGTTTTCGGAGGCTGGGGTTGCTGTCGGGTCTTAGGAACATTCAAGGACTTGCCATCATCCACTACGAGGCTGATGCAACTCCATCACAACTTGATAGGGAGAGGGTTTCTCTTTTCCTCCAGCTATTTCAAAGCAAGTTACAGATCTGGTGTTTTGACATCTCCCTGAGGCTTCACAGCCCAAAGGTCCTATCTTCACTTAACAGTTAAGAAAATTACAGGGTAGAGGTTAAATGACAGTTTCAAGTGAAAAGCTCATGCTACAACCTAGATCTTCCGTGTTCTGGTTAGTTCCCTGTCCTGGTTCTCCTTTATCACAAAATACTCTTGCACAATCCACCCACGGGGACAGTGTTAGTAAACAGTGATGGCTGTGAGCCACCTGCCTGGAGAAAGAAAGGCTATTACATGTGTATCTTAAGGCTCAGCCTTTGCTGCCAGGACTTCAGATGCCCTCTTGACTTCCATTAACATCTCAGAAGTTACAAGGGCTGGAAATGGACCAAGATGGTGAGCCAGGGCCTGAATCTCCAGGGAAATGAAGTTCGGGGAGTTTCTAATTATAAACAACAAACTGGAGTTTGGATTGGTTGTTTTTCTTGTCTCAGAAACCTTCTACAGAATGACTTTTCTCCCTTTATTGTGTGAGGTTTGCTATTTTTTGAATTGGTGTGTTTACACATTTTAAAGTGTTTTTCATCAATTTTTGGTGGCCAAGCGTCTCCTGAAGGCAGAGTTAAGAAGCAGAATAATGAAGCTTTTAATCATGCACGAGACTGACAATTAGCTAATAAAAATCCTTTTTTTCTTCCTATTTCCTCAAAAGGCAGTTCTCAGAAAAACAATTCATTTACTGTATGAACCCTGTTTACCAGCAAGGTTAAAAGTTCAGGAAAAAGAAAGACATCAAAATATTTACATTAAAGCAAATCAATGTCCCTCTACCATGTCTGGCTCTGCAGATTCAGGATCGGGCCCTTGTCACACTGTCACGGCAGAGGAAACCGTGCTCTGGCTGACTGGCCCTGCACTGCTCTGGCTCACTCTCTCTCTACCCCTATTTTTTTTTTTTTTTTTCCTGAGACTGCTGTCTCTGCTTCCCTTGCTTTCTAGATCTTTTCTTCCTTTTGCTATGATTTTACAGCTTAGGTCATTAGGACCCCATCTGAGTATTTTTGCTGATGATATATTTCTACCACTTCCTGATACATTTATTATTTTTTAAACCTCAATTTTTATGCATTAAAATAATAGGATGATGGTCACCATTTATTGACTCTGTACTCTGCGCCTGGCGTTAGGCTAAGTGCTTTCATACATCGTTGCAAATACCCTCCTAGGTCGGCGTGGGAAGCATTATTCTCCCTAGTTGATGATTTTGGAAACCGAGATTCCGAGAGATCAAACATGCAGACCAGAGACCCCGCAGACCAGACCTGGGGCCCGACGGATCAAGTTCTGGAATTTATGGCATCTCCCTTTCTCCAACTCTAGAGGAAGGGCCCCCAGCACTGACCATGTCTTCAGAAGTACTTTCCGGGGTCATTCTTGCCTCGGGAAGAGACAGGTCAGGGAAAGTCAGGTGGCCCTCAGCTAACATGAGCAATGCTCTTCCGGAGGGGACAGCAGGTGAGGGCTGGGCAGGGGAACATGCCGGCCATGGGCCAGGCCAGCCATCCTCGCCCGTGGTCAGCATCTAGCCGCTGTGCTGATCACTGTGGAAACCTGGCCTTGACCAGGAGAAGGGCTCCGCCTGGCTGGGCTTGGCGGCCTCTGCAGTCTGTCCAGGAGGATGCAGTATCGGGGTGCCAGCTGGGGGCACCGAGCTGAAGTGAGGAGCTCGTCTCTCCTCACGCACGGACACTGGGCATGAGATGCAGAGTAAGGAGCGCTCCTCGAGTGCCCCAAGTCAGTGAGCAGGGCAGAGGGAAGGGGCTTCTGGACTGATCCTGCACACATCCTTCTTGAGGCCCTACTGTGTGCCAGTCAAGAGCTGGGTATGAACAACATGGCCCGGGCCCACCCTCGAGGGCTCCGGGTGCAGGTGGCTCAGGGCCTGGGCTCACCAGGCCCGGAAGGTGTCCCCAACCCTTCCGTCCACGTCACCTCTCAGAGTGGCTTCCCCAAAGTGCCGGGGCGGGGGTGGCGGTGGGAAGAAGCCTCCCTTTCCGTGGTGTCAGGTGGGTCTGAAGGGAGACTGCCAACGACCCCCGAGGGCTCAAAATCACCCCCCACCTACCCATTTCCACACACAGACACACCCACCCGCCACCTGCACATACCGTGGACACACACACACACACACACACACCCCGCAACACACACATGCACACACAGACCACAGACAAAGGCACAAACACATCACCCCTCCCCCCAGGCCTCCACGCCCCCTCCGCCTGTGCGCCCTGCTCAGACACGCGCCACACACGCAGGAACACGGGCGCTCACGCACCACAGACACCCATGCTCAACCATGCACAAAGCACACAGGCCACACACACACACACACTGAGCGCACAGACACCTGTACCCACGCCACACACGTGCCATCCCCACGTCCAGGCTTATGCACGCGCACATGTACACACCACACACACAGCGGTGCCCACACCCGCCCATCCACGCACCACGCCCACATCACACACCCACACCACACGCACGTGCCACGGGCACCCAGCTCACGTCTACCCACGCACCACACCACATCACACACGCCACACACACAAGCACACACTCGCACCACAGACACGCACACCACACATGCACACACACACACACACACACACACACACACACGGGTGTACATGGACGCACTCATTCTCACTCCCCCGTTTTTGACTCTGCTGATTCTAGGGCAGCCCTGTCAGAACCGTGCGTAAGCCGCCAGAACCCTTTCCTTCTGGAAGAGGTGACAGTTGTGTGCAAGAATTAGTGTTTATAAAGCAACTTCTTGGGAAAATTAAAAAGCAGATATAAGGTGACCTAAAGATGGAGCTCCCACTATTTTATTGTCCGAACCAGGACGCGTTTGAGAGTGAAAGGCAGAGCGGAAAGGAATTAACAGGCACTAATTGATGTCTAACGGGCATGGATGGGATCGTCCTGGGCAAACACAGTAAATGGTTTCCTCCCCTACAGGGACTGTTGTGTTGTGCTGCCTCTAGAGGTTCCACAGATGAAAACAATAATGGAATCAGAACTGTTAAGAGCTGGAGACAGGACACTAGTAGTTTTGGATGACAGATTTCCCTCATCTTTTGCTTTTCCTTCTCAAATGGCAGCGAGGACCACTTCCACGGGTGGAACTCGTTTCACAGTTCCTTATCCTGACCCCCTTCTCCATCTCATTGATTCTTGAACGACCCCGCCGTTAGCTGAGGGCTGGAGGCCTGCCTGGGGCCCCAGGAGCCTCTGTCTAACTGATTTCCCCACCTCGCCCACCCCACGAGCTCCTCAGAAGAATAAACACCGAATTCACTTTACCAGCCTTTCTTCAGCACCTACGTCAGGCAGGCATATGTTGGGCTTTGGAGGTGAAAGGTGTGACCACAGAGATCTGACCTCAAGGGGCCCAGAGAGCAGAGCAAGCAGCTGTGCTGCCCGGTCCCCTGGGATCTTGTTGAAAAGCAGATACTGGTGCCAAGGGGCCAGGGTGGGGCCTCTGCCTTTTTCACCCACCCTCTCGCCACACTTTGAGAATTAGGCACTTTTCAGAGAACAGGTGTGTCCACATCCTGACCCTTTTGTGACAGAGGGTCCTCACCCAAGGCTGGCAAGAGGCAGGACCAACATGGTCACTGAGTTACCCCAGAAGATGCTCTTGGGCTGCCACCCTCCTGCAGGGCTGCTGCAGCAAGAAGGGGACCAGGACCTCGCACGGATCATTTGATTTCCAATCGCCCCATTTTCCATGATGCTCTAGTATCTTCCTTCCAACTGGCACTTACCATTCAGTCCTTCATAAGGAAGAATGGCATTTGCTTGTTGTACATATTTATAAAATGTAATACAGAGAGGCAGCGTGAGAGGGATGAGTGAGGCCAGACTGCTCTGGATTTCAGTCAAGATGAACCATCACATTCCTAGTTTTGTGATTTGAAACAAAGGGAAACTCGGTTTTCTTAGCTGAAACAAAAGGATAATAATCCCACCTCTGCGGCCGGTTATGAGGGCTGGAAATAATGTTGTGGATCACCAGAGAGCTGGGATGATTCTCAAGGTGCACCTTTATTAATCCATCTACTTAACCAGTCATCACTGAAAACGCGGTACCTGGAGACCTGGGAAGAGCGAGGCAGGGACTCCCAGCTGAAGGTCGGGGTGTGGAGTGGCTGTGCCCCATTCCCAGCCATGGGGACTCAGATGGCTTTTGAGATCCAGCTAAGTCATGGGAAAAGAGAGACAGACCCGGGATTACAGACGTGAGAGCATCATGCATAGGCAGACCTTCACAAGGGAATCCAAGTCTCCCATCTGGAGACATCAGTGCTCCCCAGGCGCCTGTGAGTCAAGGCTAGACTTTCCCCAGGTAGACTCCCTGCCACTGAATCAAAGCAAATGTGACTCAAAAGTACTTCAGTCTTAACAAAAAGATACTTAAATCTAGAAATTTCACGTAGGGCCATTTTTCAGAAAGCCTCAGCCTCTATAAGCATGCTGCAGCTCGCCTAAAACTATGAAACCCTCATGGCTTTTGATGACGGAGTCAGAAGCCAATGTGGGGATTCACAGGAGTGAAGCCGGGCCCCGCTGTTTCAATCACCGTGCACTTCTGAGCCAGATGGTCACGTGGGGAGCAGGGGAGGAACATGGCTTCTCCCCACGAAGTTTTCATCTCTACCGGCTTCATTTTCTCTTACTGGCATCTCTGATGAAAAGGGAGCACGTGGACCCACCAGCATGAGGAGGAAGCCCCCTGAAGCCCAGGTGGGGAGCCTGTGTGTGACCACGTCCATCTGGACAAGTACATGGAACCCTTAGCTCAACCATGTTTGTGCTGGGATTGAAATACCTGCAGATCTAACTTCAGAGCGACTTGCAAACATCTTAGAGATACTGGAATGAAAAGGAGAGGCTCTGGAAGACTGGGGACGAGCAAATATCACCACCACTTTCTAAAAGAATGGGTTCTAAAAACTACAGACTCACTCCGGTTTCCGGGCAAGACCAGAAGAGGTATGAGGCAAAGCTCACAGGCGTTTGGGAAGAAAGTGGTGGTCTCTACAGAGGCAACACGAGTTCTCTAAGAGAAAGTCATTCCATGCTAACCTCATTTCCTGTTTTGACGAGCTTCACCAGAACAGTCGATTAGGGGAATGCCCCAGAAAGTGTGTCTTGCTTTCAGTAAAGCATCTGAAAACCTCTCATCGGATCCTATGCACATAAGATACAAAAGATGGGCCAGAGGATGGTGTGACCAGAAGAATTCACAGTTGGCAGGGCAGACATCCCAAAGAGGTCCACTCACGGCATGGCGTCAATCCTGCTACCTTGAATCCCACTTCAGCTGCTGGAGACGGCCAGGCTGGCCGCCTGAGAGGTCTTAGTTGGACAGACTATTCAGTATTCTCTCCCCTGTGGCAAGTATGGTTTGAAATGGTTCTCTGCAGCTCTACACATAGAGAAGGTTAAAGATTCCAAGGGGACGGTGTTGTTCTGTAGCTAGTTTTGCACCAGTTATAACCATTGGAGGGAAGAAGAAATGTTTCCATGGAGGGCCACAAGGCCCAGTCCTGTCACCATTTAAAAACTAACTTGACAGAATGGGTAAACAGGAAGGTCCTACTGTATAGCAGAGGGAACTATAGTCAATAACCTGTGATAAACCATAATGGAAAAAGAACATAAAAAAAGAATGTGTGTATATATATATATATATATATATATATATATATATATATATATATATCTGAATCACTTTGCTGTACAGCAGAAATTAACACAACATAGTAAATCAACTGTACTTCAATATAAAAATCAATGAATTAAAGGATAACTTGGAGGGAGACACTGAAAGCATATTTATCAAATTTACAAATCACACAAACCTCTGAGAAAAAAATGGTTTCAAAGAATCAACTCACATGAGTTGGAAAGCTGGGATGAAACAAGACAGAACCCACGTGAAGTCCTACGTTTCCTTTCAAACCACAACTCACTGTAGGAGCGCAAAATCGGGGTACATTTGATTCTAGTCGTGCTACAGCTACTTGAGTGTGGCCAGAAATGACAAAACAACACCTCAGAGTTTTCACCTTGAATTGTAAATTCTTTCCATAATATTAAGCTCTTGGGAGTGTGTGACAAGCCCTAAAAATCCCTTCCCTACTTATGGGACAGCCTTGTTGTGAGGACAAAATAAGTCAGAGGTGGTAAAGTGCTTTGAAAAAGGGAAAGCTCTGAAATTCAAAATAGTATTATTATTTGTTGTAAGGTGCTTTCCCTCCAAAAAAAGAAAAAAAAGTCTGACAGTCTGCAAGCGATAAGCAGAAAGTGATTCAGCGTTGGCTTCTGTTTCTCCAGCTCTAACCCCAAACTGGTAGAGCTTGCCGAGCTGTCGAGCTGAGCCCAGCTCAAAAGCCCAAACACCTCCAAAACTCCAAACCCCTCTTCTGGCAATCTGCTTTTCCAAAAGCTCTTTCTGGAAGGCCTGCTTCCCACTGCTTAAATAATCATACAGAAAGTTCCCCTTCCAGGGCTGGGTCTTCAAAGATGCAACCGGGTAAATGGCCAGAGTGAACACCAGATGACTTCAGTTGGGGGCTTAGACTTTTGCAAATATTTTAAATTCCTTTCAGTCCCACCACTCTTGCTGCTGTACAAGCTCTGGCTCAAAAGGTAGGTGAAAAATACATTGCAGGCCCAAGACAGGAGAGCAGGCCTTAGTCAAGGTAACAGACAGGGGCAATGACCAACTTCTTTCAGGGTCAGTTCACTAGGCAGTTACAGGCATCAAGAGTTGCCCTAGACTGAGCTGTCTGGTAGAACTTTCTGTGACAATATACGTGTTCTATTATCTGAGATGTCCAACATGGTGGCCATCAGTCCCAGGTGGCTATTTACATTTAAATTAATTAAAATAAAAAGGAATTAAAAATTTAGCTCCTCAGTTACACCAGCCACATTTTAAGTTTTCAATAAATACTTGTGGCCAGTGGCTACCATAGTGGACAATAAAACCCTAGACCAGCAGTTCTCAACCTTGGCTAAACGATGGACTTACCTGGGGAGGTTTAAAAAACACTGATGTCTGTGTCTGCCCCCCCGCCCTCCCCTCAACCAAATTCTGGTGTGATTAGTCCTGGTGGAGCCTGGGCATTTGGATTTTTTAAAAGTCCTGGGTAATTTTAGTGTCTGGCCTGGGTTCAGAACCATTACTTCAAACATCTACCCACAGGGCATGTCCACAAACCCACGACTGCGCCTGGGTTCCTGGCACTCTCGGGGTCTTTGTCTCTGCTGCCCTGTGATACTTTTCTGCACTGTTTCCTCCTCTTCTAGAACCCAGAGAAATGGAACCAGCAGAGGTGGAAGAAAAGAATCTCAGAGCAGGGTGGGATCTTGGGAATCATGTCATCTGGTCTTCCTAGTGTTCTGCAAAGGAGATTAGCGTCCAGAGAAGTCTGTTGAGTCGTCCGAGGCAAGGATGAGAGCCCTGTCCCCCAGACGCTCCTCGGAGGACACATGCCTCTACTACATGGTCACCTGTCATCTTCCGGAACGTCAGCAAACACAATGTAACTGAAGGATGTTTATTAGCAATGCAAAGCTTGGTTTCAGATGAGAATCTGAATACCCAGAGGGCAGATAGCTCATGATCAACCTTTCCTGCTGGGCGGTGACCCGGCAGAAAGCCTGGGTCCTCTCCGAGGCTACTCTGTTTACCTCCTTACCTCGTCAGAGTAAAGGGACTGGCAATTTCCTCATCCACCAAACAGTGGTTAGGATACTGGGCTGCTCAACCTCACATCGTTGCTCTGAGAAGCAGTAAGATAATGGATCCAGTCAACACGTCATCACTGAGCGGAGTGTCAGGTGCTGGGGACAGACTGAGGAATGAGACAGACTAGAACCTGCCTTTATAGAGCTGAAATCTGAGGGGTGGGTGAAAGGTGACAGCTAATTCATAAGTGAAAAAACAGGATAACTATGGGGGGGGGCGGGTCTCTCAGGACAGGTGGTCAGAGAGACCCTTCTGAGTTGGGGACCTTTGGGCTGAGACCCGGATATACGTCTCGTATATACTGTGCTGGGCAGTAGGGAGTTTTGACATGATCATCGTGGTCTACTATTTATCTACACATAAATTAATTCTGAGATGTGTGAAACAGTACAACGTGGTCATTTTAAATTATACTTGCATGTCTGCTAAGCTTAAACGTGAAGACCGACAGGCATTGCTGGAAGGCTACTTTCAATGGTCTCTTTGGCCAGGTCCCCAGGAGGATGGAGATGTCTTACTAAGGGTGGGGGAAGAGAGTGGGGACCACCCCCCGCCCCCCACAGAAGGGATGCTCTGACATTTACTCATTTTAAGGACTGTTTAATTGCCAATTCCAGGCGCTCCGACGTGAAGGGTGGATTTAAGAAATCAGGGCATCTAAGGGACATGACCGTGCTATCGGTCTGTGATGAACTGCCCAGCACCTCCTGCACTTGGTGAGTGAAGCCCAGCGATCGATGCCCATGCACAAGCAGGCTAGAGGTGCTCTGAGAAGGCTGGGGCAGACTTGATCCCATCCTCAGCCTTGTCTCCAGAACGTGGCCCACGGGATGCCCCAAAGAAACCTTTGTGGAATGAAGAAGTGAATGGGTGACTGATGTGTGGAGGGAGGGAGCAAGGCAGCTGAGAAGACAAAGGTCTCCAGTAGCAAGCAAGCTCAAGGTTGCTGATAATTTGGGGGCACCATTTGTAGATCATGATCAGAGAGGGTGTGGGGAAAGTCTCCCAAACATCTCCCAGTGTTTTTCTCAAATGTTAACATGCTAATACTGACTCTTGAGAGGTCTTCCAGAGAGAGAAGAAAAGGCAGGGCAAACCAGGCTGAGTAATAAGTGATTCAGGTTCAACACGCTTCTTCTAGACGCTGTCATAATGATCTGTGTGGTTATGGCAGGGTTGCCCTGTGGTCCTAGAGAAACGAATCTCAAATGTTATCTGGTAACCTTTCTATCAATATTTAAACATAACTAATAAGCAAACCATCCATTTTTCTTTCGTTATGCTTTTAATGAAGGAAAAGGAATGAAGACACACAGAGACTGGCCAGATAATAAAAAACCGACCAGACTAGACCATAACCACAATATCGCAGAGACATCACCACTGAATGTGGAGGCCCTTAGAGTCCATGGCAGATGGAGTCAGGTCCCAGGGCCAGCCCTTCCCCTGCACTCGGCTGTGGGCAGCAGGTAGAGGTGCTGCAGGGGGCTGAGTCCTGGTTTTTCGGTGCCTGTGTCATTTTCGAGCAAGTGTGTCATAAAGCTTCCTGTTTCATCTCCCAGTTATTCTGAAACAAAAACATGCACGAAAAACACAGGTCACTGCCAACCGCATTGAGACACAGTCACTCCAGTATATGGAAACCGAAAAGGGAAAGACAGATCGTAAATGCCACAGTAAGATGGGGAATCAAATTTATCAGCATCTATTCAAACAGTGATAATCAACAAAGATTGCGGTGGGGATAGGGGGGCGGGGCATCAGTTTAAAAATAATTCACAAGAGACTGTGAAGGCAGATGTTCCCAGAAGCCCACTGCCTGTTTACTGAAAAGTTGAAGTCAGTTCTGCCCCTCTGGGTCCAGGTCTAAGCCTGGGGCACACCGAGGCCCTTCCCCTATGTGCTCCTGTTGGTCTAGCTGAAGTCACACAGGACTCTCAGGACGACCCTGGTGTTTGCCCAGGTGATGTCCTGAGCACCTCTCCCCAGGGGTCCAAAGAGACTTAAAAGAGGTCACCATGGAATTACAGTCCAACGAGGATGGATGAGGAGGATGGTGGCTGAACGTCTGGTCCCCTCTCCTCTTCCCCTCCAAGAGAGCTGGGCTCCCAGGGACATCACAGCATCGTGATCAGACAAGCTTGTACCGAGCAGCCTCAGAGAGGTGGAGGGAAGGAGAGATGCTAAGAGGGGGGACCTTGACCAAGCAAAGACCCTGAGGACAGCACAGGGTTAAGAACAGCTCCAAAACCTATGTTTCTATTAAAAACTGCCTTGCCACTTGAGACCAGTATGGTTTGGCTCCCAAGCAGCACATCGTTTGCGGAATCTCATTCTTAGTTCTCCCAAACAAGTGAAGGGATACTTCGAGAGACTGACAGAAGGATGGCTTGATTCATAAATACGAATGGCGCCACCTCCCCCAAAGACCGGTTTTGTGCTTAAATCTGCTGCTCAGACGCTTGCAGTAGGAAGAGAGGGTTGAAGACAGCATTGCCATGGGAGCAAGACCAAATCCACACCTGCCTGCTATTCCCAGCCATATTCTCTGACCAGCCACTACTGATGGTCAGAGAAGAAATGGGCTCTGCCCATGACTGCTCAGAGCTTCCTTGAGGACCCTGCAATCCCCTCCGCATGCAATCTGCCCCAGATGCAACCCTGAGTTCACGGGGAAAGCCAGCTGCCCTGGCCCCTCTCCATTTCCTGACTTTTGTTAATGGCACAAAATTATTTGCAAAAAGGTCGGGGTGGGAGGGGCTGCATGACTCTGGAAAAGCTCCATCCTTCCGGGAGACATTCATTCACAATGCACAGTAACATGCAGAAGACCCTGAGAAGTTAGGAAATAAAGAAAGCCGTTTACATTAGTTTCTTGTGTGCTTCCCATACATATCTGGAGTGGAACCCCTCTTCCACAGGAACCTCTGCTGGCAGGGTTCCACAGGGCAGCAGACAGCAAAGCTTCTCTTTGATTGAGTCCTTGCTGTCCTGACACTCACAAGACAGTTGTGACAGTCTGCATTTATTTCTTGAGACTCTGTATTGTTTTTCCTCAATATCTTCCCCAAATGCCCTCCACATATGAGTTAGCTGAAGCACACAGACTCCCTCAGCCTTTATTATTTTTTTCTCAGAGGCCTCCTATCCTAGAGGCAGTGAAACACCAGCCTTTCTGAGAGATAATGAACCTGGCTGTGTGGTCGCTAACATTCTGGAGAGAACATTGCTCAAATGAGCCTGCTGGGAAAACCAGTTTCCTGATGTGTGTTCCATGAGCTAGCATTTTCTAACGTGACAATACCTGAATCTGGGCCCAAGATTTTATACACAGTGCCTTCCTGGGTGGGCAAAGAGAAACAGGAACTAAGAAATGCATCAGTGGCTGACATGGGTGGAAGGGGCAACCTTGTTCCTTTAGTTTGAAATAGAGAGACAGCTTAGGAACCTACGCTCCTCTCCAGTTACCCTGCTTCTGAGTGGGGAGGAAAAACCAAAGTGCAAGAGCCCAGGCAGGATTTGGTATGGACCACCCAACCACGTTTACTTGGACCAGGATCACAGAGTGAGAGGTGGCAGGGCCGGAAGGATCATCTGGTCAACCTGCATTTTACAAGCACACAGAGCAAGGAAGTCGGCAGTCTTCCTAAGGTCACACTGGAAAAGACATTGCTGGGACCAAGACCTGAGTCTCTCCTACCTTCGTCCCTAGATTCTGAATTGCAGCTTTCCACTGTAAAACCTGAGCTAGTTTGTGTGTGAGCTTTTGCACGCATAAGTCAAATCCTGAGTGACTTCACGTTGACCTGGCCGTCTAGTTAACACTGAAGAAACCCAAGATGGAAGGTCCAGGAACGCTAAAAGATTTGCCCCTAATTCAGAGCTGATCGCACATCTGGCTTCCCTTATGCCAGCGGACACTGGGGGGGGATGGAGACCACCAGCGCCTCCCCTGTGTTAGGACATTCCTAGAGAAGCTTCTGGTCACACGTTACTTCCTTATTCTTACTCCCAGCTTGGCTGAGCTGTGCTGTTTCTGCAGGTCTGTAGCATTCAGGGGGCCCCCAGTAGGTCTCCCCACTGTGGGTACCCAGCTCCGCTTTCCCTCAGATCTGAGGGATGGCCTCAGGGTCACGTACATCACACTGTGAATACGAATCCTCATCAGGGGCCTGAAATGCAGCCCAGGCAATCTTCTGGATGCTCCCCAAGTCAGCTCCCAGATCACACCCTTTTGGTTCCTAATGGCAGAGGGGAGGCTTCTAGCCTGGGAAACTGAGAAGGGGAGAGAGACAGCAGCTCACACGCCCATCCCTGGGCTGGATGGGCCACCAGTCAGGGCATTTCCCCTTGATTCCATCCAAACTTCTATTTCCCAGGCAGTAAGTACCAGGGCAGGGGAGTGGGGAAGCAAGGAGCACAGACTTCAGTCTGCTGTAACATCCATGACACTGCCAATACCTCAGTGCCGAAAAGCCAGACCAGAGCCCCCAGCCACCCATGTGCAAAACACACACTCGAGCCCGCTGTGCATCAAGGGTTCCGTCAACGCTTGGGAAAACAACCGGCCAGGCGCTCACATCCTGTTCGTGTTGACTCACGTTGGATTCGGACAGGCTTGGAAGCCAATTTTTTTGAGCTTTTGAAACAGTTGCCAGGAGGGTGGGACCCGCTAGACAATGGCAAGGTGTTCGCTCTCAGGAGTCCTTGGCTTTTTACGTCTCAGAAAGTTAAAACCTAGAGGACGTGCTCAGAAAACGTCATTGCTTTTTACAGACTGATTTTAGGGATGAGTGATATGAATCCCGTGTGTAAAAGATTAAGTTTTTGTGCTACTAGAGACATCAGGGCAGGGGAGAGAGGAGCCGCCCTTGAGGGGCCCCCTTCCTTCGCTTCTGGGGGGGGCCCGTTTTTAGAATGAAAGCCACATAACTCTGAGCAGACTTAGAACCTCTCCTGAGGGGACCTCCCCGAGAAGCAGTTTTTACGAAGTGTGCCACGCATCATTACAGACTTACCCGTGGTTCAGAAAGTTTCAGCCTTTAACTGATCCGTCAGCAGAGTGCGAGCCTTCCCCAGGGCTGCCCCGAACACAGCCGGGTCCTCTTGGCCATCGTTTGTTGAGCTCATCCCATCTGCTAGATGCTGCTCCAGATGTGTGCTCTCCCTTAAGCATCTGCCCTCTCAGGTTGCTGCTTTAAGAGCAGCTCTCTCGCCTAGGGGGCAGGGGAAGTTCAACCACCAGCCAGTACACGGTGGCACCCAGCCTCCAGTCCAGCATCCCGACCTTGACACTCTGCCACCTTCTGGGATGAACAGGAGCTCACAGGTCATTCGAACACCCTGAGCCCCTGAGGATCTCGGAAGTTTGCCCACCTTTTGGTACCAAGAGGGACCCACAAAATACCTCCCTCTGTTAATACTAAAGGTTTCCACTAATGGAGATGAGGATGGGCAACCCAAGGGCCGGGCCTCACCGGATTATTTCCTGATCTAGTCAGTACCATCCCCCTCGCCTTGGTCACTTTCTCTATCCATAAAAGAAAACCTCCTTTTCAAAGAACTAAACCTCAAAAACATTTTAGCAGATCTATAGTCTGGTTGACATCGTAAAAGGTCAAAATTACAGGTAACCTTGCTATACCATTACTAAGAGATGCAAAGGGCCTTCTGAAAGGCTGGTTTTACCTCTAAGGTTGGTCTAGAACACACGAAGAGCAGCTCAGGATTAGAGGGAAAATGGAGACAACCTACAGGCTTTTAGGTTTTCCAGTCACCCACGGCCCGTGGCCCTAACCAGTGGTCCTCAGTGTGGATCTCTGGATCCGCGGCATCACCCGAGAATTTTCAGAAACGCAGATTTTCAGGGTGTGCCCCAGACCTTCTGAATTGGAAACTCTGGCGATGAGACCCAGGGATGTCTGTTTTCACAAGCCCTCAAGTGATTGTGACGCACGCCCAAGCATCACCAGTAGTGAGTGATACCTGGGCCGCGGGCTAAGTCCCTGTGACCGCGGTGACTGCAGGTCAGCCATCTACTGATGGTCTCAGTTTGGTCACCTGTACCCAAGCTCCTCACTGGATGGCTCTGGCCCAGGATCCCCACAGTGGGAAGCCAGCAGCCCAGAAACCATCTGAGACTTTCAACATGTTCTCGGGCTGACCTCGGGAGAAATGTTGGTATGATTCATCTCTCAATGCCCTTTTCCAGTTGCTGCTCATCTGTATAGCGTGGCGCAGGCACCATGGGATACTACACCTGCACCCGGGATTTCCCCTCCGCATCACATTTCTTTCCTGGCCAAGCCCCACCCTCCCACACTGTAGCCTTCCTCTCCCCCGCTCCCTTTGCCTGAGGGGAAATCTCGAGCCAGCTGTCTACTGGCATTTCTCTCAAATAGGAGACTAGAAAATGTCTCCACCAGTTTGACCCTCCTGACTGCCACCCTGGGAGGAGAAGGGAGCAGAGCCCACTCTGCTTTGGGGCCCTGCTCACACTGACACCTGGTGATGTTCAGGTGGGGAGCGCCAGCCAAAGGCTCACAACCGGACAGGTAGGAGGCAACACATGACCAGGTCAAAAAAAAAAAAAGGTTAAAAAAAATAGTTTGTTTATCATTTTAAAAAAACGAACCTCATACAGGAAGTATGAGAAGAAGAAGAAGAAAAACACAAACCCAGGCTATGACACTGAAAGTGGCAGCACTGGATACAGACAAGATGAGGGCTCCTCAGTTTCCATTCCCACTTTGCAGGGGCGGTGGGAGCAGGTAGGGTAGGGCACCAGGTGAGGGTGGGGACTTACAAACGACGGGGATGCAACAAAGAAGGGGACCGTGAGTCACGAGGCACAGCCTTATCAGACGCAGGGCAGTGTGCGTGGGGTAGGACGATGTCCCATCCAGGGTCCTCCCTGCAGGTGTGACTGTCCCAGCCAGACACGGGGAAGAAGACGCCTGAAATGGAAACTGCCCTCCGAGAGCATCCCACGCGCCCGCCTCTCCCACCCCACGTTCCACCCCTGGTGTGTTTCAGGTCAAGACACAGGAGTTACCAGACCATGATCACCTCCCCCCACTCCCTTTCCAGAAGTGCCAGACTAGCAGCAGTCAGCTAGGGAGACCCCACCATCCCAGGCCTTCCATCCAAGCCGGTGGCTGTGCAGACCCTCAGGACCACAAGCCCAAACTGGCCCGACTTGCTTTGGTCTGATGGACACTGACACGAGGCCACCCAAGGCAGATAGGAGTCAAGTCAGATGCCTAACCCAGAGCCCTCTGCCCTCTCTGAAATGTGGCTCAAATGGATTGTTTTAAAATGGGGGCATGGGATTCACAACGTCCACCCAAGAATTCAAATGAGGGAAAACAATGAGACTAAAGAACATTTCCTCTTTCACAGCACAAAACAGTAGGAGGATAGGAAATAGGAATCTTCCCTTCCCACCATAAAAAATAAATACAAATGTTCTAAAATGTGCCCACCCTGAAAAGATACCAACGAAAGGACTCCAAGTCATGACTGTCGCTGTCAAAGAAAGCCATTAAAAAAAGAAAGACAGAAAGAAAAAGAAAAAACTCTGCACACCAAAAAAAATCTCAAAATAGAACCAAAACCTGCAAATCATACTCAGGCGTCTATTATGAACCTATGTTTTAGCATGCTGTTGAAAAGGTTAATAATTTTCCTACCGAAACTGAATGTGGGTTGTGAAAGAACATTAAAATGAAGAAAATTTCCCCGTGGCTGCTATTTTATTATCACCAAAGCCATCAAGTTTCAGTTTGAGTTATTTGTATTTATTTGTGAAAACAAAGATTAGATAAGTAGAAACATAACCCTCATCCTAATTATTGCCCTGGAGTATCTGATTTTTAGAACAAAAGAAAGAAAGAAAAAAAAAAAAAAGACCATCAGACACACACTCAAGGCATGAGAATTCAGAAGAACAGAGAGGAGAGAGAGGATGCTGTTATCTCGTCCTATCACTTGAAAAAATGTATTGTCTCATGTAAGACATTCATATTTGTTTACAGTCTGTGACGACCACATGAGAGGCAATGTGTACTTTTCGTTGTTAAAACTTTTGTCAACTGTATGCTCAGATAGGGAATTTTTTTAAAACTGCAAACTATCGTTTTTGCTTTACACTTGCAAAAATGCAGGCACAGCCATATATTTATTTCCACGTTGAAGTCTTGAAAAAAGGGAATTTACAGTGCTGCTTGAAAAGATCCAATTATGAGCTTCGAGACATTTACAGGCAGGTGGAGCCCGGATGAAACGTGGGGTTTAGGTGCAAAGCTGGATTTTAACTCAAATGTGTCTCAGATGCCAGGGGAGCAGCTTCTTTTCTGAAGTTTGTAAAAGAAATCCACTAGCTGAAATGGTTAATCAAAATTAGGGGTGAGCAGAAACCTCTCTCCACGTTCTGCCCGCACAACATAAACACCAGAATGAAAAAAATAACATGCAAAAAGACCTGCAGTGGTCTCACATCACCGAACAAACTGTTTTTCTACCTATTTTGTGTTGCTGGCTTTTGTTATCAGCCCAATCGGCAAACTGTGGCCAATTTTGTCATGGTTGAAGCAGACATTTTGTTCCCAAACTGCTTTCAACATTTTAGCTACTAAATAGTTTATGAGAAATTGAAGAAGCCACAATACAAACAGAAAAGGTACCTAATCTTGCTAAATTAACCCCTTTTTCAGGTTAAAATGACACACACACATAAAAGATTAAAAACAAGAATTCTAGCAAATTCAAATTCTGAAATTACCTAAGTAGAGTTTCCTGGAAACAAGAATAATTAATGATTAACTTACTGATTGGATTTTGAAACCAGCTACATGACATTCCCTGATTCTGACCACATGACACCATGAAAAGGTGCTTTTAATGATACAACATGTAATTTTTATTTTTCATCCACACACATCAAATGTTGTGTGAAAGTGAAGGGCAAAATTCTAAAGGCGTCAATTGAATTATGCTAAAGGAAAAGAATCGGTTAAGCAGTTATTTACTACTGAAAATAAATGACACCCACGTAGTTCATCTTATATATTAATATTGAAACCAAATAGCAGTCTTCTACCACAAATCATTTCATTAAAAAAAATAATGAAACTAGTTAAAATGAAAACACAGGGTTTTATTTGATGAAACATTAAATATTCAGATCAACATGATAGAAAGCTACCATGGCTTTTCAAAATTTGTTTATGCTGAATGCCAACAACAAATTGAAGATAAAAAAAAGATGAAAGAATCCTCGCTAAAAATCCAAGAATTAACTAATTGGAAGAAAAGCAGAATTTCAGACAGAAGACTTAAGAAAACTCTTCTCTTGTTTGCAATCCTATCTCATATTTGAAGGTACAGCGTTATGTACATTTTTAGCCTTTTAAAATACCAGCATGCCCACACACTATCTCAGATTAAACCAAGGAGAAAATGACACATTCTGAAACCATTTTCTAAAGCTCCTTTTCCTGATAACACTGAGGCACTCACAATCAATTTAATGAGTTTCTAAAAAGCCCAAACAACTCTCCATAAAGAGACAGAATTGTTCACAACAGCCTGCAGACATTTCTAGATTTTACAGGCAATACTAAGAGCATTAGTCCTTGCTATTTACATTTAGAAAAACTAAGCTGTTTTCAACATCTATATCAGAAAGAAATACTACTCAGTGCTTTGGCTAATTAAATACAGGAACAATTTGAAAAACCCCAATAGATCCAGCCCAGCAGTCCCCTGATTTCAAACAATTTAAAAATTAGTTAATTCTTTCCCCTCCATGTTCTTTGCACAAATATATATTCTCCTAATCTATTCTTACTTGAAAATTCTTAAGGTAATAAAGAAAGTAAACACCCACAGAGGGTAAGAAGTCATTTCTTCTGAAAGTGGATTTCTTCCTAAAACATAGGGCAGCAAAATAAACACTGAAAAAGCACTACAAACAAATAACACAACTCAGGAAGAACACTGAGAACATGTACTGATGGACAGAAAACTTTGGAGGAATTTTCAGTCCTTCAGAAGGATGGACACATTTGTGGTGAATTTACAGCATTCTCAGGCAGAGGATGGCATGGCTTTTCATAAACTTGAACTGAAGGCAATATCAATGTAATAACATCTTCTGGTCAAGAGAATGTGTTAGGCTGTTCACCATCAGACATGTTTTAACATGTGATTCAGAATTTACACACTTCTTGTTTTTATGATCCAGCTCTTTCAATATTATGGGACTGATCTGACACTTTAGAGCAGGCAGCCTGACTTGTGTAAGACGACAGCGTTTAAGAACAAACCAAAAAACCTTGAATGAACCCTACAATGGAAGATGAGAGGGAATAAGAAGTCTCTGGGAATCACCTGAATTTGTTACTTTAAGACATTTTCTGTATGAGTATCTTACCCTAGAATATCTGCCCTCACCCTTAACCAGCATAATCGAATATTCACATTCAGAAAACCCCTGACCTTAGCTAATACTTGCCACTCTTTAACCACATATATCCCCTTCCCCCGACATAAGACTTGGAAATGATTGTGATTTTAGTCATCTGGAAAGAGTGAAACATGACATGGTCTTCAAGCACTTTCTTCAGAACCGTTGTCATTTTAACTCTGTTTTACCACAAGTAAAAAGGCCGTGCTCACGGAACAAATTCAAGTTCCCCCTCAATTGTATCTGTAACCTGGGAATTTCTTATGATCAGGGTAGCACAGGACAAAAGCTTTCACTGAAGAAAGATTCAGAGCATTTTTTTAAAATTCCCAATTTTTTGGCAAGTAGAAAAATCAAAAGGTAAACTCTTCCATATTATAAATTAATGTTCTCAGCACAACTACTTCACCTGCAGCTAGCTAACTTATTCTCCCTTTTTTTCACAAAATGCACGTGTTAACACCAAGGTTTTAAAACACCACTGTTACATTTAGAGGCATTCCTAAGTGTAAGTAAGGGTTTTCTCCCCCATTTATTAGATACACATTTTTACTGAGAGCCAATCCATTGCGTATGAAATGACACAATTTTGTTAGAGCAATCTGGCTTTAAGGGTTAGGACAGGTTACACTGTAAAATTAAAATTAGAAAACCAAGCTTCTTTTTTTTTTTTTCTTTAAAGCAAGTAATAATTTTCCAGAATCTAGAATTAACTGCAACTGGCAAAAAGAAAATAAAAAAGCCATACAGACAAGAGTGAAAAAAAAGCTCAGAAACTCAGAATCCTTGCCCTGGAAACAAAGGTCTCTCACATTTCATTTTCTATTTTCCACAAAGAAAAAACAGATAGCTCTCTAGTCCCCATATGAAATATGTAACAAGTATAAGAAATGTGCAATATCACAAATACTAATATATCTAAGTGAACATAGGAATTGCATTTTTTCTTGTTAGTGTGAATTCAACCTACCGTGTTGGTAAGTTGACAGAGATCAGACCCTGTAACTGCAGCATCAGAAATAGGACGATTTGTGTTGGAAACTCAAGTTTGAGCTAAAATGATTCTCCTCTGACAGGGTCTGTTAGCACAATTAAAAAGCGTCGTGAACACCCCTGGATCATGAAGAGTATAGTATATTTTTGAGTCTAAAACTCTTCAATGATGTTGGCTTGAAAGCTGTTTAATTAGCTGTAAGATGCCAACCAATCTCTTTATCAAAGCCAGCTGAAAACAAAACTGAGAGAAACAGCTTGTGGTTTCACAAAAAATGTATTTACATGAAGTATATTTTAAAGGGAGTTCGATCATTAGGTACGATGTCATCTGGGCTGTGCGGTGGATTTGACATTTAAAGATGTCAGAGCTTGTCAGATTTATCTCCAGTCTATACTTAGTTTAGAAGTAACCACTTCTGTGAGCAAATCTTGTTTTGTTGATTTCCAGCCTCAAAATCTGCAAAGACTTAACTCTTATTTACAGAACACAAATCCTTTCCATGTCCTCTCACTTCCTTACCTAAGATCAACTAAAAAGAAAGTGGGGCCGTGGGTGACAAAGTGGAATTGAAGCCCGCTTTGACACCGAGTCACAGGGATGGGCACAGAGCAAGCAAACCACGGTGAACAGAGCACGGAAGGACAGAGTTACTATTGACAAGCATGATGTTTCCTGAAATAGATAGGGGTCCAGACCTTTAGCCCACTACTTCCTGCTGCGTGTCTTGGAAAAAACATTCTGATAAGACGGGGTGCCCTTCACTTAACACTTAACATTGTCCCAGACGAGGAAAACCCAGAGTGACACAAAAAGTTTCACCATGATGAAAGCTAAAGCTGTCTCAGTAAAAGTCCCATCAAAGGATCAGTAAAAAGATCCAGAGAAACATCGGCCTTTACGCATCTTCAACCAGGAACATGGTTTGGTAGTTTTGTCAGATTGTTTAGTGACCGTGAATTCATGCTTTATATTTTATCAAGAGATGGGTTAGTGAATCACCACCATTTAACTATCACAAGAAAGATGTTTGAAGAATGGATTAGTCACTCATTCACTCTTTTCCAAAGACCACTTTTCATTTTGCCTAATTTGTTGAAAATGGAAATTAAGCTCTAAGACAAATTCGGCTTAAGACAAGCTGTAGCAGACCCAAGCGAAATCTGCAGCCAGCAGCGCCCCTGAACCACAGAACCTCATGCCTGGGACCACACAGATCTTTCAAACAGAAAGGGAAATGGTCGTTGATGTTATATGACCAAAATGTACATTCAAATAAGAACTCTGTTCCTTAGCACCCTTTGACCTTAATTCACATCATAGAGCTCAAGGGGTACCAGATCCAGGATATTAATGAAGGAGTTTACATGCAGTTAGCAATAGAGTTTTTAAAGGGTTACAGAAAGAAGTGTTTTCTAAGACTGCCACTACCCATCAATTACTTTCCATAGTTTGTTTTAAAAGGGGCTTCTCCCCAAACCCAACTCTTTCATTGTTAATCATTTTGTTAAAAAAAAAAAAAAAAAAAAAGATGTAGCATAAAATGTGTCCATATAGGTTGCTGTTCAACCCCAGGAGAGCCAGGTCAGAGGAAATCCCCACCAGGGTTCTGACAGAGCCGCTAGAAAAGGAAGCAGTACAGGGGCCCAGGGAACAGGCAGAGGACAAGAATGGCTACGACTTATTATCTGCTCTGCAACTGTCTTATTAGTGGGAAATAGCCATTTGATTTATTTTCTAAACTCAAAGCCAACTGGACTTCATTTATTAAGAGCTCTCTTCTTGCCTGTGCAGTGGCACTCATTTGGGAAGTTACAAAAACCAGTGCCTAAGTACCAGGAAAGCTGCGGTCCAAGGAGGGTGGGAGAAAGGGGTTTCACTCTCCCCTAAACCCAGGGGGCTCTGCTTCTAGATTCTGAGAGGCTCCGATCTGCCTGCTCCTTTGAACACAACACCAGACTGAGGTTCTGAGCCAGTGCACAGAGGTCCCAGGGACAGCTGATCAGCAAATTTGCTTGACGGATTGGTTTTTTGAGAAGGACAAATACAGAAAAAAAAAAGAGTTATGAGATAGCACTAAAGCGCTTCTGCTGGAACGAATCCAGAGCGGCCACGTGAGCCTGCAAAATCCAATGTGAAATCTTCCAAATATTTCAGCACATCAGAGGGATTCCCACATCGGCAGGACCCTTCCCACCTGCCTGTGGCCACGGGCATAGACAAGGTGGCCGGGAGGTGACGTACTCTGCCTGGCGTGTCCCTCCCTCTGGGGCTGCCTTTGTCCTTGATGCTGTTCCCACTGTGTTTATTAGGTGACATTCTTGCAATGCTTTCTGCTTTCTTTCCGCTGCTGCCTGTTGCTAGGGAATGAGCCCTAATCGCTTCAAGCGAACAGAAGCACAGCCACGAGCGCTTGGCAATGTCTCCGTTTGGTGACAAGGTAGAAAGAATCCTTGAAATCATCCTCATTTGCATTTTCCCTCCTAAGGATGGCAACATTTGCTCCATGCTGGAATGTGTGTTTTCTTCGTCTCAACGCTGGGTTTGGTGCCTTTGGGATGGATCTCATGCCCGTCCCGACTGTCTGTTCTTGTCACCAACCGTCCTGCCCCAGGTGGCGACAGGCGATTAGAATAGCTTGGCTCTGGCTCACACTCCACTGTCAGCCTTTATTTACTTTTTTCTTTTTTGTTCTTGGAGAGAAGCAAACCACATCGTCAAAGCATTTAAAAACACAAACCAAAGGAAACTCGGTTTCCAGGCTTTAAGTAGATGCTATTTACCCACAGTTTATTTCCAGAAGTCACTTGGAAACCGTTGTCATTTTTCACTCAGATTCACTGAGAAGCCTGACACTGTGGTAGTGTCAATGATCTGTATTTGCTTCTTGCCAGTGGGAAGCAAAACCCAGTCTCTGTCTTCAAACCCAGACTCACCTTGATTCTCTGGACGTGGCTTCCCCAGCTCTCTCATGTGCCTTCCATGGGGGTGGCCAGAGTCTGGCCCCTGCTGGTGGCCGTGACTCAGAAGCCAGTGGAGATGGAGTGAGCCATTCTCTCTTTAGACGCTACCACCCCTCATTTGAATGGAAGGGCAAATGTCACTTTGTGGTTGGAAATGTACCTCCTGTTACCTCTCCCTGGGAGGACAGACCTTGTCACCAGGCAACACGTAGGCCTCGTGCTTCAGGCTTCCTTCGAGTAGTTGGGTGACCAGTGTTGGGGAAGGCTCAGTCAGGCTTGCAGTGTGTCCCCTGCCAGCACGGGGTTTGGTCAGAGTTGGCCCTGGGTGAGAATCTGCTAAATGGACCCATGAATGGCAGACCGATGAGCTTGTCAGGTAGCATGAGCCCACTTCCTAGCTTGGGACTCACCACAGTTCCAGGGTGGGCACAGATGGGTACCTTGGGGTGACCAAGACTGACAGCTACCATTTGCTGAGGTCCTGTCCTAGGCGCATCGTGTAAATTATCGACTTTGCCCAAACTTCTGAAGCCGATACTCTTATTACCCTCATTTAGAGAGAAGGAAGCCATGGGGTCGGGGTAGGGGGTTTAACCGGCTGCAGATGACAGCAAGTGAAGAGTCGGGAAGGACGGCAGACGTCTGTTGGCCCCGCCCACGTCCTTGCCTTCTTACCAGGCCACCTTCACCACTGTTTAAATCAGTGGCCACCACCCCACAGCCCGTGGAGACCCTTCCATGGAGGTTGCTGGTCCACAGATCCGTGTGTCTGGCTGGACTGCAAGTTCTCCAGGACGGACCCCGTGGCTGGCGGACTCAGCCTGGCCAGCACCAAGTACCCTGCCTGGAGCACCACGGACATCCCGTTAGCGTTTAAGAAGTGGGTTGCCATCTCCTGCCCGTGGAGCCTTCCAAAGCCAAGAGGACAGTGTCTTCAGTATTGGGTGTTTGAGCTTATACTAAGAGGAAGAAATCCGAGTAATAGGTTCATCCCTCCCGCCTGGAGAAGTTTCCTCACTCCCACCATGCACTTCGGTGAGCCTGGGTCTCCATCCTTTAGACTTCCTTGGTCCCTGAGTGTCCCCCACAGACCCTCCTCCACCGTGCCTGCACCAAGTCCTAACACTACCATCTGCCATCCCCGCCCCCCTCTGCCCTTCCCTGGAAAGACTGAGGAGGTGGGCTGTGGTCATCCCGCCCCTGGGCTCAGCCTCCCAGACCAGCGGTGAACACACCTCGGGGAGGCTCGTGTGTTCATGAAGCTCTCAAAGCAGGATTTCTGGTCTCTTTTCAGAGCAAACTGTGGGCGTTGGGAGGAGGGGAGGTGATGTCTGGAGATAAGACTGTCCCCGCAGCTGGCAGATTACAAGATTTCTCCCAGGGGAGCCCTTGGTGTCTGTTTCTCCTTAACCAGGCTCTTCTCCTGCTTGGCCCACGGTACCATGTTGGAGAGCAGATGGCCATGGTCACCGGGAAGGCCAGTGAGCCCCAGGTGGAACTCCCTCTCGGACCACCCAGGGCATTGTGGCTTTTCTGTTCCTTCCCACTGTTGGTGCTGTGACCCGTCTCATTCCTGGGGGCGGGGGCGGTCAGCTAACATGGACCACGTATGGTCCGCTTGGTGGGAGTGCAAACCTCTCTGAGTCTCTCCACAATTGGAAAAAAAATAATAAAATAGTTCTGCTTCTGTTATTTGCTGCTTCCCTTGGCCTTCTTCTCTTCCTGTAGATTAATATATTAAGGGGCGGTTTCAGTGTTTAATTCATGTCTTTTTTTTTCAAGCAAAAATACAAAACTAATTTTTCTTGTATTTTTTAAAGCAATTTATGTGCATTGTTTTTTTGTTTTTTTTTTTTAATTTTTATTTTGTTTATGGCTGTGTTGGGTCTTCATTTCTGTGCGAGGGCTTTCTCTAGTTGTGGCAAGCGGGGGCCACTCTTCATCGCGGTGCGCGGGCCTCTCACTATCGCGGCCTCTCTTGTTGCGGAGCACAGGCTCCAGACGCGCAGGCTCAGTAGTTGTGGCTCACGGGCGTAGCTGCTCCACGGCATGTGGGATCTTCCCAGACCAGGGCTCGAACCCGTGTCCCCTGCATTGGCAGGCAGATTCTCAACCACTGCGCCACCAGGGAAGCCCGATGTGCATTGTTTTTTTTAAAAAAAAAAGTGCAGAAGAAAGAGAAGATGAGGGGCTGGGGAAAAAAGCAAGAGGACAAAAAGGAGGAGGAAGAGGAGATGTTTGGGAAGAAAGGAAGGAGGGAGGGAGGGAGGGAGGGAGGGATGGAGGAGAAATCCACACAGACACGGAGGTTCCTCCCGAGAGAACCTGAAGGAAGCCGGGGCCTCCTTTCTGATTCAGATACTTATTCCATGCAGTTTTTAAAAAGCAATTGTAGAAATTAAAGGGGAAAGGAGCTTTGGTCACAGAATCACTATTCTATGGATTATGATATTTTCACGTTGAGAAAAGGCACTCTTCCCTCGTGATGAAAATATGACTTTGCCTACCTAGCAGTGTGACAGGACTATTTTAAAACCAGGTCAGTACATGAAGCCAGGAAGAATTGTCTCAAGACTGTCAACATGACACTGGAAACCCCTGCTATGGGAATAAATCTCCTTGCCTGCAGGGGAAAAACAAATCCAGCCAGACCACTCAGGGAGGCAACGGGGACATTTCTGGGCACTTTTAATAAACTATTGTTTTCATGGAAAATGTTCCGATATGCATGAGAATTCTGCAATTTATTTGGAAAGTCCAAAGATGTAATAAAAGAAAAGGTACACCCATTATGATCATCCATGTCGTTCCCTGTTGTGGCCTCATAACACTAACTCACAGTAATAAAGAGGCTTTCAGAGGAACTCCAGCGGCCAAATTTGGGACGCCAGGTGTTAAGGTGACAAAAAGCTCAGCTTTCGGCAGCTCCTGATTCGGGTGCAGAGCTGCAGGTGTAGACCTGGCTTCCCTGATGTCCTTTCGTTTGGTGGGGGTGGGTCTGTAAAAAGCCACACTGTCCCTTGGGCCCTCACCTGGCTCAGTGCTCCGCCAGCACACACCTTATTTGCTACTTCGTCCTGTTCATCAGCTTTTCCTTCTAACCTTCTTGGCAATGTCACCAGAACCAGTCTCCCAGTTTTTTCTGATAAGCCCGTTTCACACTCTGACGGACACACCCCAGTTTGGAAGTTAATTTCTAATATTAAATTCCAGGACGTCCCTCCTTGGTTTCACCCCATTACTCTGGTCACGCTTCCTACCGTGCTAAACACTGCTTTTATCTCCTGGGCATCAGTCACCTTCACGTTGGTGAGTTCTATTCCTTTTCCCGCCCAAGCTCCCTTCAGGCAAGATCAACGCATTTAATTCTCAAGAGCCTTGGATCACCAGGCTGTCCTCGGTGACTTTCATCCAGCCACTCGGCTCCTTCACCTTCCTCCTTTCTACATCAGGTGGTCCCAACTGAACGTGTGTGGTCCACTTCTGAAGGAGCTCAGACCCAGGGAAACACTCATCAGATTAGGAGAAATATACTTTCGCCTAAGATTCCCAGTGAGCTGAATTACAAAACTAACCACAGAAAACAGCCCGGAACAACCCTGATGTTGAAGGTGATATATCTGGCTCCACGTTGGGATGGCGTGGGATGGCCACTTATAAATCCCCCAGAAGTGCTGTCATTCGTGCAAGATTTTTCCGAACGGCATCTCCACGGGCAATGGATGGGACGAAGCGATCATTTTCTCCAGCAAGACGTATTTTAGAAAGCGAAAGGCAAAATGGCTTTTTAGTTGTAGCGCTGCCTCATTTGGAAAGAAAAAGTATGTCATGCTCTTGTTTCACTGACATGCCTGTCTCACACATCAAGCATTTGTGGTCCTTCGCTCGGGCAGTTTCTTCATTTCACTGGAGCCTCTACCCAAAATTATTAATGCTGACATTGGGCACAAATGTGTTACAATAAAACCTTGCACGGGCGCAGTGTTTACCCTCAGGAAGTAAGCAAGTCATCTACAAGTGGGACTACAGCTTGTGTGAAATTAAACATAATTCGTGTTAATTCCAACGAAGTGGAATTTTTAAAATCAAACGTGGCTCAAGAACTTGTTTGATGATGGGGGATATATACTGGAGTAAAAAATAAAGGCATATTATAGAAGAGGCTTGAGAGATTGTATTCCAACGCCATAGAGTGGTTATTGAAATTTGTTTCATGAGGGTTTAGCTCCCGAGCTGATTTAAACCACTTTACAAACATCACATGGATAAGTCTCGCATATATACTTCCCTTGGTAAGATGGTACACTTGAGGAAAGTAGATGTAAACTAAATATGAATTAAGGTTTGAAAGCATGGATAGAGCCCATCAAATCCCAAACTCACATCGAGTGACAGTGTCTTGCACTCAGGGAGAGACAGTGGGCTGCAAACTGCCACTATAGGAGCCACTTTGGTTTCAAACACGATTTTCCCATGAAATAAAAGCCAGTCACGGGGCTGGGGAATCAGTCAGCCTCTGGTCTGGGAACCTTCCCTTAGTGACGCCCCCAGCTAACTCATGGACCGTCTAGATTAAAGGCTGCAGGATTAAAAGGTCCTAGCTGCAGGGCTTTATCACAAAGCTAATCTAACCAATGGCACGGTTACTCCAAATGAGAAGGAATGGCCATTCTGGGGAGAGGCAGACAAGTGTCATCTAAGAGTCCGGGACGGGTCTCCCGTCATCACTCAGGGGTGAGAACAGGCTTCCTCCCGGGCCTCAGCTCTCAGATCTGTAAAACCAGAGGTCTGGACTCAGTGGTGGCTCTTGAGATTTTTTCCCCCTATAATTTCTATAATACCTTGCAAATCACATCTAGCATCTAACTTTATTACACATAGTGATTCAGATGCCTTATTTCCGCGCATGTGGGTTTTTTTTTTACTGTGGCAAAATATACATAACATAAAATTTACCATTTTAACTATTTTTAAGCTTAAAATTTAGTAGTAAAAAGCACATTCACAATGTTGTACAACTTTTACCACTATCCATGTCCAGAAATTTGCATCATCCCAAACAGAAATCTGGTACCCGGTAAACAATACCTCTCCATTCCTCCTTATCCCCAGCCCCTGGTAACCCCTCTTATACTTTCCTTCTCTTTGGATTTCACAGCCCTAGGCATCTCATGTAAGGACAATCATACAATATTTTCATATTCACAAACCTTCTCAGCATGGTGAGGATTAAATAGGATTACAGTTTATTTGGTGCACTGTCCTTTTCCTTTCCTGCTACATGTAAGTTATATTAAAACAGAGTGGCCTTCTTTAGGGCCACTGGTGTGAGAAAAATGGAAGTGGAGACCAGACATCTAATTGCATAGAAAGCCTATATGCAGGGAGAGGATCCGGTGATAAATACCACTGTTCTGGTTTGGTAAAAGACACACTTTAAAAACTGCTATTTTAAAAGTCATTTCAGAAGTAAAATTAGCCAGGCTGCTATCTCATACATCATGAATCCTCTGTACGCGATCTCGCTCTCACCACTGAGTAAACTTTTGCGAAACAACAGGAAACTCATCATGGATCCCAACAGAAAATACAGTGAGTAATTCCCCTGAAGAAGGGATGGCTGAGGTTGATGATTTAGTGGTTAAAAAATTAAAAAGAACCAACCAAAAAAAAAAAAAAAAAAAAGGAAGGAGGAGAGAAAAAGAAAAAGGTTTTCTTGCTGCTAGGAAAGGCAAGTTTCATTTTTCAAATTCATCTGTTAACACCAAAAATTACGGATAAGGCCAGCATGTGTCATTCGTTTTGTACAAGGAACCACATGCATCTTGCTAATTTTTTTGACTTGTGTACTACAAGATGAGTTGCAGCATCACAGAAAACTTAATTGCATAGGCAAGCAAATATGAAATACTAATTTCATAGGTAAGCAATTATGAAATATTTATGCCATGCAATGTGGGTGAATTTGGAGATAAAAATCACTGACCCAGTATGTGAATTACTGATTATAGAGCATTGTTTACTATAGCATAACAACAGCAAAATATGTGAATGATCATATGACAGTTCTAATTTGAAATATAATTCTAAATCATTCTTACCTTAGATCTAAAAAGGCCTGATGTGTAAAAACTATTAAGGCTTAACAGAGAAAAAAAAAAAAAGAAAGCTAAATGCTCCATTTTAATTCAGAACTCAGCAGATGTCAACTTGTTTCAATTTCTGAACCCTCTCCTGTTGGGATTATTATAATGTCCTTTTTGATATTGAAAAGAAATGGAGGTGGATCAACTAATATTATTCTTCTCTTTAAAAAGGACTCAGATCATTGGTATATATACATTAGCTACATAAAATATACAATATATAAATATATATGGAAATATTACAATGACCAAGAAGATTTATTAACAGATTTCCTAAGAAGAAGAAAATCTTCTAGAAAAGCAAATTCCTGATTTGGCACAATTAATTGTAGGCTCTTTGAATTATCTGGAGGGAGGGGTTACAGAGAGTACATATTTACATATCTTTATAGAAGAGAATGGATCTTTCAGACCAGTGACCAAACGTTAAAGCTCTAAAATTACACCATTGAGGTCCTCTACTGTTTCCTTCTTTTGGACAAAATCTAATTGCCAGTCATATGCTGTTTGGTGCAAAGTCAGGCCGATTAATGGGCCAAGTTAGCCCGGCCACACCAGAGCCAGACTCTTAAGACCAAGCCTGCTCACACCGTAGGGTTTTGAAATCATCAAGTCACTAGACCACACACCAAGCAAGGAGAGATCACTTCACAAAAAGAAAATAACTATGTTTAAAACGAAAGCATTATCGACTTTGGTCTAAAGCTGGTAAAATGACCTTCGGGAAATTTCAAAGTGAAACAGATCAAATTCATTTTCAATCCCTCCTTAACTATAAATTGTCAGAAATAAAAACGGGCTAATCAGGCTCAGGGCACCAATGTTTAAAAACGACTCAGACAGCATAGGTCATGGAAATTCCTGCAATTTCATAACAGGGCCCTTACAAACTGGTGTTCAGTCGGATTGCATTTTGGGGTAATAATGTCCAAACTTTCGAATGGCAGAATCCAAGGGTGGGTGACCTTCACAGGACTCTGGAGTGGATATTTTATTTCACACACATCCCACCACCACCAAATATTGTGACAGAGTGGGGTCGAGCATGCTTCAAAAATACCTCTCGCTCACAAATGACTGCCAGTCAACTCACATTTGACTGTGAAAGCCACAGAGGGGGAAAGAGGTCTAACCCAGCTACAGGGGGAGACAGAGTGGTTCTGTTCTGGAACCCTTGGCATCTGTGGGTGAGCAGATTATTTTCTAATGAGTAAGACTGAAATCAGTGAAAATGCTCAGCGTTACAGAGAAAAATTACTTATCTGCTCTCTAACCTCTAAGCCCAGCCATCTAAGAAAAGACTCAGTAATTCAGGAGCCAGAATATACAAAAGCAACCTGACACTTCTTGCAGAATATCTTCACCTGACTCGACTTTTGGATTTAACTCCAATCATTTATCTTCACAGACATGGCAGGGGTCTGGTCCAGGAAGCATTTAGATGCTCCATTGCTGGGACATTCTATTTACTGACAGGGGCTAACTTAGGTGGTTACAGTTCTTGACTCTGAACAGAAAATAAAATGGTAAAAATAGTCATGAGAGTGCCGAATACCTATGTACTCACCCTAAAATGTGCAACATCTTAGGGAAACCCACTGTTCACCATCTCCAGAAACAGTGACCACTGCCCTCTGAAAGCAAACTGGTTAATCCTGTCAAAATCAGGCTTCTTTGCCCTAAAAAGACCCTGAAAGGTCCTTCAGACACCAAGTTCCACATGGAGACATTTGTCTCCCTGGAACCTTTCCCCAAAACCTGGGAGGATATCACACACTTATACACATCCTACTTCTTCCCCGAAGAGGGCTAAGCCCAGAAAAGACCTCATGGGATTTCTAATTGGTGAAATCCTACGACCCCAAGGGTTTGCTTTTCTCCAGGTTCAGGGTGACAGAGAAGGGATTTATTTACTCTCTCCCATGTTTTGACTTTCACAGCAACAAGAGCTTGTTTGAATGGCATCGAGGCTCCAGACCGTGGGATCCCTGGGGCAGGGTCTGGGCAGTTGGCACTCTCCCTCTTACCTCTGCCCATGCTCACGTTCCAGTGACGGCATCTCTATCTTTTCCTTCTAGTTTTTAACATTGAGTTTCACTTAGTACTAAGTGCAAAAGCAAGCAAGACAGAAGGGCAGACTCAGGACAGGCAGCTGTCTGGGTGGTGCAGGCATCAGCCACGGGCCCAGGCTTGACCAGAGCAGGCACTGGGGAGGTTAGATGAGACCCAGGTGGCTATGGATGAAAAGCCCGGGTGATGGTGGAAGGGGGTCCTCTGGGTGCCTCTGGGGAGGGGTGGGGACCCTGGGCACACTTGGGACAGAGCCTGGCCTGCCCCCTCCCTAGCATTCCTATTCCCTCAGCTCCCCCTTCCTGCAGCTCTGCCCCCCTCTTTCTTGCCTGGCATCCCCAGCTATGGGACATCCAAGGAGGTGACACCATCATGGGGGAAAAAGGTAAAAGGCTAGAGGGTCTAAAACTCCAGGCCTGGTTCCGCAAGCTCTCACACAGAACGGGGAAGCCCTAGAAGGCAAAGAAACCCCACAAGTGCAGGGTTAGAACGGAGGTGACATTACACTGTGACTGATAACTGTCCCACAAGAATCAACACATCCCCGCACCTCCCCTGTCTAGCTTCTGCTTGTCCCAGGGGCCGGAGCTCCCAGACCCCAGTTCAAACAGGCCAGGACTCACTGAGGGCAGAGGGCCTGGGGAGGTGAGGGTTACTTTCAGGAGTATCCATTCTTGCCGATCACCTCATCATAGATCATGAAATGAACTACTGCCGTGATTATTAAAGTCACCCTTTCAGCAAAGGAAAACAAGATTCAGATTCTCTTCACCACTTGTTCCAAATGGCAACAGCCCACGGTTGTGGCGAATGAACTGTCTTAAAGATAAATAAAGGTTGCACATTCCTATTTAATTGTTTGCTCCTGGTTCTTTAACACACACACACACTCACAGACACACACACACACAAATGAGCATTCAGGGGAAATGAAAAAGTCTCGTGTACTCAGAATGAGGAGTAAAGAAGAAAAATATTTTTTTCCATAGGAATGGCCTTACTTTCACATCCTTAAAATTCTACAACTTGGTTCAGGGCCAATAAAGAGGAAACCACTGGGAAGTCTGAGCAGCCCCCAGGGTCCTGAAGGCTGAGGCTTCACGTGGGAAGCAGGCAGCTGCAGAGCTGGCGGCTCCAGCAGCCCGACTGGTTCATTTCTTTTTTAACATCACCACCTACAGGGGCTGCTTTGAATAGGATGGTCTGGGATGGCCCGTAATAAAGCCTCACAAGAAAAACAACGCTCAGAACAATTGCACCACATTTTTTTCAACTTCCTGTTTATTAGTATTTTATCTAAGAGCAGAACAAAAGTCTGTATAAATGGGGGAAAAGAAAACAAAAGCACTCACTCTAACATCTTACAACACACACACACACACCATCTTTTCCAAGGCTGTTACATTTGGATTTTTTTCATGAAACCCACTTCAGGTCTTCAGATGTCTTTTGTGGCAGAGGTTAAGATGAAATAACTAGAATGCATCATCCTATAAAAGTTATATGTTATTAAAAATATTTAAGTGGGCTTGTTTTCCATACATCTGGATGACGGTATTTATTTCTACGCTGGAAGAATTCACACGTTATCAGTAAGACTTTGCATTTTGCCAGACAGACCCATGAACACAATGAAAATACAAACGCCACCCATAACATCTGTTGCAAAGCTGGGTTGTGTAAGAGAAGGCTGAAGGTGCGGGATCAAGGTGAAGGGTGTCCACTGCAGTTCCCAGGCTCAGAGGTGGACAAAAGGCTGAGACAACTGTATTTCTCCTCATAGAAACAAGGCCCCTGAGAGGGTCATTCCAGCTAAGACACTAGCTGATTACTGAATTATCAGTGACTTCTGTGAACTCTGTCTTTCTTCCTTAATCTGACTACCATGTCGTTCTTTGGGCTCCTACCCTGCCCACATTTTAGACAAGATTCAGGGCCAGTGAGATTGAGGGAATAGAGAATAAATGGCCACAGAACTTAAAACATTGACCTAGGTGGCCACATTTTCTCTTCAAAATGGGCTGGAGTGTACAGTCTATCTTTGTGGACATGTGTTCATCAAAGGCCTTGGCCCAGTTCCATGGAACACTTCTCTGAACAGTTCTAATATCATGTCTTCTCTTCTCAAGAAGGACACCTGAGAATTTGGAATCATCAACTCCAGAAATTGCTTAGGTTATTTTCTGTGCCCCAGTAATCCGGAATTTTATATATTTTCTCCATATCTTATTCTCTTATAACATTAGCATACCTAGCCTTGCCTAGGTATTTCTGATACCAAATTACCTTGTTCACATGAAAATGAGAAGGAATAAATAAGAAGAGGTCTTCTGTTGTATGGGGTAACAAGAAACATATCTGCAGATAGGGAAGGCATAAATCAAAGCTGAAATGTGAACTTAGCCCTGGTCAAGACCATTTTAACTAATCAGAAACAGACTGCAAATGCTCTCGCAGAACAAATAAGTGTCTTTCTAAATGGCTGAAAATGAAGTGAGGTCTAAAAGTGAACTGAACAATCCCAATAAACAATGAACTTCACCAGATAATACAGCAGCCATCCTTTGCTTGCTGGTTGTAATCATTGAGAACTCACTGAATATGCCTTGAACTTGGACGACAAAGAAATAGGAGGTTGTTTTGTTCTGCTAAGTGGCCTTGATCGACCTCTCAGTGGTCAAAACTGAGAAAAGGGATTCTTATTAGAGAGAACATCTCTGCAGCATTTGACTGGCAAAACAGATGAACCTTTAGGTGATACTTTCTGCTAAGGAAGGACTTGCTCCTTGGGCATAAGAGAAGACAAAACATTTTATCAACACCAGAGAGCAATTTTGAAGCAAATCATCCTAGCTAAATGACATGTAGAAAAAGTCAGAAAGACAAAAGGCCTGTGTTTGCTTCACAGAAAGAAAATGTGGAGGCATGAAATAAGAAATCCTTCTCAAACACAAAAGACAACGCTTTGGGCCAATACGGAAGGAGCTAGACACTTGGCACCAGGAGCTGGGGTTGCTGGGAGGGAGGTGGAAGAAACGACAGACAATATCTAAATAGGGACTGTCCTGCCACCAGCTGCACGCCAGGCTTAAGAATAATAGACATAATACTCAATTTGTAAGGGGCTAGCTTGGAAGATACTGAGGTCCCTCTTCCAGCCAACCTACAAAAGGGATAGCTAGTGTGACACGTAAGTGACGGGTGGCTACTTGGAAGTCAAGACATGGCTCCTTTGCACACCAGGAAGCATACATTTAGTGAGTCACCTGTGCCAGTGAGTAAAATCTAGTGGACACCTGTGGTTTGCTGCCTTAGTGATCCGTTCTCAATCTTCATAACTCCATTGCCCAGGGAGAGGAGTGAAGATAAGGCAGGTAAATCAATGAGGACATCACAGTCCTTCACCCCCTGTGATTGGCTCAGGGATAGGCACATGACCTCCGCTGGTCCAATCAGAGTGAGTTTCAGCACTTCTGCAGGGAATGCTGGGACAAAAGCTCTTTGCTGCTGGATTTGGACCCGGTGGACGAGTGGCAGCCACTTGAGGCCCTTAGAGTTGGGTCTGTTTGAGAAGGGAGTCAACACATTAGAGACAGAGCCAAGAGGAGAAAAAAGTTGAAATGTCTTCACTTCACTTGAGAGGTATCTGTGCGAATCCTATTCCGAGATTGCTCACTGACATGAGATGGTAAGTGCTAGAATTTGTTTAAGCCAGTTCGAGTTGCATTTTCTGTCACTCTTAACCTGGAAAGATTCTTAATTAAATCCGAAAGCCTCTGCAATTATATACTATCCATTCCTGAAGGAAAGGGTCTACAAGTGTGGATTCCTCTTTCATCCCTAAAGTATTCGACGTTACTGAACAGTCCATCCCATTTAACTAAAGACACAGAAATGTACACCGAAAGATCCAATCAAATTCAACAGAAAACAGTTCTCTTAGTCCCTCCAAGCCTTAGCACGATGAGAAAGCCCAGAGGTGTTACCCCAGGCTTCCCAGGTAGGTCCCTCTGAGAGTCCCTTAGAATTGTACACTCATAAAGAAAGTTAAAAATAGAAGTTAAAACATACAGAAAATAATAGAAAGTCAGATGAAACTGTTGAAACAGAGAAGACTAAGTCATGACGAAGGACTACATGATATAATCATTAGACTTCCTTCTACTTTCAACATTATTTCTCATCCAGCCGCCATCTTATAAAACTCCAATTCCCCCTGCCCCAGGAATTTTATTTTCCTTGGGGCTCAATAGTCTTTGCTATGGAATCTGACCAAGTAGGTTAGCATAATTCTTGAAGAGTTTAAAATATAAAGGCTCTTGATTTTCATTTTATGCTAAATAACGCTCATAGGTTTCTTGGCCTTACTGGTTTCAGAATAGCTCTGTATAATAGGGCTTTTAAAAGGTGTTCACACATTCTAAACTTTGAAATAATAAGAAATATGGATTCAACTTTGATCAAAGTGCACTTTTAAAAAATAATCTTGATACCGTAAGCTTTGCTTTGCTTTGTAGAAACAACTCTAATCATAAGGGCATCTGCTGAGATTTGACATTTGATCTGCCCTAATCTTTCACTCATTCATCACTGTGCAGCCCTGAGTACAAATAAAGAGCAACAGGATATTGAACTAGAGTTTAATGTGTAACCAAGATCCACCGAAGCAAGAACCAGGGAAGGAACCCCAGCCAGCCTCCCGCTGGCAGTGGCTGAAAAGCCAAAGAAAGCTTGTGGCACTGAAGCGCTAGTGGCCAAGTCAGCCCGGGAGCCCATCAGGCTGCCCATGGGCCTCACCCTTCATGGCCTCTTTGGTCTACGAATGGATTCTGATCATGGATGCCCCAATTCACCCTCTCTTCACTTTCCAGGGCCGGGTATCTGGGGTGCCACACCCCTTAGGTGAAAGCATCTGTCTGGCGCTGGGAACACACCAGGTCCCCCTAAAATCTCACCTGCCCTGTGGAACTCCAGGGATGTGGATTCTCAATTCCTTAGAGACCGGCTCGTTCGCTCTCATCATATAGGTGAGGAAGCTGGTCTCTGTCCAATCAGATCAGAGCCTTTGTGGGCTTGTCTCCAGGTAGAATTCCAATTTCTTGGTCCCTCAGAGGTTCTCTTCTGTCCCTCCAGGAGAGAGCACTGACATACAGGGAAGGAAGGAGCCCCCTTCATGTCATCATCTCCCATCAGTTATCCACTAGCCCTTTGTCAAGCCTTCTTATGCTTCCCAGGCCTGGTTCCTCTCACTGGCTCCGAAGTCTAGAGCTTCACCAGACCAGTCTTCCTAAAACATTGCTTTGGCCGTGGAATTCCCCTGCGCTAGGACCCACTGTGCTCCCTCTGGCCTGCAACACTGAATTTAAATTCTCTGCCCAGGTTGAGCAAGACCTCTACGGTTTGCTTCTCCTCTAGCTATGCAACAGTTCCCCCCCACCCCATGCATCTCACCATGGGTTTATTCAACAAAAATACACCAGCGCTTGTATCAGTCTGCTCAGGCTGCCATAACAAAGCACCACACGCTGCCGGGCTTAAACGACAGAAGTCGATTTTCTCAAAATTCTGGAGCCCAGAAGTCTGAGATCAAGGTGTTAGCAAGCTCAGTTTCTTCTGAGGACTCTCCCCTTGGCCTATACGTGGCTGCCTTCTCCCTATGTCCTCACGTGGTCTTCCCTTTACATGCGTCCGTGCCCTAATCTCCTCTTCTTATAAGGACACCGGTCATATTGGATTAACGTCCACCCAAATGACTTCATTTTGTCTTAATTACCTCTTTGAAGACCTATCTCCAAATCCCACCACATTCTAAGGTAGTGGGGGTTTTGGGGCTTCAACATAAGAACCCATAACAAGCACCAACAAATACCATGGGATGGAGAGGGGAGAAGAGGACAGGGCGGGAAGGGGACAAAGACGGGTAAAACACGGTCACTGCTGTCAGGCAGATACATTCCCACTGCTCACGCAGGAGGACGCTGGGCTTTCTCCTCGCTCACAGCGGTGCTGGGCTCTGAGCACCTCCTCCTGAGGCACCATCACCCTCCTGCCTGAACTGGCACGTGAGCTGCCCCAAGAGGATCTCGTGCAAGGCTGGCCATGGTGGGCACCAAACAAATATTTCGTTTTCTAACTAAAAGCCACCGAAGGGCAGGAGGGGCATCAGGCTTCTCCAAAGCCTGGCTTGGCATCTTTCAGGTGCGTACCACCTACATCAGAACATTTCAAAATCGATTTTTCTCATGACTTACTGGAGACTTTCTAGTAAGTCTAATACTAGACTTCAGTAAGTGAAATCCCCAGCCAGCATATCCTGATGAAATATTCTCTTTAGCGTTGTATTTTTACTCACTTTATGCCCTGAATGACGTGTATGAGAAGTGACATCTTGCTCTGGGGGACAGGAATGTCATCCTCGCCAACATTAACCACATGGCCGTGGCGTGAGATTGAAGAAGACGAAGGGTAACCAGGGTTCTTTAAAATGTGATGTATCTTTAGGTGCAAATGGCCTTGGGACACTTTCCTTCTACTGTCATTAGCAGGAGAAGCCACCTTATGTATTTAACCAACACAGGCGTCCCAACCCTTCCTGGTTGAGCTAAACATCAACTCTTCTTTGAACACACCCTGGACGCCCACAGACAGAAGCCTCAGAGTTCTTCTCTGTGTTCCCAGAGGGCTTCGTTCATAGTGTGGTTTAGTGCCTTGGCAGTTGAGAATATATGCACTCTGGGATCCAACTGTCTGGCTTCAAATCCAGGCCCTGCCACCTACCTGCTGTGTGACCCTGGACAAGTTACTTAACCTCTCTGTGCCTCAATTGCCTCATCTGTAAAATGGGGATCATAATAGGACCACTCTCTTGGACTGTGTGAGGAGGAAGTGAGATCATTCACAAGTTGAACCTGGTCCAGAGCCTGGCACACATTTGGCCCCTGGGAAACAAGACTGTTGATATCACATTATCTTTCACAACTGTCTGCCCTTCTAAACTGTGACCTTCCTAAGGACAAAAGCACTATTCCTTAGGGTGGCTTGCTGCCTAGAACCTAATATCCTTTATGTAATAATGTGTGGAAATAAACGCGTGTAATAACCCAATCCTAGGTTTAAAACTGTTTTTTCCTCCTTCTTCCAAAATGTAACAAGAAAAGTAACACAGCCCAGTTAAAATGTTTAGGTGAATTAAATAAAGCTCCCCGGCTCCTGTCTTTCGGCCTCAATCGCAGCTTTTCAGTGCAAACACCCCACGGAGGCCTAATAAAATCACACATGTGTAAATTATCTTCTTTTCAATGTTCCATAAAATAAATACTTATAAATTACGAAGTTGATGGTGAGAAGTTATACCCATTATGGAAGAATGAAAAGTAGTTCCACGATGTTAATCCTGAGGCCAAATGAACAGTAATCAAAGTTTATAAGTGAAAATTCCTAGAGAACATTTTGCCACTCGTCTCCTGAGCCTCTGTCATCACCCCCTCACACACATTATGCTACTAGTTCTATTTTTATAAGCTGGTAATTTTTTTTAAAATGATAGTTTAGGCATATAAAAGAATGTTTATCATATACATTAAAAGAGCCCCTATGTCATAGACTACATAAATGCCAGAGCCATTAGTTTCTCAGTTATTTACAATGGCTGACATGCAGGTGGACTTCAGAGGGCCTGAGAACATCCATGGGGCTGAGACCTCCAGGGTGGGACCACTCGTCCAAGAGACCATCTCCCCACTGCTGACCAGCAAGGGTATCAGCCAACTGCTGGCTGAAGACAGAACAAAAAGAAACACGGCTACCATAAGGCTCCTATTCTCACAACTCCTATAAGAAGTATATATTTTACAGCAGAAAACCTAGTACTGAGAGCAAACCCGTCTTGTATGAAAAACACTCTGGTGTTACCCCCCAACTGCCCCAGATTCACCCTGCTGCTTAGAGACGTTAGCTAGGCAAAAACGGCAGAACATGTAAGATCATATAATTTTCAAACTACTACAAACCCAAACTGCCTTGCAGTACATCAGGGGTACAGATCGAGTAGGTGAAAGATGCCGTTCCAGGGAGCTGCCTTTATGACACCCCAAGGGTTGAACTGTTCTCGACGAAATAGACAGCCATGGGCTGCCCTAATCCTCTGGTTTCAGGCTCTGCAACACTCAAGCCGACTGAGAAACTGACTCTCAGGGCGGGGAAGAAGTAATTCTTTAAAAATGTGATCTATCCCCATTTTTCAAGACTTGCCGTGTCACACAAGATAAGACCCCACTGATAGAGGTTCACACACGCCTCAGGAGAAAAGAAGGAGTGTTTCTTCACGGGTGAGACCAGGGAACCCACAGCCGGCCCAGCTCCAGGTGTTGATTCTGGTTTCACACTTGGTTCTCCGGCCCCCAGCGCCCGGCCATCCCTCTGTCTCCGGGGGCGGCTGCAGAGCCTCATGTGTCGGCGGGGGCGGTCGTGGGCGACGGCGCTGACGTTAGGAAACAGGGCTCCACCTACACAGCCCGGGTTTCAGTTTCCCCCTGCAGCAAACACCATTATGCAAATGCTTTCCCCGCCCACCCCACCCCCTCCCAGTCTTACATATTCATTCTTCACTCTGAAGTGAATGTACAGACAAGGCCAACTAAGCATTTGCATCGTATTTACTTTAAAATGCCCAGGTGCAATTCTGAAACAAGATTCTCCTTTTCCCGAAGGGCAATCGCGAATATAAAGTAATGAATTAGGAGCAGTGGCAGGAAGAAAGCCCTGAGGCTAAGAGCACACTGTTCACAGAAATGGAAGTTGAAAGGCATGTGCCAGGAATTACACAAATCCGAGGAAAGAGACAACTGGAGGTGTGTTCTGACTCCTTCTGGAATCCTGGGGTCTCCTGGGGTTTAGGAAGACAAATGTCTAGTTCACATGCAGGTCACATTCTCGAAATTGGGAAGTACAGTCATTTTTGTCTGCATTATGTGTGATTTTATTTGCAGTTTAACTCAAGTGATATAATTTAAGGTAACATCCATGCTGACAAAAAAAAAAAAAAAAAAATTCCCAAGCAGAAACGGTGATGGTAAAATCTGGGGATGGAGCAGGGGTGGGCAGAAAGGCATGCCCTCCAGCCCTTTTATGTTAAATAAATCATTTAGGGGTATTTTAATACGAGTTTTAGACGGAATGGTTCTTTTAAGTTGTAATCCTTATCGTTTCATTTATGAGATTCACATAATCTTGGTGAGTGATTTAGGATTTTTTTTCTTAAAAATGTCAAGCAGATGCGCTGGAGGAACCATTTGCTGGCCAGTCATTTCTGTTTCCCTCAGAGGGATGCTTCCTCGCTCCCACTTACACGCGGTTTCATTTTCAAGGTGCATTGGCGGGGTTTGTGTGAAGCTCCCAGCTGCAGTGAAGTGACTGATGACTCTGTAAATTATCCTGAGCGCAAAGGAAATCTAGTTCATTTATAAAAAGCTTTGAAGTAATTATAAACTCCACTGCAGGTGGGAAACTTTTATAAGACAAAAACTACCGAAGCACAGACGCTTCTCGGAAAGCCCCAAGTAGTAAAGAAATCCTCTAGTGACCTGTCACTCAGTTTAAAGCTGATCCACATTGAAGGTGATGCCCTGCAGCCCTCAGGGTGAGACCCATCGAATGTAAGGCGAGACAAAGCCCACCCTTCCTTGCAAGGGATTCTGAGCGAACTTAGAGGCTGTTTCTGCCTCCGCGCAAGGTCCCGGGCACGAGGCCAGGTTGAGGAAGAGCTGTAACGGCACAGGTGGGGTCCTCCTGGGCTGTTCACTGATTCCGCACCAGCCACTGGCCAGAACAGCATCCCTACGTGAGGCGGAAGCCATGAGATGGGCTCTGTCTCCAGTTGGAGTTCATAACACCAAGACTTTGGAGAGGTTAACTTGCCCGAGATTCTGGAAAAGCTAGAAGTCAAGGCATTTGTTTTTGCCCACCGCACACTATTCCATCTGAGTCGGAAAAAGAACAACCAAATGTACAAATTCTGTCCAACTTGTGAACACCGTTCACTCAAGAATGGCCTTCCTCTCCCTGGTCTGTGTGGACACATCTGGTGAGTGCTGGGATGCGAGATTAGGGATCTCATTGTTTCCACATACGAAAACCCTGTTCTTCACCAGCTCTGTCATTAAAAATAGCTGATATCTGGGAGGGAATGTTGATCTTGGTTCAGGACTCTCCCCCCAGTGTCCTGGCCTGCAGGGAAACCCGCATCCCTTTCTCGCCCCTGGAGGGAATCTGAGAATCTAGGTCTCCTTCCCACTCTGCGGGGGACGTTTGTCATCTCCCTTCCCTGCCTTCTTCCCTGAGGAGCTTTGAGGTTGCCACCCTACAAGCTGTGGGCTGATGCAGGGAAGGGAGGGGGGTCCCTGCATCCCAGTGGGATCATCGGTGGGTCTTCACGTACACTTGTAAGGAACGTAGCATCCTGGTGTTCAAAGTTATGGGGCTGCCAGGAGTCCTAGTCTCAGAGTCACCCCAGGGAGGGTGAACAAGCTTTCACTAGGGACCCGGGGACCTTCCCTGGCACCTGTCTTCTGTGAGTAAGTGTGTCTGAGGTCCAAACTAACAGCCCACCCCCAGACTCGGCCAACAAGCTGCACTGTAGGTGGGAAACACCTTTTTAGGGACTCATATGAACTCACTTTGTCAGGGTAATCTGAGGCTGAGGTCTGAAACCGCCAAACAGCTCAGGCATAGCTAGGAAGTAACTCAGATCCTTTTGGACATTGTTGTTATTGATCCTACAGAGAAAGATGGAGCCCCATCCCATAGATGGGACTTCACTCTTCGAGACAGGAAAGATGTCTCAGAATCTAACATCAATGATTTCCTGAAAGAACTTAATCATTGAAGACATCAAATTTTAAATTGGTTTATATAAAATCCATCTCCTCATCCCTTCCAAGGAAGGTGGATTCTGGAGATGTTGAGGGTGAATGTTGGTAGGTTTTAAGGGTGAGGAAGAGATAAAAATTGGAGCAAACCAAAGAAGATGCCACTGCCAGCCGACTAAGGAAGAGGAGCAAGGCCCAGAGTCGGGGCGAAGGGGAAGGGAGACTGGGAGGGTGAATCAGAGGGGAGCTGAAGAGACGTGGGTTGGGAGAAGTAGGAAGAGACAAGGCTGCCTCAGGGGGGAGAGGCGCAGGAGGTGAGAATCACATCCTACCTGTTTGCAGTTGGGTCTGGGCTTATCTTGGAGGGACACAAGAGGGATGTGAGGACAGACAGATTGAACTGCTCTGTACAAGGGGCCAAATGTGGATGAGAAGTTGGCAAGTTTTCAATAAACGGACTGGCTCAATGAAAACCTAACTTTTCCAGCCATTAGAAGATGGCCCGGCACCTGGTCATGGAAGGAGATGTTACAGAGTAGAGAGGTATAGACGGGGTTATAGAAGATGGTCACTGGGTCCTCTCGAAGCTTGAGGTGAGTCTAGGGAAAGGAATAATAACTTTGTGAAATGCCACAGCAAGTGCAAAGTGAGAGTAAAAGTTATGATGTAGCTGACATTTTCCAAGCACTGACTCAGTGTCGAACTCTGTGTTGAGTTTTACATTCAACATTGGCAGCAGCCTCGGAAATAGGTGTTATCGTTTACCTGCATCTTACAGATGAGGATGCTGAGATGCAGGGATGCAGACTGAATTAGCCTAACTCACGTGACTAGTAAGCGGTGGGCCCAAAGTCCAAACCCTGGTCTGTGGGACTCCAGTGATAAAAGAACCAAAGCTCTCAAGGAAAGGTCAAGTGGATAGTATTTAAGAGCATAAAATAGATGAAAAGTCTGGGAGAGAGACCTAACTTATTCATTCAGATATTCCTTGTCTCCTCCTCGTCCTCACCTTAGTGAATCCCTATGTGAATAGAACATGTGGGAGAAATTACTATCAAAAATTGCCAAGTAAACGAAATAAAACCCATACATCTAGAGCAGAAAAGCACCACCAAAGATAGCCACCCCTTTGGAGAATGAGCCTATACAATTTGACCTTGAAATGTGCTTAGAGAAGAACCTTCGAAGGTGGGCCAGATGGAAGCCTCCCTATGATGGGACAGACCTGCCTGGGGGCAGGAAGTTCCAGCCTGAGAGGGAGTTGCCAGGTCTCAGGGGGAGGAGCTGAACTGGTCACCAGCCTGCCTGACCCCGAGAGCTGCCTTCTGTCGGGGGGACCAAATAGATCAAGCCATTTAGCAGGTGGTACAGCCCCTTATCACGGGAATAAATGGTCCTGCTCCGAACACCAGGAGCCCCTGTGCGCCCACAAGCATGAGAGTCACATGGGTCAAAATATGTAGAGATGGAACTGTACTGTTTGGAACCAGAAAGAGATTTAATACTCCAGCTAGCAAAATTCTGAATTTGCTATTTAAAACATGGACCCCAGAATGAAGAATGCAATGGTGAAGGTATTTTGTCTTTATAATCAAGAACGATGGTATCAACTGGCGAAACATTTCACCCAGCCACTGTCTGCATAATTCATCCATTGGCATGGATGTGAGTCTTTGAAATGCAGCATCATAAGTGGGCTGAATTGTGTTTCCCTCAAATTTATATGCTGATGTTCTAACCCCCCACTCAATCCCTCAGAATAAGACTGTATTTGGAGGTAGGGCCTTTAAAGAGTTGATTAACGCAAAATGAGGTCATATGGGTGGGCCCTAATCCAATATGACTGTGCTTATAAGAAGAGGGGGATAAGACACACAGAGAGGTATCGGGGTGCTCGGGCACACAGGAGGGGCCATGTGAGGACACAGGGAGAAGACGGCCGTCTGCGAGCCAAGGAGAGAGGCCTCAGAAGAAACCAAAGCTACCAACACCTTGATCATGGACTTCTGGCCTCCAGAACGTGAGCAAATAAATTTCTGTTTAAGCCATCCAGTCTGTCGTATTTTGTTACATCAGCCCCAGCAAACTAATGCACATTTCAAAATCACTTTGGTTTTTCTATTTGCTTACAAACAGTTGCAAGGTGTCCAGGGTTTGTATCTTCTGGGCCACCGGACACAGCTGAGGCCATGCCAGCCTGCAAGAGCTCAGAGGACCCTCAACCCACATGGGCTCAGCCAATTTATGAACTTTGATTTCACAAAACTCAGTATTATTCTCTCAGTGGAATCCTAAATAATAAGGACTATAGTGTAGAGCCAAGACTGCCACATCGACAACACGGAATCACACAGATACACACACGCCCCGTGGAGTTAGTGAGAGATGGCTGTGGAGAGAAGCAATTGAATCCACGTTGAGCACTGTGACAAGTCCATGATGGTAGGAAAAAAGAGCCCAGCATCCCCAAAAGAAAGAGCCCAGCATCCCCAAAAGAAAGACCCCAGCATCCCCAAAAGAAAGACCCCAGCTTTGGGATATTCTTTATTGAAAGACGTAGTTTGGAGTCATATTCCTGCTATGACATGTTATCAATAAAGAATATCCCAAAGGGATCTGGTTCTTTAACGTCAGGGCATTTTCTTGCTATTCGGAACCAGCAAAATCCACTGCTCACTGAAATGCCTGTCCCGGAATCTCACAAGTTTGCATATGGAGGTTGTTCATAAAGGACTAAGTAGGTAATTCAAACAAACCCTGTGGTTTGGAAGTCACAGTTTTGGCTGCTTACGTTTCCATTTTCAAGCCCTTCTTCTGGAAAAAGCTTTTGGGGGCCACTGTGCTTTTTCTGGATGCTTAACAGAGTGACAAATTCCATGGGAGAGAGTTTAGAAACTGCCAGGTGAAGTGAGAGGCGTGCGGGCCTGGCTGGGTCACAGCTGGGGTGGCCAGGGCTCTTTCCACTGTGGCTCTCCAGGGCTCTGTGAGGAGTCACCCCGCCCCGGAGGGGATTTCAGCCCTGTTTTGAGCAATGTCACCCGTGGCAGAGTGCGTGTCCTGAGGGCTCTGGGGTGAGGGGCCACGCTCATCTGCAGATTTATGTCACAGCGGGTCTGATCAGGACACACTTTTCCCTTCCTGCTGAGTTCCGCCTCTACCTCTGTTCACTCCTTCACCAGCCACGTGACCCCCGACACTCATTTCAGGCACAGTCTGGACTCGCCCACCTCCGCGCTCCCGCACCTGCTGCCCCCCACACCTGGACAGCCTTCTGTCATCACCGCTGCACATCCAAGTCCACGTGCCTCTCAAGGCCTGGTCCAGATGCCGCCTCCTTCACAGGCACCGTGGTCTCAGCGTAAGTCATTCTCCCCACTGACCTCCAGTTCCTGTGGCCCAGAGCCCCCTTCAGCTTAGGCGTATACCCCTCACTGTAAGTCATTTCCACCAGAATTCCTTTCTGACTGATGCTTGCGTCCTCATCAGAACCTATGGTGCTTAATAAAATATCTGTGGGTTTTCACTTCATTCAAATCTCAGTACTTCCTCATTGCCACCAGAAATATTTCCCATAGTATGTTTTGGTGTTCTTTGTAATGTAAGACGATGATCGTGTCTGCCCTTCTAAGTACTAAAAACTTTCCATCAGTCTGTCCTGGTTATATGCCTTGATGGAGGAGGGATTAAAATGTCATGGTCCCAGTGTCTGCATATGAGGGCACATCAGAGCATGGTCACACAGAAATGTGCCCACACAGAAATGTGTGCCCGGGATGGGGCCAGAAGATGGGAATGGACAGAGAACAGAGACCGGGTGAATTTCTTTGGGAGACGGTCTGGTAGTGCTGCCTGTGATCCAAACATAAAACCTGGGTTTAGGAGATATTGTTCCTCAATCTCTGTCTCCTGCATGGACACTCAGCCCCAGAACCTGTGACTTCCAAACCACAGGGCTTGTCTGAATCATCTAATTAGTCCTTTATTAAGAACTTCAACGTGCAAATTTGTGAGATTCCAGGACAAGGCAGCTCCGTGAGCAGCGGATTTTGGAGGTTCCAAATAGCAAGAAAGTCCTCTGCTTTAAAAGAGCCACATCCAACTGGAATATGCCTTATGAAATGCATGTCTGGGACTGCAGTTACTGACCAGCAGTGCTCAGCCATCCATCACTGGAAGGGCCTGCCTAGGCCTCCAGCTTCTCCTCGTCACCACACAGTTTCCGCATAGACAACTGGCCAGAGGAGCTGGCCACGCCATGGTGGCCGGCGGGGCATGCTGACACGATGTGCACCTGGCACACAGGCGTTCCCATTTGTTATTGGTGCCACTCAGCCAATGCACACGAGAGAAAGAGGGGGAATCCCTCTGCGATCTTCCTGATGCTTGGGCGAGAGGAACTACTTCCACCCCGTGCCCACCCCTCACATGGTCGCAGTCACCCGCCTGACCCACGTGTACAGGCGGGCCCAGGTGTTACCATCTGCTCTGAGTTCTCAAATGTCAAGGGTGACACGGGCGGCCTGGAGTTTCACAACTCAGCCAGTTCTCCCTGCTGCCACTTCTGTCTTAATCGCGGCTCTCGCGTATCCATCTGTGGCCCCACCATGGTCCAGGTCAGTCCTTTCCTGGCCACGCACGGCAAGTTTCCGTGCCGAGTGCCTTCTAAGTAGGCTCTGAGTCTCCAGTAGGTCTTCAGTTCTTCCCAGAAAGTCACTTTTCTAAAGCTCCATCATCCTGTTCTCTACTCAAAACCTTTAAGTACTGCGCTCGCGCGTGGGCACACACACGCTGCCTGCGGGTGAAAGGCCCTGTGCGGTGATCTGGCAATCGAAGCTCTAACAAAGCGCCCAACCTCCTCCTCCCACCCCAGCCAGCCCTGCAGGCACCACGTGCCACTGGGCTCTGCCTCTGACCACACCACTCCTCCCATATGGGGGTCTTTTCCCATTTTTAAATTTCAATCCAAATGTCATCTCTCTTTCAGCCCATACTAATATATTCCTTTTAATCTTCTATAATATTGAAATGTGTTATCCCAAATTGCATTCACTGGAACTCTGGTTCCATAAAATTCTCCAAAAAATAAAAGAGAGGAGGGTTTCCCCACCATCTACCATCTACTGCCTATTTTATGCTATTTTGGATATTTACAAAGCATGGCCAAAGGCTCTGAGAAGTCCTGCAGTAAAAAAAAAAAAATCTCTTGGATCAACTTGGATTTTCCCACTCTCTCCTTGCCTGTGGGCTTTTGGGGGAGCATAGCCTTTATTGTGGTCTACACCCTCACCTCCATGGCCACCTTATGAACGACTTGACCCACAGGTGGCCTGAACATGAAAACAGCAGAGAAGAAGTTGTTTTGAAGCCTCTGCTTCCTAGGGGGGCAACTGCAGCCGGATGTTCTGGGTGTTTCACCATCGTGTTGTTGAGCTACCAGATTCCAGGGACCCTGCGGCGGGCTGACCTCAGTGGGCGCTCAGTGGTCACAACCTGATCTGTGAAATCCAGGAGAACTCACCTGGGAGCCACGGGTTTAGGAGAATTGGGGCAGGAACCTGGGGTGGCATCAGGCCCCCTGGTGCTTTCTTTATAACTTGAGAGCAAGTTTGTCCCCAAGTAGGGGTGCCTGAGCCTCATGTCCAGGTAATGTCCAGAACCATCCCTCTGGGGGTCTCTCAGTACTGGATGCTGAGGCCACGGTGGTTCCTTCTGCACAAGGAGGTCCGCAAAGCGGCAGGACCGTGGGTGCTGAGACAATCATGAACACAAAGCACGATTCTCTCAATCCTGAGGGCTCCCCAGGAATGGGTGGGTCAATTGGAAACATGGTCCAACAGCTCCACCCCCTGGAGTGTGCCTTTTCAGGACAGAGATATAGTCCCTCGGGCTCCTGGACTCTTCGTTCTGGAAGGGACCCTGTTTAGAAGAGCACGGCTGAGCCGTCCATTTAGCAGAGCTCCTGGGCCTCCTGCTGGCAGCCTCCTTTCTCTGTGGGCTCTTCCAGCAGAGAGAACACAGCCCAAGTGCAGGGAGTCGTGTGGCTGGAGGTTCTTTCACGGGGGCAGAATTTCTCCGCGAATTCTCTCCTCACCCCCTTCCCCTTCATTTCCGTAAGCTGCTTTCAAGCCACATTTCATAAATCAGGACCTGCTGTTACATAAAGCAGCCGTGGAGAGGCCAAGTCACCACGGACAAGTCCACTTCGCCTGCCGCAGGCCCTGCCTTCCTTCCATCGGGGGCTCCCTGGAACGGGGCGTGCAGGGCTGCAAGCGACAGCTGGGCTCCCAGGACAGCGGCTGGGACCTGTTACCTACGTCCAGGCCCAGATTCAGAACACATGGGGCCCAGGGAACAGGCACGGTCCCTTGTTCAAACACTATTAAGAATTTCAAGATGGTGACAGCAGAGCATTAAATCAGGCACCGACCTTGTGAACACGGGGACCTGTGTGATGCACAGGTCGCACAATCACTTGGTTGGCTCAGCCGATCTCTGCCATGGACCCTGGGGACTTAATGGTCTCACCCTAAGTCTTCACAGCGGTAAGACAGACATCACAGCCTCCCAGGAAGACTTCTTTGAAAGGGGGCTCTCAGACCGGCCCTCTGGGTGCCCTCCCCATATTTCCATCCTCTAATCGTCCGGTTCGACTCCACCTCCACCTGGTGGGGTTGGCTCTTTCTTATAGATTGTGTCCATACCTGATCTTGTGATTGTGTCCATACCTGATCGTCATTGATCTGTTTATTTTTGGTCCCAGAAAAATCAGGCTTCTTTTCTACCTGGGTAGCACGTCTACTTTTCCAGGTTCAGGTCAAAGGTTCTCAATATGCAGATATCCATCCGACCCTGATTCTCCCAGCGCCCATGAGTGTCCTGGGAACTGGCCCGGCCTGGCCTGTGTCCACCTGAGCGTCTGTGTTCCATGAGCTGGCCGCCCGCTGGACCCGTTTACTCCAAGCTTCCCCTCAGCCCTCTCCTGACATCTTCTCCCCTCTGCTGTAGCTGTTCTGTCCTCCAACTGTGTTCACTGTTCATATGTCCCCATTTATCTGCCCCGACCCCTTCCTGTTTCTGTTTCACATTCTCTAAAAGCGCCGAGCATCCCTCAGCCCTGAAGTCAGGATGTTTGAAAAGCAGAGGGGTTGTGTCAAAGACCTCAATCCCACATTCCAACCAAAATCGCCTATGTCACCCCCTTCCAACTCCCCTAACCTAAAATATATAAACTTAAAATATATTTTCAGCAGGAAAAAGTGAACTGCTTAGTAAATGGTGCTGGGAAAAATTGCTGGCCATTTAGAGACAAGTTTGACAACCCCCCAACACTTCAAATCATAAACAAAAATAAATCTCCATACACTTGGCATTTTAAATCTCAAAAACAAAATTACAAATCACCTGAAGGAAAAAAATATGTGAGAATATTTTTGTAATCTAGAGGTGGGAGCAGACCTTCTAGGCAAGCTAAAACCTGGAGGTCAGGAAAATAATAACAGGTTGGACTACATAAAAATTAAATATTTCTGTAAAAGAAATAAGACACAAGAAACAAAGTAAAATGTCAAGCAACAGACTGGGAAAAAAATACTTGCAGGATATATATCAAAGATTTAAAATACAGAATATTTGAAGAGCTCTTACAGAATAACAACAAAAATAGACGGGAAGAAAGGAAGGGAGGGAGGAAAGAAAGGGGAGAAATTAAGAAAAGGAAGGAAGGAAGGAAGGGAGAAAGAAAGAAAGAAAGAGAAAAGAAAGAAAGAAAGGAAGAAAGAAAGTGGAGGGAAGGAGGGAGGGAGAGAAAAAGGGGAAACAGGGGGCAAAGAATATGAGTAGGCAATTTTTAAAAGAATAATTAGTAAGCCACAGACCTCTCCTTTAAACCACCTCTCCCCAGAACAATCTGCTAGTTTATACATTTGTTTTTAAAAATCAATATTTCTGGAGGTTGGGTTTAATCCTTTACATTTTTTGGTGTATAGCTACAATTTTATCAGATTTATGCCATAAAACTCTTCAGCAGGGAGGGCAAAATTTAAAGACATCCCTGAATAGAGAGTCCCCTGAAGAGAGACCAGTTGTGCACGACTGCAAGGTAAGCTGACCACAAAAATGAGGCAAAGGGTGTTCCTTAAAGTGTACTAGTCTAAATGTTAAAGAAGATTAATTATGTTATAGATTACATATGCAATTACTAAATAAGTACAGAGGGAAAAGACTGGAAGCAAATATGTGTGAACAGGAACAGCAGAAAGTTCTAGCAATAGCAATATGGGTGAGCATCACTTCTTTCCCAGTCTTAATTTCTAAAGCCTGCGCCTGGTGTCAGGACAGCGGTCTGGGTGCTGCCAAGGGGTCCCAGCAGAACCCCTTTTCTGTCCTGGGACAGTCACACAGCACCCCTACCTTCAGGCCACCTTCACCTGGTGCATTTTGCACGGGCCTCTCACTATCACGGCCTCTCTTGTTGTGGAGCACAGGCTCCAGACGCGCAGGCTCAGTAATTGTGGCTCACGGGCCCAGCTGCTCCGCGGCATGTGGGATCTTCCCAGACCAGGGCTCAAACCCGTGTCCCCTGCATTGGCAGGCAGATTCTCAACCACTGCGCCACGAGGGAAGCCCCGTAGTATTTTTTATAAGCAGTTTTTGCTTTGCTTCAAATCATGCCCTCAATTTTACAATAAAAGAATTATTTAAAAATGTAAAAGCTGGCACTTGTAGCAAATGGTGGCAAGCAGGGGACCCCCGCGGTAGGTGCATCCCCTGCCCAGCCACAAGGGCGTCCCGGCCAGCACATGATGCCCGAGACGGGGGCTGTGTACATGGGCACCCACCCTGCCGGTGGCCTTCTGTTCTGAGTCTGGGCTCCTCTGTCTCCTGGCTTTGAAGTCAGGGTTTCACTTGACGACTACTCATCGCTGAAGGCTCGCCTTGCTGCTAAAATAACTTTCCATGAAATACTCTGAAAGAAGCTTCTTGACTGTAAATGCTCTTATATGATAAGAAATGCCCATGTTTGTGTGTGGTTACATCTTGTGTAACTGATTCCACCAGGTTTTCGAGGTGAAAACTGCTCACTTTTGTCATTTCCCAAACCTGACATTCTTTCACTATAATGTGGCAACTTCTCGGTTCTTTAAACTATTTTTTTCTTTAAGTTCTCATGAATTGATGGTTCCTGTTTTTCTGAACTGCTTGTCAAACCCATGTTTATGTTAGACTCACAGACACCCGTGCTCAATAACTAGGAAATGCGGCAAAAAATCCCCTCAGAAAATGTGACTTCCCAGGCACTAGGGAGCCCCTGCCCTCGTTCTGTGAATTTGGAGTGATGCATGTGAACGTGGGCAGAAGGGAAAGGAGCCGGAAAACGACATTGCGGGTGAAAGTTCCGATTGTCGGGGAGGTTCTCGTGTGAGGTTCTCTGCTCACGTGGAGCCCATGGCTCAGTCACGGGCCCTTGGGGGTGACAGCCCCAAACAGCCCCCTATGGGGCCACACGCCGTAGTCTACCTACTGGACGGAGCATCAATCCCATCACTTACAAAGATGAAGCACGCTTTTCCTTTTCTTTCCTTTTTAACTTTTGCTTTAAGCAAATGTGAAGACCCAATCCCATTTCTGAGCCTTTGCCTTTCGGCAGTTCAGGAAAAGTGAAAACAAAGTGCGAACATCTTATTTGCTTAAATAAAACCTGATTGCCTGCGTCCGTCATCCACTCATCCACTTGTGGGCAGATGCTTCTTGAGGGTTAATCCACGCTGGGCTGGACGCGGATGGAGACCTGCTCAGAGGCGCCTCCTTCAGGACCTTTAAGGATGTGCACCGTATCGTATTCATTTCATAGAGCTGCCACCACAAAATGACTGGGGGGCTCAAACCACAGAAACGTATTATCTCACACATCTGAGGGCTAGAAGTCGGCGATCAAGGTGTCGCAGGGCCACGCTCCCTCTGAAGGCTCCAGGGAAGAATCTGTCCCGAGCCTCCCTCCTCGCTCATGGTAGCTCCTGGCCACTCTCACCCAGCATTCTCTCCATGTGGGTGTCCCAAAAGTCCCCTTCCTGTAAGGACACCAGCCATCATGGACTAGGGGCCCACCGTACTCCAGGATGACCTCATCTTACCTCACTACATGTGATACTATTTCCAAATAAGTTCTCCTTCTGAGTTACTGGAGGGGTGGGACGTCAACATGTGAACCTGGGGGAGATACAAGCCAGCCCATGACACACCCAGAGGCCCCCGATGGTGACTCACAAAGTCGGACTCCTACTCACTTTCGTTGTCATTGACTCTGCCCAACTCTTCCCCCAAACTCGTTCCCCCGAAAATAAGTCCCCTTCTTAATAAACACCTGTCATTTGCTTTCTCTTCCGTCAGAGGCAATGCTGTGCTGAGAAGCAGTCAAATTAAAGGTATTAAAAAGCGTGGAAGTCCATCCAGCTCAAAATCCTGCTGCTGATTTAAATGGTCCTCTGAGGAGGCTACCGGGCCAGCCTGGCATCTGAAAGAAACAGGGATGGACAGAAGGGCCGGGCCACCCTCTCTCGGCAAAGCTGTCACCCACCCTGGGCCTCTGAGTTGCCTTCTGTCTCCTCAGCCCCCGGGTGTTCTGAGGGTAAAATCCAGCTTGTCCCACAGGCCCGGGGGCTGCCATGAGGACAGCTGTCCACTGAGAAGCTGGCATGGTTGTGGCCTTGGGTGACGGGCTGGCCTGGGACTCTGGCTTCCCCACTTGTCAGCTGTGTGACAATGAGAAGCCCACGCACTGCAATGAAGAGTAGCCCCCGCTTGCACAACTAGAGAAAACCCGAGCTCAGCAACAAAGACCCAACGCAGCCAAAAATAAAATAATAAATTAAAAAAAATAATAATAAGCCCCTTTCATTCCACTTTATATTGAATCTGTTAAAAAAAAAAAAAAAGCAGCACCTCAGAGGGGAAGCGGTGCCTGAGTCAGCACAGTGACTCAGGCGCTGCTTCCCCTCTGAGGAATGGAGACCATCATTTAGGGGGATTCGGTGAGTGACAGCGTGTGAGACACTGGCCCAGAGCAGGTGCTCGTAGAAAGCCAGCCATGACTGCTTGGGGCACCGTCTCCCACCACAGGAGCACTGACTTTCACTAGGCGGGGAGGTTTGCTCAGGAGAATTCTGAGATTAATTCTTTTCAACCCGCAATCCCCGTTTCCGGATCTGCTTGTTTTGTAAATACAATTTGGTGTCAAGGTGACTCTAGGGGTCTGGGACCCTCAGGAAGCACACGGCATCAGAGTCACTGCTCTCCTTCCTAGTCCTCAGCCGGTTTCCAGGTTGTCACCTTGGGGAATGGAGACACAACCCCTGGGAACGTGTCTTAGAACTGCCTGATCCTGGCAACTCACCCCTCTGGCTCCCTGGGCCTTCGCTGGGGACCGGAGCCCACACGTGCCTTCCCAGAGTGCGAGGGCCTGCCTGCCTGTCCCCTGGACACCTGGGCAAGCTCAGGGCCTCACCCCCAGTACAGAGAAGAAGGGGACGTTCAGCCAGCCCCGCTAGAACCCTGAGATTTGCCAGCCCCAAACGCAGGGCTGCTGAGCTCAGAGCCCATAAGCCGATCCTCTCCACACACAAAAGTGGTTTCACAGTCAAAAACGACTGTGATAGTTTTTATGGAAAATAGGAAAGAAAAGAAAAAGACTCATTCAACTACGTGCTTATATTTGCATAAAGTCTGGATGGATACGTAAGACACTAAGAATAGGGTGATGAGTGGGGGCGGTCAGTGGGAACCAGATGGGAGACCGTGGGAGCAACATGCTTTCCACTGGACAGCTTTTTATACAGTTTTATTTCTGAACCTTCTTCAAACAAATTAAAGCTGGAAACCTTCTTGCCTATTCACCACATTTGCAGATTAAAAGAGACAATCCGTATGGTCATCTCAAGAGATGCTGAGACACACCAGCTAAACAGCGCCCCCTGTGCACCCCTTTCCAGGTGCTGCCCTCTGGGTGCCCGTGGCCGGAGGGTGTGCCCCATCACTCACCAACCTCTGAGCACCTGCGAGACTCCCCACGGCCAGGGACGAGCTGCCCCAGAAGGGATTACAAAAGAGTTGTGTTCTCAGAAATAATGTACTTGAATGATCCTAAAAGGCTTTCATCTGGATGTGCTCTTGGAAAATAGAATCCCTTCTCGAGTGACCATTCCTGTTCCATCCAAGTGTCCCCCGGTGATGGACTCAGCTGGTGAACACAGAGCAGGTAATGCCCGCTTTGGACCAGCAGACAGAGCCTGGGAGACTCACTTTCTCCTGGGGAAGCTCGTGGTTTGCAGTCACCTCTTGTGCTGCTGGGTGGCAGTCTGCGCTCATTCTGCGTCTCACCTCTCCCTCTGCAGATCTTAACCCTGAGCTGGCACTTCTGGGGACTTCAAAGGGACCATTCACAGACAGCCACCCGTCTGTCAGGCTGGGCTCAGTGGCTCCAGCTTGAAAGACAAATCTGAAGTGAATCAAATGCATCCAACCCACAAACTCTGAGGATGTGACTATGTAAAACAACTAAAACAGCAATCATTTGACAACTGAGCATTCAAATGTTCTGAAAGTTTAAGGTAACTTACTGCTCGTATCTAATAAACAACTGCCCAAGAGTTAGCCAGCCTTGCCAAAAGCTCCCCATGCTTGAAGATGAGGGAAAGAGAGAACAGAACGGGAGAGAAGGAGGATGGTTACCCATCAGAAGTGTGGCTGAGTGTCTAAATTATTACTGCCTGCCCCACCAGTCTATGGGATCACATCACACATCTGATTGTATGTTCCTCGTCCTTTCACCCACATGATTGAAACCTGTGCAGCAAGGTAAGCTGTTTGTATTCGATGAGGTGCCCCAGAATGTTAAATGCTGGCAACCTTGAAGACAATCGCTAGTGGAGTGCCACAGATCTCTGCTCCTGGTCTACACTGATTCAAAAGATCTTCCGGTAAAGATATAAAAGGGATACCTCTCCAACTGGCAGATGATGTGAAGCTTTACATTTTAATTAGAGAATATACGAGCCAAATCTAGAAGATCAAACTAAGGAGAATGTAAAATTTTACTTCTGTTTAAAAAAATCAAAAATAAGTCAGCACCTCAAATGCAACATGAGAGAGATGTGGCTTTAAACATGTCCCCACACAGAGGCAGGGATGGCAGCTGCTTGCGGATCCAACGGATGGGCGTGTTGGCCCCAAACCTCAACCTAGTATCCCTTACAAGGGAGGGTATGGTGCTCATGTGAAGAGGGACATCAGAGAGCTGCAGTCCGTGCCAAGGAGGGCAGCACGGGGTCACAGTTGCTGCATCTTTCAGGAACCAAAGGAAGAAGGAAGAGCTTGAATACAAGTGGTGATGTCCATGCATTTGGAAGGGCTCTGGCGTGGAGGAAGCTGGGGCTCATGTTATAATTCAACAGTTTGGGAGACAGAATAATTGCTCAATGAACGTGTTGAATTATGACTGCAATTATGATCGTGGCTATGATGGAGTGGCTTCAGGGGCAGAGCTAGGTCCAAAATGTGCAAATACCAGAAAAGAGGCATTGAATTAAGCTGTGTCTGGAAGGAGAGAAGGGGTTTAAGTATAGATCAGATGACCCCTTATGCCATAAGGCGTCCCCGTCTTATGCAGCGGTTCCCAACATTTTTGGCACCAGGGACCGGTTTCGTGGAAGACAATTTTTCCAGGGATGGAGTCGGGGGGGCGGGATGGTTCAGGCAGTAATGCAAGTGATGGGGAGTGATGGGGAGAGGCAGATGAAGTTTCGCTCGCCCGCCGCTCACCTCCTACTGTGCGGCCGGGTTTCTAACACGCCGTGGACCACTACTGGTCCGAGGCCTGGGGGTTGGGGACCCCTGCCTCATGGGGCTCACACAGAGGGACTGTGAGGGTGGTGGGAGTGCCCTTCGAACCCAGGGAACTCCCAGTGGCAAATGAAGCATGTCTTCGTGATGATGTTGACTCCAAGTTGGGCTATTGAGCACCTGCCATCGTGGGTCCCCTGGCCCATGCTGTACGAGGACCAGAGAGGCTCCGTGACTGGCTCCTGGCCACAGAGCTGGTGAGGGGGAGCCAGGGCTCCACTCTAGCTGCCAGATCTGCACAGGAAAAGCAAGCAACACACACACACACACACACACACACCCCTACTCCTCTCAGATCTCCGCTCAAATGTCTTCTCATCAGAGGGACCACCAGAGGCCACCCCTTATGTGGGAGACACCCTCGCCCAGCACTGCTGGGCCCCCTCCTCTGGCAGCCCTCCTCACAATCACATTTGCTCCTCCCCTGCTTCCATAGGTCCTAAGAAACATTTGTTGAATAATGAGTGCATAAAAGGATGTTGACATGTACACACTACTGTATTTAAAATATTGGGTTGGCCAAAAAGTTCATTCAGGTCTTTCTGTAACGTCTTCCGGAAAACTCGAACGAACCTTTTGGCCAATCCCACAGATAACAAACAAGGACCTACTGTAGAGCACAGGGAACTCTGCTCAATATTCTGTAATGACCTAAATGGGAAAAAAATTTGAAAAAGAATAGATACATGTATATGTATAACTGAATCACTTTACTGTATACCTGAAACTAACACAACATTGTTAATCAACTATACTCCAGTATAAAATAAAAATTAAAAAAAAGGAAAGGATGGACTATTGAATCTCTTTCCCCCAGTGGTCTAGGGCTCCACAGCTCATGCTGTCCCTGAGCCTGGAAAAAAAGCCAGAATTCCTCCGATGCCAAGGTTGGAGTGGATGGACCACTGCTGGGGTGGAGATCTGGGGCCCAAAGAAAGGTCAGGAGTAAATGGCATATGAATCATCTATGCCTTGATTTAAAAAAAAAAAAGGGAAAATTAAAACAGGTAAATGGCAAAAAGGCATCAATTCCAAGCTAATATTATAAAGCACTTACTATGTGTGGCACTTTTCTAAGAATTTTTCATGAAGGAACTCCTTTCATCCTCGAAACGATCCTCTGTGCTCATTGTGCCTGTTCCCATTTCACAGATTAGGAAACTGAGGTCAGGAGGCACAGACGAGTTGCCAGGCAGCGAGTAGCAGTCTAAGCGGAGGTTCAGCTCCAGCAGCTGCTTCATCATAGTGCCCCACAGCCTCCCCACCGACAGACGGTCCACGAACCGAGAGCAAACGGCACTGGGCCTGGGGGAGCCGCCAGGAGCGAAATCTTGGAATTTTGGGGGGGGATGCCTCAGGGGAGGGATGGCAGTGCGTCTCAGCCCACGATCCCATACGTGTGCAAGGTCATCATCTGCGCCTGAGAGAACGTGTGCCGTGCTGAGAGCTGCAAGGCCGGGGGCCGAGGTTTGCCATCTTCCCCCCGGGGCAGATCATCTCCCCCCCGCTTGCGTGTTTCTTGTCAATGATGGCTGAACACAGTTTAATGCTTCTCTCTTAAAAAGTCAAAAGAGTCAAAAGACACACTTGGGGGATGTGTAGGAGACCAGTAACAGGAACCACGCCTGAGCTCAGTCCCTGGGGTGGCTTCACGCAAACAAAACTAAGGAAGCTTATCCCCAAACAGGAAAGTTCACCATCAAATACCACAAGCACAGACGGTCAGGCTGTGTGCTCCTCACTTGAGGCCCCCGCACCTCGAAAAAGCCATCAACCCCACTGGCAGAAATGCTCCAGGTGTCAGGCACCCAGCCCCGGTTTCCTCCTGGACAGGCCCCTCAGCTGGGGCCCTCGAGGCCCTGAGAGTCACTTGGGGTTTTATCCCCCTGAGATGGGGACATCGAGGCTCACGGCCACTGGTGGCAGAGGCCCTGGACCCCCATCTGCCTGGCCCACAGCTCCTGGCTGAAGGGTCCTCCACCTGGGAGGGACACCCACCCTCCGGGGGACCTCAGCGCATGTGGTACCCAATTCTGAACCTTCACCCCAGGGCCACATCCTTCCTCAGGGTGACAGCCCGACTCTCAAAGCTGCCCGGATTAGGAAAACAAGCTCTAGATCTGTGCCGTCCAATAGGGTAACCACTAGCCACATGTGGCTATGTACCCTTACATTTAAATTAACTGAAATGAAGTAAACATTTAAATTCAGTACCCAATCACACTAGCCACATGTGGCTGCAGTCACTCATTGGACGGCTTGCTCTGGAGGTTTGGGAAGCCACAGAGGACACCATGTGACTCCCATGGGTTCCCCGAGCGTCTTCTGTTTCTTCCCCTCTGTTATCACGGCTCTTTCTGCCCCCCAGGCCAAGACGGAGGTCTAGGTTAGAAGAGGTCCAGCAGCAGGCAGCGGGCAGCACAGGCATGCAGAAGGAGCTCCCACCGGACACAGCCGAGGGCAGCTACGGAGGCTGGGAGCGCACGCCAAGACCCCAGGAGCGGTGGCGCGCCTCCAGGCAGGGCTCTGTGGTCAGGCGACAGAGCCCCGGGTCATGCGGGCCCCCATTCGGCTGGAGTAGGACCCTGCGTAGCTCTGGGGCCTCACCTTGACTGCTTCAAGTCTTCAGCGTTGAAGCAGCCGTGCTGGCGGCCGCCGCAGTGGACTCCCCCCACCTCCAGCCCCGGTTTTCTGGAACCCGGTAACCCCAGGATTGTTTAATGATACCAGGACCAACAGGGATCCCCAGTCATGAAAGAATCTGAATTCCCCAACAGGCAGGTTGAGGGGGTAAAGTAGGGGCAGGGTAAGCTTGGAACAGATTTAATGTAATTTAGAGATTTGGAGAATAAAGGAGTGTTCCAGTTTTGATGCCTTAGCATTGGAGACTGAAACCCTTACCCCCTGAACAAACCCATTGAATAAGCGGAGCAATGACAGGGAGAATGAGGAGTGGGGAAGTAAAAGTGGACACAGGGTAGATGACTCTGCTCTGAGAATCCTTATCTGAAAACCCACACCGTCATTTCCGAAGCTGACTTGAGGCTCACCAGCTATACACCACAGGCCAGACCCGCCTGCCATCCTCAGAGGCACTGCCAGGGCCACCCATAGTCCAAGGGACCACCCACAGTCTAGAGGGCCACCCATAGTCCGGGGGATCACTCACAGTCCAGAAGCCATCCCCCCCACCGGGACCAGCCTCCATTCTCCATGATGAGGCCCTCCCAGGGCCTTCCTCTACACTGGGCACACAGGGGACAAGGCCTTGGGCCCATAATACTCTCAAAATAAAATGTTTTAGTTTATTTTCACATCAGAAGAAAAACCTGAGTATAATGAAATTGAGTATATAAGAATAAATCCAGTCTGGATGACATGCATCTTTGTACCAAGACAGTCATGATACTTTTTTTCATCAGGAAGGGCCCACGAACGCAAAAGCACCTGAGGGCCATGGAAGTGACTCTGCAGCCCTGAGCCTTTGCCTGTTATACCAGAGATATGAAATGCAGCTGCACACAGAAGGGACCCTGACAACCCTATGGACCCTCCTAGTCGACCCACAGATTGAATCTCTCCACCAGTGATTTCTCCCACCTCTCTCTGCATCATGCAGGTAAACCCACTCCAAAAAGAGTCACATCTCCAGGTAAAGCTCCTGGCCTCCCAAACCTGCTCCATCTGCTGGCTCTGCCAGCCTTAGCACTGGCTTCCTTCCTCCAAATTGTCTTATGGTTTCAAGGAGGCTGCTGGATTTCCAGCCATCACCTCTGCATTCCACACAGGAGGAAGGAGGGACCTGAGGGGAAAAGGTTAAGTCTCTTAGATGTCAAGGTCCTTTAAGGAGCTTTCCTAAAATCCCCAGCTACCCCACTGCAGACTATGTCTTCCACTGGCCACCCCATCTGTACAGGAGCTGGAGGAGGAAGGCCCTGGGATGGTGCAGAGCAAGCAAAGCACAGGAGGGGCCTTAGGTCCAAGGTGGGGTAACAGCAAACACTCCCCCTCCCCCAAATCCATCCTGTCCTCATGCATCCTCCTGGCCCTGATTGTGTCGCTAGATAACAGGCAGTTGTGTGGAGTGGAGAATGTGACAGTTCCCCCTTCTCTGGCCTTTGATCAGATTGAGTGATGTGAATAAACTGCAGCCCCTTGAAGCCCAACCTCTTCTACTTCAGCCATTCTGCTCTTCGCTGGAACCCTGCCCAGCCTTTGAAGCCAGGTCTGGGCAGTTTCCTTGCTGCACCCTCAGGACTGGAAGGGCGTGGTCCTGACTCAGGAGGCCAGAGTTCTCTGGAAGAGCTGGCTGTGAGGAAAGGGGCGAGTCATGAGGCCAGACATAGCTGAGATTCCTGGTGTGTCCCCTAGTGGGGAGGTGGGGGGGAAGAATGCTCAGCTTGGACCCGATTCTATAATGCGTCTTCCCCAGGCAGGAGGTGCTGTCAGAGGTGAGGGCTCCCCACTTCCCTGGGCCGGTCTCCTGGGGCACCCATGGCGGCCTGACCTTATTGAACTTATTTATGTCTATTTCACCAGAAAGATATAAATAGCAGAGACCTTGTCTGCCGGTTCGCATCTCTGGGTCCAAGAACCGGACGGTTGGGTTCAAAGTCAAGCTCCTCTACTTACTAACAGTGTGACCTTATCTCCTTAAACCCTCCTGTGCCCCAAGTTCCTCATCTGGGTGATGGGGACGATACTTGATAGAATCTGCACACAATTATGTAAGGACTAAGTGAGGTCGTATGTACAAAGCATCCAGAAGCGTGCCTGGTACCAAGCAAACACTCCATAAACAAAGCAGTGCTCGAATTATCATTATTTTATTGGATAAATGAGAAATATTTGCTAAATGCATGAATGAAAAGAAATCCTACTTAGATATAACAAAAAAATCAAACAAGTGATTTCTGTCCCTTTGAATGTCTCCTCCAGTTGTTCAAAGCCCTTGAAGCCCCAGTCTCTTTGTACCCGCCTCCTGATACTTCCAGTGAGAGAAACGTGGTTATTTCATGTCTGCTTTTTGCCCCTCTCGTATCCTTTCTCCTCTGCTTCCTGTGTTGTCAACAACCCCTGTTGTCAGGGGCAGCAATGTGCCCAGTTAAAAAACAACATTTCCTAGGATCCTCTACAGATAGGGGGCCAGTGAAACACTTAGGCAGAAAGGGTTAGTTGGGGATTCTAGGAAGGTTCTTTAAAGGAGCCTGACATCTAAGATTCTTAGCCTTTTGCCCCCACCTCTTTCCTTCCTCCTGAGTGGAATGCAGAGGTGATGGCTGGAGCTCTAGCAGCCTTCATAAAACCATAAGACAATTTTGAGGAAGGAAGTCAATGCTAAGGATGGCAGAGAAGAGAGATGAATGAACTGACTGCCCTTTGACCTTCACCCTGCACAGATAGCTTGCTTTGTCTTTTTCTACTTGAGAGAAAGTAAATCTAACACTTGCTGGAGGCACTGTTATTTTGTAATTTCCCTTTATACCCCTTTATATCTAGCTGAACTGATAGAAACCCATGCATCCCTCTCACACTCTATAAATGATTTGCCCAGTGAGAATAGTTAAAATGATACATTGCTGCCATCACTAAAAATTCCAATGTTTTAAGTATGATACATTTTTGAAAGACAGGGTGGCTAGAAGGGCTAAAAGCCCCTGTAGCAGAAGTCTTTCCTTGCAGGATAATCAATCCTGAAAGCAAAAGATAAGCAAGAAAACTGTAATGGATAAGACTGGCCATCACTGTTAGCTTTTCCAATTATACAAGATGCAAGAAAACCAGTTTTTTTGTTTTTTTGTTTTTTATCAAAGTAATCCTCTGAGAACAGCCAAGCATCCCACCCACCCCTCCTTCCTGTGGCCTCGACTTCCTTCTGATCTGTTGTTGGCTTCTCCCTGCCTGAGCTCTGTGGTCTAACCAGAAGCCTCCTGAGTCTGGTAGGAGCCCAAACCCTGCCCCGCAGCACTGCCCCACCCATGGCGCTGGGCAGAGGGGCCTCTGGATTATGGCACAAGTGGCAGCTGCAGGGAAAAACTCCCCACAAAGTGGTGCCATTTAAGACTGACGTACACGCTGGAGCCAGTGCCCGGGATGCAAAGCCTAAGCTCAGAAAGGAGATGGACAATGCACTTGGTGCCTTACTTCGACGGGGCCACTCCCGAGAGGGCAGACAGAGCAAAAGGACACACTTCTCTTGGACCCCTGCAGAATGAGTGTAAAGATTTGGCTTTTGAGGCACTGCATGATCTTGAATACCTCCAGAATCAACAAGGAAAGGTCCTGTTATGTTCCCCCGGGTTTTAGTTTTAAGTGTATCTTACTTAATATTTTCAATATGAGTCAGCTCCATATACTATGATGATTTTCAAATAACCAGAAGTTGACTGTAGCTGGCTTTAAGACAGGAAGCATGAGTACAGAATCCAGCTGCTTCCACCCCGGGGGCAGGTCTGAGTTCAGTGGTCCTATATTTTCTGGCTTGTGGCCTCAGTCTGCTGGATGAACCACAGAACCCTCCCGGTCCCCTGCTTTTCCTGACTCTCCTCTCCTGATGGGGGTAAGGGGCTCTCCCATCACCAATGCACTCCTTGAAGCAACTGCTCTGCCTGATACACCCGCCTGGGAATCCTGGACCTCCAGTGAGTTGAGTAACTGGCCATCCTTTCTACCTTCCAGGGTGGGTATGTGTGTATGTTGGGAGGAGGGGGTTAAAGGTAATATACAGAAAGTTACTACCATATGGTTGGAGCTGAATGAAATGGGAGCTGCTCTCACTGTGATGATGTGAAGGGTAAGGATGATGATGATGATGGTCATGATGATGGTCGTGACACCTAGAACCCCAGGTACTCCTGGAGAGAACCAAGAAGCACTTCCTATTCACCTAATCCATAAATGTCCTGCAAATACAGAACATGCCATGTAATTCATGACACAGACAGGATCTTACTTCGGGGGCATGAGAGCCAATTCCTTCTGGATTCACAGGGTTCAGGGCCCAGGGAGAGATGGAAAGGTGTGTGGGTATATTTCTAAATCACTGAATGTGTACTTAATGGCTGTTGAATCTCCTTGTAACTTGTGTGCCAATTATCACTGATCTTTACAAGGACCCTCGAGGGTGGTGCTATTATATTCCCATTTCACGATGATGAAGGTAGGACACCAAGAAACTAAGGAACTTGCCCAAACTGCCAAACAGCGGGACACACACACACACACACACACACCTATCGGGTACCATGGAAACCTCGTGGCAGGAGGTAATGAGAGCCCAGGTCGGGGTGTTGACTAGGAGTGGAGAGTGGGGGACCAGCCCGGCAAGCCACAGCCAGTCCCCAGGCTGAGGATGCCACGACCATAGGGCACCGGGCAACTTCCAAATGTCATCAAACTCTCAGCATTTGTTTGTTTGTTTGTTTGTTTGCTTTGGATGTAGATGTCCTTTTAAAACGTCTGCTCAGTTTCTATCCTCGAATGTTTCCCTCTTTACTCCCCGCCTGCACCCACACTTAGAATCAGCATCTTTGGGTAGTTAGAAAAACATGACAAAGCAGCAAATCACGTTAATAAATGCTCTCTTTTCAGACCTAGCCATGGCCTTATTTCTGACCTTTTTAAATGACTCTTTCTCCTGATTACAGAAATGATAACAGCAGTTCATCACAGGCTTATGTCTCATGGGTTAAGAGACCAGTGGACCTCTAGCATGCATACAACTGCCTGACTTCTACACGACACAGTCAATGTCTAGGATAAAATCAGCCACTTCACAGCCACTTCCCAACAGTGTTTATCCGGGAGGATTTTACAGACAGTGATAAACACAAGTTTGATAGCTGGTGTGGTCTCTGAAACAAGGACAGGAGAAAGTGCAGGCAGACGTGGAACACAGAGGCACCTCCCAAGGCATTTCTCCTTTTACGGGCTCTTCTCTCCATGAAGACGGCATTTCTCTGAGCGCTTATGAAGATTACTCACCAAGAAAGAGACACTGGGCAGGTCTCCCACCTTGGAAACCCCTGGTCTCTGCCTGGCTGAGGCGCCAAGCTGACACTTGTATGCCTGTGACTCAGCCTTGGAACAACGCTGATCCCAGGATCTTGCTTGAAAAAGTCAAGGCACTAACTCGGGGAGCCCAGGTACCTTTAGGGTACAGGTAAGACGAGAAGCTAGCAGAGCTAACATTGAGGGGTCGCTTCTGAGTCCAGACCCTCTTCTACGCACTTGGCAGACGCTGGTTCTCTGAGCCCTCCCAGGCGGCCCCTGAAACGGGTGGTGTCACGCACGGTCTGGAAGCCCAAGGCTATCAGAGCCTTGAGACATGAGGGTTCATCAGGGCCTGTGACCCAAAGAATATGGGATCCCCACCAACAGTCATCGGAACACAAGAAACCAATCCCAGGCAGGTCAGCAGAACTTAGGGGTGGGGGGGGAATGGATTCAAACAGGCCTGCCTTGGGCCCTTGAGCTGCTAGCCTGCAACCCAATCATTAATTTTTAAAAAATTTTCTTAATAGCTTTCTCATTTTATAGATAAGAAGAATAAAATTGGAGGGAGGTTTTCTTCCTCAGAATCCCGCTCTCAGATTTTAAGCTGACAGTCTTCCCACGCCACGTGTCACCTGCAGAACTTGGGCTTTGAAGCTCACACGGTGACCGCCTCTCCCACCGGGTCCCTCAGCCAGGACAGGTTCAGCCCCTGGGCCACCCCAGCCTTTCATAAACTCTGGATTTTTAATTGAACCAACCATATACTCAACCAATCCGGTCATGGCATAACCTAAAAACCATCAGCATCAGCCAAAGGAGATGGTCCGGCACAGGGACCCCTCAGCAAAGGGGCCTTCCAGCCACACATGGCAGAGCTGGGACCGAAGCTGAAGGCGTCACCAAAACAGGGGAGGCATCAAAGTTGGTTTTAACGGAAGACCAAACAGCCGAATCCTCCTAGAGGGGGCCCGCCAGCCACCACACTGTGCTGGGGGGCAAATCGAATGTTCTCTCAGCTGCTCCAATTTTAGAAATCAGGTGCTGACTCATTATTAACCCAGGAAGCCCACACACTCAAATGACTGTACTGAAAAAGCTCTGTCATACCCTGCTTACTGATGTGCAGATTTTTAAGCAAATTTGAAAAATGTTTATCATAAGGTATTTATGACATCTTAACCGTTTCATTTACAGTAACCAGACGACATTTGAAAAAAAAAAAAAAAGTTTCCTGTATTTTACTTGACAGTAAAGCTAAGCTTTATCAGAATGTTAACAGCTTGAGAAACACATACCGAGGTGAAGTCAGGTCTCAAAACCACTCAATTCCCCCTTCCTCACTCCCTGCCCCCCAGTCCGCGGCATAATTTTCTTTCTGATTTTACTATTGTTTGTGCCTTTCAGTGTTAAGGAAAGGCAAAAGACACCGAATAAGCTCCTGGAATCTTTCTCATGCTCTTAGAGAGAAAAGCCAAAATTCTGCCTCTTTATTGTATTTCTTGCACTAAAAGTGGGCAGCTCAGACCACGCGGCCAGAAATTGCTCAGAAGCTGTCTTTCCTCCACCTCTGAGAAGCGGAAGCCAGCCCGGCCTCAGCACCCCTGGGTTAGTTAGCTCAGTCACCCACCTCCACCTCTGAACTTCCCTTCGACTCCACAGAGGAGTCTCAAACAGCTTCTTTTAAACCAGCCAAGCATCACTGGTCTCCTCGGTAATACAGGATGAGCATTCTCACAATGAACCGCTAAGAAACTCCAAACAATCAGGCTCACAGACAGTAGCTACAGGGATGAGGGCGGGGGAGCCACCTTTCTAAAGTCAAAGATCTTCAATGTCTCAACGAAAACACAGTATCCACTCCAAGACCCCTCAGCTTTCCTAGAGCTGAGACTCTGAGGCAAACTGCAGAAATGAACATGAAAGTGACAGAAACCTACTCACCAGGGAGAAGCTGAGGGCTCCACCTTCCCAGGACCAGGCTGTGAAGATCTGAAAGCAGATGCTGGCTCAGGCACAGCCCGCCTGGAATGTCAGTTTGAAACTTGAAAAGCAACGACCATACAGTCAGTTATTTCCCTCCATTCCCAATGATGTCCACACGATTGAGACTCAAAAAAAAAAAAAAAAAGGCGCACACCTCAATCTTCATTCTCATTGGAACGAGATGACTCATGCTGACTCACAGCTACCACTTCCTCTCCCGACATTCTCTTCATACTTGTGAGCTGGGCTGGTCCCGTTCCCAGGGTCTTTGCAGCCCTTCCTGGAAGAACAGCCTTCCTGACCCCAGCAAGCAGACCCAGCCACTGCCCTACATGTAGCCCTGGGAGCCTACACTAGGGAAATGCTTTATTTAGGAGATCTGGGAACAGCTGAAAAAGAAAATGCATGAACTTCCTATGCATTTGAACCTCCAAGAGACACTGAAATTTTGTAACGGATTGCAAAACTCCTGCACTAAACTGCTCTTTTCAGGGCATTTCAGGGGGAGAGGGGAATGAGGTAGCATCTTCTTCTTCCAGGAGGTTAGTTTGCCCTAGTCATGCTTATTTCAGCGCACGTTTTCTCCTGCACCTCTTCCTCTGATAGAGTAATAAATCACGGGCTCTAAAATCATGATCTCTTCAAAGCTATTTATTAAGAGGTCGTGTGCCCTGTTTTTAGGATCAAGTGATATACAAAATCTCTTCAATCCGTCTTTCAGGCTTCAAGACTATGCCAGATTTGAATATTCAAGTCCCAAGGAATGAAATGAAAGTAGAACCCTGGAAATCTTAAAAACCGTTGATGAATGTTTCCGTGCAAGAACTGAGACTAGCCTCTGCCTCCCAGTTTTCTTTGGAATGATCCCCGGGGGTGGGGCAGCCTTCCACAGCTTCCCACATTTTTAAATTATGAGAGGCAACGGAAGAGCAGAATCTGTGTGACGCTGAGCAACCTGTCAGCAGCCGAGAAGCGTGGCGATGGTTGCATCAGGCCCACCCTGGCCTCTGGAGGGTGACCTATGAAAGACCACGGGTGAACACCGGTGCCCTTCACCCTTTCTAACTTAGTACCTCTCACTGTGCAGGCCACGCTCTGATACCCCTAAAACCTAGAGGGCAAATGAGGAAATGATGTTCTGGAAGAGGACAGAAGACCCAGGCAAGCGGCCTCTGTGTGCACCCGGGAGGGGTCAGGAAACCCATTCTCCATTTACAGCTGGATTCATTTTAGGGAAATAATACTTGTTCATTACTCTAGATCTCAGTTCTTTCAACAGGACAATCGGGGCATTTTCTATCAGACAACACCAAGTGCTTTGAGGTCCCTGTGAAAGTTGTAGTCTATTAGTCAACTGGCCAAATATTTGTGTTTCTGGCAGTGTTTTGGTTTTTGATTTTTTTCCAGGAGAGTGGAAAGCCTGTTGGTTTTCTGGAATTTCAGAACAGCTATGTTGTGCAGTTCGTTGCACTGTGTTTTCTTTTGGGGGAGAGTGGGAATGGGGGTGGGTGAGGTGGGCTCATGTGCAGCCTGTCCTAAAGGGACACATCTTAGGACATGAGGCTCTAGCAGCCCCACGAGAAGCAGGCATTGATGCCAGGAGGCTGTGAGGGCTGTTGAAGCAGGGATTATGAATTGTTATTTTTGTGCTAAATGTAGAAAGCCAGCCTCTACTTATGAAGACTTGTATTAGGTCAACTCATTAATCCCTGGGGGAACTGAAAAATTATTAATTGAAAAAAAAACACCAGGAACGAATTAAAGAAATCTGCAATAGTTGGGAAAGGTAGGCTCCAAGGGGCGGCCACTCCCTCCTGCCGGAAGTGCCCTACCAGAGGTGTCATTGCTTTACCAGTGGTTTCTTCCTCAGCCACGCTGTTTCAGTGAAGCTTCTGGAGTCTTCCAGGGCAAGGCCTCCTCTTATAGCAGGAGCTTTGAGCCACCACCGTGGAAGGGCAGTGGAACTGTGTGCTGCATGTAGTGTTGCATCGGATAATCCCAGGAATACTATGTCAATTCCTGATTGCCCCTCCTTCCAAAGTTCTTGTCATCTGGGCCAGGAAGTGGGAAAGGGCACCGGTGCGAGAACGGGCTGCCATCGATACATTCATAAATAAATCGTTCATTAAGGCAAAATCAGCACCACCTCCCATGATTGTTAATACGGAATGTTCTAGAGAGGATTCATTTCTGTATAGTTCACCAGAAAGGAACCAGTGATGACATTTTAAATGTGGCTACATGGAAACACGTTTTAAACATCGGCATGCTTTTTCCCCAATGAAAATAGCACTGGAAGAATTTAGGTTTCTGTGAATTAGGAAAATAAACAAGTTTCACTCCTAAAGACAGCGAACGGTCTGAAGACAGTGCATACAAGCATTGTCACAGGATTCTTACAAATACTGATGGCTCACATTTAAGAGTATTTAAAATGTGACAGTCAGTCTCCTAAACACACACAGGTATTATGACCTCTGATCCTCAAAATAGCCCTGTGAGGAAGGTAGCGACATCATCCCCACTCCTAGCAAAGACTCCGAGGCACAGAGAAGGCCAGGAGCCTGCCCAGGGCTGCAGAGCCCAGATGTGAACCCAGGCCGTTTGGTGTCAGAGGCCACATTCCTAACCACCAGGCCACAGGGATTCCCAGGAAGGACTTTTTAAAAAACCTTTGCACACACATCCCCTTACCGCATGATGTGTTCTCCCAAATTCTGCAGATATGTGTAAGGTAGACGTACTTTCTGTTCATTAGAGAAGTGAATAAAAACCCTAGCCTTGAAGTGCCCTACCCGTTAAGATGGTAACAATTCTCACTGATGGAAAGAGTCAATTAGAATTATCCACTGACACTTCCCAAAGAGTCCCATGAAGCTACACATGCCAAGGCTGTGCTCGCCTCACATGAGACACGAGGGTGGCAGGGAATATCCTCATTCTTGCTTTTCAGTTTCAAAAGTCGAGGCCAGGGTATTATGAAGAGAGAAGAAAAGACTTGTAGGAGTGGGTGAAGCCAGGCAACAATACACAGCTGTTCATGTTGTACACTGCACAACCCCAGGGGGTAAGTTCCCCTGCAAGTGGCAGGGCTGGTCACAGTACCAGGTGATACCTCTCCAAGACCTCTCCATGATCCCACAGGCTGGGCAATGAAGAGAGCTGGGGGAAAGGAACAGAGAAAAGAGTGTGAACCCTGCCCCCAACCCCAATGGCTTGGGACAGAGAAGCTGTGCCACTCACCCCAGAGCAGCTCAGGGACTCTTAGAACAAAGGGACATGATGGACATTGGAATGATGGGAGGTTAGAGTATAATTGGCAGTGTTTTTTCCATCCTTGGTGGAACTGAACTCAGTGGTGCTTTTAAAATTAAGGGCATCTTCAATTAGATGGAATATAGTCTGTAAAGCCAGGAGGCTGGAGGAGTTCCCAGAAGAATGAGGGTAGAAAAAGGAAGCAAGAACTGAGCCCGGGACCCTGCATCTGTCAGGGGTCAGGGGGTGACGAGGAGTGACGAGGAGTCAGCAGGAAAAGAAAGGAGGCAGCGTCGGGAGGAGAGGACAAGGTGGGAGGAAGACAAGTGAAGAAGGGGCTTTAAGAGGAGAGAATGATCACCTGTAAATCACTGCTGAGAGGTCACGTGAGGTGGGGACGGAGAGCATCAGTGAATTCGGCAAGAGGAGGTCTCGTTGGGGAGGATGGGGTGAAGGTCTGGGTGGAGTTGGAGAAAGGGTGAGAGAGACAGAAGACAGTGAGAAGAGACACCGCTTTCGAGAAATGGAGCTAAAACTGGAGGGGAAATGGGGTCAAGAGAAATTTCCTTTTCCGTTAAGATGAGAGAAATAATAGCTCGTCTGTATACTCACTGAAAGAAATGATTTACCAGAAAGGAAAAAATTGACGCTACGGGAGAGAACCAGAGGGAAAAAATATTTGGTCAAGTAGGAGGGACCAGACCTACTGCACATGGGGAAGGCTTGGCCTCCGTGAGGGAGACCCCACGGGCAGCACAGGATATTGACCAGTGGGGAGGGCCAATGCAGACCTGATTTACATGCTCTTGTGTGTTTTGTCATTTGTAATAAAAGAAAAATGACATCAATTTTTAAAATGCAGTGACAAGTAGTACACGATTCTAGTCTTTCTATGAAAAACCCTAAAACATTACAGCTGAGACTAATGTCCCCTTTGATGTGGAGGTGGCACTTTTCACTATGGTAATGGGATGCGTTAGAGGGACAGAAGAGGTAGGATTTGGGATGTGGAGAAGAAGCATGAGAAAGGGAAGACAGTTCCTAGAGAGAATTGCCAGCGGTGGCCCAGGTGGGATGGAGGATCAAGCCCCGTTCCCCAAAGGGAAGGCTGCTGGGAAAATATCAGTGAGATAGAGCACGCCCTGCTGTGGGGCTGGACACCACAGACAGACTCCAAGGGGATGGGCCGCTATCTGCAAAGAGCTGGGGAAGCCAGCGGTGCTGAAGGGCTGGGTGCAGAGCTTCCTGGGCTCCACTGGGACACGACTGAGGACGCAAAAGTACTAGTCTACTCCAAAATAGCCCCAGCACACTCACATGCACACACTTGGCCTTGAGATCCACCCAAGTTACGTGTATCAATATTTACTCCTTCTTCTTTCTAAGGCTATCCCATTGCATGGATATACCATTGGTTGTTTATCCATTCACCTGTTGAAGGACTGAACTGGTGTTGACCAAGAAAGCTGCTGTGAACATTTGTGTACAGGTTTTTGCATGGACACGAGTTTTTATTTCTCTGTTGTAAATTCCCAGCAGTGGGGTTGCTGGTTCATATGGTAACAGATATATAGATACAGATATAGATATCTTTATCTTTATAAGATGGATAGAGATACAGCTATATCTTTCTGAGAAACTGCCAAATTGTCTTCTAGAGTGGCTATACCATCTATTCTGCATCTCCACCAATGTGTGTATGAGGGACCAGTTGCTCCTTATCCTTACCAGCACTGCTATTGTCAGTAGTTTTTTTTTTATTTTATTTATTATTTATTTATTTATTTATTTTTGGCTGTGTTGGGTCTTCGTTTCTGTGCGAGGGCTTTCTCTAGTTGTGGCAAGTGGGGGCCACTCTTCATCGCGGTGCGCGGGCCTCTCACTATCACGGCCTCTCTTGTTGCGGAGCACAGGCTCCAGACGCGCAGGCTCAGTAATTGTGGCTCACGGGCCTAGTCGCTCCGCGGCATGTGGGATCTTCCCAGACCAGGGCTCGAACCCGTGTCCCCTGCACTGGCAGGCGGATTCTCAACCACTGCGCCACCAGGGAAGCCCTATTGTCAGTATTTTTTATTTTAGCTGTTCTTGTGGGTGAGTGTAGTCTCTCCTCATAGCTTTATTTTATATTTCCCTAATGACTAATGAGGTTGAATATCTTTTCATGTGCATCTTGTCATCTGTGTATCTTTTTGGGTGAACTGTCTGTTCAAATCTTCCACGTGCTTTTTAATTCGATTATCTGTGTTCTTACCGTTGACTTTAGAGCTGCCTTTGTACATTCTGGATGCAACTTTTTAAATCGGATATGTGATTTGCAAATCTTTTCTCCAGACTGTGGCTTGTGTTTTTCATTCTCTTTCACAGTATCTTTTACAGGGCAGAACTCTTTATTTTGATGAAGTCCAACAGATTGATTTCTTTCTTTATGGATTGTGCTTTTGTGAGAAATCTTTGCCTAACCTTAGGTCTAGGTAATGAAAATTTTTCTCCTGTTTTATTCTAAATGTTTTAGAGTACTGTATTTTATAGTTAGAGCTATGATCAATTTTAAGTTAATTTTTTACAAAGTGTGAGGTTTAGATTAAGGTTCTTTTTTGTTTGTTTGATTTTGGTTTTTGCCTCTGGACGTCCAGTTGTTCCAACACCATTAGTTGAAAGGATTATTCTTCCTTTGATAATTTCTTTTTTGGAGATCAGTTGGCCATATTTGTGTGTACCTGTATTGGACTTCCTGCTCTGTTTCATTGCTCTATGTATTCATCCCTTCCCCAGTATCACACAGTCTGAATATCACACAGTCTGAATGATGTCTTAAATCCAGGTAATGTGATTCCTCCAACTTTATTTTTCTTTCTCAAAACTGTTTTAGCTATTGCTGTTTCTTTCTATACAAATTTTAGAGTCAGCTCTTCTGTATCTATAAAAAAATCCTGATGGAATTTTGAAAGGAAATGCACATCATCAATTGGGGAGAATTCACATCTTTACTACGTTGAGTCTTCCGATCTGGGGTCACAGCATGTCTCTCCACTGGTTTAGGTCTTCCGGATAGTCTTTATAGTTTGGTGTCTCCCATGTATGAGGTAAAAATTCTCTTCACTCCAGAGTGTGGGTTTAGTCATTCTCCAAAAGTCCTCTTATCATCTTCAGAAAGTCCCAAATTTAACAACTATAGATTATTAAAAAGATAGTGAATATAGTTCCCTGTACTATGCAGTAGGTCCTTAGATCAGCTGTTCTTAATTTTGGGTGCACAAAGATGCCTTTGAGGGTCTGACAAAAGCAACAGATGGTTCTGCTAAAGAGCCATAGAAGTATACACAACACAAAATTTTGTACACAAAGACCGTGGGTTCTAATTCTAGATGCCTTAGGTGTCCAGGCATGTCAAGGTTGGAATCCCTGGACCAGATGATCTCAAAGGTCCACTCCAGTTCTGAACTTTACTGTTTACTTGGACTCACAGCCTGGTGTGAGGTGATATCTGACACAGTAGGCAGTAACCTGATTCTTTAGGTGCAAAAAGAATCCAGCATCTCAAGTTTGCATCTTTTCCTCATGTGAATTAAAATATGAAGGAACCTCAGAACTGAGGATGGTTTGGTTGATGGCGAGGGCCAGCAACCTTGCAAACTCCAGCTCTCCAGGAAACAGGGGCCCAAGAGCAGAGCAGGGGGCTGTTGCTAAGTGCCAGCTAGGAGCTCTGGCCACGGGGAGCTGCAGGTCTGACCCTGGTCTATACCACAGGGAGCACGGGCACACAGGGCCTTTCCAAGAAGGCAAAGTTGTAAAAAGCAGCTGTCCTCCTCAGAATGGCACAGACGCTCATCTCTTGGAAACACCAACTCAACTAAATCACATTCCATTCTCTCTGATTCATTCACTTGGAACCAGATGAGCCTCTGCCAGCACCTCTGCGGAGAGCAGAGCCAGGAGCCGTATTTTACAACTGCTCAGGGTCAGTCCCGGCACCTCATCTTTTACCCCCCAAAAGCACCGTATTAGACTTAAACTGACAACATTCTTGCTGTTCAGCGACCCCCGTCACTGTCAAGTGGTAAAAATGAAGAAGAAAAACGAAACACTTGATGTGGCTATCTAGAAGTTTTTCTAATTAAGATCATTGGTGAGCATGGATTATAATTTGGGCTTAATTATTGTTTGTACGATAATGATAGTCTCAGTCTTGTATCTTGGGTATGCAATCAAACACTAATCTATTTTGGGGGAAGGGATTTTGCAGATGTAATGAAGGCCAAGTCAATTGACCTTAAGATAAGGGCATATATGGCTGGGCCTGACCCCATTAGGTGAGTTTCCCCTGGCTGAAAGCAGAAGAGGAAGTCAGAGACTCAAAGCACAAGGGGGTCATGTGCTCAGGAATGAGAGCAGGCTTTAAGAGCTGAGAGCCAGCAAGGAAACAGGAACCTCAGATCTACAGGCACAAGGAACTGGATTCTGTCACCAAACCAAGTGAGCTTGGAAGTGGATTTTCCTCCAAAGCCTCCACACAAGAGCCCAGCCCAGCTAACACCCTGATTTCATTGGGTAAGACTCTGCTCAGAGAACACAGTGAGCTCTACCCAGACTTCTGACCCACAGAACTGTGAACTCATAGTAAATAGGGGTTCTTTTAAGCCACTCAGTTTATGGTAATTTGTTACACAGAATTGGAAAACTAATACACCCAGCCCATTTGCAAAAGGGAGACAATAATAGTTCCAGACTCACAGGGTTGTATGGGAATTAAAAGTTAATATATGTAAAGTGCATGGAATAATAAGGACTATCTCTAAGTCATGTCTATTAGTCATAGATGCCATTGACTTGGTAAACTGGTTGACTACTTGAAAGTTTTCCCATCAATACAGTATTTGAGTCACAGGATACACTCAAAAGTCTAGAATTTGTAATGAGTTAATCACATACTAAATATGCATCACGTCTGAAAACTCAGTACTTATGAATAAGCTGCATGGTTACAAAAAATTATGTAACAAAGCAGACTGTAATAGAGAAGATGTCAGACTATATGGCGCAAAATACAAGACTTTTGGAAACTCAACCATCCAACAAGTATTCAGTTAATGCTTGCCAGAGGCCAAGTACTGATGCAGGTCCTGGGGACACAGCAGGAAAAAAGACACAAAGGTCTCTATTCTCATGAAGCTAACATTCTGGTGGGATGAGACAGAAAATAAGGGCATGCGAAAAATCCAGGCTAGCAATATGAACTGTGCAAAAACTTAACATAGGGTGGAAGAATACTACTTGAGATGAGTAGACCATCTAGAAGGGCCATTCTGGAGAGGTCCATTTAAGCTAAGCTCTGAATGATGGCTAGGAGCCAACCAGCAGCATTTGGGGACAAGCAACCAGCTAGAGCCTAGGCCCCCCAAGGCAAAAAGGAGTGAGGTGTGTCTCGGGACCTCAGAGAGGGTCAGCAAGGCTGATTCTTGGTAAGCAACAGGGAGGAAAGAATGGGCTTGGGAAAAGGGCAAGGAAGGAGCTCAGATTTTATGCAAGGTCAACGAGGAGACACTGGAGGGTTTTAAACAGAAGAGTGACATGGTCTGCTTTGGATTTTCCAAGGCTAACTCTTACTGCTGAGTGTAAAGCCCTGTGTAGGACCAAGTGGAAACAGGAAGTGCAGTGAGTCCCGTTGGGAGTCTGATGATTGCGGCAGAGATAGAGGATGAGGACCTACCAGAGTTAACTGTTTGGAGGTAAAGCTGATGAATGGGTTGGATTTGGGGGCAGTGAAGGAGAGACATTCATCAAACACAACCCTTAGATTTTTGGTTTGAGCAACTGAGTGGTGCCCTTGACTGAGATGGGAAGGTCGAGAGAGAAGGCAGTTTGGGGCGGGGAGAAATTGAGGGTTCTTGCTTTGGCTGTCTTAATCTGCACATGCCTATCAGACATCCATGTGGAGATGTTAGCAGGTCTGGATTTCTGGGGAAAACAACGTTGGAGGCAGATTGGAGAGTGTGTCCTAGAGAGGGAATTAAAGATCTGGTCTGGATGACAGAGAGAGATAATGTGTAAAAACAGGAATGGAGCCCAGAGCCCTCGGCTAGTGAGGTTGGAAGAAAACCAAGACAAACAGTGCTCAAATGGGGAAGGTATTATATCAGGGGGTTCAGTGGACGCTAGTGAACGTAGCATGATACCGTTCGTCCGGGCAAACATGTTATTAGTTACTGTTTGTATCAGCTGTCTCTGATTTGCTGAAGACAGACTACACTCTTGAAATGTTAACAAGAAAAACATAAAGCAAAAGTATTATTAAGAGCCAAGGCAGTGAAAATTCTCCATTCTTGGCAAACAGGAAGAACTTATGAATGGTTTTTTTCCGTTGTAAATAGCGGCAAATGATAGTCTTCATCATTTTGCAGTATTTGGCATAACTGGGAAGTTTCTTAGGCTTGATAACTGGTGAAACAAAACCAAACAAAACCCTTAGTGTCTAAATAGTTCTTTGGTCTGAGACATACTGCCAAGAGATCAGATGGAGACTATTCCTCAGATGTACCATCTTGATTTAGAGCCGAGTGATTTTTTTCAATAGCAGCATTAGCTTCTTAATTTTCATTTCATTTCACATGGACACGTACACCCCCAAGCAATCTGAGTTTGCCCCTTGAAAAACTCATAATTAAAAAAACTGTATTGAAAAAAAATCAGCAACTTCCTGATGGCCAGTAATGGGTTATAACGTGTCATCAAACATGAACTTGAGATAGTGCATTCATCTATAGTGGCTCTTAGTGGAAACTTACGAGTTAAATCTCATATCTAATAGGGACCAGTCCCACCAAGGGCTTGAGAAAGAGTTACCGGTGAAAGCACTCTGGTCCCGGGGACCGCTCAGCACAACCTCACAGGCATTGCCCGTCTCCATTTAGTCCAAGTCATGGCAGGCTCTGCCGTGTGTCTTCCTGCCTCTGGCCTGCCAGGTACCACTCCCTTCTCTGATCTGTTTCTTTCACTTTTGTGATGAGACAAAGCCACAGATCTGATTGCGCCACTCTCCTGCTTTCATATCTGCACAGGTTTTTGGGGTCCAGGGCTTAAGGGTTTGTCCCTGAGTCAAAAAGATCCAGATTAGAACCTGGCTCCCAAATAAGTGGCCTTGTAAAGTGACCTTCCTGAGTCTTTGTTCCCTCATTTGTACCTTGAGAATAACCATGGTCACAAGAGAGTCTTGTCACAGCATTTTGGTGTGGATTAAATAATGACGTAGTTGTAGCACCTAGCAGAGAGCTGAGCCCTTAGTAAGCACCCAGCAAGTGACAGGTCTTTGTAGTGGGTATGCTGTCATTTTGTCTAAGAACACTATTGCCTGGTGGACCCTCCCCTACCTGCTTTATTTAGCCCTGGTGGTTCTATCATCCTAGTGTACCTCCCACCCGACCTAAACCACCTATCACACAGTGGGGGAGTACATCAGCCAGGATTCGATCTGGTTGCATATTACTAGAAAAAAGAAACAAGTGTTTAAATTAGGATTTTATTTCCCACTCATGTAAAAGCAGTCTGGCACAGGGTATCAGGGGCTGACATGGCAGGCCCAAAATATCACTAGGACCTTGGGCTCCTATCTTTCTGATATACCATCCTGGAGCATGGCTTTCAATGTCAAAGTGACCTCATGGTCCAAGATGGCTGCTGGAACTCCAGCCAGCAAATCTATACTCTCCATCTTGACATTAGGAGGAAGTGAGGGAAGACAAAAAAGTGTATAATGCCTCCCCCAGCCCCACTACTATGGAGTCTTACTGAAAGTTCTAAATAATAGTTCCACAAGTAGAATTAAATCTCATGGCCTCTCCTAGCTGCAAGCTAGTCTTAGAAATGTCTTCTTTTCATCGGATACATTGCCATCTGAAGTATAATCTGTTTTTGAGTTAAGCAAGAAGGGAAGATGAGATATCAGTTGTCAACTAGCAGTAACCCCATGGCATAGCCAGGCTGAGCCATCAATGCCCTTCCATGGGATCCGGTCTATGATAGTGCGAGAGAGGGGATCCACATTCCCTGTGGACCACAGACTGGAGGGGCGCAGTCCCACACATGGTGGGCACTGGCAACACAGAGACGAACATGAGCCAGGGAAGGGATAGAGCGTAAGCCTGAGTGAGGCTCCCAATGGATACCCCTCTCCCCTTCCTGCTTTCCTGTTTTACTGTAATCTTTTACCCCTCCCTCTAAACTGAAAGGTCCTAGAGGGAAAATCCCCTCCAACCCACATGCACACTCCTACAGGTGACCATCAATGTTGGTCACTGGGTGATGGAAAGAACAGAAAATGTACTCAGGTTTGGCAAATGAAAAATATATCCCAACAGGATGTGAGCAAGGGCTGTAGAGTCAGGCTGCTGGGTTTGACTCCTCTGCTTCCATTGTTCCGTTGTGTGAAAGAGATAATAATAATAATGAAAACTCTCTCCAGGGATAATCCACAATGCCTGGCACCGTGTAAGACCTCAGTAGATGTTGACCATTCATGTTATTATTATTACTGCATGCCAGGGGCTCTGAGATGCACTTATATTTTTTTTAACGTTGTAACAGCATTTGTACTATATGACAGGTTGTGATTAATTAGCAGAGGGGTTTTTTTTTTCCTTTGGTGGTGCATAAGATCATGGTCTGTTTTACAATCAATGGTGTCTGAGAGTCAATGGAATTGTTATCATCAGGAAAGGAACAGAGAGAGTTTAGAAATTCAGGGCCTTGTAAAGTCAAAAAATGTCAACTGCTTCTAGATGCCAAATAGTAAGAGCTGAGCCTGGGATGGTCATTGAGTGACCGAGGCCTAAGTGACTCAGAAAGAGAGGAAGAGAAAGGCATGGCCTTCCCCACACCATGTTTCAGAAAGACTCAGGGGAGCTACCATTCGATCAAAAGAGAGAGAAGTTAGAAGCAAGAAAGGAAGGAAATAAAGCAGGTCTGAGACCAATGTCTTGGCAAGAACTCTGGGTATGCTTGTAGCCATGTGGAACTGACTAGAAGCAAATAGATCAGAAGCTGACTGTGTATTCTTTTTTTTTAACCTGAATTGTCAAAGAAACCATGAGTTTAAAAAAAGCATTTGATATAATGGAATATCATTCAGCCATGAAAAGGAATGGATTACTGATGCTACAACATGGATGAACCTTGAAGACAGGAGCTAAGTGAAAGAAGTCAGACATAAAAGATCACACACTGTACCATTCCATTTATATCCAGAATAGGCAGGTCCACAGAAATAGAAAGCAGATTAGTGGTTGCCAGGGGCTTGGGGGAGGGGGGGAATGGGAAGAAAGTGCTGGATGGAGAGAGCTTTTCCTTTTGGGGTTATGACCATGTTTTGGAACTAGAAGTGATGGTGGCACAGTGCTGTGGTTATACTAAATGCCACTGAATTATGCATTTTTAAGTGGTTACTTTTATATTATGTGAACTTCACCTCAACTTTTAAAAAGCATTTACTATTCAACTATGGAATTCCAAGCTGTCAGCATCAGGAGGTGGGCTGGAAACACTGTGCTGCCCCAGCTCAGGGCAGGTTCCCAACCCACATGATATACAGCCAGGGGCCCCAGAGAACAATGGATGGGGAGGCCCCCCAAAGATGAACCCACAGATGGTGGGACCCTGCACCTCAGGGGAGGGGTCTCACTCTATCTGCCTGGAAGACTTCAGAATTTCTGGACTAGGAGCCCCTGGGTACCTACCATCATCCCCTCTTGGAATGGCAGTGCTGATGTCATTATCCTGCTCCTATTGCACTGAGGGAAACTGGGCTGTGTGGAGCAGCTCTTTTATCTTACTGCTTTATTGTGTGTTTATAGGCTGCTGGGACACTGCTAAGAGATTGCCATGCCTCACCTGGAGATCCAGGAACATTCTACCAAATATAGCTTAAGTTGTGGTCATGGCAGCGACTGCTGGCTGCCTAACCCTATATCTGCTCTCCTTTTGCCCCCAATAATGGAGCTTTTGATTTTCAGCTGGGCACAGGATAATTCTTCCGAGAACAATTCTGCATTTGTTAGTCCCCCTTGCGGCTGGTATGGCCACCACCTGAGGAGGGCAGGATGATGAGCTGGAAGGGGCCTGAGTTAGCTAAGTTGGGCAGCTGCCATGTAACTCTAGACTGCCTGCCTCTGGGTTTCTTTTCCATGAGAGAATAAAACTTCTTGCGTTTGAGCCTCTGTTGTTGGAGGTTTCTGTAATGTACAACTAATTCTAATCATAACTGATATAGTGGCCTCTATCCTAATCAACCAATCAATCATTTGGGTACCTAAACATAGGAGTCTTCAATGCAGTCTCAACTCCACCATCACTTGGGATTTGATGAACCTTCTCATTCTCTTAGAACTTTCCAAATTGGCCAGGCACACTGTTGTACAGCAGATCTCTAGAATGCATTCATAGTGCACAACTGAAACTTTATACCGATTTTCCCCCTGTTCCCAACCCCTGCAAGCACCATTCTACTCTCTTCTTCTATGAGTTTGACTATGTTAGGTACCTCATATAAGTTGAATCATGCAGTATTTGTTCTGTGACTGGCTTATTTCATTTAGCATAGAGTTCTGCAAGTTTATCCATGTTGTCACAAATGGCAGGATTTTCTTCTTTTTTAAAGTTGAATAACATTCCATGGCACGTATATACCACATTTTCTTTATCCTTTCATCTGTCGATGGACATTTAGAGTGTTTCCACACCTTAGCTATTGTGGCTAATGCTGCAATGAATAAAGGAGTGCAAATATCTGTTTGAGATCCTGATTTCAATTATTCTAGATAAATACCCAAAAGTGAGATTACTGGATCATATGGTAGTGCTTTTTTTTCAACTTTAAGAGAATAGATCTCATGATAAATATTCTCATCACAATTTTTAAAAAGGAAGAAAGAAAGGAAGGAAGGAAGATCTCATTGTCTGCAACAAACAGTATATAAACTATATTTTTTAAAAAGTTGATCAGGGCACTAACAGTTTCTAGCAAAATGATCCCACAATTCCATACTAGAAATTGCAAAAAAGAACTTGCCAAGTGCAGGCAAGATGGTCATCTCTGACCTCCCTGGACCCTGGAGTTTCTAGACAGATCTACAAAGCAGTAAAGGAAAACAGCATTGATTACTACATCTTTCTGTTCAACGTAGGCTTGAAAAACTATTGAAAATTACCTTAATTTTACTCAGAACATTTCTTAACGTGTCCTGAAGAGGAAATTCACTTCTGACATAGAATACAAGATTTTAATTTTGTTTTCATGTTGCTTTTGTTTTGTTTTCATTTCATAGGCAATTTTATCTACTGATTACCCAACTGACACTAGTTTCTGTTTAGCATTTATCTCATTAATAGTGAGAGAATACTGTCAAAAAAACAAAATTCAACCAAGTAAATGTGAAGATCTAATTGGCTTTCTTTGGCAGTTCATAAATTGGGCAACATTCCTTCTAGCAACCTTCTAGAGTTGTACAAAATGGAAGGTTTTTATAGAAAAGACGGTGGGGCAAGAAGGTTATTAGCAAAAGAAAAGAAAGAGTTATTCGGGGCCAGGACTTCTACTTTTGGGACTGGAAGGGGAAAGCAAGGGTTTTTATCCTACAGATTTCCTCACTAGTGTTGATCGATAAATTTCAGATTGACTATTTTGAAAGTCACATTTCTGGGAGGGGTTGAAACTATAATTAAGTCTCGGTGTGCTGTCATGGGGGGCAAATGACTCCTTTTTTTTTTTTTTTTTTTAACAATACAGTAATCAAGATAGCAGCTGCTGCTTCGAGAACCAGAGCTTCTTTTATCAGATGTTCTTAAAGCTGGAGGGAAAGTATCAAGTCTTGAAACCATGTATATTTTAATATAAAGTTTATTGTTTTATGATTGTAGGAATTATAAATGTTGCCTGGGGATAATCTAGAAAATACAGAGGAGTAGAGACCATTAATCTCACCTCCCAAAGCCAAAGCGCTATAAATATTTTGCTGCATTTCCTTTTGCTCATGCACATTCTCTCTCTCTCTCTCTCTCTCTCTTTCTCTCTCCCCTGGTTTACATAGTTGTAGTCACACTGTATACATAACTTTGTGCCCTGCTTTATTTCACTTAACACAACAACATAAGCATTATTCTCCATTATTAAAACTCCCTAGTGCCCGCAGTGGAGGGTTATTTTCATGGTAAAACTTCGATGGTCCTCAAAGGGATAATCACACCCAGTCTTCATCACACACAGGCAAGTTCCCTCCAAAATTGCGGGCTGCTCCTGGTCTGCTGAACAGGACCCAGAACTAAGACAGTCACAGGAAGACAGACTCAGAACTAAGACAGATGGGAAGGACATGCCCAGACTTGTTCAGCTGCCCACTCCCAGGGACCAGTAGTTTGTTGCCTGCTAAGCAACCCCATTAATACAGAAGTTCTTTCCTGCAGAAATGTACACTGGCTTTGAACCAAGGAGGCAGGCTCATGGCACAGCACCCCCAGGGGGATAAAATCCAGACACCGAAAGAAAAAGGAAACTATGCCATCGACTGTGTGGTGGGATAGTGAGACTGCTCATTTTAGTTTCCAGAAAAGAAAAGAATTGTCCTAATTCACAGTCCTGGCATGGTGAAGACTGCCCGACAACCAGGTCCCCACCTGTAACACGTGGCAAGCACGTGGCAAGCACACTTGAGGTTACAGACAGCCTGTGGACCTGGACGAGGGGAGAGAGCAGGCATGATGCAATGAGCAGCCCCCGGCATTGACCACAGAAGGGCCCCTGGTGAGGCTCCCTGGTGTCTGATTTGACTTCTCTGCAGCAAAACATCTTTTCTGCAAAAATGCAGCACCGTGAGGGCAGGCTCTGCGTATATGTTCATGTCTGTGCTCCCAGCGCTTAGCATATTCCTGGCACATATTGTAGCATTTGATATAGTTTGTTGAAGAATGACTCTTTACAGACTCCCTTAAATGTTGACAATTAGAACTCAGTGCTTGAGTTCACAAGCATTTTCTTGTGAAGGAGCACATACCTGGGTAGGGTATGCCTTCTTGGCTGTCTGTCCCTAAACTGACCGCCTCCCCAGGGTGAGGTGACCTTGGCTTCAGCAAAAGAAGAGCGGAAGGACATGGGAAGGTGGACATTATACTGAAGAATGGAGATGCAAGTGACTGTGTATGAACAATGTTGCCTGCCTTTTCAGTAAACAAAGGACGTTGCAGCCATCCAGCCATCACATTACAGCAGCTCTGAAGGGAAGCCCTGAGGCAACTCAGGGTAGAAAAAGGATACCCCCCATCTAGCAGTCAGCTGCTGCAGCCACCCCCAGTGGTGCACCCTGAGGAGACTCAGGATGAAAGCACAGGATTCTGGCCACAGATAGCTGAGGTGCATATCAAGGAATGATTTCACTGAGCCCAGACTCTTGCATCTTCCCATACATAGAAAAGCACTGAGTTCCTTAACTAGAGATGTCTGATTTTCTTTAATTAACAGTAATCTTTTGATGTTCCCACTACCCAGTCTTTGTGCAAAAACTCCTATATATCCTGGCTCCTTCCCTTCCCTCTTCAGAGCAGTCCCTCAGAGTTATCTGAGATGCTGTGTCCTGGGCTTAAGTCCTCAGTTTTGTCTGCCAAATAAAACATAATTCTCAACTTTTAGGTTGTGCTTTTTTTTTTTCAGTCAACAGACCATATTTCAAAAGTTTGCTTCAGCATACCTGTCTCCTTTAAATCTCTTCTTCTCTGTTTCTTATTCTGTTATCTTCCCCGAATTCCCAGGACCCAGAACTCAGGTTAGTCTTATTAATGCTAAAGGTAAGCCATGTTAAGAGTGAACTATATCTTTGGTGAGCTGGCCTAGGTGCAATTTATATCATTTTATTTCTGGGAAAACGCAATGACAGTTATGACTTTAAAAGAATACCTGGGACCACATGTAAGCTCGTAAGTCAGGTGTCACTTGTCTGTAGAATTGTATGGGCATCTGGACCAATCAAGAGTTGTTCTGACTGGTGGTTGCAAAGGGGGAGAGGGGTGGGAGAGGGTAGGAATGGGAGTTTGGGATTAGCAGGTGCAAACTGGTATATATAGAATAGATAAACAACAAGGTCCTACTGTAGAGCACAGGGAACTATATTCAATATCCTGTGATAAAACATAATGAAAAAAATATTAAAAAGAATGTATATATATGTGTAACTGAGTCACTTTGCTGTACAGCAGTAATTAACACAACATTGTAATTCAACTATACTTCAACAGAAATTAAATTTTAAAAAAAAGAGTTGTTCTGGAATCTTCCCTACCCTGGGAGACAAGGAGGCAAGGGGGTCCATCTGCAGTGTAAACGTGTTCTCTCTGCATTAGGAAAAATAGACAATATATACAGATAGACGTATCCTCATGAGTAAGGAAAGGATAACCACATTCTAAAATGGAAACAATCATTATTCTCCCCATAATCATCATCACAATTATCTCTCTGGTTGATATGAGCACAGCTCTTACTGTGCCCCTGACACTATGCTAAGCAACATTCTTCTTTTCATATAATTCTCCAATGGCTTTCTAAGGTGGGCACTTTATAAATGAGGAAACTGAGGCCCAGAGATATTCAGCAGCTCACCCAAGGGGACCCAGGAGTGCTAAGGCAAGGACCCACACCTAGATGGTCTTCCTCCAGGACCTGGACTCCTAACTATTCATTATTTTAGAGAAGACAAAAGCCAGGCAGATGGCACTCCAGGACTCATTTAAGCCCCTGGCAGAGCAGGGTGGGTCTGGGACTCTCCGAGTTACTCCATGCTTGCCTCTCTTATTCTCCACAGTGGCCCCAGGCGGTGCCAAGTACACTCCAGACACTCAGAAGAGAGCTTCTGATGGACGAATGAATAACCCAGTTCCTAAGTCTGTTTTGCACTGTGAACTTACCCAAGTTGTTTTCAGATATTTGAATTAACTTCCTGAGCTGTACTTAGGAGGTTGCACTTGTGATTTCTGTGCCCCCATTGATAGTGATAAAGCTCTAATGCTGCCTTCCTTGTGGGCTTGAGAGTGAGTGGGATGGAGGGGGTATTGAGGTTCCCCTGCTCAGTCACACAAACTCACAAAACACAAGAGCAATCATTAGTAAAGTTGTGACTTCAGGGGCACTACATTGGCTCGAGGGGCAGGCATGGTGGTATAGAAGAAGGGTAGTCAGGTCTATGTGTAGCCAGGAGAGGTGGGAAGGGGCTGGAGGCAATGGGCACTTTGAGATAATGGTGGATATGGTTACATTTCACAGTCTCTCTAGCAGCTAGTGATGGCCATGGAAATGTGAATTGAGCTTTTGAATGGAACACCCTGGAATGAAGAGGATAGATGGTGGGCTGGCACTCTTTTTACCTCCTTCCTCCACTGCCAATGTATTCTACTGCTACTTGGAATGCAGACATGATGGCAGGAGTTCCAGCAACAATCTTGGAGCTGTAAGCAAAAGGCTAGAAGAATCACAAAGCCCTTAGCCTCTGAGCAAAGGCCAGCAACTACCTGCCTCCAGATTTCTCATTATGTTAGAAAAATAAATGCTGTGTTTGAGCCACTTGGTCTGTTACTAACAGCTGAACCCCTGAACCACACACCCTTTGTGGTAGGCAGTCCCCATCTGATCATGGCCCATTTACTCCTCCTGGGAGGCCTTGTGAAGTTAGAACACTATTTAATAACGCCCAGTATTTATCTTTGGATGTAAAAGTAAACAAAAGTTTTATTTATTTCTGTGCTCAACTAAATGACACATGAACATGACGTGTGAAGGCCGAAAGTCACCTCCGGTATTCATACTCTTGTGTTTTTCCCTTCCTTGAGTCTGAGCTGGACTTACTGACCTGTTTCTAACAAAGAATATGGCAGAAGTGATGGAATGTCACTACAGACATTAAGTTATAAAAAGACAGTAGCTTCTGTCTTGCGTGCTCTCACACTAGCTTCCGTGTCATGAGGCTGCTCTCTAGAGAGGCCAAGTGGTGAGGGGTCAGGGCCTGGCAGCAGCCACAGGAAGCAGACACCACCAGCCCCAGCTGAGCCTTCAGGTGAGATCACAGCCCTGACCAACAACTTCTTGACTGCAACTTCATGAGAGGTCATAAACCAAAGACATCCAGCTAAGCCATGTCCAGATTCTTAACCCACAGAAACTGCGAAAATAATAAATGTTTATTGCTTAAAGCCTGTTTTAGATAACTAATACATTCTCCAAACAACAGTTTTCTTGGGTGAATATCCAATTTAGTGTCTGTTCTCTAAGAATTCCATTGTATGTCTTAGTCCAAACCAGCAGTCCCCAACCTTTTTGGCACCAGGGACCGATTTCGGGGAAGACAATTTTTCCATGAATCAGGGTGGGGGTGTAGTTCAGGCAGTAATTGGAGCGACGGGGAGCGGCAGATGAAGTTTGCTCACTTGCCCACCACTCACCTCCTGCTGTGCAGCCCGGCTTCTAACTGGCCATGGACCAGTAGCGGTCCGAGGCCCGGGGATTGGGGACCCCCGGTCCAAACCATTCTCACTGAATTATTGACACCTGAATAGAACTCCTGGCATAGAGTTCTGCTCAACAGATGGATGGATAGATGAATGAATGAATGAATGAATGAATGACAGAGACTGTGCCTTGCTGAGCTATTCTACAGAACCTGGAGCCTCAATAAATGCTGAACAAAGCACACTGGGAAAGATGAGGGGAAAATAACAACGTGCATAAATCAGCCAACCATGATTAGAGCGTCAGTAATTTTACTTGGGTTGGCACTTCTAGACTTCACTCTGTGATTCACTGAAGGCAAATTCCTCCTGGGAGGCCTTATTAAGTTAGAAAAGCATTTAATAGCTTCCAACGTTTATCTTTGGGTCTAAGAATAAACCAAAGTTTTATTTATTACTGTGCTCAACTAAACAACACGTTAATATGATGTGTGAAGGCCGGGAGTGACAAGTCCCATGAACGAACTGACAGCAAATGCAAAAACTCACCAATTTCCCTAATAATTTAAAAACAGATGCAGAAGGTAAGAGCGGACTTCAGAATCGGCTTCAAGGGTTGTGGAAACGCAATGGCCGCTGTGTGAGAGGCAATGAGGGCTCGTTCCTTGCCGTTCAGGGCAGACAAGGCTCTTAGGTTCGTTCATCTGGTTTTTTATTTCATCATCCAAGACATTTAAATGGCAGCCTGAGGTAAACTGTAAAACCCAGAGTGGGCTTTAGTCTAAAGCAAGTCTATGTATTTGGATTGACATATACACACTACTATATATAAAATAGGTAACTAATAAGAACCTACTGTAAAGCACAGGGAACTCTACTCAATACACTGTAATGGGATTTTCCTGGTGGCACAGTGGTTAAGAATCCGCCTGCCAATGCAGGGGACGTGTGATCGAGCCCTGGTCTGGGAAGATCCCACACGCCGCGGAGCAACTAAGCCCGTGTGCCACAATTACTGAGCCTTTGCTTTAGAGCCCATGCTCCTCAACAAGAGAAGCCACTGCAATGAGAAGCCCGCACACCGCAACGAAGAGTAGCTCCCACTCGCCACAACTAGAGGAAGCCCACGCACAGCAATGAAGACCCAACACAGCCAAAACATAAAATAAATAAATACATTTATAAAAAAAACAAAAACAAAAATTCTGTAATGGCCTAATGGGGAAAGAATCTAAAATAGAGTGGATGTATGTATATGTACAACTGAATCACTTTGCTGTACAGCAGAAACTAACACATTGTAAATCAATTATACGCCGATAGTAAATAAATAAAAGCAAGTCTATGTAAAAGCTTTGTGCTAACATGTGATGGTTTGTCAGATTCTATTTTTATATCAGAGGGGTTAGGGGAAGAGGATTTTGGGAAATAGAGATAGAAAGTATGCTGGTTGCTGGGGGCCCTGGGGAGGGGAGAGGGGAGGCACGGAGGATGCACAGCGGGGTGGGCGTGGAGGTTGGGCCCCGGCTCCGTGGCTGGCTCTGATCCCCCCTCACCAAGAAAGACACACTAAATGCCTGTGGGCAGGAGTCACAGCATTTCTATGCAGTGGGGACACCATTCCCTCAAAAGCTATTCACACGGCAAGGACAGTATTTCTTAATCTGCTCTCTAAATCCGGTTTTCAATTCAGAGAAAAATCTGTCTAGGCTTTGTATATGATTCGCTAAAATGTGTTAAGTACATGAATGTTTGTCACTGGGTCTTGCAGAGAGCTAGCTGAGAGGAAATTCTACACAGCAAGGAGCCTGGGGGCTTTCTCTGGCATTTATTTTGGTGGCAATTTGAGTCCCTCCACCCCTTCAATGCCTCCCTCATTCTCTCCACGCCTGCGCTCCCACCCCACCCCAGGACAGGGCCTTATTGGTCTGTAGCACAGGGCTCCCATGCCTGGCACGAAAACATCCCCTGAATGTCTTCGAAAGAAGTTGATCCTAAGCAGCGACATGCTGGAAACATAACTGGGTTCTACTACTGGCCTCAGAAGAGAAAGGAAGTTGACCAAACGACTCAAGGAAATAGTTAACATTGAGAAATAATTTCTTACATTGACCTTCTGGTGGAAGACAAAAGTTTTCTGGGAGACCCAGGCTTGCTTGGATAAGGCAAACTCCGTCATCATTCTACCAACTCCCTTACTGGCCCACGAGACAAAAGGAACTCTTCGTTCCCTCAGCTGCTTAGCTCCTGGCAGCTCTTATCGTGGTACATTTCCATCCTCATCGTTCTAAAGCCATAGCCCTTTCCTCAGGTCTGTTAGCCTGTTTACATGACAATGTCATTCCCCAGCCGCAGAAGGAAATCTTCCCATGCTCCCCACACACCAAGGTTCTTCCATTGCAAAAGCCAAACGCCTCCTTCAAAAGGCACTCATCCGTTCTCACGGCTTCCCCAGGCCGAGATGGTGTGCCTGGGAAAACGGCCCATCCCCATAGCTAGAGGGAGGCGAGGGAAAGCCTGTGAGAGAACCAGCCAGAAAAAAAAAAAAAAAAAAAAAATGTGGCTAAAAAAAACACGCACACACAAAAGCCAGAAAATAGCAAGTGTTGGCGAGAATGTGGAGGAATTGGAACATTGTTAGTAGGAATGTAGAATAGCGCAGCCACTATGGAGAACAAATTAAAAATAGAATTACCATATGATCCAGACCTTCCACTTCTGGGTATACCCAAAAGAATTGAAAGCAGGGTATTCAAAGTGATATTTGTACTCCCATGTTTGTTGCAGCTAACTCACAGTAGGCAAAAGATGGAAGTGACCCGTGTCCATGACAGATGAATGGATAAACAAAATGTAGTCTATATATACAATGGAATATTATTCAGCCTCGAAAAGGAAGCAAAATTCTGACACATGTTGCAGTGTGGATGAACCTTGAGGACATTATGCATTAAAGTGAAATAAGCCAGTCACAAAAGGACAAATCCTGTATGATTCCATCTATATGCAGCACCTAGAGTAGTCAGAAATCATAGAGATAAGATGTAGAACCATGGTTTCTAGGGGCTGAGAGAGGAGGGAAGGAGAAGTTATTGTTTAATGGGTACAGAGTTTCAGTTTGGGGTGACGAAAAGAGTTCTAGAGACAGATGGTGGTGCTGGTAGCGCAATATTATGATGTATTTAATACCACTGAGCTATACACTTAAAAATGACTAAGATGGTAAATTTTATGTTATATATATTTTTACCACCATTTAAAAAATTTTAATCAAAAAAAGATTTTAAAAAGATACAGATAAACCACAAGGATTTACTGTACAGCACAGGGAACTATATTCAATATCTTATAATAACCTATAATGGAAAAGAACTTGAAAAAGTTTTATATATCTATATCTATATCTGTATCTACATCTATATCTATATCTATATAGTGTTTCAGTATATACCCTGTGCCGTGGACTCAGGGTGTGAGGGGAAGCCATCCTCCCCGGCAGAGGCTGGGTCTCTTTGCTCAAGGACCAAGGAGCCATATTTCCACGTGCACACCTCTTTCTGTCTCTCCCAGGTCCTCCTCCTAACGTCTTTGTGACTTAGCAATCCTCTCCATGGTAACCAAAACTCCACTCCAGCAGCGCTTTCTCTAAGTCCAGGTTAGTTTGCATTGATAGAATGGGTACCTTGGAGGGTGTCTCCAAATCTAGAAAATGACATACCCACCCCCCGGCCACCATCCACAGGGCTGCGTTCCCATCTGCTGTGCTTCTACTATTTCCTCTGCCCGCCGGGGACCAGGGCTGACACGGACTGACTTGCTCCCCACCCCTTCCCAGGCCTCACTCTTCAAAATTCTTTCTGATTCTATGAGATACTCCTGAATCTTCCCATAAACTCTCTCTCTTTCTTAGGTGACCTCCAGTTTTCTCTTTCTTGCTAGCAAAAAAAGCCTAACAAACACAATATCTGACCCCCACCCCACCTTTCTGCAGCCGAAGGTACCCAGCCCACCAAACGACAGTATTTCATGTAATTTTTACAACTTCACGAGCTGAACATTTTCCACAGCTGCAGAGACTGACCAAAGTTTTAACCCCAAGGACCAATATTATGATGACATTTTACGATCTCAGAGCGTCTCTCATTTGGGGAATATGAATTAGTGTTTCTATCATTAAAAGCCGCCTTGAGGATATGGGGATAAGAGCAAACCCATTAGTTTTATGTGAGCAACTGAACTAGAGGTGCAAAGCACAGCCAACGTGGTGCAGCTGACAGCAGCAGACATCCATCCCACTCCTGCCATCAGTGGTCTGTGTGGCCCTGAGCGAACCACTCTCCCATCTGGCCCTCCCTCCAGGGTAAATGCATTCAGCAAGATGACAGTAATTTATTACCTGCCTGTAACATGGTAGTTACCATGGGGCAGGGGAGGACAGCATGTGAATCACAGAAAACCCACTGCAGTTTCAAAGATATGTGAGGTCTGATGGGCATGCGCAGTAGGTCCTAAACAGGCCCAGAGAAGAGACAGACCCCCATCCTGCCAAGACCCCGGTCCTTGCAGGGTTTCAGTGTGTAAACCCAGAGACAGAGCCTGCAAGAGATGGAGAATCCTCTCCATGTCATTTTAACACCTCTAAGAGTTTGGGGGCTTACCCAACAAGAAAAATGGGAACAGATCACAGACTCCCTTCCGTGGAAACCATGTGTGAAATTAGAGGCTCTGGCGGTTGATAGGAGGAGGTGAATTTCTGAAGAGAGAGTGAGTGGAGAGTTGTTAAAGCCAGATGAGTGGGGATGAAGAAGAAAACCAGAAATACACAGAGTCAAAGGGACCAAGAACTGGGCAATGTGCACCTTTGATATAAGGGCTGAGATCAGAGGAACTTCTCTGGGTAAGTAGTGGTATCTGTGCCAGAGTGAATACAAACATTGCTGGGAAAACTCAAATCCTGAGTCTCAGACCAAATCCCTTTGGTGGGTCCATGAGATAGAAACTCCAACTTGCTCCTTCCGGGAAATCGGTGCACATGTGTCTCTTAACACACAAGGTCACAATTAAGCAGAGAAATGAGGAGTAAATCAAACCCATAAATGAACCGCATTAATTTTAGTAAGCAATCAGTGTGTGCTTCATCTTTAAAAGGTTTGTAATATTTTGGAAATTTTAACAAATCCAACAAACTAGCCTACTGATTGTAAAAGATATAATTGGGTATTTGATTTTCGAATCAGGATATAAGTTCAAAGGTAGAAAATGATTTGTCTTAGGTTGTACATGGATTGAACATACATGGTAAGTTGAATTCATCAGAGTTACAGAAATTGTTTTAAATGCTTGGAAAGTTTTGCTTGTTACGGACGTTGGGAATTCTTAAGAGGACAATAAAATATATTCGATGTTAAATACAGTTTAAAATATTTAGGGGATGTAATTATTGGTTGTGAAACTGGATTAGTAAATAAAGTAATGAAATTTATTCAAATTTATAAATTTGAACTCTAAAGCCTAAGGAAATGAGGTCTGGGGATGTTTAATAATTCTAGCATTCATTTTTAAACCTCACTCAATTGCATCTGTCTTCTCTGGGCATACTTGCCTCTCCAGGACTGTCAACACCAGTGGGTGAGTGATTCTGTAAGTTAAGTGTTGGGGCAGGGGTGGGGGTGAGGATAAAAATAAAATAAAAAATGAGGGGGGAAATGAAGAATGCAGTCGAGGCATGGGAAGACCAAGAGTGAAGGAGATGGGTCCAGAAAGCAGGATGGGGGAGGCATTCATTCTTTCCATGAATGTCAGTGGCTTCGACTGGCTAATGTTTAGTTCAATCATATTGAACTGGAATTCGTCAGCTGGGGAGGAGAGGAGAAGGAGATAGAAGAACAAGATGGGATTAGACTGTAGGACCTTGACCATCAGACTAAGATTTATTTCAGACCCAGGATGTTTGGGGCCTGGCGGTCATTAGCAAGTCTCTTACCTTGTGGGAAGCAGGTGGCCTCAGCAGGCTGCCCAGGGGAGAAGAGCTGTAAGAAAGCTCATCTGCTGGTTATCTATTTTAAATATAGCAGGATAGCCCAGGGAACTCTGCTCGATACTCTGTAGTAACTCAAATGGGAAAAGAATTTGAAAAAGAATAGATATGTATATACGTATAACTGAATCACTTTGCTGTACACCCAAACGAACACAACATTGTTAATCAACTCTACTCCAATATGAAATAAAAATTTTAAAAAAGCGCATCTGGCCTTGATGTGGAAGGCAGACTGGAGCGACAGAGGATGCCAGGAATGGGGCAGTGGCTGGTGAGACGGGCAGAAAAAAGATCACCAGAGGTGAAGAGTGAAACTCACACGGAGGTGCCCCCAGGCGCCTGAGAAGTGATGGTGGAATGAAACAGGAATGGGGGAGGAAGGAGGAGACGCCTGGGAAGGAGGAGCTGGTGTGTGGCATGAGTATTTGCAGCCCGAGACACTGGAGAGAAGATGGTCCCTGATAGGAGAACAAAGGGGTGGGTGGGGCAAGCAAGCTGGGGTTAGAGAACCAGACGTGGGGTTTGGGCTGCAGAGAGGAGGGGGCTGAGGAGGACTCTTTCATCAGGGGGTGTGGGAAGGAGACGGGCGGCAGGAGTGGACTCCATGTAAACCATTTCCCACCCACCGCTTACTGGACACGTGAGCCGCTCCCCACCCCATACCTCCATCCAACCTGGGAACTCGGCAAAGTGGGCGATGTGGCCCCATTTTATAGATAAGGCAACTGAGGCCGAAGAAATGAGGATTCTTGCCCAAGGTCAGATGCCATCAGGTGGCAGAACTGGGTCAAGACCGAAGTCTGTGGGACTCCACTACTGGGTCCTTCCCTCTAGGGCCCTGTGTCTCCAGGCAAAGGCTGCATCCTTCCCAGCCCTTAATGAGATGTTTGCACTCAGAACAAAGGAGATTGGGGCTGGGATTTGGTTACCGGATGACTTTTAGTTTCACAAGAACTTGGTACGTCTGTGTTTTAGCGGGGAAAAAAAGCTAAACAAAACTCTTTGCAGGTTCCAGTAAAGTTGTGAAATCCAGGGAAGTAAACAGTGCCAAGCTGGCTTGAGCCCTGGGCCAGTTCTTCAAAGGCTCAGCAACTCCTCTGCAACCCTGATTCTCGAGAAACAGACTCAAGATAAATCAGATGGTGGGCGCACAGGCGAGGCCCGCACAGCCCTGAGCCTTGTCTCAGACAACAGGCTACAGAGCTGCTTCTGTGCACTTAATTCCTTTCTCATTTGCTTGCTTTCTTTTTTTTTAAATTAAAATCAATAACATAGTGATGAAAACAGCAGGCTTTGCAAAGCACAAGAAGTCCCTGGAATCTTTGTTTCTCCTCCCACAGCTGCCAAAATACAAATAAATTTCCCTAGGGCTTCGATTTACTCTCCATAAATAAAGATACACCAGTCACTCAAACTTCCACATAAGAAGTGTCAGACATCTTAGAGGAGATTTGCTTGTTAAAACCTTGAATAAGCAAGTAAGATGTGGTGGAAAAGGTGTTTGTCAACCAAAATGTGGGACTCCCTCTGCACACTGTGACCTGTGCCCAGAACTCGTGACCCAGCCAGCCCCACTGCAGCCTGCTGGGGCCGTGCGTCCAGTTCTTCCCGATGGGAGGTGATGAGAAGTGCGTCCCATCCAGGCCAAGGCTTTTGAGAGGCAGGTGGGGTTTCTCCAGCTCTCCCATCTGCTGGCTGATTGCAGACGCCTGCCTCTGAGGCTCGGAACAATGGGGGCTGTGAGATGGGAGGAGCCAGGGTCTCTGAGTCACTAGGGGAAGGAGGGGGCCTGACGACTAGGAACCACATGGCTGGATCGTTCGGAGACTTAAGTCACCAGTATGCGGGGGTTTGTTTATAGCTGCTGGTGTGACTCTATCTGACGTATCTGCACGTCTATAAATGTATTTATGGACACGTGGGGTTGGTGCATTGCTTTTAGAAGGCTTTTATTAAGTGAACTGCATTTGCACCACAGGAGGGTTCCTCATTGTACAAATGATTTGCTGCAGGATAATCCCATCCTCCACTTCCAGTGCAACTAAAATACTATTCTGCTTACAAAATGCTGATTTCCTTACAGCTTGAGAACACACTGCCCATGTCATGAATGCGTGGGTTGATTTGCACGGAAGCCGGGGAGGGCCCTGGCTAACTCTGGAGTCCCCAAGGGCCTTTCCCTTGTCCCCTGTCTCCAAGCTGATGAGGCTGGGCCAGATTTCCTGCACAACCTGTTCACCCGGGGCACAGTGTGAACTGAAGCCTGGCTGAATTTCCGTGAGGCTGTTTCTTACCGAGCCTTATAGGGTGGTTGACAAGTCCATGAGATGTCATAGAAACAGCAAAACCTGGATTTGAGCTGCAGTGGAGTCACTTCTTCGTGGTAAACAGGGAAGATACTCAGGCTTTTCCTTCCAGCACAAGAGACTGAGGGCCCAGTGAAGAACGTTTGGGCACAAGGCACCTGGGTGCACCGGGCTGGGAACCTAGGAGTCAAGGCTGGGAGTAAATGCGAATGAAGCTGGTGTGTGTAGCCAGAGATGGAGGCTGGTGAGAGGGAAGAGGGGAGGAAAGAGAGTCCAAGAATGACAGCTACACTGAAGTCACACTAATGCGACAAAGCAAATTTTATGAAAACTCAAGGCACTCAAGCTGGGGATAAGTGGGTAAATCCAAGAAGGAGAACGGATCCTTAGAACTAATGGCCTTTAAATCCATGAGTCATTTATATAAAAAGTCAAAGTGGCAAAATAGGATTTTAAAATATTTTTAAATCTAGATTTTGCTGGGGAGAAGTGTTGTTTGTTTATTCTTTATGAAACAAAAAAGTAGTTGCAAGTGTAGGCAATTACCAGAATTGAAGGCAGGTTTGTAGCTCAGTTCCAAACATTCTACTAAAATACCCTGTTGGTCCTGATGGCAGACCGACAGGGACATTTTGTCTCAGAGAGATCCCTTGTTCAGCCTGGAGACTCAGCCCCACATCTGGCCAGATCCCGCCAGCTCCTATTGCAGCAGAATCCCCTTCTGTCTGTCATCCTCCTTCTCTCCAGAGAAGAGCTTGGTGAACAAAGAAGTAAGGAATTGATCCGACCAAGGGCCCCCAAATTCTAGATATAACACCAAACAAGCATGGAAAGCCGAACAAGTATTAAAATGCTCAGCCCCTAACCATGTTTAATTACAAAATCACCAAAGCAGGGATCTGAAGGCCCATAGAAATATGCTCTGAACAGAGTGGGAGAAAGTGTCCTCTGCATGCTTGGTCGAGAGTAGCATTTCTTAGCTTCTCAAACTGCCGTGGGCATTCAGATGCCCTGAGGATTCTGGTTCTGAAGGTCTTCGGGAAGCCCACGATTCGGCACTTCTTACAAGCTCCCAGGTGATGCGATTGCTGCCAGCCCAACGACTGCGCTTTGAGTAGCAAGGGTCTAGAGCAATTCAGAGACTAATCAGGAGCTACGGATATTAGCGACACGGCTTCTGATCTGGGACTTGAGGTGTGCAGAGAAACTGTGGCACCAACAGAGCTTTGCCCCGTCCTGAAATTGTCAAGGGTTATACACACAGACACAGACACAGACACACTCTTGCTCACACACATGAAGGCATCTATTCAAAACCTATGCTACAAATTTTTATTCACACCCTACAGCACATGAGTAACACATTCAATCTGGAAGTTTGAATGTTAATTCTTGAAGTTTCTTTTTGAGTCTAAATCATAGGAGGAACTTCTGAAAACAAAAGGCTAAAATACGTTCTGATATCCAGGCATATGTGCCAAGTCTTTTAATACCATTAACCTCAGCGGACGGGTGTTGGAGTTTTTAATTGATATTAACATGCTACATGGCACTCAAGTGTTCATAGCCCAAGACCCCAAAACGAGTGTGATTACCTCGTTCTTCATAAATCTTACAGCCGTTGACTGCCAGCAACGTGAAGTGTACCAGACACCATGGAGGGAAGGAGATTCAAGGACATAGAGTCTGGGTCAGGTCCCAACAGGCCTTTCTCTAATCATTCAATAGCTAACTGTCACCTTGAATTACCTTGGAACTTACACGGAGGAGCTGGTATCATTGTTCCCTATCATCTAATTGTGTCATATGATCCTCAAGCTGAAAAGACTTCCAATGAAAATATAATTTAGAAGTAAGGAAAGTTAACAGCACCATTTCTTTGAATACATGCTTCGTTTAGAATTTATGTTGTGATTTTTTTTTTTTTTTTTTTATCAAACAGTTCATCCATACTCAGAATGAAACAAAACGGAACACGTGGCCAAACAGGAGGTCTCATCAGAAGAAAGCAGGGATGGAGCAGACAGAAACTCATGCTAAGCTTGGGAATCAATCACTGGGCTGTGGTCAAGGGCACAGTCCCATGGCCTGCACCCAGGGAGCATATGGCATGGTGCCCTCTTGGACCCACATGGGCTCAGATTTCCCAGTTACCATTTAAGAGCTGTCTGATCTTGGGCTAGTCATTTGACCTTGCTTAGCATCTTATCTACTTCACTCGGTCACCATTAAGATGGAAAGAGATATCGTGCATAAAGGGCCAGCACATTGCAAGCTCCCCAGCCCCACATGGTAGTAGCTGATGTTGCCACCCACGAACCTTTCTGCCCCCCAAAGAGTGTTTACCTGTTTGCCAATCAACACTCTTCTCCAAAGCCCGTTCTTCCAAGAGAAGGAAAATGCCCCACCCCCAGGCTCTTTCTGATTCTCATAGCCTTCTTTGTCATCCAGGTGGAGGAAATTAGTTTCAGTACCCAACATGACATCAATGACATTATTTTATCCATTTTTTTCTTTTATAGTGCTTTTGGTGTCCGCATTAAGAAACCTTTGACTTTGTCAAGATCATGAAGATAGTCTCCTATGATTTCTTCTCAAAGTTGACTTGTTTTGCTTTTCACATTTAAACCTGTCAGCCATCTGGAACTAATTTTTAGCAACATTATTTTAAATATTGATTTGGTGTTTAAATATAGTATGAATAGTCATTGGGTTGTGTTTGTCATAATTTTTTCTTTTTTCTTTTTAAATAAGAAATCGGGAAGATAGAAAGTATTGATTTTCTGGGTGGAAAAAACTATAAACCCTAAAATTACAACATTGTTCTATTTTAACTTAGGAGAGTCAGAATAGCAGAAAACAATTTTCCATTTTATGACGACAAATAAAAGTCAATTTGCTGGGAATTCCCTGGCGGTCCAGTGGTTAGGACTCCGTGCTTTCACTGCCACAGGCACGGGTTCAATCCCTGGTGGGGGAACTAAGATCCCACAAGCCACGCGGCCAAAAAAAAAAAAAAAAATTCAATTTGTCATATTAATTACGCGCAGAGAGAGACTGCTTATACGAGATGAATGAATCATGGTGACTATTCAAGACACTTAGACTGTTTTAGGGAAGGACCCATTCATTCATTCAACAACATTTTATTGATATTTGTATTATAAATATACATTCACAGTACATTTATTTATATTTAATATTTATACTTGTTAGTGCTATATACATTATATTGACTTGTACTTATTTATATATTTATCAATAGTTATTATGTTAAATACATTTATATCGGTGCGCCTATGAAAATATGTGATCTGCTTGGGTGAAATTGGGGAAATTCCAAAAAGAACCCAGCCTAACCACCAAATGAAGATAATTTGGACGATAGGTTAAGTGATACCATTCGTGCGGAATATCAAGCATTTCTCTTTACCCCTGAGCATGATGAGTATTTCGGTCACAGATGTGACTCCACAAGCACCCAGAAAGCAACGTGGTCTTCGTCTCGTATGGAAGACCCTGGCGTTTACGGGCTGGCATCCTGAGTCAGAACCAGAACATCTGAGACTGATTTAGAGAGATGTGGCGAAGCACAGTCCTCCCGCTGGGAATTGACTTCAGATACTGGTTTTCCAGGTGGCCAAGCCACTGTGCAAGGGAAGCAGTTTATTTATCCTTCTCTTGAATATGAAGACAAATGAAATCAATGGTCTTAGGTAAAAAGCAAAACCATATGCTGTCCTATTTATAGGATCACAAACAACTTTTTATTCCAAGCTGTAAAAGCGATCATCAGTGATCTTGGCAGGTTCACATTAAAGAAAAAAATATTGCTGCCTGAGGGAAGGGTCCAGCCAAGGGAATCTGAGTTCCCATATTATAAAGATTTGGGCAGGGTGAGATTCAAGTACCTGGACCAAGTGCTGCTTCTGGCTGAACCCGAATTCCAGCCTGCTTGAAACAGACAGAGCTGTCTGGCTGATCCGAACATTTTTAAATTTGTCCTTAATCCTGCCCAGTTGAAAGACCAACTGAATTATACGTCCACATGACCTGTGGACTCTGGAAGGACCCATGTTTTCCCCCAAATCACTTGAACCAGAAGTCTTGGGTAAGATTCATGACTGAAAATGCTTTCCCACATATGGGGTCTTGAACATGATGATTTTTTTTTTTTTTTGAACATGATGATTTTTGAGCTGGAAAACTCTCTTCAGAGATAGATTACTAAGGACTCTATCACAGACACAGGAATGTCAGCAGGGGACAAGCAGACTGTGTGACTCAGGAAAGAGTCATGCCCATCCTGGAGCTACAGAACTCTGTTTAGCTCTGTTGTCCATGCCAATGTTGCAAACGTTTAAAAATACCTGGCTTTTGTTTGCTATGATGGATTCTAAGCCACTCCTAACTATTTACCTGTATGATTTGCTTCTTTTAACTCCAAGTTAAGAATAATAGAACTGAGACCTCAGCTCAAGGGAAAACGTTCACCTTCTGGGCACAGCTGTCACCACTGGCTGCTCCAAGCTGTCAATCAAAAGTTAGAAAGGAAAGAGAGTTGATCCATGACCCCGTTTTACATAGTGTTTCAGGTTGTTAATATCATCTTTCTTTGCTGATTTTTAGCAGGTGTGATCTAACCCACAGCCAGCCATGCCAATGAGGCCAACCCCTAACAGGACAAAGGAGCTCTGGGAACAGCCTCTCATGTTCTTGACTGGTTTGTTGATGAAATTAAATAGAGGGTAGAATGAAATCTACCACACCCGCCTACTCTTTACCTTGTGCCAGTGGAGAGACCCCACTCTGCCCTGCAGGTCTTTCATATCCTTCAGGACCCCAATGCTCATCAAAGAAGATATTAGCATCCCTTTCTCTTCTGTGATCGGTCCCTTAACAGCAGAAAATGCCCCAGTTAACATTCTAGGAGCATTAAATTTTAAAACTGCATTGGTGGATTCAACATGCAAGTTCTTTTCTGTCTAACTTCAGAAAGAGATGGCTAATTCTCATTGTTATTCCATGATCTGCCCAAATCAAAACTTTATCCTAAACTTTGATTAAAGGAGGTAGGATAAAAGATGTATAGCAAAGAAGATGGAAACTGCCATGACTGATACTGTGGCCAAAACTCTTCCAACTATGATAGAAAATTCGAGTTGATTTTTGTTTGGGAATGGGGGCAACAATACGTTGGAAATGAGAGACTGGAAGAGTTGGGTGCAGTATTTCCAACGCTTATGCCAGTTTTCACCTTCATGGCTTCAGCAATGCAAAATGGCATCAGTGCAAGTCACCAAACAGCACATATACAGAGAATGCAAGTACCCATCTACTGAGTATGAGGGCACAGAAAGGACAGAGGGTTACATTTCATGCCCACTTTGCTCCTCCGTGGCCCGACTACCTGAGCTGCCTTGTTTATCTCTTTGGTCCTTCGCTAAGTCACAGAACAGAGAAGGAAGGGAGACATATCAGCATACCGTTTTCCAAATGTCAGTCATCTGACATTTAATTGTGGTTATGCTGATTTTATTGCCCTTGGCAAAATCTTGTCCTTCTCACAGTGCAGCCGAAACACTAGGTTGTATCAATTGCCATTGAAAACACCACCAGTTGTATGTCAGACACAAAGGAAATAAAAATCGCTGACACTCTGTTTTGCAAGGACAAATTAATTTGCCCCAGAAACGGCATGTTTGCCACCAATCTCATTAAAAGTACTGTGAGATTATCAGGAAAAACTAATACAGGCTGTTGGTTATCAGCTACATCATTTCAGCTCACGAAGGCAAGTCCTGGTTGTCAGTTTGCTGCTGGGGGCAAGGACAGGCGTTAACAAAGAAAGTCACATTCAATTAGAAACCATCACCCGGGCTGGCATTTGCGGTTACTCTGAACGGATCAGCTTCAAGAACAGCCACACTGCTGCTTTGGGGTTTGAATTTGAAAGCAAGGGCACTTTTGGCAGCAAGGGGAATCCAGTCCTCCCTCCAGTGTGCTGATGAGAAGAAAAAACAGTTTGCCTGGAAATTTGGAAACAGAGGCTCCATGGTACTGAGCGTGTTCAGGACATTCGGGATTGAGTGATTATTTTTAAGGTGTCCTGGCAAAACTCTCTTACTGACGATTGCGCTGGTTGAACCTGCAAGGTGCCAGTGTCGCCTCCCCCGTGCCCCTGTGCTCAGGGCTTCTCAGAACCTCTCAGGTGACTGGCCCATGGGCTCCCATGCTTGGCTCTTAGACAGTACAGGCCCCATGGGGCACTCATCTAAGGCCCAGGATGCCCGCTGACAAATGCCACACTGATGGCCCTCATGTGTCTTCTGGAATAGCCACTTGACAAACTCTAATTGAGTCATAGCTATGCGCCTGGCACCACTCAAGGTACAGGGAGTAAGTGAGCAAGAACACCAAAGGAAGGGGAATCATGTTCAGTAATGTTTCATTACTAAACAAATCACATTTGGTGCCCAATATTCACAGACTGGTCATTTGGGCTGAAGTTCACGTGAGTTATGTTGATCCAACACTTTTCAGGAAAAGCCCATTTTCCAGATGTTCTGCCCCAGCAGCTGTTGGAAGTGCTCCCCATTGACCAACACAGACTCAGACGCAACATCAGAAGAAGGCCACAGCCTCACCATCGGCGCCGGCCTCAGGGCGTTTGCGCCTGCGGCTCTCTCTGCCGTGAGCTGGCTTCCTCCTGGGAATCTGAGTACCTCATGTTCTCTGTTCCTTTGGGTGTTACCCCAAAGTCACCTTTTCCCGGTGACGCCTTCCCTGGCACCCTTCTCAAATTATACCATTCTCCCAATGTGACTTCTTCACCCCTTTCCTGCTTTGCTCTTCATCCATGACCCTCTTCATTGTCTACACTCTACATATTATGCACCTTGTTTATTCCTGTTCCCTCACTAGACTGTCAGCTCCCTGAGGGCAGGCACCTCAGTCTGCCTGGAAGAGTTGTCTATACACAGTAGGTGGTCAGTTGACATTTGCTGGGTGAATGAATGCATGTGTGAATGACTGAATGAAAGCCTTCAGTATTTCCAGTGATTTTTCAACTTGGCCTTCCCTCTATTGAATGTATACAGTTGAAGCTTCTTATCGCAAGCATACAACACTTTCATACTGTTTCCTGTTCATTTTTATAAAATAATAGAAGCAAAATGCAATGGGCCATTCGTAAACTGTACCAACATGGCTTGGAGGACATTCCTGAAACTGACTTCAATGGCCTGGGGGGAGGGTTGTCATGAAGGGTTTCTCAGCCAGTTCATGAAAGGACAAATTTAGTCCCTATTATAGGCCCCAATATATTAATGACCAAACTTGTTCAAAGTTATTTATTTTTAAAGGTATATATATTCTAAAGGCATATATAAAAGTCCAGGAGGGTCTCCATCTGATTTAGCCTTGGTTAGAGCTGGCCTGTTGGCTGGTCACTCTTGCTAGAACTTCATATCCTTGGCGGGGAGGGCAGGTAGGATTTGTCATATCATATCCTCCACAGTATTTTGCATACAACTGGGCTATAGTAAATGTCCAAAAGAAAGTGTTGAAATGACTTGACTGTGAAATTTGCTTCTTTATCCTTTCTGGGCTGTGAATCCCAGGCTCCACACCCAGGACTGCTAGTCTCAGTACTGAGCAGCCCTTGCTCTGCCCTGAGAGGCAGGGGGAGGTCCCAGGCCTGTGGGTGAAGAGCCAGGAGCCAGTCACCTAAATGGCCTGAGACGTGCATCTGAAGGACCTGGACGCAGTGCAGCTCCAGGCTCCTGGGCCTCCGGACAAGCCTCCCCTCACACTCCTGGCACGGACTCATGCATCCAAGAGGCCCTTTCCCCTGACAATGTGTCTGTGAGTGGCCGATGACCAAGCTGACCGAGGCTTCACTCCCCAGGTCGGGAGCCTCATCACGGTAACAGATAACACAGGGGGTGAAGGGGTTCCACTCTGCTTTCTCCTTATCTGAGCTTCTCCCTGAGGCACCTGTACCTCTTCTGGAGGCGGCAACCTCCTCCCAGTTCATTCTTGGTCCCACCTACCAGAGGGAAAGGGGTCCTCAGTGTTCAGCTCTGCCAGCCTTGAGCTCTCAGAGGTGTGAGCCAGTCAGCTAGCAACATGGGGACTGGAGAACCAACCAGAGACACTTCCAAGCAGTCACATTCAGTTTCTTGCAACGGTCCAGGAAGAAGCAAGAACCACTCTCATGGGCTGAAAGCAACTGAGATGATCCAGTAACACAATCTCTAGATCCCGCCTTCAGTCTGGGGCTCAGGACACCAAGCCTCCTGTCAGAGACTTGTGCAAAGACAAACCCACTGAAAACAACTTGATTTACACCCAGAGAGGGTCTGCTCAGGTGGCCTTCATGATCAGAAGTTTCTAGAACCTCTTGGGGGTCTTTCGTGGCTATGCAATGAGATGAGTTTGTCAAAACCCTACTTGCAGAGGGAGAGGAAGCCCTGTCTGGGGCTTCCATCTCAAAGACATGCACTTTGGAAAACAGATGGACCTCAAATGATGGAGAATCTACATCCGGTGGAAATGGGAGGGGCAGAGTCACAGAACAGTGCCTGAACTTCAGGGTCCTTCAAAAGCAAGTGATTAAAACACATGTGATCACTTGGGACAGAGACCCACTGTGGCATCACTGCTATGGAAGGGGCCGGTGGGCACAGCACAGAGGAGAATGCTTTGGTTGGCTTCTAAGGGGTGAGCTAGACCATTGTTACAATAATGAGATAGAGTGAGGGACCTAGGTACCTCCGGTTGAAAGAAACACATTACTAGCTAGTACAGTAGAGACCATCTTTTCTTGTTCATCCTAGAGAAAGTGTCCACCTGGGACAGGGGACCAGGCTGGGCCAGAACTGCTTTCCACTGAATGCAAGTGAGTGGTATTTAATCAGACACCCTCTGATTGTGATGAATAAAGCAGCTCTTCACATATTGGTTCCAATTTTCCATTTCTCTTCACTCGACATCCTCTGACGACCTCTCTGAACCTCATTTTGGCTCAATATCTGAGGAAGTCATGACGGTGAATATGCATCCATATTATAGAACTTTTCCTCTCTCCCTCCCACTTAGTCTTCCCTCCCAAGGCTCCTCCCTGGAGATAGATGATCAAGAATGATGGGCTGGGTGGTCACAACTCCATAGGTGTGCTGTGTTTTTCTCAGCACATCCATTTTAGGCTTGTGTGGTATTAAATTTTTCTGCCAGTAAGTAGAAAAGGCAATTTTTGTAAAAACTGAGAAACAACATGCAGGCGAGAGCAGATATTACAGAAATGACTCAGAATCGTGTTTTGCTAGAAGAATACTAATGAAATACAGAGCATATATTCGTGAAACTGATAACACGCCCTCGGAAAGAAAATGGCTCTTATTAGACATCTGAACTTGAGCAAAACATTCATGTCATGATGATAATATCATGGATTGACTCCTGCTTTATCAGCAAACTACAGAAGGGAAGGTTGTTCTTCAGAGGATACTAAAAGAGCACATCTTTCCGATCATCTGAAAAGGTTTATTCACCTCTGAAACTGACTGTAAACCTTGGTGAAGAAGCTTCTCAGAAATGTCTGACCAGTAAGCTTAAGAGCCAACTCTCCAGTGCATCCTTCCACATCTAACCCGCACCTGTTGGGTGCTTATTGCCCGAGCTCAAGTTCTCTGTTCCGAAAAAGGTTGTGAAATCCACTTTGTGGAAAGAATTACATCGTGAACGCCTGAATGGAATTTTATTTAAAGGAAGTCCATTACGAGTTATCCTAGAGAAGTTCTGGGGTTATCTGTGTGACCTCAGGCAAGTTACCTAACTTCTGCATGCATCAGTTTCCCACAGGTAAAACAAGAATAATAATAGTGCCTACTTCACTGGGTGGTTGTAAGGATTAAGTGATTAATACATTTGAAGGGCTGAGGACAGCACCTTGGATGTAGTTAGTACCACAAAGCCTAACTATATTGTCATCTGGAATATCCAATGTTCAATACAATGAGTTTTCAAAGATGAATAAGATTTGCCATGTTCTATGTGTTCGTTTCCAAGAGTGTAAATGAAATATACACAAGCCACATGTTATGTAATGTGCAGACGCCATGCTATTCATAATAACCCAATTGCAACATTTGTGGGCATGCTCCCTGTGTGCGCCCATTGTACATCCAAGCACAGGCTCTCTCTCCTCTGGCCCTGACTGCTTCATTACACCTCCTGTGTCATTTCCCTGGCTCCCACTCATGGTTCTACAGCACTGCCAAGTAACTCCTAAAAGACTAGCTCTGTGTCACCTTCTGCCCAAATACTTTCAGTGGCTTCCCTTTGTCTACCAAAACCCCAAGCTCCTCAGTGATATTCGAGGCCTTCCAGGATCTGACCCAAACTCCCTTTACATCTTCTGGAAGCCCCTATCCCAGTGGCCTTAAAATCTAATGAATCAGCAAGGCTTTCTCTGAATTCTTCACTACCCCTTCTCATTTGAAGCCTCTGCTAAAATCCCAATTAGACCTCTGGATTTAGCTCAAAGGACCTTCTGGAGCAGAACGTCCAGCTCACTCAGCCCAACAGAAGGAACATCTTTCTTCCCAGTGCCCCCTCCCAGACAGTGTGTGCTGGCCTAACTAGGGCTCCTATTCCATGTGTGTTGGACCACATTGGGCGATACAGTTATTATCTCCCAACTAGGGTTGTTGGTCCCTTGCGGCCAAGGGTCATGTCTCTTTCGTGTTCTCCTCAATGACCTATCAGGATGCTTTGCATGTATTAGATGATCTAAGGACACTCTTGGAATTACGTAATGAATGAACCAGCAATACACACACAAGATTTCATCCATGGGCACTGTTTGATGTGGAAGATTTAGCTGTTCCTAGACCTTGGGTCTTTGAGGAAAACAGGTCTGTCCTATTCCATTCTCTTTGAACTCTGACCTCATCAAGGAGAAAAAGTGGCTGCTTTTACTGGTCTGTGTTCTTGCGGATCTATCTTTTCCACAGAGAGAACAAGCCTGAGGTTCAGCCTCCAATGGGCCAGAGAATGGAGAACATTGCTTTGTTTCATTGCGGTCTTTTTCTATCAATATAAAGTTGATCATATGCTTCAGTCTGATATTTATTAATGACAAGTGATACTGGTTTTTCATGTCTGATAGCAATGTAAAGTATGCACCCTAAATCCAGTTATTTACGCACGGGTGAGCCATCATAAAGGAAATGACCAAGTCAACAGTCTGCTGGCAGTGCGTGGATAAGGCAAGCATCACGAGGACGTCCTGGGATGCTTGAGAGACATGGGTTTACATACCCTCTTAACCTTGTCAAGCTGACAGGGCAGCCATTTCTTCCCTAAGTGTCTGTGTCCTTCCCCCACCTGGTACCACCCCACCGGCCCCCAGAGTAGTTACCAATAGTATCAGCACAGGTGCCCAGGGCAGCTCCTCCCCTGCTCCGGGAGCTCTAGTCTGGAGTCACCACATTCTCAGGACCCAGCATGAGGTCTGCCTTCTGGAAGTCACTCAATGAGCGTTTGAAGTGAACAAGAAACAAGTGAAGTGAAACGCCCACTAGAAGACAGCCGGCCAAATGCTAAAGGCGAGGGTCAGATTTTACACAAACTAATAAAGGCCATCCCTGCCAACGTTTTATTAAATAGCTACCTTACACAGTATCATATTCAGAGTGGGTGCTCAATAAACATTTCTGTTCTATTAATTTTATAGCAATCTATTAATGCTATTTTATTTCTATGTGACAACCCGTATTGCCCTAAGATCTTCCCTTTCAATATCCAGAAAGTTCGCTTACCACAGCTAAGAGTCTCTCTCCCGACTTTGGAGTGGTCCAGTGAACACTCTACGATTGGTCATTTCAGCTTGCTCACCTGGACCAGGCTATGCCAGCCACAGGGCATCACCTTTGTGCAAACCAGGAATGCAGTATCCCTGCCTTCTGAAGCAGAAAGCTGCACTGGGGTGCCCGGGTGGTGAGGTGACCAAGGACTGGGGGTGTCCCCGTGCCCCCTCCTGCATGGGCCAGTCTGACCTGAAAAGGACCTCTCCTTATGAAGGCAACATACTTCCCTCCTGGCGGGTCTCATCTCCATCCAAATCAGGGCTTTGTATGGAATCCCACTGGCAGCCAAGGGCCAGAGAGAAACTGTCATCAGCCTAGTGTCCTGTCGCCAGGCCTCAGCCCCAATCTCAAGAGCTGTCAGAGCTCACGGGGGCTCTTGCTCCCTGACGAGGCCCGGCTGTGTCTACACCACACGAGCAGTCCTCTGGGAACGGACGGTGCCCTGCACCCTTCCTCTTTCCTTTCTCTTTTTTTATGACTAATTGATTTTTTTCACTCTAAGTGGTTTTTTATTAATAGACTTTTTTTGAACAGTTTTAGGTTTACAGAAAAATAACCAGAAGTACAAAGAGTTCCCATATACTCCCTCCTCCACCCTCCCCAGTCTTCCCTATTATTAACATCTTGCATTAATGTGGGACATTTGTTACAACGATGAGCCTTATCATTATTATTATTATTAACTGAAGTCCACAGTTTACATTAGGGCTCACTCTTTGTGTTGTACATTCCATAGGTTTGACAACTGTAAAATGACATGTATCCATCACTACAGTATCGTACAGAGTAGTTCCACTGCCCCCAAATCCTCTGCATTTCTTTCCTTTTCTATAAAATCTGCTTCTGGCAGAGCTGCTTCACGGACATCCACTTTGGACGGCTGGCAGAATCTGTGCCGTCCATCAGCTGCGGGCGCCCTTGCTTACACGTGGGCTGGTGGGGGGTGGTGGTGGGAGGGGCTCTAGTGAGAGGAGGGGCGTGGAAAGTGGCATCATCGCTGAGAAACAGCCGCAGAGCCAGTGAATTCTATTCTTAAATCATTGGTGGTGGTGAAGAGCATTCTTCTTCCTGCAGCTGTAGCGAGCACCTTGCTTCTGTGGTCATCACTCGTGGGGGTAGGACCCAGAGGATCTGGGGTCCGTGTGGCCCACGTGTCCTGGCCACCGGAGTTAGAGGACCCGTGGCCAAGTTCCCATGCATCTGCCTCTGCTGCCTCTGTCAGCAGCTCTGGGCAGACTGGTCGCCCTTCTTCCACACAAGGGGAGAGAGGCGAGTAGGGACAAATCGGGGCCAGACTGGGACGGCTGTGACATGCAGCCTCTGCTCCATGGGCTGTGCCAGCACAGAGCCTGGGGCCCACATCTCAGCCTCGGGAGCACAAGAAGAACCCTCCAGGGAGTGCTGGGGGGACGGGTGTCGGGAGGAAGACGGGCTGGCCAAGCTGAACTCCTCTGCTCAACTTAAGAAGATTCCACAGAGGTCAGTGTTCCCCGTGCTAGGTGTTTCTGCACAGACGCAAGCATCGCCTTTCCCCTTTCCTGGAAACATCATGTCCCGAGGCTGCAGCCAGCCTGTTCCTGGAAGTGGGGTGAGGGCAACCCCTAGAAGGCAAGGTCTGTTCTGGTTGCCACTTCCTGGGTGCCCTTGCATGGTCTGCAGGTGTGTCCACACGACTCCAGATACAGACCCACACCAGCCTCCGAAGGACGCGGATCAGAACTACAAGGCAGGGCTTCCCTGGTGGCGCAGTGGTTGAGAATCTGCCTGCCAATGCAGGGGACGCGGGTTCGAGCCCTGGTCTGGGAAGATCCCACATGCCGCGGAGCAACTAGGCCCGTGAGCCACAACTACTGAGCCTGCGCGTCCGGAGCCTGTGCTCCGCAACAAGAGAGGCCACGATAGTGAGAGGCCCGCGCACCGTGATGAAGAGTGGCCCCCACTTGCCGCAAGTAGAGAAAGCCCTCGCACAGAAACGAAGACCCAACACTGCCATAAATTAATTAATTAATTAATTAAAGAAAACTACAAGGCTTTCTTTCTTCCTTCCTGTACAACCTAATGCAAAGGATTTGAAAAGCAGTAAAACAAAGAATCCTATCAAGAGCCTCAGAGCATAAAAGATAAAGCATCCCACCACCACCCCACCCTCGGAACCACGTGTGGTCTACCCAAGTGCTGCTGGTACAGCAGCCCCATGCTGTCACCCAGGGGGGCAGAGTGGACCACAGGGAGCTGCGGGCGAGTGCCCACTTAGAAGTCCCCCGAACCACCCCCCCAAGCCCACTCTTAGAATTCTAAAGAGAGAACTAGAGAATTTTTCTCCAGCTCTAATCTTGGCAGACTGAGGGGAAATGGATGGACACGGGCCCAGGACAAAATATGACATCAAATGCACCTGCCCCTCACATCCTCTGTGAAGGTGGTCGCCAGAAGGGAGTCAGGCCTGGACCACACTGCTGGGGGAGAGTCCCAACTTAGCTGCTTATTAGCTGTGCAGCTCTGGGCAGGCTGGTCTGCCACTCGTGGCTTTATCTGTAGAATGGGGGTGAAAAGAATACAACCGTGGACCACAGAGGGCAATTGTGAGAAGACACAAGTGACTTTGTGCATAGCCCTTAGAATGGAGACAGGCATGCCATGAGCAGTCAAAAACATTAGCTGTTCTTATTTGTTCAAAGGACTTGAATGCATTCTTTTACTTATGTATTTATTTATTTTTGGCTGGAAGATGGGATGGATCTTTTCTCTCTGATTCATATATGGTGACCAAAACCGCCTGGCTTCTTGGGATTCGTACGAATAAATGAACAAATCTCACTTTCCGACTGACACCATTCCCGTCCTTGCCCTGTGGCTGTCAAACACAGGGACCTTTGTTACCGGACAGACACATGCTCCCTTATGCTCACCAAACTCCAGGAAAGAGGATCAAGTTTTATAAAGCAGGAACATCAGAAGAAGATAATCATCTCATTAGGACATTCTTTCCTTGGCCATATTAAGACTCTAAGTTTTACTAAAAAAAATTAATGGTGAAGATGAGGTAGTAAGACACTGTCAGTTCTATTGATACAACCCAGCAAATATTTTTAATACTAATATTAAATATTAGTTTAATGTTTAATTGTGTTTTTAATAACATAAAATGTTTAAAATACAGCACGCATGTTTGGACATAGAAGTGGTAAGACATATTTCAGAATGCGCAGCTTTTCCAATATTCAGCATTGACACCCTTAATAAATACTTCTGTGCATCTTCACCGTTGCCCACATCCACACCACCCTTCCGTTGCCCACTGAGGAACATCTCAGAATTTGGAGGAGAGGGTTTTGAGATATCTCTAACACACATTTTAAAACCTAAGAAAAAATAGGCTAAAAGCAGCAGAGGCAAAAGCAGCAAAAAAGAAAAAAAAAAAACACACTCTTCTGTGTTGGGGACAGTGTTTAAGAGATGTGCAAAAAGAATTCCATGTGCACATGTTATACACACACACTCATACACACACTCACACTCATACACACACACTCATACACACTCACACACATTCATATACACACACACACTCATACATACTTATACACACACACAGACACTCATACACACACTCACATACTCATACACACTCATACACACTCACACACTCACACACACTCATACACACATTCATATACATACACATACTCATACATACTTATACACTCACACAGACACTCATACACACACTTATACACACATACACACATACACACACACTCATACACACACACACTTGGTGTCATGCTAAGGCCCTGCTGGTGTGAGGAGAACCATGTCACCTTTCAACACAATTTGGGGAACCCGACTTTCAACGGAAAGCTCATCTTGGCAGCAGTGAACGCTGCCGAGGCTGATGCTTCCAAAGGCCAAAGAAAATTGAAACGAGTTTCTTTTAGCCTTCTCCCAGAGGCAACCCCACTTCACATTTCACAATAACCCAGCTCTCAAAGAGCTCCTTTGGGGCCCTGTGTAATTTCCTTAACTTCTGTTGGCATTGGAAAGCAGGCCTGCCACATCCGATGGCTTGAGTGGTTTCATCCGAGGCACCTGCCCTCCCTAAAGCACATCAGGGGGGGTGGAAGAGGACAGCAACCTGCCTTCCTGGTCGGCAGCCAGGCAGCCAGCGTTGGAAACACACTCTGGCCCCAGCCCCGGTGGAACAGTGGTCCCCAGAGGCAAAATCTTAGACTTGTACTGGGCGTAAAGCCCATGGCCCTTAGCAAGGGTAAATACTGCTCAGCCTTCTTCTGCGTAGGAGCCAAGAAACTAGACCCCCCAGTCTTGCTTTTCCTTGATTCCTGGGACCTGTTCTTCCCGGTTATGCGGGAACTGCCACTTAAGCACGGTTGCTACGGGTCTTGTCTGCACTTTCTGTGCCCCTTCAAGCAACCCGAAGGCTTTCTTCTGTCGTAGTCTCTGGGTTCTCACGGCCACACCCATAGCGAGTCCTCGATAAAGGCTGCACGGAGACCCAGTGGGTGAATGAACAAGGATTTGCTGGGTGAGTCCGAGGCCATTCTTGAAGGACATGTTTAGTTACAGCATCCTGGGCGGTGACGAAGTAGAGAAAGGCTGCTGAGAACAGTCAGATCTGGCCTTCTTTAGCTCAGAGATGGGCTAAAGAAGGAGAACAGGGTGCCTCGTCCACAAAGACAGTCACCTCCACACACAAGGGGAGAGCGGGAGCGTGACTTGCTCTGCGCAACTGCGTCTGACTCACGACCCCAAAGCCGGCTGTGGGTCATCAGGAGACTACTAGGAAGATATCTGCATGTCAAAACTGACATTTTCAGAATGTCACAGGGAAGCATCTTTAAAGTCAGGCTTTGGCAAGAGAGGACACACGTTATTTTAGATTCCAAAAGCTCCCTGAATCGATCAAGAGCAAGAAAGACCTGGCTAGCTTGACCGTGGGGTTTGCTGTAAGCCCGAATGAGGAGCAGGTGAGGACTTCCGTTCGGAAGCTTCCTGAAGCCTCGGGAAGCAGGGGAGACGCCCTCTGGCAGCGAGGAGAGTGGCTGAGGGAGAGATGCAGAGAGAAGAGGGGTGCGTCCCCATCCTGTTCCCGAATGAATCGGGTCCTGCTGCTTGCCACTTACAGAGTCAAGTTCATAAACGTTGGTAGAGGGGAACACTGTCTTTGATCAGAATGCCGGCAATCTGGGGAGCTGGTGGACTCCGTGTCCCCAGAGGACCACCTCCGAAGATTCTGCTTGGCTGTGAAAGTTTTAAAGGAAGGACCAGAAGTAATCTCAGTTAAGCATTGAGATAGGAGGTCAGAGTCGTCGCCAGCCCCTCCTGCACGCACGCCCGCCCGTGGACTCCCTGTGATGTTCCTCCAGACGTTATCTTGTTCACACAGTTTGGTCACACCATTTGTTCGCGAGATTACTGAAGGGGAAGCTAGGGAAGAGATCCAGTCATCTGTTAATTACTTATTCTTCATTCCTACTTCTTTGATCTATGGAAAGAACCAACGAGTTGGGCAAGGTATTGTGTGATTAAAAGATTTGAAAGGTGTGCTCGGCCGGAGATGGGTAGAGCATGGGGTGCCTGGTTAAAAGTTAGTTACGATATAGCTTTGCTAAAGTGACAAGGAAAGGGGCTTCCTGCTGAGGGCAGTTTCCTGCAAAGAGCTGCTTACAACCCCTCCTGGCAGAGGTGGGAGGAGAAACCCCCAGCCTGGTGAGAACGAGAGGGCGAGATGGGAAGGGCTCTGAGAGAAGTAGGGGCTGAGCTAGGGTCTGAGAAGATCCTGTGTGCTGTTCCTCATCCACCCCAGAAAGGCTGGGGGGTATCCAGGTAAACACCCCTGCCTCTCCCTCTGCTTCCACGTGGCCTGAAAAGGCCCAGTGCTCCTATGTGCCCACAGAGGAGGAAAAGGTGTAGCTGGGAGCTGACCTGCCATGAGGTCATCCTCACAAAGCCTGGGAACAGGTGACAGACAAGGCTGATATTGAGAGGATCTGAAAGGCCAAGGAGATCAGAGCTGTGGTGGTCCCAAAGGACAGAAGGGCCAGCCAGACCCAGTGGTGCCCAGTGATGATGTTTAAAGACAGGACCAGGTCAGCCCCAGCCCAACCAACACCCTCTATGGACCAAAGGTTAGATGAGTGCAGTGGCCCCACCACATACGAGAAGAATCCATCAGCTTCTCCCTCTTCAGCTGCCATCCTGGGACAGAAGCAAGGGAAGAGACACCTTTTTGGAAGGAAATATGAATTTGATTTAGCTATGTATTTACCCAAAAGTGAATTAAACCCAAAGACTCCAAGTTGCTTTCAGCAGGCAAGTTTAAGGCTCTCCTCCATCCCAACCGCCGTCAGCAGGAAATGAGATTTCTATGGAGAATTTTTTAAATGAAATAAATTACCCTTTTCTGCACATCTGAGTCACAGTGTTAAATTTTTCCTCTGCCAGAAGTGTGCATGATACGGGAAGCCCAGCACGCAGAAGGAGCTTAATTCATGCTGCTGGTTTAATAAATGTTTGTCATGGGGGTGCAGGGAAGCTCCACTCACCGAACACTCCTCTTAGCAGGTGTTTGTGCTGGACGGAAGTACACGTTGGTATGTGGTTGGGGATTAAGAGATAGGACCCCTGACTGTGTAGCCCAGCGGCTTAGCTTTTCTGGGCTGGTCCTGCCATGGAGCAGCTGTGGGATCCCTGCTGAATCGTTAAGCTGTTCTGGGATTCTGTTTCTTCCTTTAACATGAAGGAATTGGTTAAGACAATTTCTAAAATTCTTCCATCAATTACTAATGACAATAATGTCAGTAAATATTATACAAGCATTTCTTGAGTGCTTACTAGCTGCCAACCACTGAGATTTGCTTTGTTTGCATAACCCCAATTCACCCTTAAAATCATTTTATGAAGGAAGTAAAACTGTTATCATTTGCATAAGGTTTGATTGTTTACATAGAAAATTCCAAAACTCTATAAATTGTTAGATATAATAAAATTTAGTGAAGATATAAAATGTATACACATCAAAGAACTAGGAAGTACAATTAAAGAGATGTTACAGAACCAAACATGGGTCAGCTCATCCACGCACAGTAAAGCCAATCTACTGACACCGGGTTGTGGTGAAGTAAAGTGCAGCATTTACTGCAGGGCACCAAGCAAGGAGTCCAGGTAGCTAGTGCTCAAAAGACCCAAACTCCCTGATGGCTTTCAGGGAAATGTTTTTAAAGACAGGGTGAGGGAGGGGGGTTGACGTACCAACAAATCTGGGGTCTATATGCTGTTGGCTGCATATAATTAACTTTTTCCCTGGTGGGGGTTTCAGTATCTGCAAAACAGCTGAAGGATTTGGCCCAGAATATTATCTCTAGCCCTGGAGAAGTAACTAAAGGCCCCTGACTTTGTTTAATGGCTAAACTCTTATTATTTTGTCTTGTTTGACTGTTTTCCTTTGTTTCTGCATTTTCTCACTTCTCTGATTAAATTTATTCTTTGGAACTCGGCCTAGGAGGCTAAAGTTTTTCTACAAACAAGAAGCAGGCAGAGGAGATGAGAGGTCTGTCCCATAAAGGCCCCATAGGGTCCTGTTCAGTTACAGAGAAACCATTTATAATAGTTTCAGAAAATATTAATTCCCTGAGAATGAATCTAGCAATAGATGTGGAAGACATCTAAAAGGAAAAGTATCCAATTTTATTAAGAGGTATTAATAGGGACTTCCCTGGTGGTCCAGTGGTTAAGACTTCACCTTCCAATGCAGGGGGTGTGGGTTCGAACCCTGGTGTAGGAGCTAAGATGCCACATGTCACATGCCACATGCCTCATGGCCAAAAATCCAAAACATAAAACAGAAGCAATATTGTAACAAATTCAATAAAGACTTTAAAGATGGTCCACATCAAAAAAAAAATCTTTTAAAAGAGATATTAATAAATGGAGAGATAAATCATGTTCACAGATAATATGATTTAATATTATAATGTAATCTATATATTCAGTGAATTCCTATCAAGTTCCCAATAGGTTTTTTAATTGAACCTGAAAAGATGATTCTAAACTTATTTGAAGGAGTAAACGACCAAAAATAAGCAGACATTTCTATAAAAGAAGTGAGAGAGAGCTTACCTTACCAGACATCTGGACTTTTATGAAGCTGGAATAATTAAAACATTGTAGTATTGGTTCATGGATAGAAAATTTGACCATGGAATACAAATGAGATCAAAGAAAAAGACTCTTGTGCATATAAAGAATTTTGGTATCTGAGAGAGGGGTAAAGAAGGTCAGTGAGGAGAGGAGAGACTCATCATTAAATGGAGTTGGAAAAAATAGTTAACCGTGTGAGAAAAAAGGAACTTGGCTATCTCCCTCAAACTATAACTGGAAAATAACCCCAGATAAGGTAAAAAATTAAATGTCAAAAATAAGTTTTAAAATTCATAGTAGATAATACAGGTGACAATCTTTTATACCTCCTGAGAGCTAAAGATTTTCTTAAACAAGCACTTAAAATTGATCATAAAATGATACATTTAGCTGTATCAAAATCAAGAACTTTTGTTCACCAAGAGATAATTTTAAACAGTGAAAAGTCAGAGTGGAAACTGGAACAAGATATTGATATGTAGAACTGTTACCAATCAATTAAAAAAAAAAAAGCACAAACAACCCATGATAATAATGGGGGAAAGAAACCAAGAGATATTTTGTAGAAGAGGAAACATATATGCCCAATTAATTTATAAAGAGCTTCACAAAGAAAAACGTAAATCAAGATCACAATAAAATAACATTTTATACCCATTCAATTAGCAAAAAGTTTAACAAGTCTAATATGATGGAGTGTTAGAGAAGATGAATCTTGTGGCCTTGTAGATTGGTGCAAACTCTTTGGAAAATGGTTTGGCATGATCGCCTGAAGCTGAACTTTCATATGTTCTCTGTCATGATTCCCTTCCAAGATTCATAGCCAAGAGAAACTCTTATACTTGTAAAACAGCAGATGTGCACAAGTATGATTATAACAGCACTGTTTTAACTAGCACAAGTCTGGGCCCCTACTTCCCAAGTGCCCCTCAGTGGGAGAGTGGATGAGTACATTACAGTATACCCTGTGATGCACCAGTAAGAACAAGTGAACTACAGTGACACACAATACCATGGATGGATATTAACAGTATAATATTAAGTGAAAAAAGTAAGTCCCCCAAAGTTACATGTAGCATACCATCTTTACAAAGTTAAAAACAATTAAGATAAAAATATCCATACCTTCTAGAAATACATACAGAAGCATAAAACTAAATAAAGGGAAACAGGGGTGTTAGGAACACAGGAGTCAAGATGATAGTGACCTCAGGAATGGAGAGAAGGGGTTAATGAGATATTGGGGACCATAAAGTGAGATGTAGGTTACCGTCCTGGTCATAGCTTTCGTTTTGGGTGATGGAAACATGGGTGCCCATCACACTATTGTAAATAACTCATTACAGAGCTAAATAAATGACAAAGCCACACACAGATCAGAGGTGGAAACTGTTATAACCAAGGACTGTGATTAATCTAATTTGTGAGCTCTGAGGGATGGCGAAGGGGTACCCGGTGGGGTAAGTGCTATTATTATCTACATGTTACAGGCAAGGAAACTCGGGCTGGTTAAACAACTTGCCCCAGACCACACAGCTAAGAAGTAGCAGAGCAAGACCCAAAGCCAGAGCATTGACGACACCCACGTAACCAACAGGCAGCCATGAGTCCATGCATTTAGAAGTGGACCGTTGACTAAAAGGAGACGCCCCCATGGTGTCCAAGATGGGTGGGCCTCCCACTTTAAACCTGGGTCATTTATCCCCACATCAACTCTCAAGGTTGTTCATTTGCCATCACAATCTGGAGGTCTTGGAAGAGTCCCATGAGCTGATATCCCTCCCCCCGCCCCACACACACACTCAAAGTATTTTCTGGCACCTTTTCAAATCATTTTCATATTCTTTTTGAGGAGTTTCATTTTCTAGGCCTGTTACTTCAGAACTCATTCATAGGGTACATATGAAAGAAGGGCTGCTCAGCATTGACTAAGCATTTGAGTAAGTTTTTATTTTAATCGCACCATGTAGGAGGTTGCTTTACAAATGAATGCGGAGAAAGGAGGCAATGCTTGCAAACTTCCCCCAGACAGAAGCTAAAACCTGTAAAACCATGCTAACACAGAAATACTCTTTTCAGGTTCAGAGTGAGCTCTCTTCTGTAATATCTTTTGCAAAAAAAACAAAACAAAGACAACAAATAATCTTTTTACATTGCAGCTCTTAACAATGTCTGCTGACGCAATGAGTGGAAATGGGTGGACCACATATACAGATGGCAAATTTATCAGGATCCCATTCTGGTCTGAAATGTTTGAGCAATGGAAATGCTCATCTCAGAATAGAGCAGGGCTGGCTACTCTGCGTTGAGGCACCGTAACTTTGCATTGCCCTGAGCTGCTCAATTCCATATGCAAAATCATCTTCAAAGAGATTGGGCCGTGACTGGATTTATGATGAGCTGTAGGCAGCATGGTCCTGGGAAGGACTGGGCAGAGTCAGGAAGTGCTGTTAACATGTGCTTTCAGTCCCCCAGCTTGTAGACTGAGTCCTTGCCAGTCACTGAGGTGGCACCATCTCTAGAGGGCAGTGCCCTGCAGAGCTGCAGCTGAGCACATGGTGGTGTATGGACAATGTGGAGGCTCCACTGGGGAGGATGGGGGCAGTCATGCTAGAGTTGAGTTAACTCCTTACCGCTCTCCCCATCTAAGTGAGTGCTTGTCGTGCATTTTGTAGCCTCAGGACAGGGCCCCTAGCTCCCTTTTCCATGAGATGGTACCCCTGAGCCTCTCACAATGATGGGGCAGGCTCCGGAGTCTGCCAGCCCCTCCCTGGGTTATTCACAGCAGGAGACTCCGTCTCTCCCAATAGAAGACTGACCCATCACTCTGCAATAACTTCAATATTCATCTTTCTCTCTCCCAGACTTCCCTGGCCACAGGGACACAAGGCTCCCACGTTGCCAGCTAATGGTCATTTCTCTGGCAGTGGTCTGATGGCCGGAGCCATCCTGATACTTCCCAGGCAATTCCTGTACCAAAGGGTCTGCCCAGGCTCCTCCCAGTAGCCTCTTCTTAGAACAAAGGAGGGGTTTCATCTCCACCCTTCTCTCCTCCTTTCTCCTGCAGACCTGGCTGCCCCTTTTCTCTGAGTTTCTGCAGGTGGCCAAGCTAGGGACAGCACAGGTGAGGGCCATGCTGTGGAGCTGGGGGGGGCGGGAGGCACTGCTGCCCTGTCCCAGAGTCTTATGGGAAGCGAGGTGGGGTGGGCCTCCAGCTCAGAGAGAGCAGCCTCTTGTGGAGGAATCCTCCTAAGGAACATTTACTCCCGTTTGAACATCCTGAGCCCCTCTCTATTATGTGCACTGAACACCTGTGTCCCCACAAAGTTCATATGTTAAAGCCTTAATCCCCAATGTGGTATTTGGAGGTGGGGCCTTTGGAAGGAATTAGGTTTAGATGAGGTCATGAGGGTGGAGCCCCCATGATGGGATTAGTGCCCTTATAAAAACAGGAAGAGACCAAGAGGTCCCCCTCTCTCTCTGCCGTGGGAGAATACAAGAAGGTGGCTGTGTGCAAACCAGGAAAAGAGCTCTCACCAGACACCAAACCTTGCCACCACCTGATCTGGAGCTTCCCAGCCTCCAGAACTGTGAGAAATTAATGCCCTCCATTGTTTAAACCACCCAGTCAATGCTTTTTGGTTAGCGCAGCCCAAGCAGATTAAGATGTTGAATGCATCCCCACGGCCCCTGGCGGATGGCTGTCACTCAGGCATATGGAGCTGATTGAGGGCGGCTCTGCTGCCCTCTGCTCAGGTGACTGTGCTGCAGAGCAGGACCAGCGGCTGGCAGCGGGCAGATGCTTGACCACCTTGTATTGAGATTCCCCACTGACCTCCTCCTTGCTTTCTAGGAAAGCCCAAGTTCCACAGCAGAACTCAGTCCTTCTTCCTTTATTTTTTTTTAAATTAGTTGTTTTTTAAAATTGCAAAAACTGTAGATATTCAGCAGCTACCAAGGTGTACAGGTAAAAGGTCAGAGTCCCTTCACCTTCTTCAAATCCCGTGCCCCACGTGGGCCCACGGTCAGCGGGGTACTGGCGCAGCCTCCCGTTCCTTCTCTGTGCGCATCCGGTGGGTGAAGCTGAGGCTGGAGGCATGGAAATGGGGTCTGGGAACGGATCCACTGACCCCTCTCGTGAAGAAACTGACAAGGAGAGGCTGCTGCCCCATGGGGTGTTCATCCATGTCAGGAAATGATCCGCCCTGGGAGCTCTGGGAGCTTTGACCCTAAGGATGCAGGGTGAGACATCCTAGATGAGGAGTGGGCTGCAGAAGCCCTCGTGTCATGCTGGAGCGATTTTCCTTCACATTGACTACAAGGTAAAGTGCTGGGGCTATCTATGGATCTTTAATGCTACTTTGATTTTCAGCATCATCTCAAAAATTTCTTAGGATGCTTGTTCTAAAGGTAGCAGCCCGGTATTTCCTGATGTTTAGGGGTCTTCTTTAGGACGTTTTATCTCATCGAACTTTCATCTCAAAATTACTGACTGTGGGTGTATTTTAATTTAACACTAGCACCAAGATCATCCCTTGAATAATTAGATGATCTTGCTTCAGAATACGCCATTTGTTTTAAAGATTAAAACGCAGCCAGAGTTAAAATGACACAATAATTAGCAAAAGCACAAAGGTCACAAAGCGCATGAACAGCGTGGTTCACACCAGAAAGCGGAGGCCAGCGGGATCTCTGCCTGCCTGCCCACCACCGAAACAGAAAACAATCCACTCACACCCACACTCCCACGTCTTTAAAACGTAATTTTTGTTTTTCAACTAGAGAAACTTTGTATTATTTCAAAAGTTTCAAATCCCCACATTCCTGTTCAGGCAAAGTTGACCACACTGGTTAGGTGGGAGCTGCACCGCTGGATCTCCATCAGCCGGCTGGGTGGCCCCTCACCGACCAAAAGGCCAGCAAGTAAGAGGTGCCCACTGGGGTGCCCACTGGGGTCCCCCAGTCTCACTCCAAAAGGCTGCCCCGGCTGCCAGGCCTCGGCATGTCTGGGCAAACCAGGACACCCGACCCACTCAGGCCAGCGTGGTGGGACTGCCTTGAATGGGATGTAGGTGGGTGAGGGAGACAGCTGCGCCCCCAGAAGTGGGACAGTGTCCCCAGTATGCTGCTCCCTCAGACCCAGCCCGTTTGGAATATGGCTTGATGGAGAGGCCCTGCTCCAGGGAGCTCTCAGCCGTGAAACCTTCCCGTCTGGAGGCCCTGGGGAGCCTGACCCTCACTACAGGGCCCAGCTCCCCACATCCCTGCATCCTTGCCCACCCCAGGCACTCTGCAGGGCGAGCACTGCTCCCTGCTGGCTCCGCACCTGCCACCCGACAAGTTTAGCTCTGGACACGAAAGGCATTTGGTTTAGAGACGATCTGTCGCCACCATGCTGGGCAGTAAACCAGTGCCCACAGCTCTCCTCCTTGCCTCGCAAGCCTAGCCTTATACCCGCTGGGCAAAAGCTTCAGGGTGGACCCCTCCCTCTCCCTGCACCTTCCCCATCACTTCCCAAAAACACTCCACTTTGGACTCTCTCTTGGTTCCTGTGGCACATGCTATGGAGGCTTTAATTCTTTCTCTTTGTTTAATGTTCTCATCTTCATTTGCATCTTTCCACTAAAACTTTCTGCAAACAGCTGCCCACCATGAGGAAGTGTGTGCCGTATGAATGGTACCACGTCAGGGGGCAGCATTCCAGGCCCAGCACACTAGGCTGGCTGGGAGCAGGCGCCTGGCGGCAGCCCGGCCATTCCCACTGTGTGGGACACGTGTGTGGATCAAATCCCAGGAGGCACGAGAAACTGCCTCAGGCTGAGGCCAGGGGTATGTCTGCATTGCAGAGACCTGTTGACAGCTCTGGGGTGAGCAGAGGACCTGCAGGAGCTGGCATTTTGATTTAGGATGCAGGAGCCTGGGGTGGGATGGCGATGGTTATGCTGGGGGAGGGGCATGGGAGAGGCCAGAGGAGAGAGGAGAGGGGTAGGGATGGGGACCAGAGAGAAGGGGGTGGGAGTGGGAGGTTTCTGAAGAAAACACCTGACAACTAGAGCCAGCAGGGTGTCCAGGGAACAGCTGCTGAGGGGGAGACATGGGTAGCCAAGGGTCACTCCACAGGTGAGGTGATTTATACCGTCCTGGGGAGGTCCTTGGCAGGGTCTGAGTTTGGGCAGTGAACAATCCATCACAGCCATCCAGCACGTGGATCTGTCCCTGTGCTGAAAACTGGATGTGGACATCAGAACATGTCCTTTTTCATCATGGCCACTACAACTTAGGCCCCTAACAGCATAAGTTTCACCCTTTAGAATCATTCTGATAAAACCTATTCTAACCATAGTGTCAGCGTCATATGGCTCACGTGGTGTATGAAAACCTACTGCAGTCCTCCCCCTAAACTTGCACAATGTATCCTTTTATCTGGCAGTACCATGTTATCACATATTTTTTATACCGTCATGATCTCTCTGCACCAATGAATAAATGAAAAGAAATATTATGCATCAATACTTCCTTTAAAAGTTTTGTTATTGAAATTTACGGTTACCAGGGGATAAGGGGGGGAGGGATAAATTGGGAGATTGGGATTGACATATACACACTACTATAAATAAAATAGATCTAATAAGAACCTACTGTAGAGCACAGGGAACTCTACTCAATACTTTATAATGGCCTATATGGGAAAAGCATCTAAAACAAGAGTGGCTAGATGTACACGTATAACTGATTCACTTTGCTGTACAGCAGAAACTGACACAACAGTGTAAATCAACTATACTCCAATACAAAAAATTTTTTTTTAAGTTTTGTTATCGAACTTTGAAGGAATCATTGCAAATGATGGTGTCTCTTGGGGGGCCCAGGGAATCTTCTGCATCCCAGGGAGGACTTCCCTGGGAAATGCTCCCTAGCGAGCCCTGCCCGGCTGGAGGCACTGCCTTCAAGAGAACTGTCTCTCCAGGAGCTCAGGGCCTGGGCCTCGCGACGTGGCCAGGACATTTAACTTCCTGCCAGGAAGTTGCAGTGAGCAGTGCTGCAGGAGACGCTCCGGAGAAGGGGGGGTGGGGGGGAGGAATAGGAATGGGACCAGTTGGAGAGGGAGGGAGGACAGGAGGGGCTGTGGGGGAGGGAGGAGCTCCGGTGACAGCACAGGCGTCAAGGGACCAGTGGACAAGCCCCACCCCCACCTTGGGGCTCTGGACACAGTACAAGGAGACTCACAACACCAGAGGGACCCTCAGAGATGCCTGGCCTGACCACCCTGCCTCTGTCTGCTCCCTTGCCTGGGTGTAGCTTTTCCTTCTTGCCATCTGATATTATTTCGTGATTATTCATTTCTTATCTGTTTCCACTACTAGAATCTAAGTTCTGTGGCGACAGAGCTTTATACACTCACACAGACAAACACCCCATTATTCATCACCATGGCCATCATTTAACCCTCCTGAGAAACCTGTGGGTATATGTGATTGTTCTGACTTTACAGAGGAGGAAGCTGAGACACACACACAAAAAGCAAAAAGCAGAGCTGGGAGGCACGCTCAGGGCCGTCGTGTGGTTTCACAGCCCGGCTGCCTCTCCTCCAGGGAGGACGCTCGCTGTTAGCAGCAGCCCAGAGGGCGTGGGGCCCTAGCTGGGCAGGCAGCAGCCGGAGGACACCCCCGGCGCCGGGGACCACCCAGCTCTGGGGACCGGAACTGGGAAGAGACGGGCAGCCATATACCATCATATCGTAGAGCATCCTCACCGTATGGATACAGTTGATGTAGATAACCTTGCGACAGATAATCGTAAACTAGAGTAAAATCATGAGAAGTGGTAAGTTTCGAGTTCATGACCATCTACTACCTTTGCTTTGGGTATAATTTACTTAATTGAAGATTTAAATAATTTTTAATAATGGCTGTGGGTAACAACCATTTCACCAAATTCCTAAAGATCTTCCAGTTGGCTCTGGTGAGCCAGCGGGCGGCTCCACACATCTGTCTGCTGAGGACGGAGGAGGAGCTGGGGCCCAGGGCGCCCGCCGGGGGCTCTGCCACGCCCACATTGCCGGGGGCTCTGCCCCGCCCACACTTCCGGGGGCTCTGCCACGCCCACACTTCCGGCACGTGGGTCCCACAGGGCTCTGCGCTCGGGGGCTCCCAACAGCAAGCCGGCGCCGAGAGAGCGGCGGAAATCGAGTGCTCTGTGCGTCCCAGCGGACGCCTGCCGTTCCCACGTTCGCTGGGGGAAAGGAAACACACTGGCCAGGCGGGGCTCCTCGGGAGTTTCAGGGATGTTGCTACAACGGGCCACCAAAGAAACCGACTGTGGGAATGTGCTAGAAGGGCAGCAGCCAGAACACAGGAGCGGGGGGTGGGGGGGAACTGCAGAACCTCCTGGAAAGACCCGGAAAGAGGTGGTAACGCTGGTCCCACCACCTCCCAGAGCCACCGACTGGATTCCTAGCCCTGAGCAAGGGACTCACGTGGAATTTCTAAAGGCTGGAAATGTTGGGTCGTGGGCAGGGAGGCATGGGAGAGGGAGGTGCGGAAGAAAGGTGGCCGCAGTGGACCCTGACTCCCCACTTTCGTGGCTCTGAACTGTACCCCGCAAGCCTCTCCACCTTGGTGAAGCAGGAACACTGGGAGACCCCAGCTCCTCACTGCCCAGCAGACCGTTACTCCCTCACCTCCTGGCAAGCCGGGCCGTAAGTTGCCCAGGTCTCAGGCCAATAACAGTCAAAAGATGACCCACGACAAGATGGACAGAAGCGTCAGGGAAAGAGGACTCCAGAGAAGTGGGGGCTGATTCTAGCCTGGCCTTGGCCTTGGGCCACTGTGAGACTCATGGACCTAGGAGCGGGGACCCGGTCCAGATTATCTCGGAGAATCAGCGAACCTCAAATGCTCACAGCTGCAACCAGCAAAGGTGAGAGCAGTGGCTGAGACGAGCAAATGCGTGGCCTTGAGAAATGGGAGGGTTGCCAGATGAAATACACAATGCCCAGTTAAATTTGAATTCCAGATAAACAACAAATGATTCTTAGTATAAGCATATCCCAAATATTGCACAGGACATATTTATACCCAAAATTGTTCATTGTTTATCCAGTATGTACATTTCACTGGATGTCCAGTTTGTCTCTTGCTAAATCCGGCAACCCAAGAAACAGGTCAAATGCATCCCCTTACAGGGGCCATAACCACACCTTCCCCTCAAAGGCAAGACAGAGCTTTCACACGCAGCCGGCTTCGTGGGCTGTGTGACACCCCACACGTCCCTAGACCCACATTTCATTTCATGGCTCAGGACAGGTCACCGGGGCGACCAACGTCAATGTGAAATTGTGGCACAAGTTTCTGCACCTGTGCCAGAGGCCTACGTTCAACTGTCACTCAGCCTGTGAGTCTGGAATGATTGTCACCAACCCCATTTTACAGACCAGAAAACTGGGCTCCGGGGGCCAAACCAAGAGGAGATTTACAAGATTTGAAATTCTTTTTTGCATCGCTTTACTCTTGTGTGATCAAAGAATCCCATGCTCATGCTGTCACATGTGGAAAGTACAAGTAAGTTAAAAGAAGCCAAAAAATGGCTTTACAGCCGGGCTCCTATGAGCCCTGACTCACTGAGTGGGCTGTGAGCTCTGCTGGGCTCCACTGCCATGGGGGTGGAAACGTGCCCCTCTTGACAGTACATAGTGAAAACGTGCAACTACGTAATAGGTATCACGAAGGTCAATGTCTTATGATGAATTAGCTAGGACCATGCCTGTCAGTCCGCCGACGGTGAAAAGGAAGATGAAGCCCAGGGCTCACATCATGGCCGGGGATCATTTAATATTACTTCCGTGGAGTGCTGCCAGTCAAGGGGATGGAAATGAAGGACCAAATCATGCCATTTTGCAGAGCCCAGTTCTGCATCACTGATGCTGCTCGCTGACACCAGGCAGTGGGGAACGCAGTCCTGACTCCCCACTCGCACAGCCTCACTTAGTCTCTTTGCTTCCAAGTGAGGGTGGGGCTCAGGTCCCACTGGTCTCCACTGACACTACCTCGTGGGAAAATCAGAGCACCACTTGCTTCTGTGGTGGGAGAGTGAAAGATCTGCTCCCCGTTTGCTTTCCCAGTGGGGGAGGTGGGGAGAAATCCCCAATCAATAGGAATTGACTAGAGGCCAGACGAAAATTTCAGGCAAGGCTTTACTTGCCCCCAGGCAAGGGGCCCCTGATGCAGCACAGGGTGGGGGTGGGGCGGGTGGAGTGAGAACAAACAACAGGTTCCCTTGCTTGTTCGCAGGCTGAGGTGGGGCGAGCTTGTTCCTTATATGGGGTGAGGGAAGGGGTGTGTCCACAGGTTGGGCTGGAGGGGTGGCTTAGGTGTTTTGCCCACCCCTTAGGTGGTGTTGAGTGCAGGGGGCATACTCAGTACCCTGCTTTAGCTCCCAACACCATGTTTTTGCTCCTGGCTCTTCAGAAGTGGTAGCTGAGGTTTTGTTTTTTGTTGTTGTTGTTTTTGTCTTTTGTATCTTTTGATCCAGAATTTGCCCCAGTTGTGCATGCACACAGTTATTTTTAATCCCATATAGTTTCTTTGTATTTTGAAGCTCAAGGAGAGGTGTGTCCAGTGCAAGCTTTGCAGCACTGCAGCAAAAGGTCCCAGGTCCCAGGCCTGTCTCACTACCTACTTCTACCAAGTGGGGGATTGGGTAGAAGATCAATCCCCCAGCAGGGGAATCAGAGTGTCATCACCTGCTTCCACCTACTGGACGTGGGAATGTGTAGATTATCTCCCCTCTTATCCTGGAATGGGAGACAGTTTTTTTGTTGGTGTTTGACTGATACAGAGCTGGTAATATGAAAAGGTTTTCTATTCTGCTAGGCTGCCCTCTTCCCAGTCTTTTGGCTAGAAGAAGCAGGTTTTACTTACAGCTTTTTTTGTTTGTATCTATTTGTGGTTCTGAGTTACAAACTTTTCCAACAGTTTGTGCTATTTAGGAGGCAAAAGAAATTAAATTAAAAAATCAAACAGAATTCCCCACCATGTTATTACTCAAGTCTTGATGTCCCTAGACAGTTCATCTTCTTCTTTCCCCCTTTCAGAGCCTTCCTATGTTTGCTGTGTTATGTCCAGAGTTTTTTTTTTAGTTGTAAGAGGAAGGACCTAGAAAGAATGGAGCTACTCCATTTTGACCGGAACTAAGAACCCAAATGTACATTTCTTAAAAAAACTAAAAGCCAGCAAACGTTGAAGTTGAAGAGGAAAAAAATATTGCCCACAGACTGATTTTCTTATATCTAAAATACCATAGGTGGAATCAGTTTCAGCATAGCTTGTGAAATCTCCAAATTATGAATTCTCATAACGAGTTTGAAATCATTCCATCCAGGAACGCACTGGTGAGCCACTAATCTCTTTTCTTCTTCTGTGGTAAGAAGTTCTCTTGTTCGTGACTAATTTCACATTTGGTTTCAGACTTTCCTTTTTATTTCTTTGTAGTATTTCCTCCTCCCGGTGCAATCTCGTGGAAGTTTCCTTCATTGTCCGTTCACTGAGGTGCTCAGGGGCAAGGTCTCTGAATTTTTAGGTGATCTTCTGTGACCTGGTTTTGCTGTTAGGTCAGAACCACAAGTTAAGTGTGGAATAATGCTCATTTTTCTTCAGCTCCTTTTCTGGAAGCGCAGTATCTGCCTCTTGTTTGAGGTGAGATGCACTATCTCGTGACTGAAATTTGAAACTTGCACCGCTGTCTGTTGTTCTTCTAAGTGACTTTTGTTTATATTTTGTACTCAAAAACATCAAGAATGGACCCTGTTTATCAGTTTGTGGAGACAACTGTGTGCTCTTCTCCTTTTTACCGTTTATTTCCGCAGGATTCAACATGCAACACTTATTACTCGAAGGTATGCAGTGATTCTGAAATAAATACATGCTTTTGCTCAGTTTCTGGGCTTTTTTATGTTGAAAGACTTGCTCTGTCACCACACTACATGATTTTCCCCAAATGCCTTCTGAGAAGCGTGTCGTAATTGTAGCTGTTCTTGTGGTTCAATCTCTTAAAAAAAAAAAAAATGTTCTCCTATAATGGGCGGAAAATACCTTATGCTGCATTTATTCATTTTTCTTATGTGCGTTTCTTTCTTATTCCACAAGGTGGAATGACTTGATTATGATAAGCTACTCCATTCTAAGTGTCATTGTTGCCATTTGAGAGGGTCGGCTTAATGTGGAATCTTAAAAAAAAACCAAAAAAACCCATAAAAACATGATACAAATGAACTTGTATACAAAACAGAAATAGACCCACAGACATAGAAAACATACTTGTGGTTACCAGAGGGGAAGGGGAGGGGATAAATTAGGAGTTTGGGATTTAACAGATACTCACTATTATATATAGAATAAACAACAAGGTCCTAATGTATAGCACAGGGAGCTATATTCAGTATCTTGTGATAAGCCATAATGGAAAAGAATATGAAAAAGAATGTATATGTGTATAGCTGAATCCCTTTGCTGTACAGCAGAAATTAACACAACATAGTAAATGAACTACAATTTAAAAAACCGTGTTCCTGCAAGCAATAACAGCCATTTCCTTTTGTTCTCTTCTTTCAAATGGAGTTGAATTTAGAGTACTACCGTCTATATCACCATTTGTTTGGTTTCTTGGTTTAAGCTGAGTTTGCTTTGGATGCTGGATCACTGCTGATGTGGATCAGAAAAAGTACAGAGCGCCAGAAGAGAAGAATTTATAACAAGCACGCTGCGGTGCCTCTAAAGCTGGCCCATGCCGGCTCCTTTTCCAAAAGACGTTTTTGAGTTTACAGCTTGTTTGCTGTGCACTGACTCTGTTCCCCACAGCTCTTCTCGAACTGTTTGACTTCTTCAGTAAATACAACCCTCTATGGTTGTTGCTATTGTTGTTCAAGAGGGTATCTAATCCATGGTCCTTGAGCTTTTTCAACTAGAAATGTTGCTCTGTTTGCACACACTGGGTCTGGAGCCTTAAATGAATGTCCAGCAAGTCTGAGATGAGGTACATTGGCTTCAGTTGTACATGCTGATTCTGGACTTGGTACAAGAGAAATCTGGCCCAAGGTTTATGCCAATTTTGCCTCCTTTTTATTTGAAATAAGATCACTGATACTGGGCTTCCCTGGTGGCGCAGTGGTTAAGAATCCGCCTGCCAATGCAGGGGACACAGGTTCGAGCCCTGGTTCGGGAAGATCCCACATGCTGCGGAGCAACTAAGCCCATGAGCCACAACTGCCGAGCCTGTGCTCTAGAGCCCCTGAGCCACAACTACTGAAGCCCGCGAGCCTAGAGCCTGTGCTCTGTAGAAAGAGAAGCCACCGCAATAAGAAGCCTGCACACCGCAACAAAGAGTATCCCCGCTCTCTGCAACTAGAGAAAGCCCGCACACAGCAACAAACACCCAATGCGGCCAAAAATAAATAATAAAATAAAATAAATAAATTTATTATTAAAAAAAGATCACTGATACCTTTTTTTAAATTGGGGTATAGTTGATTTACAATACTGTATTTGTTTCAGGTGTACAGCAAAGTGACATATATATATATATATTCTTTTTCAGATTCTTGTCCCATATAGGTTATTACAAAATATTGAGTATAGTTCCCTGTGCTATATAGTAGGTCCTCGTTGGTTATCTATTTTATATATAGTAATGTGTATCTGTTACTCCCAAGTTCCTAATTTATCCCTCCCCTTTCCCCTTTGGTAACCATAAATTTGTTCTCTATGTCTGTGAGTCTATTTTTGTTTTGTAAATAAGTTTATTTGTATCATATTTTAGGTTCCACATATAAGCGATATCATAGGATGTTTGTCTTTCTCTGTCCGACTTCATGTACTATGATCATCTCTAGGTCCATCCACGTTGCTGCAAATGGCATTATTTCATACTTTTTTATGGCTGAGTAATATTCCATTGTGTATATATACCACATCTTCTTTATGTAATAAGGTAACTGATATCTTTTTTTATGATTTTTTTAAAATTAATTAATTAATTTATTTTTGGTTGCATTGGGTCTGTTGCTGTGCGTGGGCTTTCTCTAGTTGTGACGAGCGGGGGCTACTCTTCGTTGCAGTGCGTGGGCTTCTCCTTGCAGTGGCTTCTCGTCGTGGAGCATGGACTCTAGGTGCGCGGGCTTCAGTAGTTGTAGCACATGGGCTCAGTAGTTGTGGCTCTCCGGCTCTAGAGCACAGACTCAGTAGTTGTGGCACACAGGCTTAGTTGCTCCGCGGCATGTGGTATCTTCCCGGACTAGGGCTCGAACCCGTGTCCCCTGCATTGGCAGGAGGATTCTTAACCACTGCGCCACCAGGGAAGCCTGGTAACTGATATCTGAGTTCTTCAACTCTCCATCCCAAACCTTTAATCACCATTTTTCACCTTTTCAGAGATCGTGACAGAAGGCAAATGAAAGAAACATGATTTCCTAAAGTGCTCATTTAAAAATTTTTCCAATTTGCTATCCATTTTCACAGATTTTGAACATAACATCTTTTTGTTATTTGGGTTTTTACTTAGATTCCTCCCGGTAATGCCCTTTTCTGTGGCTCTAGGATTCATGGCAGCCATCGGCACCCACATACTGAGTCCAAAGAGGGTCCTCTGTACCGGGGCCCTGAGAAAACACAGCACTGTTTGCAATCGAGATGCCTGTGTACCTCTTCACCCTGGCCTCCTTCCCTCAGTGCTCTGGCACTCCAGCCTCCTTTCTGTCCTTGAAATACATTGACTCTCTGCTACCCCAGGACCTTTGCACATCCATTGCTCTGCTAGAGTGCTCCTCCCTGGATCTCCACAAGGCAGCTGCCCCTCACCATTCAGGCCTCACCCCCACGTACACAGATCACCATCAGTCACAGCCCGTTATTCCACTCAGCTTCCTTTGTGGTGTTGGTGTTTGTTTTGGTAGCTCTTATCAAAATTAACTTACCCTCTGTATTTTTGGGTTAGCAACTCAGCACCTTGCTCCCTTGTAGAATGTAAATTCTGTCCCGGCAGGAACCTTGACCGTCCCCTTTTCAGCCATGCGCACATAACAATGCCCAACACCTAATGATCCTTGTGTAAATATTTGTTCGAATGAATTGTACTGAATCCAATTGAAATGACTTGAAAGGAAATTAATGAAACTACTAAAAGGTGGATATATTTTGGCTTGGCCTGAGGGATCATTCAAGAGAAACGAAGATGTTAAAATTAAGTTCTTGACATGAATTGCTCTGGATTTGCAGCTAGAAAGGAACTTTCTACTAAAGCTGGATTCAACAAAGGAAGTGGAGGGATCCATCTACCTCCTCTCCTTGCCTTCACTCAGAGCTTCACGCATTTGGCCGAAAAGCATTGGAAGATGCCCTGAGGCCAGCTGCCTGCCAGGGGCCAGGGATGGGATGAGGACACCCTATTCCCGTTTCCAAGGCACTTGCCATCTGAACCCGTGGTAAGTGCAAAGGCAAGAATACGCACGTGAGGGCCTATGGAGCAAAGAGCGGAACAGGTCACCAGAGACCAAGCTCCACAGAGGTATCATGAGGTGGCTGGACGGTACCAGCTACAGGTAGGCAGCCAGGGACCAACTTTGAAGGAAAGGCACAAGCAGTGGCAGAGTTCATGTGCAAAGATCCAGGCAAGGAGAAAACAGGCCAGGAAGCAGGGGACCAGGAGCCCAGCATCCAGAGGGGGTGGGTGGCCTGTGCGACCTACACAGCGCCTGTCAGCCCCAGGTGGGGGCTAGCCCTTCCCTGTAGACTTGTTATCATTGTTCAAAAGAAGAAGAAGAACAGTCAGCATTTAGTGAACACTTACTTTTTTCAGTTGCCTTGGTGACACATGACATATGTTTAATCCATCACAACCATGTGAGGATGTGGGGACTATTATTCTCTCTACTGGATCTGTGTGGAACGACGGCTTTGTCAGGGTGGTTGGCTTTCCCAAGTTTAGAGGGCTAAGTGGCAGGGCGGGGCCAGAACTCAGGTCTGTCTTCTCGGGATGTGTCAGAGGGCCTGGACCGTTCAGCAAGCTCACAGATCCACCAACACTGCCCTCGGGGTCTCCCACATCAGCCCCTCTCTCTGTGCCCAGGCCCGGTCTGGCCTGACATTGACGTAACTGCATAGGGAGCTCTGGACTGGTTTCGGATGAGAACAGCACATGAAAGAAAGATGGGGACAAGGAAAGCACACAATCAAAGAGAAGAAAAACTGAGCCCTATGCACCGATAGAGTGCCTGGAAACTCAAAAGCCCAGATTGAGTTTGGTAGAAATGCTAATCACAGTAGAAAAGGGTTTGGTTTGGGGTGTTTGTTGGTTGGGATTTTTGGTTTTGTTTTTTTTGTTTTTTTTTGCTTTTGTTGCTTTTTGTTTGTTTTTTGTTTGTTTTTGTCTTTGTTTGGGGTTGTTTTGGCCGTGCCACACAGCTTGTGGGATCTTAGTTCCCCAACCAGAGATCGAAAGCACCGAGTCTTAACCACTGGACCGCCAGGGAGTTCCCTTATTTTGTTTTTTAAATCATTTATTTGTAGCAATGCTGTGAAACATTTACTATCGCCTACTATCTAGCAATCTCAAAGGAACATCAAAAATTGTTTATATGCTTGTGAGTGGCTTCTGGCATCCATAAGACAAGACTTTCACTAGATAAGGCATGTGACCCACCACGATTGGACACTTCTCTACTGCAGACTCCGGATGGAAGGAGAGGCATAGGGACATAGAGTGAAGAGCTGGGAAAATCAATAACAGAGGCAACAAGAGGACAGGGAGTGGGAAAGAAAGGGAAAGTTCTCCTCCTGTACCTGTGAACCAGCTCTATATGCTCTCAAAAGAGCCTGAGTTGTCCCCCTCGTGAACACCAGGGTGTGGAAAGTCAGACCCAAATCCTGGTCTGAAACAAGAGAAATTTGGGAATATAGAGAAGGGCTATAAAAGAATAACCAACGGATGAAACCAATGACAAAAGGCAAGATAGAAACAAAAGTGAATTCTGGAGAAGGCTGAGAAGGGTTTTCAAGTACATGACGGTGAATAACACCTTTTCCGATTTATATCAAATAATTTTTTAAACATGTGAATTTCATAACTCAGGTGATAGGGGTTCAGATGACAAGATACGCACTGAACCACAGCAGTTTACGAGGCCACAGAGGACACTGGCGCCTCTCCTTTATGGAGGACCCTCGAGGGAGAGCTGAGCTAACACCTGGCTGGGCTTGGCGGTGGTTTTGCTGAAGCCCCAGAGACAAACGAGGGAGCGAAAGCAGGGACACTCCTAACTCCCAAGTGCCCTTGTGCAGAGAGAGATAAATGGGTGGTCCATTTTGAGATCCAAAGGACAATGCAGAGGAAAGCAACCTAAGTGATGGAATTCCACCACAGAAGACCCCCTGAGAGGCACATGGAGGAGTGTATACAGCACATGCTCAAGTAAGACAAAAAAAATGTAGCTAGGTGAGTATGTTGTAGGAAAACCATTGAGCCCAAAGGTGTCATAGGTCATCGTCAAAGACCTAGTGTTCATATTGGGTAGAGATGCTCATTATGAAAACAAACAAACAAACAAAATAAAGCATTTTATGATGAGAGGGTGTCACAGATCAGGGGTCACAATCTGGTTTTGCACACCTGACGTCTGAATTACAAAATAAAATGATTAGTAGGTACATTTTTAAAAAACAGAAGTTAAATCTCCGGGTAGAATGGTTTCTGGAGATTTTTATTTGCTTTTCAAAATTTTCTTGGATGGGTGTGCAATAGATTCATAACCGTAGGGAGACAGGAAGAGGGTATTTTCAAAGAAAAGTAAACATCACAGCTACTCCAGGCCACCTACTTCACATTCTAATTTTTATTGGTCTCCCAATTATATCAGTTCTTAGACATTGGGTTCTCTCTTGGGCGATAGGACATTTCCTACGCTGGGCCTGGTTCTCCTGAGAGCCTGCAGCAGCCCAGCAGCAAAGCCAGGCCTCCTAAAGATGCCTGGCCATGTCTCTGGCCTCAGATCCCTGATGTGGACGCCAACGTCTAACACACAGTTTGTTTTCCAAGCCAAGGCGCCTTCTCAGGAGTGGGCTCGTTGCCACTCTGGCTGGAGAGAAGGACTGTCCGGCCTGAGCCATTCAACTCGGACACTGGCCTCCGGCCAATGTCTGTCCCACGAGCCAAGGGGCTGCCAGTCTGCTGGGTCAGGAAGCCGAGGGTCAGCCGGCGGAAGTCTGGAGCACACATAAGCTCACTCCAAGGTCCTCTCATTCTCCCAGTGTTTACGATTCTCTCTCAAGACAGAGTGCTTTCCTAAAGAAAATTAATGATGGCAGCAAAAGTGAAAAACAAACTCCCTCTCTTTCCTTCCCACAGACACCGAGAATTTGAAGGCTCCGTCAGAAGTGGGTGGCCCAGCCTGAGAGCAGGGATGGCCGGGAGGGAGGGATCAGAGCATCCCTCTCCGCCAACGGTGATGCATGGTCAGTGCATTTCCCACAATGTAAAGGAACACGGCCTCCTGTCAGATGAGGACTTCCGTGCCTGAAGCTCGTAAAACAAAAACGTGTTTGGAAATTCCAAGTCCGATGGGTAAAGTGTTGGGGCCGTTACAGACCTGGGTCTCCACCTGGCTCAAGCCTTTTCTTTGTCTGGCCTTGAACTAGTTCTATCACCTCTCTGAGCGCAATTTCCATCTCTATGAAATAAGGGTAATAATACTAACATTAAGCAGGGTTGGGTGAAAGGGGGGAAGGTGTGGGTGGCATGAATTGGGAGATTGGGATTGACATATATACACTATTGATACTATGTATAAAATAGCTAACTAATGAGAAACTATTGCATAGCACAGGGAACTCTACTCAGTGCTCTGTGATGACCTAAATGGGAAGGAATTCCAAAAAAGAGGAGATACAGGTATACGTATAGCTGATTCACTTTGCTGTATAGCAGAAACTAACACAACATTGGAAAGCAGCTATACTCCAATAAAAATTAATAATTAAAAAAAAGAAAGGGAACCAAAAGAAGGCTTGGGTGAGAATTAAATGCATAGCACATTAACTGGCATATTGTATGCCCTCAGTGTTTGGTGGTTATTACTATTATCGTACACTTTTCCAGTGGTGAATGTTGAGAAAATGAGGCTTTCTCACCAAGGGAGAGTGGGACACAAGGGCAGGGGTTAGCATGAATGATCCCTGCCTTCCTGACTGCCCACGTAGAGCAGCAGTTCCCAACCTTTTTGGCACCAGGGACCGGTTTCATGGAAGACACTTTTTCCACGGACCACGGTGGGGGGATGGTTTCGGGATGATTCACTCACATTACATTTATTGTGCACTTTATTTCTATTATTATTACATTGTAATATATAATGAAATAATTATACAACTCACCATAATGCAGAATTGGTGGGAGCCCTGAGCTTGTTTCCACTTGCCACTCACTGATAGGGTTTTGATATGAGTCGGCAAGCAATTGATTTATTATGGTCTCTGTGCGGTCAGACCTCTCTGCTAATGATAATCTGTGTTTGCAGCCGCTCCCCAGCGCTAGCATCACCCCTCAGCTCCACCTCAGATCACCAGGCATTAGATTCTCATAAGGAGCGCACAACCTAGATCCCTCGCATGCGCAGTTCACAGTAGGGTTCACGCTCCTATGAGAATCCAACGCCACCACTGATCTGACAGGAGGTAGAGCTCAGGCGGTAATGCAAGTGATGGGGAGCAGCTGTAAATACAGATGAAGCTTCGCTCACTCGCCCGCCGCTCACCTCCTACTGTGCAGCCCGGTTCCTAAGAGGCCGCGGACCTCTGATGTAGAGGACCTTGGGAGGAAAACCAGCCAGTGACCACCGTCTCAGATCATGCCTGTCATGGGATAGTGATGTAGGCACTGGAATGGGAGTTGGGAAAATCATGTCACCTCAGACGCTCTTCATTGAGGACACAGCATGCGCCAGATGCGCTATAGAAGCTAGAATAGCAATAGGGTCATCTTGGACAAGTCACTTATCATATATGAGGTTCAACTTCCTCATTTCTAAAGTCAGGACCAAAAAATGAGATGCTGAAAATAAAAGTTCATCGCGAACCATCAAGTGGCTCTCCAATACACTGCAGTGTAACTTTCCACACAACTGCGTTCTAAGTTGACACCCTATAAACCACATGTGCAGCTTTTCAAGTGATCCTGGAAACGTATGGATGCTGACTCAATGGTAAAGTATGTTGTCAGGGATGCAGATGAAAATGCACCTGGAAGGTCCATACCTTTGCAGTTGGAGACTCAACTAATGTTTCTTAAACACAAAGCACGAGCCAGCACCCTGCTTGGAGCTTTGGATCCGCTGGGTCTGATGCAGAGAGGAGGACTGTGCAGTACAAGCCCACATAGGAAGTCAAACGCAAGTGAAGAAACTCCCTATGTGGGAAATCATACTAGTCAGAGAAAAGTGGTGGGGTTAACCGCCACTCAACTAGTGATGTAACACTTGATAAATATCTTATGATCTCTCAGTGCACTTCCTTTTAGCCGAAGGGTGCTAGACCCATCTTTAACGTATCTTGCACATTTGTGATGTCGCTGAATGCAAAGGGTTTTCAAATAATGACCTGACTCAAAAGAAAAGGTCAAAATCCAACCTAATGAATTCCAAGAGGACTTGTACAGATTGCTTAGCATATAAGAAACTGATTTACATATGTATCTTGTAGAAAAAAATTAATTCTACAGTCCTGCTGCTTCTAATTATGATTCAAAATTCAGAAACTGTAAAAAAGTTAACAGTTCAACTACATTTAAAAACAACAACAATAACAATTTTTCATGGCAAAAAATAATAATAACATGGACAAACTAGGATATAAATGCAATTAATAACAAATAATGAAGAGGGTTTTTTTAAGGTTATAGTAAGAAAATAGAAAATGAAAATGAATAAGAAGAAGGGAGGAGAGGAAGAAGGAGAAATTGAGTCACGTTGGTTACGGACTCAATAAGGGTACAATAGCTTTTTTCTGGGATGACACTTACGGTGTCATGACGCCCACTGGGACAGATCCAGAAGGGGACTGTGGCTAGGGCATGAAGTCACAAAGGTCGTCTCTTGTCAAAATGCCAAAGACTGACTCCATTGCCCATGACTTCCAGACTAGGGAACTAGCAGGACAGAGTTCCATCTATTAAGGAAGACTAAGTCAGGGTAAGAAAGCAATGATGAATAACTGCCCCTCTTATAAGCTAGAAATGCTAAGGCAGTTAAGACACTGTTCTCCCCAACCAGGAGAAACGAGGGGCCACAGGACCAGGAATTTCAATCCGATACGGTGAGAACAGGGATCAGTAGTGCAGTGGGACCATAGGGGCACAGAGAGGTATCCAGCCCTGTGGTGGTGATGGGGAATCAGGAGAGGCTCCCTGGAAGAAGCAGCACTGGAGCTCTGAAGGACGTAGAAGACAAGGGTGTGTTTGGAGGGCAGGAGCCTCAAAGGAGACAGCTCTTCTCCCGATTCCTCCCATTTGCTGGGTGTAAAGTGAGCTGTCCGGGCCTGGATAGCACTTTTCCAGGTGATTCAGAAAGTTCAGGCAGGTTTGACCTGAAGCAGGTTGGATGGAGCCTGAGAGAGGGCTGTGAGGCTGCTATTCCGTCCAACTCAGCCTACACAGCCTCCATACCACCGACGTGCCCTTCCCGGCTTTGCACCAGCCAGACCTGGGACTGATGCGAACCCAGCAAGGACGCAGCAGCTTGGGGGAACGTGGGCAGAAGACTGTGGAGAGACTCACCAGCTGCCCCGGGGAACTGGTCGCCATCCGTAAGGTGACACAATGCTAAATCATTTCTGGAACGCTTGCTGTCTAAATGCAAAGTCCTCTTTTTCTATGATTTTAATCTCCAAGAACAACCAACACTGACAACTGCTTTTCCTTTCAACATGCGTGAAATGATGTGTGTGCATGACCACGGACCCCATCCAAAGACGTGGGGAAACCAGAGGAGGTTTCTTTTTTAACACAATAGTTTGGGGAAAAAGCATTCCTTGCTTAGGAGAACTATTTTCAAGCACTTGAGAGGTGATGAACAGCTGCTATTAAGTCACTTTATCTTCTCATAGAATCGGTGAGCGGAGAGAGAGGCAGGAGGTCTCCGAAAGGCTGGGAGCCTGGAGTCGGGCCGCCTCCTTTCAGAGGCTGTGATCTGGGAAATGACACGCAGCTCCCAGGATCCCATGTCCTCCTGTGTCAGTCGGGGATGTCAATATAGGATACTGTAACACACACTGTCATGCCAACAAGCTCTGATGAGTTTCCCCTACACATTTATGTTTGTGTACCACTTATAACTGTGTATTTCACTATTCAGAAAAGTATTTACACTGATAATATTACTGCTGCTATTAAATAAAATGTACAGTTATTTTAGGACTTCTAATTCTACAACATATTAATTGATTTCCACGGAGGGTTTTTGAGGGTCAAATGAGAAATTGTGTGTCCAGGGCCTGGCACTTTGCCAACACCTAATGAATGTGCTTTCTTAGTAGTAGTAGTAGTCATATTATCATTGCTGTTATTATAATTTAATAATTATTTCTGAGATGAGTTGCATATAAACTAAAGAGCATAACGATTGATTTCTTCAAAAATATTCTAAGTTTCAGAAACCTTTTCGACAATCCAGTCAGCCCTTTCCTCAAACACCCCAAATGCTCTCTCTCTACTTACACATTCTGTAAACACGAAGGAAGCCCAGATCCTCACTCTATTCACATCTCTGCTCATTCCAAGCTGCTGATAAGGATCCAGGCTTTGTTTCCTCAGCTCCACCTCCACACCAAAGGCATCCGCAGACCACCCGAGGGACAAAAGCCATCATCCGCAGGAGCATTCAGGTCCACCCTGGGCCGTCTCAGGACACCCTCTGTTGAAATGTGGGCTGCCTGTGGCTGGGCTGGGCACCATGCTGCCCTACTGGGTACCTGACTTGGGCCTGGTTTCCACATGGGAAAACCAGAGACGACAGCCATCATCTAAACCTGCCACGGGCCAGGCACTGCCCTAAAGCACTTCACAGGGATTAACCAGCTCAGTGAGGTCGACACAGTTATAAGTTGGGAAAGAGAGACACAGAGAAGTTAAGTAACTTGCCCAGTATCACACAGCTTTTGAACAGCAGAGCTTGGTCTCGAACTGGTCTAAAGGCTCCAGTTCCAAATCTCTGTCCCATGCTGACCACAGGAACCAGGGGGATCACAGCAGAGGCAGAAAGAGAGACGACAGAAGTGGGGAGCCTGGTGATGCGAGTTAGAAAGATACCAAGTAGGGGACTTCCCTGGCCGTCTAGTGGTTAAGACTCCATGCTTCCACTGCAGGGGGCACAGGTTCCATCCCTGGTCGGGGAACTAAGATCCCACATGCGCGTGGCCAATAAATAAATAAATAAACAAACAAACAAAGCTGCTATAATTTTTTTTTTTAATTAAAAAAAAGAAAGATACCCAGGAAAGCCTGGGATGGTGTTCAGCGGTCACTGTGCTGGTGCAGACCAGGCCTGGGGTGCCTGGGGACCCATGAGGAAGCTGAGGTGAGGGAGGAGGAGCTCTGGGGGGCTGTCAGCCAAGCCCACACCCCCTGGATGCTGTCTCAGCGGATGGAGGGAAAAGGCTGGCCTTCGACTTCGGAAAAGACCACCTGAGCAAGGCTCCCCTGTCACCAGGTGGTGGCATATTTTAATTTTAAGAAAAGGGGGGAAATGAAAACCTACAGGCTTGAGCGCTGCAAGGCAGTTGAGTTCAATGATCAGAGAGACGGCAGTCAGCTCAGCAGATCACTGACAACCGTCAATGTGTCCACGGTTCGAGGGCGGCTTCTTGACTTTCAGACTCACAGCAGGTTTGTAAATGACCATCTGGGGACGGCTGGCCTGTCTGTAGTCGTGTCATTAGCTCCTGGTAGAAATGAGGGGTTGACAAAAAGATCGTCCTCCTCGCATTTCTGTTGTCTGAGGGTGACCTGCACGGCCTCCCCACGCTTGCTGGTATCTGTAACACGCCTTCTCAAGTTTATCTACCAAGAGTACTCACGTGGATGAAACATACTGTAAATAACCCTTTAACTGAATTTTTAACTGTGACAGACTAGAAGCCCTCTTGTTTTTTTTGAGGGCAAGTGACTTGCTCATAACAAATTGCATATTTTCAGAAGTCACGTGATCTCTTTCAGACCAAGCAGGCACCACCAAATTGTTATTTGGGAGGTGACTGATGATCAGTATCAGTTACATAATTTGCAGTGCAAATGAAAACCGGGGCCCCTTCTTCAAAAAGCACAGACACACCTTGGAGATATTGCGGGCTCACTTCCAGACCACCGCAGTAAGTTGAATATTGCAATAAAGCGAGTCACACACATTTTTTTGGTTTCCTAATGCATATAAAAGTTATGTTTACACTTTACTGTAGTTTATTAAGTGTGCAATAGCATTATGTTAAAAATATATACATAACAATAAAAAAATACTTCTTTGCTAAAAAATGCTAACCATCATCTGTGACTTCAGCAAATCATAATCTTTTTGCAATAGTAACATCAAAGATCACTGATCACAGATCACCATCACAAATATTATACTAATGAAAAAGTTTGAAATATTGTGGGAATGACTGAAGTATGACACAGAGACACAAAGCAAGCAAAGGCTGTTGGAAAAATTGAGCCAATAGACTTGCTCAGCGCAGGGCTGCCCCAGACCTTCAATTGGTTTCAAATGAGATACGCCTGGACTCAAGAATTCAAGACAGCGAGAGCAGAGCATTGAACCAAGCATGGGCTCTTCTGAGCCCAGGACACGAGCAATTGTGCAGGCTGCACCCCAGGACTCCAGAGGTGAAGGGTGAAGAGGTTTTGTTGCCTTTCTTAATGTTTGCATCACCTGGACTCATTCCTTCAGGAGGCTTTTCTCTGAGTCCTACCCACGGACCAAAGAGGGGCACTGAAAGCAGGTGAAACTGGGCTACTCACTGTAGCCCCCAGCCAACAGAACAGAGAGAGGGCTCCTGAAAGCGTCATGACCATCAGATGGATGGACAGATGGACGCGGCTAAGGCACCCATCCCTCTTGCTCCAGGTCTCTCATAGGCCCGAGCATTTGACTGATTCCCAATTTCTTGTCTTTGCTTGTTCTTGCAAATAGAGACCCTAAGTCCATGGACCTCAGCTGAGACACCACAGCACACGCTGATTGCCAGAAGGGCTTCAAACTACTCCATCGTTTCTTGGGGTTTTTTCTGGTTTTTTATTTCATTGAAGTATAGTCAATTTACAGTGTTGTGTTAATTTCTACTGTACAGCAAAATGATTCAGTTATACATATATATATACATTCTTTTTCATATTCTTTTCCATTACGGTTTATCCCAGGATAGTTCCCTGTGCTATAGAGTAGGACCTTTCTGTTTATCCATTCTATATATAATAGTTTGCATCTGCTAATTCCAAACTCCTAATTCTTCCCTCCTCCCCACCTTGGCAACCACAAGTCTGTTCTCTGGCTCTGTGAGTCAGTTTCTGTTTCATACGTATGTTCATTTGTGTCATATTTTAGATTCCACATATAAGTGATATCATATGGTATTTGTCTTTCTCTTTCTGACTTACTTCACTTAGTATGATAATCTCTAGGTCCATCCATGTTGCTGCAAATGGCATTATTTCATTCTTTTTTTATGGCTGAGTAGTATTCCATTGCATATATATGTACCACATCTTCTTTATTCATTCATCTCTTGATGGACATTTAGGTTGTTTCCATGTCTTGGCTATTGTGAATAGTGCTGCAATGAACATTGGGGTTCATGTATCTTTTGCAATTACAGTTTTGTCTGGATATACGCCCAGGAGTGGGATTGCAGGATCATGTGGTAGCTCTATTTTTAGTTTTTTGAGGAACCTCCATACCATTCTCCATGGTGGCTGTATCAATTTACATTCCCACCAACAGTGTCAGAGAGCTCCTTTTTCTCCATTCTGACTGATGTGAGGTGGTACCTCACTGTAGTTTTGATTTGCATTTCTCTAATAATTAGCAGTGTTGAGCATCTTTTTACTCCATTGTTTTGATTGGATCAACTCAGAAAGTCTTGGGCTATTTCCTCTCCCCTGTCCTTTAATTTTTACATGTGTGCAATTTAATGAAAATACAATTCTTTCACTATGTGATTCATTTTCCCTCTATTAATCAAAATATTTAAAAGTATGTGATTCATAAGAAGGCTTTTAGTATTGACAGAAGTTTGACATTCCTTTTTCAGCTACGACTCAACTTCCACTTGGATTAAATGGATGGGGATGAAAGCTCCCTTTTTCAGTCTAATTCTTATGGTCAGGGAGGGTCAATTCTGTTCTTCCCACTTGGAATGGGAGGACAGACCATGGTTAGAATCAGATCAGATGCACTGTTCAAAACTGCTCTTTGAAAAGACATCTGAATTTGTATTATCAGTGACTATTTCCCATCAACGTCCTCTCCATGGGAGGTCACATGCTCACCCAAATGAAGCTTCTTCACTCAAAACACTTTTCAAACTACATTTTGGGAGGTCCCTCAGAACTGCGGCCTCTCTGATGAGAATTCTAAATTGTGGCAAATTGTCCTCTGAGGGCAGATTAGCTTTCTGGAAAGAGTCTGAAGTCATTTGAAGTCAAGTGGAGAGCCAAAAGGGCACCAGAAATAAGACGCAGCTCTACCCCGGCCAGTTGGTGTTCTTGTGAGCCATCCTGGGGTTCTGGGGGAATTTAGGGAGGAAAGTTCCAGATCAATTCTGAACCAGGCCCCTTGGAGGCTTGGTTAGAATAAGTCTACATCCCCTAGGAAGCTGCTTTGAAAAAAAACAGCATTTATTTTATTGTATACAGTTGTGTTGTAAATAATGTTTTAATTCCCTTACTTTATAATAATATCTTATACGCATCAAGTTATAAAGAAGATTTACCTTTGGCCTACTGGCTGCTGCCTTTTAAAAAAACCTAACACTGACAAACCACAGCTTTCAAATAAGCTACCAATAAGATGGGACCAGGAAAAACAAGAATAAAGGATCTAAATAAATTCACCAGGGCACAGTTCCACGTAGTAGCAACCTAAGACATATATCCTTCAGAATGAACAACTTGCTACCAAGATTCATTGTGCAATTTCAAAAGAACTTATGTTGTCCTGTCATATTTAGTAGTTTCAAGTTGAAACTACTAAAAACGTATTTTTAAAATAAAACGGAAAATAAAATGAAAACGCTTAAACCATGACAGACAAGGAACCCAACATTTTTTTTAGGGCAGGTGACTTTCTCACAACAAACTTGGTGATTTCTGAAGTCACATGAGTCCTTTCTGTGTCAGATCATATTTCTTCAGACCCACGTTGGCCATCCTATAAAGTCGACAGCAGCTATCTCACAGCTCTGGCACCTTTCCTTCTGGGGCTTTGGCCATTTTCCCCCATTTCCTTCGATCCACTGTGGGTGGGCAGGCAGAGGTGTGGGAAATTGCTAAAGAGGGAAAGGGGGATTATTCTAAAGCCAGCACTGGAAACCTGGACTGAATATCGTTTGAAAAGCACAAAATCAAGTCCTGGGTTTTCTCTTTCCATTGCAGAGATTATATTTATGTAAGCCCCATCTATCTTGTTCACAACAAAACAACATGGGGAACGCAGGGAGCTCAGGACTCCCAGAGAGCTCCAAGGTAGGGGGTGATTGCAGGAGCCAACCCTGCACACACAGCCTGCCAAGCAACAGCCTCAGCCTGCCAGGCAGCTTGAAACATGGGCCAGAATGTGAGTAACAGCAGTGCTTCTGCCAATTTACTGGTCCAAGTGATTGGGACAGAAATTAGCTGCTCATGTAAAAAGTCATTAATCAGCAGGGACTTGCTAGAACCTGTCTTCTGCCCCATCCAACACAATCATGGCCCCTTTCTGCTCCCAGCCCCCTGGCTGGGCTGTTCTAAGGCCTGTGTTAGGTACGGGTGGAAGGCCTAGGAAAAGAAGTTCAAGGTCACATACTGGCCTGAACATTGACCCCATGGTGGGCGGAAACCACTGGCTCAAGGGGCCTACAAATGGTGGTACAGGAAGCATCATGTGCAAGGCTACTTCCCATCACAGGCAATGTCAATTTGCATGAAGACATTTTTATTGCAAGTGACAGAGAGGTGTCTTAGGAAAGGGGTACCTTTTTCTGATTTGCGCAAAGACTCCATATGGGTGAGCAGCCATTCCAACTCTGGCCACTGATAACCAGGTAGGTTCTGCCTATAATGACAGAGAAGGAACACACAAACTCTGGGACTAGGTGGGACTTTGAGAGGAAGGGAAATGTAGTAAATAGGTCTGCTTTGCTCCTGTGGTCACCTTTGATAGAATAGTTTGGCAGATACGTTCATTAAGAATTAAATTCAGCCTATAGTTAAGAAGGATCACAAAATAATGGCAACTCAAAGAGGGGAGGGTTTATTCTCACACATCAAAGACAGAAGGCGGGTGGTCCAGGACTAGTACAGTAGCTCCACAAGGTCATCAGGGACTAACCAGCCAAACTGAACCTCTTCCCAGCTGGGGAACACCACCTTAATAACACCTGATACCTACTTCTGTGGGCCTGCCGTTACCCTAAATATTTTATACACATTATCTCATCTTAGAGAAGCCCCTGGAAGATAGGTGTGATACCAATGCTTATTTTGTGTCTAAAATAAATGGAGGCACAGGTGTCTCAGGATACCTGGATTCACCTGGAGAAGCACGTGAGTTCCTTCCATCTTTCTGCTCTACCATCCTCAATGCATGACCTCCTCATCCAAAGTCACCTGTGTTTCCAGTCATCCTGTCCACATTCCAGAAAGGGGAAAGGGGAAAGAGGAAAGGCAAAAGGGAAATTGTACCACCCAGCTAAACTAGCATCCCTTAAGGGACCTACCCAGAATCCCCACACAACACTTCCTCTTATGTCTCATTGGCCACATCCAGCTGCAAAGGCAGCTGGGAAATGTAGTCTTTAAGCCAGTGTATGGCCAGAATCACAGGATTCTCTCACTGCCCTTGTGCCTGCCAAGCGTGAGTCTTTTTTCTTTTCCCTCCTGCATTAATTTATCTACCCCTTTCAGTGCTCACCCAGAACACAGCCAAATGATGAGGAACAGATCCAAGATACAAAGCACAGCTAGGTAATCTGTCCCACTTGGAAAAGCTGGGTCTCTTTTTTCCATGAGCCAGGTAAACTTTTGACCTAGGTAATCAGATAAAGTGGAAGCAAATTGATCTGAGTGCTTCTGCATGTGTTATTTCTTTAATTCCTCAAGACAGATCTGAGAAAGACTCAATTATACCCACTTTGCACACAGAACATCAAAAACTTCAAGAAGAAAGCAAGACTTCCCAAGGTCACACTGTCAAGTTTGGGAGTAAAATTTAAGAACAATCTTGTTTCCAAAACTTATGCTACAAGTAGAGGTTAGACAAAAAATTGTATTACAGTAACTGATAAGAATAAGTTGATAAAATTGTGAATTTTAAAGCCATGGAGAGAATTTTTAAAATAGTATCTTTGTGCATGGAGCAGTTTGCAAGCAACAGCAGAAACACCCAGGTGATGATTTAGCTAGTCTACAACAAACACAGGGGTCCCGCCATGACCTTTGGTCTTTTTGCTTCTAATGTCAGTTACTAAAATACAAGTTGGTATTTAAATGTCTTTATTTTATTGTAAATTCATTGACTTTCACACGAAGGAAATATTTACATTACGTCATTAATGAAGGAAATGTTTGTTATTACTCTACTAAGGAAATCAGGTCCCTCAAGTGCTGGCTCAAAAAAATATTGACACAAGAATTTCCATTTTGCGGCACTGATCCACATTTACAAATTTCAGACTGATTCCTTACTTTCTTACGTCCACCCCCTTACCTCCTTAGTCTGGTGGTATTAGGCCTGTTTCATAAGAAGTCAAGGACATGGAATAAAGGCTTTGAGAGGCCACAAGCTCTTCCCCAGGTCCTATGACCAGCCCAGCCCTGTCCTAGACTTCAGGTCCCCACACTTCCCCCCATAAAACTAAAGGGGCTCCAACAGCTGCTGCGTCCAGCAGCGGGGACAGCAGCCCGTCTTGCTAGGAGACCCGTCCACACAGTGTGGCCACGCCTGCAAACTCTGCCTTCCGAAACCCTCTGTGTATATGCATCCTAGGGATTCAGACAGCTTGTGTCAGGGATAAGAGAATTTGTCCTTCCCAAGGTCACCAGGTCCAAGGCAGGGCTCTCGTGCCTCACGTTCCTGGAGTGCTGGCCTTTCAACCGGCTCACACGCTCCTTCCCTCTACACACACCTCCTTTCTACCGCTGTCTCCTTGCAGCCTCTTCTCCCCCCATCACCTCCTGTCTCAGAGCCTCTGGGTGCTGGCTCAGGCCAGACCCTCCAAATTCTTCATCCCATTCCTGCTCTCTAGCCACTTAGATGACACCCCGCACACCATGGACGCTTGGAGGGCCAGGCCGCACTCTGGCTCTGGTGTCCCCCCGAGCCATCACAAAGGAGGGGAATTCCCTGGTGGTCCAGTGGTTAAAACTCCGCGCTCTCACGGCCAAGGGCCTGGCTTCAATCCCTGGTCGGGGAACTGAGATCCCACAAGCCGCGCAGTGTGGCCAAAAAAACCCAAAACCAAAGCAAACAAATAAACAAACAAAGGAGGTAGCCCAGGCAGCTCTACAATTCAGACTGTCCGTTGGACACAAAGAAAGCGTTCTTTGGAAGAAGCAGCTCTGACTAGCGCTGACCCGTGGTGGAATCCCCATCGGTCCCCCTGTGGTGGATGAGTCATGAACAGCATCCTTAAGGAAGGCACGAGAAAGGCCTGGGGCAGCTCTTCTTTCCCAGCTTCTCAAGGCCAGCATACATTGCCTGTGGCCCAAGGCAGGACGTGCTGTTCTAAGGGCAAAAAAACAGTGAGGTCGATAAAGTGCTCTGTGCACCTATCATTTTCTATCTACGTGTCTTGTACTCTCGTAGTGTAAACCACCCTCTGTTAAAGTCTGAGATAATGCTGTTAATGACACAGTGCTGAAGAGGGTCATGACATGAAAGACGAGGACACCAGTCCCTGGAGGCAGTTCAAAGCTTGGGTTGACTGCCAGAGCCGCAGCAGACGCAGGCAGGCAGCCCCAGCTCAGGGTACCTTTTTAGCATGCCGCTCCCCTCTCAGCCCGGAAACAGGCCCTCTTCTTCCCTCTGCCCACCGTTGTCAGCCTGTCACTCTCCCCTACTCCACCATCGATGTGGTCCAGGCCAACCTTGCTGCTGCTAATGGCTTAAAAATGGAGACCCTAGTGTGAGTGGTTCAATGCATAGGCGACAGATTCGCGGCAGGTACGGCCTCTGTGGATACTCCTGTGCATCAGACATCACCGGAGCAGGTGAAGTCTGCAGACAAAGAAATTCCTCCCCTTGTACAAGCTTCCCCACAGCGCATCCTGCCGTGAGGATGATCTTCTACCCAAGTGCACACTTCATGGGCTGTAATGACAATTAGGCTTCTTCCTAAATATTTCAAACACATGCTCTGTTTTAATAGCCTGGACCAAACCCAGGAAGAATTCAGCCTATGCACACATGGCTGTCTTGGACCTTATTTTGCCCGTGGTTGCTTTTCTGATGGGTGTTTTCTGTTCTCCTTGGGAATTCCTCTGCTGACGCTGCAGCCCTCAACTCCCACCTGCTGCCCTCTTGGTGCTGCCTTCCTGCCTTCGGTTCCAGGCATGCACCAGAAAGCGGCGGCCTGCAGCATCACTTAGCAAGAAGCACAGAGATGTACCATGTCTGCTGGTCTGTTCTCCACACTTAACTCAGATACACGGAGTTGGAAAGGGCCCTAAAGGAAGCAGTGAGCTAGGATGACCTAGGCTTTCATCCCAGATAGATAGAAAAACAAACAGAAATACTAAAGACTTCCTCTGAGCTAGTTTTATTTTATTTCAGACTTCCCTGACTTAACAATCCACAAGATTCACCCCTTGTCTGCAGTTCCATAGATTTAATCCCAAACTGAAATCAAGCTTCTAATCTAGAATTTGGGAAAACTCTTCTTCCAGGCAGGAGAATTCTTTTTATTTCCCAGACAGTCTAAACTTGCCCATTTGTCTTTTCCTGTCATTCCCTGACTTACTGTACTTACTAGTCTCCCTCTAATAAATCTTTTTTGCCCTATTCCCTTAAGCCCTTGGCCTGCCTGACATGTTTTTATTCCCTTCCCAAGAAACACTGTCCAAACTGGATGGAAGAGCAAGATAAGAACAGGGGTTTGGGGCTTCCCTGGTGCTGCAGTGGTTGAGAATCCGCCTGCCAATGCAGGGGACACGGGTTCGGGCCCTGGTCTGGGAAGATCCCACATGCCGCGGAGCAACTGGGCCCGTGAGCCACAATTACTGAGCCTGCGCGTCTGGAGCCTGTGCTCCTCAACAGGAGAGGCCGCGATAGTGAGAGGTCCGCGCACCGCGATGAAGAGTGGCCCCCACTCGCCGCACCTAGAGAAAGCCCCGGCACAGAAACGAAGACCCAACACAGCCAAAAATAAATAAATTAAAAAAAAAAAAAAAAAAAAGAACAGGGGTTTGGAGCCCGACCACTGGGATTCACAATCCTGATTCTGCTACTTACACACTGTGCAACCCTGGGCATGTTACTTAACCTCTCTGTGCCTCGGTTTCCTCAGGTATAAAGCCGAGGCTAACAACAGTGCTTCTATCATAGGGTTATGTGAGGATGAAACGTGTTGACATATGTAAAGCTCTTGAAACCATGTTGCTTGAAGTAAAAGCTACATATGTATGTGCTATTACCGTCGCCTGTGTATGCTGTTACATGCCACAGATCCTGAGGGTTCCAAGGGTGAGCCAGACCAAACCGTTGGCCTCAAGGAGCTCATCCTCAAGTGAAAAGGGATGACAAGGAAAAAACCAACTTTAATACAGTTAAGAAATAAAGGTGAACTCAAGGTAAAAGCCTTGAACTATGGGAACACAATGGCTGGAGCAGTTCACCCTGCTGGTGAATCTGGGAGTGCCCTGTGGCAGAAGGGCACAGGGGGATAAAGAGAAGTCTAAAGAATTCTTGGTCTATTAGCTATCTATTGCTGCATAATCAATTACTGCAAAACTTGAGGTTTCCATACAATAAACATTTACTCTCTCACATGGCTTTGGTGAGTCAGGAATGCAGGAGTGGCTCAGCTGCATGTTTCTGGCTCAGGGTCTCTCTTAAGATTGCAGGTGGACATCAGCAGGGGCTGCAGTCATGTGAAGGCTTGACTAGGGCGGCGGGTCCTCTTCCAACATGGCTCCTGCATGTGACTGGCAAGTTAGTGCTGGCTGTGGGCAGAAGGCCTCAGTTCTCCGCATGTGGACGTCTCCATGGGGGGCTGCCCGAGTGCCCAAGTGTCACAGGACTGAGGTCAGCTTCCCCAGAGCAAGTCACCCACGAGAGAATGTGGCGGAAGGGACTACGTGTTGTATGACCTAGCCTCGGGAGTCACACTCTGTCTGCTCCACAAGATGAGTTACACAGGTCAGTCCTAAGAGGGAATAAAACAGAGTCAAGAATCACCGGAGGCCATCTGAAAGCTGATGATCACAATGGCGAAGGGCAAAGGGCAGGGCTATACCAGGCTGTGCCATGCTTGGGAAAGGGTGGGTAGTGGTCCAGGGGAGACCCTGGGCTGCAGAGACCTGCTGTGGCCCCATCAGACATGGCTTTGGCGTGGGGAAAAATCACATACTGCCTAAAGTAGATTAAACTATTACTAAGTACTGTGAGTTGATTTAAAAAAAAAAAAAAGAAGAAGAAGAAGAAGAAGGAGGAGGAGGAGGAGGGAGGAGGAGGAGGAGGGAGGGGAGGGGAGGGGAGGGGGAGGGGAGGAGAAGAAGGAGAAGGAGAAGGAGAAAAAGGAGAAGGAGGAGACGGAAAAAGAGAAGGAGCGAAAGGGGAAGGAGAAGGAGAAAAAGAAGAGGAAAGGGGATGAGGAGGAGGAGGGGAGGGGGGTGGGGAAGAGGAGGAGGAGAAATACGAGAGGAGAAATAGCTTTGGGGTCTCTACTTGAGTTCCGGGCATTTTTCTCCAGGCTGTGGGAAACTAACGCCCCGTAATAGAACAACCTTTCCTGTGATGTGTAGAGCTGTGAGTCTTTTCACCAGCTCTCTCGATTCCCACTGGTTGGGTCTCCTCTGCCTTGAATCTGGGCTTGTGACAGAAACAGAAATACTCCCCGAATGTCTCGTTTGATCATCAACTATTTCAGTTGGCTTTCCTGCATTTCCTGGCTTCCTTGCTGTAAGACAGGGCCATGATGACTAGTTCAGGCCAATGAAATATGAGTGGCAGTGACACGTGGGGGAGAAGCTCATAAGCGAGCCTCCAGTCTCTCTCCTTTGCTGCAGAGGCTAAGGAGGCTGCCTGTTCCAGGTTTTTCAGCCTGAAGACAGAGGCACTCTTACCAGCCTTGGTCCCTGAGTGACGGTGTGGAGCAAAGCCCTCCACACAGTCAACCTGTCTGTCCAACAACCTCCACTTGTTGGACAGACAGCATTCACAGTCAACCAGCCTTGGTTCTGTTAAGCTACTGAGATTATGGGGAAATTGGTTACTGCTGCAACACTTAGTCTATCCTGACTAATACAGGAACCCAAGAGGGAATAAACCTTCATTGGCAACCTCAGGTCTCACAAGTATGTGCTGTGGGTCATCACGCAGGTCTATGTGAGAAGGTGAAAGGGCACGAACCCTTGGGGATGTGTGACCATTTCCCTTGTTACAATCAGAAGCTGAACAAATTACAAGGGATGGTCAGGGGGCAAGGAAGATACGAGGAGGCAATGAATAGAGATACCGCCCAATCAAGAACTAACCACATCTGTCACCAAAAGTCACCTTGAACTAGTCGCCTCCTCCGCATCTGCAAGGCTGACTTCTGAGTCCGGACCCCTGTGACCGCCCCCATCTGGTCTACCGCAGTAGCCCCAACTGGTCTCACTACTGCCACCCCACTCTGCATCCCCCCACCCCAGTCTCTTCCCCAGCCAGAAGCCAGAGCAACACAGGTCTATTCACATCACCATCCTGCTGAAATACTTTGCTGGCTGCCTGGTGTTCCTGGGCCTGGCCGCTGCTTTCCTCGGCAGCCTCATACCACACAGCCCTCAGCTGCCACACCATGCCCATCCCCACCTGCCTCAGCTTCCCCCACATGCCAAACCCCTTCCTTCCCCTGGCCCATCAGGGCACCGTTAACCCTGCCTAAAATTCCTTCTCCTCCTCTGTCTCCCGCAGCTTCCTCCAGACATCAAACGTCATTCCCTCCAAAAGGTCCTCGCTGACTGTCACCCCCAACCCCGTCTAACTAGATGGGTCTCCCCGTTGTCGACTCTCAAAGCTCCCAAGATCCACTTTCATCGTTGGAATTAAATACCACTTAAAGTTGCATAATTAATTGGATAGCTGACTTCTCAAGGAAGTGAGCTCCCCCAGGGGGGGCTGGCTTGTTCCCTGCAGTACCCCCAGCCCCTGGCCCCCAGCCTGGCACGCAGCAAGTGCTGGACGGGCCTCTGGTGAGTGAGGCCGCAGAAGTCCGCAGGCCCCTCTCCTTGTCATGAGGCTGCAGAAGTCCGCAGGCTCACCCAGCCCCTGCACGCCGGCTCCTGAGAACCAGGTGGGTAGCAAACCCGGAGTGTTTGGGTCCGATCACTGCCCCTCCCTCCCGTTCAGCAAGAGAGTGAGCTTCCTGCACGAACAGGACACACGGTCCTCCATATGAAGCAGAATTTGGCGGTGAAGGGCAAATCTCCATTGCTCTCCGTGGTCTTAAACCAAGCATCAGAGAGCAAGGCTTCAGGCTGGCGCAGAGGTTGGGGACAGAGCGCACCCACTGGAACATGGCCCACCACCCTTTTTTCAGGCAGGGGCCTCTTCCCTGCCCCAGCCCGGCCCCGTCTGTCCCGGCATCTTCAAGCCGCCGGAGTCCTGGGAGGGCCCTGAATTTCGGAGCGCTGAGCTGGGGTCCAGGACTCAGCTTTCACGGGCACGCTTTATTACTCCCTGTCGGGAGGCAGGTTTCCAGCCCTGTCATTCCCGAGGGAGGAGAGACGTGCCCAGATCATAACTACATGATGCGTGTTCATCTTTTTCCTATAAAACAACTCTGAGTCCCTGAGTTATGCATCTTATCAAAAACCATGTGCTGGGTGATTTGTAAATATTACCCCTCAAATGCATATAGAAAATGCCAAGAAACCATCCACCGTAAATGACCTCTGCCTCTAAGGGCCACGACACAGTTACTGTCACCAGGCACGCCGTTCACATAAAATCCAAAAGGTCTCACCCTTTACCTTTAAATTTTACAAAATTTATTGATCTTTATAGCCATGAAAGGCAAGAGGAAATATACTTCAAGTTCATGTCTTTTATGACTGACCCAACCGATCTTGTGAAATGGCCCAGATTTATCATCCTATCCAGTCGCCAGCATTTATGGCAACTTTTAAACGTGTCACTTTACCTTGGACTGACTTCTTCTCGTGGTTTAGGACTCTTTGGGAGTTCACTGAGTAACTCTGATTTCAGGACCAGAACACATAAATGGTTTAAGTTCTTTTGCGGCTCACTGGAAAGAGGATTTGAAACTCTCTTGAGAAGACTGTTAACCGTGGACCACAGAAACCTAGGAAGAAGCAAACGCTCCCCCAGTTTACATCTCTTTCCAGTGAGCTGGGAATAAAAAGAGAGGCTCCCTCTGCCAAACAGAGGTTCTCCCTGGTGTGAGCGTCTGTTCCATCCTGACATTGAAGAAAATAGTATTCAATTGCATCTCCACTTGCCAAAGAAAAATTTATTACTGATAAATGCAAAAGGAAGTGTCGGTTTCTTTTACCATGTCATTTAATGCTGTTAACCATGAAGGGAGTATGACCGAAACAGTCATCGCTGTGCATGGAATTCAGGCTTTGTTCTTTAGAAAAGCAAGAAATGGTTTTAAAAATACCAACCTTTATAGAAAAAGGACAAGCATTTGCAGGCATCAAACCCGTTGTGTTCTAAGCTGATCCATGTTGAATTTGACTAAGAATGCAGAGGCTCAGGCTGTGGGTCCAGCCAGCCCCTGAGTCCTGGGTCACGTGCACTGAGGTTTCTAAATGCATTCAACAAGGCTGGAAAACACCCTCTTTTAGGCACAGTTGGTTTGTTCCTGCTCTGGGGCAGGGAGCCGATCTTGAGTGGCCAGATTCAAAACCTGGCCTTCACAGCTCTCTCTGCTCCATCCTGGGAGGTCCCGCCCTTCTGGAGCAGAAAAGTAAAGCTTTTGTATTAGTCTGCTAGGGCTGCTGTAACAAAACGTACAGGCTGAGTGGCTTAAACAACAGACATTTAATTCTCACTGTTCTGGAGGCTGGAAGTCCGAGACCAAGGTGCCAGCTGGTTCCATGTCTGGTGAGAAGCCGCCTCCTGGCTTGCAGACAGCCAGCTTCTCACTGTGTCTTCGTGTCGTGGAGAGAGAGGGCGCTGGTCTCTTCCTCTTCTTATAAGAGTCCCTACCCTCATGACCTAATTACCTCTCGGTGACCCCATCGCTAAAAACCATCACATGGGGCTTAGGGCTCCAACGGATGAATTTTGCAGGGACGCCCACTTCCAGTCCGTAACAGCCTTCTCTGGCTCTGTGTTTCCCCTCCACCTGTCACCAGGGCCTACGAGGACACGTGGGCTTGCAGGGCAAGCTGTAAATAGGGCCGGAGAGACGTCTCCACTCTCATCTGTGAGAAGACAACGAGCTCGTGAGCTCTTTACCTCCCTACCTGGTGCAGCTCTAGGCATATGGGCACCAGGGGCTCAGGCCAAAGCACAGGCTGCTCAACATAAATAAAATTCTCCTGGCCATCTATTTGCCAGGAAAAAAAGAGGGACAAGCAAGGAAACAAAAAGAGAAGGGAAGAAAACCATAAAAGAAATACCATAAAGACAAATACTTCACAATGTGACTTCGAGTAGTTTGCGCCTGAGATGGGAGCTTACAAGTATCCTCAGACAGCCCAGAGCTGTGTCTTTAAATGTGAGATGCCCGTGTTCATGAAAAGGCAAACTGGGCTTCCCTCTTCCAAATGATGCCCTGTTCCAGGTATGAAGCTTTCAGACCACCTCTCCTATTAGTTTACTAGGGCCGTCATAACGGAGTTCCACCAGCTGGGGGGCTTAAACAACAAAAATGCATTGTCTCGCAGTTCCGGAGGCTCGAAGTCCCAGGTCCAAATGTCAGCAGAGTTGGTGGCTTCTGGGGGCTGGGAGGCAAGACTACATCCCTGCCTCTCTCTTGCTTGGGAGGGTTTGCTGGCATTCGCTGGCATTCCTTGGCTTGTAGATGCATCACCCTGGTCTCTCCCTTCACCTTCACGTGGTTCTCCCTGTGTGCGTGTGAGAGTGTGTGTATCCAAATACCCCCTTTTTACAAGGACATCAGTCATATTGGATTAGGACTCATCCTAATGACCTCATCTTAACTTAATCATCGGCAAAGTCCCTATTTCCAAATAAGGTCACATTCACAGGTACAAGGGGTTAGGACTTCGACACCTTTGGGGAGGGACACAATTTAACCCACAACACCCCTCAAATGTAACACATTCAAGTAGAAACTGTCAGTGAACTTGATAGAGGCACAGACATAAGCAACTACAAGGGCTTGTCACCAGCGTCAGTGTATTCAGACCAGGGCACAAGGAGGAAGAGGGTGTGAACACAGCTAAATGGACTGATGAAGTGAGATCCCATCTTGGTCTCCAATCTTGTAAACAAGAGACCGACCCCATCCTGCTCCACAAGTGCCGATCTTGCAGCGTGGAGGCTCAGAACAAAGCTGACTGCTGGAATGGGGGGAGATTTCCTAACATAACTCAGGCCCCGATGTGTATGCTCCTTAATTAGTTTCCCCTGAAAAATCAACTATTTCCTAAAAGAATAAGCAATTCAAAACTAACTTCATATTAACACGTGTCAAAGGCTGTGAAAAGAGTTTCTCATTTGTTCCTTCCTTCATCTAAGAAGTACAGTTTTTCATAAGGCTACCCCACATTGCCCAGGTCACCCTGCTAATTGTCATTAAGCCTCTGGATGCCAGATGCTTCGTACACATATCACATAATTCCACCAGTTGCCAAAGCATTGGCTCTCGCAATGTCAAGGTCATCAGACAAGCATGAATTGGCCCATGAGTCAGCATGAGACATTATTCAGCAGTCCTCTGCTACGGGAAAGGTTCGTTCATTCATTCATTCATTCACTCGCTTGATTAATATTTATGCAGGACATGTACTATGTATATTGGTTTACTATGGATGTCTTAACAAAGTATCACAGATTGGTGGTCTTAAACAATAGAAATTTATCATCTTACAGTTCTGGCGGTTACAAGTCCAAGATCAAGTTGTTGGCAGGACTGGTTTCTTCTGAGGGCTGTGAGGGAGAATCTGTTTTCCATGCCTCTCTCCCTAGTTTCTGGTGGTTTGCTGGCAATCTTTGGTGCTCCTTGTTTTGTAGAAGCATCTTCACAATCTCTGCCTTTATCTTCATACGGTGTTCCCCTTGAATACATGTCTGTGTCCAGACTTCCCCTTTTTCTAAGGACACCAATCATATTAGATTAGGGCCTCACCCTACTTCCAGTATGATCTCATCTTAACTAATTATATCTGCAACTAATTTTTCTAAATAAGGTCACATCCTGGCGTACTGGAGGTTAGGACTTAAGCGTATGAATTTGGGAGGGTGACACAATTCAACCCATAGCACTATGTGTCTGACACTGGATTAGCCTCGGAGATAGAGAAATAAATAAGACCGGGTTCTGGGAATGAAGCAGCTCACCTGTGGGGAAACTGACAGCTGCATCCCCTTCTGCTCTCACAGTTGTAACCAGGTCAAAACAGACATGAGACGTGCAAGTCCAAATGCCCAGGATCTAGAAGATCTACCAATGCACACTGGGATAACACTGTTTACCCCAGGTAAACAGGTAACGTTAGGGGAGATTTTCAGATTCTGCAGGTCTAAATATTTAGGCAATATGTCTAAGACTTGGGTAAACCATAGATTCCAACAGCACGGAGACAGGAGACACTCAGGTGACTCAACTTCTCTAATACAGTGAGAGAGAAGCTCTACTGGAGGATGGATCACAGGTGAGCAATCACTTCTCCTGCTCCAGAGGGGAGGAGGGCTGCCAGGTGAAGCTTGGGAGACCGTGCTGGAGCTGGACCCACAAAAGGGACAGGAGTTGGCCAGGGGGCTCAGGACCGGGTGGGACAGGCCGGGCAGAGGGAACAGCCGAGCAGACACACTGCGGAATGATAGACTCCGGGAGTATTTCTGAGAACCTCAATTTTGCACGTTGTTCAGATGGTTTCTTATTACCAAGCTGGTGTATGTGAGAAGTGAAAGTGTATAATACCAGCGGTTTCAGAAATAGGATGTTTATGCACCTAAAAAGCTTTGAAAACTCCTTGATGTGCTAGTAGACAATTTTTAAAGTGGGGAAAAAAATAAGTAAAATAATGTAACTGAGTTTCTTAACTTCTGATCACTTCAAAGAAACCCCAAGAACATTGAGATGTGTATTTATTTTTACTAATATATTTTGGAATTTTCTACCATCTGAAGGACCCAAATTTTTTTTTGAAGTCTAAAATTTAATCTGTGTTGTATTAAAAGGGAAAATGCTCTCTTCATCCTCCTTTATCTCTTCTTCTCCTTAAGTAACTGTGGCGGGATTTCTTGAGATGCTGACCCGGCTCTTCTCCCTCTTTCTCCAAGGTCCTCTCTTGGGACAGGTAACAGGGTCATTTCCTGTTCCCTGTTTCTCCCAAAGGTGACTTAGCAGAGAGCAGAGGAAATGCAAGTCTCTACCTTTACCTTTGAGTGCAAAGCCCAGGCCCTGGCATGGGACCAGGGTTCAAGAGGAATGTGTGGCTGCAGAAAGCACGTCTCTGGCCTCAGCTACACAAAGGTCTCCTGAGTGGGGTGGAGGGTCCTGGGATGGGCCTGCACCCTGACGTTTGTACAGTTTGGGGGATCAGTGTGCAGAAGGTTACTCACACTCCAAGGCAAAGCCCATGGTGGCCAAAACCCTGAAGTTCCCCAGAAGAGGCAGGCAGAGCAAATTCCCATTTAATCATCCAGGATCAACAAGCCCGACCCAACTGCACAGGACTTTCCTCCAGGATGTGGGGGCGGGGGGAGCTCCAGGCAGGAGGCTGTGGCCTGGAGCGCAGGCTTGAAGCAGAGCTGGGGTGGAGCCAGGACAACAGACCAGCAGGGCCTGACAAACAAGAGCAGGCAGGGGGAGCAGTGTCCCAACCCCGAGTGAAGAGATGCCACTCCAGGACCAGGCGGCCAGCCCAATCCCCTAGAGCCAAGCACATCCACAGGAGAGGCAGGGGACCCCCAGTGGACCGAGATTAAGTCTCTTCTTCCTGTGCACAATGGGAGCCTGATAAATTAAATTAAAGAAAGGCCCAGGTGCATTTCTTGCACACCTGACTCCTGGGTCTGAGATTCATGCCCCCCAGACACGGGCTTGTTGGATCGTATGGGCTTCTCCTTAGTCAGCCAGGTAAGGGAGGCGGGACAGGGAGCACGTGACACACAGTAACCCTGCCGGCTGTAACCAACGGGTTTAAGGAAGAGGTGGGAGGGAAGAAGGAGAGTCAAAGATTTGAAAGCAAAACAGATAAAAGCCGGAGGGAAAGATGGGATCTGGGGGTTGTCCCGCTGTTTTGTGCCATAACAACTCCTGAGGGTCAGGGATGCTGGGCCTTCCTGGGTAACTGCTTCTCTCTCCATCTCAACATCTGTGTTATTTACAGTGAAAGTGAGCTCCATATGGCCAAGGACTCAGCCCTGGGTGTATTTAGGTGTTTAATAGAGTGCCAGGTGGTAACCATTTTGGAACTGATAATACAGCTGTCCCTTGGTACTCACAGGGGATTGGTTCCAGGGCCCCCGCAGATGCCAAAATCTGCAGATGTTCAAGTTCCTTATATAAAATGGCATAGTACAGTCAGCCCTTTGTATCCATGGATTCTGCATGCACGGATATGGAAGGCCAAGTGTATTGGCCTTGATGAGCTGGATGACTGAGGAGCTCACATGAGTATCTGGAAGAGCCACCAAGGCTCCTTGGGACTGCCCCACCCATGTGGGAATACAGTCTTCCTCTTGCCACAGGTGCACTTCAGCCTTCTTCAAAGCAGTTGCCTTGCAAACAGAGTGGCAGATGAAGGAGAGAAGCCCTCCTGGCGACCATCCCCACACCAGTACCACTGACAACCCACTGCACCCTCCAACCCAGCCTCACCTCACCTGCATCAGCCACCTTCTAGGAGGAAAGTCCAAAGAAGCCCTTAAGCCTTCAGCCCCAGCATCCCTGAACCTCTGACCCCAGCCTGGACTTTCAACTTTCAGACTTCTTGCAAACAGAAAAAGCCCATTTCTCTTAAACTTCTGCCTTTTGGATTTTCCAGTATATGCAGCCTAATCAAGCCCTGACTCCTCTGGTCCACAGGTGGGCCATGTGGATGGGACCTTGGCGATCCCCCTCCATTCTCTCCAACCCACAGCTCCCAGCATACAGGTTCTTCAGGGAGAGGGAATTCGGCATTCTGCAACCATAGCCAGACAGACCTGCTGCCAAAGGCAGGAGGCCCAGGGCGGGGCTGTGTTTGAGGCCACAGAACAACACGCCCATCTACTCTCGTGAATTCCACTTCCTGACTTGCACCCTCGATTCAGGTCATCTGGTTATCATGAGCCCCAGTTTAACTGACCCCCAGAAATGTTCTTTATATATGAGACACTATGCAGGTTGGTTCCTTGTGCAAATTGTTCGGTCCCCAGGGCTCTAAAATTTTTGTCCTTCTTAACCACAACACACATGCTCAAAAGAAAGAGAGTTGTAAAGAAATCATTTCTAAATTGAGGTTCCGACAAATCCAGGTTACACAGGATGGTCCATTTCCAGTAACCTCAACAGGAACTGCTGTGACATAGCTGCCATGAATCAACATTACGGCATCAGCCAGAACCCAAATTCTGCAAAAATTCAGAAACCCACCTCCTAAAAATCATCCCATAGGGGGAGGAAATAGAAGATGGAAAAATCTATTCTATTCTAATCTAACATAGTCTAGCAGAGAAAAATAAAAATAATTCTTCAGATGAGAGCGTGGCTTAGTAAGCAGAGTAAGAAGGATTGTGTTGACTGATTTCAGGGAATCCTTTTCGTTACCACTTTTCTAAGTGACGTTGGTGTCCAGATGGGGCTGATCCGTGAGTCATCAGCAACACACACAGACCAACATGGAAGGAGCAGAACTCAGGCTGTGGACAGAGCACGCTCAACTTCCGCTCACAGCCTGAGTAGTCGGAGAAACAGGTTGCCTGCTGGCACTTCCTAAATTTGCAGGACTTGGTAATGACACTGAAAGAGACCAAAGTTAAGTGATCAGAAAGTTTCGAGCAAGTTTCGTAAAACACAGGTAAGGGGATCTCTTTCTGCCCGTGCATGACCCTTTGGACAGAGAGCCCTGAAAGCTGCAGGTCTTTCATATGGACCGGCATCCCTCAATTCTAGACTTTTCCACCGTACTGAGTTATAAATCATCCAACATTGACCTACCTCTATGGGGATCTCAGCGTGGATCCTTTACTCACTCTGAGACCAAATGCAGCTTTTCAGAACACCCCCCAGCAGAACCAAGGTGGTAAGTGATAAATTAATAAGAAATGGAGATTTAAGAATCTATGGAGAAAGGCTCCATCACATACCACAAGGAAGAAGCGTAACCCAATTCAGGCTCAAGCCCAAAGGACAGAATCAGTGCTTGTGGGACTGGCCGTTCTTGTCTGTACAACAGCTACTAGGGCTGCTAGAGGGCGTGTACATGGTCAAAAAGAGGAGTGGGCAAGTGAAAGCAGAGAGTTTTTTTAAAATGCTGATTCTGCTGCTACCCGTGACACCAAAGTCTCCAGCAAAATAATTTGGCTCACAAATACTCATCAAGGGAGAATATCTGAGCACACAAAGGCAAACAAACAATCAAAACCAAGGTTCTCAAATGGCTGGACAAAAAAACGCGTTCACTAGGTAACATGTAGGTGCGCAGGCCACCAGCATCTAAGAAATGCAACTTGGCATTACTTCCAAAGTGACCCCTTAGAGATGTCAGATGCACCATGCAGTTGGCCATGGCTGTTAAGGCTTCTGATTGGGTGACCTTTAGGAAGGTACAGAAGAGCAAGATGCTTTATAGATGTCTAGAGGGAATTTTACACTAGGCTCAGAAGCAAGGCAGTGGTAAATCTCACTTCTCTTTATACCCGGTTAACAACAGACTTTGTCAGGCAATGTAGGTACCTCTAAATTCACATTTTCTAAGCATCCCAAGCAAAGGGAGTTTGGGACTGCTTTTACAGGGAAGCCGCCAGCTACTTCCATGGTGCCACCCGCCAAGCTAATACTTATTTCAAATGACTAATTAATGGTTTCAAGCCCTGTGTCTAAAAACACCACCTTGGATTTATCTAGCACCCATCTTCCTGCAGTTGCCTCCTAAAAGCCTTTGGAATTCATCTCCTTTTCATTGTCACCCCATCACGGGTTCAGGCCTGCACCCCCCCTTACAAACACCGCAAGCACACCTCAATGGCTCCTGCCGCCAGCCTCCCTCTACCCCTGAGTGACATGTAAGAAAGCATTGCTTCAGGGCCCCTGCGGGATTCTTCCCTTATCTTATCCACTGTGCGACACCATCCCTGTACCGCAAAAGCACCAGAAGCCTGACGCTCTGTGAGCCACTTCCTCCAAAGCCCCCAGGTCTCAGCAGGAAACCTCTTCCTCCAGGACACCTGTCATTGGCTCCCCTGACTCTCAGTTTCCCCATCAAAACACTCTGCATTGCAATCATGCTACAGTGCAATTGTTCAGAGTGTGAATTAGTTTCCTGCTGCTGTTGGAACAAATTACTATCAATGTGAGGACTTAAAACAACACAGATTTATTCTCTTACAGCTCTAGAGGTCAGAAATCCAAAATGGGTCTTTCAGGGCTATAATCAAGGTGTTGGAAGGGCTGGTTCTGTTACCGGAAGGGGGCCTGAGAGTGGGCTCCTGTCTAATGCTCAGAAATGAATTGTCTGAGGAGACACACGTACTAGCAAAGCAAAAGACTTTATTGGGAAGGGGGGCCCGGGCGGAGAGCACCTGGAACTGCTCTGCCACGTGGATCACAGTCTCAGGGTCCATGGTGGTGGCGTTAGCTTCCCAGGTTGTCTCTGGCCAATCATCTTGCTTGTGCCCATATCTGGTCCCATTCAAGGACCTTCCTGGTGGTGTGCACATATCTCAGTCAAGATGGTTTCCAGCGCAATGGTTTCTGGGAGGTTGGCAGGACATATTATGGGATGTCATCTCCTCCCTCCTTTCGGCCCCTCCCAAATTCTCCCAGGTAGTTTTCACCAGCTGCACCATGTGCCTTATCAGGACCTCCTGTTGTGAGACAACTCATGCAAGTGGTTATTATCATGCCTGGCCAAAGCGGCAGTTTCGGTCAACTGTTCCCTAACAGTTCCTTCTGGGGGTTCCAGAGGAGAATCCATTTCTTGCCTCTTCCCGCTTCTAGAGGCTGCCAGCATTCCTTGGCTTGCAGCTGCATCCATCTAATCTCTACTTCTTTGCCTTTTCCTATCCTGATCACCTACCTCCTTTTTATAAGGACCCCTGTGCTACATCAGGCCTATTCAGATAATCCAGAATAATCTCTCCATCTCAAAATTTTTAATCACATGCCAAGTCCCTTTTGGCATATATGGCAATAGTCACATATTCCAGGAGTTGAGGACATGGACAATTTTGGGGGGCCATTACTCAACCTGTCCTCACTGTGTCTTTCCCACTAAGATTTGCGTGATGGGGGTCACGTGCAGCTGGCTGAGCTTGTACTCCTGCCAGTGAAGGATGAGGACATGAGTGTTGGAGTGAATGAGCAAACAGAGCTCCCCTCCCACCTTTCTTAGGCTTTCTTTTAACTCTTGTTTGTTTGTTTCTTTGTTTGTTTATTCCATTTCCCTCTCTCCTTCCCAGCTTCTGCTTCTTCCTCACATGCACATATCAGGCAGGGAGTCCAGTACCTTGATTCGTCATCATTTGTCTGAAGCCCATCTCCTGCCTCAGCTGCTTTGTTTTGGTGAAATAAATGTCCAGGTCTCCTGCTGCTATCCATGCCCAGATCTGTGAAGGCTTTAAAACTGGGGGGAAAAAATTACTGCATGTTCCGTCTAGAGTACCCTTCCTGGCTCTCTCTGCTTATCCTCATCTTGGACCTATTTTACAGCTCTGCAAATTGTAGGAATGCACACCATTCTTGTTTATATACACGTAAATGAACTCTGTTCAGTGGTGGTTATTGTCAATTTTGCATCTATTTGTAGATTCATTTCAGCATTCCCACTTGCCTATCGATGGGTGGTATTTTCATTTCTCCTCTTGGATTGGTTGTAACGTCTTACCGGTTTCCTCACCAATTAATGAATTAAATCAACCTTTGAGGTGTGTTTTTCCATTTGTATAAGAGTCATGATTTTTCCTTTAAACAAAATAATAATCCTTTTACAGAGCTCAGGAAAGAGGCAGCTGAATCCACAAACACGAGGATTATGTATCCTTTAGGAAATCCACAATTGATGGGTGGATTAAATGCACCTGTTCTTTCCTCGCTTCCATTCCCTTGACCATATGGAGCAGTCGGATGAGACACAGTTCAGGAGGAACAGTGCAGAAACCAGCCTAGACCAGTGGGGGAGACACATGTCTCCAAAGGGCTGGGGTGCACAGGCTTTGGCTTCTCCCCAGCCACTCCCAGCTCTCCTCCTTGACCCTCCACCCCTGCTATCTTGTGAATCTCATGCAAAGTCTTTGCCAGCAGAGCTTCCCAGACCTGCCATTCCTCCTCCCAACACCCATCAGGTGGAGGAATTCTGGAGTTGTCGCTGCTGGCCTTAATCCATAAGGAGCTGCCTACCTGTCCTTGGAAAGAAGGGGAAAGTCCGCTTCCAGGTAAGAGAAGGGGTTAGGCCAGGACCTACCTCCCGGTCAGGTGACCCCAGAGAGCAAAGCCAGCTTTCTGATGACCAGAGCAAAGGCAGGTCTGCCAGCAGCCTACGGGGCAGGGGTTTTGCCCCAGGACGCTGGGAGCTGCAGTGTTCCTCCAGCCGTTTCAAAGTGCAGGTGTCAGTCCCCCCAGGGGCAAGGATTACAAAGAGCCACCACATGGGAACTGGCTGCTGCCCGCAGACCTCATTCCTCTGCAGTTTTCACTCCTGTCAGCTCCAAACTAGGGTTCAGGGTGCATTTGGTGCGCACACTTCAGATCGCGACCCTAGTGACCTCCTCTAACAATTTGGGTCGGGATGACCCTCAATAGCCCTTCCAGCCCTAAAACTCTCACGAGTCAGAAGAACAAAGCACTAGCATCTATTCCCTATGGGGCAGTGGCCCAGAATGAACTAGAAGCATTGGTCTTTCCTGTGGAGTTTATATGTGTACGAATGTGCTTCTGCGAGAAACCTCCCCCCTCACCAGGCCTGAAGCACTGGGCAAGCAGACGGCCCATCCCTCACTGTGTGGTTCATTCGGCCCCCTGTGGACACAGGGCAGCACCTAGTAGAAGGCTTTCACCCACAGAGCTTAGTGCCTAGATCAGGAAACAGACACGGACCTCCCTGGGGCACAAACATTTTCAATTGCAGTTGTGATCACTGCTTTGGAGGAGGGGGTGGCCCGGAGGGAACGGGCATTTGACCTAGTCGGGAGTCAGGAAAGGTTTCTCGGAGGAGAAGTGGGTCTAGGAAATAATTCAGGTTTTCACCTCCAAGTCTGATGCTGCCTGTAGGAATTTTGTAAATGCTTTTTACCATTTTGAAGAAATTCCCTACCGTTCCTGGTTTGCTGAGAATTTTTATCATGAATGGGTATCAGGTTTTGTTCAATGCTTTTCGCATCTATTGAAATGATCTGGTTAATTTAACCTTTCATTCTGTTAATACAGTGAATTACATTGATTCTGTTTCTAATGCATAACCAAGCTTGCATTCCTATATATATTATAAACCCAACTTGTTCATAATATATATCCTTTCTCTAACATCCATGGAAACAGGAGACAGGGGCCCATGAGTAATTTAATTCTGCCCGTAATTCTCAATCCTCCCTTTTAAAAAGGTATTATCATCTAAGGTTGGTGGAAAACAATATATGTTAGAGGGACCCTGGTAAGTGCTAGGGACACAGGTAGGTTTATTTATGCCCTGCCCTCCTGTGGCCAGCAGGCTGCATGGTGAAACAGCTCTAGGTATGATCTAGGCCTAGAATGACTTTTACGAGAAAGCACTTTTAGGGAGGGTGGGGTTGGCAAGAGCAGAAGAGACGGAGCAAGTCTGGGAAACAGCCAGCAAGTCACGTGGCTAGGCAGAAGGGCCATCTGCACACGATCTCGTACGCCCAGATCCAAGGATGGAACCTTATCTTCCTGGGAACAGAGAGCGGCGGACACTGGAAAATGCCCACAATGCGACGTTAAGTGCATGGTCTAAAACTGTATGTGCAGAATGGCTCCAATTTTATTAAACTGTGTGTGAGATGGAGAGAGATGTTGTGGCCACCATAACAAAATGCCATGGATGGGGTGACTTAAACAGCAGACGTTTATTCCTCACAGTTTCTGGAGGCTGGACTTCGGAGATCAGAGAGTAAGCACGACTCGTTTCTTCCGCGGCTTCTCTCCTCGGCTTACAGATGGCCATCTTCTTGCTGTCTCCTCACCTGGCCATCCCTCTGTGCGTGCACCCCGGTGCCTCTTTGTGTGTCCAAATTTCCTCTTCTTAGACGGACAGCAGTCAGATTGGATTAGGGCCCACCCGAAGGGTCTCATTTTAACTTAATCACCTCTTTAAAGACTTTATCTCCAAATAGGGTTACATTCTGAAGTACTAGAGGTCAGGACTTCAACATATGAATTTGTGGGGGACATGATTCAGCCTATAACAGATGTTAATGGTGTTGTTCTGATTGAAGAGATTACGATTTTTTCATTCTTATTTACTCTTTTCTATTGCTATTTCTCTTATTATATTATATTAGAGTTGTATATTATAGTATTGTACTAATAATACTATAACATATATGATATATTTTATATATATTATATAGTATAATATACTTATATATATATTATACTATATATTACATTATGTATATTATAAGTATTATATATTATATATACTTATATATAAGTATTGTATATTATAATATATAAGTATAATAAATATAGTATAATATATAATTATATAATATATACTATATATTATAGTATATAATGTTATATATTATAGTATAGTAGTAATATATTTCTATTACTATAAAATTGATTTTAAAAGGAAAAATAAGACACCATGAAAGTTCTCTGTGCACAGATCACATGTTAGATAAAGAGTGGCGGCCCGAGCACCAGGAGGGGCTTGCCACTGGCCCCCTGTCTCAGGACCACTCCTCCCGAGTCGACTCCTGGCATCACCGTTCCCAGTAACCGAGGAGGCAAGAAGTAAGTGGAAGATGGTAGACACCCCCCCCCCTTGTAATGGGATATAAATGCAACGCAGACTCTGAAGGTGATCAGGTGGAACCCATTGCCTCCTGTACCTAGGACTTTGAGTAACAGGACCTCACTGGTCACCCTTCATCTTTGCATTCAAAGATGCTGCCACTGTTTCCCACGTCCAGTCAGCAGGGTCAGCCAGAGCTTGATCACCGGTGCTCCTCGGGGAGCCCACCTGAGCAGCCTGCAAGCCCCGCCCTTTGCTCTCGGGTAAATCCCAGGTCAGCTTCAGGGGGCTGGCTCCAGGCCACGTCACTCTGAGGCATGACAGCTGAGAAGCACCTGCTCAAGGCATAGGGCCAGAGCAAATAAATCACAGTCTGCCTGTGCCAGAGGACAGACAGGCCAGGTTTGGACTTTGGATTCCAAGTGGGACAAAGGGCGTTCCTTCCATATTTTCCAACTAAAAAGTTTATCGACAGGCATAGTCTATCCTGATATGCCTAACGTCTAAGAGAGCTGGGTTCACATTCTGGTTAAGGATGAGATTCCTCTCTCCTCCCATTTTTATTATAAAAACATTTGGACTGAAAAAGAAAACCTCCCATAACCCACCATCCTAGACAAGATTCTTTTTTTTTTTTAATTTCCTTATATTCTCTGTGCATTGTCTGTATACTAAGGGATTTAAACAACAGGCCAGGAAGACAGAAGGGGCGACTTTGAGGACTTTCTTTTTTAATAGACAATGATTTTGCAGCCCTTCCTCCCCCAAACACACACACACACACACACACACACACACACACACACACACACTGGGTATTTTGGGTATTAACGAAATATCAAAACACCAGCCTTGACCTTAACTCAGAAAGAGCCTCCAGTAACAAGGAAAAAGTCTCTGAGTGAGGGGAGGTATAAACCACCAAAACCCTTATTGAGAGCAATTTGACATCAGGTATTAAAGCCTGAAGTTTTTCATACCCTGTGACCTAGTAATTCAGCTTTAAGGTATGTCTCATAAGGAAGTACAGACATGGAAAAGACTTATGACCCCAAATGTTTTACACAGTCTCATTTATGATAGTAAAAATTGGGAGCAATCTTGGTATCTAACTGTAAAAGAAGGGTGAAATAAACATGCCACACCGTGAATAGAAGGAGTACGCATGCTCCTCTGGGCAGGAAGGGCTCCTCAGCCCCCCTCACCCTCACCCACAAGAAGAGTTATGAGACCTATGGGAAAGCCAGTGGCCCAGATGCATTCCCAGCCTGTGGCAGTGAGTGTGGAGTAGGGGACAGAGGGTGACCCTGTGGCCAGACCAGCCCAAGCTCAAATCCTGCTCGGTCTCACCTTGGCCAGATGGTCTTGGCAGTCCTTCCCCCTCCCCCCGTGGAAAGTAGGTTGAAATCCTGAACCTGCAGGGCTCTTGAAGAAATTATACCGGGCCTGACTCAGGGGAGCTAGCATTTGCACAGGTCACCCAACCAGCACATTGCAGAGCCCAGATTTAAAATTAGATCCAGCTCGTTCCAGGATTATTACTGTTTCTGTTCCTTATACCCTGCTGCCTCTTCTAGATTATCCTCCCCAAATCCCCAGGGAAGCAGCAGTGGCACGAACGACAAACAGACGGCCAAGAAGCGGGGCTCCAGCTGGGGATCTGAACATGGTCTTTGCCCTTGGGACACAAGGAATTGATTCAAGAGGTCACGGTAACCAGCCGCTTTCATTGGGAGGCCCCAAGTCCTGGAATTGGGGTGCTGGAGGGAGATCCAAAGACAACAGTTCTGGGTTTGGAAGCAGATGCGGTCCTCCATCACAGCCAGCTGTCAGAGGGATGCGGGTTGAGCTCCCAGGCAGGGAGGAGCATTTTGTTTCACTTGGCCGCAACCGGTGTGTTTTTCCAGTTGATGAGGGAGCTGGGAGATGACTTTCCTGCCTGCTGCAGACAGAAAGGACGCTGGTGCCAACTGCCTGGAAGAGGTTCCTTCCCCAGGACGTCAGGGCAGTGGACCTGGCCCTGGGGGGGCAGCGAGCTCAGAGTCAGCGGCTCTCCTGGCGCTGCAGAGACCCCCAGGCACTTGGCTTTGGAAAAGGCCCAGCTTCCCCTCCACAGTCAAGTCTTCACTTCCCCTTGACCCAGAAAAATATGCATATTCACAGACTGTCACTCTGTGACCTTCATTTGTCACATTTGTGTCACTCTTTTGACTGCCTTTCTTCCCAGGGTTTCCTTTTCATGTTCCCCTGGAGATGGTATCTCTCTGGAGGATGCTCGGGTTGTGATGATCTATTTAGAGGCAAGAAGGCAGCACTGAACAAAGCAAACATCACTTTCATGTGTGAACAGGTTTCCTGGGCCCGTCACAGCAGCTGGAGCAAGTGGTGTATTTATTGGTAACAGAAAAGTCTTCTTTCAGGCCAGGCCCGCAGACAAATCTGACAGCTGCTTTCTCTCCTTCCCTCTGTCTCTTCCTTCTTTCTTTCCCTTTCTTCCTTCCTACCTTCCCTCCTCCCTCCTTTTCTTTCCTTCCCTCCCTTCCTCCTTCTTTTCCTTCTCTTCCTCCTCTTCAAAGAGACCACATGGAAATCTAAAAAACATGATACAGATGAACTTACTTACAAAACAAACAGACTCAGATTAAGAGAACAGATTTATGGCTACCAAAGGGGAAAGGTGAGGGGGAGGGATAAATTGGGAGTTTGGCATTAACGTGTGCGCACTACTATATATAAAATAGATAACCAACAAGGACCTACTATATAGCACAGGGAACTCTACTCAATATTCTGTAATAACCTAAATGAGAAAAGAATTTGAAAAAGATTAGATATATGTATATGTATACGTTCACTTTGCTGTACACCTGAAGCTAACACAACATTGTAAATCAACTGTACTCTAATATAGATTTTTTTTTAATTAAAAAAAAAACAAAGATACCACATGGAAATAAAGCTGAGAAATTCTGCAGGTGCTCTGGGCGCCAGAGCAAAACACCCCAGAGATCCATGCAGGGGTGTCAAGCCCTACGTCTCCACATGGCTTCACCTGAGGTGCAGTCACCCTCCCTGGGATGAAAAATAGATAGAAAGGGATGGAGGGAAGATTTATTGAGCACCTACTGAGTGCCAAGAGTGCCGACAAGCCTGTGGGGCAGGTACGGCGCTTCCCGTTTGGAGAGCTGAGGCCGAAGCCAGTGGTCAGGAAAGGTGCCGGCACAGTGGAGACAGGACCGGATTCATCCGGCAGCAATGAATCCACCAAAGAGGCTCTTTCCAAAAACCAGTGACTTTTGCCAAAAAGCCATAATGAAAAGGCCCCACGTGTGTTCACACAGTAATACTAAACAACAATGAGAAAGAATGATAAGCTATACACCACAATGTGAATGACTCCTATAACATGGTGGGTTTGACTTGTACCAGCTCATAACAGCTGACTGTGGAATATTCTGGAATCTTGCAAACTGATTGTTAAATCATTGGTGGCTTGAAATCCGCCAAGGTGGGAGTATTCACAGCATTGAAATGAGCAAACACTACAAAAAGGAACTTTTTCTTTCTTTCTTTCTTTTTATTGTATCGCTTTTTTAAAAAAAATTTTATTCTTTTTTCTTTTATTCCTTTCCTTCTTTTTTCTTTTTATTTATTTATAATAATAAACAAATTATTTTTTGAAAGACAATTTACCAGCACACCACTGGGTTTTACAGATTCTGAGCAGAAGTAACCAGACAAAAAAGAGGGCACACTGATCCCGTTTATAAGGAGTTCTACAACAGGCAAAGCTAATCTATGTTGATGGAAGTCAGAGCAGTGGTCGCCTTGCATCGGGAGAGCTGGTCACGTTCTGCGTCTTGATCTTGGTGGTGGTCACATGGGTGTATTCAGTGTGTGAATATTCATCGACCCTAACACTTATGATGGAGCATTTTTCACAGACGTGGCCCCATAACAGTCCCATATATCTGGGTGGGGAGGAAGAAGAGGGAGACCCTCCACTCCATTTTGCAAAAGCAAATGATCTTTGAACCTTTAAGGCTTCACAAGAGAGACGCCCCATAATTCAGGCTCAGGAGTCAGAGGTTCCCGCACTGCAAGCTTGGGCAAGTTCCCTAGGCACTTTGGGCCTCAGTTTCCCCATCTGTTAAATGAAAATACTAAAACCTACTTCTAGGGTTGTTGAGAATATTAAGTATGCATTACATTGCTTCAAACACTGTAAATATCCAATACACTGGCTATTGTTTATCTTCGTTTTTATTATTAATCAGTCCTAGGGATGGATAGGAGATAAGGGAAAAAGAAGACAAGGGAGAATTAATATTTGAGAAAATAGTCAGTGGAGGAAAGCACGTCACTCCCTGCAGAGGGTGTGTTTTGCCTCTGTCTTCTCCCCATGGCTGGCTAAGGTCCCTCCTAACCCTGAAAATATTGAATCTGAAATGGGTTAGAAGGGCACTGGGTCAAAATAACCCCAACTTGGAACAAGTTTGATTCTGGGGCTGGCATGCCTGGGGACATGGTCTAACCTAGATTCACCTGGAGGAGTTCACCTAGCTAAACGCTTAGGAAGTTCCCAATGTATAGCTAAAGGAGTCAGACCAATCTTGTAAGGGCAGAAAATTCCGGTGAAGGTTTTAAAAAGGAAGATATGTGGAGGAAACATAAATAATAAAAACTGTAAAGTGTCCATTTCCCTCTGAATGCACAGTGATAGAGTGTTTCATGCTTTGATCCCAACGTGATTTTTACCTGGCCTATCAGTAAACATTTACCGATAATCCACTTTGTTCTACATGAGACTCTACTTGGAGTTCGCAGAGAATCATAGATTCTCAAAAAAAGGTACAAATGAACTTATTTACAAAACAGAAATAGAGTCACAGATGTATAAAATAAATTTATGGTTACCAGGGGGGAAAGGGGAAGGGATAAATTGGGAGGTTGGGATTAACATATACACACTACTATATATAAAATAGATAACTAATAAGGACCTACTGTATAGCACAGGGAACTCTACTCAATACTCTATAATGACCTATGTAGGAAAAGAATCTAAAAAAGAGTGGATATATGTATACGTATAACTGATTCACCTTGCTGTACAGCAGAAACTGACACAACATTGTAAATCAACTATACTCCAATAAAAATTGTTTTTAAAAAAGGGCCCAGGAGATCATCTCATCCACTTACCCCACTGGATGCTGAAATTTTCAAATAACTTAACTAACCCAATGGGTGGCTGGGCAACCTTTCCAGCATCTGCATGCTTCCAGTCACAGGGAACCCACCCCATGATGAGGCAGCCCGTGGCACCTGTGCATCACCCTGTGAAAACTTTACTGCACCAAAGAGAAAGCAGGCTGACTGGCTCCCCACTGAGCCCGGCTCTATGCCTCAGGGCCACCCACCATCAGAAAGATGCCTCTTCCACTGAATGTTTCCCAGCATGTGTGCAGACGCGTTCCACCCTGCCCTACTCTTCTATTTTCCTGACTCAACAATGCCTTTGGAGGGTCTCACCTCCACTTCTTCCACATCTAACAGGGTTTCCCATTTTTTGCATCTTCCTAGTCCTGCTTCCATATTCTTAACTATTAAAAATCTACAAATCAAAACTTAAAGAGCATTAACTCCTCAAAACCATTTTTCCTTTCAAGAAACTACTTAAAAAGAATTTTCACTAATCCAGGGCATCCAGATTGTTTGTAATCTGTCCCTGTCTGTATTTCCAGCCATGTCTTCTGACATGGCTCCACATCCACTTTGTCCTTCAGCAGTAACAGGTTCTCCCCCACGACTGTCCCCTCCACACCGTCATTGTCCCCAGAATCTCAGTCCACAAGTTGCTTCTTGCCTCTCCGTTATACCTTCCATCATCCTCCCTGACAATTAGCTTCTCCGTCATGGTACCTCTAGGACTTTTCTTCCCTCTATTTTAGCACCTATCCCACTGCACTGAAATCATCTCTTTGCACTATCTCTCTCCCACTAGACAGTGAATTGCTGGATCAGGGACCACTTCTCCTTTTCCATCTTCCAGGACCTACCACCCTTCTCACACATGGCAGATCTACTGTTTTTACTGAATGACTTCTTTTCCCCCTGCTAATCCAGCTCTGCTAAGTATGTGCTTGTTATGAATTATCTGGATGTGTTCTTTTAAGAGTTGTCAAGGATTCCCTGGTGGTGCAGTGGTTAAGAATCCACCTGCCAATGCAGGGCACATGGGTTCAAGCCCTGGTCTGGGAAGATTCTGCATGCCGCGGAGCAACTAAGCCCGTGCACCACAACTGCTGAGCCCACACGTCACAACTACTGAAGCCCGCGTGCCTAGAGCCCGTGCTCCGCAACAAGAGAAGTCACAGCGATGAGAAGCCCACGCACTGCAACGAAGAGTAGCCCCCACTCGCGGCAACTAGAGAAAGCCCACACGCAGCAACAAAGACCCAACGCAGCCAAAAATTAATTAATTAATTAATTAATTAATTAATTTTTAAAATGTTAAAAAAGAGATGTCAAAAGTAGATTTCCCTGTTATAAATCAGTTTGCATAGAAAGTGTAGCTTTGTTAAGCAACATGTTTAGATGCTAATCCTACTTAAGCCCAGTGGAGTAGAGCATTTCTCAACACAAATTTCTAAGAAGAAAGCTACAGTGAGGGTTCCGATTACAAGATTTGCTCACAGAAGCTAGTCACTGTTCAAAAAATCAGTATAATTGGTAGGTGGTATATTCAATACAGTCCCTTTAGTGATTTTTTATTTTATTTGGATTTTGATCACATTTAAAAATTAATAATCCACCAGGCTGAAACCAATCAAAAGTTAGTTAAAATGAGAAAGTTTCTTATAGCTAAAAATGTAATGCCAGAATTTCAGCTTACAGGAAGGTGAAGTCCATGTACTTTTTCCTGTTCCTTCTGCTAAGTCCAACTAAAGACCCTGGACATTTAGTATAATATATAGAGAGAGAAAGAGAGACTCTGAAAGGTGGGGGGAAGGCAAACAAACTAGGGAACTCAGAACCCAAGAAACAAAACAGTAATGCATTCTCTGAGTCAACTTTTTGCCTCATATATCCCAGACTTGGAGCTGAAGAAGCCAAGCAAACTGAAAACACCAACGACTACAGACAAAAATAGCCCCAGCAAAAGCCTGCTCTCTCTAACCAAAGGACAGGAGAAGGAAAGGACATTCTAGCAAGACAGAAAACTTTTAGGTGGTAAACATCCTACTCCAATCAAACACCATAGAAAAAACTATGGCTGCACTCCTACCAAGCAAAAGCCAAATGGAGAGCCTAGACTTCCATCCTCAGCAGGTTTAAGGAGGTGCCCCAACTCCCACTCAGATAACGTTGAGTATGGAGCTGAAGCTTTCACCCACACCAAGCAATAAGGCGCACCCTCTACCACCACGTGGTGTTGATGGAAACCACCTGGGAAGTTTCTATTTCCTCCCTGCTGGAGTAGTCTCAATGGAGAGTGGAAGGTCACGATTTTCACCAGAGCCCAGCAGTAATGAGGCCAATGCCTCCCCACCTCCACTGATGATGTCCTTTGAGGCCACATGAGGAGTAGTAATGAGCCACTCCTACCCCTCTCCGCCAGGGAGGTATCTGTAGATACCAACATTGAAGTAACAGAGATGTTAGAATTACCAGACAAAGATTTTACAGTAGCCATCATAAAAAAATGCTTCAGCAAGCAATTATGAACACACTTTAAACTAATGAAAAAATAAAAACACTCAGCAAATAAGTTGAAAGTCTCAGCAAAGAAAGAGAAGATATAAAAAAAATCAAATAGAAATTTTAGAACTGAAAAATACAGTAACTGAAATTAAAACCTCAGTGGATGAGCTCAACAGCAGAATGAAGGAGACAGAAGAAAACAATCAGTGAGCTGTAAAGTAGAACAATAGAAATTACTCAATCTGACTAATGGAGAAAAATTAGAATAAAAATAAAAAGATAAGCAGAACCATGGGGATCTGTGGGATTGTAACAAAAGGTATGTCTTTCATGTCATCAGAGTTCTGGAAAGAGAGAAGAAAAGGGACACGGGAGGGAAGAGATATGGGAACATATGTATATGTATAACTGATTCACTTTGTTATAAAGCAGAAACTAACACACCATTGTAAAGCAATTATACTCCAATAAAGATGTTAAAAAATAAAAAATAAATTTAAAAAGGACAAAAAAACAAAACAAAACAGTAACTGAAAACTTCCCAAATTTGGCAAAAGTCATAAACCACAGATACAGGAAACTGAGCAAACCCAAAACAGAATAAAACCAAAGAAACCATGCAAATATCTATCATATTCAAACTTCTGAAAATTAAAACAAAAATTTAAAAACCTTGAAGCAGTAAGGGAAAAGTGACACCTTACCTATAGATGAAAACCAATTCAGATGACAGCAGATCTCTCATCAGAAACCATGGAGGCCAGGAGGAAGAGGAATATTTTTCAAGTGCTGAAAGAAAAAAACTGTCAATCTAGAATCCAGAAAAAATATCAGAAAAATCCTATATGTAGCAAAAATATCAGAAATGAAGGGGAAATCAAGACATTCTCAAATGAAAGAAAACTAAGAATTTGTAGCCAGAACACCTACCACAAAAGAAAGGCTAAAGGAAGTTCTATAAATAAAAAATAAATGATAAAAGGAATCTTAGAAAATCAGGAAGAAAGTTTGCAAACAAAAATATGGGTAAATATAATAGATTTTCCTTCTCTGCATGAGTTTTCTAAATTATGTTTGACATCTGAAGCAAAAAATACGGCACTGTTTAATGTGGTTTGAAATATTTAAGACAAATATTTAATACAAGTGGGGAGAGTGAAGAGACATAAAGGCAGATAAGATTTCTACACTTCACTTGAACTGGTAAAATGATGACTGTAATAAGTTATGTACATATAATGTATTATTAGAGCAATCACTAAAATGTCACACAGATACACTTAAAAACTCTAAAGTTAAAACTCTATAGTTATAAAATTCTAAAAAATGTTCAAATAACCCACAGAAAAGCAGGGGAAAAGAGAGAAATGCAGAAAGAACAAACAGAAAACCAAAACAGAAAGCCAGATTTAAGCCATAACAAATCAATAATTACATTAAATGTACAGTTGACCCTTGAACAATGCAGGAGCTAGGGCCGCTGACCCTTGTGCAGTCAAAACTCAGTGTATAACTCTACAGTCAGTCCTCCATATCCATCATTCCACATCTGTGGATTCAACCAACCTTGGATCATTTAGTATTACAGTATTTATTTATTGGGGAAAAAAATCCATATATAAGTGGACCCACACAGTTCAAACCCATTTTGTTCAAGGATCAACTGTAAATGGTTATACCAATTAAAATGCAGAGATTGACAGAGTGGATCAAAAAACATGACCTAATTATATGATGTCCATAAGAAACTCACTTAAAATATAATGATATAGGCAGGGTTGGGAAAAAAAGCAGTGGAGATGTTACGAACTTCAATTGAAGTTTGTATATATGTATATATTCAAACTTCAATTGAAAGAGAGAAGGAATAGCTATATTAATATCAGAATATAGAATTCAAAGCAAAGAAAATTACCAGAAGCAGAGAGACACATTATATAATAACAAAAGGATCAATCTACCAAGAAGATTTAGCAATCATAAATGTGTATACAACAACAGAGCTATAAAATATGTGAAACAAAAATTGATAGAAATGAAAGGAGAAATAGACCAATCTACAATTATTTTTGGAGACTTCCACATCCCCTTCTTAACAGTTGATAGAACAACTCTTCAGAAAATCAGCAAAGATAACAAGAAAACTGAAAAACGCTATCAACCAATAAGATATAATTGACATTTATAGAACACTCCACCCAACAAAAACAGAATACACATTCTTTACCATTGCCCACATATGCCAAGAAAAACCATATCCTAAGCCATAAAACAAATTCATTTCAATTAATGAGCCACTTCAACAAATTTGAAAGAATTGTAATCATACAATGTGTTCTCCAGCCACAATGGAATGAAACTATAAATCAATAAAGAAAATCTCAAAACACTTGGAAATTAAACAACACACTTTTAAATAATCTATAGATCAAAATGGAAGTCCCAAAGGACTTTTTAAAAATTCATTCAACTGAATGAAAATGAAAATACAACGTATGAAAATTTGTGAGCCACAGCTAAAGCAGTGCAAAGGGGGAAATTTATAATACTAAATGCATATATTAGGAAGAAAAATGTCTCAAATCAATCCAAGCTTTCACCTCAAGAACCTAAGAAATAAAAGAGCAAAATACATTCAAAGCAAGCAGAAAGAAATAGTAAATATAAGAGCAGAAATCAATGAAATTAAAAGAGAAAAACAACTGAGAAAATCAATGAAACTGAGCTGATTGTTTAAAAGATCAATAAAATTGGCAACCCTTTAGCAATTCTAGCAAAGAAAAAAGAGAATAAATACAAATTACCAATTTTACGAATGAAAGAAGAGTCATCACTAGATATGCTAACTTCAAAAGTCTGTAAGGTTAAAACTACAAACAACTCTACATGCATAAATTTGGCAACAAAATGGACCAATTCATTAAAAAGCACAAACCACCACAATCTACCCTAAATGAAACAGACAATTTGAATAGTCCTACAACTATTAAGGAGTTTGAAGTCAAATTTTGGAGCTCCCCAAAAAGATATTTCCAAGCCTACATGGTTTTATATAAATGGAGAAAAACTTCTTTAAAGAAGTTTTAATAGCAATTTCATATACTCTCTTCCAGAACGTAAGAGAGAACACTTCTCTATTTATTTTATAAAGCAAGTATTGCCCTGATACCAAAACAAGGAGAGTATTTTTAAAAAAGAAAAGTACAAGCTTACATGACTCATGAAAATAGATGTGAAAATCCTTTATAAATATTTGCAATCAGAATATACAATGGAGAAAAGACAGCCTCTTCAATAAGTGGTGCTGGGAAAACTGGACAGCTACAGTGAAAAGAATGAAATTAGAACACTCCCTAACATCATACACAAAAATAAACTCAAAATGGATTCAAGACCTAAATGTAAGGCCAGACACTATCAAACTCTTAGAGGAAAACATAGGCAGAACACTCTATGACACAAATCACAGCAAGATCCTTTTTGACCCACCTTCTAGAGAAATGGAAATAAAAACAAAAATAAACAAATGGGACCTAATGAAACTTAAAAGCTTTTGCCCAGCAAAGGAAACCATAAACAAGACGAAAAAACAACCCTCAGAATGGGAGAAAATATTTGCAAATGAAGCAACTGACAAACGATTAATCTCCAAAATTTACAAGCAACTCATGTAGCTCAATATCAAAAAAACAAACAACCCAATCCAAAAATGGGCAGAAGACCTAAATAGACATTTCTCCAAAGAAGATATACAGATTGCCAACAAACACGTGAAAGGATGCTCAACATCACTAATCATTAGAGAAATGCAAATCAAAACTACAATGAGGTATCACCTCACACCAGTCAGAATGGCCATCATCAAAAAATCTACAAACAATAAATGCTGAAGAGGGTATGGAGAAAAGGGAACCTTCTTGCACTGTTGGTGGGAATGTAAATTGATACAGCCACTATGGAGAACAGTATGGAGGTTCCTTAAAAACCTAAAAATAGAACTACCATACGACCCAGCAATCCCACTACTGGGCATATACCCTGAGAAAACCATAATTCAAAAAGAGTCACGTACCACAATGTTCACTGCAGCTCTATTTACAATATCCAGGACATGGAAGCAACCTAAGTGTCCATCAACAGATGAATGGATAAAGAAGATGTGACACATATATACAGTGGAATATTACTCAGCCATAAAAAGAAACAAAATTGAGTTATTTGTAGTGAGGTGGATGGACCTAGAGTCTGTCATACAGAGTGAAGTAAGTCAGAAAGAGAAAAACAAATACCATATGCTAACACACATATATGGAATCTAAAAAAAAATTTTAAAAAAAAACGGTTCTGAAGAACCTAGGGGCAGGATAGGAATAAAGATGCAGACATAAGGAATGGACTTGAGGACACGGGGAAGGGGAAGGGTAAGCTGGGACGAAGTGAGAGAGTGGCATGGACATATATACACTACCAAATGTAAAAATAGATAGCTAGTGGGAAGCAGCTGCACAGCACAGGGAGATCAGCTCAGTGCTTTGTGACCACCTAGAGGGGTGGGATAGGGAGGGTGGGAGGGAGATGCAAGAGGGAGGAGATATGGGGATATATGCATATGTAGAGCTGATTCACTTTGTTATAAAGCAGAAACTAACATACCATTGTAAAGCAATTATACTCCAATAAAGATGTTAAAAAAATTAAAAATAAAATAAATAAATAAATATTTGCAATCATAATGCAGAATATGTAAAAAGAGTTATACACCATGACCAAGTGGGGTTATTTCAGGAATTCGAGGCTTTTCAATATTTGAAGATTAATCAGTGTAATCCATCATGTCAACATATCAAGTGAAAAATCATATGATTATATCAATACATGAATAAAAAGCATTTGACAAAATTGAGCACCATTCATGATGAAAACTGAGAAAACTAGAAATAGAGAAGTACTTCCTCAACTTAATAAAAAGCATCTACAAAAAACTTACAGCTAATGTTTAACAACAACAACAACAAAATCTACAGTTAACACTACACTTAAAGATGAAAGACTGCTTTCAGATGCTAAGACCAGGAACAAGACAAGGATATCTGCTCCCATCTCTCTTACTCAACATGGTACTGAAGTTTCAGCCAGTGCAATAACGCAAGAAAAGGAATTAAAAGGCATACAGATCAGAAAGTAAGAAATAAAACTCTCCCTATTTGAGATGACATGATAGACTATGTAGAAAATCCAAGAAATCTATTATTTGTTTTCTGTTTTGTTCCCTCTATTTCTTGTTCCTGTTTGTTTTTTCTTGGCTTCTTCTGCATTACTTGAACATTTTTGATGCTTCATTTTTATTAAATTATAACGTTTTTGAGAGTATTTCTTTGTATAGATTCCTTAGTGGTTGCTCTAGGTATTATTATACATGCATATAACTTATCACTGCCTACTGATGTGGATGCTTTACCATTTCAAGTGAAGTATAGAAATCTCACTTTCATTTAGGTCTCTTTATTACCTCAATTTAATAAATATAATCACCTTTAAAGTATTTCCTCTACAATTATTGAACACATCAAACAGTGTGATAACTTTTTCTTCGACCATGAAACCATAAAATGTGATTAAAGAAACTCATGAGATGAAGGATGAAGGATAGCCTATTATGTTTATTTCTTTTCATCCATTCCATTGCTCTTTCCTTTCTGATGGTTCTAGCCTTTTTTCTATTATCATTATCATTTTCCTTCTGTTTGGAAAGCTTTCTTAGGCATTCTTTTTTTTGATTATATAGACACTGGAATTTATTGTTGCGGTTTTTAAAAAATAGTTAGCCTAAATTTTCATTTTGAAAAGATACTGATGCCTGGGTTCTACCCACAGAGGTCATGATTTAACTGATCTGGGATATATCCTGGATAGGATGACTTTTTTTTTTTTTAAACATCTTTATTGGAGTATAGTTGCTTTACAATGGTGTGTTAGTTTCTGCTTTATAACAAAGTGAATCAGCTATACATATACATGTATCCCCATATCTCCTCCCTCTTGCATCTCCCTCCCACCCTCCCTATCCCACCCCTCTAGGTGGTCACAAAGCACCGAGCTGATCTCCCTGTGCTATGCAGCTGCTTCCCACTAGCTATCTATTTTACATTTGGTGGTGTATATACATCCATGTCTTAGGCGTTCTTTAAGGATAGGTGTGCTAGCAACAAATTATCTTCATCTGAGAATGTTTTTCTCCTTCAACCCTGAAGGATAGCTTCACTGACTATGTGATTTGGGGCTAATGGTTCTTTCCTTGCAGCACTTGAAAAATATTGTGCTACTTCCTTCTGACCTCCATGGTTTCAGAAGAGAAATTCACCATCATTCAAGTCAGTGTTCCTTTATAGGTAATGTGTCATTTTTCTCTGGCTATTTTTAAGAATATTTCTTTGTCTTTAGTTTTTACAAGTTTGACTATGATGTGTCTTGGTGTGGACTTCTTTGAGCTTTTCCTATTTGGGATTTGCTCCTCTTCATGAATCTGTAGATTTGTATCTTTTGCAGTTTGGGGAGTTTTCAGCTATTATCTCTTCTGATACATTTTCAACCTTTACTCTCTAGAGCTTTAATGACAGAACTGTTCAATCGTTTTTATTATTGTCCCAAAGATCCCTGAGGCTCTCCAATGTATTTCCAGCCTATTATCTCTCTGTTGTTCAGACTAAGTAAATTCTATTGATCTCTCTTCAAGTTCACTGCTTCTATCTTCTGTCATCTCCACTCTACTATTAAGTCCACCCAGTAAGTTTTTTATTTTGGTTGTTGTATTTTTCAATTCTATCATTTTCATTTACTTCTTTTTTTATAATTTATTTCTTTGCTGTAATTTTCTGTTCTTTCTTTCGTTTCAGGAGAATTTAATTTGTAATTGATTGTTGAAGCATTTCTATGATGGCTGCTTTAAAATCCTTGTCCAATAATTCCAACATTTGAGTCATCTTGGAATTGCACCAGTTATTATCTTTTTTCATTCAAATTGTGGTTTTCCTGGTGTGATGAAGGGTTTTTTTTCCCCCTGTATCCTGGAAATTTTAATCATTTGATCTTGACCTATTTAAGTCTTCTATTTTAGTAGGCAGTTGCTCTGTTTAGTTTTAGAGTATAGGTTCGGTGCTACTTTTTTGGGCTTTCGTTCCAATGACAATTTAGTTTTCTGAGCACTTACAATGCTATCTTGTCAATTTTGTTCTTCTGGTGCTGCTACTTCTCCTGCTCAACCTATGATGATGTTTTCTGCAGGGGCAGAAGGTGCCTGTCTGGGTTGTTTACTGTCTGCCGGTGACCATCTGTGGCGGAAGGGGCAGGAGCCATCGGTCCTGGGTCTCCTTACGTTTCTGGGTAGAGCACAGGCAGACACAGGGCTTCATTGTTGCAGCTGTGAGTGTATGAGATCACCCACTTGGTCAGCTTGTGATCAGGGGTTCGAATGGCCAAGGCTTTGCTGCTTCTGCTGTAAACAGATCAGACCTCCTGCAGGGGCTGTGGTTGTAGAGTTGAGGCTGGGGGTCCCCATTAGATCTCTGTTGGACTTCCTTCCTTAGTCCTTTGGCCAGAGACAGCAGGCTTTTCTTGTTTGTCTGTCTGTTTGTTGCCTATTCGTGTTGGCAGTTCCAGGTTGCAGACCTCTCCTGCACCCAGTCTAGGAGATAAAATGAAAACCCAAGGAACTCACCGCATAGTTGTTTCTCAAGTCCTGAGGTCCCTATCCCATCCTCCTCCTCCTTTTCAGCTCTGAGTCCTTTTGTAATTGTCTTTTCAATAATTTCCAGGGTATTTAGTTATACTTTGGGGGAGAGGGGAACAGAGGAGAATGAGTATACTCCATCTTGTTTTGGAACCAGAAGAGCTAACAGGTATGTTTGCCACCCACTCCGTGCAGGGCCCTGCACTCAGCTTCCACAGCTACCCAGACAGAAGCAAACCCTCATGGACTTGCTGACTGCCTGGACCATGATGATGGGGTACCTCTGCTACAAGGCTACAGGTTTCTCAGTGGTAGCCTGAGATAAAGTCTCACAAGAGCGAATCTTCCTTTAATCCAAAGTTTCAAAGTTGCTTTTATTTTATTTTTATTATTTATTTAGGCCACACCGTGCCACATGCAGGATCCTAGTTCCCCCACCAGGGATCGAACCCGTGCCCCCTGCTGTGAAAGCGTGCAGTCTTAACCACCAGACTACCAGGGAAGTCCCAAAGTTGCTTTTATTTTAATCATATGGGATGAACGGTTTTCTCAATGTGTTGTACAGTCACGAAATGGATCAAAATCTGAATTCTTCCTGGTGCCCTCCACCCTTTGCTGTACTGTGTCTCCTGCCCGTGGTCCAGCTCAGTAAGTGGACCTACCTGTCATCTGCTTCTACCTGCTTTTGTAGCTCCCCTCTCTCCTGCCTTACTGTCAGCCTGTCAGTTGTCACTCTGACTTCAGGGTACCTACTTTTGGAAGGCTCCTCATTTCAATCCTTAGTTCTAATTTGCTGAGGGTCAAGGAAATCATCTAGACAAGATTGTTTCTATTGTTTCTAAATGAAGAGTAAAACTGACTGGGCAGGGGCACCTAACATATGTGTGTGTTATGAGCCAGAGCTTGGTACTTGGTGTTTTGATAATATTTTGGCAGTTTGGTGGCTGTTTTTACTACATTTTCGTTATTGGCTGTGTTCCAGATAATCAAGGCTGCTAGAAAAGTGGCCTCTAGAGAAACGAAGCATTTTGGCATGTATTTTATAAACAGACCCCATCCCACACGACACCTAACAGTTTTAAGCTCTGTGACATGGACTCAATAAGCCCTTGTTGGGTAAAATAGACAAAAGTGAAGATACTTTTTTTCTACTTTTCTATTACAAGAGAAGAGCTGAAAGGATATTTTATGACCTTCTCCAAAAGAAATTGTTTCTGTGCCAAAGTCAAACATGAGACATTTCAACCCAAAATAAAATCTGACAATGCTGTGGGTAACTTAATTGTAACTCTTCTGCAAGAAAATAGTATGAAAGTGAAAGGGGGTTTCAGTTGAGTTTTGTTGGAAATTAAATCCAATTATAGTTAGCATTAACTAGATACTGGATAAAACCACTTCCAAAATGTAGAACACTCCTATCCTAGACCCAGATTTTAACAATGAAGCTCCATGCCAGGGACCTCCAGTCACTGAGAAGGAAATCTGGATGCCCAAAACCAGGCCCTGGAATTAGGTCTCGCTGGTAAATGGACATGTGTGACTTCACTAAACAAAAATAACAGACTGCCAAATACTTCTAAACTTACTTATTTGGATTCAAATGGGTCCCTAAAATAATCATATGCCCTGATTTCCTAGTAAACTTTTGCCAAGACTATAAAAACTTTACTAATAGCACACGTTAGTACTAGACAAAACACCCTCCTTCTCTTTCTCACCTCCTCTGATGCACAATAGAAAGTGTTATTTGGATGTATATTTCCCCCCACCCTCCCCCAAACACACTGATCACTTCATCTTGAACTGTCAGATGATTATTTAACTGTGCTGAAGCCTACTTTGCCCACTTTGCAGCCGAATGACATAGGCAATTATATCCCCTGGAGGGTCTACTCCCCTTCTCAGGCTCAGCCCTGTTCCTGTCCCCAAGGGCTCCGAGAAGAGATGGTTTCTTAAGGAAACTGGCTCTCAGGAGCTGTTGTTTCCATGGACTCTCCTTCCGTGGTAAATGCGACCTGGCACCAGCTTGAGCAGTGACTTAGGTCCAGCAGCTTCTGCATCTGGCAGTGTGTGAGTGTACGTGAGTGTGCACGAGTGTCTGTGTGTATGCATGTACATGAGTGCGTACAGAGGTTCCAACTCAGGAAGACCCTCATGGGCACTAGTTTCTTGACCAACTCCCAGGACTCCAAACAGCCTCTTGACACTGCTCCCCATCTGACCTGCCCCATCCAATCCCTCCTCCTCACAGCTACCAGATGGGTCTTTCTGAAACCCCAAACCACATGCAGCTGCATATCTCCCCTGTTCAGCACTTTCTGGAGACTCACTGCCTCACTGCCTGGAATGGGGTCTAGAGCCCCCGTCTCCTTCACAGCCTCCCTTTCCACTGCTCAGAAAAAGCCTACTCACTTTTCAAGATTCAGTTAAGACTCATAGCCACTATAAACTCTCTCCCAACCAGTCCATCCATCTCCCCACCTCAGTAAGCAGAAATGACATCATATTGTATATTTTGTAAGTACCATAACCCTACACAAAGGTCTCACTCTACTGGATGAAAAGTTCCTGCCAGGCAGGACCTCTGCAAATAATCTTCGGATGCCCAGCTTCTCACCTGAGCACCTGGCACATAGCACTCAACCAATGTTCAACAAGTACACGAATGCATCTTTCAGCCGACAAAGAATTCCAGGTCCTTCCTGGGATAAAGGATATGTTAAAAAGAAAAGTGAGCCCGAGGGGACTTCCCACATCAGGAAAGTGTGCAGTGCAAGAGCCTGCCATGCACTTACAAGTAAAATCTTCTAGGTATAAGAGAAGATAGGTTTTATGAAGAAGAAAAAGAGGACAGAGGGAGGAGAAGGGGGAAAATGAGGAGAAGAAGAAGGAGGAGGAATGGGAGGAGGAGAGGGGTACAGAAAATTCTATACCCAACCAAACTATCATTCAAGTATCAGGGGGAAAAATTCCAGTTATGTCATGGTAAGTTGGATTGTTGTTCTCAGTTCTTTACTCCCTCCCTTGGCTATGGTACCTTGAAGTGCATCTCAGCAGAGAAGGTGAGGTTTATACCCCCACCCTATTGGCTTTGGATTTGACCATATGACTTGCTTTGGCCAATCATATGTGAGCAAAACCTTGGAATGTGGTTTGGCTTGGCCTCTCGGACTCCTTTCATTTGCCATGAGAAGAGTATGACTCCAGGAGCTGCTCTCCCATAATGAGATACATGGAGCAGATCCAAATCTGACTTACAGTTGGAACCAAGCCCAGCCAAGCCTATCCAGAAGCAGCCAAACTCCAGCTGACCCACAAGTAAGCAAAATACATGTTTGTCATTATAAGTCACAGGACCATGGGCTAATTGCTGTATAGCATTAATGCAGCAACACCTGATTAATAGACAGACACAGAAAGCTTACTATTCAGGTCCCTTCTGTGAAAGAATTACTAGAAAATATCCTTCAGCAAAATGCAGTACAATCTAAGAGATGGTCAGGGAACAAAAAAAAGTGATAGGAAAAGAATAAAATATAGAGTTATATCTAAATAGATATTGACTGTAGGAAAAAATTAACAATAATCTTGATGTTTATTCCAGATGGTCTCAAAATGAGAAGTGGTGATAGCAGGGAAAGCAAAAAGGTTCATGTCTTGTTCAGATGGGACAGGAGGGAATGAGGAATATAGATGTAATTAAGTCAACATCAATAGGGGAAAATAACTGTCAATGTGTAAATCAAAGTTTTTTATTATTTATTTATTTACTTGGTTGCGTCAGGTCTTAGTTGTGGAAGGTGGGATCCTTAGTTGCAGCTTGCCAGCTTCTTAGTTGTGGCATGTGGGCTCCTTAGTTGTGGCAGGCAGGCTCCTTACAGTTGCGGCATGCATGTGGGATCTAGTTCCCAGACCAGGGATCGAACCTGGGCCCCCTGCATTGGGAGTGTGGAGTCTCAACCACTGTATCACCAGGGAAGTCCCTAAATCAAAGTTTTAATGGTAATCACCAGAAAAATATAGAATTGAGATGTATTACTTTCAATCTATTAGAATAAAAAAGAACAGATTAAAATGAAGAAAGCAATCAATCCACAGAAGGCAAGAAAGTTTTTTTTTAATTAAAAAAGAGACGAACAGGCAGCTTTTTAGAGACAAAACATAGACCGACATTGCAGGAATGAATTCAAACACATCAGTAAAAAGTCAAGGTTAAATTCTTCTATAAAGGCAGAAATTCTGGGATTAGGGGACACTCCTGAAACAAAATGATGCAAAAAGGATACAAAGAAAAGATTAAAAAGAGAACAACATAGCAGGAAAATACTAACAAATAGACACTGGAACAATATTACTTCCAGACAATAGAATTCAAATACAAAAGCATCAAAAAAGACAAAGAAAAATATATCTATTACAAAAGTAAATTTTATATAACAATCAGCAACTTTGATGCTCCTGACAACTAATTTTGAAATATTTCATTAAAAAACTGATAGAAAGGCAAGAAGTGGTCAACCTACCTCACAACAGATGCTTTAATGCACCTCCTCCGAAACTCAACAATAGATCCCCAAAAAGTGAGGATCTAGAAGATTTCAATAATATAATTAACAGGAATAACTGAATAGAGAAATGCATACCCAACAAGCAGAAAATACACATTAATTTCAAACACACAAAACCCTCACAAAAATTGGCCACTATCAGACTTCAAAGAAAACTTCAACAGGTTTCTCAAAGCAGAAATCTCACGGGGCGCCTTCACTGAACTCAATTCCATAAATTATAAATTAATAGCAAAAAAAAAACCAAAAACCCAATTCATCTGAGAACTTTAAAATAACCTTCTAAAAAAACAGACATAGCCAAGTCATTTACTCATGCCTCCCAGATTGTTGCTCTTGAAATTTTCCACTGCTGTATGTTATTTTTTTCGGTGTATTTTTTTCCCTCCTAGAATATCCACCTCTTAATCAAGAACTGTAGTCAGAGGGTATTTAGATATAAATATCCTTTGCTTTTCTTCTTTATATCGCTGAAAATTTGTGGAAGTCACTGGCTGTACAGAACATAATAAAAGATTTTCATAGTCTTTTATTCTTAAAATAAGTATCTTTTACAGTATTCTTTCTAATGATTCTTTTTTGTACCTTTAAGAATATTTTGATTACATTAAAGAAGACTGCTGATTTTGCTACTTTTATAAAGGGGTCTTCAAGCAAGTAAAAGATGTACATTTTAGGTAGACAAAAAAATGTACCTTGAATTTGCATCTCCTCTCTCACACCCAATCTGTAAACAATTGACATATTTTGTCCTAAAACACTTGGTTCAAATTAAGCTTATTTGTTTTAAAGCCTGTATCATCAAACTCTCTTTAGATTTAAAATGCTATTGAATATGATATTTTTGAGGAGAGAGTGTGCCCAGAACTTAGGATACAATAGGCCAAGTAAGCTAAGTGTACAATAAATTTTCTAATGTTACACCTAAAACAAGGAGATGTGGTCACTGAAATATAAAATATATATATATATATATATGTATATATGTAAGACTTAATTTAGTCTTGCTTTGTCAAGCTATTTGCTAGAGCGTTCAAGATCACAATATTACTCTAACTCTTAAAAGTGATGTAATCTGGTAGCAAAGTGTTAGTTCAAACACATGCACTTACATGATAAAAATTAATAAATTAACATAAAAAACAAAAACAGACAGAATTGTGAACTATTTTAAAACAAATACAGAGCATTGCATATCAAAACCTGTAAATTGCAGCCAGAGAGCTATTGTGAAAAAGATTTACAGTCTTTAATGCAAATATTAGAAAAAATGTAATGAAAATGAATGCACTAAGCATTCAACTCAAGAAGCAAAAACCACAAAATATCAAAAAAGTGCAGAACTAATAAATATAAAAGCATAAATAAATGAGTTGCTAAATGAAACCAAAGATTCGTTTCTTGAAAACTAGATCAATAGCTAAATAACTGACTCCTTTAAAAGGAGTCAAGAATTTAGAATTTAGTTGTGTGTGTGTGTGTCTGTGTGTGTGTGTGTGTAAGCAAGTAAATACAAAAGTGATGGGATCTCAAGTTAGTGGAGATTAAATAAATTCAATTGGAACAATCAATAAAGTTTACTGCAACAGAATTAAGGTAGATCCCTACATCACACCATACACACAAAGTTGACCTCCAAATGAATCAAAGAACAAACACAAAACACTATAAAAGCATTATGAAAAATATAAGATAAACGTTTTTGTAAATTTAGGGTAGAGTAAAAATAAATTGCAAAGACTATAAAGAAAAGGACTACATACATTTTTCTATTGTGTACAACAAGAACAAAAATAAGGTTTAAAAGCAAAGAATGGATTGAAATATTTGCAACATGCATTACAGATAAAGAATTAGCATCCAGAATTATAAATAATTTAATCAGAAAAAAGTAAGAACCCCTCCCCTTTTCTTTCTACCCTAAGAAAGTCAATAAAGAGGTCCGTGATTTCAGCATTCATTCTCCTTAGCTTTCTGCCCAGACTCGGTATACACCAGTGAAATACAACCTTCCAAAACCCACAGCATAAGTAACCTGACTGTATTGTGTTGATAGAAAGCCACATGAGTAGCTGTCTAGATAGAGATGTGGAACTCACCATGCATAACCTCTTCTAAAATGATGCTGTCATGGTGTTCCAGGTGCCAACTGCTTGATCAGAGCACAGCCTCTGCACACTGTTTTTACTCTGCAGCTACATGAAATTAACGTCCCATATAAGAAACCATACTGGATGCTCAACATCACTAATTATTAGAGAAATGCAAATCAAAACTACAATGAGGTATCACCTCACACGGGTCAGAATGGCTACCATCAAAAAGTCTACAAATAATAAATGCTGGAGAGGATATGGAGAAAAGGGAACCCTCCTACACTGTTGGTGGGAATGTAAATTGGTGCAGCCACTATGGAGAACAGTATGGAGGTTCCTTAAAAAACTAAAAATAAAGTTACCATAGAAACATGCAATCCCACTCCTGGACATATATCTGGAGAAAACCATAATTTGAAAAGATACATGCACCTCTGTGTTCATAGCAACATTATTTGCAATGGCCAAGACATGGAAGCAACCTAAATGCCCATTGACAGATGAATGGATAAAGAAGATGTGGTACATATATACAACAGAATACTACTCAACCATCAAAAAGAATGAAATAAAGACATTTGCAGCAACACGGATGGACCTATAGATTACCATACTAAGTTAAGTAAGCCAGACAGAGAAAGACAAAAATCACATATCGCTTATATGTGGAATTTTTTTAAAAATTGATACAAGGGACTTCCCTAGTGGCACAGTGGTTAAGAATCCACCTGCCAATGTAGGGGACACGGGTTCGAGCCCTGGTCCGGGAAGATCCCACATGCCAGAGAACAACTAAGCCTGTGCACCAAAACTACTGAGCCTGCACTTTAGAGCCTGCGAGCCACAACTACTGAACCCATGCACCACAACTGCTGAAGCCCGAGCACCTAGAGCCAGTGCTCCACAACAAGAGAAGCCACTGCAATGAGAAGCCTGCGCACCGCAATGATGAGTAGCCCCCGCTCGCCACAACTGGAGAAAGCCCTCGCACAGAAACGAAGACACAACACAGCCAAATATAAATAAATAAATAAATAAATAAATAAATAAATAAATAAACAAACTTCTAAAAAAAAAAAAATACAGAAACGGATCCACAGACATAGAAAACAAATTTACGATCACCAAAGGGGAAAGTGGGGAAGAGGGATAAATTAGGAGTTTGGAATTAACAGATAACACACTATTGTATGTAAAATAGATAATCAACAAGGACCTACTGTATAGCACAGGGAACTATACTCAATATTTTGTAATAACCTATAAGGGAAAAGAATCCAATAAAGAATATATATGTGTGTGTGTACATATATATATTAACACAGCCTCCTGTCCATATGACATAGATCCAGAAATGTTATAGTGCTCTGTTTTTACTTATAGAAACAGTTTCTACATAAAATTGATCATCCATATTCAAGCAGAGCAGGTAAAGTTTAGCCAGAACATTTATTGCTGTTTTGCTATTACTATTGTAAAAAGAAAATCTGTTCTAAATTGCTTTCTATCACTCTTAGTAAAGTATAATAATCATTCTATTTTAACAAACTCTTTAAAATTTTTTTTCTCTTTTCTTTTTTTCCCAGTTTTATTGAGATATAATTGACAGATAGCACTGTATAAGTTTAAGATGTACAGCATAATGGTTTGACCTACACATACTGTGAAATGATTACCACAGTGAGTTTAATTAGCATCTAGCTTCTCATATAGACACAAAAAGAACAAAAGAACCTGTAATGGAAAAGAATCTGAAAAAGAATACACACACACACACATATACATAACTGAATCACTTTACTGTACACTTAAAACTAACACAGCATTGTAAATCAACTATAAAAACTATCGTATATTAATGCATATATGTGGAATCTAGAAAAATGGTACAGATGAACATATTTGTAGGGCAGGAATAGAGATGTAGACATAGAGAACAGACATGTGGACACAGGGGGGAAGGGGAGGGTGGGACGAATTGGGAGATTAGGTTTGACATAAATACATTCCCATATGTAAAATAGATTGAAGTGGGAACCTGCTGTATAGCACAGGGAGCTCAGCTCGGTGCTCTGTGGTGACCTAGATGGGTGGGATGGGGGGGTGGGAGGGAGGTCCAAGAGGGAGGGGATATAGGTATACATATAGCTGATTCACTTCATTGTACAGCAGAAACTAACACAACATTGTAAAGCAATTATACTCCAATAAAAAAATTTTTTTAATTAAAAAAAAATTTTGAGATTCCATATGTATATGGATAGCTGATTCACTTTGTTATAAAGCAGAAACTAACACACCATTGTAAAGCAATTATACTCCAATAAAAATGTTAAAAAAAATTTTTTAATTAAAAAGAAATTTAAAAAGAAAGGAAAATGTGATGAGAAGGCTCTGGATCTACTACTCTCTTACCAACTTTCAGGTCTATGTTACAGCAGATATATATTACAAACCTTTTTTTTAACAGGAGACTGTGGATAGGCAACTCACGCAAAGAGAAATACAAATAGGCACTACGTATGTAAAAAGACACCAGCCTCACTAGTGTCTGCACTAAGGGCCGTGGAGAAGAGAGAAGGCAAAGAAAAGCACACACCCTTGCACTTGAACCCTTGCAGATTTGCAAAGTAGCAATGGAGGAAAAGTTCAGTGTGCCAGCAGGAGGCATTCACCGAGGATGTCTCCCACCAAACCTTGAATCCTGACCTAAAGGGTCTCTTTGATTCATCACAAGTTGTGCCTCAAAATGTCTGGAACTTTGACAGCAGTACAAGCTCTTTGATGTTTCCATCTGCCTCATAACTACCATCACACTTTGTTTTCCTTTTTGGAGCACACATTCCGCAGTGAGTCTAGTGTGTAATTATTCTTGAAAACTTACCCACATGTAAATCAGGCCACAACGTTTTTTTCATGCAAAAAGCACCCAGTCCTTCTTCCCAGGGTTGCAACACGAAACGTAGTCAACGTCTTAGAAACCACAGAGCCAGGCTTGCCCACAAAAACACCACTCCCAGGGGCACAAGCTTGATGAGCCCTGGTGGAGGGTACTCAGCCATGTGAGACATTAAGAGCTAAGCATATGAGGCAGAATTAATAGTTAACAATTAAGAGAACATCGGGGGACATGGGCCAGGTCCAGGGAAGACAGGACAGTTACATCAGTTCTCCCAGCACATGTGACACAGCATCTGAGGGCACGACAACCTGTCCTAGAGACCAGCCCTCACCCTCAGGAAGTACTGCGTTTAACCATCCTATTTGTTTTTAATTGTGGTCGTCACATAACGTAAAATTTACCATCTTAACCATTTCACATGTATTGTTCAGTAGCATTAAGTACATTCGCCGTGTTGTGCAACCATCCCACCATCCCTCCACGGAACTCTTTTCATCATCCCAACTGAAACTCCATACTCATTCAACAACAACCCCCATATCCCCTCTTCCCAGCCCCTGCCAGCCACCATTCTACTTTCTGTCTCTATGAAATTGACTGCTCTAAGTATCTCTTACATAAGCAGAATCATACAGTGTTTGTCCTTTTGTGACTGGCTTGTTTCACTTAGCATAATGTCCTCAAGGTTCATCCATGTTACAGCGTGTGTCAGAATTTCCTTGCTTTTCAAGACTGAATAATATTCCGTTCTATGTATAGACCACATTTTGTTTATCCAGTCATCCATCCATGGACCCCTGGGTTGCTTCCATCTTTTGGCTTTTGCAAAAGTCATCCTATGCCTTTTTTAAAGGCATCCAGAAGACTGCACAGTAACTCACTGCAAAGCCTTTTGCAGTGAGCTTTATTTTCCCCAAATGAGTCTCGTGTCTAACCTAAATCCTTCGTGCTGCATCTCAAGGTCGTCTCTCCCTCATGCTCACTGAAGACTCTGCCTCTGCTCCACCACTTAGAAGTTTTAGGACTTTTAGCAATGCCCTTCATCCTTCACCTTTCTAAACCTCATTTTCTCATTGGTAAAGGGGGAAATCTTTGCAGGGCTTTGGGGAATACTAAAGGAGCTAATGCACAGAGAGCAGCGGGCCCTGAGCCTGACACATGGTAGGAGTGCAAAGCTGGTATCACTCCAAAATAAGCATGCTTTGTAGATTTAAGAATTGTCAATTTTCTCAGTTTTTTTTTAACTCCTTGAGATGACTCATGTTTCCTAATCAAGTCCCCTTGTGTCTACTCAGTCAGCTCACACATACAGAGATGCCCACTGACCTATCCACATGTCCTTCTGCAGAATGGCTCAGGGCTGAGAATCAGGGCCGTGCTATGAGACCCGGTCTGGGGAAGGATCACCTAAGCCCCCTGGGAGCTAGGCTCTAGACTCCCATCTCTGGGAAAAAGGGTCTCCAAATTCAGCAGCTGCTCCTCCAATGGGAAAAGGTTGTCACTTAAGAAAGTGTTAGAACCAAAGTCCACACCCCCAGGCACTCCCTGCCATGGGAGACCAAACCTACTGGCTTCAACAAAACTGATCATCCTAAGAAGACTTTTTTTAAAAAGAAAGTCAAGCAAACCATATATAAAACTACAGTAAAAAGTCTTTGGTTAACAGAGGGGGTAAAAAAGAATCCCTAATGAGTGGTGTGGTTTCTTTTACTATCTGATGAAGATCAAGATGACAAACATCACAAACTGACACAAAGGAGTCACAGTCTCTGACTTTTCTGTCACTAATTCTCAGAATTCTAAAATGAAATAACAATCATCATAATACACCATGGTTTTGCAGACTGCGATCTACTGAATTGCAAAAGGGGTTTCACCCAACGTTAATCCCTCAATGACTTTTCGTTTTTCATAACTGATAGTATTTCCTCCTTTTGCAAAGAGCAGTCATGACACAGCAGCTGTGACCCACAGAGGAACCTTGATTTTCTATGAAGACAGAGTGTTAACCCCACCAGATCACTGTCTTCCCACAGGACTTTACTAAAGTCTCCAAAGGAAATTCCTCATTTTATTTTAAAGAAGGAAATCTGCAATTCGTGAAATGTAGGCAGTCCTTGGAATGAAGAACCTTTCAGTTCAGCAAATAACAAATAAGGAAAGAGTTCCTAAAAGGGTACTTCCCCTCCCAAACCGCCCCCCCTCCCCGCTATCCAAAAGCGGAGCGTCCCTAGGAAATCTTTCTTAAACAGAAGTAGCATAAAGCAAATAATCAATTACCTTAGGACCCATCTTGCTAACAGACGCTTAAAATAAATAGAGATCTAGCACAGAGGCTGGCAGACACAGTTCAAAGCTATGGCGGTTTGATGCGGAGATGCTGAGTGTAGTTCCAGGCGAAGGCACTTGGTGGTGCTACTCTAGCTGCTGGGGTGCGCGCTGCCTCTAACGGCTCAAGGCAAAACACAGGCTGATCGCTACTTTAACTTTCTGCCTTTTTCCAAAAAAAGTAAAAATCTTCTTGGGGTTTCTTTCGATGAGCAAAAACAGGTACTAATGTAGGTCTTTTGTAAAAGTGGAATGGCATAAGTCGAACTTTTGAAAAGTAGGGGATGCTTGTAATGGTTTTTCCATGAGGCCCATGCTGGCAACTTCTGCTGGGAACCACGGGGGCGTCAGAAAAGATGACTTTTGGGCTTAGGTTCTTCCTGTGATTGCTGAAGTAAAGAGAGAAATCACAATCTGACTTGTTATCCAAACTCCTCTAGGCCAAGAAGAGAGGAAGAAATGGGTATTAAATATTTACCAAGTCTCAGTGCCTGCAGCAATGCCAACCATTAACATGTATCGAGTTGGGTACTCTGCTGTGCCTGTTACGTGTACCATCTCATTTATTATTCGCAGCTATAAGTCCCCAGTATGTAGATGGAGAAACAGAGCCTGCGACAGGATTCTGTCCCAAGATGCCTCAGTTAGTGGACCATGAGGTCCAGATTTGAAGCCAGGGGCCAGAGCTTTCATTCACGTCCACTGCTGTCATTGGTACAGATGAGGAATCTTTGTCATTGACTTTCTGAGGAGTCCATCAGAGGTCGCCCGTCTGGAGCAGATGGAGACAAGGTTGAAAACTACAACATCTTTTCCTCAAATAAAACAGGTTTAAGGAAGGTTAAGTTCCCACAGTGTAGGTAAAGGCTGCCACGGAAAGGACTTTCTACTTGAAAAGTAAGTAAATGAAGATCTAAATAGACATTTCTCCAAAGAAGACATACAGATGTCCAAAAGGCACATGAAAAGATGCTCACCATCGCTAATTAGAGAAATGCAAATCAAAACTACAATGAGGTATCACCTCACTTTGGTCAGAATGGCCATCATTAAAAAGTCTACAAATAATAAATGCTGGAGAGGGTGTAGAGAAAAGGGAACCATCCTACACTGCTAGTGGGAATGTAAGTTGGTGCAGCTACTATGGAGAACAGTATGGGGGTTCTTTAAAAAACTAAAAATAGAGCTACCATATGATCCAGCAATCCCACTCCTGGGCATATATCTGTAGAAAATCATACTTTGAAAAGATACATGCACCCCATTGTTCATTGCAGCACTATTTATGATACCCAAGACATGGAATCAACCTAAGTGTCCATCAACAGATGAATGGATAAAGAAGATGTGGTATATATATATACACAATGGAATATTACTCAGCCATAAAAAGGATGAAATAATGCCATTTGCAGCAACATGGATGGACCTAGAAATTATCATACTAAGTTAAGTAAGCCAGGCACATAAAGACAAATATCATATGATATCATTTATACATGGAATCTAAAAAAAAGGATACAAATGAACTTATTTACAAAACAGAAACAGACCCACAGACTTAGAAAACAAACTTATGGTTACCAAAGGGGAAAGGTGGGGGGAGGGATAAATTGGGAGGTTGAGATTAATATAGACACACTACTATATATAAAATAAACAACAAGGACCTACTATATAGCATAGGGAACTCTACTCAATATTCTGTAATAACCTATACAGGAAAAGTAAGCAACAGACAGTGACGGGTTCCCCTCGCAGTAGGCTGAACATATGAGGCAGTCAGGGTCTCACAGGCTTTCAGTGGACTGGAACAAAGAAAATACAAGAAGCCAAAAGTAGAACTGCTGCTGCTGAGAGCTATGGATAAGGCGCTGAGTGAGCTCTGCTGGGTGAGATTTCAAGAACTCAAGCAAGCACCAAACCACACCTGCACACAACATTCTCCCGAACAAACAGATCTTCCTCTTGCATGGGAACTTATTTGCCTTCTGAGTCTGAGAGATGTGGTATCCAGACCAGGAATGCAGAGCACAGGGACATGGGGAGAGGTGTAATTGAAGGAGGAAGCTGAGCCAAGGTCCTTCCTCCCTTTCCCCATAAGTTAGTAGCTAACATGCAAGGAAGAGCTTTTAAGGAGTCTGGTTCCCTTCCTTTTAAAAAACAATCTCTTGGGATCCCCTGGTGGTGCAGTGGTTAAGAATCTGCCTGCCAATGCAGGGGACACAAGTTCGAGCCCTGGTCCAGGAAGATCCCACATGCTGTGGAGCAACTGAGCCTGTGCACCACAGCTGCTGAGCCTGCGCTCTAGAGCCTGCAAGCCACAACTACTGAGCCCATGTGCCGCAATTACTGAAGCCCGCACGCCTAGAGCCCGTGCACTGCAACAAAGAGCAGCCCCCACTCGCTGCAACTAGAGAAAGCCCATGCACAGCAATGAAGACCCAATGCAGCCAAAATTTAATTAATTAATTAATTTTAAAAAAACGATCTCTTTCCCACCACTACATATAAACCACATCTTGAGGAGAGAGAGAAGTTTCCACCTGATAAGAAGATTATGCCACGGAGCTCCTTCTGTCCCAGGAGAAAAATATAGGAACATAATTCTTTTATTCATGACTCACTGAGTTCCCACCATGTGTCAGATGTTATACCAGGCACTTGGGAGTTGAGCACAGGTGAAGAAGGCAGCACACAGGAAGCTGCATGACTGGACAGCTGGGCAGGAAGGCAAAGATGCTGACCCAGAGCTGTGGGAGCACAGGAAACGTCTGATCTGGGGTGGAGCAGGACAGCCAGTGTCAATGCCTTACTCCCAGATGTGAGGAAATCGTGCAGAAAAACTTACAAGTTAGTCAAGTCTGTTCTGTCTGGAATCCCTGAGGTGAGCCGAGAAGCCACCAAGACAGTTGACTTCAGAGCTCTGTGCACAGATACTTTGTTGCCAGGCATTTCATAGACCAGTAGAGTTAGAAGAGGACCCTAAGATGTTCCACACCAATGCCCTCCTGTTACAAGTGAAGAAAGTGACCTGAAGAAAATGACCCCAAGAGAGTTTCAGGGACCTGTTCAAGAAAATTAGATGACTGTCCAATCAAAAGCTGAAGCCTGTGCTTCCCTGGTAGTGCAGAGGTTCAGAATCTGCCTGCCAATGCAGGGGACACGGGTTCGAGCCCTGGTCTGGGAAGATCCCACATGCCGTGGAGCAACTAAGCCTGTGTGCCACAACTACTGAGCCTGCACTCTAGAGCCTGTGAGCCACAACTACTGAAGCCCACGTGCCTAGAGCCCGCTTGCTGCAACTGGAGAGAGCCCGCGTGCAGCAACAAAGACCCAATGCAGCCAAAAATAAATAAAAATAAAAAGCTGAAGCCCACTTTTCTTCAATTTGTCCTGATCATCAATTTGCTCTGATTCATCCATCCATCCACCATCTGCCCATTCATTCATTCAAAGATTTACTAAAACATTTCATTGAAATATTTACAGAGTGCTAATTATATGTCAAGAACTGGCCTTGGCTCATCATCTCTCTAGAACAAAAGAATCTAAGATTCACACGAAAATAAACTTCATTATGGCTATTTCAAATTTATTAATATTAGAAGTGTTGTAATTGTTGTGTCATTCAGTATGTCCCTGCTTCAATCTCAATCTAACCACCTACTGGTGAAAGACTTCCAGGGAAAACATGTGGAGTATTGACAGCATCTTCTATGGTATACTATAGTAAAACTACAGAAAACCAAAAATTCAAAAAAAGAAAAATCCTGAAAGCAGCCAGAGTGGGGAAGACATATGACCTTCAAAGGAGCAACAGTGAGACTTACAGTTAACAAAAACAGCTTACAGTTAATCAAAACCAAAAAACTTACAGTTAACAAAAACAGCTTACAGTTGATCAACAACAGTGCTGAAAGAAAGAAAAAAAAAAAAACTTACAACCAAGAATTCTATACCCAGTGAAATATCTTTCAAAATTGAAGGCACAATAAATGCACTTTCAGACCTCAAGTCCCTCCAACAATAACCTGAGAGTATTCATCAGAAGAAAACCCACACTGAATGAAATACTCTTTAGCAAAAGGAAAATGTTCCCCCCCACCAGAAAAGAAAAGAAAACCACAAAACCAAAGAAAAGCAAGGAAAAAGGCATACATGTGGGTAAATGTAAACAAATACTAATTGTACAAAACAATAATGATGTCTTACGGAAACTAAAATATATGTAGGATTAAAATTCATGATTACTATAATGGCACAAAAGGCATGAGAGGAGTAAACAAAGTTAAACTGTTTCAAGGTAATAATATTGTCTGAGAAATGATGAAAAAAATATTTATTTATATTCAAGTATAAAAGGCCAAGAATATACAAATAACTGTCTAATGGAAAAGGGGAAATTGGACAATAAAAATATTTTATTAATACAAAGGTAAGCAACAAGGGAGAGGAAAAGAAACATAAAACAAATTACAAATAGAAAACAAATTATAAGATGGACATAATTATATAAAATGGAAATAAAACAAATGTTCCAATTAAAAGACTGATGTGACATCAGCAAAAGTGGAGGAGTAAAGACCTCCAAAAGTTTGCCTCTCCAGAAAAGCAATATAAAAACTGGCAAAATTTCTCAAAATCAACATTTCAGAACTCTGGAAATTAATCAAAGACTTGCAGCAGTCCAGGGAAAGAAAAATCAACTAAATCTCAGGAAGAAAAGAAATAAATGTATCTAATTAGAAAAGAAGTAAAACTATATATATTTGCAGGTGACATAGTCATATATATATACATATATGTATATAGATATATATGATTATATATATAATCCTAAAGAATCCACAACAACAAAATCTATTAAAACTAATAAACAAGCTCAGCCAGGTTATGGGATACACAATCCATATTCAAAACTCAGTGGTATTTCAGAGGAGTGGCCAAGATGGTAGAGTAGGAAGACCCTGAGCTCACCTCCTCCTATGGGCACACCAAAATTACAACTATTTACAGAGCAACTATTGATGAGAACGACTTGAAGAATAGCAGAAACTATTTTCCACAACTAAAGGTATAAGGAAGGAACCACAATGAGATGGGTAGGAGGGGTGAACACACAGTATAGTCAAGACTCAAACTCTTGGATAGCACACCCTTGGGTAAGTGACCCACAAATGGGAGGATATCATAATTGCAGAGTTTCTTCCCAAAGAACAAAGGGTCTGAGCCCCACATCAGGCTCATCAGCCTCAGGGTCCTGCACCAGGAAGATGAGACCCCAGATCATCTGGTTTGAAGGCCAGTGAGGCTTGCATATGGAGAGCCTGAAGGCTGTAGGAAACAGAGCCTCTGCTCATAAAGGGCACACAAAAAATTCACACATTCCAAGACCCAGCGTGGAGGCAGTCATTTGAAAGGAGCCTGGGTCAGACCTACTTGCTGATCTTGGAGAGCCTCCCAGAGACCCAGAAGGCAACTGGGACTCACCTTGGGGACCTAGATGCTGGTGGCAGCCATTTGGGGAGCTCGTTCTACCACAAAGACACTGGTGCTGGCAAGTGCCACTTTGGATTCCTTCCTCTAGTCTATTAAGGTCATGGGCTTACCTGCCCACCAGCCAGTTGGCACAAGTCTCAGAACCCTCAGCCCAAGCAGCCAGCTGCACAGGGACCCAGCCCCTCCCACAAGCAGACCCAGGACCCAGCCCACCCACCAGTGGACTGACACAAGCCCCGAGATCCCACAGGCGCTGGCCCTACCTACCAGCAGCCCAGTACCAGCCTCAGGACCCCTGACCCCACATCCAGCAGCCTTGGGATCTGGCCCTCCCCACCAACAGGCTGGCACCATCTCCAGGGCCCTGAGCCCCACAGCAGCCACACGAGTGAGTTGATACCCACCCACAAGTGGGATGATACCAGCCCCAGACACTCCATCATCTGCAGCCAGCCACCGCAGGACAAGCCCCACCCACAAACTGGTTGGCACCAGCTCTGGGACCCCCAGGACCTGCAATCAGCTGCACTGGGACCCAGCCATGACCACCAGTGGCTGGCAGCCTTCATACGAGGCAGCTCCTGGCAGGCAGTTAGGCCAGGGGCCAGCCCCACCTACCAGCACACCCACAGTAGTCAGACATGCATCAACAGAAATGCCCACTTAGCCCACATATAGGGCACCCCTAGATTATATAGCTCTGATGAAGAGAGGGGAGTGTGCTGCTGAGCCCCATAGGACATCTCCTATGACTTCTTCTCCAAGATCAGGAAACATAACTGACCAACCTGATACATACAAATAAACACAGAGAATTAGGAAAAATGAGGCAACAAAGGAATATGTTCCAAACAAAGGAACAAGATAAAACCCTGGAAGAAGAACTAATCAAAGTGGACATAAGCAACCTATCTAATAAAAAGTTCAAGGTAATGATTATAAATATGCTCAATGAATTTGGGAGAATGATGAACACAATGAGAAGTTTAACAAAGAGTTAGAAAATGTAAAAAAAAACAAAACAGAGCTGAAGAATACAATAACTAAATAAAAATACACTGGTAGGACTCAACAGTGGATTAGATGACACAGAGGAACAGATCAGTGAACTGGAAGACAGAGTAGTGGAAATCACCCAAGCTGAACAGAAAAAGAAAAAAAGAATTTTAAAAAATGGTGACAGTTTAAGAGACCTCTGGGACCACATCAAGCATACTAACCTTAGGGATCCCAGAAAGAGAAGAGAAAGAGAAAGGGGTAGAGAACTTATTTGAAGTAATAGTAGCTGAAAACCTTCCTAACCTGGGAAAGGAAAAAAGACATCCAGGAACAGGAAGCACAGAGAGTCCTGAACAAGATAAGCCAAAGAGGTCCTCACCAAGACACGTTGTAATTAAAATGGCAAGTGTTAAAGATAAAGAAGAAAGAGAAATGAGGGAAAAAATGCTTACATGGAGACTAAACAACATGCTACTAGAAAACCAATGGGTTGATGATGAAATCAAAGAGGAAATAAAGATAAAGAATCTTTAAAGCAGCAAGAGAAAAGCAACTTATTATGGACAAGGGACTGCCCATAAGACTGTCAGTTGACTTTTCAGCAGAAAATTTGCAGGCCAAAAGGGAGTGGCACAATATATTTAAAGTGATAAAAGGAAAAATCTACAACCAAGAATATCCTACCGAGCAAGGCAATCATTCAGATTTGAAGGAGAAATGAAGAGTTTTACAAACAAGCAAGAAGATATAAATATAACCAAAATAGAAGCACTTAAATTCATAAAGCAAATATTAACAGACATAAAAAGAGAAATTGACAGTAGCACAACAATAGTAGGGGCTTTAACACCCCACTTACATCGATAGACAGATCCTCCAGACAGAAAATCAATAAGAAAACACTGGCCTTAAACAACACATTAGATCAGATGAACTTAATAGATATATATTAAACATTCTAACCAAAAGCAGAAGAAGACACATTCTTTTCAAGTGCACATGGAACATTTACCAGAATAGATCAAATGCTAGGCCACAAAACAAGGTTCAATAAATTTAAAATGACTGAAATCATATGAAGCATTTTTTCTGACCACAACAGTATGAGACTAGAAATCAACTATAAGAAAAAAACTGCAAATAAATACAACCACATGGAGGTTAAAAAATATGCCAATAAACAACAAATGGGTCACTGAAGAAATCAAAGAGGAAATAAAAAAAATACCTGGTGACAGATGAAAATGAAAACACAATGATCCAAAATCTATGGGATGAAACAGAAGCAGTTCTAAGAAGGAAGTTTATAGTAATACAAGCCTACTTCAGGAAATAAGAAAAATCTCAAATAAACAACACAACCTTACACCTAAAGGAACTAGAGAAAGGACAAACAAAACCCAAAGTTACTAGAAAAAAATCATAAATATCAGAGCAGAAATATATGAATAGAGACTAATAAAATGGAAAATATCAAAGAAATTAAGAGCTGGTTCTTTGAAAAGATAAACAAAATTAATAAACCTTTAACTAGACTCATCAAGAAAAAAAGAGAGGGGGCTCAAATCAATAAAATCAGAAATGAAAAAGAAGTTACAGCCAACACCACAAAAATACAAAGGATCAAAAGAGATTACTACAAACAATTATATGCCAATAAAATGGACAACCTAGAAGAAGTGGATAAATTCCTAGAAATGTATAATTTCCCAAGACTGAGTCAGGAAGAAATACAAAATATGAATGGGCCAATTACCAGTAATGTAATTGAATCTGTAACAAAAAAACTCCCAACAAACAAAAATCCAGGACCAGGCGTCTTCACAGGTGAATTCTACTAAACATTTAAAGAGTTAATGCCTATTATTCTCAAACTATTCCAAAAAATTTTAGAGGAAGGAACACTTCCAAATTCATTCTACAAGTCCAGCGTCACTCTGATACCAAAATCAGACAAAGACACCACAGAAAAAGAAAATTACAGGCCAATATAACTGATAAACATAGATGCAAAAACCCTCAACAAAATATTAGCAAATTGAATTCAACAATACATTAAAAGTATCATACATCATGATCAAGTGGGATTTATCCCAAGGATGCAAGGATGATTCAATATCCACAAATTAATCAGTGTGATACACCACATTAATAAACTGAAGAATAAAAATCATATGATCATCTCAATAGATGCAGAAAAAGCTTTTGACAAAACTCAGCATTGACTTATGATAAAAACTCTCAACAACACGGGTATAGAGGGAACATACCCCCTATCAAAACACCAATGGCATTTTTCACAGAACTATAACAAATAATTCTAAAATTTGTATGGAAACATAAAAGGCCCCAAATAGCCAAAACAATCTTGAGAAGGAAGAACAAAGCTAGAGGCATCACATGCCCTGATTTCAAACTATACTACAAAGCTACAGTAATCAAAACAGTATGGTACTGGCCCCAAAACAGACATACAGATCAATGGAACAGAATAGAGAGCCAAGAAATGAATCCACATTTACATGGCCAATTAACCTTTGACAAAGAAGACAAGAATATACAATGGAAAAATACAGTGTCTTCAATAAGTTGTGTTGGGAAAACTGGACAGCTACATGCAAAAGAACCAAACTGGACTACTTTCTCACACCATATACAAAAATAAACTCAAAACGGATTAAAGACTTAAATGTAAGATCTGAAACCATAAACTTCCTAGAAGAAAACATAGACAGTATGGACACCAAGGGGGGAAAACTGCGGTGAGGTGGGGATGGTGGTGTGCTGAATTGGGCGATTGGGATTGACATGTATACACTGATATGTATAAAATTGATGCCTAATAAGAACCTGCAGTATAAAAAACAAACAAAACAACTAATACTAAACTTTCATTGGGTTATTTGTATGGAAATATGTTAATATAAATGTTTCAGACATTACATGAAATTCCTAAAAATCTTATATTTGTATTTGTATGGAAATATGTATGGAAATATGTTAATATAAATGTTTCAGACATTACATGAAATTTCTAAAAATCTTATATTTGTATTTGTATGGAAATATGTATGGAAATATGTTAATATAAGTGTTTCAGACATTACATGAAATTTCTAAAAATCTTATATTTGTATTTGTATGGAAATATGTATGGAAATATGTTAATATAAGTGTTTCAGACATTACATGAAATTTCTAAAAATCTTATATGTTCTGGTATAATGTTATAAGTAATAATCCTAGTTATTACTTTAAAATGTATATCTCAGAAATAACTAATTTTCTTGTCAACTGCATTATTATGAACTTTCATCAAATCTTTTACCGTGGTCATTTTTAAGTCTTTTGTCATTTACAGACAGTTCTGGGTGTACTCTGATGATTTTGCAAATATGTTCCTATAAAAGGGTTTCATCTTCAAGAAATTCATGGAAAAGACTCTGACAAGTACAGGTTTCTGGTAACTGACTGTACTGCTGAACTGAATGAATAAGCATTTTCAGAACTCTGATGAAAAGCTGATGAACTCATAAAAGTGCTAACAAAAGATCAAGATGAAAAAATAAACAATTAATCACATGGGACTGAGTGAACTGATGAGGATGAGTATAATTTTTGTGACTTTCTGTCTGAATTAAAAAAAAAAAAAAAACCCCACAAGGACTCAGAGGCAAAGAATATACAAATCAATTTTCAATGCAAAGTAAAGGAGCTGTTACAGTGGAGGATTACTGGACTGAATGTCAATATTATGACATAGTATGAGTGTGTTTCATGTTTGGTAATTGTAATCATTGTTGCTTTTGTTGTGGTCATCCATGTACAATGCTTGGTGTCAGTCTATTTATCTCTTGTAAAAATAAAATACAGTGTGTGTGTGTGAAAAAAAAAAAAAAACATAGACAGTACAGTCTTTGACATCACTTTTAGCAATATTTTTTGGATATGTCAGGCAAGGGAAACAAAAGCAAAAATAAACAAATAGGACTACACCAAACTAAAAAGCTTCTGCACAGTGAAGGAAACTACCAACAAAACAAAAAGGCTGCCTACTGAATGGGAGAAGATATTTGTAAATGGTATAGCTGATAAGGGGTTAATATCCAAAATATACAAAGAACTCATACAAATCAACATTAAAAAAAAAAAAAGGTTAAAAAATGGGCAGAGGACTGGAACAGACATTTTTCCAAAAGAGACATACAGAGGGACACAAGCCCATGCAAAGATGCTCAGCTTCACTAATCGTCAGGGAAATGCAAATCAAAGCCACAATGAGACACTACTACACACACTCCAGAAAATAAATTAAGAGTATCGAGTATCTGTAAAGATAGTCAGCAAAGGAACACACATACACTGCTAGTGGGGCTATCAATTGGTTCAACCATTTTGGGCAATTGTTAGGCAATGTTCACTGAAGCTGAACATAAACACATCTATGTCCCATCATCCTGTTCCTAGATGCAGACTCAACAGGTATGCCAACATATATTTGTCAAAAGACATGTTCATGGCACCATTATTCATAATGGTCCAAAACTGAAAACAACTCAAATGTCCATAAAGGGAGAAGGGATGAATAAATAGAATTCATGAATACATTTATACAATAGAGCTCTGTACAGCAGTGGAAAAGAAAGAACTACAACCCAGAGGGTTCTCACAGGTGGAATATTAAGCAAAAGAAGCCAAGCTCAAAAGACCACATACTGTATGGTTCCACTTATCCAAAGTGTAATAAGACCAGCAAAATCAATCTATTGTGAGGGAAGTGAGACTAGTTACCTTTGGAGGAGGTGATGCTTGGAGGGAGACAGGAAGGGAGCACATCGGGTGCTGTTAATGCTCAAAGTCTTTATCTAGGTGGCGTGTGCTGACTCTGTAATAATTCAGCACAATGCACACATTGTTCTCCATGTATGTGACACTTCAATTAAATGGTTCACCAAAAAAAAAAAAAACATTGGAAAGGCCATCCAGAATGCACCAGGAGGAGTGTGAGGAGACAGCAGGGCAGGTGAGAGTGAGGCTGAGCAGAACCTGCGAGCAAAGTCGAAAAGCACAACCAGGATTCCCCCCTCTTGTCAACTGTGCCAGGCAGGATCAAGGGCTGGTCCTGCTGAGATGGAGCAGCTGCTTCTCTGAGTATCAGAGACAGACAATTTACAAGAGCTGACTCGGTTCACATAGAAAACTTTATCTCATTGGCCTCCTCCCCATGGTTTTGAACCATATCCAACTCCTTTCTTTCTGACAGCACAAAAGGAAGGAATGTGCATACGTGCAATTGACTTTAAAAGCGTCTCTGAAGATGACCGGGGGAAATGTTAGGCAGCCTTTGGAAGGTGACTGTGTGACACCAAAACTCCAATACACGATTCTACTGCTACTTGGAACTGTCACAACCACTTCGATGGCATCACGTAACTAGCCCAGTTGAGCGTACACCATGTGTCAAGCAGTGCTCGTCACACTTTGTATGTATTATGAACTTGTTTAATCCTCCCAATCAACCTATGAAGCGTATCTTACCATCATCATCCCCAATTCACAGATGAGAACACTGAGGTACAAAAAAGTAAGCATCTTGCCAAGTTGCCACTCCTAGTTAATAGTGAAGCTGGGATTTGCCCCACATGCTTCACCTCTCCACTCTACCACCTCCTGATGACCCAAGTCCAAGTCACCCCTACAGATTCCCAAGGTCAGCTTCTGCAAGACTGGGTTCATTTCTGGAGAAATACTCTTAAGGACTTCAAATCCAAAGCACAAAATACACGCACAGAGGGTAAAATGTATGTTCCAGAGAAAGAGGCTGCAGTTCTAAGTCTGATTCCCCCTAAAGACATCACATTGCTAACAGAAAGACTAATCTCAAGCTTCTTATGGAAATGACTACAAACAACAAAAGTTCATCACCTATAAATGATGCTCTTTTCAAGAGGTTCACATGTACTTTAAAAGTTTTATTCAATCTCAGCACCAAATCCTGCTCTTTGTTCTATAAAACTGAATTACTGGGCTTCCCTGGTGGCTCAGTGGTTAAGAATCCTCCTGCCAATGCAGGGGACACGGGTTCGAGCCCCAGTCCGGGAAGATTCCACATGCCACAAGCACCTAAGCCCGTGAGCCACAACTACTGAACCCACGTGCCACAACTACTGAAGCCCACGTGCCTATAGCCCATGCTCCGCAACCAGAGAAGCCAACGTAATGAGAAGCCCTCGCATCACCTCTAGAAAAGGGTCTTCCCCCAGGGAGAACTTTTCAAGGGCAGGCTATGCTCAGTAGGTAATGAGAATAGCTTGCTTTTGTGTTTCTAACCACTGCTCTGTGGGACGGTGGCTCCGTAAGCTTTGATGCCACACCACTTGAAGCAGCTCTGCGCTGGCCTCAGAAGCTGTTCATCAGTGTCCTGACAGAACTGGCCCCCTAGCTGATACTGTCAAGACTCCTTCCTCCCTCCTCTCTTTCTGGAGCATTCCAAAGCAGATAGATGTGGGGGGGTTTCACATGAGTATTCCTTGCATCTTCTAAGGGCTAGAAGGTGGGATGTAAGACAGATGTAAACTAGCCCAGGTATGTAAATTGGTCTAAAGCAATGGAGCCTGAACTGTTCCAAACTGGGAAGGTCTACATTGAGGTATACCAGCTTCTTTTCCAAAAGGGACCTTGTCTGTATCATTTATGGGGATTTCTAAGATATCAGCTTTCAATCGTGGTAAAGAAGTCAATGCACAATTTGGAATGTGTTACAGATCAGTTGTGCCGAGGTTAATAAGCCCGTGGTTTTCTAGCATACAGGCTGTGAAAGCCACTCTTAAGTCACTCACATTACCTTTTTTTGTTTACAGTTGATGGAATCAACTCCTTCAAAGAAGCATGGCCACAGAGGGAATTGCTCCTTTTTATGTTAAAGCTTGAAGTCCTTGATTCCACAGGGACAAAAAGGAAATAAAAGGGGATAATATTGTAGCTAAATTGTGACATTGTGCCTTAAGTGGAAGGACACTGTTGCCTCAAGGATCACCTTCCCAGGGAAGGGAACATGGGTCTTCATTGTTGGTGAACATCCATTTTCTTTTCCAGATGGCATCTACAAGATAGCATGTCTCAAACCGTTACGATACAAAGTCCTGTGTAAATGGGAAATGTTGCCCCAAGCAGCGCAAGACATAAAATGCTTGTTCTGATTTCTAACAATTCCATTAATCGCAGTATTTCATCCTGATGGGCACACACTCTACTGGAGGTTCCATGATCATCATCTAGTTAAAACCAGACGCCTGCCTCTCACGTGGGGCAAACTGTAGCAACCCTGAGTCCTGAGCCATGAAAAGGAAGGCAAATCATATTCCCATCTCTGGTCTTTCCTCCCCAAACTCCCTGCTCTCGTACTGATGACCCAGACGTGCATCAGGCATCAAGTCCTTGGGCCAGCTGTGGAAACATGGCCCCAACATCTGCATAGCTGCCTAAACTCGGACAGCTTGGCAGTGAAGGCCCTGCCTTAAAAGCAGGGAAGCGGGGGTTAGGGGGCTCTGTGCAGGTTACCCAGCAGCACAGGGAGCAGAGATGCCCTTGAACCTATTCCCAGCTCCACTGCTCACAGCTGGGTGACCTCAAAGAGGTGGCTCAGCCTTTCTGAACCTCACTTTCCTCATCCGTAAACGCAGCCAGTTAAACCTACTGACTGGCTTGCTGTGAGATTTAAATAAATTTGCATACTGAGCCCAGCTCAGTGACCAACACAGACACCACTCTTTCGTGTTAGGCGGTTACAGCCAGAAACGGCATCTGATGGTTCTGCCCTGGGAGGGGGGGACTTGCCCAGGGACGCTTCTAACTGTTGACAACCCGACACCAACTCGCCCCTTACCCGTTCCCATGCACCACGCCCACAGTCTTTCAAAAGGGAAACCAGAACTCTGGTATTTATTTTTGTTCAAAAAATGATGTTTCAGTGATTCTTTGTCAATACAGGCACAGCTAATTCTTAAGCTTCATGAATAATAGTAATAATAACGCAAGAGGGAGGAGATATGGGGATATATGTATACGTATAGCTGATTCAATTTGTTATACAGCAGAAACTAACACACCATTGTAAAGCAATTATACTCCAATAAAGATGTTAAAAAAAAAAATAATGCTCAGATCTCACACCAGTGAGCTCTCTGCTGACACTTGGTAATAACCTCAGACTCTGCTGGATTTCTAGAGCAGCTGTCATCCTGAAGTGTCACTTCCTAGTGTTTCGCTCTGTTTCTTCCTAAGCAGACATTGGTGTCTGTCAATCTTGGACTTTTCCTTTGTCGCTGGGTTTCTCTCTGAACCATCATCGTTCGTCTTAGATTCTATTTTGCCCCAACTTTAGATAAGCAAAAGTTCCTTTTTTTTTAGAAAGAAAAGAGAAGTCAGCCAACCTCAGGGAACAGGTTTGAGTTTTTTTTACCCAAATCCGATCAATAGATGCTGCAAAACATAAAGATCGTTAAGCCTTTCTACCAGAAGAGAAAAAAAGAACTTCTAAGAATGCGCTGGCAAGACTTATAAAAGAGTTCTTCAAGCCCCTCTCCCCCCAGGGGTCTTCAGTTGGTGAAGAGGTTTACAAATGTTATTAAAGACCAGATTTCTTAAAAAAAAAAAAATGCCTGAGCTTCTCCCCCTCTTCCTTTAATGCTTATTTGTAATGCTATGGGTAAATCACTCCCCCAAGAGTCTTGCTCTGGAAACTTATTATTCTCTTTATTAGTTTTTTAAGCACCACGGCGGGTGCTGCTGGGGTTACCAGCTCTCCAGCAATGGGTTGGGACCCTCCACAGTACAGAGACCTGTGGCACTCAGCCTTCTGCGTGGCGTGGGCCAGTTCCAACCCAAACCTTCATACGGAGCCCAAAAGTACCACGATTTCTGTCTGGAGCGTGTTTGTTGTTTGGCGAGGAGGTGGGTAAGGCAGGGGACACAGGTGAGGGGCATTGTGTTGGGGAAACATGAGATAGGAAAGTAAGCCACTCAAGAGGCAAAATGGAAAGGAACCATCTGTTACTTTGGCAACCACCTGTACGTTTAATCCATCCCCCAGTGGAGGTGACACAATATTGTCATCTACTAAAAAGGCAAGGAGACGCATGGCTCTCTTCAACCAGGCTGCAAGCCTCCCAGGCCTGGTGCCTGGCTTTCCACCTTGCCTTTCTGCCTATCCAAAGCGTGTGCCCTCTGTTTTCCAAGCAAGGGTTAATAAAAGTAATGACTGAACATTTCTTTGCCAAATCTGCAAAACACACTCTCAGCCCCGAGACCAAATGGTTTCAATTCCCTTCTCCCTCTCCTCCCTCCTGCCTTCAAGATAATCCTGGGGGGAACGGGCTGTGCAGAGAGCAGGTTAGAAAGCTTCAGTGCTCAATCCTCCCACGGCCCACAGACAAAACTGCTGTTTTTCTTCAGATAACCTTGCCATGGCTCTCACTTCTGTTCCGTGTCACCTTATTTGAATGTTTCTTTGTTTTGTTATCAGCCACGGGGCAAAGGTCCAACTGTTTCTTTCCGGAGGGCCATCACCAAGGCTCCCGAGTTACAGGGGACCATCCCTTACTCCTGGGCAGAAAGTGATGCGGATGCCAGGGCCAGCCCTGAGCCAGGCAGAGTCTCTTATGCAGGAGGTTGGGGGTCTCTCTCTCTCTCTCTTTTTTTGTAGAGCTTTCCAGCTGTCTTCTACCACACCCACCTTTCTGTTGCAGCTTCCCTTCACTGGTCTTCAGTCTTTAATGAAGCCAGTTTTCCCCTTATCTCTTTCTCAGCTTCTTCTCTGTCGCCCAGTGGACTCAGCCTCTGAGCCTCAATTTCCTCATCCGCAAAGGAGGGTAAGGTGTGGCTTCCTGAAGTCACCGGCGGGGAGAATGAGGCTGGGGGTGAGAAGTGATGACTCCAGGCCTGCCATGTGCTAAATGCTCAGGAAGCAGCGTCATTCACGGTGGTGGGATCATCTGTGTCACAGGCGGTGAGAACTGGAAAACTAACGAATAAATGCCATCTGGTCGAATCCTCTTGATTTGCATTGAGGAACCAACGTCCAGAAGTTGGAACTTTGTTTTCCTAGAGTGCTCAGGCGTGTACGGGCACTGCTGGAGTCAGGAGTCCCATCTCCTACATCCTGTCTCTGTTGACTAAGCCGCTCAAAGGCCTGGAGCTCTGCTTCCTTTGCACAGCCCCGGGGCTCCCATGCCAAACGCCTTAGCAGTGAAGTTGCCCAGGTGAGGATGAAGTGAGGGAAAAACTGGGTTTCACTTGATGCATATTTTATATCCAAAAGACACTTCTGATCACAATTATCAACTCAGCTTCCTAAGTATGTGGCAAAGTGTTTGCAGAGCTCATTTCTCCTCCTAAGAAACAATGAGGGTAATAAACAGAATCATAATAACTTAAGAAAGGCCATCAAGGTCAAGTCTAAGGGCTATCTAGCTTGGGATATGTCCCTCACAGTCCTGGACACAAGATGTTTGTAGAAGGACCTGGCCTTTCCTCCCAGAACCAGTCCGTTAGGGAAATAGCCCCGAAAATGCCTTGTTCCCCTAACGGCCCATCAAGGCTCAGACTTGGTACTAATGATCATCATTCTCACCGGTCTCCAAGGTATTTAGATTTTCAACCAAGACCTTCTCTCAAGACAACAAATTCCAAATATTGACAAAGTTATGTGTCCTAACTTTACCTTTTTAGAGCGTTAAGGGCTTTTGGGGGATGTGTTAACAGTGTGGTGTTTCTGCTGTCCATACCCTTCGAGCTCTCAGCATGACCCTGAATCCGGCCCTTTCAGAGCTCCCACAGTGCCAGGCCACCCAGCCTTCACTGGCCTTTTCTGTCGAATCTGGATGACAACCTTCAAGGACAGGTCCTGTCACCATCCTCATTTCACCAAGAAAGACCACCAGGTTCTGAGAGGGCAGAGCCTTGCCCAGCACCTGATTGGATTTGGAACTCTCAGCCCCACCCCCAATCTCCAGGGCGGGGCTGGAGATGGAGTTCAATCACCTGGCCAATGGTTAACTCAAGCCCGCCTACGTGATGAAACCCCAGACGAAACCTGAAACAACGAGGCTGAGGGGCTTCCTAGTTGGTGAACATGTTGATGTCCCAGGAGGGTGGCACGCCCTGATTCCACCAGGACAGAAACTTCTGCACCTGCCACCCTACCCTCCCAGCCTGCCCCCCACCCAGACCTTGCTGCCCTACGAATCTCTTCATCTGGTTGCTCCTTTGTATCCTTTATAAGAAAGTGGTGGTTGTTTAAGTATAGCCCTTTCCTGAACAACGTGAGTTATTCTAGCAAATTTTGGAACCTGAAGAGAGGGTCACGGGGCCCCCAAATTGTTGTCAGACTGAAGTGGGAGTAGCCTGGGGACCCAGGACTTGCAACTGGTGTCTGAAGTGGTGGGTGGGCTTGCGGAACTGAGCCCCCGAACCTGTGGGGTCTGCACTAAATCTGGGTAATGCAGAATCGATGGGAATTGTAGGATACGCAGTTGGTGGCGGAGAATTTGCATCGGAATGGATACACCCTCCATCCCTCCCAGCCCCTGGATGAAGGGCCGCCATCCCATTCCCTAGCCTCTTTTTTCTTTTAAGGGTTTTTTGGTTGTTGTTGTTTTGTTATGTTATGTTTTGCTTTGTTTTTGGCCACGCTGCCCGGCTTGCGGGATCTTAGTTCCCCAAGGAGTGATCGCCGGCAATGAAAGCGCCAAGTCCTAACCACTGGACCACCAGGGAATTCCCTCCCTAGCCTCTTTCTCACCAGCTTCTCTCTGATGGAACGTCTGCCTTTCGATGTGGTCACAACCACCACATACCTTCTCCAGCTCCGGGACGTCCTCGTCGTGTTCAACGTGGTACCAGATTGTTGAGAGAGCACCAAGGAGCGGGTTCACGGGTAATTTCATCACTGAGGGGCAGACAGCCTAGCCCATTGCAGGCTGAAATTCACAATGGGAAACTCAAAAAGGAGTTATCTACCGTCTCCCCAAATAAAAAGAGTTCTCAGCTGGCATAAAGCATCATGCTCAAACTGGAACATTTGGAAACACAATTTTGAAAGACTCACCATCAATAATGTGATGGGCAGAACACACGGAACCTCTGTTAGCAGTATGTGCCCCCGACTATCACTGCTAGAAAAGTAGTTTCACAAACGTTTCCTGGCTTACCTTCAAGATTAGCAGGCATTGGTAATTAACAAGCGCCCACTCCCACTTTGAAAGTTTGGTTTGCCCGGAATGACGTCTCCCACCTCACTGATGTTACTGCACGGCGCTGATACAGTCGGCAGGCCCATAAATCAAGTTTCCCTTTCTTTTATTAAACTAGAGGCCAGTGATGGGGGATTTTACGTTCCTTCCACAAATCTGTTGGGAAAACACACAGCTTTCTTTCAGACCATTTCTTTTTCTTTCAAAACCCAGCGTGTGAGTCTGTATCTTGTTCTCCTAACTCAACGCATAAACTTCCCCGTGTCCCTGATGTGCCCCCTTCCCATCCCCCCAACAAAACTGAACTGAAGTCTCCTCCAACAATAAATAGTACATTGCAAGTTTACATTCCCAAATGACTTTCCCACACATGGCCCTTTCCGTTTTCTTTCCAGAGCAGAAAGACTGTTGTAATCTTCCTTTTTAAATATGAGAAAACCGAAGCCTAAACAGAAGGGCGAGCGTGTATTAAACATGTATTCGGCATGGGCCTAAGTCACTTCTGTGTATTTCCCCATTTGGTCCTTTCAACAGCCTATAAAGCCAGTGCTATTAGTGACCCACTTTACAGATGAGGACACTGAGGCTTAAAGAAGCCAAAGAGACTATAGTGAGGGAATGGCTATAATCTCACCCCCAAGAGCACAAAGCTGTCTCCATGGACTCCCTGCCCAAAACTTCTTATCCTTGGGTGCCCTTCTAGGGTGTAAGCTTTGAAGGCAAGCCCCACCCTGCCTTCTTCCCTCGGGAGAACACAACAGGTCTCGACTCAATGGCATAAAGAGACATCAACTCTCTCTCTGTCAGCTTCTTCCCTGCCTCAGCCCTCTTCCTACTAATACTCTCCCTCAAATCTCTCTCCTTGCTTGGCTCCCTTTCCTGGCTTTCCTTCTGCAAGCATCACCCTTCCTGGCCTCCTTCCCTGGCTCCTCCTGTGCTCAGAGGTCCCGCCCCTTCCCCTCCAGTCCACACTCAAAGCCACACCCACTGCCATCTCTTCAACTCCTGCCTCCAGGTGGAAACTGCAGGTTTCCAGGGGACCAGGCTAAAGCCTTCGAGTTGCCATACGTTTGGCCTCATTACTGGCTACATGGTATGGATCCAGTAAATCTTTGTTAAATTGAATCATAAACCCTTAAGGAGGAGTAACTAATCATTTCAATGAATAAGGCATTGAAACCACTAATAATAGCAGAATAAAAATGATTAACATCCCAGGCAGTGCTGAGCATTGAACGTGCTTTTACCTATTCAAGCGACGCCAAAACGCTAGAATAGGTGCCGTTATTATTCCCATTTTGCAGCCGAGAGAATGAGGTTCTGAGAGAGCAGGTGTTCACAAGAGGACGTAACTATTAGACGGCACAGCCGTGACCTCAGTTGGGCCTCTGGCTCCAACTCCTTGGCTCCTCTGCCCCGTAGCTCACGGTGTGGCCCTGGTCAGGGCCCCCTGCTCTCCTGGTCCTCAAGGCCTCGTCTCTGAAATGAAGGGCATGAAGCAGGTGCTTCCCAAAGCTCATCTCAACATGAAAATGCCGAGGGTCTCTCCAGAACTCTCCCATGGTTCTGCCAAAGGAAATCACGGAGCAGGGGACTTAGATCGTGTCAGCGCGTGTGACTCACACTGTACTTCCTGCCAGCACACGAAACATCCACGCACAGCCCTGACCACAGCCATTTTCACTGTAATTTGGGGAGGGGGACTAACAGGGTGGGAGAGAGAAGGACAACCCTCTTTTCTTGGGGATAATCATTTCTAAGCCTCGCTTTGTTTCATTTGTGAAAACATGTGTTTCTGGCCCAAGGGCAACTTCCGATGTTTACTCTGGGACCAGCTTTGAACTGCAGACACCATCTGCTGGCAGCCTCTTGCAGTGTCCCATCTGGTCCCAACTCCAGGCTGGGCCGAGGCCTCAAACCGCCAGCCCTGCTGTGCCCTCGCTTCCTTTCTCAGGTAACACCTGCCCCTTCTTGCTCTGTCTGGAGCTTCTTCCTTCCCTGAGTTCCCAGCCAGCCTGCCGTTCCTGGGAGCCCCCAGGAGGACCCAGGCCCTCTCACCCAGCACCTGGAGAAGCCACACTGCCCACATGACTGCCTCCTGCAGTTCCGAGATGTGACAAGGTCCCTGAGAGCCAGGGGAAGGCAAAAGATGGACCCAGCTTTGCATTTCTCTCCTGCAGAATGGAGGCCAGGTGTCTTAGTCTGTTTGGGCTGCTCTACAAGAATCCCATAAACGGGGCGGCTTAAACAACAAAAAGTTATTTCTCACCTTTCTGGAGGCTGGAAATCTAAGATCAAGGTACAGCAGGTCCAGGACCTGGTGAGAGCCCCTCCCTGGTTCGCTGTCTTGCTGTAGCCTCACCGCCTCACATGGTGGAGAGAGAGAAAGACCATCTCTCTTGTGTCTCTTCATTCAAGGACACTAATCCCGTTCATGAGGGCTCCACCCTCATGACCTAATCACCTCCCAAAGGCCCACCTCCTAATACCATGGCATAGGGGGTTTAGGCTTGGAAGCATGCATTTGGAGGGGAGACATTCAGTCCATAACTCAGGGCAACCAGGCACTGTTAGTTGCCACCTTGGCACTCAGCTTCTGAGTCAACCCAGAATCTGCCAGGGAAGGTGGAACAGACAGGACAAACCAGAAGTTTCTGCAGATCTAGCCCTTATGGGAGTGAACTGCAGACCCTCCTGGAACTGCCTGGGCCAGCAGAAAGGCCTCAGGGAACTGCGGGCTGGCAGTCACCTGGGAGGCCACCTGTGTCACATTTTATCTCTGTGTTCATCCCCCAGGCAGCAGGGATTCTGTCGGTGGTACTACGGACAAGGGTGCCAAGAGCCCCTCGCAAATACTATAGGCCAGTAGGATAAGCAGGAATTGGCTTCGTAGGAGCATCAACGGCTTTGAGCGTGGGCCTGGCAACAGGTCAAGGTGGGGACTCCGACCCCCTCTTCCCACCTCTGTTGCTTTGTCATCCCGGGGGTCTTCCTCCGTGCAACTTGTCAGAGTATCTGCTCAGAGCGTCATTGTGCAGATCCGATGAGGAAATCCACTTACAGTGTCCAACATAGCCGTTATCGTCATCGCCATTACAACTGGTGAGAAGCTCTTAGCCTCAGTTTTAATTCCACAAATGTGCAGGTTCATTGGTAACAACCCGGGCACCTGTGACAAATGTTGTCTGAGAACAGAGTTCACTCCGAATGCTGTCTCCCTCTGCTGGTTCTACCAAAGCTTATCCTCAACGTTTCACATCAGCATTTGTGGTCCCTGCGTTTCTGAAGGCCAAATGCACGGCAGGAGGAGCTGGACTGGCACAAAACTGGCACTGCCGGGGCCCGGTTTGCCAGCAGGACGTACTCCATCTAATTTTTTCCATCAAAGTCCTAAGGACTGAATTTGTGATTTTTCACTAATGAATGATAGCCAAACAGTACCTGGACCCATGCCTCCTCCAAGACCACGTCTCCTGTTCCTGAAGTTTCTTTAGGCTGTATTTCTTTGCTTAGTGGAAGTGGGAGTTCTAACTCACCAGGCAAATATGTTTTACCTCTGAAGATGACTTGCCTTGAGTTCTGGACTTTCCACTCTCCTCTCTAAGTGAGAAGTGGCTCTGGCCAAGCCCTCCTCTTTAAAGGCATCCGTCCAAATGTGTGTCCCCCAAAGCTTGGCTCTTAGAGGAGCATGAGGGAACATAGACTCAGAGTGGAGATTCTGGAAGAGATATATGGTCTGGGGTGCGGGAGGGGAGTTTGAGGCTGCAGCCCCTCCCCCTGCCTTCTCTGCAGAAGCTCTTAACGCATCTGCATCATTTGCTGCGTTTTGAGTTTGTTTGTTTGTTTGTTTGCTTGTTTCAGCCATGCCTCTCGCCTTGCAGGATCTTAGCTCCCTGGCAGTGAAAGCACCAAGTCCTAACTACTGGACCGCCAGGGAATCCCCGAGTTTTAAATAAGAGTGTTAAACACACACACATACACATTTTAAAATCCCTGCACCCTGCCCGGTTCTCTCATTTTACAGGTAATAAACAGGTGACTGGGGCAGGGGCAATCAGCACTGGTGACAGTTAAAATACCAGCCCCCAACCCCATGACCAGTGCTATGAGCACAACACTTTGTTGCCCTGAGAAAGGACCTAGAGCATCCTGACCTACCGGAAGCATCTTAGATCAGGGCTGGTCCCCAGCGGATCCTTAAAGGTTTGCCCGTGTCGGGGAAAACAGGTCTTCACCAACTGAGTCCTCTTTAGACACAGATATTCTGACGTTTTCCCTGTACATTCACTTGGAGACCAGAAGTCCTTTATTGGTTAAAACACGGAGAGAAAGCACACCAGCTATCTGGAGGCCAGAGACTATTCCCAAATGTGTACATTTGACCTGCACGGTATTATCATTTCTAAAAAGTAATACGTTGTCAACGCTTAAAAATCAGGCATTTTTGCATTAAAAAAAATTCAGATTGTAGTTTCTTTCAGGCAGGGGCGGGGGCGGGCAGAATCAGACCGTCTGAGATGAGAGCAGCAATGGCTCTCATTTTCCCATGGCGAGAACTGGCCGGAGTGGAGTGGCTTCGTTCCTTTGAGAGGGGTCACGAGCTCTATGTCCCCCAGAGCTCCTCACCGCACCCCCCCGACAGCTGCCCTCTGCACCCACCACCTGCTGCCTGTAGGCATGTGAGCTCGCACCCCAGAAGTAGACCTTGGGGTCTGGTTCCCTCATTACACATCCCTCTCCGGCCTCGACACCCCCATCCTCACCCCTATGCCCATCTAGTTGTTCCTCGGAGCAGAAAAAGAAAGAAAACTTCGGCTAGCATCTGGAACGTGGGCGATTTCACACTGGCCTCATGGTGTGACCGTGTCTGACACAGCAGGGCAAGGAAACAATTGTTGAGTAGATTAATGAAGGATTTGTCATCAGTGCCGGACCTGCTTGGAAGTCTCAGATCTGTTTCCAGCCTGGATTTTAATAAAACATGATGTGTTTCATATCTAAGGAGAGTATGTATTTTTCCCCAGAGAGTAAAATTTCAAGGGAGAGAATTATCCAATAAAGCTGTCCAGCACTTATCATCCCAAAGAGATAAGACTCCCTCAACTCCAAGGATAAGATGTTCAGAATGAATGCAGAGGGAGAAACCCTCCCCAGAACATCCCGCCTACCCTGGCATGGGGGCAGAGTGGCCAGGCGGTGGGCGGCAGGGCTGGAAGGGAAAGCCTGTCATCACGCCGAGTCCTGCAGGAAACTGCCCAGCCTCCCAGCTGTTGCAAGCTTAGATTAACCTATCGCATCCTGAATACACATCAGAAACAAAAACAGTTCTTGACTTTGCTGCCTTCAAGTTTTCTTCTCCCCTCTTACTTCCTTCCAGCTGCCTTCCGTGGTACCAGCCCAGGAGTGTAGGGTCCAGGCCTCTCCCCATCACCGCCCACAGCCACCCCACTCCCCAGTGACAAACAGACCCACTATATTTCTCCTTTGATTGTGTGCCCTCCTTGGGCATTTACATGTGCCTTTTCATAAACGCTTCTTGGAAGAAACTCATTAATGTGCCAAAGTATATACTGAAGCACTGTGCGTGCTGTGGCTTAAACGGTTTTTAGGATCTGAGAACCTTGATGGAATTTGATTAGGAGCTCCAATAGGAAAAGCAAATAATGAGGGTTTCTCAGATTGAACCATACGCGGAAGAGGGTGAGCCTGGACCCCCATCTGCTTAGTGACCTCTGCGTCCCCACTTCCACTCCACCCCTCAGAGGTTCATCAGAGTCTGAGGGTTTCTCGAGTGCGATTTGCAAACCTCTGCTATGAAGTCTTGCCCATCTGTGGAGTGAGGGTGGTGACCAGTGGTGGTGATGGTAATGGTAGCAACGGCAATAGAGGCGCTCATGATGACTGCGGTGGTGTAATTGTGTGAAGGTGATGTAATTGGTGGTGGTGATGGCGTCAGTGGTGGTGATCATTGGAATGATGGTGTAGTTGTAATGGTGGTGGGGGAAGTGGGTTGAGGGGTGGTAGTAGTGATGGTGATCATGGTAGAGGTATTAGTGTCAGCGGTGGCAACTGTAGTGATTGTGGAATTTATCTCAAGGAGACAGCAGTGAGCAGCGGCTTGAAGCAGGATCTTAGTTCCCTGCCCAGGAACTGAACCTGGGTAGCCTGGGTGAAAACCAGGAATCCTAGCCACTAGACCACTTAGGGACTAGAGGCTAGAAGAAAAGTTTCCCTGGTTCTTGACCCTTTTGGAATCAAGAATGTTTCAAGGAGGCAAAAACTATAAACACAGGTACAAAGTTTAATATTAGAGACCCAACACAACAAGTGGGAGAGCACACAGAGAAACAGTTTGCTTACTTAAGACAGAAGCAAGGCAGAGATGCACACCCGGAGAGAAAGGGTGTGGGCGTCCTCCCTAATGAGGAGTGCAGTAAGGAGGGGGTTAAGTCATTTATGTAGGGCAGTTCTTCCGGGTCTTTGTTTACCTTTGCCCACTTATCTGGTTTCTTTTTCCACACCTGCCCTGCCCTAGGGCCCTCCCCGACATGCAACTTTTTTCCCAAGATGGATTCCAGCACAGACGCCCATGAGAAGGTTGATACCACCTATTATGGGATGACGCCCCCTCCCTTACTGACCCCCAAGGAGCCTTTCTGTGCATGTGCGGTTGGGAGAATGAGATACATGTGGTCTCTTTATCTTTTATCTGGGCAGGACTCAGCTTCTCTGTGCCCCTGCCATTTCTGTTATCTTAAAGTGTCAACCGGCGACAGAGTTCAGCTATTCACCCTGTTCCCTGTTGTTATTTCTATCTGGAGGTGTAAACAGGAGGCTGGCTGTAAATGTCTAACCTGGAGCCCATCTAGTTCCTGCCTCAGTAGTAGCGGGTGTTATGATAACAGCATTAGTGGTGATGGTGGTGATGGTGGTGGAGGTTGTGTTGCCATGTCTATGGTGGAGGTGGGGGAGCCAGGGTATGTAGGAGTTTTTGCAACAAAAGACCATGTAGTTGGAACATCGAAAGATTACTGTTAATAAAAGAAAACCAGATATCTCATGTCAAGGAACTGAGCGCTTTTCTACGCATGGGAAGATGCAAGAGTCTGGGCTCACTGAAATCATTCCTTTGATATGCACCTCAGCTATCTGGGGCCAGCAACCTGTGCTTTCTCATCCTGAGTTCCCTCAGGGCTCAAAGTCTAGGCGGCTGTAATGTGATGGCTTGATGGCTGCAACATCCTTTGTTTACTGATGTGGCAGGCAGTATTTTAGTTCTCAAATGGTTTTAAAATATAAGTCAAAGGAAGATAAAACAAGAGCTTGTGGAACTCATGGAAAGAAATATCCCTCAGAGACCTGAGAAGCAAGCTGAGGACAGGGGCGCAGCCCAGCTCATGGAGCCACGTGCAGGAACCTGGTACCTGGCCTTGCAGGTGACGTGGGCTTTGGCTGCACTGACCACCAGAGCACCACGGCCCTGGGGGCACACTGTGGGTGGCAAATCTCACACAGGTATGTGATTCACATATGGGTATGACAAACCCAGAGAAACCCAGATAGTCGGCCATCCTGCCTGGACGTGAACGGAGGAACCTGGAGAAGGGATTTTGCAGTCAGACCTCTGGAGCTGGGAGAGCATGCGGACTTTCCTCTTCAGAAATAACATCATTTCCTACAATACTATTAATTATTGGTTGGTATTTTAAAGTACCATATATTTAGGCTATAAAAGAACTATCAGGTCCCTACTGTCTGCCAGGCACTCAGGTACCATACAAGAGTGATTGATGCCAGGGTACACAGGCTGGGCATCACCCCGGCTGGCCAAACCTGACACAGGAAGCCCCCCTGGGTGCTCAGCCATCCTCACCCCTCCTGTGGTATCGGCAATGGGCCATCACCGCACCAGCGGGGGACCCAGTTCATTCTCATCAAGCACTTGGACCCATGCTTGCCAGGTGGAGGTCTTAATTATTATTACAGGTGTGCCTTCCAAGGTCCTTGTCCGTCCCCTTCTTTCATCCTTGGGAACTGTCTTGAATGTCCTTTTTTAAGAAGGTCTGCCTTTCCTGGGGTTCTGGGGTGGGTTCCACATAGCTTTGTCCCAAAGCTCGTCTATCTGGGAAACGCCCTTCTCTCAACAAAAGCATCTCAGAGAGATGACAAAGGCATCCAGGAGATTCCAAGAAAGAAACAGGGGAGAACTATTGCCCTAAAGACATAGAGGGAGAAGGTGGGAAATGTCTTAGTGAATTAAGGATGCCCAAAATAAAACTGGTGAGAAAGCAAATCCTACCTGGGATCATATGAGATGTTGACCTCTTTCTTAGTGCTTTGTTGATTTCCACATTTGGAAGGTGGGTATATATCACTTTTATCATCAGAAAATGTAAGTCTAAAAGAATTTTTAAAGACCTACCAATTCAAAGTTAGCATAGTAACTTTTGTGGCAATAAGACTTACCCCTATTTTTCATTCATAACATTTTGACATAGAACAGGGATTGTAACCCTGGTTACGCACATAGAATCAGATGCTTGCAAAATTGCATTTGGGGGATGGATATCACCCCGTGCAGCAAATTAAGCCAAGCCAGTTCAAGTTTATACTAGTATTTCCCACCCACTGGGGGCGTCCAGTGATGGAGCCCCAGACAGATGGGAAGAAATATTTTCAGCTGTGCAGAGAATCACAAATAGAATAACCATGTTCTGATTGCTTTGAAAATAGCCATCTTTTCCGATTTTTTTTTTTAATTGGGATATAGTTGTTTTACAATATTGTGTTAGTTTCTACTGTTCAGCGAAGTGGAGTTCCCTGTGCTATACAGCAGGTTCTTATTAGTTATCCATTTTATACATATTAGTGTGTATATGTCAATCCCAATCTCCCAGTTCATCCCACCCCCCCCACCCCGCTTTTCCAAGTTTAAATCAGCAAATGCAAATGTGAAAATGTCCACATCTCAGCCGTATAAGAGTAAGGACGGGCCTCAACAAAATCCATGAAGGTGGTTCTGTGCTTAAATGGAGACGAATAGAGCTTTGCCTTTGGCCTTTGTGGGAGGCTTAACTGCTGGTCCTGCACTGCCCACCTTCCCCCCGAATCTCGTCCTCTGCTTGCCTTCTCCTAATCAGTCAGGACTCCTTTAAAAGTGCCCCAAGCTTGTGCTTTTCTGTTATGTGATGGTGCTGAGTCGGGGGAGTGGGCTGGTGAGCCCAAGAAGGAGGAAGCAAGCTCAGGGGTGGAAGGACCAGGATGATGTTGCCTTGGGAAATGGAGCGATTTTTTTTTTTTTTTTAGGTATTTGATAAACCAAAAAGAGTGCGATAAATGTGCACTAACATGAGTTGATTTGTAAAATGCAAAACAGTGATGCATGATTCATGCAAAATAAGTAATTCACTGACTGGTTGTCTCTGATTAAGCGTCCTGCGTACACAAACCGGCAGGCAGCAGTCCCATGTCCCTCACCACTCAGGGAAAACTCAGGGGCAGAAAGACGATTCCACGCCCTGTCTGCCAGGTTCTGAAGAAGTCACCTTCTCCCAGCATCAAACACAGCTGCAGAATGCAAACCTGAACGTAAGAAGAAATAGTAAACTTACTATTACATGCACCACAACTACTGAGCCTGCGCTCTAGAGCCCGCGAGCCACAACTACTGAGCCCATGTGTTGCAACTACTGAAGCCCGCAAGCCTAGAGCCTGTGCTCCACAACAAGAGAAGCCACTGCAACGAGAAGCTCGCGCACCGCAACGAAAAGTAGCCCCCACTCGCCGCAACTAGAGAAACCTGCACGCAGCAACGAAGACCCAATGCAGCCAAAAATTAATTAATTTTTTAAAAAGAGAGAGAGCTTTAAAACTCACAGCTAAGTGGGGAAACAAGTACCCCCACGTGCGTTAGTGATGCTGCAGTGCCAAAAAGAAGCATGTCCTTTACTCAGATGAGATGGGGTGGAAATCTTGGTCGCGTCAGTGGTACCATGGTCTTGTACTTAGGACCGAATTTTTCAGGTGAGCAGGTGAAAAAAAAATTAAGTTCTCCAAAAAACAGGACATGCTCTCTCATAGAATGGAATGAGTCACATTAGGGATAAAAGTGATGCTGGCATTTTCTAAGCGGCAGAAGGGGTGCTGTCTGGAAGGTGTAGGGAGGAGCGGGACTTAGGCGTCTGCTGGGTGATGCAGAGCATCCTTCAGCCCCTCAAGGCTGTCCCCCTGCCCCACTCCATCCCCAGGTAATCCTGAAACATCATATCTGCCTAAGTTTAACTTTCTCCAGAACAATTCTGGGTTGTTTATAATCCCGACCACCCTCTAAGGAGGGGGCCCCGCTCCCTGGGCCACCACGTGTTCTACTGAACACTGTTCAGGGCTGGGATATGTGTTGGGATTGGAGCTGGGGCAGAACCGAGTGCCTCCAGGCAATGAGGGATGAAGACTTGGCAGCTGCATTGGGGATGGCGTGAGGGTTAGTGCTGTGGCTGATAAGCCTCTGAGCTCAGAGACTTCCCCTGGAAGCTTCTTTCTTGCTCACAGGCCATGAATGGTCAGCAGGCAGCCTTCCATACGGCAATTCAGGGATCCAGGATCCTTCAATTCGTGGTGGCTTCCACCCAGTGGACAACCCCTTGGATCAAGAAGCGATGCACATCATGTCCACTCTGGTTTCACTGGCAAGGACTGGTCAAGGGGTCCCATCTAGATGCCAAGGGTGCTGGGGACTTGGCCCCTGGCTGGGCAGCTGTTTCCTGCCACAACTCCACACAGTGGAAGGGGAGCAAGGATCTCCTGGAGGAGGGGAGGAGCCACTGAGCCAGGCTGGGCAGGAAGGAGTCAGAAAAATAACCCTGCAGGGACCAGCCCCGATGCGCCAGTTGGTGACTGTGAGTTGCACCTTCCCTGGAAACTTTCAGTTGAGTTTTGTGATGCATGATATTTTCATATGACTGGCTTCTTTGCAGGGAGCTGGAAAGACACTGAGTTCTGGATCTGGTCTTGGGTGGAGAAAAATACGAGTACCAGAGCCAGCTTCATTACTCTTATATCACATAAACGGGCAATCCCAGCTTTACGCTAGTCTGGTGCTGCATATGAAAATTTTCATACTACCGTGTAATTTGCAATAGTGTTTCTGAAATTAGTATCCACATTTTACTCAGGTGGATATTGAAATGCAAGCTGTAAGGAAGTTGTCTCCCCCAAAATTCATGTCCACTTGGAACCTCAGAATGTGTCCTGATTTGGAATTAGGATCTTTGCGGGTATAGTTAGGTAAGATAAGGTCATACTGAATTAGGGTGAGCCCTAGATCCAATATGACCAATGTCCTTATAAGAAGAGGAGAGACACACAGTGAAGAACAGCACGTGAAGACAGAGGCAGAGGCTGGAGATGCATCTACAAAGCAAAGGACACCAAGGATAGCCGGCCATCACCAACAGCTAGAGGGACAAGGAAGGGTCCTCGCCTGGATCCTTCAGAGAGAGCAGGGCCCTGCTGACACCTTGATTTCAGACATCTGGCCTCCAGACCTGTGAGAGAATACATGTCTGCTATCACAAGCCAGCCGGTTTGTGGTCATCTGTTACTGCAGCCACAGGAGACTAACACAGAAGGGGATGGTCGGGGTGGGGGAAGGTTAATAAAAACATGGATGTTAAAAAGTGTAGTTATCAGTGGCTCTCCATAGCCCATCCCTGCCTCCCTCCTTAGCTCTAGACAATTTTCTCAACAGAATCTAAATCTCTCCAGTTAACGGTACTTAGGAGCATCTAGTACATCAAGTCTGGAGCCTAAGCCACGCCTCCCCTCTCTGCTGTGCCCTCCCCCTGCTCCTCCCTCCATCTGCCCACGTGTCCTGGCTGCGAGCCTTGCGGTCTCGCCCGCCTCCTCTGTCCTCTGCACCACCCACGTCGAATCTACCACCTGGTCCCTCACCTCTGCCTCCCAGGTCCCCTTCCCCGGAGCCAACCTGGTGCTCTCCAGCCTCTGTGGTCCTTTCTATGGGTAATGCTCCTACACTCCACCACAGACAGAGCTTGCTACACCTCAAATCGGGCCACATCACCCCTTCCCCGACTTCCCCCAACCTTCTGCTGATGAGATGGGTCTAGATAGATCCCTCAGTGACACCGGAGTCAAGCACTCAACATGGGTTTTACCTAAATGACCCCTCACAACACCCCAAACATAGGTCCAGCCATTACCTCCTCTGATAGTCAAGAGAGCTGAGATGGAGGAAGGATAGCAGAGGGGGATGCAGTGCTCCCCCAGAGCAAGGCGCTTCTGTTGAAAAACTTGAACTTAGAATTAAAGACTAAAACACATGGACTCTCCCCGAAATCAGCCACCTGTACCCCCATGAAAACACAAGTCATCGTGGCAGTTATGAAACAGTGATAATAATAAATGATGTCGTGCTATGTGGAAACCGTGTTGAGTCTGCAGAGTTTGTAAGATCATCCATGAAAAGTCCCATCTTTGAAATCTCTTCAGAATCTTTAAAGTCTGATACCAACCAAGTCAGAGTTCCCTGTTGACTGCAGTTGGGGGCCCAGAGGAATAAGATGTGCCTCCAAGGAGTCTTTCTTGGTAGCTCCCATGGAAAATGCTACCCCAACACATCTGGGTAATCAAACTGACTATTGTATACCTCTTATCCAAACAACTGTTATAGACTGAATGTCTGTGACCCGCCCCCCAAATTTAAGATGTCGAAGTTCCAACCCCCAATGTGATGGCTTTTGGAGGTGGGGGTCTTTGGGAGGTGATTAAGTTTAGATCAGGTCATCAGGCGGTGCTCTCGTGAAGACCCCTTATAAGAAGAGGAAGAGACAGGAGAGCTCTGTCTCTTTGTCTCCCTCCCCCCTCCCCCTCTGCTGACCCCTCTTCCCCTCTTCCTCCATTTTCCTCTCACTCTTCCCCTCCCCCTCCTCCTCCTTTTTCTCCTCCTCTTTCTTCATCTTCTTCTTCCCTTTCCCCTTCTCCTTCCTCTCCTTCTCCTTCCTCTCCCTCTTCTTCTCTTTCTTCTCCTTCTTCTTCACCTCCTTCTTCTTCTTCTCCTTTCTCTCTCTCTCCCCCTCCCTTGCCCATCAACCCTCCCCTCCCCACTAGCACCTACCAAGGAAAGGCCACAGGAAGCCATAACAGGAAGGCAGCCATCTGCAAACAAGGAAGAGAGTCCCCACCAGGCACGGAATCTGCTGGTACCTTGATCTTGACTTCTCAGTCTCCAGAAGCATGAGAAATAAATGTGTGTTGTCTAAGCCACCCGTCTATGGTATTTTGTTATGGCAGCCCTGACTGACTAAGAAAGCAACTGAGATCTCCTTTACAAACCTGAATAACATTTAACCAGAAAAAGTCAACAGAATGTATGACAACATTCTGACCTAGCTTCGGTCCCCCGCCTCCACTCCCCGCCCCCATCTCCCTTTGTGAGCGTAAGTGGTTACCAAACCTTTTCAAACCATATTTTCCCTACTGGACTGAACAGAAAAACATAAATACTGTACTTAAACTACTGCAATTGTCTTTACCAGGCAAATCACTTTAAGGAAATAACAGTTCTTCCCTTTATATATGGTCTTAACGTTTTTTCCTACAAGAAAAAAAGAATAAACCAAATTTTACATACAAAATTAGCTTTAAGGTAGAAAAACGATGCCTTTCAGATTCCAGTCACTTGATCTGTGACAATTCTGACCCATAAGGTCCACAAAAAAAAAATGAACACGGTTTTTCCATGTGCACGGGGCCACCATAAAGTTCTTAAGGTCATAAAGATCTCCTCTTGTGGCCGTATTGGTTTCCTATTTCAGATCGTTTGGGATATCAAATTATCCCAAACCTAACAGCTTAAAATAACACTCATTTGTCATCTTACAGCTCCTTAGGTGAGACGTCCATGGCTGGCGTGGAAGGGTTCTCTGCCTAGGATCTCACAAGACTGAAATCAAAGCGTCAGATGGGTGCATTCTTTTCTGGATGTTCTAGGGAAGATTCAACCTGCAAGCTCATACAGGTGGTTGGATGACTGAGTTGTAGGACTGACATCTCTGTTTCTTTGCTGGCTGTCAGCCAGGGGTCACTTTCAGCTCCAAGAGGCCAAGTGCATTCCCTGACACACACCCTCCTCCATCTTCAAAACCTGCAAAGGAAATCTCCTTCTCAAGTCCCTCTCACACTTCAAATCTCTCTTCTAAGACCTTGCCTGATTAGGCCAGGCTCACCCAGGGTAATCTTATTTCCCTAAATTCAACTGACTGGGGACCTTAATTACATCTTCAGAATCCCTTCACAGCAGCACCTAGGTTAGTGTTTGATTGAATAGCTGGGAGAAGGTGTGTGTGCACAGAGGCAGGGATCTTGGGAACCATCTTAGGATTCCACCTACCTCAGTGCCTTGGCTTTGGTTCACTGGGCCTCATTATCTTCTTGATTCAAAAAGAGCAGGAAAAGATCTCTTACTTCTAATTATTTCGATATGCCAGAAAATGAAACTTATTTTGGAGCTGACAATCTATTCTGTGGCCAAATTGGCAAAATTTCAGAGACCAAAATAAAACCCAGCCTACTCTGAAACCTGTTTGTGCAGGCCCAGCAGTATAGTCTCTCACCAGCTATTAGCATCATGAGAACACCCCAGGGACCCCGAGCCACCAGGTGGTTCTCCAGGGACCACCGGGGCCTGCATAGGTGGGTCTGACCCCATCATCTCACCCACACTCACTGCTCTTAGAAGGCGCTCTGGTGTCTAAACCCTCACTCCTCAAAGTGCAGTCCTGACCGACAGCATCGGGACCATCTGAGCGACCGGAGGAAATGTGGAATCTCAGGTCCCACCCCAGATCTGCTGAAGCAGAATCAGCCTTTCGACAAGATTCCGGAGAATTTATGTGCACAGCAGAGTTTGAGGAGCCCTGGTGTAAACCACACGCCCAAGGACCATACGTTAACTCATTCTGCAAACTGCACTGAAGACGTGGTGAAGACTGAACATGTTACCCCTCCCTCGCTCAAGTCCACATTGGTCCCTGCACCGGCAGAGCCTTGATAATGACCTAGATCCATGCTGCATCCAGCCACATGAGGGGAATCTCTCGACTCAGGCAACGTTTCCCTAGAATTGCTCCCATCTCTCTGAGTACCACTTTCCCTGGATGCCCAATTCTGTGGCTGTGGCTTTTTCCACCAGATAACCCCACAGGTACCCACGGCTGGGAAGGTCTTGATTTTTTTCAACTGTAGCCCCACCACTAGGTGCTCGCTGGGGTCCCTCAGGGACCCCACAGATAGAGGGACCTCCACCCCAAATGTTGCCACCCCTGTGTTGGAGGGGCTCACACAGCACTTAAGTGAACAGCACCACTGGCTCGCAGCTCATTGGCCAGCACTGGTCACGTGCCCCACCCGGCCACCAGGCAGGAAGCGCCAGCCGGCCACACCTGGAAGTGGAGAGCTGCAACCATTCAGGGAAGGCCTGCGGCTGCATGAAGGGTTTCTCCCGGCCAGCAGGTGCCAGAACCTGGGTCTCCAGGTTTGTCATCAGCAGAACAGGCTGATTCTGCCAGGTTCCAGAAAGCGAACCTCTGCTGCAGGCTTGGAAGCAGGCTGCATCTTGGTGCCCTTCCTTGGGGCTTGGCGGGTTTCCAACAAGTCACTTAACCTTCCTGGGCCTTGTTTCCTGGTGTGTAACAAGGGCTTCATAGCATCTCCCTCCTAGGACCGTGTGGCGGGATAAGGATTAAAAGAGGAAGAGAATTAAGGGTTGTAGGAACTAAACGTCCAAACTTCACCACCCAAACCCTCAGGCTACAGACTTGCTGTCACACCTCTGAGAGAGAATTGATTGGGTGTGGTTCCAACAGAGAGCTGGTGTTCCTCTTGATCCAAACTTCACAACCTGCTCTGCGAATCAGGAAGAGAGCGGCCTTGCATCTGGGGCTACCTGCATCCGTGAAGGGCCCAGCGCGCCAGCTCCAGCCATGTGTAACTCTGACCATTAGGGCACCTCAGAAGCACAGCTTGTGGTGCACGGAGGCTTGGAGAACTGGTGGGTCACTTTCAGGGGTTCTTCCTGCAAGGAACCAGCTTCCCCTTCTTTCCTGTTCTCTTGGGCCCTATCACCAGGCCAGGTACAGAAGCAGGAGCTCTAACCTTGTATTATGCAGACAAACTTCCTGATGAGGAAGGGTCAGCTCCCAAAGAGGTTTGGATTCTTAACTGGGATGGAACAGAGTCTAGAACGGAGCACACTGACGGTCTCCCAGCTTTGCCCCCAATCCCTGCTGGGGACACCAGGGACGAGTGGTTGTCCCAGCCTGGCCAAGGACAGGGTCCCCTGATCCCTTCATACTCAGATCGCACCTGTGCTTGGAGGTGCCTCAGAATCCCCAGAACTGCTGCCCCCAAAAGAGCCCAAGCACTTTTTCATGCTGTTGCATCTTCACCCAGACGCTGTGCCTGAGGAGCTTGTTGACATCAGAGGACACGCCAAGGATGCTGAAGACAGAATTTTGCCTTTATCCCCATGGCGATTGGGGCTGGGTGAAACATATGATTTTTCACACCCCCATATTTAGAAACTGGCAACACTTGTATAAGTTTGGGCGCTAAGAGCAGCTGGCCTTCTAAAGCACCAGTTTGTTTTACAAGGTGTTTTTGTTGGTTGTTGTTTGGGAATGTGACCGTCATTTTCTCATTTCGAGCAGTACACGAAGAAAAACATCACCTGTCCAGGAAAACCATTGTAACATGTTGTGTTTCAAAGGCGCTAATTTTGGATGGGCCTCAGAAGTTTCTAGATTTCTAAAACAGTCCTGTGTTCTCAGGTGAAAAGAGAGAAGCATCCTTTTACCAAACAGAGGCTGTGGCATCTGCAGCCCACCTGAGAATACTTTCCAAAATGTCTCATTCACGCTAGTGGGTTTCATCAAGGGAGGCAAGGCCTCCTTGGGGACATTTAGGAAGTCGATGGGGCCTTTTCTGTTGTCACCATGATGGGGGAGGGACTCTGACAGCATTTGTCAGATATAAATCAGGAACTCCGGGAGAGTCTTTCACAACAAAGAATCACGCCACATCCCCTGTGATTTTCGAACGTCATTCTTGACATCTGTGTAGGTGAGAATCCATTCATTATTATCTGAGTCTGAACTGAACCCCATATTACATGTAAGCATTGTGTTGCATTTTTTTTTTAACACGGCTTAAAATACACTGACTTTCCCAGTAATGCCACCACTGCACATATCAAGAGAAATCTATACAGTACTTTGATTTGTTTGGAATTTTTCCAAGAGCCATTCTTCAGTCTGGACAATTAGGGCACAAACACCATTGCTTTCCAGGTGTTTCCATCGCCGGAACCACACCCCTGCTCTGGTCTGCATTTGTAGCTGTTGCACTCGTGGTGATTCTATATTTAGAAGCAGGCCAGTGTGCAGACGTCACTCAGAGAATCCTTTCGCCCAGCAGGGCACGATGGCGAGAGTAAGGGATAGGCAAGGGGAAAAAAAAGGCTGAAATATTCATCTTAGGTTCCCCAGTATTTAAGTTTATACCACAGACCCAAAACATTATCGTGTCTAAAAAGAAGAAAAAAAGTCCATGTATGAAAAGTTACCTTTGGGGGCAGGATGGGTCAGTGTAATTAGAAATCAGATCCCATGGCCTCCAAATCTCTTCCAGGATTCTGTCTTCTGCACCAACAAGGATTTAGGTGCACCAAGAGACCTCCCTGGGCCAGCAAATCCTTGCAGCTTACAGACATGCCGTTCTCAGCCATTGCCCTTCCAGGCTAAGGTCAAACACTACATCCCCAGCCTGATGGCAGAGCCTGGATTTTGTAGCAACTGGTGCCCTGGTTCTGCTCTCACCTGCTAGAGAGGCGCCCCATCACTTAGTGCAGGCGCCAATGAGCCCAGATTGAGGTCCCAGCTCCCCTCTTTCCAGCCAGGTGACCCTGGGCTGACTCCTCACCCTAAGCCTCTTTTTTCTAAAGGAGGACAAGAGTATCTCCTCATTGGGTTGTGGTGGAGGCTGCATGGGGTAACGAGCAATGGTCCTAGGGCAGTGTTTAGAGGGAGGGGCTCTCCCCTAACAAAGATGACCCTCCCACTGCCGTCATGTCTAGATTCCACTGTCCTGGAGCAGGTTTAGTACAGCTTTGGACTCAAGTGTAGGGTGAACCCCTTCCTTAACTTTCCATCCCAAATGGCATCTCATCTTGTGGGTCCTTAGTCCAACTTGGAGGCATCCTAACTCCCCACCAGGGTGACACTGGAAACTTTGGCAAGCTTATCATCCTGACAGTCTCAAATGGGTACCATTCCTCCCCTGACTCCTGTAGCCCCTGCCTGTCTTCAAGCTTCTCCCACCATGATGCTGAGATCTGAAAGGTCAGGTGCTGAGGCTCATTACCGTCTGTCTTTCCAAAACAATGCACACAGTGAGTGCTTAATAACTGCTCACTGGATGGATGGATAGAGGGATGGATGGATGGATGGGTGGGTGGAATGATGGATGGATGGATGGATGGATAGAAGGATGGAATGATGGATGGATGGATGGATGGATGGATAGAAGGATGGAATGATGGATGGATGGATGGATGGATGGATGGATGGATGGATGGATGGACAGATCTGATAGCAAACTCAGCCCAGATAGAAAGCCCCACATTAGATGACAATTGTTTCGAAGTGGCTCTCTCTCCTCCCTGGGAGAGAAAGGAGCTCTCCCCTCCTGCCTGAGGCCCCCTCTCCAGGGCTCTCTGCAGAAGCAGAGATGAGAGAAATTGGTGGTAGTTTGAGTTCATCACAAATCTCAAATCATTTTTCAAACTCTTGGCACAGTCCCTTGGACCCTTTGCCAAGCACGTTTCTCCTTGGTTTTTAAACCCTGGGGAAATATTGTCTGAATGTTTCCAATTCATTTATGCTCAGCTCATCAAAATGTCATTTTATAAGGGCTGTGTGAACTCCAAAAGGTCTGGGAAGATTTCCCTTCGCGTGGTTATATGTGAAAGGCAGCCTGGGTCTTCCTAAGTAGAATGGAGTGCTCCGCTGTGCTGTGGGCAGTGCTCACCCCCGGCCCCCGCCCCCCTGACAACCTGGACAGGCTTAAGAGCAGACACATCCCACTTCAGGGAAGGAGGTCAGGCTGGGCGCTGTCCAGGCCACCTTACCTCCACAAACAAGAAAGAACTCTTGGACCCAGTTAGGAGATTTGAGTCCCCAAACGCAAACATTTTCAGAAAGAATCCTCCTATGCAAACATTCCTTTAAATGCAAATGAGGAGTCTCCAGAATGCTCCAGATGGGTGCTGAAAGTGGGAGGGACATATCCAAGACATGGAGGCTAAAAGAGTCTCAGCTTCCTCTTCCATTTCTTCCTGACTGGTTTAAAGGTTTAAGAGGGATTGTGTCCTCCAGTGCCCAGAGCCCTGCTAGATTCAGGATCCCCTTCAAGAGAGTCCGGGAAGCATCTGGGGTGGTCTGATCTCCTCACAGCCTCCAACTCACTCTACAATGCAGCCTGGAGACAGAAGGAGAGCAAATGCACAGGATCGTCTGGAAACCCCTTCTCCATTCCATGGGCTGTTCCCTACCACCTATCCCCTCCTCCCATCAGCAACTCTCCAAATGTAGGGATGGAAACATCTTCCTCACCCCCAACCACTTCTTCACTTTCACCTACATGACACAGTTCAAATCTTTCCTGTGGGGGGTGAGGGGGTGCACCAGAAATAAGAAAATCAGAAATCAGAAAAAGCAGAAGTCAATAAAACTGAAAACAGAAAGTCAATAGAGAAAATCAATGAAACAAAAAATTGATTCTTTGAAAAGATCAGTAAAACTGACAAACCTCTATCAAGACTGGCAAAAAAGAGAAAATACAAATTACCAGTATCATCAATGAAATGGGATAAAACAAGAGATATAACATATCACATGGATAATAAGGAAATATTACAAATTACACTACATGCATAAATTTGACAATTTAGATGAAATGAACAAATTCCTTGAAAATTAGTAACCACCACAATTTATCCAAGATGAAAGAGATACTATGAACAGCCCTATAACTAATAAATAAATTTAACTCATAATTTTAAAACTTCCTAAACAGAAATCTCCAGGCCCAGATGATTTCACTGAAAGGAATTTTTTTTCTTTTAACACAAATTTTACACAGTTTCTTCCAGAAAATAGAAATTTATTTTATGAACCTAGTATTACTTGATATCAAACCAAAGACAGTATAAAAAAGAAAATTATAGATAAGATAAATGTATCTCACGACTATGGATGCTAAAATCCTTAACAAAATATTAATAAATAAAATTTAGCAGTATATAAAAAGAATACCACATGATAAGTGGGGTTTATTTCAGAGATGCAAGGTTGTTCAATACTTGAAAATCAATCAATGTAGTTCACCATCAACAGATGAAAGGAGACAAATTACAAGATCATATCAATTAATGCAGAACAAAGCATTTGACAAAATTCAGTACCTGTTCAAGACAAAAGCTCTCAGAAAACTAGGAATAGAGGAGAATTTCCTCAACTTGACAAGCAGCATCTATCAAAAACTATACTTTAAGTCCCTTACATACGAATTAGTTCCACTCCAAGAACGTGTTCATAAATCCAGTTTGTTCATAAGTTCAACAAATTTAGCCTACGTACCCAACTAACACAATTGGCTATATAGTACTGTACTGTAATCAGTTTATAATACTTTTCACACAAATCATATATGAAAAACAAACAAAAAAAATATAGAAAACATTTTTAATCGTAGAGTACAGTCCCTTGAAAAGTACAGTAGTACAGTACAACAGCTGGCATACCGGGGCTGGCATCGAGTGAACAGGCAAGAAGAGTTACTGACTGGAGGAGGGAGAGGAGGTGGGAGATGGTAGAGCTGAAGGATTGTCAGCAATAGGAGGCAGAAGACAAGCTGCAATTTCACTCACGCCCGACTTCGATGGCACAGGTTCTGGTTCCTTGCTGGATTCAATTTTATCTACCCACTTGAAAAAAATGATCCAGTGATGTCTGGGTAGTAGCTCTTTTTTTCTCATCATATATGACACGGTAGCACTGGATTGCGTTCTGAATGGCTGCTGCAATCTTCATGTACCGTTCTAGGTTTGGGTCCTGTGTCTCAAAAACTAACAGTGCATCCTCAAATAAAGAAAATCTCCTTGTCATTTCCTTCATCGTGAATCTCTTTGGTTCTTCAGTTACTTCTTCTTCCTCTTGTTGTTCCACTCTCTCAATTATTTTCACTTTTGTTTCCATCTTTATTGCTTGGCACTTCTTAGCAGTACCAGCTACATCACCACAGTTTTTATACTTGCTTCCGGACATCCTGGGCTTGAAATAAAGATAGTGTACTATTGTACTCTATACAGTACTGTACAGTAAAGTACACAAAAGCATAACCACTTGTAGAGGATGCATGCATGTGACAATGTACACCAGACAAGTGAACTAACTTACATGACTGGACATGTGAATGCACGTTCGCATCTTCAAAAGTTCACAACTTGAAGGTTTGTATGTAGGGGACTTACTGTAGCTAGCATCAAACTTAATGATGAAAGACTGACTGCTTTCCACCTAAGATCAAGAACAAGATAAGGATGTCTGCTCGCACCACTATTAACAACATAGTACTGGAAGTTCTAGCTAAGGCAATAAGGCAAGAAAAGTAAATAAAAGGCTTACAGATAAGAAGGGAAGTAAAGTGTTGCTCTTTGCAAATGACGTGATGGTCTCCATAGAAAATTCTATGGAATCTACCAAGAAAAAAACCTCCTAGAACTAATAAGGGAGTTCATCAAGGTCTCAAGGTAAAAAATTAACATACAAAAATTAATTGTATTTCTATATCTTCATATGAATACCTGGAAGCCAAAACTAAACATAAAATACCATTTACAATCCCTTTAAAAAATGAAATATTTAGGTATAAATCTAACAAAATAAGTACAAGACTTGTATGCTAAGATCTAGAAACTGCTGATGAAAGAAATTAAAAAGCCTAAACAAATAGAGAGACACCCTATGTTCATGGACTGTAATACTCAACATAGTAAAGATGTCAATTCTCCCTAAATTGATGTACAGGTTTAAAGTAATTCCTATCAAAATCTCAGCAAAATATTTGTAAATATAAGCAAGATTATTCAAAAATTTGTATGAAGAGACAAAGGAATTAGAATAGGTAAAATAATTTCAAGGGAGAAGAATAAAATAGGAGTCACTCAACCCAATTTTCAGACATTATGTAACTATAGTAATCAAGACTGTGAGGTATTTCAGAAGAATAAACACATAGACCAATGGAGCAGAATAGAAAACCAAAACATGGTCCCACACGAGAACAGCCAACTGATTTTTGACAAACGTGTAAAAGCAGTTCTATGGAGGAAGGGTAGAGTTTTCAACAAATGGTGCTGGGGTGACTGGATATCCAAAGGCAAAAAAAAAAAGAACCTCAACCACATCTCAAATCTTGTACAAAATTAACTGTAAATAGGTCATATATTTAAATTTCAAATGTAAACTATAAAACATTTGTAAGACTACGTAGGGGGAAATCTTCAACATCTAGAGCTTGGTAAAGAGTTGTTAAACTTGACACCAAAAGCACAACTCATGAAAGAAAACAATAGATAAAGTGGACTTGCATCAAAATTAAAAACTGTTGCTCTTCAAAAGATCTTGTTAAGAGAATGAAAAGAAAAACTACAGACTGGATATTAGTTCTCTATTTCTTCCATAGCAAATTACCACAAATTTAACAGCTTAAAACAACACCCATTCATTCTCTTACAGTTCTGTAGGTCAGAAGTCTGGTAGGCTAGGCTGGTTTCTCTGCTCTAGGTCTCCTTTAGCAGGAGGGCTGTGTTCCTTTAGAGACGCAGGTGATTAATCTTCCAGACTCATTCTGGTTGGTGGCAGAGTTCAGTTTCACGCATTTGCAGGACTAATGTTGCCATTACCTTGCTGGGGTCATTCTTAGCTTCTAGACATCTCCTGCATTCCTTTGCTAGTGATCCACTTCCTCCATCTTCAAAGTCAGCAATGGTGGGTTGAATCCTTCTCACACTTCAAATCGTTCTGACCTCCTCCCCCTTCCCCCTCCCTCCTCCTCTTCCTCCTCCTCCTCCTCCTCCTCCTCCTCCTCCTCCTCCTCCTCCTTCTCTTTCTTCTTCTTCTTCTTCTTCTTCCTTCTTCTTCTTCTTCTTCCTTCTCCTTCTCCTTCTTCTTCTTCTTCTTCTTCTTTCCCTCTCTCTCTCTCTCTCTGTCCCCTGCTTGCTTCCTCTTCTACTTTTAAGGTCTCATGTACTTACATTGAGCCAGATAATTCATAATTTCCCTATTTCAAAAATCACTCACTTACTAATCTTTTTTAAAAATATTTATTTATTTATTTATTTAGGCTGCATCAAGTCTTAGCTGTGGCACGCGAACTCTTGTTGCAGCATGCATGCAGGATCTAGTTCCCCGACCAGGGATCAAACCTGGGCCCCCTGCATTGGGAGCTCGGAGTCTTAACCACTGGACCACCAGGGAAGTCCCTCACTTACTAATTTTAATTGCGTCTGAAAACTCCCTTCACAGCAGTACCTAGATTAATGTTTGACTGAATAATCAGGGAACAGGAATCTTGGAGGGAAATCTTTGAGATTTTGCTTACCACAGACTTGGAGAAATTATCTCCAAAACCATATATCTGACTCATATCTAGAAAATGGGCAAAGAGATGAAAAGCATTTCGCTGAAGAGGATACATGAATGGCAAATAAGCACATAAAAAGATGTTCAACAACACTAGTCATTAGAGAAATGCAAATTAAGATCACAATGAGATATCACTACACACCTATCAGAATTGCTAAAATGAAAATAGTGACAAAACCAAATGCTGATGAGGATTTGGAGGAACTGGATCTCTCATCCACTGTTGGTGGGAATGTAAAATAGTACAGCCACTGCAGTCCTGGGTGTTTATCCCAGATAAGTAAAAACTTATGTCCACACAAAAACTTTTACACAAATTTTTATTGTTACCTTATTTCTTTTATAATAGCCCCAAACTGGAAATAACCAAAATGTCCTTCAATGAATGGGTGAATGGTTAAATGTACTGGTACAACCATACTATGAATGTATTAGTAAGCATTCTCTAGAGCTAGATAGAAGATAGATAGATAGGTAGATAGATAGATAGATAGATAGATAGATAGATAGATAGATAGATAGATAGATAGATAGATAGATAGACAGACAGACAGACAGACAGACAGACAGACAGACAGACAGACAGATAGATAGATGGATAGATTTTAAGGAATTGGCTTGTATAATTGTGGAGACTGTCAAGCCTAGAATCTGCAGAATAGCCTGGCAGGCTGGAGACCCAGAGAAGAGTTGATGTTGCAGCTCAAATCTGAAGACAGTCTGTTGGCAGTTTCCTTCTTCCTTGGGAGAAGTCAATCTTTTTTCTATTAAGTCTTTCAATGAACTGGATGAGGGTCACTCACATTATGGGCCTCTGCTGTATTCAAATTCTACTGATTTAAATGTTAATCTCATCTTTAAAAATATCCTCACAGAAACAAATAGAATAATGTTTGACCAAATATCTGGGAACCATGACCTAGCCAAGTTAACCCATAAAATTAACATCACAATGGAGTACTACTCAGCGATAAAAAGGAATAGCAGGTTGAAACTCGGGGGAATTCTGCCAAATGAAAAAATGCAGTCTCAAAAGGTCACATACCGTATCATTCAATTTACATAGCATTTTCAAAATAACCAAAATATAGACATGGAAAACAGATTAGTGTTTGTGGGGAGAGAGGGGTGTGACTATCAGGGGAAACACGAGGGGGATTTTTATGGTGATGGAGCAGTTCTGTACCTTGATTGCTGTGGTGGTTTCAGGAATCTACACATGTAACAATGCGGCATAAAACTATACACACACACTGTGCCAAGGCCAGTTTCCTGTGTTTGATATTGTACCATAATTATTTAAGTTGTAACCGGTGGGGTTAACTGATGGAGAGCACACAGGGCTTCTCTGCACCATCTTTGCAAATTCCTATGAATCTACAACAATTTAAGAATAAAAAATTATTAAAAAAAGGATTTATAGCAAAGAGTCAACATGCATATTTTCAAAAGTAAGCATGTATTCCTGTGAAATAACGCAAGCTGTTTTTTTTAATCTTTTTCCTGTTTTGTTTTTGTTTTTTTTTTTACAAGAATGTCCAAAACTTTTCCCTCAGAAGGCATTTAGACAGGCACCAGTGAATGCAGTGATGCCTGATAATACCTAAGGAAGGAAGCAGGAAAGGGAAGCAAAAGTTAGGATGCCCTCTGCCTGAATACCAAGAAGCCGCTGAGGTGACCAAACCCCCAGTTGGCAGGCTCCTGAAGCCTGAACCCCTCACTCTCTTCCTTATTCTCTCCTTAAGTGATCCTGGGTTTGCAGGGGCTGCTGAGATAGGCCAATGGCACATCAAAAGCAGTCCCTCTGAACCAGAATTTGTTCTTTTCCATTTCCTCACCTTTTTAAGACAATTTCTTTTCTTTCCATTTCTATCTAAACCAACAGCTATAAATAAAGCAACACCACTGTCTGCAAAGGCCACCCAAATCTGTGCTCATAGATTCCATTCATATGACCATATAAGCCCACAGATATGATCAACCTTTCCCAAAGCAAGTTATTTATAACTATTAGTGGTGACAACTGAAAACTACATGTGCAATTTATTTTTGAAGCCACAGAGATTCATTGAAGCTGATCCTCTAGTTATGGGACTAGCCTGCATTCACATTGCCTTTCAAATAGTACTCTAAAATCAAAATAAGGGAATTCCCTGGAGGTCCAGTGGTTAGGACTCGGCACTTTCACTGCCGTGGGCCTGGGTTCAATCCCTGGTTGGGAAACTAAGATCCTGCAAGCCTCACGGAGAGGCCAAAAAAATAATAATAATAAAATTTTAAAAATAAAATAAAAATAAGAACCATGTAGACAGGACCTTAGGGGAGCCTAAAGGACCTGCCAAAAAAGAGGGCAGCAACCGATGGCCTCCAGTCAAAGGGGTAGGACAGGTTTGGGATGACACAGCCGGACTGGCTCATGGGAACATGGTCCACAGTGAGGAGGCTTGTCTATGGCGCTGCCCAATCCCTTTCCAGCAGCCTTGACTCCTTCTTGCTCAGCAAGATCCTCCTTCCCCTCTGACCCTGTCAACCGGGTGTTAACTGACCCCCCCCCCAGGGCTCTGCGTCTTCTGCTGGGGCCTCCTCCCCATCTCCCCATCCATAAGAATGAATAAGCAGGGTTTGGCTGACCCCTCCTCCTGCCTGTGGTTATTACAGCTGACTCACCAGACCATCCTGGGTACACAGTTTTGAATACTGAAGCAATTCACTGAACATTAGATCATATTTCCCTCTGTCATTACATATTCTTGGAAAACATGATTTTTAATGGCTGCAAACATTGCCGGGACCATCTGTTTATTTGATGTTGGCATTCAAGCTGGCAGACAGAGAAAACAAATTTATGGCTACTAAAGGGGAAAGGAGGGGAGGGACAAATTAGGAGTTTGGGATTAGCAGATACATACTACTATATATAGAGTAGATAAACGACAAGGTCCTACTGTACAGCACAGGAAACTATATTCAATATCTTGTAATAAACTATAATGGAAAAGATATGAAAATACATACATATAGTATATATCTATAACTGAATCACTTTGCTGTACAGTGATTTACAGCATTGTAAATCAACTATACTTCAATACTATAATAAGGCAGTTTCCTATCTATTTGAACAAATACTATAATATCCAAATTATTATCCCAAACCTCCTTGCCTCTTAGGGACATGAGTTGGAAAGGGTGAGGGTCGACTTTTTAAACCCTTAGTGCGGCAGCCAGGTAGAAACCTTCTTCTTGTACATAGACCATCTTCAGATAGGTCTGAAGAAGAGAAAGGACACATTAGTCCCCTGTGTGGGACCCTCAGTAAAGATTATGAGAAAGTCAGGCGATGGTAACCACAGCCTTGTTTATTGAACATGTACTAAGTTGCAGGCTCTGCACAAAGCACTTTGATGGAAACCTATCACCACCCCTTCATGGCAGTATTTTTAGCCCAAAATGACAAAGGGGCGAATGTTAGCTGCACATTGCAAGAGCTGAGATTCAGGAGTCCAGATCAGGGTGTGTAGCCAGCAAACAGTGTTCTAAAGCGAGGGTCCCTGAGTCCCCTGCCTTCCGCATGTACTTCCTGGTCAAATATATGAGAAACCCACCACTCTTTCCATGACTGATGGTTCCTGAGAACACTCCCGCCAGCTTTTGCTGTTCTCTACCTTGTGTCCACCCGTAGAACAGGACAGACAAAGGAGGAAGCATCTGTAATTTGGGTCTCCTGATAGTTCTGTGGTAGACTCTGTTTCCAAAGGTGGTCACAAGAACACCTCTGATCCCACCTGCTCTCCCAGAACCTGACATCCTTCACCAAGGGGTGGGATCTAATTAATCCAGACAAGCTTGGAACTTGCTTACATTCAAGAGTGTAGCAAAAGTGTCGCACCTGGTTTCCAAAGCTAGGTAATAAAAGCTGAGGCAGTTTCCACCTTGTGGTTGGAATCCAGAGATTCATGTACAATAAGTCCCCTACATACGAACCTTCAAGTTGCGAACTTTCAAAGATGCAAACGTGAGTTGGCATGCCCAATCACGTCCGGCGTGATTGAAATTGCAGCTTGCCCTCCACCTCCTATTGTTGACAATCCTTCAGCTCTACCATCTCCCACCTCCTCTCCCTCCTCCGGTCAGTAACTCTTCTTGCCTGTCCACTCGATGCCAGCCCCGGTATGCCAGCTATTGGACTTTTCAAGGGACTGTACTGTAAGATTAAAAATGTCTTCTTCATTTTTTGTGTTTGTTTGGTTTTTATTTATTATTTGTGTGAAAAGTATTATAAACCTATTACAGTACAGTACTATATGGCTGATTGTGTTAACTGGGTATGTAGGCTAACTTTGTTGGACTTATGAACAAATTGGACTTAGGAACATGCTCTCGGAACGGAACTTGTTCATATGTAGGAGACTTACTGTAAGAAGTATGACCTCTCTGAGGCCACCATGCTGAGAGAAAACTCAGGCCATGTGTAGGTGTTCTGGCCGATAGCACCAGCTTAAGTCCCAGCTAATGGCCAGCATCAATCGCCACAAACACAGGCAAGCCTTTGGATGATTCCTGGTCTTAGCCTATGTGTCTCCCCAGCTGAGGCCCCAGACATCGTGGAGCAAAGACTGGCCAATGGGGTCAATGTAGCTCATGAGATGTCACTACAACAAGGACATGGAGGGCAAACTCATTAATGAGTGTTGTCACTTCTAAGAGTATTTGTGGGTAGTCAGTGCTCAAGAAAACTTGAATTTCCCTGAATTTCCATGAAAGAAACTTGATGAAAATAAAGAGTAAATGACCCAAAACTCACAAAGTTCATAGCTCCGTGAAAAGGCTGGATTAGGGAACCTGGTTGGTCCCAGAGACCAAACTGGAGACTCCCAGTATCACTGCCCAGGTGAAGCCCTTGGAACTGCCAAAGGGGAGAGTTGGGTCTGCTAAGTATTGGCCACTAAGTCCCGCAGATGACAGGAGAGAAATGGGCTGTCAAGAGAGACCAGTTCTCCCCCCGTTGTGCATATCCTCCAGAAAGAAAACAGAGTGGCCCTGGCTGTTCTTCCCAGTGGGTGAGACTCAGATGGGGTGAGAAACAGAGACCGTTATCAAAAGCAACATGGTGGCCACATTCCTTGCAAATGTGGCCCAACGTGTGTCAGGCTCTCACCAGTCTCCCCAGTCAGACGTCACACAGCTCCTCTCTGGGGGCAGGTCAGCAAGTTGAGTGGAGAAAAACAAAGTGTTCAACCCAACCCTCCAGGGAAGGGGAGAGGAAGCTTCCTCCCCTCAAGGTGACCTTGAGAACAGAGGAAAAAAATCCCCACCTAGACAGCATATTAAAGGATTTTAGGGGACTTCCCCAGCGGTCCAGTGGTTAAGACTCCACGCTTCCACTGCAGGGGGCCCAGGTTCGAACCCTGGTCAGGGAACTAAGATCCAACATGCCAGGCAGTGTGGTCAAAAATTAAAAAACAAAAGAATTTTAGGTGCAATTGCTCCACGATTCTCTCCAAGGCACTTGTGTTAAAGTTGCTTTCACAGCTCACTCTGACCTCAGTGATGCTCATAAGAGAGGCCCAAATAATAAAGAATGCTTCACACGTGTCTACAACTCAATGCCTCCCAGCCACTCAGAAAGGGAGCGCTGGCTTGAACTGGGAGAGCCTGCATGGGACTCACTGGACTCCTTTCTCTCTGAGGACAGGCCAGGCCTGGCTCATCTCTCCCCTGGCCACACCGCTTTGCACAAAATGAGAACTCCTCTTGGTAGAGCGTTGACTATGGAGGAAGATGGAGGTCATTGGTCATGGTGGGAGAGTAAAGGGACGGCACTGCCCAGCCCCAGGAGGAGAGGGTTCATGGAACGCACACAGCAAAGCTCGCCCAGACACACCCTGATTTTCTTGGAAACCAGTAAGACAGAGGAGGAGGGGGCACCAGGCTGCTTTTTGGGGGCTCCCCTCCTCCTAGCCCCTCTTCTGGGCACCAACCCTCCACGCTTTGTGTTCAAGCCTGGTCTTAGATGGGAAGATCAGGCTGGGCAGGTAAGCGGCAAGCAAGTAGGTTGGAGTAATTGTGTTCCCAGAGCTGCTGCCAGATGGAAAAACAAAAACCATGATTGGATTTGGGTTTTTTAATAAATTTATTTATTTTTTTTTGGCTGCGTTGGGTCTTCGTTGCTGCACGTGGGCTTTCTCTAGTTGCAGCGAGAGACGGCTACTCTTTGTTGCGGTGCATGGGCTTCTCATTGCGGTGGCTTCTCTTGTTGCGGAGCACAGGCTCTAGGTGCGCGGGCTTCAGTAGTTGTGGCACATGGGGTCAGTAGTTGTGGCTCGTGGGCTCTAGAGCGCAGGCTCAGTAGTTGTGGCTCACGGGCCTAGTTGCTCCGCGGCATGTGGGATCTTCCCAGACCAGGGCTCGAACCCGTGTCCCATGCATTGGCAGGTGGATTCCTAACCACTGTGCCACCAGGGAAGTTCTGGATTTTTAAAATACTGGCAGTTTCTAAGGATCACTTCCTCTGCATTTCCCTAAGAACACCTTTGGGCTCCGGAGAGTGTGACAGCAGCTACTGTTTGGACATTTCATCTCATCTGTTACCAGCGACAGCTACATCCTTTGGAATCTGCTTCAGTTCCCTTTGTATTATTGATGCTCCATCAATGCTGGTCAAATCAAGGAAAAACTTAGGAGCAGCTCCGGTGCATTTTAAGACCCTTGTCCACCTCTGACACTGCAACTTTGGGTTTCAGGGTTTTCATGGTCTCCACTGGCATAACAAATGCCCCCTGCGTGGCCAGAAGGCTAGCAGAGCCATCTCTGCACTAGATCAGTGTGGCCGGCGGGGCAGACGTCTCACCCACCAGCCTCATCCACAGCTTGGAAGTCTATGGGGTTCCCAGCACCTGGGAAGTCTCAGATCTTTCCAAAAGCCTTTTGCACAGTAGCTCGTTCTGGCTTCCTTGGCTGGGGGGGATAGGCCACCCCCTGGCCTCTTGACCACAGGCTTTGTGGGGACAGTTGTTCCCTGAGTGTGGGAATTTCAGAGCTGGAAGGAATCTCTCATTTGCTGCTTCCGGCTGGTCCTGGGCTTCATCCTGATGGAGTTCTACCTTCTGGCGAGGAGGAGCTGGAGAGAACAACACTTTATCCACAAGCCAGATTCCCCCCACCATTGCCCAGCTCCCGCTCCGCTTCCCCCAGGAACTCCACCCCCGGCAAGGGCAGGAAGAGGGCCCAGGAAGCCCTATCCGATGTGCTCATTCATTGGCAAGAGCCCTCTTGCTTACACCACCCCATGTCCCCCCAGTAATTACATATGGGAAGAGAAGGTAAAAGGTGGCCTTGACAGTGACTGGTGATGCACTTAGCATCCCACCCTGTACCGCCTCTTACTTCCCCAAGAGAAGAGAACGGAGTCATCCAACTGCTACACACCAGGCATGTTCAAGGACTGGGGACACAGCAGGAAAGAGCACAAAGGCGACTGGCCACAGCTGTTTCTCCCGGCTGCACCACCGGCACGTACGATGCTGCACCGGCCATCTCCCTCGGAAATGACATTCATGTCTAACACCCCAAGTCTCTGACTCACCAGCTGCCCTGATTCTTCCTGCCAGCTGCAGGGACGTGGCGAGACAGCAAATCTTTGGAGCTCCCAGCCATCGACAGAAAAGTCCATGATTTCAAGGGGGCCCCAAACCTTGGGGCCTGGCTTTGTGAGAAGGTACACACTGGGCTGTGACAATTTGGCAGCCAAACCCCCCTGCTCCAAGCTGCAGATTAAAACCCCAGCCCTGCACAACTCCACGTCTAAGGGTCACAGACACAGCTATTAGACAGTGGCATGAGGAGGGGGTAAAAGGACAATTGGGGCCACCTTTAGCTCCTGGTGAAAAAGACTCCTGGTCTGTTTTTCTGGCAGATTCCAGCCACCTCCAGTCACGAGGCGGAGGGTCCAAGCTGGTGCCTCCCTCCCCCTTCATCCCTGTGAACAGAACAGACTTGATAGGAGTCAAATGTTCTCATTTCTAAAGGTCTCAGCAGGAAAGCCCGAAACTCATCCTTTCAGGCCTGAGGACCTGAGGGAAACTGTCGGCTCCTGTAGCCAGGGAACGGGACAGGGCGTGAGGGCTCGTGGGGAGTCTCCTGGTACCCGTGACACAGAGCACATGCGTATGGACATTAGTGAGCATGGAAAAGCCACAGCATCTGGCCAGCTGGAAAGAAAGCCCAAAGCAGCATTTGGACAAATGTGCTACTATTATTTCCATCCAAAAAGCAACAGAGGTCAAGGTGAGAGCCGTTAGCTCATCCAGGCGGCAGGTAGAGCATCAAAGCCAGATCAGAGCACACACGCTCACTTCCGAAGGGGGCATTCGCTCCAGAGTGGTCTGTGAGTGCCCGACAGTGAGCACTTTAAACTCCTCAGACTGAGCTCGGGTGGCCTCGACCTGCAGCGGCTTGAAGCAGGATTTCGGTTCCCACCAGAGACTGAAGTCAGGCCGCGGCAGTGAGAGCACTGAATTCTAGCCTCAGACCACCAGGGACCAGTTGCCAGTGACAAGGCCCTGGCCCGTCAGCTGTGTAGAAATGAATTTCCACAGAGAGACAGAAAGTAGTGAAACAAGCAAAGTGTTTATTAGGAGGGAAAAAGGTACGTGTGGATAGACACACAGGTGGGCTCAGAGAGAGAGTCTCGCCTCTGTGGTAGTTTGAATCACTATTATGGGGCATTTCTTCCAGTTTCCTTTGGCCAATTATCTTGCTTTGCCTGGTTCTGAGTCCGTATTTGGTTTATCTCAGGGTCCTCCCCTGTGTGCGTGCACATCTCTTAGCCAAGATGGATTCTAGCGAAGAGGCCTATGGGTAGGTTGACATCACCTACTATGGGGTGGCGGCCCCTCCCTTTTTGACCTTCAAGGAGCCTTTGTGCGCATGTGTAGTCGGGAAGGTCTCCTTGATCTCCAGAATGAGGAATATGTGGTCTTTTATCTTTCATCTGGGCAGGGCTCAGCTCCTCTCTTGCTCCTGCTATTTTGGAGTATCTGTCCACAGGGGAGAAACTCCAGCAGTTCAGCCTGAGGCCCATCTATCTCCTGCCTCAGAATGATTGGTTGCTCCAAGCTCCCCTTCCCTCTTCACAAACATCACAGGATCTGGGGTTTAAGGTTCAGTGTTGGTGCCCAGGGACGCCCCATCTAAAGGGTTTGCCAGCAGCCCCTGGTTCCCACTTATCTATTTGGTGTCAACCAACCTGGGGTAGCCATGGGAGTACAGTAAGCTGCTAAGAGCAGGGCAGCAGTATTTCAAACAGACACCCAAACACCTGTTTTTCTTGTTAAGTAAAAACAAGTTAATAGTCACACCAAAACCATGAAGAAAACCACAAGTGACCCAAGGATTTCTGACTCACCCCCTAGTCTGAGTAGTTTGTGACATTCCACCCAAAGCCATCACCCACCTGCAGGGGCACAGAAATGCCGATCAGCAGTCCTTTTGTCTCCCTAACTCAGGGTAATTACCCATGTGGCCTGCTCCCAGATCGCTCTTGCTTTCAGATTTAAAAAAAAAAGAAAAAGAAAAAAAGAACAGCCAAAAAAAAAACACCCACCTTTCCCTTAAGCCCAAGTGACTAAGAAAAGCTAGCAAGGACCCTCCCTCAGACCATAATTGTGGGAAACCTCTTGCAAAACAGTTTCTCTGCAAGATAAACCGTGTCTGTTCCCAGCAGCTAAGTGCCACACCCGAGAGAACTGGTGAGAGATTTCCTTTAAGAAACTTCAAGAAAACGTTAAGAAAGCTCACTCTCCTACGCACCAGGAATAGCTGTGAAGATTGACTTACACCCTGAGAAAGATTTTTGCTTTTTTTTTTTTTTTTTGGTCTTTAAAAAAATAATTCAGCACAACATGCACCCCATTCTGGAAACCCGGGTCAGGAAGCTCTAACCCAGTCTGGGACTCTGAGCTCCCACGAGCAGAGGGTCTGGCACATGCCAGGCACAAGTCAAGGCCCTTTCCTGGCTAGCTGGGCTGTGTATGTGCCACGAGCCCAGCTGCCCATGAGAGCACTGGGCCAGCCAGGCCCCAGAGCCCTCCAGGAAGAGATGGCCAGTGTGGAAGTTGTCACGCTCTGTGTCACACAGCTCAGGGCATGTGGTCGCACCTGGAGGGAACTGGGCCTGGGTCCCAAGCCAAAGGTCGCCTTCCTTGGGCTGGACGGTAAGCTCGGTGGGCTGTGAGGTGGCCTGTTCCGCGGCACTTCCCCGGGGAGGAGGCGGGAGACTGGGACCATCCGACCCATCAGAGTCTCCCTCTCGGGGTTGGCAAGAGCCTGGAGGTCACAGCAGGGACAGATGAGGGGACAGCCCCACCTCCACCTGCCCTTGGCCCAGCGCCTTGGGCCCCTAGACCCTCCACCCTCCTGCCCTGCTGCGCCTGCCTCTGCCTGGGTCCCCTGCGATTCCCCAGCCTGCCCAGGCCCTGGGGACCACCTCCACTCCCTGAAAGCTGGCCCATGAGCACGGTGTTCAGGACCTCGCGGACAAGGCAGCAGCTGAAACTCAGAGAAGACACGAAGGGCAGGAATATGAACGGGCTGCCTGGGGGCCCCGGGGTGAGGAGGGGTTGGGTGTCCAAACCCGCACCTGCAGGAGCTGCCCCGCTCACGCCTGTCATGGGAGCATCAGCCCAGGGCACAAGGAAATCTGACTCTGCTCAGGGAAACATATCTCCCCCTGAGGTCTCTCCGCGAACTGGGAACCCCCCGCCATTCGAACCTCCCCCACGCCCGGCTGGTCCTAGCTTGTTGCCTCTGCTCCTCCGTTGACTGTTCTGTGGGATGAGGCACAAGAAAGGTGACATTCAGCCAGGACCTTCTAAGCTTTTTCACTACATTTCCTATATTTCAACATAGGATCCCAACCAGCTTAAGAGGCGGGAGGTTTGGCCCATTTTATGGATGAAGAAGCTGAAGCAGAGTGAGGTTATGTAACGTGTGCAGGGCCGGGTGGGCGGTTGGAGGCCCAGTTCCACCCGTGAACATCAGACGCTGCAGCCCTCTGTTCTGCAGTCACACACGCACAGTTTCTCACTTTCCAGCGGCACCTGGCAGAGGCCAGTGCCCTAGAGAAAAAGAATCTGGAGGGTCTAATGCTTGACCCTCTGCCACAGAGTGGTCCTCGGCACCGGGCATCGCGGGGAGAAGGTGGGGTGGGGTGGTCCAGGGGGGCTTCTGCCCTGGAGGGCGTCTTTGGACAGCCTCTCTGGGCGCCCTCCGGCACCTCACATCAGCATCACGAGCGTTGGCTGGTGTACGGCTGGCTGCACGCCTCATCGTTTTAGCTAAGACATTTCTACAAATCTTTTTTATGGGTATTGAAAAGAAACAACCTTGAATTTGAGAGTCATAACGTTCCGCTTCTGCAGCACTCAGAATCTATCTCACCCCTGAGGCTCCGAACCCAGCCGTTAGCAGGAAAAAAAGTCCTCTGAACCTCAAGGAAAGAGACAAATCACTTCAGAAGGCCAAGACCCCTTCTCTAGACACCCTCAAGACTGCCTCCTTTGGAGTCTACAGACTTAGAATGATGTGTAAAGTGACAACTTTGACACTCCTCAGAGGCGAGCATCCAGCCTGGCCCCAGAGTGCCTAGGACAGGCTGGCTGGTGACCAGAAACAAGGAAAAGCCAGGAGCAAAAATAGTTGCTGTCCGGGGGTCTGCATGCCCACTGGCCATGACTGCTTATCACAACTTGGGCGACTTTTATGACCTTTACCTGGATATACAAAATCTTTAAAACCTGGTTGCCCTACAGGTGAAAATAATAAAGCTTTTAGTGACGACTTAACGAAGCCAAGAAAGTGTGTGGCATGTTCTAGAAAAGAGCTCCTTCCCTGGCATCGTACTCTTAACTGTTGTTGTTTCCACAGGTTGGGACACAAGGTCAATTCTTAATATTCGTGCATTTTCTTCCTCCTTTTTGGCCTAGGGCTCTTTAAGTAACAGTCAAATCTTGATGTCTCTTTACAAACTTGGATTGATTTGCAGAGATGTTCACCAAAGTTTTATATATAGTTGTAAAAAGTTGGCACTGGTGTATTTGTCCCATAATATGGGAATGGTTAAATAAATTATGGTACATCCATAAGATGGAAAAAACAGCAGCAAGTCCAAGATGGTGTTTTTCAAGGCAATTTAACAATGTGGAAACGTGGTTATGCTCTAATGTTAAGTGGAAAGCTATAGTTACACACAATTATATACACAATGAATACTGAAACTACAATAAATCATACATATATGTGTATAAACATATAACTGGAAAGAAATATAACAAAATGTCAAGAGTGGCTATCTCTGCATGGTGAGATTGGAGTTCATTTCTATTTTCTCCTATGTCCCTCATTATTTTCTATATGTTGTCTTTCGAATTTAAAAAAGCTATTGAAATTTCCACCAAAAGTGACAAGAAAAAAATTTTCCATCGTTAACAGTGCAAGTTTGGAATAAGAGGAAAATTTTCTACATGGCACTTCAGTTAAATGCTGCCCTGGTCTGCCTGGGCCCTGCAGAGATGGGCTTGACCTGCGGTACCGGCCTCTTGTCCCTGTTTCCAAGAAGGAAGCAGACGGGGCTCAGGCCGGGCAGCAAAGGATGGGCAGCAATGCTTGAAACTCACAACAAAGTGTCTCAGTACGTCTGACTTAAAGCATCCAGCGTTTTCTGTGTCTTTCAGGATGTTTTTGATGCTGTAATAAGATGCAGGAGAAGGTTATATAATTGTTTACATTGGGGGATTTTTTTTTTTTTTTTTCTTAAAGAAAGGTGTCAGGTATAAGCCACAGGATACATGAAGGTGCTGAAGACACTCATGGACCCCAGCGTGGAGCGTGACCATGGCCACAGCTTCCCTGTCCCATGACAGCTCTGACCAAGGGGCAGTTCTACCTGAAGCGCTGTGGGGTGGGCGGGGAGGGGCGGTTTCCAAGGCTGTACCGGCTGCAACAGAGAGGAGGCCAGGCAGATGGCCCCCCCCCACCTCCGGAGGCAGCCAGCAGGACTGGCCAGGGCGAGTTCCCTGGTTAGGACGGAAGCAGCACTGAAGTGTGACTGCACGCGACACTGCGTAATCACCCACATGCCCCTGGGCATCTCCCACCTGGCTTCCTCCACTCCCCCTGCAAATGTTTAGATAATAAAATTTGCTTCTCCAATACAGGCCAGAGAATTTGGTTTCAGAATCCTGCACACTCCAGACATCCTGACGACACCAGGGCTCCCGACGAGGCGGCCAAGCACCCCCCAGAAGGACGTTTCACATCCGCACTCCCCAGCCTCGGGAACAGAGGACGTGGCTCCGTGTGGCCAGCCTGGGAATCGGCCCGCAATAGACAGGGGAGCCCACGGGAAGGGGTAGCCTTCCAGCTGGCCTGGCGCTCAGGTCTACGGAGTCGGCCAGGCCACCGAGGTGCAGGGGGCCTGAAGGAAGGGCCCTCGGGACTTCTGCCGCCGCCAGGACCAGGTGACGTACGCCCTAGAGCGCTTCTGCTCTGTGGGCTGCATCTCTGACCCTAACTTGCAAATTTGAGACAATTACATGAGATCATGGTGAAGGCTTGGTATCGATGATAAAATGGTGAAAATCCTATGTAAGTGCAAGTTATTTTGATTTTTTTTTTTGAAAAAACTTTTTTTAAGGCAAAGTAATAATAAGCCTAAAGATGTAGACATTAGTGATTTCAGGTAAGAGTTTCTGCTTCAAGCTGAGGAAGCGGGATGGAGAAGAAGGAAGGACAGGCGCTCAGAGCAGGGCTGGGGGGTGGAGCAGGGGGCGGGGCGGAGGGCAGGGAGAGACTGGGGTCAGCCAATGACAGCTCCAGGGGGGCGGGCAGAGGAGGGCGGGGCCCGCAAGGACAGCTCTGGGGAGCTGGGCAGGGAGGACACAAGGGTGTGGGGAGCAGAGGGAGAGGCCCAAGGGTCGCTGGGCGTGCAAGTCTCGGGGACGGAGGAAATGATAGCAGGCCCTCACCAGGGACCTGGAAGGACTTCAGGTGCTGGGTTTGGGATTGGAGCGTCTCCGGATGCCACGCTCCGGGAGGCTGGTAGGGGCGCTGAGCTACAAGATGCTGCCCAAGGCTTTCCTTCCTAAAGCAGATGTGAGCAGAGGCACGCTCGGCCGTACCACTAATGTGCACTGTGCAGGCAACGATTTTCCCATCGAGTTTGAGAGCATTAAGGACCCCTGGACCAGCATTTCCCAATATTTCTCCCCATCACCACCATCACCACACAAAGAGGGTTTTGTGGCCAAAAGTCGAGGGAAATGCTCACTGAACACCCTGAGTAGTCCTCTTCCTGCAGGTATTTGCACAGCCTGTAATATGCTAACAAGTTTCATAAGAGAAAAGATGGAGAAGTCATTGTTTTCCGGATGCACTTGACCAAGGAGAGACACCTACAAGCATCTGGAACACCATTCACTGTTCCTCATTTAAAAGAAGAAGAAGGAGAAGCTAAGGAGGTTGAAGGACTTGGCTGAGGCCATTTGACCAGTTCACCGTGGATTCAGAAGCTGCCCCACCTTGTTTACTCCCTCAGGTATATCTGGCCCAGGTCTCCCGCTCCACTCAGGTAACCTCCTTATGTTGAATTCCACCATCTTCCCTTCATGCAGCCTCCCTCCCTATCACCCCAGAAGCAATACTATGAAGGCGAATTTTGTAGAACCTTAAACCATGTGTCCCACTGCTAAATATAGACACTGATCATGTATTACTTGGAATTACACTGCAGCTCACTTAAGCATGGATGTATGTGATGGTTCCATCCATTAGGAGCCAACAGAACAAGAGCATCTAACCAAAACGGTGGGCTTTTAAAACCAGATGGAATCCCGGCTCACTCCCTCCTCAGGAAGCCCTCCGTCACTCACCCTCGATGGCTCACACTAGGAACAGAGCAAAGAGACGCCCCCTCATCGTGTCCAGGACCAAGGGCGAGCCCCGAAAGACAGTGATTTGTTTAGCAGCCTCACAGGAAGGCTGGCTGGTGTGGGCTTTTTTTAAAAACCTTGTCTGGGTATAATGGAAGTACCATATAGCCTGGCCTCTCCCCATCTCTCCTTTCTTGTATCTGGACCAGAAAACAAAAGGAATCATGATCTTTCCTTGTTGGACAGAAATAAACTGCTGCTTTCACGGTGGCCCTCGGACTCAGGATCACCAGCCACTAAGATGAACAGCACAGGAGGAGAGAGGAAAGGCTCGGTGGGGTTGCTGGACTAAAGTCAAGGATGCAAGAATAAGAGAAGAGGAAAGTCAGGGCCTAAAAGAGCTCACCACCCAAGGTGCTGGGGTGCGGCCTATGCCGTCAGAGCTACCCACCCAGTGTGCCCACCCCCAGGCCTCCCCAGTGGGGGCCGCAAAGGCTGAGACTAGAATGCCTGGAGGAGGCCACCCAGCTGGTCTCCTTCAGCCACAGACCGTCTCATCCCACCTGTGTCCCAGTGTGTGTGGTACAAATGTATTCCCTATGTGGACCCTTGCAGAGGATGCTCTCTGGCCTCTCTGGGATTGGACTAAGTGCCCTTCCTCAGTACCACCGTGATTAGAAATCTTGCTCTGTGGGTTTGCATGAGTGAGAGCTGCCGGAGCCTGTGCTCCCCACATGCCCACGGCTTACACGTTAATAGGTAGTCGGCGTCATTCTCACCAAATATTTGCCATGTGCCAGGCACTGTTTAAAACACAACTGAGCACTAGCGTAAATGTAGGGTGTAGGCACTATGATTAATCCCCATTTTAGAGATGAAGAAACTGAGTCAGAGAGAGTTTATATTACTTGCCCAGGTCAGACAGGTATAGTCAGGCTCCAAACCCTGGCAGTTTGGTTACCAAGGCTGTGTTCTTAACCACGTGTCATTCTGACTCTCAAGGAATGTGTGTTGAATCACTGATGGTCGAGGCCATCAATCAAGGTTCTTTAGAAACCGACTTCATGCAAAATATTACACTAGATGTGTGGGCCCAGAGTCAAGACAGGAAAGTAGGAAAGAAATAAAGAGTGGTGCTGCTCAGTTCCCACACAGTGATGGCTAGTGTGATCCCATCTGTGCAACGACTGTATAAACATCACCTGGCACAGGTGAGCAGGGGGGTGTCAGCACAAGCATGGCCAGTGCTTGTCTCTGGGGCTGGATCTCAACCGAAATGGAAGTTCTTCCTTGCATTTTCCTGTTTGAATGATTTTCATTTATAGTGAGTATTATTTGCTTTTACAGAGATCTTTTGAAAAGTTCGCGGTTTAATCCCTGCCCTTGGTGTACACCATCTGATTGGGGCAATCTGCTATAAACTAATAAAAAGGAAGATGTAATGCACCCCAGTGTTCATAGCAGCACTATTTACAATAGCCAAGATGTGGAAGCAACATAAGTGTCCATTGGCAGAGGAATAGATAAAGAAAATGTGGTAGATATATACAATGGAATACTACTCAGCCATGAAAAAGAATGAAATAATGCTATTTGTAGCAACATCGATGGACCTAGAAATTATCATACTAAGTGAAGTAAGTCAGACAAAGACAGATATTATATGGTATCATTTATATGTGGAATCTAAAATATGATACAAATGAACTTATTTCAGAAACAGAAAAAGACTCACAGACATAGAAAACAAATTTATGGTTACCAAAGGGGAAAATGGGGAGGGAGGAATAAATTAGGAGTTTGGGATTAACATATACACAATACTATATATAAAATAAAAAACAAGGACCTACTGTATAGCACAGGGAACTATATTCAATATCCTGCAATAAGCCATAATGGAAAAGAATCTGCAAAAGAATATGTGTATATGTGTAACTGAATCACTTTGCTGTACACCTGAAACTAACACAATCTAAATCAACTATACTTCAATTAAAAAAAAAAAAAAAAGGAAGATGTAAAACACCCGCCCTGACCAGTGGGGGAGGAAGCCCTGTGGCCAGCAGCTTGGGGAGGATTCACGGGGCAGGGAAGGCCTGTCCCAGAGCTGAGTGAGAGCAGCGCCCAGAGACGGGACCTGGGTACGACGAGTTCAGGAGAGCACGAGGTGTTTCTAGAAGGTGTGTTCCGCAGAAAGTTGGTTCTGCTGTGGTTGTTTTTATTGAACTAAAAATGTTCGAAATGATGCAAAAGAGCAGATCACTCTCCATTTCTTTTCTCGGCCACTAGGAAACAGCACACCACACGCCAGAAGTTTACCCTGCAAGGTCAGGTGAAGGGCAAGGCGGGCCCAGCTCAGCCGTGGGAGAAGCGGGGCCCACACGGCTCCCCGCCCACCCCCACCCCCGAACCGAAACACCGCAGAGGAGGCTTTGGGAATGAAAACCACCGGTGAGTCAGCACAGGGGAACCATGTGGAGAGTCTTGATTCCACTCTTAAGACTTGAAAAGACCTTTCCAGGGAACGGGAAGCCTCCCCCCACCCCCACCAAGTGAGGTGGCAGCAGGCTCAGGTCACATGGGTCCTAACACAGTCCTCCTGCCTCCTGCCACCCCCTGCCCGGGTTGACAAGGTCAAGTGAACCTCTTCTCCTGGCCTGAGCGGCCTGAGGACTCTTCTGCCACACCACGAGGGATCTTAGTTCCCCGAGCAGGGATCGAACCCGGGCCCCCTGCCGTGGAAGCACAGGGTCCTAACCGCTGGACCACCAGGGATGTCCCCCGAGGGCTCTTCTAACTCCCGGTCCCCTGCACGCCCGCCCCTGCGGAGGCGGGGAAGTGACCCCAGAATGACTGAGCAGCCACCTTGACATCTGCCTTTGCTGGGTTTAATAAAGAACTTTGTTGGTGCATCGGACTCAATTCCCTAATAGTAAAACAAAAAAACACCCTTCAAAGTTTTCAAGGAAAAGTCCATGTCTAGGGATGGGAGGGAAGGGGGCAAACTGAGAGGGAATTTTGCCCCAGAGGAGTGAGTCAGAAATACACCGACCCCGTCCCTGAACGCGCTAAACCCTCGTCACAGCTGATGACTCCGGGTGCTGTGTGTCTGGCACTGAGCTAAGCTCTGCAGCAGTGATCTCCTTCCGTGCTCAGCGACTTCGTACCGTGGCTTCTACTATCCCCCCCTTTTACCGACAAGGAGCCTGAGTGCCCACGGTCACCGGGCAGGTAAATGGCAGAGCTAGAATTTGAGCACAGGCCAGCTGACTCCAAATCCTAGGCTCTTGGCCACCCCACCGCCCTGAAATGTGACAGCAGACTGCCTCATCCTAGTCACGTCGACACGGGAACCGGCCAGATGCCCAGGATCAACACAGAGCCAAGTCCAGGCTGGAGAGGCAGCTCACCAAAGGGTCCCGTCCCTCCAAACACCAGCGGTGTGGCAAGACATCAACAGAGTCCCTCAAGACTTTGTTAAGTACAAAATCAAGGGTGTCTACAACTCCTGTGATGCCACAGCAACTTTGGCTGGAGAGAGAGAACGGAGGAGAGGGAGAAAGGGAGGCGAGGATGGGCAGACACCGTCTCCCAGAGTCGGGACCCAGCCGTAATGTGCCCTCTGCAAGCTGACGAGTTGCTGTTGGCAGGTTGGAAGGTTTAGCAGAAGCAACTAGCGTGTGCAGGAAATGCCTTGCGTCCCTCAGCCCGCTTGGCTGGGCATTCAGGGCCCCCACCTGTGCTCTTGGCTCCCCGGGCAGTTGCCTAGAGCCCTGCCAGCAGCGGCCATCCTGCAGCTCCAGCCACCTTTGGTGGCCCAGGACCGTCCCACCTTCACCCTGAGCATCACCAGCCTGCTTTCTCTTGCTGGGGGTACCCGGCTCCACATGCCTGGGTGAAGGAGGGCAGAGGGCAGATCTCATTGCTCAAGGAGCAGGCACTTCCCTGAGACACTTCCTCTTAACCCAGACCCATGGGTCCAAGATGTCAGGCCGGCTGTGCAGACCCACTGCCTCTCCAATGGGAGCTGGTCCAGCACTTTCCTTGGGTTCTCAGAGAGGCCACTCTGGTTAGGTGGGTGAGTCTGGGAGGAGAGGCAGAGACGCCTTAAGGAATAACCCTCCTCCAGCTCCGCAGTCAGGCTCTGAGAGATCCAGGGCGGCCCCAGCCACAGGAAAAAATGAGCATCGGGGACTTCCCTGGCGGCCCAGTGGTTAAGACTCTGTGCTTCCAATGCAGGGGGTGTGGGTTCGATCCCTGGTCAGGGAACTAAAATCCCATATGCCACGCGGTGTGACCAAAAAATTTTTAAAAAAATTTTTTTTTTAAATGAGCATCAGATTCTCAGCAGCTACGAGCCCGGTGTTTCCAGCAGTGAGTTAAGGTAGAGTGGCCTTCCCAGACGCACAAGGCCAGCTCTGGAAGTGGACTCACCAAGGGCAACTCGACCCTCTGCTGGGCCTGCTACATACTCTCTCTCCCTTTATTCTTATACTATTGTTTTCTTTTTATGTACTTATTAAATATTCAAGTAATAGATAAGTCCTCACTCGTGCAAACGTTACAGAAGTCTACAGAGATGCGCTAGGGCATGTGCACACCCACAGTCGTGCTGTCCTCTTATCCCAGTTATTCTGGGAGGGGCCGAGCTGACCCCGAGAGCCCAGCTGCCTGCAGCAGCAACATCCAACAAGTACCAGGAGGCAGAAGCAGGCGAGAGCCTGCACAAGGCACCCTGAGGATGCCAGGGAAGGCCTGATGGCAGAGGCAGAGGGTGCTGAGGACACACCCAGGCCCAGGTCCTTGAACAGCCCAGGCCTGGCCACATTGCAGAATCTCAGCCTCCAGTCACCCACTTAGCGTCTTAGGAATTAATTACCCGATTGCTCCAGGCATAATCCAGGAGCCTGGAAGAGGCTGCAGGCAATTTGCGGAGGCCTGCAGAGCGAGGGAAGCAGCATTTGATGCCAAATATCAGCAGAACCCTCAGAGGATGGATTTTGATATTTTAACATTTATTACAGCTCTGACTGCATCTGAAGTTACCAGTCCTCTGATAGAAGAACTTGGTTGTGATAAGTTTATCAATAGCAAGTGATGAAACTGCTTCAAGAGAACCTCTGCATTCAGGACAGTCATATCAATCTGGTAGCTTGATTTAAAAAAAAAAAAATCAAAGTATGTGAGAATAAGGCAAAGCACTGATGAAAACAAAGGAAGCTTATCATGAAAAAGCATCGGAAAACACTGAGGAAAAAAATCAAAAGCATCGTAAGACTCCTCTAACATTCTTTGAGTTTGTATTGATCTAGATTCTTTTCCTCGCGTTGTGGACAATGTCTTCCAAATTGCTCCGCTAAAGTGTAAAGGAAAGTTTTGTAAACTTGAAGCTTGATGAAGAAAAATTGCTGATGATAAAGCCCATGATGATGAAGGAAATTAGAAAATAGTGATGACAAGAATAGGGAATTACAGTTATTAGGACTGGAAGGCTATAGCGAAAGCTTGAGGTTTTCAGAAGATGTGCTTTTATCGTGTCAGAGTCAACGGAAGTTCTTAGTCTAGGATTGGTTTTGTGTTGTCTGAGATATTTCATATGGCAAGGAAAGTACATATTATATATAGTATATGATGCCATGTTTTCAAGAATATCTGAAATTTCTGGGGAAAAAAAAGAGTAAAAAATTAGATTTTCTCTAAGTCCCTTCAGGGCTGAGTTAAAGGCAAATGCTTCCAGTTAGAGCTCAAACATTCCCCCAGAGGTCTTGGCCTCGAGGATGCCACGGAGACACCAGGATGGGCAGTCGGGGCGCGCTGCTGCGGTCAGAGCGCTTCCAGAGGGCAAGTCCTCACCCCTCGCATCTCACCCGCCCCGAATACTACTCGAGGCTTTTACTGAGTCCACCTCAGAAGCATTCTCCTAGAAGACTGTGATCTGGTCATCCACAAAATCCAAGAGCCCGTTGAAGTGAAAGAGGCAGGGCTGGCTTTGTAAGACCACTTGAGTCAGCTGACACACCTCAAAAGACAAACAAGTAATTCACCCACCAATTTCAAAACCCACGCCAAGGCATCAGGGCCTGTGTGTCCCTCCCACGCCCTCTTTCATTCCTGGCAGTGGTTGTGCACCTCTACCCCAAGCTGTTCCCCCTGAGTCACCCTCCGCCACGAGCTCCTTCTCAGTCTGGGTAGGTAACAAATTTGGACCAAGGGGGCGGAGCTTCCAGAGAGCCCCGGGGCCCCCAGGGTGTCCCGCCCCACGGTCTTCCTGGCTGAGGCCTTGGGGAGCTCTGTGCTCCTCCCTGTGGGAGCCAAGGTTGAGAACATTCTTGTCTCCATCAAGGCTCCATCCAGGTCTTCCTCCAAGGCCTGCTGTACTATCTTAGCGCAAGTAGTGTATCACATTGCCCAGCAACATGGGAATCGTGACCTCCGGAGACTAGAACTCCCTCCCCAGGAGCCAGACACGAAAGGATGGTTTCCAACTACCATAGGAAGCAACTGAGGGCCCCAGGCACAGCTAGCATCCCAGCCCACGCCAGCCTGACATCCAAGCCAGGCCCTCCCACCACAGAACCTACATCGTCAGCCAGTTCTCAGCTTATAATGAATTATTTCATTCCTTCTGAAATCCAAGCGAGAAACACGATCAAAACCCAGGGAGCTGCCTTTTTCACTGAATCCACAGTTTCCAAAACACGGCCTCAGGGACTCACTTTTAAAATTTAACTTAGACGATTACTAGCGGGATGGATAGGTGGTGAAGGGCAGGGAGGGGGAGAAGTGTGCTACAGCGAGGTCAAAGCAACATTCCCTCTTCGCAGGGCTATTTGGTGGGAATATGTCTGGCTGGCCAGCCACGTCACCAAGCACGCTGCCACCAATTCGCTGGGAGGGGGTAAGAGTTCATCTCCAACAGTTTACTTTGCTGGTAGCTATTCAAGCACACTCAGTGTCCAGATGGATGCACAAGACCATCCTTTACTTCACATCAGGCCATACGTTCCAACCCTTACAGCACCCACAAGGACGGGGGCGTTGGAAGCAGTCATCGCCCACCCCAAGCCAGGCTCCTGTGGTCACCCTCTCGTGGTCGCTGGGGGGAAGCTCTTCTTTTGTTCCCCATGGCCCCTTCCCCCACTTTGGTGTGGTCGGGTGGGGAGATGGAGGCCCTCACTGTGGTCTAGCTTCGGGGTAGAGTAACCACAAGACAATCAGACTGCAAAATTAAACTCACCAGAGCAGGGTTCCTCTGTGCTTTTCTGCTAAAAGAGCCTCTTTGTAGTATCGCATCGTATTTCAAAAATGTCCTCTTGTGTGTGTTGGGGTGTGGGAGGGTAGATACATACATATAGGTCCCAGGAAGGAAGGGGGAAGGGGAGAGAAGTCATTCCCATTGCATTTATCACATTCTGTGTAAGTTTTCAAAATCCATTTGTGGTTAATAGGAGATGCTGCATTCTACCTGCTCAAGTGAACCTAGGTAGTTATTTCAAAAATGGTAGCCCCGGGACTTCCCTGCCGGTCCAGTGGTTAAGACTCCACCCTTCCAAAGCAGGGGGCGCAGGTTCGATCCCTGGTTGGGGAACTAAGATCCCACGTGGTGTGTGGCATGGCCAAAAAAAATTTTTTTTAATTAAAAAAACATTTTTTAAAATGGTAACCCCGTCTCCATCCCCACCAAGGTAATATTTTCCACCAAGCTGAGTCAATAATGCAAAACAATCCCATTTTTCCATGAGGTAAACAACACAGCAGGTTAGAAACACACCATCCTGGATTTTGCTCCTAACAAAAGCACCTTGTAAAAAGGAGCATTTTAAATGAGACCCAGAACACAAATACCTTTAAAAGTTGCAACACTGAGAAAGAGAAGGTGTCTGCACAAAACAGCATGTTCCGTGATTCGCCTGAACCTTAGGACGGACGGCTCTCTGGACAGAGTCTGTCATGAGCTCACGGAGTAACCCCGCCCCCGCCCCGCACCCGGTCCAGCCCTGTCGGCTCTGAGCTGCAGCCCTTCCCCACCAGGAAAGTGGATCCACTCCTCAAACAAACCTCCCTGGGAGAACCAACTTCTACCAGAGCCCCCACCATCTGGACAGCCTCAGAAACTTAAGCTCAAGGACCGAGAGTATAGCCAGGTCCCCTCAGTTTTATTTTCCTTACAGGTGATTTTTTTTTTAATGTTTGGTAAATGGTTTTAGACAAAGAAGAACCACTTTCAGAGGTTCATAGAACAGAACGCTGTTTCAACTTTGGGCCCAAGGAAATGCAAAAGGAGACAAAATTCTAGAACGCTATAGCCCCCTATCCTCCTGCTCCCACCACCTAAAGATAAAAGGATGGTCTCGGTGATGAGGATCCCACAGCTGAAGGCCCCGTGGATTTCTCCCATCTGGAGTAATGATACTTACAAAGCAGGTTTTTCTGGTAGGACATTGAAAGGCCACGGAGTCATCCTTTATCCTTATTTCCAACTTTTGCGTAACATTTTTCAGTCTTTTCCACATAAGTTTTCTTTCTCTCATTTGTCTCCACATCTCTAGGAGGTAGATAAAGGAGGTAAGCTTTCCATTTTGGCCCTTAGTGGGAAATGAAAAGCCCACAGTGATGAGAAGTTATTTGCAACCTTGGTGTGAATTGCAGACAAAGCTAGAGCTGGGGCAGAAGTGGGGCGCCTCCAGGGGGCACCCACCCCAGAGAAGAGGGACGTGTAGAATACTGGGAAGACCTGACCTCTGCATTGCTGCACACGGCAGCTCTGCTAAGACCTTCCATCTCCTAACTGATGGAAGATGGAAGGACTCACACCTCCTCACTCCCAGCCCAGAGCCCCTGCCCCACAAGCAAACCGCAAGATCTGGTTTGGGACCCCAGAAGGTGGTGGAGGAGGTGTCCTGGCAGAGCGCACCCCCATCTCAATTACGGCCTTGGTGGGGCCCGGCCAGGACTCACAGCTGGGTCACGTTCTTCATGTTTTTTGTTTTTGTTTGGTTTTTTATTGATATATAGTTGATTTACAATGTTGTATTAGTTGCAGGTGTACAGCAAAGTGATTCAGTTATATATATATTCTTTTTCAGATCTTTTTCCATTATAGGTTATTACAAGATATTGCATATAGTTCCCTGTGCTATACAGTATGTCCTTGTTGATTATCTATTTTATATATAATAGTGTGTATATGTCAATCCCAATGTCCCAATTTATCCCTCCTCCCCTCCTTTCGCCTTTGGTAACCATATGTTTGTTTTCTATGTTTGTGAGTCTGTTTCTGTTTTATAAATATGTTCATTTATATCATTTTTTAAAAATTAGATTCCACATATGAGTGATAGCGTATATGTCTTTCTCTTTCTGACTTACTTCACTTAGTATGATCATCTCTAGGTCCACCCACATTGCTACAGATGGCATTATTTCATTCTTTTCTATGGCTAAGTAATATTCCACTGTATATCTGTACCACATCTTCTTTATCCATTCCTCTGTCAGTGGACACTTAGGTTGCTTTCATGTCTTGGCTGTTGTAAGCAGTGCTGCCATGAATATTGGAGTCCATGTATCTTTTCAAATTAGAGTTTTGTCTGGATATACGCCCAGGAGTGGGATTGCTGAATCACATGGTAGTTCTATTTTTAGTTTTTTAAGCAGCCTCCATACTGTTCTCCATAGCGGTTGCTCCAGTTTACATTCCCACCGACAGTGTAGGAGGGTACGTTCTTCATGTTTTTAAAGACAATTTATTAAAAGAAAACAGGAAGTGAGTGAGCAGAGGAAAATAGCTGGTCATGAATTGACAGTAATGTTCTCTCCCCACCTTTTGAACAGTCCTCCATGAGAAATATATGTTAAAACATAGAAATAGGGGGGAAAAGTGGTTTATGTCTTTTACACATATTCTGCAACATTGACATTTTGTAGCTTTGGGTTTATATAACTAGCACTTTTTATCTCCTCTATCAAAGCATCATTTTCAAAATATTAGAAATGTGGCTCTCATACCCTCATATATATACTAAGCACATCTATTCAACTCATTAATGAGGGAATCAACAGGATGGGAAAGCTGCTTCTCAGAGCATTTGAAGAGCAGAGATGTATAGTCAGTTGGAAAGAAAATGCTGAGATAAGTTAAGTGTCTTAGTCTGTTCAGCTGCTATAACAAAATACCATAGACTAAGTAGGTTATAAACAACAAAAATTTATTTCTTCCAGTTCTGGAAGCTGGGAAGTCCAAAATGATGACACCAGTGGATTCAGTGTCTGGTGAGGACCCCATCCTGATTCCTAGACAGCTGTCTTCTCACTTTGTCTCACATGGCAGCAGGGGTGAGGGAGTTCTCTGGGGTCTCTTTTATAAGAGCACAAATCGCCACCTTCATGACCTAATCACCTCCTAAAGGCCTCACATCCTAATACCCTCATCTTGGGGGTTAGGATTTCAACATGAATTCGCGGGGGACACAAATTCAGTTCATTCAGTTCATTGCACTAAATTACATAGAAAACTGGTTAATATTCTATGGTACAATAAAACTGTAACATCGGAGTTTTATTGTAAGTTTTAGTTTTTTTCCTCAAAAAACTAAAAATAGAGCTACCAAATGACCCTTCAATCCTACTCCTGGGCATATATCCAAACAAAACTGTAATTCGAAAAGATACATGCACCCGAATGTTCACAGCAGCACTATTTACGATAGCCAAGACATGGAAGCAACCTAAGTGTCCATCAACAGATGAATGGGTAAAGAAGATGTGGTACATATATACAATGGAATATTACTCAGACATAAAGAAGAATGAAATAATGCCATTTGCAGCAATATGGATGGACCTAGAGATGATCATACTAAGTGAAGTAAGTCAGAAAGAGAAAGACAAATACCATATGATACCACTTATATGTGGAATGTAAAATAGGACACAAATGAACTTATCTACGAAACAGAAACAGACTCACAGATACAGAGAACAGACTTGCAGTTGCCAAGGAGGTAAGCAGGTCGGGGAGGGATGGATTGGGAGTTTGGGGTTAGCAGATGCAAACTATTATATACAGAATGGATAAACAACAGGGTCCGACTGTATAGCACAGGGAACTATATTCAGTATCCTGTGATAAACCATAATGGAAAAGAAAAATGAATAAATAAATAAATACCCTTTCTCCATTTATTCCTTCCTTTACACCCCTGAGGCCCCCCCTCTAGTCTATGCCTTTACCATACCATGTGGAGATTACCACAATAGTACACAATGTCTTCCCAGTCCAGACCCCCCAATACCTCTAACAAATTAATTCATCCAGCAAACACTTACTGAGCAGCTTCCAAATGCCAGAACTGTTCAAAGTTCTGGTGATAATTAGAAAATAAGACAGACAAAGTTCTTTGCTCTCACATATTTCCTTAAGAGCAGGGAGACAAACAATTCACAAGAATAATGTCAAGTGGTGATAAGAAAAACAGAAACAGGCAGGGTTAGTTAAGGAATAAAAGAATGATAGAGGGTTATTTTATTGCAAATGCTCACAAAATTTCTTAGATAACAGCTGGTTTCTTATCCTCATTACCGCAAAAGCAGATGAAATCCTTCTGTAAACTCAGGAGAACTAGAAATTTATTTTAAATACTTGGGCAAGTCCCTGGAATAGAAATGTTTCATTAAAAGTTCTCCTATGTTTTGGTATTTTAATAAAGACCCCATGATATGAAGCTTATTTCTCGGTTATTTAAAAAAAAAAAAAAAAGAATGATGGAGACAGAGCTATTATTTTATAGAGAGTTGCTCCCAATCTGTGGTAAGGGACCTGAAGGGGCTGAAAGAGCTAGCCATGCAGATATTCAGAAGGCAAGTGTTCCAGGTAGAGAAAACAGCTGGTGCAAAGGCCCTGGGGCAGGTGTGTGCTCGCTGATTAAGGGATGTCGAGCTGTCTGGTAAAGGAGGAGAAAGTGAGCAGGGTGATCTGGGTCAGAGGTGAAGCTACAGAGGTACCACAGACCAGACCGTGGAGAGCTTTGCAAGCACCTGGAATATTACGCTGAGGGGAAAGGGCAACCATTTGATGGTTTTGAGCAGAGGAGTGAAATGACCTGACTCGTTTTTAGAGGAGGCTGAGGATAGCCTGCAGTTGGGAGAAGCAGGGAGTCCAGCTGGGCATCACTTGCAGTGGTCCAGACGGGGCATGAGGGTGGCTTTGAGTGCCAGGTGGGGAGAAGTGGATGGATTCTGGATATATTTCACGGGGGGAGCCAACAGGATCACTGATGGATCAGGTGTCAGGTGTGAAAGAAAAAAGTGTCAGAGATGACTCAGAGTTTTCACCCTGAGTAGCTGGGAGAATGGAGTGCTGGGAGGGAGGCCTGGAGGAAGAACAGGCTGGGGAGGGAGCAGGGAGGGAGCTCATTAAGGGGTGTGTCAAGTTCACGATGACTGAGGGGTCCAGGTGGAGATGTGAAGCAGGCTATATGTGTCTTGAGTTCAGGGGAGACTCCAGACTAGAGGCTTACACAGGACAGCGGAGAGCGTGTAGCTGGTATCTGAGGTACTTGCATGCAGGCAGGCACACGCGCACACAAACACACACCGCATGTTGTAGTACAGTTAACCCTTGAACAACAAGGATTTGAACTGCACGGGTTCACTCATACACAGATTTTTTTCAATAAATACATGCTACAGTCCTACACAACCGGCTGAATCCAAGGAGACCGAGGGCCAGACTGTAAAGTTACACGAGGCACCCCAATCCCCTTGTCGTTCAAGACTCAACTGTGTATGTGTCTGATACTCAGATCGTTGACGGAACACAGATGTTTGCTGGCGGACAGATGGAAGCCGACAGCATTTAGAAGGAATCCAAAGGCAAGCTCAGCTGCTCACTTAGAGGGGGAGCAGAGAAAGCGGGGAAAGCCCTTCGAATGAGCCTGGGCGCCTCTAGCATGTTTGTCTAAAACAAGGCTTCAATATTCACCTTCCGGAACCATCCAAGACACCCCGTTGTCCAAACGCTTGGCTCACAAAGTCTGGTCATCCTCCAGCCCCCGCAAGCCCACGTCCCTCCTCCCCCGGGGAGCCTCCATCAGGGCCGGTCCCAGCCCTCCCGCACACCCCGAACACACACACCACGCCCAGCCACATCAGTGCCTGGTTCACGCCGTTCGCCTCTCTAGGAGACGCAGCCCCTCTGCTCTGCTTGACTCATTCCTACTAAAACATCCAATACTGTCCAAGCCCCGTCCGTCCCATAAGAGCTGCTGTAACCCCTGCCCCACGGAGCCCCCCATGATATCCCCTCCCCTGGCCAGGCCTAGACCTGTGACCTTGACCACTGACCAGGCACCAGTCGTATATCATCCTGTGACAGGGGCTCTCCCTCTCTCCTCGCGAGGGTGAGGCCTGCATCTCTGTGTCCTGCTTCCCTGGTGCTCAGCGCCACGTGGCGTTCAGTAGACATTCGTTCATAACGCCGATGAGAGCCGTGTGGGCAAAGGGCAGGACCACCCGTCATGGCGCCCTCGGTGACCCATGCCCCTTGGTGGCCCCCTGCCGCGCCCACGGTCTGCCAGCAAGGTGAGCTTCCCCTCCTGATAACCTGTGCTCAGCCCAGCGTCCTCCTGCTTGTCAGGAGAGAAAAAAGCTGGGGCTTTCTCTTCCCACACTCTGACTTTCCACTTCGCTTGGCTGCATCGACGTTGGGCGAGAACAAGATGAGGTTCCCCTGGGGCCCCCTCCGTCACCCCCTCGACCACCCTTCCAACCGGGAGAAGCGTCCCCCGGCCGCCCGCCTCGGATGAAAGAGCCTTCCTCCAACTGTAAATTATTTCTAAACTGTGTATCTTGTTTAATGCGTTTCAAAATTGAAAGAAAATACTTCTCCCACAATTACAGTCATTTTGTAACTAAACCCCGCAGTTTCCCAGCTCCTTCCAAACCTACTGATTTTAAAACAGAAAAATACTGTCGTTTCCCAACATGGTCTTTATAGAGTAAGCCTGGGTGTGTACAGGCGACCACTTTCCTCTCCGGGATTATCCTAGGACTACTGGATTAAAGACAAATTAGGTAATATTGTATGCTGTTCTCTTTCAGAGAGATTCTGAAAGCCGGGTTTTAAGGGAAGCAGGGGCACATCAAAGCACACACCAGGGCAGGCAGGGACCTTGAGACCAGCGGAGGTGACAAGAGAAGCTGACCCCAGGAAAGACTTGGCACCTGGAGGCTGGAGGACTGTGTGCCAGTGACGGCCTGCCACCGGCCATGGGACCGATGGGTGTGCCTACCAGGACCTTCCAACATTGGGACAGCACCCACATACCTTTTCAAAAATGAGCTATAATCCAGAGGTTCATGGCGTGACATTTCCAGGTGCTTAGTCACTGTTCTCAATGGAAAAATAGAGGTACTCCCACTGCCCCCAAACAAGGCTTTACGTGGAGTGAACCCCACCTGAACTTGACCCTGGGCCTTAAACTCCACGTGTGTCCCCAGAAGATGCTTGGATTCCCACTATTGAGCCATAAATAAACTAGGGGTTCTACGGCAACCACAGTCTCAAAAATGGTGAAAAAGTGAGGCAGCATCCTGAGAATTTAGGACAATGTGAAAAAGCCTTTTTTTCAGAGGCCAAATTTTACCTAGTGACGAATAAGTGACACTGTCTAAATGCCGCAAATCACGTGATTCGAGACACAACGGGACCACGGACATGGTACGTACCTGCCACGAAATACACAAGTTATTGTTTAGTGGGTAGGATCTCAGTTTGGGAAGAAGAAAAAGTTCTGGAGTTGGATAGTGGTGATGGCTGCACAACAATGTGAATGCACTTAATGTCACTGAACTGTACACTTAAAAATGGTTAAAATGGCAAATTTGAGTTACGTATATTTTACTACAATAATGAAAATAATAAAACATTTCTAAGATCAAAAAAAAAAAAAAAAAAAGCTGGCACAGAGCTGGCAACGAAGAGGAGGAAATATCCACTCAAACCCCTGGATCAGGTTGGGTCAAATCTCCCTTCGACTTTTCAGTTACTTGAGCCAATAAGTTTATTTATTTATTTATTTATTTTGGCCGCCCCGCGCCTCCTGCGGGATCTTAGTTCCCCGACCAGGGATGGAACCCGCGCCCCCTGCAGTGCAGGCGCAGAGTCTTAACCACTGGACTGCCAGGGAAGTCCCATAAATTTTTGTTTAAGTCTTAAACGAAAAATTGGCCAAACTTCAAGAGAAGCAACCATTTTGCACTTTGGAAGGTCCAGGGGAGCTGTGAGCAAGGGGCTTCCAACGTACAGCAGTGACTCAGGTGCAGCGCAAACCAGGAGGCCCTCAACACACCCAAAGGGCTCTGAAAACCATGTAGGGAGCTCTAGCCCAAAGCCGAGCCAAGTGGTTCAGCCCCAGAGCTCTTTTTTTTCACTGGGAGTCAGTTTTCACCAGGTGGGAGACACAGAGCCATTGACCCCAAGCAAGCACTCAGCAGAAACCTTGCTTAGCCTCAGACACTTGTCATCTTGGATTTAAACTTGACCCGGCCTGCCCCTGCCGCAGGTGAGATAAAGGTCAGGGAACAAAAGAGTTCCTCGAAGCTCAGAATCTCCATGGTTAATCACTTCCCACCCGATTTGACAGCCACAGATATTTTTCCCTCTCGCCCTCAGGCATGATCTCAACACAGGGTGAACTTGAAACTCGCATTTGAGGTACACACGCAAAGCTGACACATGAGGGCTGGAAGGACACTCAGAAGGCCTGACTCTCGCACGGACTGTGGCGGGATGTGTTTGGCTTCCTCGGGGGACAACACAGACCTTTGCACAGTGCTCAGAGTTCAACACTGGGGTCATCCCATCCAGAGATATGTAATCATCTTTTGCCTAAAAGCCACATACCTTAATTACATGTGGGAGCCAATCAACTTCTCGAAAATCATTGTACAGATAGAGACCCGTGGATGTCAGGAAGACCCAGTTATATGTCCCAGACTAAAAGTACCCATTTGGGAAACAAATTGCTACAGTCACCTTGACAAACAGTTAGGCAGTATCTTACAAAGTTGAATATACATCTACCCCACGACCCGGTAGACCGAAGATAAATGAAAACAGAAGTCCACACAAAGACCTGTACATGAATGGTCACAACAGCTTTATTCCTCATCACCCAAAACCAGACACACCTTGAATGTCCATTGAGTAAAGTCAAATGGTGGTGCATCGATACAATGCAAAGCCACTCAGCAAAAAAGAGGAACAACCACTGATACCCGAGATGACAAGCCTCAAATAGAGTCCGCTGAGTGAAAGAAGCCAGATGCCAAGACTACACACTGTTCGATTCCATTTATCTGAAATTCTAGAAAAGGCGAAACCATAGTGATAAAAAACAGGTCACTGGTTGCCGGGGCCAAGGTGGGGATGGCTCCAAAGAGGTTAAAGGGGACCTCTTGGGGCGAAGGAGGGTTCTGTATCTCGACTGTGGTGGTAGTTATACAACTACGTATAATTACCAACATTCATTAAGGGTGCTTTTAAAATGGGTTGATTTCCTTTTACACAAATTACATCTCAATACGTTTTAAAGGTCCCCACCTCCGTTCTCCAAAAAATCAGTCTATAGACTCTGTCCCTGTCGTTCTTTAACAAACTTGCTGTCTGCACCTCTGTTCTGGCAGAAAGCTGTGGTTACATGGAACAAGAGTCTGGGAGGGAATCCCCGGTGTCCTGTCCTTGCTACAAAAAGGTGGTCTATGTCAGGGCACACCTTCAGAAAGCCAGAATGGGATCCACAGGCTGGCCACTGATGTGTCCCAGGAAAAGCAGACAGACATAAAGCGTTCCACCCCAGAGGGGATGCATTCCGTCCCCCCACAGAAGAGGGGCCCCCAGAGAGGAGGGGTGCACCCCAGGTGATCACAGGTGAAGATGGAGCAGGTCATCCAGGTGCCCAGAGGGGAACATTGCCCCAAGGATTAACCCTGTGAGTTCCTGGACCACTAAAGGAAGGCCAGCATGATCTTTAGAAACTGGCCGTAAAAAACACGAAGGATCCCGAGGCGTAAGCGCCACGAGCATCTGTAGCTCGAAGGAATAAGACGAGTCTGTGAAAGTCAGAGGGACAGGAACACAGCAGATGTTAAGTACTGAGATGCGCCATCCCATAGAGCCTGGCCAGATTCTAGAGAACCAAACTTCTCTCTTTCTTCCTCACTAGAAAACAAACCATGAAGCTGCTTCTTTCGGGGGCACACAATGAAGGTCATCTATGTTATTTTTTCAAATTGACACATGCCCTGAGCCTGGGAAGATTCTTGAGCAGGCATGTGAAGTGCCCACGGTCGGAGTCTGCAGGTCAGCAAACTGACCACACTCCCTTTCCCCACCTCACTGTCCTGGAAGGTGTTGGGCAAACACAGGACGACCAACCCTACCACATTACATGCCAACCGTTGCTACCAATTTCTGTGAAATAACGACAGCATCACAGATTTTCTTGAAGCCAAAACCCCAAATAACACCAACAATACCACAAGAGTCCCCAAATTAAAGGTTGCAAAGGCCAGGCATGAAAGGACTGTAAGGCACCCCCAGCCGTGGCCCTCAGTCTCTGCTGAACTCTGCCCACACTCCTGATTTCACAAGCCACAAGAAGGTGCTGGGCCATTTGCAACCAAACCCCAGGGAATTTGCAAAAATAGAGGATAGCTAATGCCCCGACTCAGCAAAGAATCTACAACCTTCGCATTTCCCAGGGCTCCTGGTCAAACGAGCTTCCCCTACTCTACCTTCTGTCCTTCTTCCTCCCAAGGGCTATGCTCCTCACCCTTGGGAGGAAGGAGGGTTCTCTATGCTCTGTAGCCCCTCCAGGAGAAGAAATGGCCAATCATATCCTGTCTTTGGTTAGTTAACAAAAGATATAAACTACAGGGGGAAATGCGCAGGGTCGTTAGCTCATGAGTGGCCGAGGATCTGCATTCACTGCTCTCTGCCTGCATTCTATACCCATGGACACAACTAGGTTGTATTTTAAATTGCCTGCCCCAAAGCTGAGCTCCTCTCCTGGGAAGGGAGCTTCTCAAACACCAGCAAGTGCATCTCAGAACTGTAAAATGAATAAAGAGATACCTGAATTAAGTAGAGGCAGGAGACCAGAAGGGGGAGCTCTCAGGCCCTGCCACCATAGCACAGCCCAACGGGAAGAAGAAAAACGCCTCTTCTTTCCTGGCAAGGGCTCAGCCAATGAAAAGCCATGGACTCCTCGTTTACTATAACCCTCCCAACTTCCTCTTCCCCTCGATAAAAGCATCCTCATCCTCTTGCTGTAGGGAGACTTACATGTGGCTCACCATGGTTGCAGACCCCAAATTGCAGTTCTCTGGTGATTCCTGATAAACCCATCTTTGCTGGAGAAATATCCGGCCATCTATTTATTTCAGATCAACAGAACCACCGCCAAAGACAGAGGCCAACCGACCAGGGTTAGGGATGCGTGTGCTGCGGGAAGCCGTGACCAAAATGAGCGCATCCTCGAGACCCCCCAGGTCTGCTCCAGCCACCCGCCGCCCCCCCAGCCTTCCTGTGCCTTTAGCCTCAGCCTCCATCTCCCCATCTGTAAAATGGGGCACCATGCTGTGACACGGGTGTGTCGTAAAGAAAGAATGAGATGAAATCAGAGAAAGGGAGACGCCTGCTCCCTTGGGATAAATGTGCATATGCCATGTCCCTGGCAACGTTATTAGATATTTCAAACTATAAACTGTTAACCAAGATGATTACTGGAACCACCTTCCAGAAGTTATTAGCTTCCATTTAATAACAAGCCATTACCCACAAACAACCCATTAATTATCAGCCAACAAACGTCTTAAAGTTTCCAATGCTCGATGAATGATGTGATTTTTTTTTTTTTTAAACAATAAAACTGGAATTCTCCTGCACTTGAATGAGTTTCACCTGCCTCTGGGCGGCTTGGCTGTTGGCTGACTGCAGGAACACAGCAGAAATCTGGGAACAGCCTTCTCTTGAAACGCTGAGACCTTCCGAAGTCCAAACCCCAGTTTAATCAGAAAGTGGCAGTTCCTGTGCAGGGACTTATCCCTGACCGGGGTCGGGGGGATGGCAGAGATTCCCAGGGCTGGGGCTCCTCTCTGGCTGCCTCTCGCTCCCCACTGCGGGGAGCACGCCCGTCTGTCTGCCAGGGAGCCGTCACTGTGGGCTGTCCACCGGGTGCAGCTGGAGGGGCCAAGCTCTCGCTCTCACACCCTGACCTTTCTCCTCTCTCCCCGACCTTGTGCTAAGCAGACGTCCAGAGGAAAAACAGTGAGAACACTGACAAGCACCTCTGCTTCTGTTCCAGAGGCTTCTACATGCATCATTAGCTCGTTCAAACCTCGCAGCAGCTCCAAAGTAGCTATCATCACCCTCGTTTTTGCCAAGTTCACAGAGCAAATACGTGCTCAGGTGCAGGCCTGCCCGAGGGCATCACCCAGCCAGCCCACCACACCAAGCACCCTGACCCTTCACGGAAAAGCTTATTACACCCGCCCCGCGGGTCTCCCCCTCCGTGATTCTCAGCTCTGTGAGGGCAGACTGCCTTTTACTGACTTGTGTCTGCCACAATGTAGCTCCTAGGGGATGTGCAAGAAAATTTTTAAAATGAATGAATCTAGAAATCAGAGGCCAACCCACAATATATGGAGTTGACTCCCAGAGAATGTTTGGCGGGTGACTGAAGGGTGCTGTGGGCAGACACTTCTGGCGACTCCTGCTCCCTTTGGATAAATGGGCGTGCGCCATGTCCCTGGCAATGTTATTGGATATTGCAAACGCCTTGAGAGTATGGTGGCCAGGCAGAGGACTTCAAGCTTCCCAACCCCCCCGGTCCCATTCCAGGGAGAGGCTTGATGAGGAAGGGACTCCTGGGACCTGCCACCCGTGTGGGGGGCAGGAGGGCGACACAGTGCAGTTAGCAAACCAGCCTGCCTTGCTCCTGTCCTCAGAGGACCTGTAGCTGCGTCCTCTTCAGCACTAGCCTGGTGACACCGCAAGAAATTCCAGTGACCTAAGATTGGGCCAAACGAAGCTGCTCTCGAGTGGGTCCCTGGGGTGTATATGTACACGAAGGGCTCCGTGGTTGGATGCTCTGAGGAGACGGCACAGGGGGAGAGAACTTCTTTATCGCAAGACCACCGTCATAAGAAGCTATCAGCTTGCCTAGCCCACTCAAGAGAAAGTCCTAGAAAAAACAAAAACAAACTTAGCGTCTAGCGTCCACACACCACCTCACACCCATTAGGATGGCTACTCTCAAAAAAAAAAAAAGAAAGAAAGAAATAATACATGTTGACAAGGATGTAGAGAAATTGGAACTCTTGTGCACTGTTGGTAGGAATGTAAAATGGTGCAGCCACTATGGAAAACAATATAGCAGTTCCTCAAAAAATTAAAAATAGAGCCACATGATCCAGCCATCCCACTTCTGAGTATTTACCCACGAGAATTGAAAGCAGGTCTCAAACAGATATTTGTATACCCCCATTCATAGCAGCATTATTCACAATAGCCAAAAAGTGGAAGCAATCCAAGTATCCATCAACAGAGGATGGGAGAAACAAAATGTGGTCTATATATAAAATGGAATAGCATTCACCCTTATAAAGGAAGGAAATTCTGACACCTGCTACAACATAGATGAAGCTTGAGGACATTATGCTAAGTGAAACAAGCCAGACGTAAAAGAACAAATACTGTGTGATTCCATTTATATGAGGTACTTAATCAAATTCATAGACAGAAAGTAGAATGGTAGTTGCCGGGGTTTGCAGGGAGGGAAAAATGAGGAGTTAAGTGTTTAATGGATACAGTTTCCATTTCACAAGAGGAAAACCTATGGAACTGGATGGTGGTGATGATTACACAATATGAATGTATTAAATACCACTGAACTATACACTTAAAATGCTTAAGATGGTAAATTTTATGTTGTGTATTTCACCACAATTTTTTAAAGTGTCCACACATATTAAAATTAAAAGCACCCAATCCTTACTGCCCCATGGTTGACCAGATTACACTTCTTGTTTTGCTGTGATGTGTCTCCTCTTCGGCTTCACATCCATCTGGTGCCAATTTTATTAACGGCAGAATGAGATTCAAATCAACTTTCCTCCAGAGAAAGTATGAAGCCGAGAAGCAGGCAACTTGCCAGGATCAAAGAACAGGAAAATAAGCCAGCATCAGTTCAGAAGGTGCTGCCCTGCAGCCTAGCCCTTCTGAAACCTGCCATTTGGGGGAAGGGGGAGGGGGCGGGGCAGAAGGAGGACCAGGTTACAATCCAAAAAATGTATTGTCACCGTCCATCCGGGTTCAAAATGTTTCTTTCGATGAGTCACAAAGGTTAGCTGGGAAGCTCTTAAATTAAAAACCCGCAGGGTTTTCCTTTTATAGACTGTCCTCAGGAGACCTCTCACTGAGTGTTCCCTCGGTCCTCATGCCCAACTGGCAGCTGCTCTAAGCATGTGTGTTTACAGAAATACCAGTAGTTATTGCATGTTCCCTTCCATGTGATTAAGCATTGCCATAAAGCCCAGGCTGGATTAGAAATAGATTTTTCCCTTCTGAGAAAGGCTGAATGGGGTAAAGCCGGTGGCCATGGTGGGTGTCTTGTGCCACCTACTGGCCACTGGTGGGATTACAGAGCAATCGCCTTAGGGGTGGACCGGGCTTTGCCACCTGCCAGTGAGCAGGCCAGAACCGCTGCCCCGCCCACGCTGCAGGGCAGGGGGTAACTGGGAAATGCCACCAACCAACCGTCCCACACTGGAACTGATCTCCAGTCCTGTACTCCCTAGTGAAGGGCTCCAGTCACCTGAGCTATTGTCTAAGGAAGCAGCCCATTGGGTCTCTTGCTGCCAGGCGAAGGGAACTTCCGCACAAGGGGAACTTACACGGCAGCACTATTCACCACGTGCATGTTTAGACTTGTAGATGAGGGGCGTGCACTCCACTGTGGTTTGCAACGTTATAGCACTTCCCAGGTAGCTTTGGACACATGTATCTCTTTTGATCCTCATAACAACCTTATGAGGTAGGTTCCATTGTTCTTATTTTAGAGGTGAGGAAACCAAAACACAGAGAGGTCCGGTCACTGGGTTAAATACCTTTCTGTCACACAGAGGGAAATGGTTATTGGGGTACTTGCTTGGAAGCAGAACTACAACTCAATGGTTCTTTTATCGTCTATTTTCCAAATCCAACACACCAACATAAAGTATTCTCTTAACAGTTTGGAAGATCCTACTTGAAAGTTCCACGAGCAAATGAGCATCCTCACCTCTGTAGCCACTGCCTCATTTCTTGGTTCATTTCAACAAATATGGATTGACCATATTCTTCTGAGTTCCAGGCAGGGCAGTAAGAATGAACTAACTACTCCATCACTTACCTTATGATAGGGGCACTCTTGATGCCAACAAAAGTTTGGCTATTTCCCAAATAAAAACTAACCTTAAATAATGAAACTTTGTCACCACGGAGGATATTCATGCTCTGAAGCCCATTCACAAAGATTTTGAGGCAAGCCATGCTCTCCTAGGTGACTACCTGGGGGAGTGACCCAGGGGCAGGAGCCCAGGGCAGAATGGGCTTCCTGGAGTGATGGAGGGTGGGCGATTTGAGCCCAGGTCCTGAGTTAGGACTATGCTGGCACCATCATCCTGTTGGGCTGATATCCTGAAATCCAACGAGACCCTGGGGCTTCTGGCCTCCGGAAAGATGAGTGATCAAGCCACTGCAGTCACCAGCCTCCACCTGCAGCCACAAGGACCCCGGGCAAGGCTGTACAGACCCTGCCCCGGGGCAGAGGTAGCCCTAGAGGAGGGAGCCTCAGGGAGAAGGAGGGAGACAGGAGAAGGGCAGGTGGGGCTTGCTATCACTTTCTCCCCCGTCCTCCAGGCCCACCAAGAAGCCACTTTCCTGTCTTCTCAAGAGCCACGTGTGAAAACATTTGATCAGCCCCATGGCCAGGTCAGGGAGGATGAGGAAAGCTCTCCACCCCCCCACCCCCAGTCCTCCCTCTCCGGTGCCCTCGCAGACCCACTGTGTTCTGGGCTGTCTCCCCTACCTTCACCTTGCACATTCCCTTCGTTCCCCCCACCCTCACTGAATCTCAGTGCCCTTGTAGTCAACCCCAGAGGTCTGCACCCGCCTCATTTGATCAGAACATGTCCTGTGCTTACCACCTTTTTACTCCCCACTCCATGGACTCACGGTGGGAACTCGCGCTAAATGCCATCTTGAGAACGGTGATTTGTTTGTATGGTGGTTTCTGTGTGCCTGCCTAGTTTTTCTCCTCCTCCTCCCCCATGCCCCCCCATTCTCCTCCTTCTTTTATAAGAACCCAGCATGTAGGAACTAAATTTATTTCATGCATATAAACCCAGGCACTTGACTAAATTATTGTGATGAATAACAGAAACAAATAAGACAGTGGAAACTGACATCAACTCTTTAAACAAGTATTTTCTTAATTTAAATAAATAAAGGACCAAATAAACTAGAACCTCAGTCTTCCTGTCCCATCAGTGCTTAGCAGTAGCCAGAGAGAAAACAACTTTGTACTTGAGGGAGTGATGTCCTTTTTGACCATAGTACTCCCAGCCATGACCATGACTTTCAGTGGCCCTTTCTTTGGCCCTGCTCACCGACCCTGTAACTCATAGGCCCCCTGAACTTCTGCACCCACTACACAGGAACGCTGGACTGCATGACCCAGTCAGCGCAATCCAGGATTGGCGCATAACATCATTTAACCTAAAAGCTCACTGAAGAGGGAACATTAGCATGGACCCAATCTCTATCAACACGATAAAAATTACTTAACTTCTCTGAAAGAGAAATGGTCTCTAGATTAATTAACATCCATAAATACATTTGAGCTTCCTAATAAGTTGTCCTATAAATCTAATTAAAACAATATAAATATACACTCATGTAACCCTTTACACTTTCAAAATACTCTCCATATGTTATCATGGTATTTATACATGCAGTGATAATAAATACAATCCCTGTACATTAACAATTTAATATGGTGATATTTTCACAATAATTTTAAAGTACAAATCCCCTAAGCATATACGTTCTCTGAAGCAGTTGAGTACACTACCCTGGAGAATTTTTGCCCAGCAACCCGGACGCTCTGTGTTGCTGTTCAGGCCTTCTCCCAGTAGGGGGCACTCTAAGCCAACCTAAGCACATGCACTAGGCACCATCAGCGCCCGATTCCTGGCTAAGGCCTAAGGGGTTTCATGCATTAGCCAGGCCTCCCAACAGCCCCGGAAGGTAGGGACTGTGCTGTGCTGGCCACGATCCCATATTCAGTGCCAGAGTGTTGGTATAATTACATCCTGGAACAAAAGACCATATTTGGAGCCACACTCTCTCCCCAAGGCATTCTCTAACCCTCAAAGCCCTTCTACCTAAAACAAAGCACTTGAGTTTTGTTTCCTTCTCTGACCTATGAGGGGAAAAGGAAAGGAGGACTTAGTAAGACCATGCCTGTCCCCTGTGCTGGGGAGGCCATCCAGCCAGGCCTAAGTGGTCACAGAAAGACAAGGAGAAAGGCCTTGGTAGTCTAGGGGGTCCTCAGACAGCCTGCTTGCTGTGGGCATTTCTCAGCCTCCTTTGGGGAAGAGCAAGCAGCCATTCCCCGAAGAGGGCTCAACGGGCCACAGACGTTCTCCCCCAGCCCAGAATCACCTCTCCCCTCCCCCACCTGCCATGCTACCTCCAACTCCAAGCGGCCCCCCCATGCACCACGACCCTCAGTGTCAATAAGCCACACCCCCGTGTGAGTGCCCTCCCACACTGACTCTGGGCGTGGCCATGTTTTTCCTTTTCCGTCCTTTTACTTAACATGTGTGTTAAAAGCGTGTGGTTGGGTCTTGTTTTTTTACGCAATCTGGCAATTTCTGCCTTGAATTTCTGTCCTACCACTTTTCACCTACTGTAGGAAACTCTCATAGCTCAGCCTCAGCCTCCTGCACGGCTGCCTTTAAGGGACTCACCTTTTCCTTGTGGTTGGATGGTGGGGAAGGCCATTGTTTGGGAGAGTCTGGGCTCATCTTTAGGTCCACCTCCTGCAGGGCTCGCAACCCAAGCACCACAGGAGTGTGTATGCTCTCTGCATTCTCTCTGCTGACCAGCCCCGTCTCCAGTACCACTTTCCCAGCAAAATTCCAGGGGAAGGGAGAGAGCTGTTGGGCAGGGAGATGGATATTTGCATGTGGAACTCTTTCAGACCCTAATAGCTTCCCCGCACCCAGGATGCTTCTTCTCAGTCTGTGCTCACCTGCCCCCAGAGAACTCCAGGGCTCTCGACTCACCTGTAGGGGGTGTGTCCCTCTGCAATTCAGCCCATTGCAGCTTCCTTACATCTACCGGTCTTTGAAAACCCCATGAAACGTATGCTTTTCATTCTATATAGTTAATTCTTTTATCAACATGGGAGGAAATTGTTTATATCTTTCTACATCGTAATCGGAAGCAGACAACCCTATCTTGCTTAAGCCACTGACATTTGTGTTTCCGTTATACAACCAAGCTTAATTCCTGGCCTCATAGTATAGAAAAGACAATCACAACTAGCACTGAAGGTGTCCAGACAGCAGGGACGGTCAAGTACACGGGCACCAGTCTCACTGGAATTGTCTCTCATGTCTGCAAGCAGCTGCTGGCCACTACAAGATTCAAAAATTGAATTTGAAAACATTTGTACTGAGTCCAAGATCTCTAGTTTGTTGGCAATTTCCCATACCTCCTCTTATTACTTATCCACTTACTTCATATATTTAAGTTTTCTTCCGGCCCTTATTGACATTTGAGTTTGATACTCACTGAACACCGAGAAATTCCGTGCATGTGCCCCAGCAATCATGTCTACTCTGCTTTCCATGCAGATATTTTGCATCTCATGGCAAAGTTCCCATAAGCTCATTCATTTCTTTGCCTCTCATTTTCTACAAATATAATCATTTTCTATTAAAGTCAGATGGGAGAGTGCTTGGACTAGCATAGTGTCTCACAAATCTGGGATCCATCTTGGATCTCTTCCTAACAGTCACGAACACTTTCTAGCTCAGGGGCACTTCTCTCGCCCTTGGCATCACAAGAGAGACCTAGAGGCCACATCTGCCTGCAATGCCGGCCTCCATGGAAGACTCACATGTCTTCTGCTCTCCACCATCAGGAGAGAGGGCACTGAGGTCTCTGGGGAGTGTGTGGCCTTGAGCATCTTTGTGCAGAGCCGGTCTCAGGGGATGTAGCCTCGGGACTGCACAGAGGAAATAATCCGAGCTATTCAGGAGGGTGTTGAGGACAGAGAGGGAAGAACAACTGTGCCTGCAGAAGCCAATCTCCCAGTCCCAACTCCACCCCACCCCATCAAAACCTGAAAGAGCTCATCGCAAAACACAACCAGCCCTTACACTAGTGAGGAAAGTGGGTCTCTCTGCACGCAAGAGACCATTAAGCAGAAACCAAATTAGGCTGGCCATCTCCTCTTTGCTTGCGCCAGGGAAGGGAAGGGAAGTCTGCAGAGGAAGAAAGTACAAAACAGCACAATTCCTTGCTTTCTTTTTTTTAAAACTTTAAAAACCTTGAAACTATTGTAGATTCACAGAGTTGTAAGAAATAATACAGAGAGCCCGTATGTCCTTAAGCCAGGTTCCCATGGTACCAACTTGCATGACTACAGCACAATATCCCCAGCAGGAGAGGAGTTCTGAGGTCTCTGGTGCATCTGGCCTCAACCACAAAATTGCCATTAATACAATCCATCCACCTTATTTATACTTCACTGCTTTTACATTCACTCAGTTGTCTGTGCGTGTGTGTGGTACTATGCAATTTTATCACACGTGTGAATTTGTGTGACCACCAGCAGAGTCAACATACACAACAGTCCCAGCACAAGGATTCCTCATGTTATCTCTTTAATAGCCACTTCACTTCCTACCCTCACTTCCTACTCTCACTTCCTACCCTCATCCCTAATCTCTGCCAACTACTAATATTTTCTCCATCTCTATAATTTCAATAATGCTATATAAATGGGATCATACAGTACATAACCTTTGAGATTGACTTTTTTCTCTCATAATTCTGTGAGTTATTACAGAATAACTTTCTTTTATTACTGAGCAGTGTTCTATGCTTCACTTTTCTTTAAAGGCATCTTATAGTCTCTTCTGATTTCATGGATTGATAGAAGAATGTGATTAATGTCACCTCTTCGTTTTCAAAATTGTTAGGTATAAAAATGATCGAATGAAAAGGAAAAGAAGTGTACGTGAAGCACTCTCAGTTTGCATTTTTCTTCCTAATTTGCATTTATGAATGCAGCTTTCAGGGAAACCACTTCCTGTGTTGAACAGAGTTTGTTAATAATAACAATAAAGGCTAGAAACTCAAAATGTAACCGCAACAAAAATGTTACTGTCCTGGACCTCTGGTTACAAACAAGACGGAGTAGATGAACTTCTCCCTATTCTTCCTGCTAAGAACAGTGATAACACCTGGATATTATATATGAAACATGAGAAGACTCAAAGGTGGAGAGAAAAAAGCAGATTGGATAAGGACCCCAGGACCTGAGGAACAACACGGCAGTAAGTTTTTCAGGTTTTTTCTTGGCTTCTTATATCTCAGACTGGGCTGAAGAAGCCAGCAACCTAGAGGCTTCAATGGGTGCAGACAAAAGAACCCCCAAGAAAAGCCTGCTCTTTTTAGCCAAAGGATCAGGAAAACGGCAACCTAGCAAGACAGAAAACTTTTGGGCAATAACCACCATACTCCAGACAAACACCATGAAAAAAAGGGGACCCGCACTTGTTACTGAAGGCTGAGTGAAGAACCTGAACTTCCACCCTCTTCTGGTTGTAACAAGATGCTCTGCCCTTCCCTCCACAGCCAGGATGGTGTCAGTCAGGGCTGAGTGAGAGCCCAGAATTCTCATCCATGCCTGGCAACAATAAGGCACGCCCCCACCACGTGCAGTGCCAGTGGAAGCCACATAGAGATCCCGGGGTCTCAGATGAGCAACCACTAAATAACTGACACAAAGAAATACACTCAAAAACACTATAAAGCCAAAATGAAATTATAAATTATATTCAAGCAACGCACAGGAAGGCAGGAAAAAGGAAACAGAGAGACAAAAGAGAGAACAAAAAGGAAAAAAGAAAATGGCAGACTTAGCCCTAACATATGAATCCTGACGTTAAATGTAAATAGTCTAAATACACCTCCTAGGGACTTCCCTGGCGGTCCAGTGGTTAAGGCTCTGTGCTTCCACTGCAGGGGGCACGGGTTCGATCCCTGGTCAGGGAACTAAGATCCTGCATGCTGCACGGTGTGGCCAATAAATGAATGAATGAATAAATAAATAAATACACCTATTAAAAGGCAGAGATTGGCAGAGTGCATTGGAAAACATGACCCAACCATATACCGTCTACATGAAATTCACTTCAAATATAACAGTAGAGGTAGGTTGGCCATAAAAGAATGGAGAAAGATATGCTATGTAAACATCAGTCAAAAAAAAAAACAGAGTGGCTACAGTCATATCAAATAAAGTAAACTTCAGAGCAAAGAAAATTTCTCAAAAGATGTAATAGGAAATGTTATCTAAATGTTCCCAAAATACACAGAACAATTCCAAGCTCTTTCTCAAAGCCAAATCCGTGACAACTCTACTTGGGAACTCTGAGTATTTCCTCTAGCTGCCCAGCTGAGAAGACAGTAACTAAGCTACTCTTCTCCCCGAAATGGAAGAAGGTGAGTACCCGGTGTACAAAAGGGGCTCTTGGAGGAAAAAGGCTCAGAGCAGATTTGTCTCATCAAGAACTCCAGCTACATCCCAGCTAAGTGAAGAAGCGAGACAAGAGATGCACAGGCCAAAAAGGATTGCTCCACTTGGCTCCCACCCACACTCTGGGGATCACACATTGACAGATGTTAGCCCCAGATGCACCAAGAGAGTGTTGCGGGCAGAGAGGAGGGGTGATTCAGGAGTCTTCAGAATAAACAGAGGTTTCCCCCAAACCTGTCACAATCCAGGTCAACGCTGCAAGCTCTTCCGTAAGCTCTGGTCATCTGAGGGCAGTACTCAGGGAGTGCCCGGCACAGAGAGGAGACTGCCGGCTGTGGGGTTTGGGATCATTCTGTGGAGTTCTCCTCCTTGACTTCAGTACCATCTGGTGGATCCAACGTACCTCCATTCACAATTTAAAACAGTCTCCAAATCTTGTCAAAGCATCCGGTTTATACCATCCACCCACTGCAAGAGATGAATTTACAGTATTGTACTGGGTCCCTGGGCACATTCCAGAGTGAGATGTGGTTACTCAGCTTAAGGCTGAGGAACAGAAATTACCCTCCTAGTCTAAACTGCAGCTTCTATACTTGTTCTACATCTTTATTCAAAGTCATTAAGTCATTAGTCCCTACTGGGAGAATGGTACATGTACATGCATTGCTGTGTGGTTCAAGGTTATTATATTACTGTACCTTCAGAATCACAGGCATAACTAACTCGTCCAGAGTGATTCAGATTAGTCATAATGCCTTGAATCTAGGACATCTGCCTCTCAGTGCGGGGGCAGCACCAGACCCACATTGGGGAAAACAGCAAGTCCCATGGGATATGTTTCCATTCATCCTCTGCTGTACCTATGTGAGTTCATGGTTTTTCCTCTGTTGCTGACGGTGTAACCCTAACAAAGGCCTCCTCTAATTTCAGTAATCGAATATGACCTGGTCAGCCGAGAGCATGGGGGGATGCCCTCATAATCCCTGATAGTGTGTCTCAGGAAAGTTGGTTGCCTTCTCGACGTGCAGCTACAGCAGCGACCTCTATCGGACGTGAATGTTGGCGTCCATTCCACAAAAAAACTGTAAAGTCTCTACTGTGTTCTTCAAAAGGCCATGCAAGAATCATCCTCCTGACCCCCTCCTGGACTCACAGTGCAAACCCGCATTGGAAAGAACAGCCAACATCCTACCACCACCACCAACGCCCACAGAGAAAGCCAGCTGGGTTCACAGCTCACCCCCTATCAAGGAAGAGGGAGTGGAGGAAACCCACAGACATCTTCCCAGCATCAGCAGCCAGAGACAGAGCCCAGCTGCACTTTGCTGCTGGCAGTCTCATAAAGACGGGGATACAGAGGCTGGTACCACAAGCATCACCACCATTACCACCACACGGGAAAAGAAACGAGCTTTGCAGAGCTTCTCAGCACAGGAAGGGTGGAAACAGAGGTGAACACTTAAGTGAAAGACCAAGATAGCCTCCTCCCCCTCCCCCTTCAAGTTCGGAGAGCTGACACCACCAGGAAGGGAGGCAAGGAGGACACACCTCTCCTCCCCTTGCCTCCAGAATGATCCCAGGAAGCTCCACGGCCATCAGCACCCTACTTAACACCCAAGTCATAGGCAAGTTGAGAGAGGGAATGTTTTAAAGGAAAACCATAGGGGCTTCCCTGGTGGCGCAGTGGTTAAGAAACCGCCTGCCAATGCAGGGGACACGGGTTCGAGCCCTGGCCCGGGAGGATCCCACATACCGTGGAACAACTGAGCCCATGCGCCACAACTACTGAGCCTGCACTCTGGAGCCCGCGAGCCACAACTACTGAAGCCTGCTCTCCACAACTACTGAAGCCTGCGCGCCTAGAGCCCGTGCTCCGCAACAAGAGAAGAGACCGCAATGAGAAGCCCGTGCACCGCAACGAAGAGTAGCCCCCGCTCGCCACAACTAGAGAAAAGCCCACGCGCAGCAACGAAGACCCAGCGCAGCCAAAACTAAATAAATCAATAATAAAGGAAAAGTATGACCCCTTCGATTTAGTCCTGCATAGACATGGCCTGAGGAAGCGAAAGAAGAGAGAGAATACTCTCTGTCAAGCCCCCCATCCCCCCACCCACCCTGGAATCCCCTGCTAGTGGTTCTTGGAGCTAAATCCTGAAGAGCAGAGCCCCTGGCCAGGCTCAGAAGCTGATGCGTCCTGTGTGCTCTCCACATGGCATTCAAAATTTTTTAATTTGTCGCCATTGTTTAAAATTTGGAAGATTTCACATTAAAAAAATATAATTTCTGGCTTCTTCTGAAACATCATAAGACCCAGACTCCCGCGAGTTAAGAATCCCCTGCCTAAGCCAACATGTGGAACTGGGGTGGGTGACAGCCACTCCCCATGACTGATGCCCTCTCGAACCCTCTAGGCCTCCAGCTCTGTGCTGGCTTCACCATGGTGGTGCTGACTGGTCCCAGAAGACATCTGTGGTGGAGTCCACGCTAGTGACAATGCCAAACTTGCCTCCCCCCACCCCATCTATGCTGGAGATTTCTAGGACATAAAAATTTCCAGAATATAGAGACTCCATAAAGAAGCTCCTGCTCCCTTTCCCTTCACCACACTCCCCGTTCCCCGCAAACAAAACAAAACAAAACAAAACAACTGCCCTCCAAGAGTCACATCTCACTAGGAGAAAACTTATCTGGTGTGAAATCTGAAGAATGGAGGAAGCAGGAATCTAGCCACCAAGCTGAAGGGCAGCCCTGGCTTCAAGGATAACCCCTCAATGGGCTGGAATTAGGGGTGGAGACCACAGACCCAACCAGAGTCAGAAATAGTGTCTCGGAGGGAGAAGATGCCGCCCCCGTCTCCCTCAGCTCCAGACCCCACAGGGCACTTCTCATGGGGCACCAATCAGAGGGAACCATGGCAGAACCTGCGGTCACTCCACCCCAAAGCTTGGCACCCAGGTTCCCAGTGGGAAGAATACTTTTCAAGGGATCTGGCCTCTGCCATGTAGTGCTTGTGTGTGGTCTTGGGCTAGACCCTGGTGCTTTCAGGGCCACTGTTTTCTCATTTATCAATAAAGAGTTTAAAATGAGTAAATTTCAAATGGCTTTTAGCAATGAAATATTTTTTTCAAACTGATTTCTCTACCAATCCCCAGTTAAAAAAAAAAAAAAACAGACACGCAGTAGAGTAGTGGTTGCCTAGAGCTGGAGGTGAGAATGGGGAGTGACTGCAAATGAGCAGGAGGGATCTTTTGGGGGGATGGACATGTTCCAAAATTAGACTGTGGTGATCATTGTTGAACTCCATGTAAATACACTAAAATTCATTGAATTGTATGTTTAAAATGAGTGACTATTATGTAACATACATCAATAAAGCAGTTTAAAACAACCCAATCAAAAAATGGGCTGAAGACCTAAATAGTCCTTTCTCCAAAGAAGACATACAGATGGCCAATAGGCACATGAAAAGCTGTTCACCATTGTTAATTATTAGAGAAATGCAAATCAAAACTACAATGAAGTACCACCTCACACCAGTCAGAATGGCCATCATTAAAAAGTCTACAAATAGGAATTCCCTGGTGGTCCAGTGGTTAGGACTCAGTGCTTCCACTACAGGAGGCACAGGTTTGATCCCTGATCAAGGAACTAAGATCCCACATGCCATGCGGCACAGCCCCCCCAAAAAAAAAAAGTCTACAAATAACAAATGCTGGAGAGGATGTGGAGAAAAGAGAACCCTCCTACACTGATGGTGGGAATGTAAACTGATGCAGCCACTATGGAAAACAGTATGGAGTTTCCTCAAAAAACTGAAAATAGAGTTACCATATGATCCAGCAATCCCACTATCCCACTCCTGGGTGTATATCTGAATAAAACTGTAATTCAAAAAGATACATGCACCCCTATGTTCACAGCAGCACTATTCACAATAGCCAAGACATGGAAGCAACCTAAATGTCCATCAACAGATGAATGGATGTGGTTCATATATACAATGGAATATTACTCAGCCACAAAAAAGAATGAAATAATGCCATTTGCAGCAACATGGATGGACCTAGAGATTATCATACTAAGCAAAGTATGTCAGAAAGAGACAAATACCATATGATATCACTTATATGTGGAATCTAAAATATGACACAAATGAACCTATCTACAAAACAGAAACAGACTCACAGACATAGAGACCAGACTTGTGGTTGCCAAGGGGGAAGGGGGGTGGGGAACGGATGGATTGGGAGGTTGAGATTAGCAGATGCAAACTATTATATATAGAATGGATAAACAACAAGGTCCTACTGTATAGCACAGGGAACTATATTCAATATCCTATGATATACCATAATGGAAAAGAATATGAAAAAGAATATGTATGAGATATATATATATATATATATATATATATATATATATATATATATATATGTATAACTGAATCACTTTGCTGTACAGCAGAGGTTAACACAACATTGTAAATCAACTATATTTCAATAAAATTTTTTAAAAACTGATAGAAACAAAGAACAGATGGATGGTTACCAGAAGCAGGGACTGGGGGGCAGGTGAAATGGTTGAAGGTGGTCGAAAGGTATAAACTTCCAATTATAAAAGAAATAAGTCCTGAGGATGTGATGTACAGCATGGTGACTATATAATTAACACTGCTGTATGGTGTACTTGAGAGGTGCTAAGAAAGTAAGTCCTAAAAGTTCTTATTACAGGGAAAAAGAAATTTTTGTAACTATATGAGGTGATAAATGTTAACTAAACTTAGACTGTGGTGACCATTTTGCAATATATACATATGTCAAGTAGTTATACTGTACACCATAAACTTATACAGTGTTGTACCTCAATTTCATTTCAATAAAACCAGAAGAAAAAAATGGTTAAAAAAAAGAGGATGTTAAAAGATAAGCTACAGACTGGGAGAAAATATTTGCAAACCACGTATCTTACAAAGGACTTGTATCTGGGATATACGTAAAAAGCTCTCAAAACTCAACAGTAAAGAAGTAGTTCAATTAGAAAAAAACATGAACAGAGATTTCACCAAAGAGGATATACAGACAGCAAATAAACACATGAAATCAATATCATTATGGAATATCATTAGGGAAGTGCCGATTAAAACCACGACGAGATATGGTTAAAATAAAATGTGATAACCCAAATGCTGACAATGATGTGGAGAAAGTGGATCACTGACACATTCCTGGTGGGGATGTAAAATGATAGCGCCACTCTAGAAGAGTATGGCAGATTCTTACAAAACTAAATATGCACTTGACCGCAGAACCACGGATTCCTACTAAGCAATAAAAAGGAATAAACTATTGATTTATGCAACAAATTAAATAGTTCTCAAGGGAATTATGCAAAGTAAAAATAAAAGCCAGATCAGAAGATAATACACTATCTGTTTCCGTTTATGTATTTTTGAAATAACAAAATTATACAGATGAAGAAGAGAATAGTGGTTGCCAGGGGTTGTGGGTGGAGATACCATAAAAAAGTAGCATGAAGGATCCTTATAATAGAACTGTTCTATACCTTTGTGGTGGTGTACATGAGTGTACACATGTGATAAAATTGCACAGAACTAAATACACACATAAGTGATTGCATATAAAACTGGGGAAATCTGAATAAGGTCAATGGGTTTTACCAATGCCAATTTCCTATTGTGATACCGTGGTATAGATATGCAAGTTTGTATCACTGAAGGAAATTTGGTGAAAGTTATATAGGATGTGTCATTACTTACAACTGCGTTTATGAATCTACAATTATCTCAAAATGAAAAAGTTAAGTTTTAAAATCTCAATATGATCATAGCTAAACACAAATCAGAAGGGAGTAAAAATAAACCACACTGGGAAGGAGATGCAAGAGGGAGGAGATATGGGGATATATATATATATGTATAGCTGATTCACTTTGTTATAAAGCAGAAACTAACACACCATTGTAAAGCAATTATACTCCAATAAAGATGTTTAATAAATAAATAAAAATCAAATAAAGTACATTAATAACTTTACTATGAATATTAATCAACTTTTAATTTTGTATTTTCTCAATTTTTTGATATGTGGATGAATCACTTTCATTTGGAATCCCTAATTGGTTAGATGAAACACACGATGAGGTTCAGAGATAATACTGGGGTAAGAGGAAGTGATCCCAGTGTTCAGGCTGGGACACTAACTCCTTCCTCCTTGAGGCCCACAGTCTTTTCCTTGAGAGCCTTTTATAAACCAAAGAGCAGGTCCTGGTGGAATGGTGTGATGTCATCAGTGACTCATGGCAAGGGCTCCGGAATCTCGGAAGCCATTTGATCCCGAACATTTGGCTACAGTCAGTGCTCTTCTCACGCTGTTGTGAGGCTGCATTCTGGGAAAGGGTGAGGGCCTAGATCTTGAGGGAGCTTCCAGGTGCTTACTTGGGGTGGGCGTCACTCTCTTCTGTACTAAGGTGAGTCTTGGATCCTGAACTATGTTCCTCCAAGCTGTTGCAGGGGATGGGGAAGGGATCACCTGTGAACCTCCAGATGAGTGACTGGGATGCAGTAGGAATACAAATAGGTCTCGAGTTTGGGGAGAAAAGAGAACAGGAGGGGATGTGGGCAAAAGGAGAACGAAATGAATATGGGGGAAGGAGGAGAGACAGTAAAGCGACTCTACAGAGAACTCGACCTCGAGAGCCCCGGGAGCATGTGGACACTTTGTCACCCAGGAGGAACACTGCCTTCGGAGGCGGCAGGCGGCTCTGGCCTTCTTGAGGGGGAACTGCCTCAATCAGCTTCCAGGGCCATTTTGGACAGGCCTGGGCTACTCTGGTCAGATTTTTGCCGGGTTGGATTGCTGTAACTTTATAGTGGTTCACAGGGATATTTAGGCAGAGCCGATGACATAAGCGTGTAAGGTGGGCCAGCTCAACCCTAATGGAAATGTGACTGAGGCTCAACTGTGGCTGCCACCAGCCTTCTTCCCCTGAGCACCGCACAGACACGAGTTCTAATCCCAAGTCCAAAGAGCTCTAGCCACGGTCAAGGAACAAATCCTAGACAAATTAGGTCAGCATTTCCTCATCTGTAAACAGGCAAGTAACAGGCAAGTTACACACCTTACCTCACACCTCCTTGTAAGGATTGAATGAGGTAATCCCAATGCACTAATCAATATCTGAAGTTTACTAAGCAATTATTGTTAGCTAATGTTATTGCCATTTTAATTATTATTAGGTCTCACAAGAAGCAGGTTCAGTGGAAAGAAATGGCCTGGTCAGAATCAAGTTGGTTTCTTTCCATTTTTTTGTACCCAGAAAAGACAGGATACCCCTCTGAGCTCCACATCGGCTGCCTCAGAGACTGCTGCAAGCCCACAGGACCCGGCAAAAAAGAGTCAGAGGCAAAGGCAGCGCATGGAAGGGAAGCCAGGTGTGTGTGGTCATTCACACTTATCCCTGCTCTCTGAATGAATGAAGGTGATAGATCATCATGGCTCCAGCATCACTTCTCCTTCCCTGGACTCTCATGAGTGTGGGTCTGCAGGGCAGGGGAAAGGGTGTCCAGGGTGAGACAGGAGGTCACTCTCTTGTTCACCTTTGTAGTTATTAAAGACATCGATGACCAGAGAGTTTCACATTTGTCTCCACAGAGGTGTCCCCCAGGCAGAAAGATCCATGGAAAGAGGCAGAGGAGAGCAGTTTTTCCCTGGCAAAGAAAGGTAAATATTAATTCAGTTCCTACCCTCCTTTATAGACAAAGTGCAAAGGGGGTGATGGCCATTCTTATCCCTTCAGATGTCACATGCAACATACTCAAGGTGAGTGAGAAGCGAAGAGCGCAGTGTTTCCCAGGGGGGTCCCTCCCCTGATCACACGGGGTCCTTCCTCTCTCCTGGCAGCTGCTCAGGATGGGAGCCCTCTGGCCTGCAGTTCTGCCCCTCCAGAGGCTGTCTCTGAGCAGAGAACCCGGAGGATGAGAGGCCAGAAGAGGAAGAGACTGATGGATGTCAAGGGGGGTGTGGTGTCCTCAGCTTCCTTGGCCCTGAGCAGAACACCAGTTACTGCTGAGTAACCACTTGTTGTCCTGTCCTCAGGAGGCAGGGTTCAATCTTCAGGGTGAGCTGCGAGGGAAGACTCAGGAGGACCTCCCAGGTGGGTCAGGTCTGTGCTCACACAGAGTCTTGTTCCTGCAGCCGCCCAGGAGAGCAGCCCCCTGGCCTCCGATCCCACCTCCTCGGAAGCTGTCTCCGAGCTGAAGTCCTGGAAGAAGCGCGGGCAGAGGAGGAACATGTGGACCGTCAATCATGTTGAGGGAACGAAACTCAGGATGAACAAGAGAAGATCCAGTTATCGTCCAGAAGACCAGGAGGCCTTCTACCGGCTGCTGGGTCTGTGCTCTGAGCCGGTGGAGTGTCAGGTCCCTTCCACACCGAGGATCCCAGAGGCTCCGGGATCATGGCCAAACCTCCCCCTGGGGCTCAGAGCTGTGAGGTGTCCAGGTGGCACAGAAGCAGATCACTCTGTTTCCACAGTTCTACTGCGGTGCTGATGGGTTTTCATCTGAGACAAGTTCTTGGAGGGCGAAGGGAAAAAAGGACTCACGGTTGAGTCTTCAATTATCAAGACATTTTAGGACAAATCAAGGGAGGAATCCCCTGCCCACATTTATTCCCTCCAGTTAAGATTTTAGAGATTAGTGATGAAAGGACAAACTAGATCTCGCTGCCTTTATGCTCAAAGTGGGAGGAGACCAAAAAAAATTACAGAAATAAGTTGCTCTCAGCCAGTGACAAATACAGAGAAGGAAAAGGCAATGACACCTAGAGATGGGCTGTGAGCAAGAGTAGGAGAGCTTTGTGACACAGATACTCAGGGAAGGTCTGCAGAGAAGGTGATGTCAGGACCAGAGGCAGGACCGAGTGCGGCAGGTTGGGGGATGACACGGAGCTGACACTGCCCAATGCAGCACACACTAGCCACATGCAGTTCTTCAAATTTAATTCTACATGAGTTAAAATAAACTTCTGAAATTCAGTTCCTGGTTCTCACCAGCCACATTTCATAAGCTCAGTAGCCACACACGGCTAATGGCTACCGTACTGGACAGCAAGCTACAGAATATTTTCATCATCACAGAAAGCAATGCCCTTCCGGGAGCCAGGCGGCCTGGACAAGGGTCAGGGAGGGCGAAATGATCCATGACCCCTCCATCCTCCTGTCTGGGTAAATGTCATTGTCCGGGGCAAGGTGTGAAGGACAAGGAGGACCTGGCATTCTCAGGCCATCACTGGAAAATGGCACCTCCAGGGACAACTCTAATCCCAGATGAGCCTGCTGGGGCCAGGGGAGGCCAGGTCATTATCAGCAGGAAGTGAAGGGGTCCAGGAGAAGGAGGGTAGAATGCCCAGTGCCCCCCCACCCCCGCCCAGGGGGGTATGAACTCTCCACTGCCCACATAGGATGCTCAGTTATCAGGTGGGGCAGGAAAGCGTTGCACAGTCACAGTATGATGAAGTGACAGGGATGTAGTGCCCAGAGGCCCAAGGCCACAGCCAAGCTTTGGCTCGAGGAAAGTTATGCTAAACTTTGAGAACCAGTTCATATCTCTTTATGAAACACACATACCCACCCATGTGTTGAAGATTAAATAACAATAGCAAAATCCCTGCCCCACAGTTGAGACTCACTCTCCCTGGGTCAATGGAAGGAACAGCTTTGTCACTGTTAAGGCTCTGAGCCTTCCTGGGGGAAGAGAGCTGACTCTACTTCCTGAAACAGAGGAAGTGGGAGAAGTTTCCAGTTCTCCTCCTCCCTGTGAAATGTCCCACAGCCCCAGGCTCGCTGCTCCCAGAAGGGCTGCTCCAAGGCCCTCATCGCGTCTCCCTTCCTTTACAGAGGACCCTTTTATCCAGAGCTTCTTGGAAGCTGATATTTTCCTGAAGGTGTCTGACAAGGTACTCACAGCACTACAATTATGAGGGACCAAGGGGTCCCTGGGGGTGGGGACGGAGGACAAGGTGTCTGCCTGAGCAGAAGCCCTGGAGAGACCCGCCCTTGGTGCCAGAAAGGAAGGACGGACACACTGCCGGTACCCCGGCCCTTGGGCATCTCCTCCCTGGCCTCCCGTCAGCTCATCTCCGCATGTCAAAGGGCCATGAGACCCTTAGCAAGGCCCACCCTGGGTGGCTTTCCCACCTGGCCTCTGGATGGGGGCGGGGCGCGTGGCCCACTCAGGACACTGGCCCTGCCATTGACCCCTGGCCACCCCTCCCCCGCCCTCTGTCTCCACGCAGTACCTGCTCTCCATGGTGGTGGAGTACTTCGGCCGTGTCGGGCTGCCTGGTCACCTCTACAACAGGATCCACTTCTTCCTGGCCCTGTGAGCAATGCCCGAGGGCCCCGAGTGGTGGTTCAAGGCCCTCAAGGGGTCACATGGTCAGAGGAGGGGAAGGCAATGAGGAAGGTCCTGGGATAATGAACGTAGCCAGGAAACACCATTTGCTGCCCAGAGACTGAGGGACCCGAGGTAGAAAGTCCCAGGGAAATGGAGACAGCCAGAACCTTGACCTGGGCCGGGCACAGCATGTGCCCAGCAGCCTGGGTGCTGAGGACGGTCCTGCCCTCTGTGGGCCCGGGTGCTCCTGCAGGGTGACCTCAGCAGCCTCTCTCCACTGTCTCGCCTGAGAGTCCTTGTGGGGGCCGGGACCAGCGAGCCCTCTTTTCTGACGGCAGCTACATCGCCTCCGACATGGAGGAGGACAACCCCACGTCCAAGCGGAGCATCTACCAGTTCCTGCTGGGCAGGGAGCACTGGCCAGACCTCTACAAGGAGTTCCTCAAGCTGAAGGTGGAACTCTTCCATGCGACGGGGCACCGAGCCTGGGTCAGCCCGGATTTGTGTGAGGAGGTCTGTCGGGGATGAGGGCCGGGGAGCGCACCCCAGAGGTGGAGGGGCTGGGCCCCTCCTCCAGGCGCTCACCCTGCTGTGCTTCCCTTTCAGATCCAGGCCCAGAACCCACATCACTGGGTCTGGAGTCGAGCACGCCAGTGTGCCCCCTAGGTTCCCAAGGAATGGAGCAGGGGCTGCAGGTGGTCCAAGTGAGTACTGGGCCTCCTGGTGGGGACAACCCCACCCCGTGCCCTGCCGTCACCTCCAGGGCTGGTGGTCACGAGGAAGTGCCACTGCATCCCTTAATGCACGGTTAGCCTAGTAAGGGCTCTGAGAACTCCCATGGTACAGAAAGTAATTACTGTGTTTATACAGAAATTCTCCAAATGGATTCAATTATGGCATCATTTACTATGCTATACAAGGTCCCAATTTGTATAGCAATTTCTTTTTTTTCTTCTTTTTTAGGAAAACTCTTGGAAATGCTGATCTAAGTAATGAATGAAAACCTCTGCAGGGTTTTGATCTGAGTTGCATTTTTAAATATAAATACATGAAAAACACTGAGGTCATCCTTTCTGGAAAAGGAGCCATTACCGTGGTGGCTCTTGGGAGAAAAGAGAACGATTCACTCCAACACGTCATCACAGGTTTTGTGCGCTTTGCTCGCACTTGCTGCAAGCTACCCTGAGCGGGGCCCCTGCAGGACGCGTCAGGATCTAGCCTCACGTGGACGCAAGGAGCTCCTAGGGCTCTCTGGTCTCTGAACAAATAGGCTCGCTGGAAAATAAAGGAAACAAGTACACAGGCAGAGCTGTGAGGAAGCCCGTGACAAACGACACATGCACAGAGACCGATCACCTGACTAGCATCACACGCTTTAGCATTTGTTTTCCTTGGCTTAAATTTCGTTTTTATGTGTGGATTCACTTGAAGTGGAGGGAGACCTTCTGTGAAATGCGTAAGGAACCCTTTGCTTGGGCAGATGGCTGTACTAGGACAATCCTGTGAGCTGAGCCCCTCACCCTTTGCCTCACTGCAGGGGCCCATTCTGACCCCAGGAGAAAGAAAAGGAGAGAGAAAAGCAGGGCAAGTGTGTTCTGAAATAAACCGAATTTGGTATGAAGTTTCATTCATCCCCCAGGTTTTTATTTGAGGACCAAGAATATGTCAGGACTACATATTCCTACTGTATATAGCAGGAGTCTCAAAATTCGAAAGAAAATAGTGTTTTTACTACAAAAAAAAAAAAAAAGAAAGAAAGAAAGAAAAACATCCGGGGCCCCTCCTGGATCTGGTCACTCCTAAGAGCGATGAGGGTGACAGCTGATTTTCCCGGGGCCCCTGTCCTACACGCACCTTGTGCTGTGGTGCTGACAGCTTCCTCGCTGGGGGGTCTGCCTTCCACTCTGATCTCACTTTCTCTCTTTTCTTGTAGCTCCCGCCCCCCCTCCCTCCCCCACCACGGGGCCTCCAGGCAGCCATAGAGGGACAGCACTGGGCCTCCAGCTCTCCTCAGGCCCGCGGACCATGGCAGCCCGAACCTGGGGTGTCGAAACCAGCCAGTGGCACGATGGGCCCCAGCCTTCCAGTGGGTGTCAGCTGACAAAGGCCCTGACCCCTGAGTACTCTGGAAGGGTCTAGCAGTAACATGGAGGGGGGCACCCAAGGGAGACAAGAGACCAGAGCAGGAGCCTCCACAGAGACCGAGGATGGGCAGAGGGAGAAGGGACAGAAAGTCAGGAAGAGGCCTAGACCACCAAGGAGGAGGAACCTGAGAAGAGCCCAAAGAAACGACTAGAAGGTAGTTAGGAAAAGAGGCAGAGACAGGAAGGAGAGAAACACGTGAGGAGAGAGGAGGGCAATCAGCATCTAATCTGCTGGAGAGCAGCCTTATCCAGTGAAGAGATGGGACATTTCAGCCGAAGGACTGAGGGAAGGCACGGAGAACATCAGTGGGCCGACCTAAGGCTGACACAGAGTGGGAACAGAAGGGGGGAATCGTATGCTATCGTTCACTCTGACATTACAGAAATAACCCAACCTTCAAACTCAGAGAAGGGAGAGAGCAGGGGAGGGGCTCATGAATGCTGCCTTGGGGAGAGGTGGGGAGGTGCCAGGGTGCCATCAAAGCTGGAAACAAGACAGTGGAAGCCCGAGGTAAGGAAAAGAGGGATTCAAGGAATCCTATGAAGGTATTAGTGTTAAATGCAGTCACAAAAACACGAGCCATTCTAAATGCCGAAGTCATGAATACAACAAATTTTGAGAGCAGAGAAAACAGACCAAATAAAGATACACAGTAAATATAAGAAGTGAGGTATAAATATAGAAATATAAAAACTAGACACACCTTAGATCACATTATTAATAAATCTGAACTCACTACTAAAAGAAAAAGATCTTCAGATTGAATCACAAAGCAAAACCCAGCTGTGTGGTTTGTAAGAGCTTACCCTTAAATCATCAGAGCTGCGAGGGGTACACCAACAGACATGCTCAACTGAGAGTAGGAACCGTGATTTTTACACCAAGGGAAGGAAAATTAAGGCTCAAAACCCTTCAGAGACCGAGAAGGTCACTTGGGGTCGGGGTGGTGGGCCCTGGGGGCACCTGTCCAGCATTAAAGGCCATCCCAGGGCCTGGGCTGGTCCACTGCAGCTTGATTTGCTCAGTGATGTTCAGGTTTACAGCTCTCTATATGTATAGCCCCTTTAGGTAGGAAGTTTTATTACTGGGCAGCTGCTATACAGTATTACCAGGTAATCACTGCAATTGCCAGACAGAAACTATCTAGCTCTTCGTCTCTTTTTTTTTCCCATGGAAATGTCTAATTTTGCCAAGAAATTTCTGGTAAGGTTCCCAGGAACCTCACAGTCAAGTCTTATAAAATGCCAACTCCTTTCAGGAAGCAATACAGTTGTTCAATGCTCTCCATCCCATGAAGGTTTAGCATTTTCTTCAAGTCCTCGAAACTTCCAGCAGCAGAGGACCACAGTACTTTTCGGTCTGTGATACCCAGTCTGTGCTGCCCCAGAAGGCCAAGGTGGAATGGAAGCAGCTGGGCTAAGGGTTGGTTCTCTCCTCAGGGTGGCCGCTGAGGGGCAAACCCAGAACCAACAGGACTGGGCAATGGGCCACACTATGTCCCCATCCACACACCTGTGACTCCGTCCCAGGAATCCTGACACAAATGGGGCCAACCCCAATGCGTTCCAATTACTCAGCTAAAAGGTCGCCCATTCTTCCTTTAGTCAGAGAGTCCCCTCAGCATGTTAGGGGAAACCCAAGGCCACTCAGGGGGGTCACTGCTACTGCAGCACTGAGGCTGGTGCCATTCGGGGGAGCTGGTGCAAGGATTACAGGATTGCAGAGAAATCTGGGGCTTTCAGAGAACAGCTGAGTGTCTGATAATGGAAAAGGCAAGTGAACAGCACTGGGAGCTCAGGGGAGGTAACCAAGGGGCTGGAAAGTCCATAAGCAAAGCCCAGGGGAGAACAAGTGGCGGGGACTCGGGACGGGCTGTGTTCACATCTGGGTCATTACATCCCACACAGCATCACAGGGTCTGCTCAGGAACCCAAGCAGAAAGGGTGTTGATAAAGGGAAGCAGATGGAGGGGTTTTTGGAGCAGAGGATGAAGAAGCCCCAACAAACCTCCAGAAACTCCAGGGCGGGGCCCCCGGGCAGAGCTGGTATTAACGCCCTGCTGCCAGGTATGCACCATCTGCCCTCGTGTCCGCCTATAACGGCTTCGCCTCCTCTCCCACCTCCCGGCCTTGCTTGTGCATCTCTCGCTGGTACCTCCCAACAGCACACTCTTACCTGGTCCCATATGGGAAACATAGGTGGAGGCTAAGGAGAGAGGAGGAGGTGGTGAAGACGCCGAGTTGACAGCCAGGCCCCTCACAGGGCACAGGGGATGACCTACAGGTGAACCAGTGAAACAGAGTGGGGGTGGAGGGAGGTGACCAGACGGCACCTGCGCCCTCCTCTGGGGACCTGCAGAGATTTCATCGCCTGAGGGCTGGAGCTCCTCTCATCTACATCTTACGGGGCAGGAGACTGCAGCCAGGGATGCTAATTACAGTGGATTTGCTAAGGATTCTTCCTTCAACTCCAGAGTTATACACATTTACCCAAAATATCTTCTTAATCTCTGAAATGGTACAGTAAGCAGAATTAAAATATTCTTGATAAGTGAAAGATATGCACACAAATAAACACGAATGAAAGGGAAACAAGTGGCACCAACTAGCTTCCAACCACTGTCCCTGTGACGAGTCCCCCAGTAATGTGACTCCTCAGATCAGGATCTGGCACGTCTGGGTTCTGAAAGCACACGGTCCACAGTGTCCCAAGGCCCTGCACCTGCACATACGACTCAGGATGACGCCACTGCCTACGGAGGCAAGGCGAGACACTTCACACCTGAGTACTGGAGTAAAAGCAGTGGAAATTAAGAAAGAACATGTGCTTATTTACAGATTTTCATTGCTTTTATTGAGCTTAGTATAAAATTAATTCTTTTCCTAAATTTCCTACTTCATGTTTTAATGTACCATGGAAGAAATATTTTCAGCTAAAAGAGAAAATTTTTAATTAAGATAGTTGTTGTAATGACCAAGAAAGCAACACACAGGCTAATTCAATTAATCTAATTCCAAGAAACTACACAAAGGCCTTTGTTTTTCCAAAGATGCACAGAGAAAGGAAGAGTCAGTGTGTCTGCTTTTTAAAGGTGTTCATAAACTCTGCCTGGTGCAACGTCCTTGTAACTTACATTTAATCAGCCTCTTCCTGAGGGTCTACTGGACCAGGAAGAAAGGCAGTAATGGACCAGGTTCTCGGGTAGAAACAGCGTATCTGGGCGCCCAGGCTTGTCTGGGCTGCGATGGGGAGCGGTGCGGACTTGGGCCAGCCACCCCTCCCTGAGCCTCCGGGTCTCAGCTGTAGAACGAGGGGCAGGACCAGATGCCACCTGAGGGAGCTCCTGGTGCAGCTGCCTGATCGATGGGCTCTCCTTGTCTGGGGCCTGAAAGTCCTGCCCTCTGAGCAGCCCCCACTTTCCATCCCAGCCTCACTTTCACTCAAGAACATAAGATGGAGCAAAGCAAGAGGATGGAGAACAGGCAAGTCTTCCTTATCCACAGGCAAAATCAAGGATGTGGTTTTAGGGGCTCTTCTTTTATCAAAAAAGACTTTGCGGAAGCTTGTGACTGTAATGAGAAGCAACCAATGTATTTTGGAGTAGGGGGAACCTGGCCTTGGAAGCAGGAAAACACAGTCACCTGGGAAGCTTTGGAACCAGCGTGGGTATCTGCCGGGCGCAGTAAGTGCTGACAGAGGCCTCCACGTGGAGGAGGTGTTTTTCCGACCTCATCTCTGCTTCCTTCCACTGCTGCTTAAAAACTGCAGACACAGGGGTACAGAGGTGACCAAAGCCTGTCCCCTCCCCCATTGCTTAACTGGAGAGATCTTCATACAGTGAGGCATTTTCCCCAAAATTTGGTCAGTATGAGGATGGGGAACCCAGAAGAGAGGTCCCCAACCCTGTATGAAGGAGGCAACAAAGTCTTCCTGCTTTGGTCTCAGATTGGTCCACGGCCTTCAGTTTCACCCAGTTCCCATCATCCTCTCCCAGCCTGGCCTCCTCCCATCGCTCAGACTGGGCTTCGGCACGTGCTTCCCTTGGAATCGTCACAAGTCCATTCCTCTGACAATTCCTGCCTCGGCTCCCACAGGCTCTGGCTTCCAGTCCAATGCCGGCTCCCACGCTCGGGCCTGTCTACAGCCCAGCAGGCTCGCCGGCCTCCCACCAAGCGCATTTGCACACCGACCACCAGGCTGAGAGATGCGAGCCCCCCTCCTTCCTGCCTCCTCTAGGATGTCAGGAGATCCCCTAAGCTGGGACATGCCCCTCTCCGTATGCTGTGAAGTCAGCTGGTTTCTAGACAAAGGGTGAGAAAGTGGTCTTATTCAAGTAAGATTACGCAGCACCAAGGAGAAGTTCTGTGAGGCTTACACCAATGGTGTCCTGCTGCTAAGGCCTGGCGTCTGTGCCTCAGAGCTTCCCACAAGTTCATGCCTTCACTCCTCTGGAAGACACTCGAGCGAGGAGCACAGACGCCAGCATCCGTCGGGGAAACAGTAATAACCTGAGTGTGTGTGTGACTGTACTGTTTCTTTAATCATGTCCATCTATGGAGGCAATGACATGCATTTCCATCTGCGTGAGCAGAGAAGATGGATGGACAAGTGAGGAATCACACTGTGACAGACATTACCAGTACTCACCAGTGTCTAGTTCTCCCCTTTGTGAAAAAACACTTACAAGGTGGAGCAACTTATTTCGTGCCAACAGGCTGTAGCCAGAAGTGACACGGGCCACTTCTGGGCCAAAACACTCAGAGCTGGATGCGTTTCTCCAGCTCTTCTCTGCCATGGCTGTGAAGAGGTGAAAATGTTCTGGATGGTGGAAGCCATACTCTCAAGATTTTTTGAGAGCCCACAAAGAGGTGGCGTTGACTTCTCTGACGATCCTAACGTGTTTGCTCGGGAGCAGACTGTCCAGACATCACCTGCGCTCCTCGGGAGGCCCAAAATACAAAGACAGTGCTGTTTCCAGCCCATCTGCAATCTTCCATCCTGCTCTCTCCCTTAGAAAGCCTGATTTTTGCTTTTGTTGACAACATTCCAATGACTGTTCTCCTTCGTACACGAGAGTTCATACGTGTGCAAATAACTCAAGTCATTCTTCAATCAGAGAAAAGCTTAGAAGTTATAAACAATTGAGAGTGAAGACAGCGACAGCTGCCCAATACTGAGTTCTTTATACCCTGATTCAAATGGAATTTCCATCATCTACCATTTTAATTTTTTTCTTTTATTTTTAATTAGAAGAAAAAACTCTTTAAGTGTGAAGGAAGCGCATTTCACCCTCCCAATCAGCCACCTTGCCTATGCTTCACACGCAGGGCAAGTCCCGGGGCGGGCACACAGGTGGAACAGTGAAGGTCTGAAGAGAACCACTGATGCCTGCCTTCCGGACGCAAGCCCCCTCTGCAGGAGCAAACACCACGTGGGTTTTTGTCAAACTCTCAATGGAAACATTTGTATTTGCTTTCATTTTTACTTTTAAAGCTAAACCCCACAATTCAGGGTGTGGAAACGTGAAATCACTGGATGGACCTTGCAGCTTCGACCAGTTTACGGTCCCACCGGCCATTTAGGAGGCAGAGGGCACATCAGTATCTGGACAGCAGGGAGCCTTCTTCTTCCTGGACTGGAAACCTGAAGCTGCAGACACCTTTATACGAATCCCTTTCCTCAGCATCTGGTCCAGAAACTTGATACAGACGTATGGTTCTCTAAATCCTGGGTGGAAATGAACTCTTTTTTTTTTTAAATAAATTTATTTATTTTATTTCATTTATTTTATTTTTGGCTGTGTTGGGTCTTTGTTGCTGTGAGCGGGCTTTTCTCTAGTTGCGGCGAGTGGGGGCTACTCTTCGTTGCGGTGCGCGGGCTTCTCATTGCCGTGGCTTCTCTTGTTGTGGTGCACAGGCTGTAGGTGCGCATGCTTCAGTAGTTGTGGCACACGGGCTCAGTAGTTGTAGTTCGTGGGCTCTAGAGCGCAGGCTGAGTAGTTGTGGCACACGGGCTTAGTCACTCTGCAGCATGTGGGATCTTCCTGGACCAGGGCTCGAACCCGTGTCCCCTGCATTGGCAGGCAGATTCTTAACCACTGTGCCACCAGCGAAGCCTCTGAACTTGTATTTTAAAATATAATTTCTGAAGACCTCTCTGTAGTGGAAATTTCTTATTTTCTCTATTTAGAGCAGGCTTCATGTTGGGCAATTCTTCATTAGGGTATAAATCTCCTCCTGTTTAAGATGATCGATCATACTATGAGGATGCCTGGCACTGTCACAGGATGTACGAACTTACTTTAGACAAGACTATGGTGATGCTAAAAGCCCTCAGGAAATGCTAAAAGCCCTTCGTTGCTGCAGAAAGTAAAACCATATGACAGAGCTTCTCTAAAAACTTTGCATTTCTGAGCATAAAGTCACTTCACCTGAATCACCACAGCTGAAAGATTTCAAAAACTAATATCCATCTCAGCCCCCACTGCTCTACTCTCTGAAACCCCAAACTAAAGTAATCATCAAGAGTTTTGAAAACAAACCAAAAAATTTTATTTACAAAAGTAAAATTTCACTCATTTTTATATTCTTATAATGTTAATGCCAACAGCAACAATGTCTCTGGAATATTTAAAACCCTTGATTTTAAAATACATTGAGGTTTGTGCAGCTCATTTCCCCCCAGTTATATTATAAAACTTATAAAGGTTTCTTTAGCTTTGTTGTTTGGTCACGTTTTTGTGCAGAAGTCACGTTTCAGGGTAGGCTTACCACCAGACATGATCACATAAGCATTGGCTGTGGATTCCCAAGAAGCAAAGGAGCCAATCTCAGCAAAGCTCGCACTGGCATCTTCAGCTGTTTAAATTTGAAGAGGAGTTCTGCGAAGCTTGTGTTCCCTAAAGAAATGGAATTGGAGGGAAGGGGTCACATATCTAAATAAATTCAGCCATACATCCTCTTTCAAGGAAGCTTCAGACACATATTCACATTTCAAGCCGGCGTTCTTCCGTATGAAAACAATTACTGCAAGATAATATTTAAACTATGAATTTCCCTAATGCACTATAGGGTATGATTTGATATAAAATTTTAATTTATCCATTCTGTACTTCAGAAACTGACCTGTAACCATATGTGAAACTAGTAATACTGTTTAAATACATATATTACTTAAATATAATTAATAAATGCGCCCATCTATCCTCAATTACCATAATCCATGCACTTAATAATTTACCTAAAAAAAAAAAAGACCTAGGCTCAAAATGAGTAACAGAGAAGTTAATCTAATGCCTCTTCCTCTAACAAGCGATGGTTCCCAACCTTGGTCCAACAGAGGCTGATGTAATTTATGTGGAGTACAGCCCGGGCATCTGGAGCTTTGAAACCCGCCCAGGGGATTCTGATGTGCAGCCAAGGTCAAGAACCACTGCTCTAAAGGGACGCAGGAAGTGTATTACCTGCAAATTCTGTGAAGCATCATCTTCCTCTTTCCCTCCATCCCCACCACACGCCACTGTCCACAGTTCCCTTTCCTCAGCCCCAACATATACATATACATGATCCCGATGAGTCTCTAAGCCACACGCATCCTAGTAGACATGCAGACAGCAGAGTGTACAGCTGGGTCACATGATCCCATGAAGATGGACAGAGAAGAGTCTCATGATATGAATCGAGTGGCTTTCTGATAAAAGCATAACTAACACAAGAAAGAGTTGTCATGCTGCACAGAATGTGAAGAAAGCAACTATTTCTCTTTAGTATTTCCTTTCATCGACTCTGCCAGTAATCTGTGAATTAAATGTGTTTAATAAACCTCAACAGGAATTAAGACAAATTTCCTATTTAATTGTTATACACAGTGTTCCCAAGACCTCGCTAAAACTCAAAGACAGAGAGCAAATACATATGAGCTATGGAAAACATCTCCAATGTTCTGATACACTGTGGACTCTAACAGACCATTTAGACTTTTTTTTTTGGCCACAACACGCGGCATGAGGGATCTTAGTTCCCTGACCAAGTATTGAACCCTCACCCCCTGCAGTGGAAGCACAGAGTCCTAACCACTGGACCACCAGGGAAGTCCCCAGACCATTTAGACTTAATGCGACTATCACTATGGTTAGGTTTAAATGTATCATCTTGCTATTTGTTTTCTATTTTCTCTGTCTGTTCTCTGTTCCCCCTTTTCCTCTTTTCCTCTCTCTTGGACTGAGTACTTTTTATGATTCCACTATAGCTCCTTTATTGCTTATTAGCACTAACTCTGTTTTCTTATCTTAGTGGTTGCATTATGATTTATAGTATCATCTCTATCACAGATTACCTTCAAGTAAGATTATACCTCTTCACAGGTAGTATAAGAGCCTTACGGCTGTAATTCCATTTCTCCCTGCCCAGCCTCTGAGCTATTATTGTCATACATTTTGCTTTTCAGATTTTACAAACCCCACAGTACATTGCTATTATTTTTATAAGTCAATTATCTTTAAAAAGCATTTTTAAAAGAAACAAACCTTATGTATATATCCATGTAGTTACCATTTCCAATGCTCTTCATTCCTTTGTGTAGATCCATATTTCAATCTGACATTATTTTCCTTCTGCCTCAAGGACTTACTGTAACATTTCCAGTAGTGTGGGTCTGCTGTTGATGAATTCTTTCAGCTTTTGTGTGTCTGAAAAAGGCTTTATTTCATGGTCTTTTTTCTTTTTTTGAAAGATGTTTTTGCTGGGTATAAAATTCTAACTAGATAGTGTTTTTCCTCTGAGTCCTTTACAGATGTTACTCCACTAATTTATCACTTGCATTGTTTCCTATGAAAAATATGCTATCACTCTTATTTTTGTTTCTCTGTAACATGTCTTCTTCCTCTGGCTGCTTTTAAGACTTTTTATCATTAGTTTGGGGCAATTTGGTTATTATGTGCCTTGGTGCAACTTTCTTCATGTTTCTCAGTCTTGGAATTCATTGAACTTCTTGCATCTGTGGACTTCAGTTTTCATTAAACTTGTAAATTTTTCAGTCATTATTTCTTCAAGTATTTTTTTCTGTCCCTCTCCCTCATTTTTCTCTTCTTCAGGGACTCCAATCTCATGTAAATTGGGTCCTTTAAGTCCCAGAGCTTACTCCATTTTTAATGCTCTGTTCCTTTTTTTTTTTAACTCTTTTTTTCTTTTTGCATTTCATTTTGGATAGTTTCTAATGCTATGTCTTCAAACTCACTATTTTTTTTTTATTCTACAATGTCTAATCTGCTATTAATCCCATTCAGTGTGTTTTTCTCAGAATTATAGTTTTCATCTCTAAAAGTTCAGTCAGATTCTTTTTATATTTCCATATCTCTTAATGTTTTGAACTATGGAATAAGGTTATAAGGAATAGAGTTATAATAACTGTCTTAATGTCCTTGTCTGCTAACTAACATCCATGTCAATTCCAGGTCAGTTGTAATTGATTTCTCACCTCCTTCATTACAGGCTGTATTTTCCTGTTTCTTTGTATGCCAGACATCATGAATTTTACCTTGGGTGCTGGATATTTTCGTATTTCTGTATTCTTGAGCTTTCAGAATATAGTTGTATTACTTGAAAAGCAGTTTGATCCTTTTGTGTCGTGCTTTTAAGATTTTTAAGCTGGGCTAAAATATTTTAGTCTAGGGCTAAATATTTCTGTTTAGTCTGTTTAGTCTAGGGCTAAATATTTCCCATTGTTGAGGCAAGACCACACTGAGTACAGCACCTTAAATTGTGAAGTTGTGGGAACAGACACTGTTCCTGAACCTGTGCAAACTGGTTCTCTCTAATCCATTAGGACAGTTCTTCCCTCAGCCTTGGGAAACTTCTTCATATGCATGTGCTGATTAGTAAGGACTCTTCTGATATTTGAGGGGGACCCTCTGCAGACATCTGGCATTCTCTGTGTGTAGCTCTCTCCTCTCTGGCACTCTATCATGTAAACTCTAGCTCCTTTGGCTCCCTGTACTCTCAGCTCCATCACCTCAACTGAAGGAGTCTTCCAGCCTCTTCCTGGGTTCCCTCTCCCTCCTTCACAATCTGGAAACTCTCAAGGCTGTTAGCTGGGGCAATCGCAGGGCTTATCTCATTTGTTTCTCATCTCTCTGGGATCACTCTTCTTCACTGCCTGATATATGTCTCAAAAGCCATTGTTTAGTATGCAGTGTCCAGTTTTCTTTGTTGTTTTTTCAGCTTGTTTATTTTGTGTTGTTTTGTTTTCTTGTTTCAGGCAGGATAGTAAATCAGATCTCTGTCACTCCATCCTGGATGAAAAAGGAAGTCTATGCTTTAAGATTTTTTTCCTCTTTTATTTTTAGTAGCTTGACTATTATGCAACTAGGTGTGGTTTTCTTTGTATTTATCTTGCTCAGGGGCCACTGTAGGTTGATATCCATCATCCATTTTTCAAAATTCTTAGCCTCTGTCTCTTTAAATATGGCTTCTATCTCATTTTCTCTCTCCTCATATTCTGGGATCTCAACTACATGCATGTTTGACTTCTTCACTGCGTTCCACATGTCTCTTACTCTCTTTTCTGAATTTTCCATTCATTTTTCTCTCTGTGCTTCAATCTGTTTATTTTCTACACACTTGTCTTCCAGTTCATTTATCTGCTGTGTCTAAAATGTTAATTAATCTACACACTGAATTCTTTTTTCTTTTTTTTGGCTGCACCCGCACAGCTTACAGGATCTTAGTTTCCCGACCAGGGATCATACCTGGGCCCCAGGCAGTGAAAGCATGGAATCCTAAGAACTGAACTGCCAGTGAATTCCCTATATACTGAATTCTTAATTTTAGTTATATTTTTCAGTTTTAGAATTTCCATTTAACTCTGATTCCAGATTTCTGGTGAAATTCTTTATCTTTTCCTCTATTTTCTTGGAAATATTAGTCAGTTATTAGTCATAGTAACTCCAGATACTGGAGTTATGGAAGTCTGATAACTCCAATATCTGGATCACATACAAGTCTGTTTCTTCTACCTTTTATTCCTATTATGTCTTTTAATTTTGATTCAACACTGATACTATGAATTAAAAACTGTAGAAGTTTAAGACATATTTTCTTCCTCCTATACAGGTTAATTTTTCTTCTGTCAGGGAGGTAGCATGCAAGCAGATCTCCTCAATTCTGCTCTAGGCTAATTTTAGGTCTGGTCTGTTTCAGTTTTACCCTTCCTGCTAGGGCTTGGCCCTGCTACTGCTTCATGTGAACGGCTGGGATGCTTACTAGAGCCACTCTGCCTTGGCAGGCCTTGAGTACCGCCCTTTGTCTCCTTGGCACTATGCTGTTGTTGAAATCGTTGCCCACATTTATAGCCTCCTGGTTTCTGCTAGATTTCTTGAAGTTTTATCCTGCACATGTGCAGGTTAAGATTTGGCAAATGCCTCAAGGGAAGAGTGCGTCCAGGTTTTTGAGTTATTATTCCTCTTGTCCCCTCCTATCTGGGATTTTGCTCCTCAAGTTCTAGTCCTGGGCAATCATTAATCCAACCTCTGGCTCCTCTGCCCAGTAGCACTGCTGCTTTTTGCTGGGACTCTCCTTCTTGTAATGAATTGACAAATGCCTCTGGGAGAAAGCCAGAGTAAATATGGAGCTCCTCAAATGAGTCTTTTCTCTCAGGCATTCTTGTCTCTCAATCAAGTCTGGCCACTATGGTTGCCACCAATTCCTTTAAACTTTATGTAGTTTGTCCACTTTCATATTTGCTTTTGTAGGAGAGTCAGTCTAATGCGAGCAATTCCACTGTGGCCATAACTGCAACAGAAGTCTCTAAACAGTGCATTTTTATCTGAGGTTTTCAAAGCAGCTATAAATCAGTAATATCATTAAATTTTAAGTTTAAATGATTAAATGGACAAATTTTGTATCTGATTCCATATTCTGAAAAATACAGTCAGATGCTAAGATTTTAAACTATTATGAAAACATTCAAATGTCAATACATACAAAATTAGGCACCTGTTCATTTCAAAGCTTTATAATATTAGAAATTAATATTATATGTTTAAAAAAAATCCAAACTGAAAACCCAAAAAATACAGAAAAATAACTTTAATAAAAATCAATTAACAGAGTAAAAGAATACGAACATTTAGTTTATTAGTATATACTGGTATCTGAGGCCCTGTGAAGAATCCATCCTCTTCTGAACGTAAATAAAGGATTATGCATGTGTAAAATTCAGATAGTTTGGGTTTTTTTTTTTTCTTCCAGAAAAAATTCTCAGCAATAACACCCAAACATGAATGAAGCCAAAAAACTAACCGGAGAAAATAACTCAGTTTAGAAACACCTCCTAACAAGAAACTAAACCCATCAGCGGGTAATACAGGTACTGAAAAGAGGACGTAGACGTGCAAGTACCTTCTAGTCCTATAGACGGCAGGTGCCGTGGGGCTGGCACTGAGTGGTAGACGAGGAAACAGGCCAGCGTGCTCAGCTGCGACTCCTCGCAGGGCTGCCCGTTGAGGTAGGCGTGCACACATCCGTCACCCCCAGCTGTGAGAGAAGCACACATGGAACAGAACCAATCGATTACAGAACTGAGAGGCACAAGGACCGCCTTCTTTTTATTATTTTCTCATCAAGAGCTCATTGAGCACTTACCATCTACCACCCAGGTCCTGTGCTGGGCATTAAGGCTACTGTGGTAAACCAGACAGAGTGCCCGTCACTGCAGAGTTTAGAGTGCTGCGGGGGACGGAGATACTACATACCTAACGATGTAAACAAATGCTAATCGTAAATTATGATGAGTGCCATGAGAGTGCAGTGGTCACCATGGTCGTCTCCCCAAACACCCATTCTACCACCCTTCCCTCCACTGTCACATTTGAGGGGACTGACTGCAGCTCCAGGACTGGATCCTGATTTGTCTTGGCCGGAGGTTCTCAAACTTTAACAGGCATCAGAATCACCTAGAGGACTGATTAAAACACAGATGGGTGGGTCCCCACAATTTCTTGGATGGGGCCAGAAAAACTGCATTTCTAACAGGTTCCCAAGTGATCCCACTGTTGCTGCTCCAGAGACCACACCGTGAGAACCACTGGTCTGGGACAGTCAGGGCAACCCCACTCCCCCGACACAGTGACTGGTTCAAGGACAGGCAGACCTAAGCCATTCAGAGAGACACTCTGCCCCAGGGATTGATCGAGGAATGTGCATGAGTTCCAGTGCAAGCCAGAGACACAAGGAGATGCTTGAGAACATGTTTGCTAGAGGCTTCTGGGAAACAAATTCCTCATTCTTATGGCAAAGCTCCTGGAAGCAACTCTATTCTTCCTCTGAGTTGGAGGCAAGGAACTGTTACAGTCAGTTCATTGCCATCAGAAAGAAGTACTCTGAGGATAAAGCCATGGCACAGAGTGTCACTGATGGAGCCTCAGAGAAATGGAGCTGGAGCCACTGGAGCGACAGCCTGCCGTAACTGTGGACTTCCAATTATATAAGTTTATAGGTGCCCTATTGTTGGAGCCAGGCTGAGTCAGGCCTTCTGTTACTTGCAGACAAAGGCATTTTGATACAGAGAAAAAGGTTGAGAGAGAGAAAGAGAGAAGTAAAGATGGCAGGAAAGCTGCCTGAGGCAGTGTGGTCTTGGAAGGCCTGTGTGGAAGGGGCATTTAAATGGAGGCTGCAAGAATGAGTATGAGGTGGGCAGGCAAAGAATGAGAGGGAAAAGGTTCTCGGGAGGGGAAGCAGCACATTCAACAGTCCCGTGGCGAGAAAGAACTCCATGCTTTCGGGGAACTGGAAGGGACCAGGGTGCCTGAGTGGAGTTTGTGAGGAGCAAGTGGTATAGAAAGAGGCTGTACAGGGAGACAGAGGCCTTGCTGGTCATGCGGGGCCTGCTGGCCACATGGTACAGATTTTTTTCACAACTGAAATCAGCAGCCTTTGCAAGGTTTTAAGCAGAAGTGTTGGATCTGTTTACTCTTTGAAAGACCATTGTCAGTTGACTAGAGACAGTGAGAGGGAGATGAGAATGAAAAGCAGGAAGACTTGCAGGAGGCTACAACAGTCATCCAGGCAAGAAATAATCACGGTTTGTTCTAGGATAGGAGCAGCAAAATGTGGACAGAGTTAGGAGATATTTAAGAGTTAGGACTGAAAGGATGTGGTAATGGACTGGCTACCGCAGAAGAGAGGAGAGGGAGGGAGAGGAAGGGGCAAGGATGACTCCCAGAAAGGTAACGAAGGAATGACAGTGAAATAGTGACGAAACTAAGAAAGAATGGTCGGAGGGTTTCTTTTAAAAAACAAGAATTGGGAAAGTGGGAAAGTGTGCCGTCGCAAAGGTCAAGGGAGGTCTGTTTCCATAAGAACGAGACGGAGCAACAGGAAGACTACCAGGAGTCCACTGAACCTGACACGAGGATGTTAGTCTGGTGGGAGTGGGAACATCTGGGGGTGGCAGCAGGAGGGGTGATGAAGGAGGCCAGAAGAGACCCTCATGCGGCAGCTTCTCAAGAGAGGAAGGACAGAACGCGGTCGCTCACAGGTCCTCGTCAATGACTTTCTCATGCCTACTGGCTTTTTGTTTCACTGATTTTCTCTACACATTTTCTGCTTCCAATTTCATTGATTTCAGCTCTTATATCCTTGCTTTGGGTTTATTTAGCTTTTCTTTTTCTAATTTCTCGAAGAACTTAGATTAGTGATTTGAGACTTTCCTACTGTAAGCGTTTAGCACTATAAATTTCCCACTTTAGCAGGAAGACTTACACTACAAAATTTCAAAATTTACTCTAAACCTACAGTAGTTAGGAAAGTGTAGTACTGGCATAAAGACAGACATACAGATCAATCGTATAGAATTGAGTCCAGAAACAGACTCACACTTATACAGTCCACTGATTTTCAACAAAGGCTCTAGAGCAATTCAATGAGAAGGAAAAGTCTTTTGCACAAATGGTCCTGGAACAACTAGATAGCCATATTTAAAGTTAAGAAAAAAGAAAACTCCTACCTCATACCAGGCATAAAGTAGGAGAATATATCTGCAAAACATATCTGACAGAGCTTGCAGCCAGAATATGTTAAAAACTCTTACAACTCAATACTCAAGACAGCCAATTTTAAAAATGGGTAAAGGTTTGAAAAGACACTTTGCAAAGGGTATATATGAATAATGAACGCATGCAAAAATAATTAACATGATGAGTCATCACGGAAATGCAAATTAAAACTACAGTGAGACACCACTACATATTCAGTAGACTGTCTAAAACTACAGACTAACAATGCCCAAATCTGCACTGCATCCCACTGCTGGCAGGAATGCAAAATGGCACAATCTGGAAAATAACTGAGCATGTCAATGGGTGAATGTACAGATGATATAAGAATGGCAGAATGTTGATACTGTTGAAGCTGGGTAATGGGATTTATTATACTATTATGTTTACTTTGCATTATGCTTTAAATTTTCCATAGTACAATATAAAAGTAAATAAAACTTTTTAAGTTCTTCAACTTTAAACCCATTTTCTTTGCTCAAGATTAAAATCCAGTTGAGGAGATAAATCACAAAACATGTACACAATATGATCAATCTGCTCCATTTTCAGACTTCATGGCTATAGTTTCGGTTACTAGTGAGCCACCTTAAAAGTCCACATATGCATCTGTGATTTCACTGAGACACAAATACGAATGACATTTTCCAGTGCTGCCACACGGCCTCGGCATCGTCATTTAATTTATTGTTCTCCGCCCCAAAGCTAGTAGTGTCTGTGAGGGGAGACCACATACTTAAGAGTTTTTTTAAAGTGATAGTTCTTTTTAAATAAAAAAATAAATACACAGTTTTGGCAATCAGACTGGCAAGTCAAAGCTGGTGAAGGTTACTTACAATGCTGTAACCCACCAAATGCCCTAAAGAGCAGTGAGGGGAAAGCAATTCAGGGCATTGTTTTAGAGAACGCTCTAGTCACTGCCAAAGCTTCATCACATTATATGAAACATGCAAATCAGAGAATCTGCAAAGGTTTAAGGACTTATTTCTTATCAACAGCAAGGGTCTGCCATGGGTGATCAAACACTAAATTGAATAAAAAAAGAACATCAACACCTATAAAATAACATGTATTTTTTTCCCAAACATGAGAACAAAATGATTATCGTATTTTTAGAAATTGTGAAACTGCACGAGCTTTCAAATCCCAAGAAGAAATAACAGAGCACATGCAGGTGTTAAACATAAACTCTGGGAGTTTGAAATTGCTGTTTTCCATATATATCACTCACAATCTGGTTTACAGTTAAATTTTTTCAGAATTTTTTTTTAAAGAAACAAATAGCGTATTCATTTAGGGGGAGAGATGGGTGCAGATGGGAAATAGGGAGGCAAGGGTCCCCCTCATGTTTGCCAAAAACCACTGCCCCACCCGCCTCCACCCCTCACCTCCCTCCTCTGGGGAGGGGTCCCGGCAGGCTCCCCCCTTCTAGTGGGTCTCCCTCTTCCTCCTCCCCTGCACCTCCAGTGCCTGGGCAGAGCCCACCCCGGCTCTAAAGCCGGGTGAAGACAGGCTCAAACTAACGTTCTTCCCCCTTCCTCCACCTCCCCCTCCCCCTCACTCCCATCTCTTGTCTAACTAAAATACAGAAAAAGCAAGAGCAGCTGGGACCTGGGAGAATCAGTCACCTGGGGGCTGGGGCAGGGCAGGCAGCGGAGCCTCAGCCAGGTGTAGTGGAACACGCAGATAGCTTTAAACATAATTATATTCGAATTCTTGGGTTCTACCGGTTACTAACAACTTTACAGAATTAGGAACTGTTCCTACTGATATCACTAGAGTTAGTATTTACTCAAAGCAAGTTGCTGTCAGATACATACTGGAAGCATTAGAACCGAAAAGAATAAAAAGATCAAGGGGTTAACTATTAAAAATCAATTTCAGGCATATATCATACATCAAACAGCTTTCCATATATCAAAAGGCCCCATCACCTGCCTCCCATGATTACTTCTACACTGTGAGGAGTAACTTCACAATCTCCCTGCAATCACAAGGCAGTGCTTCCACTGACAGAAAGCCAGTTACATACGCCCCAGGTCCTCACTGACTGACTCACAGAACTGGTAAAAGAAGCATTCACTCTAAGTCCACATCAAGTTTTCAGTGTACACAGGGTAGAGGCAGAAAAAAGGGCCTCAGGTAGGTGACAGGCCACACCCCTAAGAAACAGAAGAGAGAGGCACTGGAAAGAAACATGATCTGATGTTAGAAAAAATAAGACAAGTTCCTAAGTGTCAAGTGGTATTTAAAATGCTATATATATATTCTCTCCGTGGCTTATACAGCAGAGTTAAATATATTTGTTAAAGAAGTTAAAGCATATAATCAGTGTAATTCACCTAACTGGAAACATTACATCTATAGCCATTTGGGATTGTACTCAGATTCATCTTGCTTTCCAATGAAAAAAAGGTTAAAACAGAAACACCTGAGTCCCAGTGTAGCTTAAAAACACAAAGGGCGCAATGCTATTATTACCTTGCAGCCACTGGTCCAGAGTATTATCAATAGTGCATTTGACTACAGGGAGGAATTCCGAGTTCATAAAGAGCCCTCGCTTGGGGTGGTTCTGCAGCCGCTCCTGATGGCTTCTGGAGCTGAAAAACTCTAACACCAACTTTATCTGCCAAAGTTCAGATGTCTCGGACATCTCTCTCCTTCCCAGTCTTCTTACAGCCTTGCAGAGGAAAGAGAAACAGCAATCCACTTAAGGAAAGAGTAGAGATGCTAACTGTCACTTCCTCAGAGTTGTATACTAGAGTATTTTTTAAATGTGCCTCATAAGATCAACAAAGGGCAGAGGGGAACCCATTCTGTGTTTTGCTGCAGTCTGCCCCACAGAGGAGCCCCCTACTGGGTTTACATACATGGCCCACTCTCTTCCAAATGAACATGAACAGCTTTCAGGTGAAAAAACAGCAAAGGCAAATGAGCTCATTCTTGGCTCAATGGCTCTGAAAAATGAAGACCAATAGGTCTACAGCCAGTCACCTCTGGGAAACCCAGGTTGGGTACAATGACATGGCCAGGATCAGGCCAGGGATTCCAGGGGTCAGAAGGCAAAAGCAGTATTATTGATAATGCTCTTCTTGGGACCCATCTGCAAAGTCACCACAGCTGCGACCAGAAGGGAGGTTCTTCTCTAGATACACACCCACGACTGCGAGGGGTGAAGGTTCAGAGCGTAAAAAGAGAACACATTCTCAGCCAGCAACTAAAAAATACTTGGCTATTGTATAGAGAGACGCTGTGAGAAGCAGTACCAGTGTGGGCATCATATATTCATACTTATCAACCAAAAAGGTGGATACCTGACAATAATGGCATTCTAGGCCTACTCAGTTACACTGGAACTGGCCTTTTAATTAAGATTGTTACTTAACACAGGTTTTTGGGAATTATCTCCTGGGTCTTCCCACTCAGTTTTTCAGTAGAGATTATTTTTCCATTAGAGATTACTTCCTTTGACTTTAGACACTGAGTCCCAAATTCTCATCTGTGAACTCATTATATCATAGTCACTTGAAGGGCTGTTTAAAACTACAGATCCTGGACTTCATCTCAGAAATTCTGATTCAGTAGCTATGGAATGGGACTTGAGGATCTGAATTGTTAAGATTTCCCAGATAAATTTTAGCCAAGTTAGAAAACTACTGGCTTAGTTTAACTGCAAATTTGAGTCCGAAAGATATGACAGTATTAAAAAAGCCATATTTATTACTAATAACCTAAAGTGAATAAATTAGTCCGATCCTTTAGGAAAGCTGTTGAGCATTATCTTCTGCATTACCCCTTTTAGGCTCTTTTAAAACAACAATAACACAAAAGAAATTTAAAAATGAACTCCAGCTCCCTAAATCCCCACATGCTGATGCTGTAACCTCTGCGAGCTTAATTACGCAGGTGTAACTGCACACTACTGCTATCATCAGGGCACCGTTTGTTCACTTACTGCTCACTTGCATAATCTTTTCCACGAAGAGGCTTTATCAGGAGGAAGGCAAGAGACATGAGGATGCTAGGGGAGAAAGGCAGGGAGCGTGCTCTTCCTCTACTCGTCAGAGGAAGAGGCCAGAAGAGGCGAGTGGGAAGCCCTGGAGTAACCCCACTTGTCATCATAAACTCTAAGCTATACAGAGCTTTCAACTTTGATAGGGATTCCTTTTTTAAAATTCTAAAAGCAAATGAGAAACTAAAGAGATGGACATAGAATCTTACCTCACTGTTCGTATGTTATGTGAAGTACAAGATAAATCTCATCAGAATTGGAATAGGTTTTTTGAACCATACCTGATCCATTGCTATGTATGCAGGTAACATCTCCGGGGTCTCCTGGGTCACACATTCATAGAGTACTGAAGAAAAGAGATCCAGAATTTCCTGTTTCTGTGGAAAGTTAGAACCTTTTTGTAGCACATCAATGTATATTCCAAAATCAATTCAAAAAACAACTGTATAGCAACTACTATGGCCCGTTCTTAAGTTCTGCAGTGAATGATATAAAAGGGCAAACAACTAGGTCTTTATAAAATCAAAGTGCATGCAATATTAAACACCAATAAAATATAACCAAAATTAAGTCCCATGGGACAGTTAAGGCTATAAGTGCTGTGGATGAGAGGAGTGAACCAAGCTGGGTAAAATGAGCAGACAGGACATCACAGAGCTATGTCTTGGGTTGGGCTGGCAAAAACAGGATCCAGAAAGGGCACCCAGCATCCACCAAGATGCAGTAGAAACACTGAGCAGAACAGGTTAGGGGAAGCCTGCAGAGCAAGCCCAGCTGGGGTTAAGGGCAGGCATGGGCTTTCACCAGAGACCTGTGGTCTTGAGTGTAGGCCCCAGCCCTCACTGGCTGTGTGATCTTGGGCATGTGACATCTCTCAGTGGCAGTATCCCCATCTGTAAACCCACAACAATAAAGTACCTACCCTCTGGGTCAGAATTAAAGGAAAAAATTACAAAGAGTACTGAGCAGAGTGCCCAATATACAGTGAAAATTCAGTAAGTAAGTGGCAGGAAGGTTATATCACTTAACTTTCAAAGCAACAATGTAAGGTAGGTTCTATTATAACCCCACTTTTAGAAATAAGGAAACTACATCTCAAAGAGGTTGAAAATTTTTCCCAAGACTATACACACTTGCAGGCAATAGGCCATCAATCCTGGATCACCTAATTCCTACATCCTGTCCTTGCCATCTGAAATGATGGATTAAATCAAAGATCTACCAGCAAGTACCCTTTGAATCCTTAAGAGAACGGTTTTATGACCAACAAAAAGAAAGGTTACAAAACAAACAGAAAACAAAATTAATAAAATTATGTAAAAACAAGAGAAGGGTAGTAAACATTGAAAACATGAATTAGTACAAGAATGGATATAAAGTATCACCTATCAAAACTAACGTCTTAGGAATTTTAAGTTGTTTTCTTCTATCAAGGTAGGAAGTTACTGAATTTAATAGTTTTAGACTATGAAAAATCTATACTTGCCAAACAAAAATCATCCAATGTGCCTGAGGCATGTTACCAATATCAAAGCTAGATATGGATATTTTAGGTTTTTTTGGTGGTCCACAGATAGAAACAACAAAGTCTAGCAAACCACATAATATATACCTGACCCATGTTCACAGTTGGTTTGCAGAAATATTCAGCAAATGACAGAAGTGCTGGATCAGAAGTGAATGCTGAAATCGTTTCAGGCTAAAAAATAAACAAACAAACAAGCATAAGTGAGATAATAAAGATTTTTTTCATTACTACTCAAACTGTAATGCATGCACCTGTAACCTACCTTATTTTTTTCACACAATGCTCCCACAAAACCCAAGGTAAAACTTGCTAGAGCTTCGTCAACCTGTTCTGCTGAGAAGTTTTAAGAAACTTTTTACACAAGCTACCGTGAGCTACTGATTTATCAAAACAGGTGCTTCTTACACAACTCACCCAAAAAAGGCTTTCCCCCTCCTTCCTTAACGAACTGAAAGGCAAACTAGAAACTAGAATTGTTACTGAAAAGGTAAGGAAAAAAGATTATCACTCTAACAAGCCACTCACAAAAAGACAAATGCTGTCATAAGGCCATTAGAGTCATCAAAGTCATAGAGAGAGAAAGCAGAATGGTGGCTGCCAGGGGCTGGGCAGAGGGGGAATGGGGAGTTAGTGTTTAATGGGGACACAGTTTCAGTTTTGCTAGATGAAAAGAGTCATGGAGATGGGTGGTGGTAGTGGCACCACAACATTATGAATGTACTTAGTACCAATGAACTATACACTTAAAAGGGTTAAGCCAGTGTATTTTATGTTATGCGTATTTTACCACAATAAAAAAATTGGAAGGAAGGGTGAGGAGGACTATCACTCAAGTTTCAAGACTGAAAATGGAACATGAAGGTATCACCGTTTTCCACCGAGAGTTATAGTTTACTACTGAACTCCCAGCAGGCAGGAAATGGAGATGTCTTTTAATTTTTATAAATTTACCCCATTCAAACTCAAGTCTAAACTTATCTATTTTCTTTATAAATTGGATTAGGATCTTTGAGATGGGCCCTATTTTATAAATCAAAGCAACAGTGCTAATTCAAGTTAAACTTTGCCCAAAAATCCTTCAAAAGTATTTCATAGGGACTTCCCTGGCGGCCCAGTGACTAAGACTTCGCCTTCCAATGCAGGGGGTGTGGGTTCAATCCCTGGTCAGGGAACTAAGATCCCACACACCTCCTGGCCAAGAAACCAAAACATAAAACACAAACAATATTGTAACAAATTCAATAAAGACTTTAAAAAAAAAATGGTCCACACCAAAATAATCTTTAAAAAAAATGTATTTCATAGAGAACCTATTGAATACTGACAAACAAAATTCACTGATGTCAACTGTATGTATTTATTCTCTGGAAACTATTATAAAGGCTCAGTCATAAGAACTAATAAGTGCTACCTTGCAAAAATCTTTTATTTGGGCCATGTCTTAAGTAAATCTTAATGGATTTGAGGATTAATTATTAAGCTAAATTTTCTTTAGTGTTAAGATATATTCTGACTGTCCCTGCCACTAAATGTAAATCATCCTTAGAGTCCTGGCAGGTGGCCCATATTTTATAATGGTTGTCACAGAAGACAGCCAACAGGCCCAAGGTCATTCATCCTTTATAATCTTCAATGACTAGAGAGAGCAGATCTACCTAAACGGTACCATAAATGTTATCACAGAAGTACATGCTTTGGGTGGACTAGTGAGATTTGAACCTATTCCCTTTCATCATTCCATTTTGGGGGGTTTTTTAAATTGAGATATAATTGACATATAACAGTTTATTAGTTTCAGGTATACAACATAATGATTCAATATATGTATATATTGAGAAATGATCACCACAATAAATCTAGGTAACATCCGTCATCACACACAGTTATAAATATTTTTCTCTTGAGATGAGAATATCCCTCAGTTTTTACCAATTACTACCTTGAAAGCCCGAGCTTCAGAGTTCCTGTTAGCAACAGTCTGGGCCAACAAACTTTGCCACCCCATTGGATCTTCCTTGTACGAGAGCTGACCCGCTCTGAGCTTAACATATAAAACCCCGTCCTTGGAAAGAATTGACCTGAAAGAAAACAAGAATTAATTTAATATGAGGTATTACTGGCAGTTGTTGGCTGGAAATGTAGTGTTTCCCAATAATAGTATTGGGAAACAAGTGAAGTCTTAAACAAGACTTCACATGAGGTGAAGTCTTCACCACTTTCCACTAAGGTATATGATTATTTACTGTGTCTAAACTCAATCAGTCCCTACAAGAAAGTCATAATCAGGTTCTGCTTTTCTCTGCCATCTAGATTCACGGGACCTGGTAAATAAGAAGTCATTCTGACTATCTGCCCAAGTGTGGACTTCAAAGGAGGTATTTTATCTAACATGTCTTCATATTCCCTTAAATATTATTGATTGGTTTATAGCAAAAAGAAAAGGATGCTGCAAATCTAAGACAGAACAATACAGAAAACAGCTACTATATAGATAGTCTGGGAGAAACAGAAATGAGGACTATACTTTAAAAACTGTTACAAGCTTGTTAAACTTTCTGGGAATTTAAAGACTTAATTTACACACTAACTGAAGTGTAAAATTATTAACACTTTCTGTTCTTCAAAGTAATTACTTGCATATGACTATTTCCACCCAAAAGCAATCTACCATAACCTCAATTTTATGAGAGCAATATAACAAGAGAATGGTAAAGAGATGCAACAGAAGATGTGGTCTGACAAACACCAACTGTTACAAAGTTCCCTCTGTAGACATATATAAATCAGCCTCATTTTCTTAAACTAAATCTTTCATTATTGCTCCAAAAGACAATTCCATTACTGTCCCAATTTAAGTCACTTCAAGTTTCTCAATGAATTAATGTAAATAGGATTTGACTTCTAAATTTAAAATTTTACTTTCTAATACAAACTGTTTCAAAGATACAGACCACTTTATTCAACACTACATATTGTCCTGGATGACATTAAAGGGTGACAAGGAGCATTCTACATAATAATCTATAATTTATACCTTCCCATATATTTCTATTCCCTTCACAGACACATCTGAGAAATTCTATATACTTACTTCAAGTGTTGGGTTCCCTTGCTTAAATCTATGAGCAGTTCCCAGTATCGTGGGCCTTTAACTTTAATCTGCCAAGATAAATGTAAACAGTCAATCCAATGCTGGGTAAGTGCTAGTTTGATAAAATGAAACCCATGCTTCTCAGAGGAAATAAAAATAAAATGGGCTAGAAAGAGACACTGAGAGGTTAACAAGCCCCATTTCCAGACGAACATGTAAGTGAATCATGTTCTCAGGCCATCTCGGCCATCAGTAAAGAGGCCCCAGTAAAGGCCTTCTCTATTCCTCAGGAGTACTCCTCCTGCACTGCTTTCCTATTTCTTATACAACACTGAGAAAGCACAGGCTTTTATTTAGCTATCTTTAAATGCTCTGCTGTTCCGGTTGAATTTACCCCTTGGATAAATCTCCCTATTCACATCCTACTTACCTGCTTTAAAAGGTGGAGTTCTGGAAGAAGGGTAGGAGCCATCAGTTCTTCTTTGGTTTGCTCATACCACTGAGTGCCCTTTACAAATGTAAAAGAAGAGTCACAGTTCACTATATAGTCAGGGAAAAGCACAAAAAGAGACATCACCCTACACTTCCCCTTCCCTGCAGTTTGTAGACAGATTGTCAAACGGCGCAAAATCCTCTCTGATACTCAAGTCTGGAAGGGCTACTGTCTACAATCCTTTGCAGAGCTAGCACCACCTTCCAGCACTCGGAGCCCTGCACTTCACCTGCCAGCAGTACTGAAGCTCTGCACCTGAGAGCCCTCTGGATTTCTGCATGTTGTCTCCTCTGCTGGGAGCGTGCCCGGCTTGGCTGGCAAATCTCAGCCCAGACACCGTGTCTACTATGACGGCCTTCCAACCCCCAGAGATGCTGGATGGGAGCACGTCTCTGCTCCCCCTGCATCACACACAAACCTCCAATTATTACACGCTATTCTTACTGCATCCGTGCCTGACTCCCGGTGACAGAAGTTCCTTAAGGAAAATGACTATGTCTTCTCAACTTTGTACCCCAGAGCCTAGCACAGTTTTGATATACAGAAGGTACCTAACAATTTTCTGAAGGAAGGATATATGACTTGTAATCTACCTGTACATCTAAATCAAAGATCTCTCATCACATACACAACCTTGGGCTTTAAAGCACTCTGCTAACAAATCTAAGAATCATTCTAATAGAATTTGTTCTTTAGAACACCACTATCAGCTGTGTAAAGTTAACACGGACGTTTTCAAACTACAAGCTCTAAAGATAAAAGAGCAGCTGATGGTCTCTAAAATATTACACCCATAGACTACAAATGAGCCTGAACGGACTGGCAGAACGTACAAGAACTTTGGAAGCTTCAATTCTTACGAGAGTTCAACTCACCATTGTCATCTTTTAAAGGACAACACTTTCAAAATATTTTGATTTGCAAAGATGGATGAGTGGCAATAAAATTACACATCAACAACAGGGGGAGAGAGTTACCTTATAGGTCACTTCTAAGAGGGCATAGCAGGGCGTGTTTGTGTCCACATCCACGGGCACGAGAAGTCTCGGTTCTGCAGCCAGCACATACAGGTGCCGGAGAGCCTGGAGGTGATACCTGCTCAGAGAAAACACAGAAAGGTGGTAAAAAAACAGGTGATGGCACATGAGCTCTACAATCTGCTGTGGTCTATGAGTTAAACCAAGTCAGAGCCAAGTGATACCTTCTCAGGACAGCAATCCTAAAGGAAGATGATGAGGTTCAATTAAAAAGTAATGGAGAAAAGATGTTAAAAAAAAAAAAGTAATGGAGAAATTCTCTTTAAAAAATTAGAGACACGTGACCCTTGACCCAAGAATTCTTTGAGTCTTCACAGTTAAGAGGTTTTATAGGGAAGTAAAAATTATCTAAACATGAAAATATTTAGTAATAAGTTGATCACTTATAATGTTAGTTTTCAAATCCTTTTCTGCTCAACACAGGCATCTCCTTTTACCTTCTATGGGACCTACTTCCTGCTTTCTTTTTTTTTCTTAAGACTTGGTAGGGAAAAGGGGGAAAGAAAGGATGACAGTTTTCCTCAGACAGCAAAGCTCTTCTACATATACATCCCTATACACAAATACATACACACACCCAGAACACAGTACACCAAAAATTAATGGGTGACATTAATGGGTAACATTTTTCTTGCTGTGTGTGTGCTTTTCTGAGTTTTCAAAAAAAGATTTTTTTAACTTTAAAATTTATATTTTAGAATTTAAACACATATAAAGTTATTACATTTTAAGATCCCATAAAGAAGGATAAAACGAGACTTCAAATTTACTTTTCTTTAATTTTAGTTATATCAATACCCCCCCCTTCCCACCCAAATCTACCCACTCCTATAAATCTACTAGAAACAAAATCAATCAAGGCCAGAAAAAACTGATACATATCAGTTACATAAAGGTTTTTGTGCTTATCACCAAATTGCTTTGTTTAAAATAGCTGATACTGTGACCAGCAACATGTGAGGGCAGCTCTCCCTTGTACCCTAACCAATAGGTGACGTCAACAACTCAAAAAGCCCTTCCCTAAAGTGACAAATGACAGACCACCTGTCCGAGTTTTATTAACTTAACAACAACATTCTCATGCACCACCGATCGCTAAAGCGGGACTTCAGATCAGGCTACTCTTATAAAGCGGCTACCCGTCTGTCATTACGGTCTCGACATTACGCTGCAGCTTTAAACGACGGCTCAGTTACTGCTGCAGTGAATGCTCCCTCTCTTGACCCTTCTCTGGGCAGACCACTGGGGCGCCTTCAGTTGAGCTCACGGAGCACCTTGGATGTCACTGGGATATAAGGAGCTATTTTCTCCCTTCCTCCACAAACAGAGATTGGCTAGGCCTGAAACTCGTAGGGAAACGGAAGTGTTGGTGGTTCTTTCTGCAAGCCTTTCCCATGGTCTTGGTCTTAGGGTCTGAAAGCACCTGGTCTTCTGAGGCCCTTGGCTCCTTCCTCTTGAGCTCAACTTGGGTTCTGCAGGTTCAAAGAAGGAAAAAGTGGATGCAATAGACAAGCAAGATGTGATGAGGGGAGGAGACCTCCCCCTCCTCCAAGAGGGAAGACCTCTTTCCAGAGACAGGGCCAAGGGGGTGGTGGGGCTCAGGCCATTTCTCCGCCACCCACAGTGCACCGCCGAGGCCGTGGCCGGCTTGGGTGCGGTGGGCCAGGGGGCCCTGACCAGGGCAGGAGTGGCATCGGCCCAGAGAGGGCTTAGGGAGAGGTGCTGGGGGATTCTGGTCTTGAGCCCACCACTGGCAGATAGCGGGCCGGGGACCGATAGATGCAGTGCCCTCAGCAGCCCTGGACTGCTCGGCCTCTGACATGACAATCTTCAACTCCAACTTCATAGGGGTTGATGGGGGAGGGGGTCTTTGCTGGGCGTGAGGAAGATGTCAGCAAAGCCCTCCTGCTTGGAGCGAACGGAACGGAAGGCGGGGCCCAGCCACAGGGACTGAGGCAGGGGCGTAAAAGGCCGGATGGCGGTGGGGTCGATGAGGGCTCCAGAAGAGGATCTGGGGCTGGTGGTGGGCTCTCCGGAGGGTTTGCAGACAGGGCAGATGGCTGGAATGGGGGTTCCAGGTCCCTGGGCAGAGGCTTTGTCTGGTGAACCCAGCTCTTCTTGCTGGGACGATGAAGCTGGGAGTCTCACTGGCAAAGCCCGCAGCTGGGGGTCTGGAGCTGGCAATGTCCTCTAGCATCACCACCCGAGTGGGCTGGGGGGCCTGGTCTACCTTTTGTGAAGGGCCCTCCTCTGGGCCAGGTGTTGTCCTTGATCGCCGCCTCAGGGTGCAAGAGGGCCGACGGACACGGCTCAAGGGCTCTTGGCATAAGTGCAGTGGGTCGGAAGGCCTGGCCTGTGGGGACCACGTGGCCTGTCTGGGTGGCAAGGCAGGTGGCTGGCTGTGGACAGAATCCTGACGGTTGCTGCGGGGCCGTGGGCTGGAGATCTCCTGGGGCACCAGGGGGACCATGTGGCCAGCCACGACATCTTCCAGGACCATGGCCAGGACCTGCCGAGAGGCTTTTTCCAAGGGCAAAGGGGCCCCAAGGGGCTGCAGATTTGGCTGTTTTGGGCTCCTGGCTCCCCATAATGCTCGAGCCAGGTGCTGGCAGATAAACAAAATGGGGTCTATCCATATAATGGGATATTATTTGGCCATAAAGGAAAGTTTTTTCTTTTCTTTCTTTTTTTTTTTTTTGCCACGCTGCGCAGCTTGCAGGATCTTAGTTCTCCAACCAGGGATTGAACCCAAGCCCCAGCAGTGAAAGCGCTAAGTCCTAACCACTAGACTGCCAAGGAATTCCCTTTTTTTTTAAACACATCGAAAACTTTAACATATGCAGAGCTTTTGTATTATCAGACTGCTTCTACATGTTCGAGGTTCTAATGCTCACTTCCACTTCTAAATTGTCTAATTCTTTGCTGCATTTTGCTTTTCTGTCCCTTCTTTGTCAATTATACAAAACTTCTCAGCATTCATGTAAAAGAGAGAAAAAACAGAATTCATATAGACATTGCCACTAAATCAGACAAATTCCTCTCTTGGAACTAAACAATTCTGCCAAAACATATTCATCTTCTCTTAGCTGCTCTCTTTTGCATAATGAGTTTTTCCCTAAAGATAACCCTGTCTGGCCTACTTCTGGGTTTAGAGCAGTTCTATTGACTGGAGAATGGGAGAAGACTGATCAGTCATCAGATGCCCAAAGTTCTCTTCTGGCTTAATATTTTGTGAGAGAAACTTTTTAAATGATTTACCCAGGGAGATGACTAAGTTGAAGAACAGAATAAAGCTAATTTGGAAACAAGTCCATGGAGCCAAAACACAATCAACTTACCCCCTTAGAGAACTTAAGAAAGATCACGTGAGGAAAATCACTAGACTCACCGGTTGTCAGTGCTGTGAGCTGGGAAGTGCGGGTAAAGGGCACAGAGGAGAGCGGCAATGGAAGAGTTTGATGTGCTCAAAGAGTACCTGCAAAACAAATACGGGAGGGACAGACGCTGTTAATCATACTGTGCAAACTTTCACGGCATTCTCGAGAATCAGGAAATTCGGGTAGTGTGGCAAGGCACACTGATGAAGCTAACCCTTGATCAATACAAATGCGTCAACGCTGTGAACACTTGACTTTACGGTCAGTCCTTAAGCCACTTCCACACCATCTACTATTTAAAGCAGGAGTGACTTTTCACAAATATTAAATTTTAAAACTTGAATTAGTAAGCAAAGTTTTAACCTAAAAGAGAATAGTAGTGAGGACCATGAGTGCAATTCTAGAGATTATGGATACTGAAAAAGTCAAGTGTAAAGTATGCTACCTTCTCCAGTTTTATATGTACCTATTTATAGAAATATGAACCTTTCTTCTAAACATACAAGGTTTCTTTACTGGGTATCTCAAACATTGTTTTCCTTTCTGTAAAGCATAAGCATTTCCTTAGAATGATAGACTAAATAAAACAGGCAAAAGCTACCATTAAAAATTTACAGTGAATGGATAAACAACTATTCCTTGAAAAACACATAGTTTTCACTGAAACATGAATAAACCAATGCTGCACGCAACATGGATGAGTCTCAAACATAATGTTGAGCAAAAGAAAGTACAAAAGGATACACAGTATATGATTTCATCTGAATTTCCAGAACAGGCAAAACCAGTCAAAGGTGTTAGGAAGCTACGTAGCGGTCATCTTTGGGCAGAAGTAAAGTAACAGTGAATTGGGAGGGACAGAGCAGGGTGGGAGATGGGTTGTCTCGGTTACATCTTGATCTACATAAAATCAAACAGATTTTCATACTGTAGGTAGCTCACTGAGTCATGCTCCTACGATTTGCACATTTTTCTGTGTATGTATTTTTATTCAAAACAGATCATTAAAAGCCAAGGAAGTCTTATAAAGGGATGAGGTGGTCAGGAATGATAGATGCTGGAAAGAGAGCAAGAAAGTTGAAAACTAAGGCAATCTCATAGGATTTGGTGACTCAAAGTGTTCATGACCATTATGAGAAAGCAATTTAGTAGAAGAGTAAAATCATTAATGAGTGGGAACAAGAGGTGATGCAATGAAGTACTGAGTACAGACTCTTCTGAGAAATGCAGTGATGCCAAGTGTGTTAGAGAGAGGATGGTAACTCTACTAAGTGGGGCATACATTGGTGGTTAAACTATGAAAAAGCCCTTTTTAAGTGTAATAATGCCCTGAGATAAGCTAGCACCTAGTCAAAATTGAAAATTTTCATGCATCTTCAAAATCAAAATAAGTCACTCTTTGAGATCTTGCTCATGAGATCCTTTCACTGAGGAAAAAATATATATATTCATTTACCTTCCTCCTCCCAAAAACAGAAGTCCAAGGGCCATGTGATGGGCTAAGTGGAAACCATAGTTCATTTCACCACCTGTTTTCATGTGCAAGAAGCGACAAAGCTGCAAAACCTTCAGGTTCCCCGAGCCAGCCATCACCATGGCGAGAGACAGCAGCACCACACTCAGGCAAGTCTCCAGGTTGTAAGGACCTGTCTGGAGACGCAGATGACATACTATAACCGCTGTGCTACCTTTTCTTTATTATCAAAACTAAAGCGGCCAGCATTAGACTACAAATGTTTACAACTTTAAAAACTCTGAAAAAACAAATATTTTCCCTGATTATGAAATTTAAGTTCCATGTCGAAAATTCAGAAAATAAAGTATCAAAAGGAAATAACAATCACTTGGAATACTAACAGCTGTAAACATTTTGGCTTTCTTTTTCTCCAAATCTTTCCCTGTATCTATTTTGCTTTTAATGAAACTGAGATATTACTATACACAGTATTTTTAAGCTTTTTAATGAGCAATGAGCAATCTTCACTCATAAAAAAATCTTACAGAACATGATTCTGATAGCTCCTCTATATAACAGTGTAGATACACCACAGTCCATTTTTTGACTACTTTTAGATTTTCTGATGTTTCCAATTTTCTAATGTAAATACTGTTGATTAAATGTGTTGTTGTTTTTTTAACCAGGAAATAAAATCTTGCAGTCTTACTATCATCAGAGCAGCAATACTCAAAAGCAACTGCATTTTTACTAAGTACTAATTTTTTCAAAAAGCAGTTACCATGATTCAGTACTGAGCATGGCACAAGGTATGACAATCCATGAAGGTTATGGCTTTTATTTATTTTCTTGTCACAAGAATTAGATACCTTCAAGCATAGTCACATTCTCACCTAATATCCCAGAACTAAAATACAAAGATAAGCCAAAGCTTCAAATCTCCCATTCTAAATTCAAAAACTGTTTATATATTTGGCAACACATAAGTAATCGAATTATCAGTGAATTTTCTTCAAGTTTAATTTTATTCCCAAGGAGAATTATCATAAAAAGACTTACTACAGAAGCATTAGGTGCAGACAAATAAGTCATAAAATCTTTTGCAAATTTATGCTGGAAAAACAAAAGAAAAAATTTAAGGTTAAAAGAAGCATACTAAGACTCTGTAAAAAACAGAACAGAGTAAACGAAGATACTTCTTACCAAACAGTTAAATGCTGATAAGTTTTCTGAGCCAGCAAATCGAAAACCCAGAGATAAACAAGCTCCTGCAATTATGTAGACATGTGCCTGCCTGAAAACAGATCACAAGAAATTTAAATACTGTCCTTGTCTTGCTTTTAAATTCATTATTACTATTATTTGGGGATACAAATAATAAATATTCCTGTTCTCTAAATTATCAATAGTTTATATTCTTCTGGGAATGCTCAACTGTGCCTCTACTCAATCAACGGGACAGATTTCCGTCCGGTTTTCTTCAGTGGAAGCACCATGCGGCTCTTGCTGATAAAGTCGGCCTCTTGCCTGCACTGTTTCATATGCAGCAAAAGAGATAATTTTTAACAATCACTGCCAATTTTTTTTAATGGAAAGGAGAAAAGAGGAATATGTACAAGTTAAAACTCAGACACCGTTTTTTGAGGGTAAGAACTCTATACTTCAGAGAGCCAAACGAAAAACAAACTTGTGAACATCTGGTAAATAATGGTTAGAAACATGGGGGATTCAGAATAATTACTCAAATCAAGGACAGTATTGCTCCTACACAGTATATTCCAATTCATTTATCTGACAGATGCTAGAGTAGCTGATTTGTATCACATGTTTTAGGACTTACGACAAAGTTTCCAAATTCAAATCCTCTGAACACGGCAATTCGATTTCACTGAGAGAGATACTATTTTCTCTTATAATCTGTCAAGGGAGAAAGCAAGAATACTTGGACATTAACATTCAAGTTACAAGTATTTAATAATTTGAAGAGTAACATATTGCTTATGGCCATATTTATACAAAATAAGCTTTACCAAACCATCTCATTCAAAGGCCTATATTTTAATCACATTGAATGCAATCCAATTTCAAATCTAAGATGGGCCAAATAACTGAACAGGACTGAACGAATATAAACTGGAGGACTTAAGTATATTCTGAATCAACAACAGAGTAATAATGTTTCATGCAAGTGAACTGAAATGCCAGGATGATGGCCACAGAGCAGAGCTGGGGCAGGAGTGAGGGGAAGCAGCAGGGAAAGTGGAAAAAAGCAGTTGCAGAGAACTCTAACCAGAGACATATATTTCTTACTCATGGATGTTTCTAGTATTAAGCCTACCTACCTACCTACCAAAGGTGAGGTTAGTCACCAGATTAATTACACAAGCTAAACTAAACTGTCAATATGTTAATCTGTAACTATTGTTTAGAAACACACCCCTTTCCTTTTAGTATAAGTAGTGAACAAGAATTTATTTTTTTAAAAAATAGACAATATCTAACTTTAACAACCAAGAACTGATTTGATTCTCTTCACTTAAATACAAATAAAAAAGATAAAGCTATATATTCTCTAAATTTATGAATGCAAGTACACAGATGTAAAACTCTGAAGATTTATTCCTATAATTCTTCTTAGAAGACTGTTCAGGGGAGTAATATTTCAGGATGCTTTCCATAATAAATCAATAAGTATTCAGAAGTCGCTTATGATACAATCTTCCTATATACTGAATATCACCAGATCAAAAAACTTGAAATACCTTTTCTCCTTGATAATCTCAATGAGGTAAGCAACTATGTTGGCTGTGTAATATAGGCTGATAACTACTTCCATCTTTCTTCCTTCCTCTTGTCTTTATTTTTAATTTTGGATGTATTTACTCAGAAATTGAGCGACATTCTGAAAAACTGATATAACTCCAAAGTGAGTAATTAATATATTCATGGATAACCTGATTATACCATTCATATAAATTAGTAATATCATACAGGAATGGAATATTTCTATTTTGACAGCAGACATTTACAAGCTCCTTTTTGTCTTCAAAAGAGCATGTAGCCTGGAGCTTGAAGGCCTAGGTTCTAATCCCAGCAGGGCCACACACTAGCCCTGGGACCACATCTGTAAAAATGAGCAAAACTAAACTTCCTACCTTCTAGGTGTCTGTGAGAATTAGAGGACTTAACCGACACAAAGCTCTTAAAATTAATGCTTGGCACATATGCTTTGCAAGTGGTAGCTCCATTATTATCATTATTATAGATCTGTACCATTGCTATCACAAGACCACACTTGATCATAACCACTTTAAAACATTGCTAAAAACTTGGGTTATAAATAACTGTGGGGGGACTTCCCTGGTGGCGCAGTAGTTAAGAATCCACCTGCTAATGCAGTGGACACGGGTTCGAGCCCTGGTCCGGGAAGATCCCACATGTCGCAGGGCAACTAAGCCCGTGAGCCACAACTGCTGAGCCTGCGCTCTAGAGCCCACAAGCCACAACTACTGAGCCTGCGTGCCACAACTACTGAAGCCTGTGAGCCTAGACCCATGCTCCGCCACAAGAGAAGCCACCGCAATGAGAAGCCTGCGCACCGCAATGAGAGGGGTGGGATAGGGAGGGTGGGAGGGAGACGCAAGAGGGAGGAGATATGGGGGTATATGTATATGTATAGCTGATTCACTTTGCTATACAGCAGAAACTAACACACAATTGTAAAGCAGTTATACTCCAATAAAGATATTAAAAAAAAAAAAGAGTAGCCCCCCGCTTGCCACAACTAGAGAAAGCCCAGGCACAGCAATGAAGACCCAATGCAGCCAAAAAATTTTTTTTAATAAATAAATATATATATAAAAGAAGAAAGCATGCAGTCCAATTATGCCATAAAATAATCCCGTCTTAAATAAGTACACAACTGTGGGGGTGGGGAGCACACTTCAACCCAGTCCTTGTAACCTTTTCCATGGTCTCCTAAAGTTTAAAAAATAGCAAGAAATATAAGGAGTAATGAAAGGGAAACATGTAATCACTTAAAGGCAGGTTGAGGCACACAGGAAATGAACAAGAAAATACCACCAAACTGCCCTGTCTTGTACAGAGTCTAATACAGAAATCTCAAGCTCTGAAGTCCTAACAGCTAGTTTCAGTTTTGCCCCACCTCTTACTAGTTGGATGGTTTTGGACCCGTCTGTCCTCTTTCAATGTAACAGTGATATACTGAACTCTAGCTACTGTGTGCGAGTCGCTAGGAATGAAAGATGGAAAAGACACGGTAGCTGGCCTTGAGAAGTTCATGGTCTAACAGATACACAAACAGATAATCAAAAGTAGTAAATCATTCCCACCCATACAATGGGGGCACTACTTGAACAATTTATAGCACAACACCGCAAAAAAGAAAAACATTAGGCTGTAGAGGAAAGCTTTTTTTTTTTTTTAATTTATTTATTTATTTATTTATTTTTGGCTGTGTTGGGTCTTTGTTTCTGTGCGAGGGCTTCCTCTAGTTGTGGCAAGTGGGGGCCACTCTTCATCACAATGCGCGGGCCTCTCACTATCGCGGCCTCTCCTGTTGTGGAGAACAGGCTCCAGACGCGCAGGCTCAGCAATTGTGGCTCACGGGCCCAGCCGCTCCACGGCATGTGGGATCCTCCCAGACCAGGGCTTGAACCCGTGTCCCCTGCATTAGCAGGCAGATTCTCAACCACTGCGCCACCAGGGAAGCCCGAGGAAAGCTTTTTATGAAGGAAAAAGTCCTATGAAGATGCTAGTTATTGTATTTGACACATGCCTTAAATTCAAACAAATAAGCAGTTTACAAAGTGACCTTTTTAATCCCACCTTTGATGCTAAATTGCTCCCTACAAGGGACCCTGCTACAGAATCAATGAGATGAGTGGGCAAGAACTAGGAGAAAGTGGAGAGTGACAGGCAATATCAACCAACAGAACTGTGAACTTATTATATGTCCTACTGTGTATCCCTGATGTAATAAAGACCAAATTTTAAATTATTAAGTCTGAAGTAAAATAAATATCAGAGAGATAACTTTGTATTAAAAGTCCAAGAGACTTCCCTGGTGGTCCAGTGGTTAAGACTCCATGCTCCAAATGCAGGGGGCCCAGGTTCAATCCCTGGTCAGGGAACTAGATCCCACATGCCACAACTAAGAGCCCGCATGCCACAAGTAAGAGACCACATGCCACAACTAAAGATTCCACATGCTGCAACAAAGATCCCACGTTCCACAACTAAGACCCAGCACAGCCAAATAAATAAATATTATTTTTAAAAAAAGTCCAAAGACTACATTTCCACAAAAGTTTAAAAAAAGAACTGACATTAATTTTCACCTTCCATTTGAGAATACAGTTACTTGTGTACATGTTTAACTTTACTTTGTAAACCAAATTTAATAAACTTAGTAAAATAAAGTTTTCTCGAAGGCAGTCTACACGTCAGATGCATCTTAAATGCAGCATAGAATTTAGTATGGTGACTTGCATTTGCAAAGGTTCAACAAACATATGCTGAATGAAGAAAAAGTATGTTTTCATCCTACAATATACATTTACTTTCCAAAAGGAACTGATATCTCTGACATCTAAATGTGCTGGGAGTTAAATGTCTGCCTGACCCATGAACCATGTGTGATCAGGGCAGACTCAGCCTCCAGAAGATAAAAGAACTGAACTAAAATTAGAACCGGCAGACAAGAGACAGGGTTTGACATTTGATTACAAGTAAATTAACTGCCTGCTTTAAAACAAAATGTATTTGTGTGTGTGTGTATGTGTGTGTGTGTGTGTGTGTGTGTGTGTGTGTGTGTACGTACACAAATACACACACAGAGATATGTATGTATGTACATATGTATCAACACTCTTTAGAGGAATACAACAGAAACTAGAGTCTTCAAAAAACAACATGCACAATGTCCCAGATACAAATCAAAATTACTTAACATAAGAACAAGAAATGCAACATATTCTCAGGAGAAAAGACCATGGAAAACAATCCTGAAATGACCACACTGTTGGCATTAGAAGAGAAGGATTTTAAAGCAGCTCTTCTAACTAGAAGGACAGTAGGCCCATAATGAGTGAAAACACAGAAAATCTCATCAAAAAAAGTAGAAATTATTAAAAAAAAAAGAAAAAAACAACTAAAAAGTACAGTAAATGTAATTTTAAAATTCACTTCATGTACTTAAAAGGAAAATAAAATGCCTGAAGTAAGAGTGAATGAACAGAAAGATAAATCAATAGAAACTATGCAATCTGTAGAAAAGACAGAAAAAGAATAAAAGACCAGTCATCTTATATATACACTACCAAATGTAAAATAGATAGCTAGTGGGAAGCAGCCACATAGCACAGGGAGATCAGCTCGGTGCTTTGTGACCACCTAGAGGGGTGGGATAGGGAGCGTGGGAGGGAGGGAGACGCAAGAGGGAAGAGATATGGGGATATATGTATATGTATAACTGATTCACTTTGTTATAAAGCAGAAACTAACACACCACTGTAAAGCAGTTATACTCCAATAAAGATGTTAAAAAAAAAAAAAAAAAGACCAGTCATCTAATTTTTGACAAAGGAGGCACGGGAATACAATAAGGAGAAGGTGTTTTCAACAAACAGTGTTGGCACAACTAAATATCTGTATTTTTTTAAATGAAAACCTTAACCCTTATCCTCGTAAACAAAATTACTTTGAGATGAATTACGTAATTATACATAAAAGGTAAAACATCAGGGCTTTTAGAAAAAAATAAATCTTCAGGCAAGGCAAATATTTTTTCCAGAGGACACAAAAAACAACCATAAAATTAAAAGTTGATAAATTAGACATTATCACATTTTAAAAATTTTCTACTCATCAAAAATAGTACTAAGAAAATGAATGGGCAAGTCAGATTAGAAGGGACATTTGCAAAACATTTATCTGACAAAGGATAGGTTTCCAGAATATATAAAAAATTCTAGCATCTCAGTAATCAAAAGATAAACAATACAAAAAATGTTTTAATGGGCAAAAGATATAAATAGACACTTCATTAAAAAAATATATGAAGAAGCAATAAGCAAATGAAAACGTTCTCAACATGCAAACTGAAACTACAATAAGGTATCATTACATATTGACCAGCAGAGCTAAAATTAAAAAGACTAACAGCACCAAATACTGGCAAGATGTGCAGCAGCTGCAGGACAGGCAACGGCCAGCATTCTCATACACTGTTGGTCCAAGAGTTAAATGGTGCAACGTCTTTGGAAAAACGTTTACCAGTCCTTAAAAAAATAAACATACCACTACTCTATGCCTCAATAATTCCAATCCTAAGTATTTACTCAAGAGAAACTAAAACATAAATCCACATGTATATTTGCATACGAATATTTACGGTACCAAAACCTAGAACGAGCCCAGGCATCCAACAAAAAAGAGAATGAAAAAAGAAACTGTGGTATATTCATACAATGGGATACTACTTAACAATAAAAAGGTTGAACTACTGATATACTCAATGGTGTCTCAAAATCATGCTGAGTGAAAGAAGTCTTATACAAAAGGGTATACATTGTGATTCCATTAATACAAAGTTCTATATTGGGCAAACTAATATATTTTGGAGAAAAAAATCAGAAAATTGGTTGTCTTGGGGGTGGGGAGTGAGTGCACAGACTGAGTGGGAAGGGAACTTCTGACCATTTGGATAAAGGTTTGTTTCCATGAACTTATACATTAGTTGAATCGTATCAAATAGTATAATTAAAATTTGTGCAGTTCATTATATACAAATTTTACCTTAAAAGGAAAAGGAAAGAGGTAAATACTGAATTCTAGTTAATAATACACATGCTGAAGTACTTAGGGAAAAGTGTATGACTATCTGTAACTAACTTTGAAATTCATCAAAAAATAATGGGTTGGATAGAGGAAGAGATAAATGGATAGATATGTGATTAAACAAGTTTATACAGTAAAATATTAATTGTAAAATCTAATTGGTTGTATGGGTGTTTGTATAAAGTTCTTTCAGCCTTTATTTTGAAATTTTCTTATTAAAACATTGGAGGGAGCACTCTAGCATTCTGAAGGATAAACAGATCTATTTTCTAAATAAGAAGGTACTGAGGGGGCTTCCCTGGTGGCGCAGTGGTTGAGAGTCTGCCTGCCAATGCAGGGGACACGGGTTCGAGCCCTGGTCTGGGAGGATCCCACATGCCGCGGAGCAACTGGGCCCGTGAGCCACAACTACTGAGCCTGTGCGTCTGGAGCCTGTGCTCCGCAACAAGAGAGGCCACAATAGTGAGAGGCCCGCGCACCGCGATGAAGAGCGGCCCCCACTTGCCGCAACTAGAGGAAGCCCTCGCACAGAAATGAAGACCCAACACAGCCAAATAAATAAATAATAATTAAACCAAAAAAAAAAAAAAAAAAGGTACTGAGGACATGGACAGTTAATTAAAGGGCAATATTTAGTTACAATACTTACAATATTTGATTTGGAGTTTTTACAAAAGAGTCTGCTTATTTTTAACTATTTGGCTTATTGCGTAAATATGCCATAAAGTAATTAAAACAACTTCTTACATACAAGATAAAAAACTGTCACAAAGTACAACAGTATTTTAGATAAATGTATCCTTATTTAGGATAAAAATGTCAAAAATACTTTTTTAGAGTTCTTTGATACATTTAATTTTTAAAAATCACCATTTCTAGTGCTCTGTAACCGAAAAAGGAAGGCTGTGGTCTGTGCTCAGCATACAATCTTAAATGAAAGTTCCTATGTTTTCAAGAAATATAGTAATCATAACCATCACCATTGCCTTCAAAAGAAAAAGTATTTTATAGGGTTTTAGAAAATCCCACAGGAAATCATAATTTTATGTGATTAAAGATATAATAATATTTATTATACATACGTACTTGAGGAACGTTGCTATCAACCCACTTGGAATTTGGTAAAATATCATCCCACAAAATCAGGCATCGAGCAAGCGTCTTAAAAAATGCAATACAGAAAAATTAATTACAGCAGGCAAAGTTCATAGATTTTGTAACAATGATAATACTGTTAATAGAACAATTTAAGAATTAGTTCCCAACTGATGAAAATTTTGAAAAACAAAGTATATAGTATCAACCTAAGCCACTCATTAAAATAAACTGAAGATTTACATTTATCTCAAAAAATCTCAAATTGACTTGATCATTTGGAGAGGAGTTTTTAAAACTTGCTCCATAGAAGAAAAATCATAACAAAAAGAATCATACATAGATCTGTCTACATAATTTAAAGCCTTTCATATGCTAAAAGCATAAACATTGTAGAAAAGGGAAAATCTGAATCAAATTTATGTCAAACAGTTACTGTAACTAATTATACCCTTAATAGTATTATTGCATTCTTAATAATAATGAAAGAATGTAAAATAAAGTAGTAATGAAGCCCCAGTGTCTTGTTACTTATTAGGAAGTTTTGAATAATAATGTGAAACGTTAAAATGTCACTCCAAGTATTATATATCAAGGTGGTTGCCTTTCCTGGCAATTCCTACAGTTATATTTGGGAAATTTCAAAAGAACACTACCAATTATATATATACATGATGGATTAACAGTAAAGCTCCCTTGTGGAGACATTTTATAGACACCTCATGTTAACAAAAATTAAAAATTGCCAAGTACCATACCCTAAGTAAGAGAAATTCTGGCTTCACAAAGTCCAGCAAATACATGGTGTCGGGAGCTCGGAGCCAATCTGCAATGGATCTGTTGGTGGTGGATACCAGTAAGCGTTATTGCTCAAGTAGAGAATAAGATCATCAAGATCACAAGACAGATTTCAAGAATTTTCTTTCCACTCCAACCACTGTCTATTTTTTCCCATAGTACTTCACCTCCTCCAACGTAATATTTAGTATGTATGTATGTCTTACTATAAGTTTCCTAAGGGCAGATATTTTTAGCTTTCTTTTGTTAAATGAAACATCTCCAGTGCCAAGAAAGCAATGTCATATACTTTCATCCAAAAAGTAGATGAATAAACCTGTTTTTAACCACTTTGTTAATTTTGCAAACATTCACTTTGTCTAAAAAAGGAATTTACAACATTGAACCATTTCTTTAATCTTAAAATGTTTTTTAAATTAAAAGACTTAAAACCCAACTTACTCTTCTATACAAAATGTAAAAGAATAAACGCCAAACATCTACTTTCAAGTGTCAGCACTAATTACAGGGCTTGGGGAGGCAGAAGGAATAGCTATTAAGAAAGCTCTTGAACTAAGCAGAAACCATTTTTATGAATGGTAACCAGGAATATAATAATGCTAAGTACCTCTGATTTACCCAGGCCTCATAACAACAAGCAAAATTAATGAAAAGGAATTTAGACATTGTTTGATTGTCAGTGACATCAACTATAAAATAAAAGTGAACAGAAACTGGCAACTGTATTATCAAATATCATTAAAATAACCAAATGTATTATTTCTAGATAAAACTCTATATAACTTGTAGTATCTGAGAGCACTAAAATCAGGCTGATCTAGCACAGGAGAGGTAAACACAGTAAGATAATTTACTTTTACTACTGAGGTCAGAAAGGAAGTCACATGGTCATGGCAAGGGATGGGGTGGGGAGATGCGGTACCTGTTATTGGTTTTTAAGTAGATCATGGCCAAAGCGAGAGTGGCACCTGGACAAGTTACATCCACATTTATGGTATCTCCTTCCTATCAAAAGAAAAGTTTGTGTAAAAGAGCTTTGAATTACTATAAAATTCTTCTGAATACTAGCCTATGCTTAAAATTAACATATTTACAAATGTTGGTATGAAAACTACTATTTTCAAATTAACTTCTTAGCTTCCAGAAGTTTGATCTGTTGCTTGATTTGGACTTACTTTGATTTGATAACTTGGAGATTTATGTTTCTCCCTGTGCATCCCTGCTTGAAAGCGCCTATGGCCTCCAACCATGTACTGATAAAGCTGCTCGGGCACATTGAGATCAGACATGCCTATCAAATTACTGCCGTGCTGTAAACGAAGTAACAGACAAGTGAAAGGAAATTTTACAGAATAAGATCCATAACACATACCCATAACAAAGAAAACAATAAACTAACTTCAAAGCCAGTCTTCTGGGTTTTTTATCAATTAAAATCTCATGAGTTAATACTCAGTCTATTAATAATTCACATTAAAAATTATAATACATACACAGGCAAGTTAATACTTTCATTTCATAAAATACATAAAGGCTTCAAAATACAGTTAACTGCATTAACTGCATTTAACAGTTAAAGAAAATAGTAGGTAGGTAAATGAAACCTGAACTATGAACACCTGAATCCTTTCATCATTGTACCTATGAACTATTCCAGCAATAATAACCATAATAATAACTTACTGAACGCTTAACGCTCTTCCAGGCATGATTCTGCATGTTTAACATGGATTAATTTACTTAATATGACAATTCGATCAAATAGCTACTATTTTACAGGTGAGGAAAGGGAGGCACAAAGAGATTACGCCCAAGGTTACACAGCTAGTAAGGAGCAGCAGTGGATATAAAACAAGGCAGTCTGGTTCCACAGTCTATCGAGCTGCTTAACTACTAGAAAATACTGTAGTTAAATGATGTCAGGACTCACTGGTCAGGACCAGAATTCACGTCCCAATTCCCAGTATGACGCTTTTCCATTGTTTTATCTGCCTCTTTAGTTCATGTGTCAAATGTGAAGAGTCAAAAGCCTAAACGACAGTCGACTTTCTTTATATAATTCAGTTTCAGTATAATACTGTATTGGTGGTTCTTCAAAGGACCCACATTCCAGCTGACATAGTCATTTAATGTTTCTGGTAACCCTACACTACGTCTACTGGATGGGGTTAAAGATGGGGAGTCAGAATGATACTGCATTCTGTCACGAAGCAGCTGCTATTGTGGCAACGTTCTGGGATACCTAGTGAACACCAGGGCACCAAAAGAGAGTTCTGGTTTATCTCTAGTCCTACAGACTCTTAAGGCTCCCCACCATACACCCATTTTCACTTTTTTCTGTTGTCTTACTGAGTGAACTGTCATTTCTTCATCTTATGTCTTGAACTCTTTTCGAGAAACTTCATTCCCTTAGTTCATTCATAAACACTTATATCTAAGCCAAGGGGGAAGAAACCTTAAAGCCCCATTCTTCACTACAATTTCTCTCCATTCCCAAATCTGGCACTTTGAAAAATATCCAGAAAGAAGAAAGAGCTGAGAATCACAGTAAGTTAAGTCACAGTAAGGCAGAGTGGTATTCAGAGTAAAGTGTCAAGGCTACTTGTCTCAAGAAGCAGAATTTGTAACTGAAGCATCTGCAGGCACAGACTCTGCTTACCCCCAAGCAAACCATGCCCAGGGCCAAGCCAGCAGCCAAAGAGTAAGACTCTCTGTCCGTGCAGTATTCCATTTCAGGACCAGGGGGTCGTCCTATAAAACAGAAAGTAACACAGTTCAAACTGGCCTCTTAAAATCCTAACTCGTAAAAGTTTTAGAGTTAACTTTCTAGTAAGTTGCATAAGAACTATGGATTCAATATAACCCCACTCAGAAAGATCTGACGTTATCACAAATGGTGTCCACAACTATCAGTTTACCACAAAATAAACCCCAAACATGGTTCTTCTAATTTGCCAATTTGAAAGCAATCACTTTAAAATACTGTCAAACCTTGAGTTTTATAATAAAAAAAAAAAAAATTACTAAAAAAGGGGAAAAATTTTTTAAAGGGGAGGGATGCTCAAAAAAGCTTCAATTTGTAATTTCTTTCCTTTTGTTCTTATTTTGTTAGCTTCAAATCTATTCATTAGATGTGGTGAAAACATGTTCAAATACTGATAAGGAACAGGAAGGACACTTCCTTTAAGTTTTTAAGAATGTTAAATATTATGCATCCAGACATGTATTCTGAATCTATATAATACTGAGCCTTACTATGATAGAATTTCTCTGTATTGATGCTCTAAGTTTGCCTGGATGCAAAATTCATACTTTAAAAAGTACCCTCTAATTCTAACTCCACCCCTTTTAGGGCAGCAAAATGTATTATATATAAAGACACCTTCAACCAAAAAAAAGTTCACATTCCTGGAATTTCATCCCCAGGAAAAAAATTTTTTAAAAAGAAAGAAAAATTATAAACAAGTAATCAGTGTAATGTTTTTTGCTTAATTAGCAAAGAATTAAAAACCACCTAAAAGTCCTGAAAATAAGACAATGATTAGGCAATTTATAGAAAACCAACTCAATGAGCTATTCCACAATATAAAATTAATTTTAAAAGCCATTTATGACAATGATATATGAAAAAGGCAGTACAAAAACAGTATGTACATTCTGACTGTAATTATACAAAAGAGCATACGCATATGAATCCAGAAGAAATCTTCTGTATACAATATGAAAGAGGTGTACTATGGCTGTGAGATATGTATAATGTTGGCACCATTAGATATCATTATGATATAGCCAAAGAATGTTAATTACACCTTGCAGATGAACAAGCTTTAAAAGCCAATCCTGAGTATCTTCTGAATAAGTGTTTCTCAGACCAATCACTTATGCTATTATATATTTTGCTGACAGGAAAATTTTAGTTCTGTGAATAATTTATTTCATCACTGTAGTTGACTACATTGTTGACTCCAATTCTTCACTGCCCTACAGTGCCAGTTACATACACATCCACACTCCTGACAGAGTTTCCTCTGTACCTGGATGTGCGACTGGCTTTGAACTAGGATCCTGGCTGGCACAATGTAAGCAAAGGCCTGAAATGCACTTCCATTATTTGGTTCTCCCTCTTGCCCTTCTGTCATCACCATAAAAGAAGCCTGGGTCCCAGAATAAGGCATTTGGAGCAGAGTCTGAGCAGCAGACCCATAGATCTACAGCCTGAAGCAGAGATGCCTGGGCAAATTTTGTGGCTATCCTGAAATATATGTAGAAAGATCCTGAGTAGGATAGAACAAGACATGCAAGTATGTATCTAAATTACTGAACGTACCAATAATGCTAATAGCATTTCCATTTCTCTGAAAAAGATGACAACACGTAAGACACGTTTCCAAAAGATGTAGACTTAGGAGAAAACATAAAAAATGCCTTTTATCGTGAGCATACCCACCAGCAAATAGAGGAAAGCCGGAGCCAATCACTTCCATTCTGTTAGAAGCGTTGTTGTCCCACAGAATAAACACTGTGCTCTTAGGGATCAAAACAATCAACGCTGAATTTTAAGTGTAGACCATTGCCAGACATTGCCTGGCAAAGACAGCAGGATAAGCAGCATGCTCACACGTGCTTAAGACCTTAGGCTACCTCGTTAAGTGGGACCACTGGAGCTCAATAATGGGCTGGCCAAGTAAGTATGCAGACCAATAACCTGCATAGCAACATCGGCCTTGGAAAACATTACTTTGTAGTTTTCTTCTTTATTAGTATAGCTCATCCTATGCTCACAAAAGCTACTATTTTTTCCTTAATTTTTATAATCTTACTATTACTATCATTTTTACTTTGGTTCCTGTGGAATGCAAAAATACACTTACGAAAACACAGCACTATTAATGCCATACCTATTTCAGCCAACAAGACTTCTGCGGTATGCCTATGAGCTGTCCCTTGATAAACAAGGCCGATGCCAACCACTGCAGCCACTTGGACGTTGTGAGGAACATCAAGCTCTGTGGATGTTGGCGGCAGGAGAGCGGGAATGTGGATGCTAAGAAGCCGTGTAATCGACATATCCATGGTGCCTAGCTTAGCAGCAGAAACACCAAGGAGCAGTCCAATGCTTGTCATCTCATGACCCTAAGACAGAAAACAGAATGAGACTTAAGTCACTACCAAAACAAATATGTAGTTTTAAATAAAATACTGCCTGCCAGTACTGTGAGAGGCACAGTGAGAAGCTCCGAGAATACACAAGCAAACTAAACAGACAGGGTCCTTGTACTGATGAAGTTAGTGCCCTTGGGGAAGGGAAAGTGTTAAACTAAAAATATATATATTATTGAAAACTCATCATATGAAAAAGTATAAAGATTATGAAAGAGTATTTTAACAGAGCCTACTTTAGATTAGAAGGGACTGGAGAATTATTTAGAATCTTTAAAAAGTAAAATTTACAATAGAATGAGTACAAATTAGCCAGGCAAAGTGGCAAGAAGGGAGGGCACTCAAATTTAGAAAGTGAGAGAGAATGATGACAGGTGATGGAAAAACATGTAAATGACGCTGAGATGATTTTTAAAAAAACCCTCACATTGATATTCAATTGACTACAAGGGTGCCAAGACAATTCAATGGGAAAAGAAGTTTTTTCAAAAAATGATGCTGTGATAACTATACAGCCACTTGCAAAAGAATGAAATTGGACCCCTTCCTGACATCATACATAAAAATTAACTTCAAGTAAGATGTAAGTAAAAGCAAAAAAAGAACTCTTAGAAGAAAACATAGGTGTAAATCTATGTAATAGATATAAATCCAAGTGATCTTGGGCTAGGCAGTAACTTCTTAGATATGACATCAAATGCACAGTAACCAAAGAAAAAGTAGATGAACTGGACTTCATCAAAATTTAAAACTTTTGTGCTTCAAAGACACCATCAGAAAGTCAAAAGACAACACAATGGCAGAAAATTTTTGCAAATCATGTATCTGTTAATGGACTGGTATTCAGATTACATAAGGAACTCTTACAACTCAACAACAAAGACAGCCAATTAGAAAATAAGCAAAGGATTTGAATAGACATTTCTCCAAAGATGACATACAAATGACCAATGAGCACATGTAAAAATGTTCAATATCATTAGCCATCAGGGAAATAAATGCAAATCAAAATCACACTGAGATATTACTTCACACCTACTAGGATGACTATAATTAAAAAGACAGATAATAACAAGTGTTGGCAAGAGTGCAGAGAAATTGGAACCCTTATGTATTGCTGGTGGGATTACAAAATGGTGCAGCCACTCTGGAAAACAATTTGGTAGTTCTTCAAACTTTAAAACAAAGAGATACCATATGACGCAGCAATTCCACTCCTAGGAATATACCCAAGAGAAATGAAAACATTCATCCACACAAAAATGTGTATATAAATGTTCATAGTAGCATTATTCATAATAGTCAAAAAGTAGTAATAACTCAAGTATCCATCAACTGATGAATGGAAAAATAAAATACGGTATATCCATACAATGAATATCTATTCAGCAATGAAAAGGAATGAAGTGCTAATACATGGTACAACATAGACAAACCTTGAAAACATTACAGTAAGCAAAAGAAGCCAGTCATAAAAGACCATATATTGTTTGGTTCCATTTATATGAAATGTCCATAGTAGGCAAATCCATAGAGACAGCAAGTAGATTAGCAGTTTGCCAGGGGCTGGAGGGAAAGGGGAACAGAGAGCGACCGCTACTAGGTAGGGGGTTCCTTCATGGGGTGATGAAGATGTTCGAAAATTAACAGTGGTAATGGATGCACAACTCCGTGAATATAATCAAAACCACTGAATTGTGTACTTCATATGGGTGAACTTTTATGGCATAGAAGTGGAAAAGTTTACACCAAGAGAAAGAGTTTGGTCTGCCAAGGAGCTAATACAATCAGTCTCTATGGCTGGAGCATAGGGAGTAAGGAAAAGAGAAGCACAAAGTAAGGCTGGGGAAGTGAGTAGGATCACACAGGCTCCTAGAATGTACATTAAGAGCAATGGAAGATCAGTGAACAGTTTGACCAGGGAAGGGATATATTCCGATTTACACTTTAGAAAGATTTCTCTGCCTGCTATGAGAAGAATGCACTTAGAGGTACAAGGTTGAAGAAGAGCAAACAGAACAACTAGGAGCTGCTGTAATAGCCCAGGGGAGGCACAATGCCAGCAGCTGGCAGCACGAGTTCTCACCTTGGTCAGGTAGTCATGGATGTTGAGAGTAGCCAGCTTGGTAAGGTGCCCGTTCAGACCCAGGGCCATGAGGAAGCCAGCATACTCATTGGCTAACTCGGCGTGCTTGGGCTTATTGTAGACAATCCAGGCTGAGTCGATCTGGGAGGCAGGGGCTATCTTCAGGCCGGCAGCCACGCCGTTATGGAAGCTGGCCCAGCTGGTCATGTTGGGAGGCACATCGATGTTACCACTGTTCAGGTCTACTGTTGTGTTCCGAGGGGGTGCCCGCCCTATTCAGGCAAACAAAATTTAAAACTGAGAGAACAAAAATTCAGAAACCAGAATTGTTACATTTAGATTCTCTGAGAACAGAGATCACTTTTCTACATTCAAAACCCTTAACCCCATAATACCTGGAATGATGTTAGGTTACTACGCATACTTAAAGTTTTGTACATGTGAGTCAAACTTGATGCAAGGTGGAAAAACCTTAACTGTATAAAATAATTCACTGTCCTTTCTGCTAAAATATATGGGACTATAATAAGATAACTGATACCAATTTAACTGTGTACAGATCTGATTAGGATACCCACTGCTTTGAAATCTTTCTTTCAAACAGCAGGAAGCTCACTGAAAAATAAAATGAAAATTAACATCACAAACTACATGAATAATAATTCCAACATGTGATTGACAACAATGATGTTAATTTCAAATGTGCCATCCCATCTTTTTCTCTGGATGTTACGGAAAAATGATATTTTTAAAAAAGACAAGGAGCTTTATAAATTTGCTCTATCTCTTATCTATACATCTCTCTATATGATATAGAAATCTAACTACAAGCTATTGGTAAAAATGCCAAACTGCATTCAAAGATACCTATATAAAAAACATTTTATACACTTGAGTTACCCAGTGAACCATAAAAGAGTATTCACTAAATTTAAATTTGTGGTCAACTTATTTAAGAACAGTATAAATCAAATGTTCATGATGCTATGTTCTCTTTGAATGCCTTTTCTTGAGTGTTTTGACTACACTGTGTACCCGCAAATACTGAATTATCTCTATATTTTTAATATTCTGTATTAGCTCAAGTCATGGATGAATATTTAAAATAAATATTCTAAATACAGTAAGTCCCTTACATACGAACTTTCAAATTGCTAACCTTCAAAGATGCAAATGTGCGTTCGCGTGTCCAATCACGTAAGTTAGTTCACACATCTGGTGTATGCTGTCACGTGTATGCATCCTCTACAAGTGGTTGTGCTTCTGTGTACTTTACTGTACGGTACTATATAGAGTACAGTAGTACAGTATCTTTATTTCAAGGCCAGGATGTCCAGAAGCAAGCGTAAAAGCAGCAGTGATGTAGCTGGTACAGTGTAGCCAATTGTGTTAGTTGGGTACCTAGGCTAACTCTGTTGGACTTACGAACAAATTGGACTTATGAACATGTTCTCGGAACTGAACTCGTTCATATGTAGGGGACTTACTGTATTGCATAAAGTTATACAGTTTGCTAGAGGTTTGAAAATATGGTTTTAAAGGAGTTCTGAAAGTTATGTAAATTTTAATTAGATGCACAGTGTCTTGTTTGTAGTCTATATACACATACACACACATACACAGACACAAGCGTAAAATAAAATATATTTGTATTTACCACTTGCTTTTTGTACCTAAGAGCTAACTCAAATGCTGGTCTGTGATAGCACCACACTGGTGACAAGTTCATGAGTTATACTTTTACTTTCTCAAAAAGGGCAGAGAGATTAATAATGAAAAAGCAAGTAAAATTTCTAAAACAACAATTCAACATATGCATAAGACATAATATTTATACACAAGAGAAAATAAAAGGCAAAGGGTAAAGCAAATTTTCTTCAATAAGAATAATTACGTACAAAAGCACAACAGGCCAAACCAGTGTCAGTTAAGGAACTATTTCAAGTGAACATTTTTTTCCTAAATGAATTTATTATTAAAACAAGATCATCTTTTTTTGGGGGGGTGGGGGGGCTGCTGGTCTGGGAGGGGGTCCTACCAGAATGACTAAAAGAATAAAACTTTGCATCAATGTCATAAATACATTTTAAATCATGCAAATTTAAACGCATTCAGAAAAAAAGAGACAATGATTCATGCATTTACTTTTTAACATCCACCCAAGCGTTACCGCCCAGATTTAATACATTTTAACATTTGCCAATTTTGCATGAGATTTTCTTTTTAACCCAAACCTTTTATATGAAAACACTCAGTTAAAAGACTAATAAAATGAACACCTATACACAGCACCCTCCATCAAGATTCACTAATTGTTCTGATTCTGCCATAGCTGTTTTATCTCTAAGAGAGAGAACAATTAAAATACTGAAGGTAACTCTGTTTGCTTGTCTGTCAGTGAGATTATGGCTCCAGAAAAGGTGTGATATAGGATACGGGAATGTGTTCTTCACTAGCCGATCTCATTTTCTGCATGCTGCTAAAAACACAAGCTCTTTACAAATCTCAGTGGGACCCTGGGTTTTTTAATTATGTAACAAAATATGGTGGAATGGTATTTGCATATACTATATCCTATACACTACTGTATGTATCATACATACGTTTTGTACGGGTCACATATACTATATACTTTAAGGGATTTTCAATAACAATTTCAACTGTATACAACTGTCACATTTAGTATACATTCAAATCAGATCAGGTGGACGTGCAGTATAAAACCCATTATAATCAGTAACGCTGGGAAATAAGTACCCTTATATCTGGCAGAAGTAAAAACTCATGTAACCAACCAGAAAGGAAATTTGACAAAATGTTACATCAGTCTTAAAATCTTGCTGCCCTAGGAGTTCTATCTAAGCAATTATCCTAAATAAATAAGATAAATATAACCCAACAATACCTTTGTAATGGCAAAAAACAATAATTTCCAAAAATACCAGGTATTATATAAACTATATTCCATTAAGCGAAATATTCTGGAGCAAATAAAAATGAAGTTGTTGATTAAAAATGTGTATAAAGTACATATACGTAATTGTACACATAAATATGCTAGATATAAAAGGATGCTCACTCACTATATAGTAAATTTTTTAAAACAATTTCTAAAACAGGTTTAAATTTTCTGATAAACAAATATAAAATTATAAAATGGAGAAATAAAATTGGGAAACAAATAAACCAAAGTGTTATTTAACACTAGTGAACTCTTAACAAGTTGGGACTACTATGAGTGACCATTTTTTCTTTTTGCTTAGTATATTTTCTTGTTTTTGTACAAGCATCATCTATTCATACTAAGACATAACAAGATATTTTAAGACTAAATATTTTTACATATTGACTTTAAGATTATTTAAAGTTCAATAATCTCACCATTCAATAGTACCTTTCTAAACCTCCCCAAGTGCCTTTTTATATCTTGAAATGGTCTCATTAAAAACAAAATTTAGTAATGGGCTATATTCTACTTCCCTCAATGTTTAATTTGATTTGCTATTTGAGCTTTGATAACCATTACAGTAGCTATTAACAATAATCACTACAGTAGCTATTAACAATATTTAAAATCACGGGGGATAGAGCATTTCTTTGGTTTTAACTACAATGATTCTAAAGAACTCCACTAAACATATACCCATTTTCCTTTCTCATTGAGCCCAGAATTTAACATACCAGTCAAATTCAACTTAGGGATAGGCAATGGCTCCGTTGGAACAGGATGGTATGAAAACAAGGTAAACATTCCCCGTCCTACTGGAAGAGCCATAGTTCGCTGACACAACTGGAGCAATCTATAATTAAAATTAAAAACCAACATGTGAAAAAATTTTAAACAAAAAAAACTGGAATGTAATCTGTAGGCAAGTATTTCAAAAGCAGCAGTGCGGTGCAAGATGAAGCCACATCAAAGTAAATCCATACAAAGTCTTGAGTGAGTCATCTAAACACGGTTGTTCTCATTGTAATACTCTTACTCCCATCAGAAACTCTAAAGGGGAGACACATTTCTTCCTTCTGTTTCATATTTGCTTCGAATTAAAACCAGCTGTTCTATAAACCAAGCCAACTCTCCCTAAGCATTCAAAAAGTAAAACCTATAATTCTACTCTAAACGATGCTAACCCTCTCGGAGGAAAACATCGTATTTGTTGGGTTTCCTCATTGTGCTGTTATCAGTTTAGCTGGGATCCTCCTCTCATCCTTTTTGTGAATACAGCCCAGGTGCCACCTCCATGGCCTGCACACAAGGTAAAAAAGGAAGTCCCTATTTTGGAGGTCAGTGGATTTCATGGTGTCTCCAGGGAACACAGAAGGAGTTTCATTTACTTGATGGTGAGGACTTACAGGACTAATAGTACTATATGTCAACTATGTTCAAGGTTAAAATGGCTTCTACAGGCTATACTTTGAAACTAATACACTACTTTTTAATTTGTTTCTACGTTAAAATAAATGGCATCAAACAGAAACTGTGGAAGTAGGGGCGTTCATAACCAGGAAACACTTAACACAAGTCATATCTGAAGACACAGAAATATCCCTCCTCCTTCTGAGGCTAACTAGAGGCTGAAATTCTCTCTGCAGACAGTTATTCACAAGCACCCTCTCTCCCTAACTGTAAATATATATAGCTGCTTTTCTAGTTCATTGGTGAGGAAAATTTTGCTGTCCTAAGATTCTTTGGGAACACTGCCCCACATTAATGTAAAATCAGGCAAATTTAGAATCAGGCCAGCAGACTACATTCCATAACATGTTTAGCAGAAACATTATACATAATCCACAAAATTATAATAGTGAAAACAAAAACAGTATATCCCCCCCTTCCATTTAAGATGCCACTGATTTTAAGATGCAGCACTATTTCAGGAGGTACTAAAAAAGAAAAAACACTGCCATTTAAACCATAACACCTACAAACACCTACAGACTGAAAGACATAATCTGATTTCAGAAATAGTAAAAGGTACAAAAAAAAAATCAGCATCATAGAATCAATGAACTCTGATAATAATCGCTAGCTGCATTGAGCTTTACTATGTACTGGGCAGTGTTCCAAGCACTGTGTAGAAATGACCCACTTGATTCCCAGAGAAACTCTGTGAGGTGTGAATGCTACAGTCATGCCTATTCTTACAGTTGAACAAAATGAGGCAGTACTTAATTTTTTATTTAAATTTTTACTTAAATTACAGCAGTTAATGTTTTCCGTTACCTGTTCTCCTTTTCCTCAATGAACTCGTGGTCACTGAGTTCTGGGTACTGCACCACGTTGACGCGGACAGGATGCGCACTCTGAAGAAGCCTTCGCACATCCTGCACCCTTAAGTCTTCACTCCATATTAGCGACATCACCTCCTGATTCATGTCATTCATGCCATCATCTTCCTCCTCAGTTTCTGTTCCTGAAGGAACATCTGATGAGAGCACCTGAGTAACAGACTAGGTTGTAAAACTAATTTAAAAACCAGCCAACACACACTTATTGAACATGAGGATACACAGGATGAGGTACCAAGTCTATATCAGTGCAGAGAAAAAATATATTCCAAAGCAGGGCTGGCTTGGGTTCCCAATACATACTGGGGCTCTAACCTAAAAATCTTTTTATTTTTAATTAATTAATTTTTATTTATTTATTTTTGGCTGTGTTGGGTCTTCGTTTCTGTGCGAGGGCTTTCTCTAGTTGCGGCAAGCAGGGACCACTCTTCATCGCAGTGCGCGGGTCTCTCACTATCGTGGCCTCTCTTGTTGCGGAGCACAGGCTCCAGACGCGCAGGCTCAGTAGTTGTTGTGCGCAGGCTTAGTTGCTCCGCGGCATGTGGGATCTTCCGAGACCAGGGCTCGAACCCATGTACCCTGCATTGGCAGGCAGATTCTCAACCACTGCACCACCAGGGAAGCCCCAAAATCTTTTTTTTTTAAGTATAATTATATTGCCCACTTGGAAACATTCTTTACTGAGACAAGGGGAAAGCTTTCAACTTATGACAACAGTCGGGAGACTGATTCTGTTGAAAGATATATTCTAAATAAATTGTAAAAATCTAACTATATCCTAAATATTCCGAAAAGGACACAAATTACTGCAAACAGAATATTAACCCCACGCACTAAAGAACCAACACCAATTTAAATACTGTCTTTAGTTAATAGAAGCAGAAGAAAACAACCTGGAAGGATATAAACCAAGGGCTGGAGGAGGTCAGACAACACTTTCTCACTTCCGTACTTTAAATAGAATAAATCATGGTTGGTTTTCACTTTTTTTTTTTCCTAAGTATGTTCCAACTATATTTCTTAAAAGAAAGGGATTAAATGAAGCAAAACAAGTGAGGAGAGTTAATTCCTTGCTTATCATTCTGTCCTCATAAGCTCAGCATGTACTTTACTGTGAGCCTTCCCAGTCCAAATAATTCAGTCAGACTTTAAGATAGATGTTAATAGCAGAAATCTCATTTTCTCTCAGAGTTTCAACTCCTTTCACAAAAGATTAACTCCTAGGTGAAATGCTGAAGTTTTGCAACATTTAATGTGGAAGCGACATTAGCCTGAAAAAAGAATAAAGGTAGATATGACTAGATAATCAGTCTGACTTTAGTTGATAAAAATTTATTGTAATTCCTATGGAATACCTAATTTTAAAAGAAACTACATTCTAATAGGTGAGTTAGCAATAAGATATAGACCCAAATAGCTGATAAATTTGAGACGAGTTATAAAATGTAACCTCAAATAACTGAACAAATTGAATTTAGCCAGAATTACTTAAAATGACTTATAAATATAGATGAATAATTATCAATACCATTTGGCTTTAGTGCTAATGATGTTCTCATTCACAGTAAGAAAAGAGGTCTAAATGCTAAAGACTTATCTTGGTCAAGGTAAAGATAACCATATTATCAGCAAAAAAAATTTGGTTTTCTGTTTAAAACAAGACAAATGCTAATTCAACTAAGAGTTGTTATTTCAGTGCAGATTAAAAGACAGATGTGCTGGTACAACCCTGCTGGAGATGGGATCCCCCATGGAAACTGCTTCTGTCACAGATTCATTATACAACTCTGATGTTGGGAATAAATTTTGGTAACAGTCCCTGAAGAAGCGTTAATAGCCTAAGATCTAATGTGGATTATGAACAGTTACAGTGTACTGATTATTATGTGTTGGTTCAAAGGTTAATAAGAGATGAGCCAAATCTGCACTGTTTTCTCAGAGACATAAAGGACCAAAGTCACCAGGGGTGGAATAACCACCCCTGAATCCTCCTTGATCCTTAGAGTAAATGCAGTGCTGCCATTTTTTTTTCAAGTTAACTGGAGTTCTAGAAGAAGTTTTAAAAGTTCCATTTTTAAGTTTTAAAAGAGGCTGATTTTTAAAAAAAAGGAGGATGATATATTTCACTTTCTATTTGTAGGGTCTTAGAACCCATTCTTAAAAAAACAGATTTGAACATTGATGAAGGGCACTGTTTGAGGAGGGATAACATTAAGACAGCTTCTAAACAACTTTAGTGCCCCCCTGCAAAAAAATCTTTTTCCCGGGGCTTCAGTTTTATGTGATTGAAGATATATTTACACCTATGTAAAAGGTTAAATTTAAGAAATGTAACACATCAAAAAGGTATGAAGGAGAAAATAGTTATAATTTATTCAAATTCAGGACATTATGTGCTCTCCCTATTTCCACATAATAATTACAAAGTAGTTAATTACTAACATGGGACAAGTAGGGAATCAGTCATGGTAGCGGCTCTACTGACTCGGCACTTGTCCCGACTCAAGGCACAGAAAGGTCCAGGCAAAACAGAGCATTCACAAAATCTGTTCCCATGTTCAACTTACAATTAATAAGATTTGTCCAATTTTAAACCGTATCTAGCACCTAATATAAAAGATAATCTGATATATACACTTGCAAAAAGACTTAAAGGAAAATGGAGAACATTTCTACTCTGATTTTATTGAGGCTAAATCTGAATATGGACTTTCCATACTGATACTCACAGATTTCCCTTTGGGCAAGTTTCCTTCACAGGCCTGCTTGGAAAGATCCTGACGCCCAATCAAGAGGCAAACAGCTTCTGGCCAGTCTGAAGCGGGCTGCTCCCGACAGTGATAAATCGCATCTCTGATGGGAAGCGCAACTCCAAAGGGAAGAGTTTCCAAGTCTCTTAAAGCGAAACCTTGTGGTGAAAGGGAGGGAGAAAATTTTTCACTTAGACTTACCACTGTCCCAATTATTCTCTGAGTGAAGTTAGTAAACTCTATCCTAACAAATAAGCAAGAAACTGATTTTATTCATCTTACTACCAGACCAGTGTCTTGACCTCAGGGATTAGTATAAAAGTTTTGTTTTAAACAAAAAATTCCTAAAAACTTTAAGAAAAAGACAAACAATCCAATAGGAAAAACACAAAGGAAAAAAAGACATTTCCCTGAGAGGAAACACAAATGGTCAATAAACATATGAAAAGATGCTCTACCCAATGAGTGATCAGGGAAATGCAAATGAAAACCACTAGAAAATAAAATTTCACACTCATTTGACAGACACATATTAAAGTCAATCGATACCAAGTGTTGGTAACCATGTAGAGCAAGAGTAATTCTCTTCCACAGCCAGTGGTGGTGTATACGGGTCCAACCACTTTGGAAAACATTCAGCATGTAGAGTTAGGTCCACCCCCATCAACAGACATACAGAAAGTTGTGCACATGGCACCAGGACATAAGCATTAAAATATTCATTAGTAATGTTTCATTATGGCAAAAAAGGGAAGGGAGGAAAGAGCCCAATTGCTACCATCAATAGAATGGATAAATAAGTTGTGATATATTCAAGCAGTAGATCATACAGCAGTGAAAATGAATGATCTTCTGCTACATGAGTCAACATGGATGAATCTTTAAATAATAATATTGAGTGAAGAAAATAAGATAGTAAAAAAACATGTTTATATTTATATCTATTTACATAAAGTTAAAAAACATACAACACTAAGCAATATATGAAGTGATAAAACTCAAAAAAAATTGATAGAAGGTAATACAAAATTTAGGCAGGGTACTGTACAGGTACTTTACCTCTAGCGATGGGTGTATGAGAAAAGGATGCCATGCAGGAGCAGATCCACAGGGCTTTCTACTACACTGGCAATGTTTTATTTCTAATGGTGGGTCACCAGGACATCAATGTTCATTTTATTATTATTCTCTAAATACATTTTATACACTCTTATATGTATACCATATTTCATTTAAAAAAACTTCAAATCCTCAGGTTAATTAATTTCTTCTGTAATAATTTTCTAAATTTTATAATATTATACATTATTTATTAATATAGAAAGTTGATTAATTATTGAGGTAAAAATATTACCTTATTTGAGAATAACACTTTTATTAAATACTATGTAATATACAAATGAATAGAACTCATTTTTCAGCATAAGTATCTCATCTGTAATACTATATGACAATTATTGGAATTGTCAAGGAAGCACGCAAAAAAGAACAGTGGAAAACTAAGTCATTTAGAACATTCTTTAAATAAGAATTCAGAAACATCCTGTAATATTCATTAAAGCATTACTTTCTAACATACTACTCTATAACATTCTCATTTTTTACATTTTCATATCAGTAATTTTTTTAAAAATTTTAGTTCATTTTTATAGGAAATTTTAGTATTTTACTCAGCTTAAAACCTAAAGGCACAGGCTTAGGAAGAGAGAATAAACTCTTTTCCTTCCTTTCCCTTGTCCCAGGTAAATCTGCCTCTTGGTGCATAAAATCCCTGGCCTGTATCATTCAAAAGCATACCCTGAAATATTTACACATTACTTTTAGATTTTGCCAGAAATACTCATTTCTGATAGCCCAGATATTAGTATAGGGAAGCTGTGAGACTGTCAGGGAAAGGAAGGGTGGCTTGACGGGCCATGATCTCGATCCTGTGGTATCCTTCTGTAGAGCGAGAGGCCCTCCCTTCTCACGCCTTCCAGCTCTAGTGAGGTCTGAGGACGCAGGGCCTACTTAGGAAGGGGAGTCCAGGGAAAGGATTTCAAAGACACATGAAAAGTAACAAAGACCACCTTACCTACATTAGTCATCCAGACGACTAATCTCTCAGCTAGACTAGAAACTGATGTAGAATGCCTGAAACTAAACCTATAAAAGAACAAACATGAAGTTATTAAACATGAAGTTATTAAACAGACTGTGTAAAAGCACGATCTGAATAAAAGTCACCTGTTCTCCTCTTGTTCTGCTTGTGACTTCTGTGGGGCTAAAACAAAATGAAACTTTATTTTGATAGTTATCCTGGTAAAGAAAACATATAACATGTAGAAAACATTTGCAAATAAAAATTCATTAATAAACAACTGCTAAAAAATAATAAGCAGTACTCTGGCACGCTGGAAAGTATAATCATTTCCCTGGGGCTAAAACAGCCCTTCTTAGGCACACTGAAAATGTAAAATTTGTTAGATTTTAAGCAAACTTGGTCTCTAAAAGTCAGATGTGGACTCCAGACTAAAACGGTGCAATTATGTCACCTCTAAAATGAAGCAAGACATGGCCTCTAAAGTACACTTAGAAGATTTTTAATTTTTTTTATTTCAACTCTGATATCAACATCTATAAAAATTTGTTTGGGGAAGCTTAACATTAGACTGACTTACCTATACTTATTCTGGATAAATACTGTGAGGATTCATCAGAAACAGAACTTTCATCACCAAGTATGTAGAGTGCAATACTCTGCATAAGGAGAAAGTTAACATTATTTTTTAAACTACTGGGGCATAATTACGTATAGGAAAATTCACCCACTTTAAATGTACAGCTCTGTGTTTTGACAAATGTTATACAATCATATAACCACTACCACAGTCACGATACAGAATGCCTGCATCACACCAAAAAGTTCCCTGGTGCCCCTTGGAGTCAATCCACTCCCTCCCCTACACCGAGCAGTGGAAACAACGCATCTTTTTTCTCTCCCTAAATTCTGCCTACTCTACAATGTCATGCAAATGGAGTCATAGAACATGTAGTCTTCTGTGCCCTACTTCTTTAACTCAGCACTCCTTTGAGATTCATCCACGTTACTGCATGTATCAGTAGTTTGTTTCTTTTTACTGCTGAGGAGTATTCCATTATACAGATTCACCAACCTTTGTTTATCTACTTATACACTGATTGACATTTGGGTCAGTTTTGGTGAGGTACACCCTAACTCTCTAACCCTCTAGGCCTAACTCTTCTTTGCTTCAGCCTTCAAAGTTCTCGTTTGAATACTTGCTACTACCACTAAGATCTACGCCTGCAGCTTTTTTTTTTTTTTTTCTGAAACAAAGTAGCAGCATGATCTTATTAAAATTTCATCACAATGCTGGAGGATCTTCAAGTCCTGCATTCTAAACCAATACAAGCACTGCAAATGATATATTCCTGAAGCTAGCTGACATCATATCTAACAAAGATATAATATGAATATCTACAAATTGACTACTATTAAGTTGGAGGCTGAACAACTCTGGCTTATCCATATTTCTCTAGCTCCTTTTTGGGTAGATGTAACACTGAGTCTAACCCATTTCAGCAGAGTTGGACAGGACCAATATATCTGGTGATTTCACCTGAATGTTTCCACACAAGCAGCAAGGAATGAAAAAGTTCTGGAATTAAGCTGCTCTTAATACACTGTGAATGTATTTAACGCCACTGAATTATACACTTAAAAATAGTTAAAATAATAAATATTATGTTATGTATATTTTATCAGCATTTTTTTTAAAAAAAGCAGAATTACCATTCTGCATGTCAATTTCAGAGCCACAGGGGGTTCTGAAGCCTTTCTCAACATGAAGTAAAACAATGCAGAGTAAAGGAAAAGATGGGTGGGGAGCAAGGACGTTCATATACTCCAGTGACATTTGGGAGAGGAGACAAAAGATCTGGTTCTCCTCTAATTCTGGGAAGACTCCAACTCCAGAAAGGTCCACAAAAGACCTGTAGGCAGGCTACTCCAGTAGGGGGACCAAGAGAAAGGAGTGTGAAGGAACTCACCTTTGCCAACACCCTCTGGTTCTATTTGAAGGTCTGATCTTGGATTAACTATGTATTAACAAAATGAATTAATTTTTAAAAATAAAAATTATTTTATTTTTAAAAATTCAAGTAGGATTTTTTGTAGCTATGGACAAGCTGATTATAAAGTTTAAATGAAAAGGCAAAGGAATTTAAATAGCTAAAACAATTTTGAAAAAGAAAAGTAATGGAAGAAAAAGTCATACTAACCAATTTTAAGACTTACTATAAAGCTACAGTAATCAAGAGTGTGTGGACCACAACACAGATCAATGGACCAGAATAAAACGTCTAGAAACAGACCCACAAGAATGTGGTCAACTGATCTGTAACAAAAGTGCAAAAGAGAAAGAATAGTGTTTTCAACAAATGCTGTTAAAAGAATTGACCATCCAAATGGAATAAAAATCTCAACATAAACATCACATCTTATAAAAATTAACAAAATGGATCATAGATCTAAATGTAAAACATAAAACTGTAAAACTTCTAGAAGAAAACTGGAGAAAATCCTTGTGACCTAAACAATGAATTTATAGACATGACACCAAAAGCACGATCCATAAAAGAAAAAACTGGATAAACTGGCTTCATCAAAATTAAACATTTTTGCTTCACAAAGGAAACATTAAGAGAACAACGGAACATGACAAACTACAGGAGAGAATACTTGAAATCCATACATCTGACAAAACCTCATATCTAGGAATATTCAAAATATCACTAGCCATTAAGAAAATGCAAATTAAAACCACAATGAGATATCACTACACATCTATCAGAATGACAAAAATTACAAATCATGACAATACCAAACACTGAGCAGGATGCAGGGAAATTGGAACTCTCACACATTGATGGCGGACATGTAAAATGGTACATACACTCTGAAAAACAGTTTACAGTTTCCTAAATATAAATATATTAATCTTAAATATATACCTACTATATGGCCATCAATCACACCTCTGGGTATCTACCCTAGAGAAATGAAAACTTTTGTTCATACAAAAAACCTGGACATCAATGTTTACAGCAACTGTATTCATAATTGCTAACAACTAGAGTCAACCCAAATATCTTCAATGGATGAATGGATAAACCAATGTGATATATCCACACAATGTATAGCTGGCACTCAGCAATTAAGTGCAACGAACTGCTGATACAGCAACACTTGGATGAATCTCAAAAGCATGAGGTAATTTTCTGAGGGGGGTGATGGAACTGTTTTGAATCCTAATTATGGTGGTGATTACATGAACTCTACATTTGTTGAAATCCTCAGAGCTATACACAAAATGAAAAAAAAGTTAATTTAACTGTATGATAATTTTAAAAATTATACTGAAAGAGAAAAAGAAAAAAACAAACAAGTTCAGCAACACTTTGAATACATACCAAGACTACAAGTCTGCTTCTTTCACAGATGACGGGGAGGTAAGGATAGGGTGGCATTCCTTCACCCTTCAGACAAGAACTCACCCACTGATAAATACTTGGTGGCTCAGAAGTAAAAAATGATGGATGATGCATAAATCCTGTTTGTCCTTTAAAATTAGATAAATTTTATAAACATACGTTAATACAATACTGTTTTATTCTAAAGGAAAAATAACCAACAATACCTATCATTTGAAAACAATCAGAATAACCTTTTTCCATAGTCTCCAAAACGCTTCACGTTTTCTGCCACAGTAAGTAACTGACCATATTATAATATGTGGAATTTAATTGACTAATATTTTATCCAATCCTGGAAGGAAATTTAGAAAATTCTTGTGTTCAAGGCATATAAAGAATCTAACCAAAAATTTCTGCCCTAACCCTGAAGATGAGAAAACAGACAAGACACCCAGGATTGTGCTCTGTTTTAACAACTGGGCCCCAATCCTGAGTCGCTTTAACTCAGGGTCTAAGACAGTACGGTGGTTATGGAAATGTTCTGTATCCGTACTGTCCAATATGGCAACCACTAGCCCCATGTGGCTACTGAGCACTTGAAACGCGGCCAGTGCAACTGAGGAACTGAATTTGTAATATAATTAACTTAAATAGCACATGGCAGGTGGCTACTAATTGGGCAGCGCAGGACAGCAAAGCACCCTTGGCACCGGAAGCTCAAAGCTTTTGCAGGGCAGAAACTTAGGGATGAGTAACATTTTCCCCCTACACTGAAGAAATTATGGCTTACTACAAGTCAGAGATCAAACACTACAAACTAAAATCTGCCTAGTGGAAAGACACTGCCCCTGATTTAGAGGCTAATGGTAAGAAATATATCCTCTGCTATTCACCAAGAAAAATACAAGCAAATGTCACTACATTGTTCAGAAAACCTTGAACAGCACACTTACCTTGATCAACTGTACACACTTGTCCAGTAGTTCTGACAAGTGTTGGGTAATCTCTATAGTAATGATCTACATAAGCCTCCAATTTTAAGTCCCTAAAACAATAAGAACATATAAAAAAGAAATAATAAGGAAGGTATTATAGCATTTTCCTCCCAAGAGTTAGAAGGACTCATCAGTTGAACTTTTCAATTAAAAAAATTTACTTATGAGAAAGAAGACAACCAGATCTAGAGCCTCTGTATTCTATTTCTGGACTTTAAAGTGCCCAGTATGACAAATGGAACCCAAACTCCTTTTGCTAGATGAATTTTGTGGATAAAACTACTGTGAAAACACTGTGGTCCATTTTCTCCTCTTTTAATTTATTAGCTGTGTGATCGTCAGCAAGTCAACTCTATGAATCTCAGTATTTTTTCTTCTAGAAAATGGAGAAACACCAGTTAACTCACTCTCAAGTTTTTAAGATTAAATAAGATAATATGTGTGAGAAATACTTTACAAAATGTAAAACACTTTACAAATGTTACCTGTTTCAGAGAGCCATGATTAGGGTTTGAAAATCATTTCATTACAAAAGTATTTTCATCATAGTAATGATCTGTCATTAAGAGAAACTGACCATCAATTAAAACTGCCATGTCTCAGAAAAGAATTACAGTATCTCAAGGAAGATAACAGAAATTAGAAAACATACTACAACCTTAACGCAGAGGTTGGCATTTTGATTCAAAGTTAACTTTCTTTATCACCAAGGGTCACAAAGGCTCAAATAACACCTAAGTATGACCTTCCCAGTTCAGTGCCAAACACAAGGTGCTAGAAAGGCTTTTAAAAATATTATCAGAACAATCTTATTATGGATCCACTACGAGAGCCTGAAAGACGGGGAAGACCACAGACTGAGACAACAAAAGAACAGCAAAGACAGCCCACAACTAGCAGACGACACCTGTTCTTAGAAACAAACTTGAGCAAGTTTCCTCATCGCTGAAACAGGGATTGTAATACCTACTTTGACAATTCCTACATGTAAATTACGATTTTGTTCGCTGTAAACACTATCTGAACATAGGCATTACTACGAAAACAGCAGGTGTCATTACAGACCTTTCACCACAGTCATCGTGTCAAAAGGAAAGCTGAGCAGGTCATCCTCACCGTGTAACACACTCTGGTGTCTTCCCCCTCAACTTAGGACAAAGACCAGCAACCCCAGCATGACCCACAGGCCCTTACATAGTGGATACCTCCAAACAATTCTGTGGTTTATAGAAAATGCTGTGCTTTGTTGAGACGGTAGATTTCAGAAATTTATTTACAAGCTTCCTATATGATATTCATGGTTAAGATCAAGTCAGCTAACGACCTCTTGAAGTTTCTAATCTACAAACAACATTTACCTTGCCAACTGAACGAGAAGTTCAACAAGTGAACGAATTCCTTCTCCCATTAGAGTGTTCAACTTAAGCTCCTCATAGACCAGGTGAAGAACAAAAAAAATTGCAGGTATGTGAGTGAAAAGAAGTGTAGAAGAGTCCAAACTGAGATTCTGTGACAAATCCTCATCCTTCATCTGTGAAACTTCCAAAGGACTCAAACATAAAGATCTATTCAAAAGATGAGACTCAACATTCTGGTGGTAGTCTGAATTTAGTAAATATTCCCAGTCCTGAGAAGAATAAAAAGGATATTAACTTTTTAAATAATCCCTCCTTGTAATGTCATCATTAAAAAAGAAAATCAAATTCACTTAAAACAATTCAAGTTCCATTTTCACATTAAGTTGTTAATAATATGAAAAATCACAATGCTGAAAAATTAGAACCAACACTTAAAATAGCTAAGCAGTTTCCAGGTGCCAGCAATAAATATTAAGACAAGCCACCTTTAAAAACCATTTGAAAAAATGTAGTCACGCCCTTTTAGGGCACAGACTTTGGAAGAAAAATCCTACCACCTAGGTAGAGATTGAGAGAGAAAAATTTAAGATTATCTTAGGCAATGTCTTATGAGCCAAAAGTAAAGAAGGAAAGGTGGGAAGTGTAGACAGGCAGGTATAAGGACCACTACATTGATTTGGGTTTTAGTAAGAGGAGAGGTCTACTTGTATCCAGCTGGTATATGTATCTTTCAATGTTTATAAGATGATGACGCTAGTAATCTGCCTAACAGTCAACTTAATTTTATATTCAAACTGTGCTACACTTTACAAGTATAAAGTGTGTTTTAGTTTCTACTTGTGATTTATTGTATTGTGTTGAGAGAATGTGGTCTATGGTTCTGTCACAACTTGGAATTTACTGGTGCTTTTGTCAGGCTTAATACAGTGTGTTATTCTAACTTAAAAACTCTTGGAACAGATATAGAACCAACCATAAAAGTAAAAAATTTATAAGTTAGACAACCAAAATAAAAAATTCTGCTCACCAAAAGACACTGTTAAGCCACATACTGGGAGAAAATATTCCCAAAATACACATATGACAAAGAATGTCATATCTAAAATATATAAAGAACTTCTACAGCTTAATAAATATTTTTTTAAATCCAATTTAAAAATACGTAAAACACCTGAACAGAAACTTCACACAAACATATGTAAGTAGCTAATAAGCATATGAAACAGTGTCTAACATCATTAGTCATTAGGGAAAGGCAAGTTAAAACCTCTTAGAGAAACTGCTTTCCACACATCCAAATGGTTAAAAGGAAAAAGACTAACAGCAAATACTGGCCAACTCATATATTACTCGTCAGTGTTAACATGGTATAACCAGTCTGAGAACCAGCAATGACCCAACAAGTTCACTGCTAGGTATTTAGCCAAGAGAAATGAAAATATGTGTCCACAAAGACTTATTACTGAACGTTGGCAGCAGCTTTACACGTAACAGTCAAATAACGGAAATGGGCTAGATATCCATCAGCGGAAGAATGAATAAACAAACTATGGTATATTCATACTACCCACCAATAAAAAGGCACAAACTACTGATATCTGCAACAACATGGATGAATCTCAAAAGCATTATGCTGAATGAAAGAAACCTTATGCCAAAGATTACATACTATATTCCTTCATTTATATCAAGTTCTAGAGCTGGCAAAGCTGACATATGACAGAATTCAAATCAGTGGATGCTTTGAGAAGAAAAAAATGATTTAAAATGGCACAAGAGAGCTTTATGGAAGGATGGAAATGTTTTGTTCTTCAGAGGAGTGTGGGTTACACGAGTGTGCAGTTGTCAAAATTGATCAAACTGCATATTTAAGATCTGAGCAGTTCATTTATGTAAATTAAACCTCAATTTTAAAAGAATCTTGTTGTTTTGAAACAACAAGAATACACCCATGGAATCTGATACGTTTGAAAACCTAAATTAAAGAAACACTGCCTAAAAAGGCAAATGCTGTCACTTTAGGTGATCAATTGGCAGTAAAACATCTATAAACCCAAATTTAAATCGCACAGCATTATGTATGTTTAGTAATTTTTAGATGACCACTAAAGACAAAAGTGAATAAATAGCCACAGAAAATGTAACAGGTCTTGCCCTTCAAAATACCTGTCATTCAGTATTAAAATAAGTCAAAGGTGTTAGAAATACACGCAAATCAACAGGAACGCTACAAGTGTGGGGGACCAGTATAATACTCACAGATTAATTTTTATTAGCAAGAAAAAGCAATGCTTACATCATCAGATCCCGTCTCAGAAGGTCTTGCTTTTTTGGGTGCAATGACTGGGGAAAGTGATCCTTCAAAGTCAAACTGGAAGATAACCCCAAAAGAGAAGACAAAATCATGTGAATTTATCACTGACAACGGATCAACTTAAATGATTCTGAAATCAGTTCTACCAATTATGGAAACTGAGGAATGTCACCAAAACTCATTTTCTCATCTGGAAAAACATGGTACGAAAACCTTTCTTCTAGGGTCATTGTGAAGATTAAATGAAATCATCTATGTAAAGCACCTAGTCCAGTGCCTGGGCTCACAGGTACTACAACGGTAGCTTCCTTTCCTCCCCTACTTCTCTGATGACACAGATCTTCACTCCACTGGTAGAAAGAACAAGGACCATTAGCTATACCCAAAATACGCCAAGTCTCAAAGAATCAACCCAGTGTTAGCCAAATGTCAGAACTTAGCAGACATTTATTTAGAGTCTGTCTGCAGTGACAGTCTAACAATTCTATGGCAGAGATGGGTAGCTACTCTCCAAAATCCGTGTTCTCCTCTTTCTCCTGGACCCACAGCCAGGCTACGTAACCCTGCCCACTCACAGTCAGGTGTGGCCCTCTGACAGTGTGATTATGAATGAAAGTAGATGTCACCACTGCCAGGCCCAGTTCATGAAAACCTCCCATTCATGCTCCCCTAGGCTCTTTCCCTTGTATCTAGCATCAACTCTAAGGCTACCTTTGAAGCCTCACATTGAAGAAGACAGATGCTCCATCAGCCTGGGTCCCTAATAACCATGAGGCCTGTTTACCTGCTCAATACTGTGATATGAACAAGATACACATTTTTATTGTGTGTGAGCCATTATATCTTTTGAGAGCTTTCTGTTATAATAGTTAGCCTATCCTAATGCAGTTACATAAAAGCAATTTTCTAAAAGTTCAGTCTTATTCAATTCCCTCTGGCATAACCTTTGCCACCTGCTACTTTACACAGACACTGAACTACCAACTAATCAACCATAACCCTATAATAGCAATAGCTATTTTCCTACGCTATAAAAACTTACATATTTATCAATTAATCTCATTCATCTGAAAGTTGATTTCTATATAAAAACTAAACATAGATAGCAATAATTTTTAAAACTGAATGTTTAAATATAAAACTGCATAAAGTACTTTTTTAAACTGAATAAAGTAATTTTTAAAACTGATCAAGAGAACAGGTTTTCTTGTGAAGCATTTAAATAAAACACAGCCCAACTTACACACAATATTATCAAAAAACAAAAATAACAAGAGCAAAATCAAAGCAACAGATGAAATGATAGCTATCTTACCTAAAACTTCAACCAAATATAGCGTACGTGTGTGCACGCGCACACACACACACATAGTCTAAGTCCCACAGTCAGAAAGAATGTCCCAGCTATGGTTATCAGATTCATTAAGACCTGGAGTTATGGGAAAGGACAGTGGAGATTGTCTGATACAGATACCTCTTTGTGACATATATGGCTCTGTCTTATTTTCATTATTTTAATATGTCACAGGTTAGCCAATCCTGTTATATAATTCTGTGGATCCCTGACCTTGATCTATCATAACCTGGATATAAAATATTCATTTATCTGCCTTCCCCTAGGACAGTCAATTCCATGAGAGGAACTATCTGTCTTCCCTAATGCGTATCTGAAAAGCCTGGCTTCATGCCTGGCCCGCATCAGGGACTCAGTATCTATCTAATGAAAATATGAGTATCCCAAAGGACAGAACAGTTAACCCTAGATGCAACCACTCACAGAATGTAAGAACCAGAAAGAAACATCTGGCCCAGTCCTCTCATTGAACTAATTAGTAAATTAAGGAAGGCCCAAAGAAATGCCAAAATCACAGAGCTAGTCATTGGCAGAAATTCGGTACTCTACCCTCCACCCTATTACTTAAATGAAAACAAAAAAGAGATATATCTGGACAAAGCAAAATAAAAGCCATTTGCCACTGAGGACCATTTCATCCTGAGCTTTGACAGTGAGGACAAAAGACAGCAGGGTTTAACTATGCAGTCCTACAAATAAATGTCAGAGCTGATTTCCTCGTTCCTTCCTTTAGGGCTATCGTGCAATAAGTAAATCAAAGAATCATGTTCCTCTTTACAAAAGAAAAAAACCGTGGGTGCTCAGTCCTAACCACAACATGGAAACACGAGGGGGCACTGGCTCTCTGCTAGAGAATGGGGCACAGTGATCTGTATTCCTCAACAAGTTCCACAGGACAGTAACATACAAAAACTACAAGAAGCTGAAGTGGACTTATTCATATTGTAGAAATCCTTGGTTTCTATAAAGCACAATTTTTTCATATTTAATAAAAAATGGAAGAATCTGGAATGTACTAGCATTCATGCAATTGTTTGGAATAAGAAAATTGTCCCTATTTTCCCAGGAAAATTTTTCCCAAGGAAATTGCAGAGGGCGATTCTTTCATATGATGCAACAGACACAAAATGTTAAAAATAATACTTCATTCAGGTGGAAAAGGGCATTCATTCAACAAATGTTCACTAAGCACCCATCTATGCCAGGCACTACTGTAGGTCCTAGAGATAGAGTAGTGAACAAAACCAAACAAAAAATCCCTGCCCACACAGAATTTACCTTCCTGTGGGAGGAGAAGAGACACACAAACAAAATAAATAAAATATACAGCATATTACATTTAATTAGTGCTAAGAGAAAAAAAAAGGTAAAGGGGATAATAAGGGGGGCATGGAGCGTAGGTACAATTCTACACAGAATGGACAGGGCAGGGTGCACTGAGGTGACATATGGAAAAGGCCTCAGCTTGTCTTGTCTGAGGGAAGTCATTTTCTCCAGGGGTAACAGCAAGCGCAAAGACCCTGAGGCAGGAACATGCTTGGTGTGTTCAGGGGAAACAACGGAAACCAGTGTGGTGGGGACAATGTGAGCAAGGCAGGGAGGAGTAGGCAGTAAAACCAGACGTAAGAGAAGCTGGGTCACAGGGTGTCTTGCAGGCCTTTGGCTTTTACTGAGTAGGATGGGAAGGCACTGGAGGGTTCTGAGCAGAGGAGTGGCTTGATCTGATTTTATTGGACAGGATTACTTTGGCTGCTAGGTGAAGAGGAGAATGAAACTGGTAAGCCATGAAATGCAAGTCAAAAAATAAAAAATATAAATGACCAATGAGAATTTTAAAAAGTCATTCCCATTTACTTACACAGAAATGACATAATAGTTCTGAGTTGGCAAAGGTTCACCCCACTCAAATAATCAATGTGGTGAAATGGGCACCTTTAAATGATGCTGGTGAAAATGTTGATTGCACAACCCTTTTTGAACATTACTTGACCTAGTAATCCCTCTTTTGGGGTTCAATTCTTGGGAAATGACTAGAGATGTACAGATTTACATATAAAAGAATGTTTGCAAATTACTCATAAGAAAAAAACTGGTTCAACAATGTTCAGTTATTAGCTTTTAATCATGATAAAACCACATGGTAGCCTATAAAATGAAGGAGGTTTTTTGAAGAATTTTTAATGATATGGGAAATTTTCATTGATATCATGTTTATCTATAAAGCAACAGCAAAATGTTTAGAGTGGTTGTCTCTGAGTAGTAGTATTTTCCTCTTAATTCCTCCATTTTCCAAATTCTCCTCAGTAAGCATGTATACTTTCATAATAAAGAAAAACAAATGATTTTTTTAATGGATTTGCTGGTAGAAAACTAAAATGTATAGACAAGTACAGCCGAGTTACCTGGAGAAAGGTAAGTGTGTTCTACAGTGATTTCTTCAGAGTGACCCAGGCAAGGTTGTCCTGGGAGTGATCTCCAGAGGCAAAAGGAAATCACCAATACTGAAGACGTTACCCTGATTTTATAAGTAACCTATTAAGGGCCTGGAAGAAAGTTTCTAGGGAGGGAGATGAGGAATGCAGCTTTGTATCATTAGCAGACTAGATACTTAGGCTAAAGCACTTTAAATCTCCTTCAAACCAAAGCTTCCTCCTCACAGACCAAGCAATTGTGTGTGAAAAGACAGTCTGGGCTTCAGAAAAGAACATTGTCATGAGTCAGAAGATACAATGAAGGCCCAGTTTTGAGCAAATCTCTAGTCTGTGATTTCTTCGTGATTCAGTTTCTTCATCAATAAAATCAAGACTATTACTACTAATCCGAGCATAACTTATAGCCATTTTACAAAGATGAAATGAGAAATAATAGCCAAAGTGCTTTACCATATTATGAAAATGCAATAATTCTAATTACTAGTAAAATGTTATTAAATAGTAATGATATTTGACTTAAAATGTATAGATACAATAAGCCTTAGCATTATTCCATTTTGTTGAATGAGGTATGCCCATTAGTAAACTGATATGTTATATACTCTGAATTCTGCACAACCAATTATGCAAACATCATTGGTGGATTTGTTTTTTGGTTTGGTTGCTCTCTTCTTTCTTCCTTTCTTTATTTTTTATTACATTTTAAAAATTTTTTTAATAATTATTTTTTATTTTTTATTTTAATTATTTTATTTATTTTATCTTCTTCTTTCTTTCTTTCTTCTTTTTCTCCTTTTTATTCTGAGCCGTGTGGATGACAGGCTCTTGGTGCTCCAGCCAGGCGTCAGGGCTGTACCTCTGAGGTGGGAGAGCCAAGTTTAGGACATTGGTCCACAAAACACCTCCCAGCTCCACGTAATATCAAACGGCGAAAATCTCCCAGAGATCTCCATCTCAACGTCAAGACCCAGCTTCACTCAATGACCAGCAACCTACAATGCTGTACACCCTATGCCAAACAGCTAGCAAGACAGGAACACAAACCCACCCATTAGCAGAGAGGCTGCCTAAAATCATAATAAGGTCACAGACACCCTTAAACACACCACCAGACATGGACCTGCCCATCAGAAAGACAAGATCCAGCCTCATCCACCAGAACACAGGCACTACTCCCCTCCACCAGGAAGCCTACACAACCCACTGAACCAACCTTAGCCACTGGGGGCAGACACCAAAAACAACGGGAACTACGAACCTGCAGCCTCTGAAAAGGAGACCCCAAACACAGTAAGTTAACCAAAATGAGAAGACAGAGAAACACACAGCAGATGAAGGAGCAAGGTAAAAACCCACCAGACGTAACAAATGAAGAGGAAATAGGCAGTCTACCTGAAAAAGAATTCAGAATAATGATAGTAAAGATGATCCAAAATCTTGGAAATAGAATGGAGAAAATACAAGAAATGTTTAACAAGGACCTAGAAGAACTAAAGAGCAAACAAACAGTGATGAACAACACAATAAATGAAATTAAAAATTCTCTAGAGGGTATCAACAGCAGAATAACTGAGGCAGAAGAATGGATAAGTGACCTGGAAGATAAAATAGTGGAAATAACTACAGCAGAGCAGGATAAAGAAAAAAAAATGAAAAGAATTGAGGACAGCCTCAGAGACCTCTGGGAGAACATTAAACACACCAACATTAGAATTATAGGGGTCCCAGAATAAGAAGAGAAAAAGAAAGGGACTGAGAAAATATTTGAAGAGATTATAGTTGAAAACTTCCCTAATATGGGAAAGGAAATAGTTAATCAAGTCCAGGAAGCACAGAGAGTACCATACAGGATAAATCCAAGGAGAAACATGCCAAGACACATATTAATCAAACTATCAAAAATTAAATACAAACAAAAAATAATAAAAGCAGCAAGGGAAAAACAACAAATAACATACAAGGGTATCCCCATAAGGTTAACAGTTGATCTTTCAGCAGAAACTCTGCAAGCAAGAAGGGAGTGGCAGGACATATTTAAAGTGATGAAGGGGAAAAACCTACAACCAAGATTACTTTACCCAGAAAGGATGTCATTCAGATTTGACGGAGAAATTAAAACCTTTACAGACAAGCAAAAGCTAAGAGAATTCAGCACCACCAAACCAGCTCTACAACAAATGCTAAAGGAACTTCTCTAGGCAGGAAACACAAGGCAAGGAAAAGACCTGCAATAACAAACCCAAAACAATTAAGAAAATGGTAATAGGAGCATACATATCAATAATTACCTTAAATGTAAATGCTCCAAACAAAAGACACAGACTGGCTGAATGGATACAAAAACAAGACCCATGTATATGCTGTCTACAACAGATCCACTTCAGACCTAGGGACACATACAGACTGAAAGTTAGGGGATGGAAAAAGATATTCCATGCAAATGGAAATCAAAAGAAAGCTGGAGTAGCAATTCTCATATCAGACAAAATAGACTTTAAAACAAAGACTATACAAGAGACAAAGAAGGACACTACATAATGATCAAGGGATCAATCCAAGAAGATATAACAACTGTAAATATTTATGCACCCAACATAGGAGCACCTCAATACATAAGGCCAATGCTAACAGCCATAAAAGGGGAAATGACAGTAACACAATCATAGTAGGGGACTTTAACACCCCACTTTCACCAATGGACAGATCATCCAAAATGAAAATAAATAAGGAAACACAAGCTTTAAATGATACATTAAACAAGATGGACTTAATTGATATTTATAGGACATTCCATCCAAAAACAACAGAATACACTTTCTTCTCAAGTGCTCATGGAACATTCTCCAGGATAGATCATATCTTGGGTCACAAATCAAGCTTTGGTATCTTTAAGAAAATTAAAATCGTAACAAGTATCTTTTCTGACCACAATGCTATGAGACTAGATATCAATTACAGGGAAAAAATCTGTAAAAAATACAAACACATGGAGGTTAAACAATGCACTACTTATTGACCAAGAGGTCACTGAAGAAATCAAAGAGGAAATCAAAAAATACCTAGAAACAAATGACAATGAACACACGATGACCCAAAACCTATGGAATGCAGCAAAAGCAGTTCTAAGAGGGAGGTTTACAGCAATACAATCTTACCTTAAGAAACAAGAAACATCTCAAATAAACAACCTAACCTTACACCTAAAGCAATTAGAGAAACAAGAACAAAAAAACCCTGAAGTTAGCAGAAGGAAAGAAATCATAAAGATCAGATCAGAAATAAATGAAAAAGAAATGAAGGAAACAATAGCAAAGATCAATAAAACTAAAAGCTGGTTCTTTGAGAAGATAAAATTGATAAACCATTAGCCAGACTCATCTAGAAAAAAAGAGAGAAGACTCAAATCAATAGAATTAGAAATGAAAAAGGAGAAGTAACTACTGACACTGCAGAAATACAAAGGATCATGAGAGATTACTACAAGCAACTATATGCCAATAAAATGGACAACCTGGAAGAAATGGACAAATTCTTAGAAATGCACAACCTTTCAAGACTGAACCAGGAAGAAATAGAAAATATGAACAGACCAATCACAAGTAATGAAATTGAAACTGTGATTAAAAATCTTCCAACAAACAAAAGCCCAGGACCAGATGGCTTCACAGGCGAATTCTATCAAACATTTAGAGAAGAGCTAACACCTATCCTTCTCAAACTCTTCCAAAATATTGCAGAGGGAGGAACACTCCCCAACTCATTCTACAAGGCCACCATCACCCTGATACCAAAACCAGACAAAGATGTCACAAAGAAAGAAAACTACAGGCCAATATGACTGATGAATATAGATGCAAAAATCCTCAACAAGATACTAGCAAACAGAATCCAGCAGCACGTTAAGAGGATCATACACCATGATCAAGTGGGTTTTATCCCAGGAATGCAAGGATTCTTCAATATACGCAAATCAATCAATGTGATACACCATATTAACAAATTGAAGGAGAAAAACCATATGATCATCTCAATAGATGCAGAGAAAGCTTTAGAGAAAATTCAACACCCACTTATGACAAAATCCCTCCAGAAAGGAGGCATAGAGGGAACTTACCTCAACATAATAAAGGCCATATTTGACAAACCCACAGCCAACATCATCCTCAATGGTGAAAAACTGAAACCATTTCCACTAAGATCAGGAACAAGACAAGGCTGCCCACTCTCACCACTATTATTCAACATAGTTTTGGAAGTTTTAGCCACAGCAATCAGAGAAGAACAAGAAATAAAAGGAATCCAAATCGGAAAAGAAGAAGTAAAGCTGTCACTGTTTGCAGATGACATGATACTATACATAGAGAATCCTAAAGATGCTACCAGAAAACTACTAGAGTTAATCAATGAATTTGGTAAAGTAGCAGGATACAAAATTAATGCACAGAAATCTCTTGCATTCCTATACACTAATGATGAAAAATCTGAAAGTGAAATTAAGAAAACACTCCCATTTACCACTGCAACAAAAAGAATGAAATATCACGGAATAAACCTACCAAAGGAGACAAAAGACCTGTATGCAGAAAATTATAAGACACTGATGAAAGAAATTAAAGATGATACAAATAGATGGAGAGATATACCATGTTCTTGGATTGGAAGAATCAATAGTGTGAAAATGACTATACTACCCAAAGCAATCTACAGATTCAATGCAATCCCTATCAAACTACCACTGGCATTTTTCACAGAACTAGAACAAAAAAATCTCACAATTTGTATGGAAACACAAAAGACCACGAATAGCCAAAGCAATCTTGAGAAAGAAAAACAGAGCTGGAGGAATCAGGCTCCCTGACTTCAGACGATATTACAAAGCTACAGTAATCAAGACAGTATGGTACTGGCACAAAAACAGAAATATAGATCAATGGAACAGGATAGAAAGCCCAGAGATAAACCCACGCACATGTGGTCACCTTATCTTTGATAAAGGAGGCAAGAATATACAGTGGAGAAAAGACAGCCTCTTCAATATGTGGCGCTGGGAAAACTGGACAGCTGCATGTAAAAGAATGAAATTAGAACACTCCCTAACACCATACACAAAAATAAACTCAAAATGGATTCAAGACCTAAATGTAAGACCGGACACTATAAAACTCTTAGAGGAAAACATAGGCAGAACACTCCATGACATAAATCACAGCAAGATCCTTTTTGACCCACCTCCTAGAGAAATGGAAATACAAACAAAAATAAACAAATGGGACCTAATGAAACTTAAAAGCTTTTGCCCAGCAAAGGAAACCATAAACAAGAGGAAAAAACAACCCTCAGAATGGGAGAAAATATTTGCAAATGAAGCAACTGACAAACGATTAATCTCCAAAATTTACAAGCAGCTCATGCAGCTCAATATCAAAAAAACGAACAACCCAATCCAAAAATGGGCAGAAGACCTAAATAGACATTTCTCCAAAGAAGATATACAGATTGCCAACAAACACATGAAAGAATGCTCAACATCATTAATCATTAGAGAAATGCAAATCAAAACTACAATGAGATATCATCTCACACCGGTCAGAATGGCCATCATCAAAAACTCTAGAAACAATAAATGCCGGAGAGGGTGTGGAGGAAAGGGAACACTCTTGCACTGTTGGTGGGAATGTAAATTGATACAGCCACTATGGAGAACAGTATGGAGGTTCCTTAAAAAACTACAAATAGAACTACCATACGACCCAGCAATCCCACTACTGGGCATATACCCTGAGAAAACCATAGTTCAAAAAGAGTCATGTACCAAAATGTTCATTGCAGCTCTATTTACAATAGCCAGGACATGGAAGCAACCTAAATGTCCATCGACAGATGAATGGATAAAGAAGATGTGGCACATATATACAATGGAATATTACTTAGCCATAAAAAGAAATGAAATGGAGGTATTTGTAATGAGGTGGATGGAGTTAGAGTCTGTCATACAGAGTGAAGTAAGTCAGAAAGAGAAAAACAAATACCATATGCTAACACATATATATGGAATCTAAAAAAAAACAATGGTCATGAAGAACCGAGGGGCAAGACGGGAATAAACATGCAGACCGACTAGAGAATGGACTTGAGGATATGGCGAGGGGGAAGGGTAAGCTGGGACAAAATGAGAGAGTGGCATGGACATATATACACTACCAAATGTAAAACAGATAGCTAGTGAGAAGCAGCCGCATAACACAGGGAGATCAGCTCAGTGCTTTGTGACCACCTAGAGGGGTGGGATAGGGAGGGTGGGAGGGAGGGAGACGCAAGAGGGAAGAGATATGGGGATATATGTATAACTGATTCACTTTGTTATACAGCAGAAACTAACACACCATTGTAAAGCAATTATACTCCAATAAAGATGTTAAAAAAAATTATGCAAACATTACATTTTATATAACCACATTTTAGATAACAACAGAATATCTCAGGAGGAAAAACAATTATCTGTACTTACATTCCTTGTCCATGCTAAGCGGTCTGTGTTATAACCCATCATGTTCATGAGACAGGTCACAAATAAGTTCCACTCTGAGTGATAACTGGGTCCTCCCGGAGCACTGTGGACACTGTACCACTTGACAAGCATCTGAACAGCTACTTCTTTTGGCAGGATAAATTTAATTGCTTGCAAACAAGTTTGTACTATTGAAAGCAAAGATTAATTTTAGTATGCTTCCTATGCATGCATTTCTTTTCCCCTTTTACTAAGAACATTTTTTAATTACTACTATATAAAGGCCAAGTACTATGAAAAAAGAACTGCCATTAAAGAGCCAATGGGATGCAAATCTGACCTAGCCAATCAACTGACACTGAATTTAACAGGGCTTGCGAGAGGTCTCAGGGCAGCTTTCTGATCATTAATTTTGGATCAGAAATAGAGTAACCAAAGAGCTGAGATTACCTAAGACAGAACTGATTGACATCCATGGCCCTGACAGTTATTAACAGTTCCCCATTTCACTCTCAAAAATGTCCTAGTTTGGACAATAAGTTAAAGGCCATTCTAACAAAAACACACAATTTCCACATTAATAAATTCATATAAAATATTGCTTCAATACTTCAGTAAATATGTAATAATCAATATATACCTCCTCAAATAGCAATGCTTACCTAGCATTAAAATATGTTCTGAATGATTGAACATTCTGGTTAACCAAAGCTTTATAACTTTTCATTATTTCTGACAGCATTGTTTCTAAAATGTTTTACATGCTCTCTGATCAATCAATACCATGTAAACTATAACTTTCTTAATGACTCAGTATCATTAGTATGACTATCACTTACAGTGCTACACTGTCATACAGCGACCCCCTCAGGGTGGCAAGGGCTACTGCTATAAAGAGGCCTGGGTCTGCTTTTAGTAGGAAATGGCCCCAAACTGCAATGCTTTCGTATCCTCCCATAATCTCTTTAGAGGATTCTTTTCTTCCCTTCCCACTGGCACTGTCACCGGGGCCCATCCTCAGCAGCATATGCTTTTTCTCATCAATTTGCTATGTGTGTGCATACACAGCAAAGGTTGGAATCAAATGAAACCAATGTTAGAAAACCTAATAGTCAAGTTTGTCATGATTGAATCCAAAATAAGTGTAAACCAGATACTGCCTGAGGGGCTGAGGAAAGCTTTATAAGTAAACTACAAAAACTTACGTGCATGAACTATGTGACTTCTATTTGCTCGTGAGAGAGCAAGATTTTTTCTTTTTTTAATTAACCTGTTATTTGTTTTTATGTACTTTGGTTAGGCTTATACTTCTTGAGATCACTGGCTAAATACCTTTCAGAAAAGCAAGGCATCTCCATACGAACTCAGAATATCATTTACTACACCAATGAAAGATACTTCCTAAAACGCAAAAGTCATTCTAGCCCACTTACCAAATTCCAGAATTCACACAATCTGCCAACGCTCTGCTCTGGCAGTTAGACTTTGAAACTAATAGATGTCCTAAATTTTCTTATATCATACAAGCTTTCTTTTCTTAATTTACATTTGTTGGCAAATCTTTTCAATTCCACAGTTTTCTTTACTATTCTATGTTCAAAATATTCTTCACCTAGTACTTTCCAAATTGCATTTCAGTAATAATTCAAGCAGACTGCAATTTTATCAAAATACTCCTGAGTGTATTTTTACTATAATGTTAAGTTTTATTCAGTTAAAGGCAATTATGTTAATTTTCAATGTATCTAACAATTGAGAGATATATTTTTGGATTAAAAACCATCAATATGCCGAAAACTATTTTAGTTGCTTGGGCTTCCTTGTTTTTGAGATTTTCTTGCAAGAGGCATGTCCATACACTGTAATCTCACTGCATGGCTTCTTTTTCATAAGAAATCTCACAGAAGCAGAACTAGCACACACTTCACGGGTTCCCCCAGCCTTAGAGCACACATGGAGCAGACAGCACAAAATGCCCCCCAGCTCTTTTTTATAGCTTCTCAGCACAGTAAAAAACTCCATCTCATGGCTTCAAAAACAGCAAAAAATTTTAAAATCCCAATTATTCATGTAAATCAGCAATTACTCCAAATCTTTTAAATCAAACTAAGAACACACAAAAGTGAGGTTTGATTCTTAATCGTACCTAATTCAGAGGTGGCAATTTCAGGAATAGTGATCCTAACCATGGAGCCATTACTCAGTTCCTAGGGAAAAGAATGGAAACAAATAAGAGCGAGTAAATAGAATCTGTGCATTCTAAGTCTCTGAATGTCTTAAAAATAGCTGATGCTTTACAAGACTGTCAAACAAAAATGCAATAAAATAAATGAAAAACAAGCAATATTTTTCAAACAGAACTGAATACTTTGAAGTTTTAGAAACAATCAATGTACTTATTTGTAAAACATTTACACAAATTCTTGTCTTTAATAAAGTGTCTAATTTTCATATAGACACTTGAGTCACCATCACCAAAAAAAAGAGGCTCACTTTTAATAGAAAGACAAAAACCATGCCCGTATAAAATTCAACTGATTGAACAAGCTTTGTTTTCAATACATTTTTTCATAATACATGAACTTCAGAAAAGTTGGGCGGAGCTTCTTTAAAGTAAAATAGGGCAAAAAAATGACACATAAGCGATTTTAAAAATCACAAGAAACATTTGTTTCCATTTTTCACAAAATTCTGCATTCTGACAAACTTTAAATAACAGCCACAATTCTTGGAAAGTTGCCTAACCTTTTTTTTTTTTTTGCCTAACCTTTTAAAAATAAATATGCATACTTACTAGCGTTACCCTGTTATGGACAGGGTCTCTTATAGAATGAATGTAAGTTCCAAGCTGTTGGAAAGTACAATCCTCATTATAGAGAGAATCATGAAGCTTTGAAGAATCCCTTAGTTCTGGAACTGGGGACAACAGAACAGCCTGGAAAAAGTCATAAATACAACACATGTGAAGCATGTTTTGAGAAATTAAGGTTAAAGAAACTATGTATCTTTTTTGCATATGGCCTAGCAATTGTACATAATGATTTAAAACCATTCTGCTCTAATCATGACTAAGTACCTTGTAGCAGACCAAGGTCCTCACCAAAAGCAACTAGAAAAAGTCGATAAAAATAGCACATCTGATGGACAGCACTACAAAGCTGTGGAGACTACCGGGACTTGAGGGACCAAGATCAGGAGAGGAAGAAAGGAATCGGAAGGAGGTGGCCCCAGAGTCTTACAGCACTTGGGATCTAATTGGTCTATCTGCAATCCCAAGATTAACCTATCTAAAACACAAACCCTAACATTCTTAACTCCATGCTCAAAAACCTATAATGCCCTGGAGACTGCATTCGGAATAAAAACCTTTTCATCCTTTCTTTTTCAAGAGCATGTTAGGAAGACAGTGTAAATCCTAGCTCTACCACTTATTAGCTGTATGTTGTTAGACCAGTAACCTCCTTGTACCTCTCTATGTGCCCATTTGTAAAACAAGGATTAATATTTTCCTAATAAAGTTGTTTTAAGGGATTAAATGAGTTAATACATATAAAACACTCAGAACAGTGTCTAGTACATAGATAACACTAGAAAAAAGGTTATTATTATCCCACCCCCTGCCCTGCCTCACCCAAGAGACTACGTGTACTTTTATAAGCATTCATTCATTCCACAGACTTGCTGAGTCTTCACTTGTATGCTGGGAGATGGAGATACAAATATGTGTTAAAATGCTCTGCACTGTCCTGCCTCCACGCGCACACCCATGCAATTCCGCTTACCCCAAAACCCCCTTCCATCTACAGACATCCTACTTACCCTCTAGGTCCAAACCAAGGTAGACACGTCTCTGGAAGAGGAGCCTTTGATTCCACCACATCATCCCATCAGAATGTATCTTCCTATCAGTGAATCTCCTATGGTGCTCTCTGTTCCTCCTAAGTCTTAAAAGTCTACCTATCTTAAATTATAATCTCTTAAAACAGACAGTACATCTGTTCCACCCAAGTAAATTGTGAGATCCCTAGATGAAAAAGAATGCATCACTTTCCTCACTGCAGCACCTTCAAAAAGTACCTTACACATCAGAAGGGAAGTCAATGTATGTTTACTGAATCATCTGTGTTTGAAAACATACACATTCTACAAGCATTAGCCAAACTTCCAATTCTGTCACCATTAAAACAGAAAAAAGTTAACCATGGAAAGAACTAATATTTGACCAAACTTCTTTAAAACACTATTAATTTTTGACAACACCTACTCCGTCTTACCTCATCCAGGGATCCAAGCAGCTTACTCAGAGGGTTAGGAGTACTAACGCTGTCAAGCGGGGTGCTGGGCCGAGGCATCGTGTTCGACATTGTCAGGGAGGGAGCTGGCAGCCCAGGAATAAAAACCTTTCCCACCTTTAAGCAATACAAAAATGTGGAAAAAAATTAGCTTTAATGTTTTTGTTGTTGTTGTTGTTGTTTTGGCCACGCCACACGGCTTATAGGATCTTAGTTCCCCGACCAGGGATTGAACCCTGCAGTGGAAGCTCAGAGTCCTAACTACTGGACCACCAGGGAATTCCCTACTGTATCATGTTCTTAAATGAAACGTTAAGGCATGTAAGCATATATTTCTTTAGATATTTCAAAGTCTATGATCACCAAACACAACTAAAAAACAAAGAGAATTAAAATTTTAATAATGTATCAAACTCTACCTACCAACTACGAATATCTTGGCATAAATTCTTAGTCTGATTCCTTCTTTTCATAACTAAGGACTTTTCTGGGGGCAGGAAACAGGCGGAATGTTAATATAGTCAAGACACTATACAAAATTCACGTATACTATGCATTTTTCTACCTCATTGGTGGTAAAGGCAGCAGAGACACTAAGCTTTCAGAGGCTATAAGCATCGATCTTGTTAAGTATTTTCCTGGCAGAGAGAAAGACATCAATTACTTCTTGGGAGCCAAAAAATTTAGGCTGAAGCGATACTCAAGAAATTAAATCCAACCTAATTCAAACCATACTCTCTAGCTCACAATCTGTCTTCTGTCATAAACTTTCAAATACCTCTTCCTCAAAAAAAATTTACATCAACTCTACATTGACCTTAAAACAATGAGCCAACAATCCATGCTAACCACTCCTTCCTTTTAGCTACCCACAGGGTTCTCAGGAAAAACACAACAGAAATTCACACCCACACAGGCTGAAAACTCTTGATAAGACTAAAAGGAGATACTCAGAACTAAAGTGGAATTTTGACAATATACATATTTATGTCAATATACTACCCGAAAGCTAATAAATTACAGACGTTGCCCAAATAAAATCCTTAGGATTAAAAAACAAAAATGACAGGAGAACTAGTATATATAAAGTTTTTGTGAAACTGACCAACAGTGAGTGACCCATGTGTGAAACTGACCAACAATGACACAGTAAAAGATCTGAGAACTAAACAATGATCTGTAACACCATTCGGTTCTCAAACTGCCCTCTAGGTAATGTGGAAGTTGAGGCAGACCACAATCTCATTACAGGAGCAGACAGGAAAAAAGACCCAATCAGGAAAGGAATAGCTAGAAAACTTTTAGACAATGACCAACCTACTCCAGACAAACACGATAGGAAAATACTGCACCCCACCCCTCGGCCCTGTGAGCAAAGGCCAAGTGGGAGCCTGGACTTCCATTATCACCTGGCTGTAATGAGGCACCAATCTGGGAAAAACAAAAACAAAAAGCTAACAGTACTTTGGGTTAGCAAGATTGTAAAGAAACTTCGAGAGCTCTCCTTGATGCAACCTACACTTTGGAAAACAATGTGTCACCATGCGGCTAAGTTGAATATGCATATATTCTAAAGGCTAGGAGATATATATTTTTTAAAAATTTTTAAGCATTGTTTATTAGAGGAAACAGCAAAACAGCCCTAGTGGCTGGTAAAGTTCTCGTATAATCATACAATGGAAAACTAGGTAACAGTGCGTGAGTCAACAACTGCTACACGTCAACACAAATAAATCTAAAAATAATATAATGTTGAGCAAAAGAAGTCAGAAAAGAGTATGTGGTATGTTTTCTTTATATGAAAATTCAAAAACAAGGAAAACTAAACAATTTACTCATCAGTGATACATACATAACTGCAAAAACTAGTAATAAAAACAAGGGACTGATTTATTCCAAGTAAGGATCTCTGGGGGATGAGGATACAATGAGGAAAGAAAATCCAAGAGACTGTAAATATATGGCAACATCCTATTTCTTAACCTGGGCAGTGGTTATATGAATGTTCACTTCATTATCCTTCAAACTATGTGTATTTAAATTTCATAATTTAAATTTGTAAACTTTACATTATTCCGTATGTAAAGTTCACAACTGTTTAAAAAGACACAGACAACATATATATTATACATTTAATACAATGAAACTTTACTAAAATTTTGAGACTTAAGAAAGCTACCCACAAATCAATTTCAAAACTATATTCTTTATAAAACTTCAATTAACTTTTTTCTTTTTTTAAAAATTATCTATATTCATTAAAGTTTCCCCAACTGCCCTGTTTTCATAGTGCCAATCCATCTAATGACAGTGAGTCCTAGACCTCCAAATAAGGCCCAAACTAAATTGAAGACTTCATTGTCAACTCTTACAAGAATCTTCTGCCAAATTCTATAGACAGGAGGTAACAAATTTTAAATATCAAACTAAAGTAATATTAAAAAATAATAATTAAGGAAGTAGTCCTACTAAAAGCATGAAATGCTATTTATTACTTACCCGAACCACTCCTGTGTACAGCACCAGGTTTCCACTGCCTTCCAGGATCAGCATAGTGTCTATATTCTAAAAAAAAAAAAAAAAAAAAAAAAGGCAAAAATTTTATTTTCCAATCTGTGCAAATTATAAAGCACAATGATTTTCAACTTCTCAAGAAATGTGCCTGCATTTACCTCCACTGGAGCTGCATCCTTTGCCTGTATGTTGGTGACGGAGCCAAAGATGAGCTGGGTTTTATCATTACTCTCTTGAAACTTTACACATCTAAATATTCAAATTAAAAAAGAAATACACTATTGATATATGCAACAACCTCTACTGATCTCAAGGGTATTATACTAACTGTAAAAAGCCAATTTCAAAAGGTTACTTACTGTATGATTCCATTTATAAAACATTTTCAAATGACAAAATTATAGAGATGGAGAACAGATTAGTGGTTGCCAGGGATTGGGGACTGTGGTAGATGGGTGTGGTGTATGTGACTCTAAAGTGGGTAGCATGAGGGAGATCTGTGAGGTGATAAAGAAGTTCTCAACCTTGATTGGGATGTTTGCACAAATCTACACGTGATAAAATTTCATGGAATCATATACACACACAAATGAGTACACATAAAACTGATGAAGTCTGAATGAGCCCCGTTAATTGTACTGATGTCAATTTCTTTCTTTTAACAATGCACTATAGATATGTAAGATGTTACCTCTGGGGGAAAAAGTGCAGTCTACACAGGACCTCTACTACTTTACAACATCCTGTGATCTATAATAATTTCAAAATTAAAGGTCAATAAATTGGTAAATATATAAATACACATTTTACCTAAGAAGATAAATGAATGGCTAATAAGCACATGAGAAGATGCTCAACATCATAAGTCATTAGGGAAATGCAAATTAAAACCACTTCAGGGGCTTCTCTGGTGGCACAGAGGTTAAGAATCCGCCTGCCAATGCAGGGGATACAGGTTCGATCCCTGGTCCAGGAAGATCCCACATGCCATGAAGCAACTAAGCCTGTGCGCCACAACAGCTGAGTCTGCGCTCTAGAGCCCGCGTGCCGCAACTACTGAAGCCCACGTGCCTCGGGCCTGTGCTCTGCAACAAGAGAAGCCACCACAGTGAGAAGCCCGTGCACCGCAAGAAGAGTAGCTCCCCTGCTCACCGCAACTAGAGAAAGCCCACGCGCAGCAACGAACACCCAACGCACCCAAAAAGTAAATAAGTAAATAAAATTTTTAAAAAACACGTCACACCCACCAGAATGGCTACAATCAAAGAAAATGACAATAACAAATCTTGTCAAAAGGAACCAAGATGGCGGAGTAGAAGGACGTGCTCTCACTCCCTCTTGTGAGAATACCAGAATCACAACTAGCTGCTGGACAATCATCAACAGGAAGACACTGGAACTCACCAAAAAAGATACCCCACATCCAAAGACAAAGGAGAAGCCACAATGAGACAGTAGGAGGGGCGCAATCAGTAAAATCAAGTCCCGTAACTGCTGGGTGGGTGACTCACAGACTGGAGAACACTTATACCCCAGAAGTCCACCCACTGGAGTGAAGGTTCTGAGCCCCATGTCAGATTTCCCAACCTGGGCGTCCAGCAACGGGAGGAGGAATTCCTAGAGAATCAAACTTTGAAGCCTAGTGGGATTTGATTGCAGGACTTCGACAGGACTGGGGGAAACAGAGATTCCATTCTTGGAGGGCACACACAAAGTAGTGTGTGCATCGGGACCCAGGGGAAGGAGCAGTGACCCCAGGGGAGACTGAACCAGACCTACCAGCTAGTGTTGGAGGGTCTCCTGCAGAGGCGGGGGATAGCTGGGGCTCACCATGGGGACAAGGACACTGGCAGCAGAAGTTCTGGGAAGTACTCCTTGGCGTAAGCCCTCCCAGAGTCTGTCATTAGCCCCACCAAAGAGCCCGGGTAGGCTCCAGTGTTGGGTTGCCTCAGGCAAAACAACCAACAGGGAGGGAACCCAGCTCCACCCATCAGCAGTCAAGTGGATTAAAGCTTTACTGAGCTCTGCCCACCAGAGCAACAGTCAGCTCTAACCACCACCAGTCATTCCCATCAGGAAACTTACACAAGCCTCTTAGACAGCCTCATCCACCAGAGGGCAGACAGCAGAAGCAAGAAGAACTACAATCCTGCAGCCTGTGGAACAAAAACCACATTCACAGAAAGACAGACAAGATGAAAAGGCAGAGGGCTATGTACCAGATGAAGGAACAAGATAAAACCCCAGAAAAACAACTAAATGAAGTGGAGATAGGCAACCTTCCAGAAAAAGAATTCAGAATAATGATAGTGAAGATGATCCAGGACCTTGGAAAAAGAATGGAGGCAAAGATCGAGAAGATGCAAGAAATGATTAACAAAGACCCAGAAGAATTAAAGAACAAACAAACAGAGATGAACAATACAATAACTGAAATGAAAACTACACTAGAAGGAATCAATAGCAGAATAACTGAGGCAGAAGAATGGATAAGTGACCTGGAAGACAGAATGGTGGAATTCACTGCTGCGGAACAAAATAAAAAAGAATGAAAAGAAATGATGAAAGCCATAGAGACCTCTGGGACAACACTAAACACAACAACATTCGCATTATAGGGGTCCCAGAAGGAGAAGACAGAGAGAAAGAACCAGAGAAAATATTTGAAGAGATTACAGTCGAAAACTTCCCAAACATGGGAAAGGAAATAGCCACCCAAGTCCAGGAGGCGCAGCGAGTCCCATACAGGATAAACCCAAGAAGAAACACACCAACACACATAGTAATCAAACTGGCAAAAATTAAAGACAAAGAAAAATTATTGAAAGCAGCAAGGGAAAAACGACAAATAACACACAAGGGAATTCCCATAAGGTTAACAGCTGATTTCTCAGCAGAAACTCTACAAGCCAGAAGGGAGTGGCATGATATACTAAAAGTGATGAAAGGGAAGAATCTACAACCAAGATTACTCTACCCAGCAAGGATCTCATTCAGATTCGACGGAGAAATCAAAAGCTTTACAGACAAGTAAAAGCTAAGAGAATTCAGCACCACCAAACCAGCTCTACAACAAATGCTAAAGGAACTTCTCTAGGCAGGAAACACAAGACAAGAAAAGGACCTACAAAAACAAACCCAAAACAATTAAGAAAATGGTAATATGAACATACATATCGATAATTACCTTAAACGTGAAAGGATTAAATGCTCCAACCAAAAGACACAGGCTTGTAGAATGGATACAAAAACAAGACCCATATATATGCTGTCTACAAGAGACCCACTTCAGACCTAGGGACACATACAGACTGAAAGTGAGGGGATGGAAAAAGATATTCCATACAAATGGAAATCAAAATAAAGCTGGAGTAGCAATACTCATATCAGATAAAACAGACTTTAAAATAAAGAATGTTACAAGGGACAAGGAAGGACAGTAGATAATGATCAAGGGATCAATCCAAGAAGAAAATATAACAATTATAAATATATATGCACCCAACATAGGAGCACCTTGATACATAAGGCAACTGCTAACAGCTATAAAAGAGGAAATCGACAGTAACACAATAATAGTAGGGGACTTTAACACCTCACTTACAGCAATGGACAGATCATCCAAAATGAAAATAAATAAGGAAACAGAAGCTTTAAATGACACAATAGATTTAATTGATATTTATAGGACATTCCATCAAAAACAGCAGATTACACTTTCTTCTCAAGTGCGCACGGAACATTCTCCAGGATAGATCACATCTTGGGTCACAAATCAAGCCTCAGTAAATTTAAGAAAACTGAAATCATATCAAGCATCTTTTCTGACCACAACGCTATGAGATTAGAAATGAATTACAGGGAAAAAAAAACGTAAAAAACACAAACACATGGAGGCTAAACAATACGTTACTAAATAACCAAGAGATCACTGAAGAAATCAAAGAGGAAATCAAAAAATAACTAGAGACAAATGACAATGAAAACACGACGATCCAAAACCTATGGGATGCAGCAAAAGCAGTTCTAAGAGGGAAGTTTATTAGCTATACAAGCCTACCTCAAGAAACAAGAAAAATCTCAAATAAACAATCTAAACTTACACCTAAAGAAACTAGAGAAAGAAGAACAAACAAAACCCAAAGTTAGCAGAAGGAAAGAAATCATAAAGATCAGAGGAGAAATAAATGAAATAGAAACAAAGAAAACAATAGCAAAGACCAATAAAACTAAAAGCTGGATCTTTGAGAAGATAAACAAAATTGAAAATCCATAAGCCAGACTCATCAAGAAAAAGAGGGAGAGGACTCAAATCAATAAAATTAGAAATGAAAAAGGAGAAGTTACAACAGACACCGCAGAAACACAAAGCATCCTAAGAGACTACTACAAGCAACTCTGTGCCAATAAAATGGACAACCTGGAAGAAATGGACAAATTCTTAGAAAGGTATAACCTTCCAAGACTGAACCAGAAAGAAATAGAACATATGAACAGGCCAATCACAAGTAATGAAATTGAAACTGTGATTAAAAATCTTCCAACAAACAAAAGTCCAGGACCAGATGGCTTCACAGGTGATTCTATCAAACACTTAGAGAAGAGCTAACACACATCCTTCTCAAAATCTTCCAAAGAATTGCAGAGCAAGGAACACTCCCAAACTCATTCTATGAGGCCACAATCACCGATACCAAAACAAGACAAAGATACTACAAAAAAAGAAAATTACAGACCAATATCACTGATGAATATAGATGCAAAAATCCTCAACAAAATACTAGCAAACAGAATCCAACAACACATTAAAAGGATCATACACCATGATCAAGTGGGATTTATCCCAGTGATGCAAGGATTCTTCAATATACGCAAATCAATCAATGTGATACACCATATTAACAAATTGAAGAATAAAAACCATATGATCATCTCAATAGATGCAGAAAAAGCTTTTGACAAAATTCAACACCCATTTATGATAAAAACTCTCCGGAAAGTGGGCACAGAGGGAACCTACCTCAACATAATAAAGGCCATATACGACAAACCCACAGCTAACATCATTCTCAATGGTGAAAAACTGAAAGCATTTCCTCTAAGATCAGGAACGAGACAAGGATGTCCACTCTCACCACTATTATTCAACATAGTTTTGGAAGTCCTAGCCACGGCAATCAGAGAAGAAAAAGAAATAAAAGGAATCCAAATTGGAAAAGAAGAAGTAAAACTGTCACTGTTTGCAGATGACATGACACTATACATAGAGAATCCTAAAAATGCCACCAGAAAACTACTAGAGCTAATCAATGAATTTGGTAAAGTTGCAGGATACAAAATTAATGCACAGAAATCTCTCGCATTCCTATACACTAATGATGAAAAATCTGAAAGAGAAAGTAAGGAAACACTCCCATTTACCACTGCAACAAAAACAATAAAATATCTAGGGAGACAAAAGACCTGTATGCAGAAAACTATAAGACACTGATCAAAGAAATTAAAGATGATACCAACAGATGGAGAGATATACCATGTTCTTGGATGGGAAGAAACAATAGTGTGAAAATGACTATACTACCTAAAGCAATCTACAGATTCAATGCAATCCCTATCAAATTACCAATGGCATTTTTTATGGAACTAGAAAAAAAAATCTTAAAATTTGTATGGAGACACAAAAGACCCCAAATAGCCAAAGCAGTCTTGAGGGAAAAAAACAGAGCAGGAGGAATCAGACTCCCTGACTTCAGACTATACTACAAAGCTACAGTAATCAAGACAATATGGTACTGGCACAAAAACAGAAATATAGATCATGGAACAGGATAGAAAGCCCAGAGATAAACTCACACACCTATGGTCAACTAATCTATGACAAAGGAGGCAAGGATATACAATGGAGAAAAGACAGTCTCTTCAATAAGTGGTGCTGGGAAAACTGGACAGCTACATGTAAAAGAATGAAATTAGAACACTCCCTAACACCATACACAAAAATAAACTCAAAATGGATTCGAGACCTAAATGTAAGACCGGACACTATAAAACTCTTAGAGGAAAACATAGGAAGAACACTCTGACATAAACCACAGCAAGATCTTTTTTGATCCACCTCCTAGAGTAATGGAAATAAAAACAAAAATAAACAAATAGGACCTAATGAAACTTCAAAGCTTTTGCACAGCAAAGGAAACCATAAACAAGACGAAAAGACAACCCTCAGAATGGGAGAAAATATCTGCAAACGAATCAACGGACAAAGGATTAATCTCCAAAATATATAAACAGCTCATGCAGCTCAATATCAAAAAAACAAACAACCCAATCCAAAAATGGGCAGAAGACCTAAATAGACATTTCTGCAAAGAAGACATACAGATGGCCAAGAAGCACGTGAAAAGCTGCTCAACATCACTAATTACTAGAGAAATGCAAATCAAAACCACACTGAGGTATCACGTCACACCAGTTAGAATGGGCATCATCAGAAAATCTACAAACAACAAATGCTGGAGAGGGTGTGGAGAAAAGGGAACCCTCTTGCACTGTTGGTGGGATTGTAAATTGATACAGCCACTATGGAGAACAGTATGGAGGTTCCTTAAAAAACTAAAAATAGAATTACCATATGATCCTGCAATCCCACTACTGGGCATATACCCAGAGAAAACTATAATTCAAAAAGACACATGCACCCCAATGTTCATTGCAGCACTATTTACAATAGCCAGGTCATGGAAGCAACCTAAATGCCCATCGACAGACGAATGAATAAAGAAGTCATGGTACATATATACAATGGAATATTACTTAGCCATAAAAAGTAACGAAATTGGGTCATTTGTTGAGACAGGGATGGATCTAGAGACTGTCATACAGAGTGAAGTAAGTCAGAAAGAGAAAAACAAATATCATATATTAACGCATGTATGTGGAACCTAGAAAAATGGTACAGATGAACCAGTTTGCAGGGCAGAAGTTGAGACACAGATGTAGAGAACAAACGTATGGACACCAAGGGGGGAAAGCCGCAGGGGGGTGGGGGTGGTGTTGTGATGAACTGGGTGAATGGGATTGACATGTATACACTGATGTGTATAAAATTGATGACTAATAATAACCTGCTGTATAAAAAAATAAATAAAATAAAATTCAAAAATTAAAAAAAAAAAATCTTGTCAAGGATGAAGAAATTGGAACAGTCAAACATTACTGGTGGGAATGTAAAATGGTACAGCTTATTTGGAAGACAAATTTAGCAATTTCTTTAAAAGTTTATAATGAATTTATCATTTGATCCACTCCTAGTTATCTACCTATCTATCTACATGAAATCATGTATGTCCACACAAAGGCTTTGGCTCCAATGTACATAGTGCCATAATTCACAACGGTCAAAAATGTGGAAACAAACCAAACAAACAAAATGTGGTATATTTATACAATACTACACAGCAAGAGGAATAAAATATTTATACATGTTACAACATGGTAGGCCCTAAGAATCATGCTAAGTGAAAGAAGGTGGACACAAAAAAACTATATACTGTATGATTCTATTTACATAACATATCCAGAAAAGGCAAATCTGCAGAGGCAGAAAGCCTATATACTGGTTGCCTGAGGTTGGGAATGGGAACAGAGACTGAATGCAAGTCAAGCACAAGAGATCTTTTTAAAGTGATAGAAATTTTTAAAGCTGGATCGTGGTGATGCTGCATAACTGTAAATTTACTAAAAATCATTAAACGATACACTTAAAACATGTTAATTTTGTGGTATGTAAATTATTTCAATAAAGCTACTTAAGCCAAAAAAAAAAAAAAAGAGAGAGAGAGAAAAAGGAAAAGAAAAAATAGTCCTAAGTTTATTTATACCAAATCAGTGAGATACATAAACGCACTTACCGTAACTGGAGCTGGGACTCTACTAAAAAGCACAAGAACTTTTGCCCACATAGGTCAGATGTAATAAAGACTTTTGAGGCCTGTGAATTTTTCTCCCTGTAATAGATTTATTAATAAACTGTTGGCACTCACTTAAAAATCTACCGCAGTAATTACTGAAAGTCTTTGAAAATATTCTACAGGAAATACTACTTGGGCCAAGCAATAACCTTGAAGACACAAAAGCACTTCTAAGGAGTGAACTTCATGATCTCTAAGATTCCTTTCAGCTCTCTGACTCTGAGTCCACTACACAGCTTTTCTGGGGAAAAATTACAATAAATGTAATCATTACCCACAGACTTTTTAATTCCACATTATGCACGCTGCCTACTGCTAAAGTAATGCAAACTTGAAGAGATCTTAGACCTCTTACAGGGTCTAAGGGGTCAGACATTTTATAACATGACCTCTCCAATCTATCCCCACTCTCTCTCAGATTAGGCTCCACTTCAGCCCTTTTTTTTTAACCCATACTCAAAAATTCTCTATTCTCAAAAATTTCTTTGTAACTCTATACAATAAGGATCTGCAATATATCCAACTTAGCAATACGGTATTTAAAGACAAATGATTTTTAAATACAGGGAATTTTTATTCTATATATAAAATTTTTATTTTATAAGGAATTTTTATTTTATATATATAAAAATAGAACATACTTCAACACTGTACTCACATCTTTCCTTTCCTCCAACTGCCTATCCCTGACCTGCCAGCCTAAGAACATGCGCTTGTCTTTCTACTCGGATGTGGATAGCTTAAGGCCGTAGAGCCAGCTGTATTTTCAGTGCTTTCCCTGCTCTGGGTATATAGTCTTTTCATAGCCTACTCTCTCATATTAAAATGAGTCTTTAAATACAAAGATGGACTAAATATTAGATTATATAAAGGACTTACTGTTAATTTGGCTGGATGTAAAAATGGTAGCATGGTTAGGTAAGGAAATGCTCTTACTTTTTAGAGAAACACACTTAGGTATTTAAGGGCAAAAATGAAGACTAATTGTCTCTAACATAGTTCAGGAAAAACAAAACTCTCCCTTGACCCTGAGACACCCTCAGCTAGTTTTGTATCCTCATTCCCATTCAAAGGCAAACTCCTTGGACAGTCTGTATATCTATGTTCACCTCCTCGGTCCCCATTTACTTTTTCCACCCCATTCCACTCCACCCTAGACCCCCACCCCCAGGTGCTCTGGCCAAGGTCACCAGTGACCTTGCCATCCAGGTATTGCCTCTCTGAGCTCAACTAAGAGTGCCACACTTCACCAGCACCTGGCAACATTGGCACCTTCTTCTCAAAAGACACTTTTCTTGTGTTCCATGACATGTCCTGCTGCTTCCCCCACCTGACCTCTCTTGCTCTGTCTCTCTGCAGCAGCTTTATCTCTTTTCACCCCCGCCAAATCTTAAGTTTCCAAGACTTTAGTCACTAGCCCTCTTCTGATTCTACACAGCCTGGTTTTAATTATTCGGAGGTCACAGACTCTGAGAATCTAATGAATGTTACCCTCTCCTAAAGAAAAGGCCTATACACCACGCATACCCATGATTACTATCTGTGATTCCAGAGGGTTACCAGAACCCCTGCAACTGCAAGCTCATCCACAGGCCCTCCAGGAACCCAACCTCTACACACTCCGTAAACTCCAATCCACCTGTCTTGCCTCAATCACCACTGATAAGTGACTGCTCTTCCCCTGAGTTTATGACCCACATATAAAGCACCTTCTTACAGCTCTCATCAAACAGAACAGCCCAAAGGGCCATCTCTCTCCACCTCCTCTTTTGCAGCCCTTTCCCCTCCTCCTGCACAAACAAATTGAGAGTATTTTTAATTCCCTGAACAAACCACACATTCACACTTCTGAACTTTTCTTCTGATCCCCTCTAACTACTGTGTACTGCCCCGCTTACCCACCCAGGAAATACCTAGTCATCTTTCCAAAGCCCTACCAGCAGATGAGCAGTGCCACCATCCTCCAGCTGTCTCTTTCTGAGGACAGGGACAGCAACTTATTTGCTGATAAACCACAGCCACTAGCACACACACTGGCATTGACCGAGTGAATGATTAAAGAGAACATAAAAGGAGGAAGGTCACATGGAACAGAGGTCTGAGTTGTGTTTCCCAGAAAAACACCTGATACTCAACTAACATAAAGACAAAACTTAAGAAAAATGCTATAAATTCCCAAGTTTCCTAATCTACAGAAATTAGTTGTCTCTCCCTAAAACATCAAACACCTCAAATCTGAGAGATTACTAAGTTAAGGAAGAAAGAGCAAATGACAAAAGAATATTTTTATGATCACCTTAATATCACTAACATCCTCTACTGAAACTGAGGTAGCCTTTAATACATATCTCTATGTATTTTAGAAATATTAATAACTGCTTATACTCAAAGGAAGCTTTACACAAAATACCAAGTATTTTCTAAAACTTTTAGTATCATTTTTCTTTGAATATAAAAATATATACTCCAAACCTTATATTAGTAATCGTTTCTGTCCATAAATGGTCCATACAAAGTTCAGGAACAATTGGCTCTGTTTCTGGTGCAAGAAAGGAGCCGTTAGAATTACTATTTGGAGAATGAGAAATACTGTGTCTCTTCGGAGATTGATTATGGCTTGAAAGGTTGAACCTTTGCACCCCTGAAAAAGAGTGCACTCCTAAGGCTGGAGAATGAGCACGACTGCAAAATAAAGAGAAGAGAGTGCACCACAATTAATAACGCAGGCTGATATAACACACTTTCTAATAAAGCTTTCCAAATTCTATGTACGGAGAGTATTCATAACATAAACCTAGTCAGAAATACAATTTTTTTAAAAAGGAGTAGCTACTTAAACGGTTTGTCAACATGCTTTATTATATTCTAAAGATTTAGAATTCCTATTAGAATTCTTTTTTTTAACTGAAAATCAGTTCATTTTCTGCCTCAGAAAATCAATTATTTATATCAATATCATTCAAAAAAGTTTAAACTATGTTCCTATACATTCAAACATATACACACCAACAAAACTATGTCCCTATTGCACCAGATAGATATTAACAAAAACAAAAGAAAAGCTAATGCAAATTAAGACAAAAGAAAACAGCACCAAAAAATTTCTGTAATTAATATTCACCAAACTGCTGCCACTTAGTGGTAAAAATGCGGCACTCTTACAACAAGCACCGGCAGCTTCTAAGTATGACTCAGAAAAAAGTGACCCAGGAGGCCCGGAAGTCTTAGTAAAAATAGCACAACTGGAATAGTGCTGTTTTCTCTAAAAGATACTCAGGAGCTGTCAACAGAAATTTTAAATCCTTCAAATCACAAGAGAAAGTTTTAAAAGAAGGTATCTTTGTCTTGGGATGTCTTGTTTAAAACAAGGAAATGCTTCCACACTTAATTCCCACCTGAGAGCTGCCATGTTGGAAATGGAAGGTGAGCGGGAGTGTAGGCTGGGCGAGGAGGTTGAGCGACTCTGGCTGTGGATGGAGGAGTAGTTCTGGAAGGGGGAAGCCACGGGGGAGTCTCCCTTGGAGAGGCTTCTGAGGTGTGCTGTGAGCGAGCTGCTGGTGGCCACGTTCTGTGGGGTGCCCCCCTGTTCAGAGAACTTTAAAACAACATTCTCTTCCTTAAGTCAAAATGAAAAGGGGGAGTGGGCAGAAAATAATTAGATTAAAAGGGCAATTTCCTTGTGAGAAGGCAGGGTAGTGGCCAGTTATTAAAGATATATCTTTTTACCTAAGGCACTCAACCTATTTCACAAGTGATTGTTCTAAAAATCCGCAAAGTTTTTAGTATTAACTATCCTTTTCTATTAAGAAGTGATCTGCCTTTACCCTTACCTCTGTTCTGACTCTCCGGAGAGCCCACACAGAATGCAAACCTTGAACGGTGTCATAGGTCATTACAACGGAGGGATCAGTGTTGAGAAAAACAATTTTCATTGCATGATCTACAACATATTGTACCCGTGATGAACCAAAAAGACCTTAAAGACAGAACAGAAATGGTCAGGTATAGAACAATGGACTTTTACAAGACTGTTGTTTATGAAGTGACTTCTTGCAATTCCTAAAGAGAAATCAAGGCAATTAAGGCACAAAAATCTATTAATATATTACGTAATTAACCCTCAATTTTTAATAAATTTACTTTGGGCATCAATTCCTTTAAAATATATTAAAGATGAGAACGTTACGAGTTTTGATTTCACACACATGCAACTAAATGTTGAAGATTTGTGCTGACTAAACCATTAAATTCATCAGCCACAGGTAAAAGGTCCATGACTCCTTTAATAACTGATTTATTCTTAAATTGCACTCAACCATTCAGCCAAGTTTGACTTCCTTACTAGTTCTTTTCTTCTCTAAGAAATCTGTTCTCTACTATAACTACTCAAACAGTGCTGAACAGTACACTACTGTTTCTGCTTTACTGGGTACACATGCAAAGTAAGTTTTTTCCTAGTGAGTCCAGCTTTTACATCTACAGTACCATAAACTGGTTTCTATATCCTTATTTGACTGTTTCCTAAATGCTTCCCTCTCAGTTAAAATATTGAAAATTTTTAAAAGAATTATTTTATAAAAGGAGTACTTTATAAAGAAAGAAATAAAAATCATTCATAATTTCACTCAAAATAACCTCTACTAATATATTTGGCAGCACTCCTCTGAGATTTTTTTTTTCCTATACAGACATTTCTTTTATGTTTTTACAAAATTAGGATGATATTGCAGTTAGTTTTGTACCTTACTTAACATTATGAATAAGCAATTCCTGAGGTCATTAAATATTATTCAGAAACATGATCAATAATGGCTGCATACCATTCAATCACACACTGACATGTTTTTTTAGGTTGTTTGTAGTTGTTAGCAGTATAATATAGAATTATCAATAAACTTTTTCTGTAAAAGGCCGAAGAGTAAATAGTTTAGGCTTTGCAGACATACTGACTCTGTAGCATAATTTTTTTTGTTTTCTACAACCTTTTAAGAAGGTAAAAACCACTCTTGGCTCTTAAGCCTTAGAAAAATAAACTGGATTTAGCCCCCAGGCTGTAGTTTGCCAAGCGCTGATATAGAAGATAAAAACCTCAGTGGTATTTCAGAATATATACTTGGGATAAAGTCCTTAAAGTAAAATTGGTCAAAGAATATAAATATTTTTTTTTAGCCTTCAAGTCCTCATTATTCATAATAGCCTATGTTTGGTCACATTTAAAATTTTAAAACAAGCATCTAGAAATACCTCTAGGAACTATTAAAAGTCTGAGTCCCAGCAAATTATGTTATTATGAGCAGGGAAAATGAAATATTAAAAATTTCCAAAGTAAAGGTCTAAGGCTCTACATTTCTTTTTTCCAAAAAAAGGAAACGATTTTAGTTTATCTGAGTGTTGTTCATTTACTTACTAATTACTAAGGAACGAAGTCCAGAGTCATCTACAGGTAAGTTAGAAAATATATCAGTATTTCTGGTTGATGTGTAGGCTCTATTTTTACTAAAAGAATAGCTGTTAAAACAGTTAATACCAAGGTATTCAATGAATTAATTAATATGAATTATTTTCATAATAAGAGTTATTTTTAAGTGCTTAAATTATATTATTTTTATAAAACAAATCTAATTTTCATAAGCTCCTTTATTTCCTCCCCAGCCCCAAACTCAAAAGAGAGCCTACATAAAAGAATTTATAAAAATACACTTACTTCCAGATTTACAAACAAGAGGTGTAATTTCATCTAGTGGATGCAGCATGCTGAACATAGTGGGTAAAGGTTCTCTAGTAAAGAACAAATAAACAATCACCAACACAAGATGACTCCATTTGTGCACAAATTTTGTACTTTCCTTGCAAAGAAATGTCTTCTGCAGATTACACTTGCAACTAGAAACCTACCATCTCAAAAAGTAACCCTCTAAAAACTTTTGACCTACTGTTTTTCACAGTATCTTCTATTTTATTCCTAGAAATCTCTCCTCTTACGCAGGGTAAATTTGCACACACACACACCAAACTCAGTGTAGCCCAGGGAGTATCTGTGAGCAGCAGTCAACACCTTACAGAACAAACAGAGTACTGGGCATAAGGCAGTCATTTTTTTTTTAAAACCTCTCTTAGTGGCAGTGTGTCTCCAACAGCTAGGAAAGAAATTTAGTCTTCTAGACCTATTTACAAAGGAGAGTATTTAAAAAAAAAAAAAAAAAAGAAGAAACACTTCAAGTAAATAAAATGGCTGCATTTTCTTAAGGAGTGACTGAAAAAAGAGGAAAAAAGAGACCTTCTATCTAAACACAGAGAGAGATTAAAATCTATAAGCAATTTTCTTAAAACTCAGTGTCTACTACTTGCACCACACTGTGACAGGTACTGTATGTTCCTGCCCTTCAACGAGCTCACAGCTGATTAGGGAGACAAAATAAACACACTATAATTTATTATGCACCTAAGACATATGAAGCCCTATGTCAGAGATTATATACATTAGCTTGTTAAATCACTGCATAAATCCTAAGAAATAAATGACAGTATTCTTCCTGTAACAGATAAGGAAACTAAAGCCAAAGCTAATGATTTGCCCAAAGTAACATGATGGAAAAAATGGCAGAGCTAAGAATTGAGTTTTGTTACCTTTAAGCCAAGTGTTTGCTCAATTTTACTACTTGGGGAAAAAAGCTGTAGATAATTAAGCGCCAAGTGAGAAGTAGAACTCATAAGGGTACAATGCTGAGATGAGAGAAAAAGGCATCTATCTGTGCTGACAGCATGGAAATTATCATCATCCCAAACTTTTGGGTAAACAATTTTACCTTAGAACCAACCAAAAAAGGCCCAAGGAATCATATTCTGACCTGCATACCTGGGTGGGCCTGGAGGAAGCTCATGTGAAGAGCTGCTTCGTTCGAACAACAAGCCATACTTCGTGGGCCAAACATTTGCAACCTATCGGGTAAAAGGGTGAGGAAAAAAACAGAAGTAAAAGAAACTATTCTTTATAACATGTTTTTACGAAACATTACAGAACATTAGATTTTCCTCTAATTTAATAAGGGTTTTGCAAAGTAACAATCATTAACTATAATTTTTTTTAAGTAATTCTAACAAGTAAATCTAAGACAAAATCAAATCTAAGGAAGAGAAGTTCGACCTGAAATTCCTGCCAGTAGCTAATATCAGTACCAAAATGACAATGTAATTAAAGTGTAACAACAGCATTAGGGCATGAAAAAGATAATGAGAAATAGGAGAAAGACTAATATTGCTCAAGTGCTTGAATAAAACCAAAATGATTTCTTATATGTCACTTAAACTGAAAAAAAACCTCTCAGAAAAGACTTCATAATTCACTTCACTAAATAATTTATTTTTAAGACAAAGGATGGAAATGGTAAGCCACTACAATTTTATTTCAGTAAAAATAACATTTTTGATTACAAGACATGAGAGTAGCAATACTTCTGAAACCAATTAATTCAAGAATATTCTCCAATAAAACACAAAAACATTGAAACACTCAAGTTTACCTGAAAAGGTAAAGAAGCTATGTAATCCTTTCCTTCTATGCTATGCATGTTAACACATGAGCTTTGCAATATACATATGCATTTTTCTACTTCATCACTACCTGAAAAGAGAGAGTACAACAAGATATATGCATTGTTTTCAAAAAAAAAAATCCCAATAATCATAAATTGCAATTCCCGGGACTTCCCTGGTGGCACAGTGGTTAAGAATCCGCCTGCCAATGCAGGGGACACGGGTTCAAACCCTGGTCCGGGAAGATCGCACAAGCCGCAGAGCAACTAAGCCTGTGCAGCACAACTACTGAGCCTACGCTCTAGAGCCCGAGAGCCATAACTACTGAGCCCGTGCACCACAACTACTGAAGCCCAAGTGCCTACAGCCCGTGCTCCGCAACAAGAGAAGCCACCGCAATGAGAAGCCCACGCACCGCAACGAAGAATAGCCCCTGCTCACCAAAACTAGAGAAAGCCCACATGCAACAAAGGAGACCCAACACAGCCAAAAATAAATAAATAAATAAATTTTAAAAAAATAAATAAATTGCAATTCCCAACAGCACAAATTCTTTAATGCAAAATATAAAAATGCTTGCGCTTATCCACCATTATTAGTGGCTTACTTATTTTGAATGAAAAAAAATGAGATAAACATTTGGAATCATCATAAGATCAAATAAAATTTCAAAAAGAAACTTACTGTAGTCCTTTTCAGACTTATCCTGTGATATAATGAAGTCACACCACAATGCCTAAAATCAAAACAAAATGCTTACCTAAGAAAATTACATCTAAATAATAACCTATTAACTAATGGTATCTAAATAATAGTGTCACCTACGTAACGGTCCCTCCTCATCAGCTCAACACATATACCATGGGAACGAAGAAAAATAAGATAAAATTAGACTGATTAATGATAACTATCTTAAGGAAAGATAAACTATGCTTGCAAATAAAAAGAAAAGGGAAAACAAAATCAAGAAACCTACTAGATAGAAGCTTTGCAGCAAAAGTGAATTCAAATAGTGGTTCAACCTGTATTAAACCCTATATCCTATACAAAGCTAAAGACTATCAGAAGAGTTGAAAATTGCCAAGCTATTTTATAATCTCCAGACTTACCTAATCTTATCATTCTTTGACTCGTCAGAAAGAATATTTAGAAAAACATTTCCTTTTCTTAAGGGCCCATCTTAAAAATACATATACAAACTAGGAAAAGCCGTTAAACTTCAACTGGTATGCTTGACAATCACTTATTGAAATTTTTAATGGCATTTTTATGTGTCTTTTTAATTGTGCTAAAATATACATAACATAAAATTTACCATTTTAACCATTTTTCAGTGGTATTAAATACATTCACAATGCTACATGAGGGGGAAATTATCATCAAGAAGAGCACTGGCTTCAACTCTCCTGGATGGAAACGCTTTCACACATGCTCTCAAATTTGGGAATAATTCAGTTTACCCTTCCTAATAAATTGTTAGAAGAATACAACACTCATCAGGAAATAGTTCATGGAAAAAAAAAAAATAAGCAGTGTCGAGGTACAATTTCAGTGTCTACAAATGGGGAACTTCACATGAGTAAAAAGCTTCTAAAACCTCCTGTCAGTAGCCTAACAATTAATGCAACCAACATGAATGTTTTCATTTCTCCCCCAACTTGATATTCTAAAAACTTTCAGTAAGAAAAGATGAAAACAGTACAGTGAACATCTGTCTCACCTGAATTTTGCCATACTTGTTTAAGGGTATTTGAGTACATATGGAATTGCAGGCGGCGGGGGCTATTTGAAAATTGCACACATCATGACACTTTACCCCTAAACACTTCATCGTGCATTTCCTAAAACTAAAGATGTACTCCTATATAACCACAAAACCGTCATCCCACCTGAGGAAAAATAATGTAATTTTCTTCTAGCACCTGATGTCCAGTCCATTTTAGAAAGTAATTCACAGGGTAATACCTTAGTGCCATGGTAATATCCTTTCACCCAAGAGTGTTAATATCCATTAACAATCCTTTTCTGAATCCATTATTACATTGGAGGTTACAAAGTGGTGATTTTTTAACTCTACCCTTCTTTCTATATTTATTAGCTGGCATTCGTCCATAAATAAGGGTGTTCCTTCATTAACTCGAGATGAACTGCACGTCTTCCTAGAAAGGCAGGGCAAATGCTTAATTCCTTCCCTTTAATTACCGATTTTCATAATAGAGTTAGGTGTAATAGCCAACTGCAATGATGACAAGTTAGTTTTTTTCTTTCTCTTTCTGATTATCACTAGGAACCAGATTTTTATTTATTGAATACTCTGCAATCAGTTATAATCATCATGTGTTACAGTATTCTTTGTACCCTCAATGTCTTAGAAATTTTTATCGAGAATAACAAATTGAATTACTCAAGAACAGTGTTTAAAGGCTATCATTAAATTGACAAAGGATGGTGTAAAAAAAGTGATGATACAGAAAACAAATGAAATTTTTTAAATGGACACCCAGCTGCTGGGACCATTACACAGTTTTTATTATTTCTGTGAAATTTTAGGACAAAAACTTTTTTAAGTGTTAAGTAGTCAATCAAACGCTAAAATTCAAATCAACTCACCTGTTGAACAGGACTGTCAACTGTAAACGCTTTATAAACAGCCAATGCCTGGCTTTTACTTCCTTTGCTCCAGATAACCATATTTCCAGCCACATAGAGTTCCTCATCGTAATCTACTTCTTCTCCAATTTCACTTACGCCTTTCCTTAACTGCCAGCTCTCCTTAAAAATTAACACATGCAGGACATATTCAAGCACTTTTTTCCAAAGTATGGAGCAGGATTTATTAATTAAATCAATAATAATTCAGAGACAAGTCTCCTACTCTCTCTTTGCCTGGGGAGAAAGACTCAATCTAAGCCCAATTCTTAGAAGCTTAGTGCCACTGATTAACAAAGTGGGGTGTGTGCATATGTGTATTATATACCTTACAGGATGTTTTATATTATACTACTATATTATTTGCCCAAAATATAAACAAACAAAAATTATACCATATCTATAGATCCAAAAATGAAACCAACATGCTAGGGAAACTAAAATGGTATATTAGGTGCATGGGGAAATGATGGAGAGGGGGCAGGAAGGTGCACGTGGCAATCACTGCTGGAGTTTACTCACAGGGTAGATTTCCCTGCTTCACAACTAAATATACATTCACCTTCCTTCCCTTGTCCCACTCATCAAAATAAATGGGAGAGAGAAAGGTTCAGATTTCTAACTACACAGACTTCCTCTCCCTGAGATTTTGGTATCCCAAATGGAATGAAAGTGGAATAAGGTGGGAAAGACTGATTTTCTGACACACGCTAACATCTCATTCTCCTATTTAAGAACTAGTACTTTATCTACTTATGTGGCATTTTTTTTGTCCTCAAGAAACATGTAAGTCTTTTTGCAGCAGGGACCATTTCTAACTCTACCATCTAATAATCAAACAACATGAAATCTGGTCCCCACATACTAAGGGAAGAGAAAGGGGTTTAGAATGGACCATAATCATAGTACTTATTATAAAACCATGAGTTATATGTCTAAATAAACGGTTATGACACCATAATACAATGAAGTCATTATTTTAGTCTTGACTGAAATTACGAAATCTTAACCACTACCCTAGAAGTAGCATTATACTCATTTCTCAGTTGCAGGTAGCCTTAAATTACAAGTAGATCACAACATTCTATGTTTCAAAAATACAATGGGAAACTTAACGGAACCTTCTGTTTCTCGTGGATCGTAACCTCCTGAAGGGATCCCACCAGGCCAGCAGCACCATCAGAAGACCATAACTCCGACGCTGGCTGCAGCTGGCGAAGCTGAAGGTTCAAAGCATTAGGGTGGTGCTTGCAGTGGTCTCGACCAAAAGGAACAAATTCCTGCAAATCCCCGGCTGCAATCATTGTTGCCCTTTCTTCATAGAAGTTCGACATGGGTTCCAAATATCAACATTATTTCTGTATGAATTCAAACACACTCTGGTCAGCTTCTAGAGTTAAAACCAGAATAAAATATCATAAACGTTTACAGAAGAGTCATTAATCCTTGGATGAGTGTCAATCCTATTACACTGTAGGTGTACAAGTAATTATAACATCAAAGGTCATTCCAGCTCTGACTCTCAGGTGATTACAGTTATCGCCACATTTTAGCTGGAGACTGACCAACAGACGGTTACCACTGAAGGAAACCACTGGGTTGAGACAAGCACTTACATCCCACAACACCTATCCTATGTTTCCTACTACTATATGCTAGTTTTTCCACACTTCACATATGAAGTACTTAGACAAGTTGTACTTTATAGTCCCATGACTGCCCGGCTTCTCAACATTTAAGGTCATTTCTGTTCAGCTGTTGGAAACTCATTTGAAAAGCACACCTCAAGGACCACTGGCATATTGGAATGAAACAAAAAAAAAAACCCACCAAAAAAAAACACATATTACTTCTAATTCATCACAAGTTGAACTACTCGTTTCAGCTGACCAATCCACAAAAGACCTAATAAACTGTCAAATGTCACCAGTAGTTTTGACACCCCAGTCCACCTAAACATATGACTACAATCAATTCCAATTTGGGGTCCAAACACAGGAAACCAAGGCATGAAGAACGCTGGCCATGGGACAGCCACACTTGCAGCACATTTATGAGTCCTAGCTCTTAATTAACACAACCTATTACAGTACAGCTTATCACTATAAAGATGTGGCTCAGCTGTGGGTGGAACCATGCCCCTTTACTTCCAAAACATTTCTACATACAGTAGTTGACAGCTAGTAAAATTCACTGTATAATGTGGCACATAAGGTGGATGCCAGTTCTCTCTCCAAGAAAACACCTACATTAAAAATGGATTTTGTGGCATCACATTTAAGCTACGATCCTCAAACACAGATCAAAACCAACATTTGACCACAGCACCATAGACAACTTTAAAGGGTTTGAAACGGCACTCACAATTAAAAGTTTAACTAAATTTGACTTATATTTCTCATCTGAGGTCTTTTTGGCATCAGTAGGGGTTTTTTTCCTGCAATATCTCAAAGCCCCTGTAGTTCCTGTGCAGCTCCTCTAGGGTCAAAGTTATTCTGCTATGAACTAAATGCTATTCCTGACATAACCATATGCCACAATCAAAACATTTTTATTTTCCTCCCGCTAAAATTCAGAATTGAGAAGATCTGAACTTGAGATAGAACTAAAACAGTACCTTATAAAACTTACAAGAAAAAAATAAAATTCAGCTGGTCTTCCTATATTCTAGTCAACAGGATAACCAACATTAAAAAACTTGCGAGTTCATCCGACTTCAGCTGTGCAATTTTGAAATGTTATTCTATTAAAACTTTGAGAGAAAATTACAAAAGTATTAATTATAGTTATTTTCACAGTACAATATCTTTTTGTACTAATTAAGGTGACACAACGCTTTTGCAATACCCCAAATTTTTAAGTGTTTTTACTTATTAGGGGACAACATAAAGAGCTACAGATTAAAGTATTGTATTAAACTGATATGCTATAAAACAAGATATCAGCATTGCTAACTAGGAACAAAAACTACCCCGCCAGAGGTAACCACACAGTTGCTTCAAGAGTAAATCCAAATGCACACAGAAGACACCCTGAGTTGAGACGCCGCAAAAAGGCAGAGCTTCCCCGGCCTCTTTAGGGTCAGGTGAAACAAACAAATCTAAGAGTCTGAGTCTCAGAACATCGTATCAGAGCGGCAAGGGGCTGATCTAGAAGCTGAGGCCCACACGGGACACCGCGCTTAGTTCAGGAAGGAAGCCGGCGCAGAGTGGAGCAGGAAGGTGCAGCCCGTAAAGCCCAGCCCGCCAGCTGGGGTCCCCTTGGCTCTGCGGCCCGCTCAGGGCCCGCCCCGGGCTCCCAGCCCTCCGGGTCACCGCGCGCGGGTCGGCCTCGGGGCGGGTGAGAGGGCTAGCGGACAGGCGATGAACCACCAGGCGCTGCGGGCCCGGGCCCATACCTGTGTGACTCGGGACGCGTCAGGCGCGGCGAGCCCCGGCTGCTCCCCGGAGGCGCGGGGGCCTAGGGGGCCCGAGGGTGGCGGCGGGGACGGTCACGGTGACTCCTCGGCCGCTGCAGCTTCTCATTCCCTCTCCCTCCCCTATTCCGGAGGAAGACTGGGCAGCAGCTGCGGACACGACTGCTAACAAGCAAGCGTGCGGGAGAACCACTCAGGCGAGATGTTCAAATGGACGCGTCCATGTTGACTTTCCCGTCCTGCCTCGCGCCGAGGCGGGGCTTCGCCGGGAGCGAGCGGCGTTCCCGCGGTCCTAGCGCCTCCGCAGTTGCACGAAGGAAGCGCGAGGAAGAATTTGCTGGGTATTTATTTATACCTTCAGCCTGTACTGGGATAGGATCTTCCTGGCGTCCAGATCATGTCAGTACGAGCCTGAACTGCCTCCTAACTATGAATTAGAAGGTTTTCTGGCCAACTTCGCTCTCACCTCCTGACCCCCAAATGGGAGGTACGTGCCTCCAGGCTTGGGGGACGGTGGGGACTCTACTGATTTTCTCTCTTTACCAGTGCACTTTAACCTTTTGGGGGTCCGGACCTTTTGAAAAGTTGATGAAAGGTACAGAGGTCCTCATAAAAACGTTGCGTGTAATAATCTGAGCTTCACAGAGACTTCCCCTAGCAATTCATAGATCCAGGTTAAGAACCCCAGCTTTACCCCTCCCTCCCTGTCTGTGGATTCAACTGTACAATATCACACTTGTGCAAAATGTATAACTCTCTTGAGCTCTAATCTTCCATTGCGTGGTGTCGCTATGTTAAAAGGATTGATAGGAGTCCTATTCCCTGAGAAATAAAGTTCAAATTCTTTATCCAGAAATATAAAGTTGCCTGAAACTTTACGTCTTCACTAAAATTATCTCCTTAGGGTCTCCAAACACACCTTGCACTTCGTGGTATCTTGGTATCTTGGCTCATTCTCATCACTTTATTTGAAATGTCAACCTTCAGGGTTTAGCTCAAACGGCCTCTTTTCAGAAGGCTTTACTCCAACAGGAAGGAGCCTGCTAAGGACTGAATATTTGTGTCCCCTCCCCAAATTCCTATGTTGAAACCTAATGGTCTATGTGATGATACTAGGAGGTGGGAGCCTTAGGAGGTGCTTAGGTCATGAGGGTGGAGCCCCCGTGAAAGGGATTAGTGCCCTTATGAAAGAGACCCCACAGAGCTCCCTGGCCCCTTCCACCAAATGAGGACACAGCAAAAAGACAGCTGTCAATGAACCAGGAAGCACAACCTCAGCAAACACTGAATCTGCCGGCACCATGATCTTGGACTTTCCAGCCTCTAGAACTGTAAAGAATAAATGTTCGTTGTTCATAAGTTTATGGTATAGCAGCCCAAAGGGATCAAGATAGAACTTAGTCTATCTTAGACTTTGAGACCAAAATATCCCCAGACATCCCTGCCCTGAGGGTACACGTGAGGTCAAATTAACAATCACATCCCTCATGCTCTGCCTTTATCTTTTACTTATTTCCTCCTACAGGGTCCCCCCTCAGCCAACTCCCCCTTTAAGTCCTGTTTCTCCATGACCTGGTCTTTCTGGGAGAAACAGCATCAGGACATATCCCAGTTGCCTCTCAGAGTCTCTGAGGGCCACCCTCCACCTCTTGCCCCACCTCAGCCACCACCATGGCCTGACCATACGTGGGCCCTCCTAGAGAAAGGGACACCATAGGCTGGTTCCACCAGCCCTGTCAGCCCCACGACCAGCCACTTGCCACAGAGAACGAGGCCCTCTGCCCTGGCTTTGCTGTGCCATCAGGCCATTGTCACAGTCCCTGGGGCACTGGCTTGGAGGGAATGCCTCCCCAGGGGGTGTGCAGGCTGATAGAAACCCAAAAGTGTAGGGAGCAAATTTAGATCAAGGCAAATTTTGTTCAAGAGGAGCAAGGCAGGAAGGAGCCAGAGACATAAATTCCCTTTTCTTTTCCCGCTGGTGGACTGTTCTACAGCACGGTTTCTTTGCACAGCCTGCCAGACATCCTGTGTGGCTGAGTGGGCATGCCTGCCAAGCAGTCAGCTGAGTTTTTGGCAGTGGCCAATGCAGTGCTTCTCATCCTTCCCTTGCCTTCATTCTCTCTATCGTGGGCTAAAGCCTCAGCACTCATCAAATTTGCCTCCAGCTCTGTGTTTTCGAGAACACAGTCCACAAAGTGTGTCCAGTCTGTGAATAGAGTTACTGAAAGGGTTCGCACAGCTCTTCCTCCTGGATGTTCCCTTGTCTGCCCATAAATTCTCTCAAGATGCCTCTCCGTGGCCTCCGCCTATGATGTTTTCCCAGGACTGGGGTTCCCTGAAACACAGAACTTTCCATTTTAAAACCAGACATCCCAAGCAAGCTGGGACCACTGGTCACCCTAATTTGCAGTCATAAGAGGCAGGTTTCACATGCATTGGAGCAAAACCTTACCTTCTGGGACCTTGGGTAATGAATCCCGCAGCATATAAAACACAATGTCTTCTCTATTCAAACTTCTGGCTAGCCTGGCTGGCCCAAATATGTCTCACCAGTATTTGTAAAAACAGTTTCAACATCGGGGCAATTTACAGCACTGCATTGAACAAACAGGAAGTCTAAACATCTAGGAAATTAGAGGTTTTATTCGTTTAATCAAAGCTTGTCCCATCTTAAAGGGGAATTTACTTTTCCAGTTTTAAATTTTCCCTTCTCAAAGAGACGGTTTACAATATTTTGAGTCCACAATGTAAATGCTACCTTTTCAAATCTCAGTAACCTACTTTGCCCTAGAAAAACACAACAATTTTAGAGAACTGTAATTAGAGGTTAAATTGAGAGTAGGTGCCATGTGGAAACTCAACTGGATTCAACTCCCTGTTTTACAGAGGCAACTCTGAGGTTAATTTGCTTAGTACCTTTTGTATTAAGTTCTTGCTTCCCAATTCTGACTTTATCCAGCAATATTTTACTACTTTAAGCCTCTGGATCTCTTGGCTATAAATGCTAAATTAGTAGGCAGCAAGACTTGAAATAGCGACTGTAATGGACTTTTTCATAGCACAGTGAATATATTATTATATGATACTGAATGGGGGCATTAGCTACAAATGGCACCAAGCAGTCATTCCCTGGATGGTAATGTAACCAGCAACAACTAAGGAAATACTTTCTAAAATCCCTCCATGATAAAGGTAGCCTTTTTTATTTTTATCATTTTATAAATTTATTTATTTATTTATTTTTGGCTGCGCTGGGTCTTCAATGCTGCGTGCGGGCTTTCTCTAGTTGTGGCGAGCAGGGGCTACTCTTTGTTGAGGTGCGCGGGCTTCTCATTGCAGTGGCTTCTCTTGTTGCAGAGCACAGGCTCTAGGCACGTGGGCTTCAGTAGTTGTGGCACACAGGCTCAGTAGTTGTGGTGCACAGGCTTAGTTGCTCCGCGGCATGTGGGATCTTCCTGGACCAGGGCTCGAACCCGTGTCCCCTGCATTGGCAGGCGGATTCTTAACCACTGCACCACCAGGGAAGTCCCAATAAAGGTATTCTTAGCCATTGTGAGACTTTACCAGGTTAAGTGTGGGTAGTTGAAGTTGGTAGAGAAAGAGGGACACCATACACTGAGAGAGAAGAATTACAAGGCTTGGATTCTCACTTGACTAGTTAATAGGTTCAGAGGTAACTTTGTACAGTATTTATATTCCCACCGCTGAAAAAAAAGGGGGGGGGGGCTTTCCAATTTCCACAAGTGAATATGTGCTGTACATCATTTCTATAGCTTTTTAAGAACTCTGAGCGGTTTGAGATTTTTACCTTCTCTGCCTGCCACAGTGCCATAAATGCTGGTAGAAGCCAGAAAACTGCCGGGTCAAAGATGAAGAATAATTTGTTACTTACAGCAGAGCATCAGCATTTTTGTGCCAGTTCCCTGAGTCCAAATTCCCACAGAGTGATGTGAAGGCTGGATGACATCTACATGCACCCTGGGTTGCATCACAGGAAAGAACAGAGAGCTTAGGAAACCCAAATCTTTAATAATGGGTAGTAAGAATGTCTGCCCTTGGCTCCAAGGGAGACACGATCTCCATCTTCTAAAGCTGTGAGCAAACCTGCCCTTTGCTCCAGAAGTAGACACTATCTCTATCTTCCAAGGCTGTTTCCTACACAAAGGAACGAGGGCAGACAGTGCCCCCCAAGCAACAAGCGGAAAAGTGAAAGACCCATGGAGAACTGTCTCCCAACATGGCAAAGTATAACTTTCATTTTAATGAAACTTTATTATTAACTAGCACCCCTATCTAATATCAAAGTTTCTTCTGTACAAGCAAACTAAAAGACACAGGACCTGGGACTTCCCTGGTGGTCCAGTGGGTAAGAGTCCATGCTCCCAACGCAGAGGGCCCGGGTTCGATCCCTGGTCCAATGCAGAGGGCCCGGGTTCGACCCCTTGTCCAATGCACAGGGCCCAGTTTCGATCCCTGGTCCGGGAACTAGATCCTGCATGCATGCCGCAATGAAAAGAAAAAAAGATCCCACGTGCCACAACTAAGACCTGGTGCAGCCTAAATAAATAAATAAATAAATATTAAAAAAAAAAAAAAAAGACACAGGACCTAATTTCATAAAGGTTGTGTATTAGTCATCTCTTGCTGTGTAATGATATTACCACAAACCTAGTGGCAATGCACGTTTATCTCCCAACTCCTACAGTCAAGAATCAGGCACGGCTTAAGTGGCTCCTATGATTAGGGTCTCACCAGACTGTAGTCAACATTTGGCACTGAGTCTTGAAAGATACTTAAATCAGCTGGGAGGCATAAACAGGAAAAATCATTTTAGGCAAAGAAATTGGCCCGGGAAAAGGCTTGGAGATGACAAAGTTTATGACTGGTTTGCAAATACCCCAAGAAGTTTAGGAGTAGAGAAAATAAATCCAGGCGTATGTGCAGAAAGAGAACTAGCAAGCCAGGATGCTTATTCAAGAATTATCTATGGACCACCTCAAAAGGACAAAGAAGCCAACTCTAAGGGGTGCCACTAGCCTAAAGGAATAATTTGAGTATCATAAAGAATAATGATCTTGGGGATGTCCCTGGCAGTCCAGTGGTTACGACTCTGCACTTCCACTGCAGGGGGCACGGGTTTGATCCCTGGTGGGGGAACTAAGATCCTGCATGTTGCATGGCATGGCAAAAAAAAAAAGAATAATGATCTTAATGGATTAAAACACATTAGATATGTAAAAATGTGCATTCATAATGATGCTAAACAAACAAACAAGACCTTGTTGATTAACAGTGGAGGTTACTAGTGCACCAACTTGTTTCTCTGAAATTTGATAATTAAAGTGAAAGTATCCAGCACTTATCCAGTCCTTCCTCTGTGATCTCCGCATTTCAAGAATAATCAATGAGGGGGGAGGGACAAATTGGGAGATTGGGAATGACATATACACACTACTACACATAAAATAGATAACTGGGAATTCCCTAGCAGTCCAGTGGTTAGGACTCGGCGCTTTCACTGCTGAGGGCCCAGGTTCAATCCCAGGTCAGGGAACTAAGATCCCACAAGCCACATGGCATGGCCAAAAAAAATTATAAATAAATTAATTAGTTAAATTAAATAAAATAGATTACTAATCAGGACCTACTGTATAGCACAGGGAAATCTACCCAATATTCTATGATAACCCATATGGGAAAAGAATCTAAAAAAGTGAGTCTATGTATATATATGATTGATTCACTTTGCTGTGCAGCAGAAACTAACACAACATTGTAAATCAGCTATACTCCAATAAAAATTTTTTTAAAAAAGAATAATCAATGAGCTGGTGAGAGAAAGTTCTTTTTATAGAAGAATCCCAGGTAGTAAAGAGAATTATTGAAAGTATTAGAAATTCACTGTTCTCAGATAAAGGACTTAAGACACATGCCAAAATGCAATGTGAGGACTTTTTTTTTGGATCTCTTGACCTGAACAAGCCAACTATTAAGTGACATCTTGGACTCAACCAGGGAAATTTGAATATGTACTGAGTATCAGATGATGTGAAAGAATTATTAATTTTGTTAAATGTGATAATGGTGATTAAGTTCAAAAAAATCCCTATCAGTTTGAGATGCAGATTAATTTAAGGGTAGCATAATGTGTCTGGGATTTGTTTTAAAGAACTGAAGCCAGGGCTTCCCTGGTGGTGCAGTGGTTGAGAGTCTGCCTGCCAATGCAGGGGACACGGGTTTGAGCCCTGGTCTGGGAAGATCCCACATGCCGCGGAGCAACTAGGCCCGTGAGCCACAATTACTGAGCCTGCGCGTCTGGAGCCTGTGCTCCGCAACGAGAGAGGCTGCGATAGTGAGAGGCCCGCGCACCGCGATGAAGAGTGGCCCCTGCTTGCCACAACTAGAGAAAACCCTCGCACAGAAACGAAGACCCAACACAGCCAAAAATAAATTAATTAATTAATTTTTTTTTTTAATGTAAAAAAAAAAAAAAAGAACTGAAGCCAAAAAAGATGGGGGGGAAGGAATACATGAAACTAGACTGGCAAAACGTTCATAATGGTTGATACTTTGTGATAAATATGAGAGTTCATTAGTGGAAGTGGAATCACTATTGCCTATGTTTAAAATCTCTCACAGTAAATACTTTTAAAAAGAAAATAATAAATAAACAAACGCTACCTTTTCAGAGAGGACTTTTCCAACCACCATCTCGAAACTGGTACCCCAAGTCCCCCTCTACGATCCAGTTTACTCCCTTTAGAAAACTTTTCACAAACTGTAACTCTACTTTTTTAAAAGCATGTGTTTCTTAACTCTCTCTCTAGAATACAAGCTCCATCCTACTCATGATGGTGGCAAGTACCTACCACTCAGCCACGTGCATAGAGGATGAGCAATATATACATTAATGAGTGAATGAATGAATAACGAAGCCAGATATTGGTGAAGGTGGGAGTAACGAGCACTCTCGGGCACAGACAGTGAGCGTGTAAATGATGGGGAATATCTCTGGGAGACAGAAAGGAGAGTAAAGATAAGTAGACCAGACTGCTAGACTGCTTTCATCATAGGAGGAAAAATGGAAACAACCAACGAAAGGGGACTTCTAGGCAAAAAAGACAGATTAAACAGAGTGCTCCTTCCCCAAGGGTTAATTAAACATCAATATAGGATTTTCTTCTAAGTTATAAACTCAGGAGGATGTGGTGCATGGGAAAGGAGACAATAGCTTAAATGTTTTGGAAGCTGTAAAGCAACAGAGTGATAAATTACATAAGTCATTTAAGAAAACTGAATAGTAGGAGTTCCCCAGCGGTCCAGTGGTTAGGACTCCACGCTTCCACTGCAGAAGGCCCAGGTTCAATCCCTGGTCGGGGAACTAAGATCCCGAAAGCCGTGTGGCAAGGCCAAAAAAATAAACAAAAACTGGATAGTAAGCAAAAATAGGGGAAAAGTAAGAACCAGGCCAAATTATACCATAAAACCACAAAAGTCTTAGGAATTGGTGGTATCAGGTAGCCCTAGTGTGAATAAAGAAATGGCAGAGTGTTAAGATGAGGAGGTTGGGTTGAGAGTCCATTTAAAAACGAGTCCAGGGCTTCCCTGGTGGTGCAGTAGTTAAGAATCCGCCTGCCGGGAGGACCTTCAAGATGGCAGAAGAGTAGGAGGTGGAGATCACCTTCCTCCCCACAAATACATCAAAAACACATCTACATGTGGAACAGCGCCACAGAACACCTACTGAACACTGGCAGAAAACCTCAGACTTCCCAGAAGGGTCTTCGTGCTCCGGCCGGGTGTCAGACCTGAGACTCTGAGACAGGAGAGCCGAGTTCAGGACACTGGACCATGAGAGACCTCCCAGCCCTATGTAATATCAATCGGTGAGAGCTCTCCCAGAGATCTCCGTCTCAACGCTAAGACCCAGCTCCACTCAATGACCAGCAAGCTCCAGTGCTGGACACCCCATGCCAAACAACTAGCAAGACAGGAACACATCCCCATGCATTAACAGAGAGGCTGCCTAAAATCGTAAGTTCACAGACACCCCAAAACACACCACTGGATGCGGTTCACAGACACCCCAAAACACACCACCAGAAAGACAAGATCCAGCCCCTCCCACCAGAACACAGGCACCAGTCCCCTCCACCAGGAAGCCTACACAACCCACTGAACCAACCTTATCCACTGGGGGCAGACACCAAAAACAACAGGAACTACAAACCTGCAGCCTGCGAAAAGGAGATCCCAAACACAGTAAGTTAAGAAAAAGGAGAAGACAGAGAAGTACACAGCAGATGAAGGAGCAAAGTAAAAACCCACCAGACTAAACAAATGAAGAGGAAATAGGCAGTCTACCTGAAAAAGAATTCAGAGTAATGATAGTAAAGATGATCCAAAATCTTGGAAAAAGAATGGGGAAAATACAAGAAACATTTAACAAGGACCTAGAAGAACTAAAGATCAAATAAACAATGATGAACAACACAATAAATGAAATTAAAAATTCTCTAGAAGGAATCAATAGCAGAATAACTGAGGCAGAAGAACAGATAAGTGACCTGAAAAGATAAAATAGGGGAAATAACTACCACAGAACAGAATAAAGAAAAAAGAATGAAAAGAAATGAGGACAGTCTCAGAGACCTCTGGGACAACATTAAACGCACCAACCTTCGAATTATAGGGGTCCCAGAAAAAGAGAAAAAGAAAGGGACTGAGAAAATATTTGAAGAGATTATAGTTGAAAACTTCCCTAATATGGGAAAGGAAACAGTCAATCAAGTCCAGGAAGTGCAGAGAGTCCCATACAGGATAAATCCAAGGAGAAACATGCCAAGACACAGTAATCAAACTATCAAAAATTAAGTACAAAGAAAACAATATTAAAAGCAGCAAGGGAAATGCAACAAATAACACACAAGGGAATCCCCATAAGGTTAACAGCTGATCTTTCAGCAGAAACTCTGCAAGCCAGAAGGGAGTGGCAGGACATATTTAAAGTGATGAAGGGGAAAAACCTACAACAAAGATTTCTCTACCCAGCAAGGATCTCATTGAGATTTGACAGAGAAATTAAAACCTTTACAGACAAGCAAAAGCCAAGAGAATTCAGCACCACCAAACCAGCTTTACAACAAATGCTAAAGGAACTTCTCTAGGCAGCAAACACAAGAGAAGGAAAAGACCTGCAATAACAAACCCAAAACAATTAAGAAAATGGTCATAGGAACATACATATCGATAATTACCTTAAATGTAAATGGATTAAATGCTCCGAACAACAGACATAGACAGGCTGAATGGATACAAAAACAAGACCCATATATATGCTGTCTACAAGAGACCCACTTCAGACCTAGGGACACATACAGACTGAAAGTGAGGGGATGGAAAAAGATATTCCATTCAAATGGAAATCAAAAGAAAGCTGGAGTAGCAATTCTCATATCAGAAAAAAATAGACTTTAAAATAAAGACTATTACAAGAGACAAAGAAGGACACTACATAATGATCAAGGGATCAATCCAAAAAGAAGATATAACAATTGTAAATATTTAAGCACCCAACATAGGAGCACCTCAATACATAAGGCAAATGCTAACAGCCATAAAAGGGGAAATGACAGTAACACAATCACAGTAGGGGATTTTAACACCCCACTTTCACCAATGCACAGATCATCCAAAACGAAAATAAATAAGGAAACACAAGCTTTAAATGACACATTAAACAAGATCGACTTAATTGGTATTTATAGGACGGTTCATCCAAAAACAACAGAATACACTTTCTTCTCAAGTGCTCATGGAACATTCTCCAGGCTAGATCATATCTTGGGTCACAAATCAAGCCTTGGTAAATTTAAGAAAATTGAAATTGTATCAAATATCTTTTCAGATCACAATGTTATGAGACTAGATATCAATTACAGAAAAAAAAGTGTAAAAAATACAAACACATGGAGGCTAAACAATACACTACTAAATAACCAAGAGATCACTGAGGAAATCAAAGAGGAAATCAAAAAATACCTAGAAACAAATGACAGTGAAATATGATGACCCAAAACCTATGGGATGCAGCAAAAGCAGTTCTAAGAGGGAAGTTTATAACAATACAATCCTACCTCAAGAAACAAGAAAAATCTCAAATAAATAACCTAACCTTACACCTAAAACAATTAGAGACAGAAGAACAAAAAAAACCCCAAAGTTAGCAGAAGGAAAGAAATCATAAAAATCAGATCAGAAATAAATGAAAAAGAAATGAAGGACACAATAGCAAAGATCAACAAAACTAAAAACTGGTTCTGTGAAAAGATAAACAAAATTGATAAGCCATTAGCCAGACTCATCAGGAAAAAAAGGCAAAAGACTCAAATCAACAGAATTAGAAATGAAAAAGGATAAGTAACAACTGACACTGCAGAAATACAAAGGATCATGAGAGATTACTACAGGCAACTATATGCCAATAAAATGGACAACCTGGAAGAAATGGACAAATTCTTAGAAAAGCAGAACCTTCTGAGACTGAACCAGGAAGAAATAGAAAATATAAACAGACCAATCACAAGCACTGAAATTGAAACTGTGATTAAAAATCTTCCAACAAACAAAAGCCCAGGACCAGATGGCTTCACAGACGAATTCTATCAAACACTTAGAGAAGAGCTAAGACCTACCCTTCTCAAACTCTTCGAAAATATAGCAGCGGGAGGAACACTTCCAAACTCATTCTACAAGGCCACCGTCACACTAATACCAAAACCAGACAGAGATGTCACAAAAAAAGAAAACTACAGGCCAATATCACTGATGAATATAGATGCAAAAATCCTCAACAAGATACTAGCAAACAGAATCCAACAGCATATTAAGAGGATCATACACCATGATCAAGTGGGGTTTATCCCAGGAATGCAAGCATTCTTCAATATATGCAAATCAATCAATGTGATACACCATATTAACAAACTGAAGGATAAAAACCTATGATCATCTCAATAGATGCAGAAAAAGCTTTTGACAAAATTCAACACCGATTTATGATAAAAACCCTGCTGAAAGTAGGCATAGAGGGAACTTACCTCAACATAATAAAGGTCATATTTGACAAACCCACAGCCTACATCATTCTCAATGGTGAAAAACTGAAAATATTTCCTCTAAGATCAGGAACAAGACAATGTTGCCCACTCTCACCACTATTATTCATCATAGTTTTGGAAGTTTTAGCAACAGCAGTCAGAGAAGAAAAAGAAATAAAAGGAATCCAAATCGGAAAAGAAGAAGTAAAACTGTCACTGTTTGCAGATGACATGATACTATACATAGAGAATCCTGAAGATGCTACCAGAAAACTACTAGAGCTAATCAATGAATTTGGTAAAGTAGCAGGATACAAAATTAATGCACAGAAATCTCTTGCATTCCTATACACTAGTGATGAAAAATCTGAAAGAGAAATTAAAGAAACACTCCCATTTACCATTGCAACAAAAAGAATAAAATACCTAGGAATAAATCTACCTAAGGAGACAAAAGTCCTGTATGCAGAAAACTATAAGACACTGATGAAAGAAATTCAAGATGATACAAACAGATGGAGAGATATACCATGTTCTTGGATTGGAAGAATCAATATTGTGAAAATGACTATACTACCCAAAGCAATCTACAGATTCAATGTAATCCCTATCAAACTACCAGTGCCATTTTTCACAGAACTAGAACAAAAAATTTCACAATTTGTATGGAAACACAAAGGACCCCGAATAGGCAAAGCAAACTTGAGGAAGAAAAACGGAGCTGGAGGAATCAGGTTCCCTGACTTCAGACTATACTACAAAGCTACAGTAATCAAGACAGTATGGTGCTGGCACAAAAACAGAAATATAGATCAATGGAACAAGATAGAAAGCCAAGAGATAAACCCACGCACATATGGTCACCTTATCTTTGATAAAGGAGGCAAGAATATACAGTGGAGAAAAGACAGCCTCTTCAATAAGTGGTGCTGGGAAAACTGGACAGCTACATGTAAAAGAATGAAATTAGAACACTCCTTAACACCATACACAAAAATAAACTCAAAATGGATTAAAGGGCTTCCCTGGTTGCCCAGTGGTTAAGAATCTGCCTGCCAATGCAGGGGACATGGGTTCGAGCCCTGGTCCGGGAAGATCCCACATGTCGTGGAGCAACTAAGCCCGTGCTCCACAACTAATGAAGCCCACTCGCCTAGAGCCCACGCTCCACAACAAGAGAAGCCACTGCAGTGAGAAGCCCACACACTGCAACGAAGAGTAGCCCCCACTCACTGCAACTAGAGGAAAGCCCGCACGCAGCAACAAAGACCCAACACAGCCAAAAATAAATTAATAAAATAATAAATAAATTAAAAAAAAAAAAGAGTCCAATCTTCCCCACTCATAGCCAACACAGTTAAATAACTGTCCCTCTCACAAGAAAAAAACCTGGAGAGGATGAACAGAGTCTCTGGTTGGGGAACGCTAAGCACAGTGAAAGGTGGTGAGGCTAAGGTGAAAATAGGGACATGTGGCACACTGGGTGTTGGCATGCACACATCCATGCCAACCTCCACTTCAGTCCCCTCCTATACTCACCCAGAATCCAGCAGCTGGTCTCTTCCCTTCAGTCGGGAGAACGGGGGTCTTCCCTGCAGAATCTGCCTATGTTAAAGGAAACAGTCTAACGGCATTGCTGTCAGGAATTCCCAAACGAGAAACTCTCAAGGTCAACAAGTCTATCCAGAGTCTCCAATCAGCCTTTTAATCCTCTACTCTTAAATATAGTGTGGTGGCTTTTAAAATGACTATACTGGGACTTGCCTGGCAGTCCTGTGGTTAAGACTCCACGCTTCCTCTGCAGGGGTCACAGGTTCAATCCCTGGTCAGGGAACTAAGATCCTGCATGCTTCTGCGGTGCAGCCAAAAATTAAAATTTTTTAAAATAAATAAATAAAATGACTGTACTGTTATTGAAATGTGGGTCTAATTCATGTCCCCTTCAATCTGAGCCGGCTTTGGTATCTTGCTTTTAACCAATAGAATGCAGTGGAAGTAATCCTGCCTGATTTCTGAGGCTAGATCAAAAAATGCTATGCTGCTCCCATTTTACGTACTCTCATAAGCCACCACATAAGAGTCTGCAAACTCAGAATGCCAGGCTGCACAGTATCACTTACGTAAGGACGCTTAAAAAAAAGTTGAACTCATAGAAACAGAGAGTAGAATAGTAGTTTCCAGGGGCTCAGGGGTGGGGAAAATAAGAAGAGTTTGGCAAAGATCTGAGGACCTAATGTGTAACTTGGGGACTATAGTTGATGATACTGTATTTCTTTTTTTTGCGGCTGTGTTGAGTCTTCATTGCTGCGAGCGGGCTTTCTCTAGTTGCTGCGAGCCGGGGCTGCTCCTCCTGCGAGCTTCTCACTGCAGTGGCTTCTCTTGTTGTGGAGCATGGGCTCTAGGCACACGGACTTCAGTAGTTGTGGCATGTGGGCTCATTAGTTGTGCCACGCAGGCTCTAGAGCGCAAGCTCAGTAGTTGCAGCGCATGGGCTTAGTTGCTCTGCGGCACATGGGATCTTCCCAGACCAGGGCTCGAACCAGTTTCCCCTGCATTGGCAGGCGGATTCTTAACCACTGCACCACCAGGGAAGCCCAATGATAACTGTATTGAATAATTGAAATTTGTCAAGTACAACTTACGTGTTCTCACCACACATACCCAAAAAAGGAAAATCTTTGATGTGATGGACGTGTTTATTAACTTAATGGAGAGGATCCTTTCACAATGTATACTTATATCAAATCAACATGTTGCACACTTTAAATACATTACAATTGTATTGGTCAATTATATGTCAATAAAGCTGAAAAAGAGTGGGCTAAGGGAGAAAGGATAAACACACAGATTCATGGAACAGAGCTGAGAAACAGATACACACAAATAGAGCCAATTGATAGTTTTAAATAAACTTTGTTTTTTGAAACTGTTTAATGGAAAAATTGCAAAGACAGTTCAGAATTTCTATATACCCCACACCCAATTTTCTCTATTATTAATGTTTTATAATACTGAATATGGTACATTTGTTAAAATTAATCAACCAATATCAATACATTAATAGTAATTGAAATCCATACTTTATTTAGATTTCATTAATTTTAACTTAATGTCCTTTAAGTCATCTTGGTTCCTTAAGCTCTTCTTGTTTTTTACCAGGGGAAGGGGGGGAATTTGTTTGTTTTTTGCTTCTTTGTTTTGGAACCTACCAAATTCTCATCCTTCTCTGTAATTTAACCCTCTTTTTGAAATTTCTTTTGGATTTCTCCCTTACAAATCATTCCCGTTGCCATCACCCTTGGGTTTTAAAATATTTATATTAGGGACTTCCCTGGTGGTCCAGTGGTTAGGACTCTGCGCTTCCACTGCAGGGGGCACAGGTTCAATCCCTGGTCAGGGAACTAGGATCCCATAAGCCGCATGGCGTGGCAAAAAAAAAAAAAAAAAAATCATAAAATATTTATATTAGCACCTTAAGTACTACTCCACTCACTTTGTCCTACTTATTCATTTCCTTCTTGGCCTCTGGGTTCAGAACTTCTGAAGATTAGGAGGAAGCAGGGGACCTTTCCTTTTACAGGACATTGGCCATTTTTTAGACTGTTTCCACAGGCACTCATATTTCGTATTTCCTACCTTCCTAAAAGATCTTCCTACCCAAACTTTCCCTCTTCCTTTATGTTCCATGAAGAGTGTACAGTTTTATTCTTCCGAAAAATGAATTTGATCTTTCTTCTCCCACTCCCCTAATCCACTTTCTTTGAACATCAAATTCTCTGTCTGGATGTATATTTCTGTCAATGTTTCTATCACATTTCTCCTCTCTGCCCCTCTGCCCCAGGTGAGGCAATCTCTCTAAAGTCCTCTAACACATTGTGTTTCCCTCCCTCTCACACTTAGAAATGACTTCTCTGCTTTTGAATGCTGCTTTCTCCCTGCAGTAGCTTTCCTGCAACTCACATCAATTTCTTTTTCTTTTTTTCTTTTGTATTTTTTCAAATTGAAGTATAGTTGATTTACAATGTTGTGTTAGTTTCAGGTGTATAGCAAAGTGATTCAGTTATACATATTTTTTTCAGATTCTTTTCCCTTATAGGTTATTACAAAATATTGAGTATAGTTCCCTGTGCTATGCTGTAGGTCCTTGCTGGTTTTCTATTTTATATATAGGTATGTGCATCTGTTAATACCAACTCTTCATTTATCCTTCCCCCCCTTCCCTCTTTAGTAACCATAAGTTGTTTTCTATATCTGTGAGTCTATTTCTATTTTGTAAATAAGTTCATTTGTATAATTTTTTATTCCACATATAAGTGATATCATACGATATTTGTCTTTGTCTGACTTACTTCACTTAGTATGATCATCTCTACGCCATCCATGTTGCTGCAAATGGCATTATTGCATTGTTTTTTATGGTTGAGTAATAGTCCATTGTATATATATATAAATATATATATTTATTTATATATAAATATATATATATATATACACACACACACACACCACATCTTCTTTATCCTTTCATTTGTCAATGGACATTTAGGTTGCTTCCATGTCCAGGCTATTAAAAATAGTGCTGCAATGAACATTGGGGTGCACGTATCTTTTTTTGAATTAGTGTTTTCGTTTTTTCCAGATACATGCCCAGGAGTGGGACTGCAGGATCATATGCTAACTGTAGTTTTAGTTTTTTAAGGAACCTCTATACTGTTCTCCATAGTGGCTGCACCAATTTACATTCCCACCAACAGTGAAGGAGGGTTCCCTTTTCTTTACACCCTGTCTAGCATTTATTATTTGTAGACTTTTTGATGATGGCCAACTCACATTAATTTCTATCTTTTTTTTTCTTTTTCTTTTTTTTATTATACTCATCCTCATCAGTTAATTTCTATCTTTAACTCATTTTACACCTACTGTTTGTGCCACACACTACTATTACTCACTACACTATACCATCCTGGTCTCAAATAGTGCAATAGTTAGCACTTGGTTTTATCAGAATACAATGACAGTTGGCTTACTCTTCTTTTGTCCTCTAATTGTTTCAAGCATATATCTTACCTCTCCAGGTAAGCAAATTCATTTTAAGAAAAGGGGGACTTCCCTGGTGGTGCAGTGGTTAAGAATCCGCCTGCCAATGCAGGGGATACGCGTTCGATCCCTGGTCCAGGAAGATCCCATATGGCACGGAACAACTAAGCCCGTGCGGCACAACTACTGAGCCTACGCTCTAAAGCCTGCGAGTCACAACTACTGAGCCCACGTGCCACAACTACTGAAGCCCGGGCGCCTAGAGCCCGAGCTCCGCAACAAGAGAAGCCACCGCAATGAGAAGCCTGCGCACTGCAATGAAGAGTAGCCACCGCTCGCTGCAACTAGAGAAAGCCCACGTGCAGCAAGGAAGACCCAACGCTGCCAAAAATAAATAAGTAAATAAATTCATTTTTTTAAAAAATTAAGAAAGAAAAGGGACTGTTTCAGAAGTTCTTATATCTCTTAACTCAATATACGGTCAGATAGTTGATTGTAACTTTTAACTCTTGTCATCCTCATTTACATTGGTTGGCAAACAACAAAATATTTAAACAACTAAAATATTTAAAAAATTAGTTTAACAAGATTTTTTTTTTTGGTGACAGAAATGGTGAATTATTTATTATTTTCCTCTTCCAGTTTTATTGAGATATAATTGACAAACAGTACTGTAAATTTAAGGCACACGGCATAATGACTTGACTTACACACATCATAAAATGATGACCGCAATAAGTTTAGTGAACATCCCTCATCTCCTATAAATATAAAATTAAAGAAATTGGAAAAAATATCCGTGTGATGAGAACTCTTAGGATTTACTCTCTTGACAACTTTCATCAGATAACATACAGCCGTGTCCATTATATTTATCAGGTTATACATTACATCTCCAGTACTCTTGTTATTTTTGATAACCTTGACAGTTTTGAGCAATATTGGTCAGGTATTTTGTAGAATATTCCTCAAATGAAATATGTCTGATGTTTTCCTCATGATTAGACTGGGGATATGGATTTGAGGAGGAAAACTGTAGTGATAAAGTGCCATTTTCATCACATCATATTAAGGGTACATATCAATCACATGACTTATCAGGGTTGATGCTAGTTTGGTCATGTAGCTAAGGTGATGTTTGCAAGGTTTCACTAAAGTTACTTTTCCCCCTTTTCCATACTGTACTCTTTGGAAGGAAGGCAGTATGTGCAGCCCTCATTTAAGGAGTTGGGCCAATTGATTTGTTTTGTTTTACAAAGTTGCAAAAGCAATTCAATGGAGGAAAGATAGTCTCTGGACACTTAGTGCTGGAAGAATTGAATATTCATATGCAAAAAAGAAGAAAAGAATCTTGATCTCTACCTCATACTATTAACTCAAAATGGGTCAAAGACCTAAATGTAAGACTAAAACTATGAAACACTTAGAAGAGATAGATGTAAATTTTTGTTACTTTGGATTAGGCAATGATATCTTAGATATGGCACCTAAAGCTCAAGCAACCAAAGAAAAAATGATAAAGTCCAATTGATAAATGGGAATTTTTAAAAACCTAAGGATTTTGTGCGTCAAAGGATACTATTAAGAAAGTGCAAAGACAATCCATAGAATAGGAGGAAATGTTTGCAAGTCGTATATCTGACAACTCTATTATCCAGAATATATAAAGAACTCCTACAGCTCAATATAAAAAGAGACCCCAATTAAAAAATGGGTACAAGCACATGAAAACACCAATTCAAAAAAATACCTGCATCTCTATGTTCATTGCAGCATTATTTACAATAGCCAAGATACAGAAACAACCTAGGTGTCCATCGATGGATGACTGAATAAAGAAGATGTGGTCTATATACACAGTGGAATACTACTCAGCCCTAAAAACAGAATGAAGTCTTGCTATTTGCAACAACATGGATGGACCTTGAAGGTACTATGCTAAGTGAAATTATTCAGACAAAGACAAACTCTATGATTTCACTTATGTGTGGAATATAAAAAACAAACAAACATACAAACAAAATAAAACAAAAATAGATACAGAGATCAGGTTAGTGGTTACCAGAGAAGAAGGGGTTTGGGAGTGAGCCACATGGGTGAAGAGGGTCAATTGTATGGTGATGGATTGTAATTAGATTTGTGCTGGTGATCACTTTGTAGTATATACAGACATTGAATTATAATTCTGTACACCTGAAACTTACATAATAAAAAAATGGGCAAAGGATTTGAATAGACATTTCTCCAAAGAAAATAAACAAATGGACACAAGACACATGGAAAGATAATCAACATCATTAGTCATTAGGGAAATGCAAACCAAAACCACAATGAGGGACTTCCCTGGTGGTGCAGTGGTTAAGAATCTGCCTGCCAATGCAGGGGACACGCGTTCGAGCTCTGGTTTGGGAAGATCCCACATGCTGCGGAGCAACTAAGCCTGTGCACCACAACTACTGAGCCTGAGCTCTGGAGCCCGCGAGCCACAACTACTGAGCTCGTGTGCCGCAACTACTGAAGCCCACACACCGAGAGCCTGTGCTCCGCAACAAGAGAAGCCATCACAGTGAGAAGCCCGTGCACCACAATGAAGAGTAGCCCCTGCTCGCCGCAACTAGAGAAAGCCCACGTGCAGCAATGAAGACCCAAAGCAGCGAAAAATAAAAAATAAAAAAAACCCCACATTGAGACACTACTTCACATCCACTAAAATGGCTATAATCCAAAAGATGTATAATAACAAATGTTGATGAGGATGTGGAAATATTGGAACCCTCCTGTGCTACTTGTGAGAATGCAAAATGGTGCAGCCACTTGGTAAAACAGTTTGACAGACCCTCAAAACAATTAAACCTAGAGTTGCCATACTATCCAGTAATTCTACTCCTAGGTAGATACCCAAGAGAACTGAAAACATATGTTAACACGAACACTTTTACATGACTGTTCGTGGCAACATTATTCATAAAGGCCAAGAAGTGGAAACAACCCAAATGCCCATCATCTGGTGAACAGATAAACAAAATGTGGTATATGCATACAATGGAATATTAGTCAACCATCAAAGGGAATGAAGCACTGATACATGCTACAACATGGATGAACCTTGAAAATATTACGCCTAATGAAAGAAGCCAGTCACAAAAGGCCACGCTGTATAATTGCATTTATATGAAATGTGTGGAATAGGTAAATCCACAGAGACAGGGAGTAGATCAGTGGTTGCCAGGGGCTAGAGGCTGGGATAGAAGTAGAGGTGGGGAAAACAGGAAGTGACTGCTAGGAAGTACAGGGTTTCTTTTTGGGGTGATGAAAATGCTTTAAAATTAGATAGTGGTGTTGCTTGCACAAGCGTGTGATTCACTTGTGCAGTAAAAACTGCTGAATTGTATACTTAAAAACGGAGTTTCATGCTATGTTTTATGCATAGTCTTATGCTATATTTTATGCAATGTGAAATATATCTGAATAAAGTTGTTTTTTTTAAGTTCTTAGATAAGACACCAAAAGTACAATCCAAAAAAGGAAAAAAAAATAGTGAATTGGACTTTATCAAAATTAACACTTTTTGTTCCGCTAAAAACACCATTAAGAAAAAAAGAAGACAAGTCACAGACTGGGAGAAAATATTACAAATCACATTACTGGCAACAGGGTTCTATTCAGAATATATAAAGAATTCTCAACACCCAAATAAAGAAAACAAACAACCTTGTTCCTTAAAAAAACTCTTGTCATACTTAAATGAGACGGTCATAATCACGGTTATAAACTGATTTATCCAATTATTACCCAGTAAAAAGAACAGATTCTAATTGAAACTATGCAAAAAAAATTTTATGATTATGAAAAAAGAGAACTCGGTAAGACACTTTGTATAATATTTAACCAATGTTACCATTGTTCTGAGTGGTTTTGTAGATAAGAGTAATCAATATATATCACTAATCATAACAGAATCATTATTATGTTTTCCTTTACTTATTAACTTATAATCTATATTACAGTCTTTTATGGGATTGCTTTTTCTGAATTCTGAGGGGTCAGCTGGTACAAGATAACTATTTTTGAAATGTCTCATTACAGTTTTTTGTATGTATGTATGTATGTATGTATGTATGTATGTATTTATTGATTGATTGATTGATTGATTGGCTGTGTGTTGGGTCTTTGTTTCTGTGCGAGGGCTTTCTCTAGTGGCGGCAAGCGGGGGCCACTCTTCATCGTGGTGCGCGGGCCTCTCACTATCGCAGCCTCTCTTGTTGGGAGCACAGGCTCCAGACGCGCAGGCTCAGTAATTGTGGCTCACAGGCCTAGTTGCTCCGCGGCATGTGGGATCTTCCCAGACCAGGGCTCGAACCTGTGTCCCCTGCATTAGCAGGCAGATTCTCAACCACTGCGCCACCAGGGAAGCCCTCATTACAGTTTGAACAAGTAAAACTGATGGCTAGAGATAAAGAAAAAAAAACCTATTTGATATACTCATCAGAAATAGAATATTATCCATAATTAAATCAAAGTAGGTTTGTATGGCTCCTGAATTAAGCAGCGCACTTTCATGCATTTGTCTGCTTCTGGACTAAAGTGTCTGCAATCCTACCTCAGTCCTTAAGTACAGGTTGACAGAAGTTGGCAATGTCAGTTTATTCTGGAAAGCCTGGATCTATGGTGCAGTCCTCAACTGTGGCTCGTTTGATGTTTCTTCTAGAAGACCAATTACTCTCGGACAAGCTAGGACCCTTAAGAGGAGGTAATAGTTGGATTAACTCCAGCTATTTTGTTATGTGCCCTTTGTTGTATGTAGTACTTGTTCAGGCAGATTGCGGCTAGTTAGGGGCATAGCTTTTCAGACTTAATCACACTTTATTGTTGCACATGGAGCTCTCCCTCACACCTTGAACTGATTCATATTAATATTTGGGGGACCTCCCTAATTTTGTGGAGGAGAAAAGAGAGAGAAAGCCATGTTCTCCAGACTCTAGATTTCTCAGAAGGATCAGAAACTCTAAAAAAATCCAGAAACAATCATTCCCTGACCATCACATACTCCAGCTCCTTCATTCAGTTATCCAAACCAAGTAAGACCCTCTTAAAAGTGTTGATCCATTTGTTATCAATATATAAAACCAGTTTAAAATGTTTCCATCAGTCTTTGTATACATTTTCTCCCCTTACCAAAGGAATCAGAAAGATCTGTGTGCCTGCACTAGATTTTGCTAGTTGAAACATATAATAATAAGCTTTTATGATCTATCTGTCCCCTCAGATTGAGAGACAGAAGGACACAGAAAAAGTTATAGACAAACAAGCGATTGTAAAAGATGAGTTACTGTATCCTGCTTTTGTGAGGAAGAGAGAAGGCTTTTTTTCCCTCTCTAAATTTTCACACATACAAAAGAACTACAAGCTTAGGTTTTACAACTTCAGCTATTGGTCAAAAGGAAATACAGGACTCAGAAACTCACCAGCTCAGCAGTTCCAGCAAACACGCACACACCACAATATTTTTCACAGAATTGCACCTCTAGAGGCAAGCAAACAAGCCAAACAGCACAGAGAATGCCAGGAGCTAACAGAGTACCCAATACGAAGAGACAATTAAAAATTATTATCTATCAGGTTTTCCATTATCTACCACCTGGCAGATCACCAGATAGTCAGCCATTACCAAGAACCTTCGAGAACCAGACCTCTGTAATTTCAGTAAGCTGTTCAGCAAATGGAATCTCATATTTACCATCTCCACTCCCCCACCAAACTATAAGAACTTGAAACATCTTATTTCCAGAATGGTTTGGAGAAGAAAAGTGGAGTTCTTTATATGTACCATCTTAACTCTCCTAGAACTACAAAGGCAAAACATTTAAAGGATATATATTTTTTTAATTTAATTTTTGGCTGCACTAGGTCTTCGTTGCTGCGCGTGGGCTTTGTCTAGTTGCAGCGAGCAGGGGCTACTCTTCATTGGGGTGCACTGGCTTCTCACTGCGGTGGCTTCTCTTGTTGCGAAGCACAGGCTCTAGGCGCGCGGGCTTCAGTAGTTGTGGCACGCGGGCTCAGTAGTTGTGGTGCACAGGCTCAGTAGTTGTGGTGCACGGGCTTAGTTGCTCCACGGCATGTGGGATCTTCCCGGACAAGGGCTCGAACCCGCATCCCCCGCATTGGCAGGCAGATTCTTAACCACTGCTTCACCAAGGAAGTCCCTAAAACATTTATACTATTAGTATTTTTGTTTCAGAAGCTAAATGGAGTTGCTTGCAAGCATTAGTTCAGTTTCACATTAAATTACAAAATCTAGATCTCTGTGCTTCTGGTATGTTCTTTAGCAGCTGAATAGAGATTCCTACATCCACCATCTCAATCTCCCCCAACCTTCAGGTGTTGGACACACATTTTCAGTAGAGTTTTATGCTGATTTGAGACTCTGCTAAGCACCATCTCAGTGCCTCGGGGAACTCTGTCTAGGTATTTGCACAACCCAGATGTTTGGCATGGTGAAGGGTATCCAAAAGCTGCAAGGGCTAGACACTGGTCCCTCCAGTTTGTCATTCACCCGTCCAAACACAGTCTCTTACATGCTCCAATACTAGCACAGTTGACCCTTAAACAACACAGGTTTGAACTTCGAGGGTCCACTTACACTCAGATTTTTCTCAATAAATATGGTACCTGTATGTAAGTATGTATTTCTTTTTCACATTATCTATTCATGTTAGATGTCTAGTTTAGTCGTATGTATAGCATCTACAGTGTTTTGTATCATATAAGACTGTTTAATATTGATGTGGGTATTGACAGAGGGACAATGCAGCCTGTAAACATTTGATGTAAACTTAACAGTGAATACAGTACAGTACTGGAAATGTATTTTCTCTTCCCTAAGACTTTCTTAATAACATGTTTTCTTTAGCTCATTTTATTATCGTATATAATATAGTATTTAATATATATAACATCCAAATTATGCGGTAATCGACTGTTTATGTTATTGGTGAGGTTTCCAATCAACAGTAGGCTATTAGTAGTTAAGATTGGGGGGGAGTCAAAAGTTATATGCGGATTTTCAATTGAGAGGGGTGGTCGGTGCCTTTAATCCCCGAGTTGTTCGGGGGTCACTTATACTTCCCATACGTTGCTGACCGTGGCGATTTGAGCATTTTACACACACAATCTGAATCCCCCCTTCCCACACACATACACACACCCACTGCAAATACATGAGCTGGATAATCTTCAATCTACTGTTCAGCACATGGAATGAGGTGTTTTACATGTTCCATAATCACCTGCCAACAAATTCAAGAACTGGACACCCGGCCTCTAGTATGTAGTTCAGTGTGCTGGCTGAATGCAGTGTCCACCAGAGCTCTCTCAGCCCCATCACAACTTACAAGTGCCAGACAATGGAACTTCCGGTGTGTTTTTTAGCATGATGGAAACATACATACACCATCTCATTATTATAAAGTTGTAACACTTAGATATTTGAGCTTCTCTTACTTTTTCCAGGACACCTAATGGTTTCTCTAACATGGACAATGTCACTTTTCCCCAACAAACTACAAAAGCCCAACAACTGTCCTTGTATCCATGGAGGGGTATCTTTAATCAGCACCATCCTTTTTCTGAGCCTGACAATTTTACTTTCAGTAAGTTGTTTTTTTGTTTTTGGTTTTGGTTTTTTTGCCTATGGAACGGATTTTCATGCTAAAAAGTGTCCCCAAAACTACAAAAGGAAACACTTTTATTACACCACCATGTTCACTGTGCTGAATGGAAATTTTACTTGTACCATTTTGCAGTGACTGTGGAAGCCATTGTGCTGGGAGGGCCTGGAATTAGCCTGAGCTATTTTGCTAAAGTTCCTGCATGGCCCTGGCTCCTGGTCAGGGCAGGAAGCATACTGATTAGTAATGTTGCTTTGTGGGTTCGAGGAGGTTCAGGGAGACTTCTCCCAGCTCATCAGTGCTGTTGTTTGAAAACAGTGAGACACAAGGACCTACTGTATAGCACAAGGAACTATACTCAATATCTTGTGATGACCTATAATGGAAAAGAATTAAAAAAAAAATATATATATATATATACACACACATATATATGTATAACTGAATCACTTTGCTGTATACTTGAAAATTATTTAATAATTATTAAAATTATTTAATAATTACTTAATAATTTGTAAATTATACTTCATTAAAAATAAATTTAAAAAGTAAAACGAAACAAAGCAAACTAAACAAAAACCAGTGAGACAGAGGATTTGTATGTGGTCTCAGTGAGACCCCCAGAGGGCTCTGCCATTGAAGCTGGTTATGCCTCAGGAATATGCCAAGGGGACCCATGAAACATAAAAATCTCCAGCTACGCCTCTATCTTGGGCTCCCTGGTTCTGAGGTATTCCAGGTGATTCCTGATCCAAGATAGGAAGTGCATCCAGCCACATGTCTTACAGAAGGGTGGACAAAGGATCCTGTACCTGTCCTCTCTGGAGCCCTTACAATGAAACAACCACTAAGTGTGATGCATATTAACTTTACTGCTGTTGCTATATTGTATCCTGTTCCTGTTTCAAACTGTAGCATTTGGATCCCCTGAGTCTTCATTAGCAGTGGATTCCTGTTTAACTGCCCATTAGTTATACAAGTACAGCTGTTCACTTGTATTCAATTCAATATTCCTAATGGATTACCTTACCTGCAGCATGGTCCCCCAAGAGCTGTACACCTGTACTCCGAGCATCTTGTTCAGCACACTGAATGGAGAGTCTTCTGTGCACCACCTACAAGAAACTACAAGAAGCTTGTGCTTCCCTTAAGATTTGGGGTGTTCTGAGTTGACTCTCTTACAGGGCACCATCCCAGTTCCCCAGCAAACTTCAAGAACTTGGTACTTACATGGATTTCCAACACGTTGCTCAGCACACAACATGGGTGACAAGAGGTCAAGGGACTTGGACTCTGTGGTGTTGGCATGTCATTTATACAGGACTGAAACCACCAAGAATTATGACAGGGATTTTGTGAAACGAGTGACAGTGATGCAAGTACTGAAATCTTCAAGGAATGAGAGGGAGAGACCGAGGGGTCTGTAGTGACCACAGCAAACAGGTCTGATGATATGAGATTCAAAGTCGGAGACTTTGGAGAGAGGGACAGAGAATGATCTTTCAGGCAGCAAGGAGAACACCACCTCCGGGCGCAGGGGAAGGAGGGAATGTGGGTGCAGGAGGCATAGTTCAGCAAAGGGAAACCAGGGTGTCGCGGTGGGAGGACCATGGAATGGCCGCTGGGCGGGTGAGAACCAAAGTGGTCCTTGACTGGCATTTGGCCCATGAGATAGCAGCTCCCTGATAGAGGTGCTGTGCATTGGCTCAGTGACACATTCCAGGGGTTGGTCTTACACCTGGAATTGAGCACATGCTGTCAATTTCTGTGGAATCATAAATGAATGAATGGCTCTCTGGCACTGAAACCAGGATAAGACTGTTTGTTGGCAATCTGTCATTCATAGAATACTGTGAGGCTAAGCCTGATCCCTAAATTTTAAGCAGTCTGCACTATGTTAAAATGGATGGGAGGAGGCCAGCTCTGAACTGGGGGTCCACGTGCTGGACTGGATGCAGGAGAGGAAGTCAAGTACAGGCCCCCGCTGGAGACAAGGCTGAAAGGGGCGAGGGGAATGTGTATGTGGGTGGGTAGGACAACAAAGGGAGAGGATATGGGTTTAGAATAGGGTCATTGATCCAGCAATCCCACTCCTGGGCATATATCCAGACAAAACTGTAATTCATAATGATACATGCAGCCCTACGTTCATAGCAACACTATTCACAATAGCCAAGACACAGAAACAACCTAAATGTCCATCGACAGATGCATGGATAAAGAAGACGTGGTATATATACAATGGAATATTACTCAGCCATTTAAAAGAATGAAATAATGCCATTTGCAGGAACAAGGAGGAATCTAGAGATTATCATACTAAGCGAAGTACGTCAGAAAGAGAAGGACAAATACCATATGATATCACTTATATGTGAAATCTAAAATATGACACAAATGAACATATCTATGAAACATAGAGAACAGACTTGTGGTTGCCAAGGGGGGATGGGGGGTGGGAGGGGGAAGGATTGGGAGTTTGGGATTAACAGATGCAAACTATTATATATAGGATGGATAAACAACAAGGTCCTACTGTATAGCACAGGGAACTATATTCAACATCCTGTGATAAACCATAATGGAAAAGAATATATATGTATGTATAACTGAGTCACTTTGCTGTACAGCAGAAATTAACACAACATTGTAAATCAACTATATTTCAATAAAATTAAAAAAAAATAGAATAGGGCCATTGAGAACTAACGCTTTACATCTCTCATGTGTAGTCTGGCATGCTCCTCCGGGGACTTCCGTTGTTAGTCTTAAATCCCGTCACTGATATGTTGAACATGCTTGAGGCATGGATTGTTACCACAATACCACTTGATTTGGGACACAGCCCTTCTACACTTGAGTCGGTGGCGGTCGACTTTCCCAGCCCCTGGATGAACACTGCTATAGCCCCTTGACTTTCCCTCTTTCTCTTACGTAATAAAAGTAGGGGCTCCCCCTTGCAACATGTGGAGTCTTAGCAGATATAGGAGACAGCGTGGGCACCGAAGTATGGGTTCTGGGTTGGTGTCGCCCTGCTAAAGTTGCACAAATGTAGCCTTTTGGGGCAGACATCCTATAAGGATGGAAATAGTTGTGTAATATGGGGTCTGATTTTTCTTTTAAACTCACATTTCCTGTCACATATCTTGATGACTTGAATAATTAGGACATTAACTTGCAATAACATTTAGATGCATGGCAAGTATGAAATTGATACAGTAGAGTTGATATCCCACATTTTAGCTAAGCTTTGTTCTTCGTGAAAGTCTTAAAATGATGCTGCAAATCCTTTGACCCTTCCATCATCAGGAGGTGGGAGCTACGGCTCTTCCCCATGAGAGTGGGGTTGTGACTGCGTCCACCAAGAGAGTCCGGCGTAGTGGAGTGGGGTGACCTCTGGGCTAGGTCATGAAAGGCCATGCAGCTTCTACCTTGTTCACTGGAACGAATGTTCACTCTTGGAGCCCTCCTGAGCCTCCATGTAAGACTTCCAACTACACCAAGGCCACCATGGAGAAGCCTTGTTTAGGTGCTCTGGTCTGCAGCCCTGGTCTTTTGAGTCATCCCAGTGTTAGGTCCTAGCTATGTGAGGAAACAGGCCTTTAGATCAGGGGTTGGCCAACCTCTGCAAAGGGCCAGATCGTGTGGCTTCGTGGGCCCTCTGATCTCTGTCACAACTACTCAACTCTGCTATTACAGCACAGAAGCAGCCATAGACAACACACAGTGAATGGCTGTGTTCCAATAATGCTTATTTGCAAACACAGACGATAGGCCCACACGCTATAGTTTGCTGACCCCTGTTTCCAATCATTCTAGTCCCCAGTCATTGAGCCTAACATCCCAGCAGAGATGGAAGAGGAAAGGCAAACCATCTTCCTTGTGCCCCATCTAAATCTCTGACCCACAGAATCTGTGAATCTAATACAGTGGCTGCTGTTTACCCCCACTGCGTTTGGGGTTGTAGATCACACAGGAATAAATAATTAGACAGTTTTATACTAGGTGGGCCTCATCAGGAACGTGAGACTTAGCAAAGACCTGAAGGAGGAGAATTAACCAAGAGGGGGTGAGTCTGGGGGAAGAGCATTCCAGGCAGACGGAATAGTCGATGCAAAACCCCGCGGTGGTGGCTTCCCTGGTGGTGCAGTCGTTGAGAATCTGCCTGCCAATGCTAGGGGACACGGGTTCGAGCCCTGGTCTGGGAAGATCCCACATGCCGCGGAGCAACTAGGCCCGTGAGCCACAATTACTGAGCCTGCGCATCTGGAGCCTGTGCTCCGCAACAAGAGAGGCCGCGGTAGTGAGAGGCCCGCGCACCGCGATGAAGAGTGGCCCCCGCTTGCCGCAACTGGAGAAAGCCCTCGCGCAGAAACGAAGACCCAACACAGCCATAAATAATAAATAAATTAAAAAGAAAAAAAAAACCCGCGGTGGAAGAGAGCCTGGTGTATATGAGCAGCAGCAAGGACACTGCAGGAGAACAAGGGCTCTGCTGAGATGGCCTGGCGACCTTGCACATCTCCACATAGGCGTGCAGGCGAGCCTTGACTGCAGTCTTACCCAGGTCTTGCGGGACTGTCCCGTGATCCCTCCTGCCGCAGGGGGAGGTGAGCTTGGTGAGCAGCTGCTGCAGGCAGTTTCATATCTCGCTCTCAAGGCGTGCCTGTTTCTCTTCCTTCTCCAGGCTTTCAGTTGAGCAAGGTGTTTCCACGCCTTCCCTCCATGCCTCTCCCTGCCCCCAAGGACACAGCAGCAGCCACCTGTGAAAGTCCATGAAACTGCTCAGCTGTACTTTAGAGTCGGCTGCTCAGCAGCAAAGCCACCCACTCCTCATGTCTGTTCATCTGGCCCCTCGGGCTTGGTGTCATCCTACGGGACTAGGGACGCCAGGAGCTGACATCGTGCTGACTGCTTTTGCTGTCAGTGCAAGTGACAACTTAACTTAAATCCATGTGGGCTGGTTGCCTCCTTACAGCCAAATCTAGCCCAAGTGACCGGCCTAGGGGTCAGGGACTGCTGGACGACAAAGCAGCATAAATGGAGGTGGAGTAAGGAGATGAGGTCAGAGAAGAAAAGGGACCGGGTCGTCTAGGACCTTGAAGGCCACAAGGCAGGACTGTGGGTCTTATGCAGAGAGAAAGCGGGAACCACTGTCCGGTTTTGAGCAGAGGAATGGCTCATGTTGTCAAAGGATCACATTAAAACACATAAATTATAAAAATGTTTCCTTAAAGAAAGTATATATATACATATATATGTAAGTTATTGTTGCGATTATTAGTAAAAGTGGCTGACATTTCTTTCACGGTTAACTTTCTCTGCGTCTGCCTTCCTGGCTCCTCCACACTTTGTCGTTTGGGGGCTGCCTCTTTCCACTCACGCTCTGCACTTTTTTCATTGACGTTTGTCTCCCTCCTTGAGCATCACCTCTCTTGGACTCGGGGACACAGCGAAGAGTTCTTCCCCAGGAGGCGGTGAGCTCCTCGACGCCGAGGCTGGTCTCACCCCTTTGGCCGGGTACCCAGGGGGCGCTCGGCAGGGAGCGCCGCCACGGTGGCCTTGGTCTCTGGGAGCGTTGCGGCCTGGGTTTTGTGTCCGCAGAGCCGAGACTGCGGGACAACCGCAGTCCCCAGGCTGCAGGCGCCTTGTCTTAAGTCTGGTGGCCGCCTCGGGCGCCCGCCGCTCACCCCGCCCAACCCAATCTCCTCCGTCTGTCCCTCCCACCTGCACGTGTTGGACGTCGAGACTGCCCAGAGCCAGGGCCCCTTTCTCCTCCCCACCTCCGGCCGCCCCTCCCCTTTATGGTCCCCACCTCCCTCCCCTCTCTTCAGCCCCCGCCCCCCCATCCCGGTCTGCCCAGGCTCGACCCGAGGCCCGCCTCGGGCCCGCCTCTCCCCGCCCCTCCGGTCCAGCCCCGTCCCTTCCTCCCCCTCCGCGGCTCTCCTCTCCCCGCCTCCTTCCCGCCCCCTCCCCTCCCCGACTGGCTCGGTCCGCTCAGACTCGGCCCGCGTCCTGCCCCCTCCAGCCCTCGGCGCCACCAGCAGCGGCTCGGCTCCGCCACTTCGGCGCTGGCTCCCGGGGCCGCCGGGACTGGGCTGCTTCGCGGGCGCGCTTGGCCGGCGACGCTGCAGGTTCTGGACGTCCATCTGTCCGTCGGTCCGCAGAGAATTTCCAGTTCCGCGGCCCCGGGATGGGGCGGGCCCTGCTGCCGCTCCTGCCGTGGCTTTTCCTCCCCGCGCTGTGGAGGGGAGGTGAGTGCAAGGGGCCGGGGGCCGGGGGCCGGGCGCGGGGGGCCGGGAGCTCGCCGACTCGGGCGCACCCAGCAGCTGGCAAGTTTGCAGACACCTCCTCCCACCCGGCCGGGTGCTGAGGCGCAGGGGCTCCCACCCACGCACTGTCCCGGCACCCAGGCTGGGTCGTGGGCGCGCGTCGCAGTGGAGCCGGGGAGGGGTGGGCACCGAGGGCTCCCCTTAACCTCCAGGAGGGAAACAGAGCTCGGCCGGGCGCGCTGCAAGTCCTGAAATTTTCGGCAGAGGGGAATGCGCCGAAAACTCTTCCCTGGACATGGTTGCGTGGTTGGACTCTGGCTCTGGCGGGAGTTCTGAGAGCCGCAGACCCCATCACTCCCCGAGGGACCGGAGACCAGCAGGCTGCGGGAGTTGGGGTCGCAGTCCCGGTGCTAAGATCCACCAAGGCCAGAGGGCGACCGGGAGGGACTGTTGTCCGGCTGCTCCCCCCGGGCCCTCATGGGCAACATTAGCAGGGACACCCTGGGAGCGTGGGGACCCCGGAAAAAGGGGAAGCATTCTTTTCAGCCCTGTTACTGCTGAACAGAATCTGACGTGCTTGGTCAGCGTCTAGGTTTATCTCGACTCTGCCAGGCATTCCAGTGTAAGTACTTTTACCCATCCAGTACTGGATGGGTAAGTGGTGGCAAGGGAGGGCAGGTCCCATTCTGCATCAGCAGCTTGTTTGGAGGGTAAGTGATTAACGGGTTAGAAGTTTAGTCGCTGATGCATTGCTTAAGGAAGCTGGAAGAAATTTAACCAGGCTTTATACTGAATAAACACATCTCAGGCATTTTCCCTTAACTAAAAGGTTTAGCTTTCACCTATTATAGTCAAAGATGTTTTTTAAGAGTACCTGGAAAGTTCAATTTATAGTTAAACAGTTTACTTCAGATTTTTTCCCTATGAAGTTTTCATTGGAAAGCTCAGTTGCTCAAATAAATTCTTAAGCAGTGCACATATTAAATAACATATGCAATTTATAATTTGGGGCAACGTAGCAATTTGAAGCAAACATCCGAAACCTAAACCAAGCAAAGAATTAAAGCAACTCTGTTCTTTACCCCCAGCCCTCCACCAAACCCTCAAAAATTCCTCAGCATTTCTGCCAGATCCATTTTTCATAATCTGCTGCAAATCTGTTATATTTTGCTACTAGGGAAGGCTGGCCATTAACAGTAGTCTTGGACGTAGTGAATGTGGTGAAAATTATGGGAAAAGTAATAGAAACAGTAGTTCTGGTGGAAGACATTTTTTAAATGGAGTGTTTTTCTGATTTTTTTAAAAAGCTGTAATAAAAAACCTTTTGTAGCCAGTAATCAGCTTAGGCAGATAATCATAAAAGGTCTGTTAAAATCCACCCAGCGGGAAGAATGAAAAGTTTCTCCAGTGTTTCTTTTCCTACCTTTTGCTTTTCATCTTGAATTTACCTGTGAGATGTCTGACAGTGTTACATTTTACTTTGTGAAAAGCTGGAAGAATGGGATTCTCCCTGGCCAAATTAGAGCAGAAGTAAGAGTGCTGTAGGAAGAGATTAGAAATGGAAATTGGACCCCTTGTCTAGTTTTACGATTTTTTTTTTAATATTTTCTAATTTATTTATTTATTTATTTTTGACTGTGTTGGGTCTTCGTTTCTGTGCGAGGGCTTTCTCTAGTTGCGGCAAGCGGGGGCCACTCTTCATCGCGGTGCGCGGGCCTCTCACTGTCGTGGCCTCTCGTTGTGGAGCACAGGCTCCAGATGTGCAGGCTCAGTAGTTGTGGCTCACGGGCCTAGTCGCTCCGCGGCATGTGGGATCTTCCCAGACAAGGGCTCGAACCCGTGTCCCCTGCATTAGCAGGCAGATTCTCAACCACTGCGCCACCAGGGAAGCCCTAGTTTTACGATTTTCATATTGCATGCTGTGGTTTCAAGTGGTTTGCTCACCAGGCAGCAGAGGGGAGAGAGAGACAGGGTGTGAATGTGTGTTTAGACTCTACACTGTAGAGGAATGGATAATTACAATTTACGCATCACTTTAACCCTGGAATCCTCCCTACCCCTCACCCCCACACCATACACACAAACACCCTCCCACAAAGACAAACACACACAGAACTGAAACTGCTGAACCAGGGGCGTTTCTGGGCTCACCAATCCTTCCTTTCTGTTCCGTCTCTGATGGGGGTGCCAGTGAGCAACAAATCAGGCAAAGGGTAGCTCTAGAGGGCCCAGGAGAAGCTGGAGGTCAAGAAATACAGAAGTGGATAAAAGCGAAGGCATTGCAAGGACCTAGCTGTTGATGAGGCCGTGCTTGCCCCTAAACTCAGCCCTTAGAACTAATTGGGCTTTTAAAACTCTTCAGGGTTAGCATTTCTCTCCCAAACTGAAGCTGTCACCACATTACAATATATTGTCAACATTTTCCCAGAAAGAACTTTAAGATGTCTAGTTGCTTATAGGCTTTGTATCAATGGACTCAAATGCTTTGTGGAAGTAAGCAGGGCACATTTCAAAAATAAGTAATTTTTCAAAACTTACACTGATCCACTTCCTTAAAGTTAGGGTTAGGGTTTTTCAAATTGAGAATAATTATTTTTTTAAGTCTTATTTTTAGAAATAATTTCCAGGTTATTCTAGGAGCAGGGCCAGTGGGTTGCCAGTCAGAGCTGGTTACCAACAGGTTGCATCTTTAGGTGCTGGTGAATTGGGAACATGCCGCCAGGTAGAGAGGCTGAGGCCGGACCTTGGTTTAAATGGGTTCCCCGGCCTGGAAATGAACACATGCAGACCCTCCGCTTCCCACATAATGGCCAGAATGAGACTTTGAAGATGGATCGGGCTGGGTTGTCCCCTTGTCTGACATCCTCCAGTGGCCTCCCTTCTTTACCAGAGTTGGCAAGGACTCAGGGGCCTCCCTCTCCCTTTTTGACTCATTTCCAGTTACTCCCCCCTTGTGGCTGGAGCGGCACGTCTCCGGCGCTTTTGCTGTGGATGTTCCCTTTGGCTGGAATCTTTTCCCCAAGATCTGTGCAAACTGGCTCTTTCTAGTCGTTTGGGTCTCAGCTCAGATGTTCTCCCAGAGAGGCCTTCCTTCACTGCCACTGCTGCCAAAGTTATACACACGCACTCCATGAAATAACACTACTGCCACCTGATGGGTTCCTCTTTACTTTCTGAGCATGATGTTCATTTCAGGTGCTCAGTATCTGCGGATGGTATCAAAGACCCAGGCCTCTGCAGGTCTCACCGTGTGTTCCTCCCACTTCTCTCTTCCTACTGGCTTTTCCAGAAACAAGGGCTGCAGCTCCCATGACCTTGTGCTTGGGGCTTGGTTGCTAGAAAACAATCTTTCATTTCACTGTGATGCCAAAGTGATTTCCTTACTAGAAATGTTAGGGTAGATTTTTGGACTATATTAAGGCCAATAGAGCAAGATTAACATATTTTATAGTCTCTTAAGGATCCCAACTTTAAAAAAAAGTCAAAAGCTAATTTTTCATGTTAAAGACACAGTTTTAACAGCTCCTTGCCCAGGGCAAATTGCCCGATTCCCAGGTCATTGGGGTCCCGAGTGCCTTGACTCTGGCCTGTTGTTACTAGTTTAATCTTAAACCAAAGCACATGGCTCTGGTTGGGATGCATCTCAGCAGGAAGTTAATCATTATAAAACCTGAAAAAAGCGGGTTCACCCTGTGTGTTTCTAGGGCTTGGAATGAAAATTAACAGGGGCTGCAGCTCACGGGCTGAGTGGCCAGCGGGCTGGGCTTCCTGTCCTGCCTAGCTGGCCTCTGGGGAGCCCTGGGGCAGTGACTAACTCTCAGGACCTCAGTTTCCTCACCGGTCCTGTGGGACTCTTTGTTATTTATGGAAGGATGAATGAGCCAATGTCACATGGTAAATGCTTCAAAACTGTTAGCCATTATTACCCATGCTTCCTTTCCCTTTTCAACTCAAATTTTGCGGTAATTGTTTTTCTTAAACAAAAGGTATTGGGCGAAAAGTTTCTTCTTTTCTCACTGAAATTTGCCCTAAATTGCAACTTGAAATATGAGGGCGGACCTGTGGGCCATCCGCCACTGTTCAGAGCACTCTGGTGGAGGGGCTGAGGGTGTCCATCCCGGAACGCTGAAGTCCTTGCTCTGTGGGACTGTTTCCTAGTAGTTCTGCTAGCAAAACCCACGCTTGTCGCCTCAGATGAGGCAGGGCCTGTCCTGACCACTCCCCTCCTCACCCCCCCATCACCCTCACTTGTTGAATTCAGACTTAACTTAGTCCAGGAATCGCTTCCTGTCATGTGCTTCTCAGGAAGGTATAAAAATGAAGTCCAATTCCTGCTCAGCTTTTCCCACATCACTCTACGCTAAAGTGGGTGTGGTTTTGTTTTGGTTTTGTAATTTTTTGGGGGGTTGTTTGAGTGTAAACATCCAGATAATTCCTTTCCTTTTTTCCAGCTAAAACTAGGTTCGCCAAATGCAGTCTTCCGGCTGCAATGGCTAGAGAATGAGGCTTTATTTCTTCCATGACGTTCTGTGTCTGAGTGGGTGTGTGCAGGTAGTCTTGTAGCAGATAGACCAGACAGGGAGGCCCAGGTGCACTCCTGGCTTCCAGATGCTTCCTGTTTGGTGGCAGGTGTAAGCGAGCCCCCAGGTACCCTGGGAAAGGCCCAGACTCCTCTGCATCCCACACTCTGGGCATTTGCTAACCCCTGACCCAGAGGTAACTTGTTCCCTATCTTGTTCCTTGTTCCAGCCCTGCTGCCTCCAGCTAAAATGCTGAAAATGCAGCCTGGCAGGAGGATCCTGCAGCCCGTCTTTGGAGAGCAAGAATACCGAAAGTACCTACCAACCCAGCACTTTCTCCTTCCTAGGCCTTATTTTTCTTTGTCTGAAGTGTGGCTATTGAAGTGTATGGAAGATTTTTAACCACAGTGAGGGCCCAGGTCTTCCCCAATTTTGTGAGGCCTGGAAGCCTGGCCCCTCCAGCACCTGGAGCAGCTGGGCAGCCCTCCCTTCTTGGTTGCCTTGCCATTCCCACTCTGTCTGGGCCTCTGCCAGCCAGCAGGATCCAGTAGGCCTGGCCTAGCTGCCACATCCAGGTCACCTCCTTAGGTCCTGGTGTTTTCAAGTGAAGGAAAGATAGTATGTCTTCAAGAGTTTGTTGAGAAACCTGCACTCCATTCTAAACCATTTTATTTCATCCTTTTGTTCATTTCATCCACTGTTAGTGCTTCTTTCACTTAATGATAAAATGGATTTTCCACGAGTCTTGGGGGTGGCAGGGGTGGGGGAAGGAGCAGGGCAGAGGGGAGAGGGAGAAAAAGAGAGAGAGGAGACAGATGTTGACTTTATGTTTGGACCAATATCATATATGAGAAGTTTTACACCAAAAGCTAAGCATGTTTGAGAGACTTACACTTGGAGAAAAACCATTGCATTTCATAATAGCAATGCATAGATATTCGTGGCACCAAATTTTATGCTTGTATGTTTCTCCTTGTCTGCAGTCATTAACGGTGTCTTCTGGATTTTTCCCAGTCGATCCCTTCAAAGGTGTTGTCTAGCTTCTGGGGAGCCAGCCAAGGGCCCAGCGGGATCTGATCATCATGGGGTTTGAGCTCTGCCCCAGCTCACTCGGTCGGGGAGGGGGCCCATCCTCACAATTTAGGTCTCAGGCTGGCGCTCGACAATCAGGCAAACACTGTCTGACAGATCCCTTTTCTTTGTAGTCTGCTTTTTGGGGCACGGGGTGGGGTTGGGTGCTCTAGCTACCACGGCATTCAGGGCCAGTAGACGCCTTAGAATGTGCCTGAGTTCTGGTCCTGCCTCTCCTTGGACATACAAAGGAAAGCCTTGTTTATTTTGGAGACGAGATTGTTTTACTATTGTTAAGCCGTGGGGCTTTTTAAAGCTACTAATAGAAGACCGACTTCATTATCGTTTTAGAAAATGATCTTTTTACCAGTAAGGACAGGCTGTCTTCGTGGAGAATATTAGAACATAGACTCAAACTTGCTGAAAGTACTTTTCTGTCCCTGCGCTACTTAGTGAATGCACAGCGAAGTGATGAATATTCATGGGCTCCCAAGGGTGGCCTGTCTGTGGAGGCCTGTTTTCCACTCGCCGCAGTTCAGGGCAGGCTGCCTCCACGCAGGAAGTGAAAGCAGCCTGTAAGCCTTTTTCCAACTCTGGCACACGATTCGAAGATTTGTGGATGAAAACAACGTTCTTTGAAAGTTTGGGGACAAAGAAAAAAAGAAGCTCTTAGATTTAGCATGAGATCTGAAGCATTAGGTTAAAAAAAAAAATAACCACTTTGAGAGTCTGAAGATGTAAGTCCTCATCCCAGTTTCAACGTGCAGGGGCAGCTGGGGTGTGATGCTTCGCCTTTCAGAAATGCTTCGCCTTTCTGAAATTCCACATCTCTGTTGATTAAATGGCGTGGGGGGCGGGTTGCAGATAGGTGATTCTGGGGCCCCTGGTGGGCAGAAAATGGATTGCATCTGAAGGAGACAAGTGGGCTGTGATGTTTTCTCATCGTGAGGTTCAGACACGGTGCCTTCCATGAGTGTGACGCCGCCAGACCCCAGCCCTGCGCCTGACGCTGGCAAAAGGAGTGCAGGCATCAGCCCAGAAGTGGGGCCAGCGGCAGCGTGGGGTATCTCTTAAAAATGAGTCATACCAGTGGCTTCTTTACTGTGGGAAGTTGCCCTTCCCCGCTGCCTGGGCTGTGTCCCCATGAAGGACCCCCTCCAGCTCTATCTGGGGCAATAGAATAGTCTGGAAACACGGAGGTGTATTTCTGAGGATACTGGACCTGCCCAAACAAATGACAATATGTTAGGTCACAAATTAAGTCTCAATACATTTAAAAGGATTTAAATCAGACAAAGTGTGTTTTCTGAACACGTGGAATGAAGTTAAAAATTAACAATGGAAGAAATTTAAGAAATCACAAACATAGAAATTGAACAACACTACTAAATAATGAATGGGTCAAAGAAGAAATCACAAAGAAAGTTAGAAAATATTCTGAGATGAATGAAAATGAAAACACAGCAAAACTTATGGACTTATGGGATGCATCTAATGCAGTGCTAAGAGGGAAATTTATAGCTGTAAACACTGATATTGGAAAAGAAGATAGCTCTCAAATCAATAACCTAAACTTCCACCATAAGAAACTAGAAAAAGAAGAATAAACTAAACCCAAAGCAAGCAGAAGGAAGTAAATAATAAAAACTAGAGAGGAAATAAGTGAGATATCACTTTATACACATTAGGATGGGAATAACAACAACAACAACAACAACAACAAAAGGCCAATAACATGTTGGCAAGGATTTGGAGAAATTGAAACGTTCATATACTGTCGTTGGGAATGTAAAAGGGAGCGGCCTCTTTGGAAACAGTTTGGCAGTTTCTTAAAAGGTTAAACATGAAGTTACTATATGGCCCAGCAATTCCACTCTTAGGTGGATATCCAAGACGAATAAAAAATGTATATTCACACATACAAAAACAAACAACAAAAAGAGTCTAATTATTCAATATTATGATATAATTTAATATTTAGAAATTTAGAACTATTTTATAAAATAAATTGTAGAATGTAAAGCTCCAAAGCATTTTGGCTGCGAGGACAAGGAGAAAGTCAACTAGGAAACATTTTCAAAATACAGAAGCCCAGGTCCCACCCAGGACCTATGGACTCAGTCTTTGGGGTGTGACCCTGTCCTGCGTGGGTCCAGGCCGTCGTGTGCCACATCTCTTGTTACACTCCATGGATCCAGTGTGTCTGATTCTTGAGGAGGGGTGCAGAGCCTCACACCAGTCCCTGGACCCGTCCCCCCAGGGGCATGTATCAGAACCTGGCCACTGAGGGTAAGAATAAAATAGTTATGTTTATCCAGGGAAGACAGCAAGTCTTGGACTAGGGTGAGAACTGTGAGGCTGGACGATTCCTCAAGCCAAGTGCTCTTACTGAGACAGGAAGCGGGCAGGGCACACAACCTTTAAAAGAATGACCTAGCCCTGGAGGACATGACATAAACTGGTTAGAACCAACCAGGTCCAAGATGGCAGGCGAGTCGACTTCCACTAGACTTTGAGCCTCATTATACACGCATGGTAATATATCAGCCAAATGACACACCCACAGGAGCCACGACAGTTCCCAGGTCAACCATAAAAGGTCAAAAAGTGGGCAGTGACCCAATTCCTGGAAATCTGCACCTTCCCCAAAATAGTTGCAATAATCCTCCCACTCATTAGCCTATGAAATTACCCACCCCTATAAAAACCAGCAACCCCCATACCCTAGCACCTCTTGCCTTCTGAGATGGCCCACACTCTGTCTATGGAGTGCATTTCTCCCTGAATAAACCTTCTTTCACTTTACTATCGCTCACTCTTGAATTCTTTCCTGCGTGAAGCCAAGAACCCACACTTGGCGGCCCATCCCAGGGACTCGCCTGAGACCATCCTCTTGTACCCCACTCTTCTTCCTGCAACATTATGATTTGGGGACCTACGGGTGGAAGAAAGATTCAGGGAGGGATCCCATCATTCTTATCAGGTGAAGAAAGGCCTATCTTTCTCTTTTTACCATTACATTTTTTTTTCTTACCTACTCTTTTATTTACATACTCAAATCTTGTGATGAAATATTTAGGATACACAAAAGAATATACAGGAATAAAACTCACCTCTGTACTCACCACTCAGCATCAGAAATCAGACATGAGCAGTACAGTTGAAGCCCCCCACTGCTCCCCTCTCTAGTCTCATCCCCTTGCTCCCCTCCCCCTGGACAAAAGCACTAGCCCCTCCCCGCCATTTGGTGTTTTAATTCCCACTCATCTCTCTATCCTTTGATCACGCATAATTATATTGGTAACACTGTAGTGTTACCATGTCCTTGGGGTTTACATTTGTTTGCACGTTACAGAAAACCTCGCTTCAGCGGCTCCACCAAAGGGGACATCAACTGGGAGTCCTACCATTCAGTTCAGTTTTGACACGAACTACCTAGAGTGAGCAGAGACTCCACAGGTTAAGGGCTCAATCCCGTAAGACTGCCTCCCCGCCCAGCGCCCACTTCAGACACCAGCTCAAATGGAGTGTCCAGGCTGCCCACACTTCTGCCCAGCTGGCTATAAATTCAGAATTCCCATGGCCTCCTCTCCCCCTCAGCTTTGATACTTCGCTAGAATGATTCACAGTACTTAGGAAAACGCTATACTTATGATTACTGTTTCATTATAAATGATACAACTCAGGAACAGCCAAATGGAAGAGACACATAGGGCAAGATATGTGGGAAGGGGCTCAGGGCTTCCATGCCCCCTCCGGGGTACCGCCCTCCCAGCTCATCACCAACTCAGAAGCTCCTCAAACCTTGTTGTTTAAGCCTTTTATGTGGGATTTTATTACACAAGCATGATTGTTTAAATCATTGGCCATTGGTGATTAAACTCAATTTCCACTATTAGAGACGTATTTGACCCCACAGGCATCCGGGATGAGCCACTTTTCTGTCACCATATTTTGAAATTCATCCTCATTAAACTTAATAAATCCCCACTTCTTGGGGATGTGGATTTTCTGGTGGCCAGGGAACTTGAACTTGGCCCTGCGCAGGGCATCAATCACGTGCTCCTTGTTCTGCAACTTGATGTGGATGGACATTATGACCTGGCCAGTGTGGACACTGGCCACTGTGCCCTGGGGCTTTCCAAAGGCACCGTGCATACCTGTCTGGAGCCTAGATTGGGTTTAGCATGCCAAACATGAATGTCCACAGCAAAGGGCTGTCTCCAGGGTCCCTTAGAGCAGCCCATACAGGCAACAGGCTGCATGTACTTCCGAGGAGGCTGCTGTTTGCAGCCACTGCACACTGGGCTCCCATGGGGAAGAGGGCATGGTGGGCTTAGTTGGCTGCAAACATAGTATTTAATTATTATACTTTTGATGTCTTCAGAGTCTATAGTGATGTTCCCTGTTTCATTCCTGATATTAGTAATTTTTGTCTTCTTTTTTTCTTTGTCAGTCTTGCTAGAGATTTATCAGTTTTATTGATCTTTTCAAACAACCAGCTCTTTGTTTCATTGATTTGCTCTGTTGCTTTTCTTTTTTCAGTGCATTTCCTATATTTATTTTCTTCCTTCTGCTTGTTTTGGGTTTGCTTTGCTCTTCTTTCTCTATGTTATGAGATTAGACTACTAAATAAAATTTCCCCTCAAAACTGTGTCAACTGTGTGCCACATATTTTGATACATTGTAATTTCATTTTCATTCAGTTCAATGTATTTTTTTAAAAATTTCCCTTGAGACTTCACCTTTGATCCATAGATTATTTAGACATTTAGTTTGCAAGTATTTGGAAAATTTCTTGTTACCTTCTGTTATTAATTTATAATTATTTCCATTGTAATCAGAGAGTATAAACTGTATGATTTTTAGTTCTTTTAAATTCGTTGAGATTTGCTTTATGGCTCAAGATAATGGTTTTTCTTGGTTTATATCGTCATTTGGAAAGAATGTGTATTCTGCTGTTGTTTGGGTGGAATGTTCTATAAATGTAGTCTAGATTCTTTTCATTGGCAATCTCATCAAGTTCTTCTTTATCCTTGCTTATTTTGTGCCTAGTCCTTTGATTGATTGTTGAAAGAGAGTTGTTGGAAGTCTCCAATTATAACTGTTGATTTGTTTATGTCTCCTTTCAGTTCTGTCGGTTTTTGCTTCACATATTTTGAAGCTCTTTGCTTTAGTGCATACTCATTTAAGACTGCTATGTCTTCTTGATAGATTGACTCTTATCATTACATAATGTGTCTTACTGTCTCTGATAATTTTCTTTGTTTCGAAATCTACTTTATCTGATGTTAATGTAGGCATCCTGGTTTTCTTTTGGTTAATGGTTGCATGATGTCTTTTTTCTTTTTGTTCAACTTGCCTATATCATTATATTTGGAGTGAATTTTTTATAAATGGCAGATAGTTGGGTCATGTTTTCTAATCTACTCTGCCATTATCTGTCTTTTAATGGAAATATTTATGTCATTTACATTTAATGTAATTTGTGGTCTATTAGGTGTTGATGTTTTACCAGTTCAAGTGAATTATAGAATCCCTACCTTCTTCTAAGTCCCTTTACCTCCCCCATTTAAAGCATAATTATCTTAAATATTTCCTCTTTATATATAAAGCCACATCAGACCGTGTTACAGTTTTTCTTCAACCATCAGACATAGTTTAGAAAAATCAAGAGGAGGAAGAAATTCTATTGTATTGACCAGTATTTTTGCTTTCTGTGTTTTTTCCTCCCTCCTGATGATTCAGGTTTTCTTTTTTTATTGTTTCCTTTCTGTTTAGAGAATTTCCTTTAGCTATTCTTTTAGAGTAGGTCTGCTGATGACAAAGTCTCTTAGTTTTCCTTAATATGAGAATATTTTGATTTCCCCTTCATTTCAGAAGAATTCTGAGTTGACATTCCTTTTCTCTCATCACTTAGGAAAATGCCCACTTCCTTCTATCCTCCATGGTTTTTAATGAGAAATTCACTGTCATATGAATTGGTTTTTCCCTATAGGTAAGGTGTCATCTCTCTCTCTCAGTGCTTTCAAAATGTTTTCTTTGTCTTTAGTATTCAGAAGTTTGATTATAATGTACCTTGCTGTGGATATTTTTTGGGTTTATCTTATTTTGGGTTCATTCAGATGTTTAATTTTGTAGATTTATATCTTTTGTCATATTTGGGGAGTTTTCAGCCATTATTTCTTCAAGTGCTTTTTCAGCCTTGCCATCTTTGTCTTCTCCTTCCAGGACTCTGATGACACAAATGTTAGCTCTTTAGGAATATAGTCCTACAGGTTGCAGAGGCTCTGTTCAGTTTTTTCTGTTGTTCAGATTGGATAATTTTCTATTGTTCTATCTTCTGGTTCACTGATTCTTTCCTCTGCCCCTTCATTCTGCTGTTGAGCACATCCACTGAGTTTTTTATTTTGGTTATTGTATTTTTTAGTTCAAAAATTCCCATTTGTTTCTCTTCTCAATCTTCTCTTTCTTTACTGAGACTTTGTATTTATTTGCTAAGGCTTCCTATTTTATTCATGTGTTTCATATTCGTAATTGCTCATTGAAGTATTTTTATGATTCCTTCTTTAAAAGCTTTTTCAGATAATTCTCTGTCATCTTGGTGTTTGTATTTCGTTCAGTTTCAGACAGAATTTTTTAATTGAAACCTAGACATTTGGGGTACTATGAGACTGACTTATTTGTCTTTTGTTTTACTTGGTTTTCTCTGAAATGCTGTGGTAGGGGGCCTCACTGCCTGGTGGGGGTAGAATCCTAGGTTCCCCACTCAGCCTCCATTGACATCGAAGTGTGGGATGGTCCTCGTCCTCATTACTGCTGGTCAGGGGTGGGGTGGGAGTTCTGGCTGAGGGAGGGGTAGGAGTGCCTGATTACCTTCCAGCTGTTCCCCACCTGACCTCCACTGACGCTAGGGAGTAGTGAAAGCCCTGAATCTCTACTAGGCTTCCTCTGATACCACCCTGCTGGGGATGAGGAGGGATGCCTTGTTAATGCCATGTGGGAATAAAAGTCGAGGCTCCCCACGTGGGCTTTACTAACACCAACCAGTAGGGATGAAAGTGCCAGTTCCCTCCTTGGCCCTCTCTGATACCACCCAGTGGAACATTTGTGGCACCTCTTTACAGCCTGGTAAGGGTCCAAGTCCAGGCTCCCCACTTGACCTTTGCTGGCATGGGTGGGGATGGGACCGTGGTTTTTACTGGGCTGTTCGCCTGGAGGAGAGCAGTTTACTGTTTAAAAGCTTTCTGTCTTGCTGAGGTGCCCTTTCCTAGTCCTTTGACTAGAGATAGCAAGCTTTTGTTGTTGTTTTTTGTCTTTGCCTGTTAGCATTTCCAAATCTGGGACACACAGGACAAAAGGAGACCCAGGGAATTCGTCACCATGTTGTTCCTGGGTCCTGAGGTCCCTAGTCGGTTTACCATCTGTCCACTCTTCAGGGTTTTAAAAAATGTTCGTTTTATTTATCAATATAATGCCCAGTGTTTTTAGGTGTACTTAGTGGAAGAAATAGGGGAAAGTCCATCTACTCTGTTTTTGGAGGGAATTCTGTGCCCTCTGTCACTTAGGAAAGACTTGGACAAACTGTGCTTGCTAAGGTGTTTGGTCTTTAGCAATGGTCACGTTTTAAAAGGAAATATTTTTTCCTGAAAAGAAAGGCTAAAATTAATAGGATTTCAGGTATTGGTGGGCTGGAGGATGTGTGTCAAGGATGGCAGGACAGAGGAGTTAAACTTGGGGACAGAGTATCTCTCCTGGGTCTTGTGAAAACCATAGCTGGTTCTTGTGGAGAAGCAGCCCCAGACGACACGGGGACCAGGGGGGCGGCTGCTTCACAACCCTGGCCGGAAAGTGTCCCCTCAGCCTTTCTGTGACACTTGGCATGCTGCCAAAGGGGAAAGAGAAGGAAAGCCACCCTTGGTTGGGTAAACATATATTCCTGTTTCACTGCAAGAGGCTGAATGATCTAAGCCAGCATAATCGGTTCCATGTGTTGGCCTTTGATAGTCCAGACGTGACTAGTTGCACCTTTGAAACAAGGCAGATCAGATGTTTCATGTTATGAAAGCCATAACTGGCATAGATTGTGTACCTGTGCAGTGTTCCGTGTGCAGTGTTCTGCTCTGATCTCTGAGAGAAGGAGGTGTTACCTGTCTTCCTTCACAGATGAGGAGACTGAGTCTCAGAAGGACAAGGGACTGGCATCTGGCCTCTGAGTGGCAGAGCTGGGACTGAACTCAGGCACCAGAGTTCTTGTTCTTCCCACGCTCCCAAGCCACATGGATTCTAAGCATCAGGGCTAAACCTTCAGGGGCCCCCCCCACCCCCAAGATGATTTGAGCCACCGGATGGATCCATTCCCTAATTCTCTAGGAATTAGGTCTGACCCTAATTCCTCTAGAATCACTAGAGGAGATTTTTTAAAATCCCAATGCCTAAGCTGCACTGCTGGCCAGTTAATTCAAGCTCTGGGTGAAACCTAGGCATCAGAACTTTAAAAGCTCCCCTAGAGATCCTGATGTTCTGCTGGTTTTGGAAGCATGGTGGAGAGTTAGAAAATGATGGGGAAGAGTCAGTCGCAGTCTGCTGGGGAAGCTTCTTTTGCAAAGCACTTCTATCAAGAAACAGTCAAATGCTCAAGTCAAAAAGTGAGGTGCAGGCTGAAGGGGGTTATGGGGGGCTGCCTAAAGCCCTTTGAGTTCCTTGGAGCTTCTACTGCTAAAGTGTGTGCACAAGGCCAAGCAAGGGGGAGAGGCACCTGTGGGGCTCCAGTCTTTCTTTTGGGAGCCAATGCATTAGGGGGCCAGGGGAAGTGAGGAGTCACCCTGATAATCATGGGTTTGGCTCAGAGGCCCGAACCCCCACACATCCTCCAGGTGAGGGCACAGAGAGGCTGGGTAGCTTGCTTGGTGTGTTGGGGTCCCTGTTTGCCCCTCTACACCCCTCCCTCATCCTGCTCTATGCCCCAGGAGGCCAGCCTAGGGGGAGGGCGGCAATGAACTCCCTGGGCTCTGGCTCCAGCTGGTTTGTGCTAAAGGATACTAAGTTGCATTTACTTAACTAAGTATAACCCACGCAGGCATTGTTTATCTGAAATCCAAGTGTAACTGGGGCATCCCGTTTTTTATCTGGCAACCCCGTGCCTGCCCCGCCCCCCCCTCCGGAACCTGTGTAGAAAATCTGACTCACCAACACCATGTTTTATACCAACCCCACTTTTTACCCTGTGCAGGCATCCCAGTGGTTCACTGTCACCTCTGCTTTTTTCTGCTGAGGCTGTGACCCCTCCAGGCACAAGCAACCCACCAATTACTCCCCCTTCTTTCCGGTAAAGCCCCTGCTGGGGCCCCTTCCCTCAGGTCAGCTCTCAGTTTCTGCCTGCACTTTTCCTGCACTAGGTGCATTTATCCCATGAATGGCCCTTCTTCTTTTTAATTCTCTCCAAGTGGCGGAGTGCTGTGCACTCAAGTTAATTTTTACCATTTACAATTTGGGGACAATCAGGTCAGGTGATTTCAGGTGGAAGGTTTTTTTAAAATGTCCTCTCATTCAGCGTTGCTACGCTTTATCAACTGAGAATCCTTTGCGTTTGCATAAAGTGAAATGATTCTAAGTAGACAGTTTCTGCTTGTTCTGGGTTTGGCCTCAGCCATCTTCGGGGGTGAGAGGAGGAGTTTTTAACCAACTGACAGCGAAGCGCCCACGGACACGATTCAAACATCGGCCTGGGGGGCACACATGGAATGGGGGGGCTCTGGTCCACAAAACAGCCCTTTCTCCTGGGGGGGCCGACACAGGGTGTGACAAGGGGGAGGGACGGGGAGTGGGCACAAACAGGATTCCAGATGCCAAAAAGCCTTTTCTGTAAACTGCAAACCCACCCCAGAATGGGGCCTTTCTCCTCCCAACCGCTGGGGCCTGCTTGATAGCAGATCCCACCGTGGGCAGCGCGGCTGAGGAACCCTTAGCGCCTGGGCAAAAGTGCATCCTCCTGCCCCGCGGTGGGGAGCAAAGAACCCCTAGGAGTTCAAGGATAAGTCCTCTCTCTTGCAGCCTCCTCTGGGTCTCCGGATTTTGAGGCTGAACTTCAGAGAGCTCGGCTCATGTCCCCACCTGTTCTGTTGTCTGAGAAGGAGTAGGAAGAGCCCGGGTGTGGGTCCCACTGGCTGGCACGTCAGCCCTGCCGTTATTTGACCCATCCGGCCAAGGTGCTTCCGGTCCCTTCCCAGGTCTTCGGGGTAGTAAAGCAGGCTGATGGCACATAACACCAGCCTGCGCTCTCCCTCCCGCGCAGCTGCCGCCCTGCCCAACCCTCCTCTTGCAGCTTGGAGGAACTCCAGGGTCAGGGAGGCGGCGTAAGGTTGCCACTCCACCTACTACCTCGGGACCTGCGATTTCAGCAGCCGCTGCTTCCTTTATCCACCTTGGGCTGTGATCCTGAAGCTTCAATAAAAATCTAAAGGAGCTCACGCTGGGAAAGAGTGGTGAAGACCAGCCCTGGAGAGATTCCTTAGAGCTCTCTTTTCTGATTGCATCAATGCCCACTTAACAGAAAGGACTGGGGGGGTCGTTACGCAAACGCAAAGGATTCTCAGCATGGTGGAGAGTTAGAAAATGATGGGGAAGAGTCAGTCAGTCGCAGTCTGCTGGGGAAGCTTCTTTTGCAAAGCACTTCTACCAAGAAAAAGTCAAATGCTCAAGTCAAAAAGTGGGGTGCAGGCTGAAGGGGGTTACTTCACAGACCTGAGGTATGCTTTTTGCTCTCATTCATGGGTGGCAATTATGTTGCTCCAGAGTTGCCATTCTCTATGCATTGTCTAAGACAGACCTTACCCATTAGTCCCAGCACCCATTCCCACAAGGCCCAGCAATTCCTCCTTCATGTGGTCAACAGGCCGGGTTCAGATGCAGGCCAGTCACGGCAGCAGCTGGTGTCTGTGGAGGCGCTGATCATCTGATCTCGTCTTCTCCCACCCCGCCGGGTACTCCTATCCTTGCAAGGGGTCAGAGCGTGACGGAGCTTTCCTGAGGTCATGGGTCAGGCATCCAGGGACCGGGTGGGCCTTGGCTCTCTAACCACAGAGTTGCTGGCCAACCCCCAAGCATCACTGCCCACCAACCCGCCTGCCATCATGCACGCTCAGCAAGCACTCAGCAAATATTCATGGATTTAAGGTGGGTGTCTTTATGAAGCTGGCCTTGGAATCTGGTCAAGGCCTGGGTGGTCATTGGAAACACAGGGGCACACAGCAGGGGCGCTCCACGACCACCTCCAGGACTGGATGGGTGTGGCCCCCTGGGGTGGGCAAATGAACTGCTGGAACATGTGGACAGCTCCTCTTGGACCTGAGTGGGAGGCCATTTATCCAAGTTGTTCAGCTGCATTTGCTTGTGAGGCCAAACTTCCCACTTTAGCTGTTGTCCCGTCCACATGAGAAAATAACCGTGAAAGAAGATGGGAGTGGGTAAGGGAAGGGTAAGATTTCTCGTGAATTCCAGCGGCAGCCTGCTTTTCCACGTGTGCCATGGAGAGAGGACCAAATTCTCATTAAGACTCTGGCTGTGGGCTTTTAATACACCTCTGACTCTGGCTAAAAACATTGTCTCTTGGGCTTCCCTGGTGGCGCGGTGGTTGAGAATCTGCCTGCCAATGCAGGGGACACGGGTTCGAGCCCTGGTCTGGGAAGATCCCACATGCCGTGGAGCAACTAGGCCCGTGAGCCACAATTGCTGAGCCTGTGCATCTAGAGCCTGTGCTCCACAACAAGAGAGGCCGCGATGGTGAGAGGCCCGCGCACCGCGATGAAGAGTGGCCCCCACTGGCCGCAACTAGAGAAAGCCCTCGCACAGAAACAAAGACCCAACACAGTAAAAAATAAATAAACAAATAAATTAAATAAATAAATAAATAAAAACATTGTCTCCACAATGGGGATCATCAAACAGGCCCACCACGTTTGCTTTTGTCATCTTGAAAATGAATTGACAGGAATACGTTAATAAAAAGTAAAAGTTTAAAAAAGTTTTGGTCTGATCGCATCCTCCTACCATCACTACCTCCCCCCGCCAACAAAATAATTTTAAAGTCTTCCACTTCTGTGAGGAAAAACAGGGGGAGGGACATTATACAACTGAAGTAGTCAGAACATTGAAAAATCAGCAGCTTAAAATGTAATTTCTAACTGATCATTGCCCTGACTTTGGGGTCCAGAACCTTGGAATGGTTTTCATCTTGCCTTTTTCCACATTATCCGTATTCAGTCAACGCCCCCATATACGGCTGGCGAGGTTCTGCACTGCACAGCACATACTGTAAAGCACCGTTTACACTGAAGACTATGCAGATGGCAGCACCCCATCCCAGCCCCACTCCTTGCCAAAGCTGTGCAGTGAGAACCTCACCAGGTGCGCGTTGTTGTTCAGCCCTCAGCGTCAACCCCTGTAGATCAGCAGTTCTCAAGTACTGGGCCATGGCAGGTTTTACTGATACAAAGAGAAAGTAATGGAAGTAATAATAGCTGACGTTTACTGAGCGCTTACTATGAGCCAAACATAGTGATGACTCCTTTATTCCTAACTGCAACCCTGTGGGACAGCATTATTACCATCCCCATTTTCCCCATGGGGGCCACAGTATCCAAGCAATGGCCAGGATAAAGCTGCCAGGTGTCCCCTCCTGAGAACTGCCCTGTGTTACGCCCTTCCTAAACATTTGGTGTCAAACTGACGTATCTTTTTTTTTAAATATATATTTTTTTAAATTATTGAAGGATAGCTGATTTACAATGTTGTGCTAACTAATGCTGTACACCAGAGTGATTCGGTTATACCTATACATACATTCCTTTTCAGATTCTTTCCCATTGTGGCTCATCACAAGATACTGAATACAGTTCCCTGTGCTACACAGTAGGACCTTACTGGTTATCCATTCCGTATGTAGTGGTTTGCAACTGAAACTGACCTTTCTTTTTGGCATGATGGCGGTACTCGAGGACGCTGTTGGGATCAGCCCCTCTTCTCTTTCCTGCATCCTTCCTGCTACTTCCTGGCCCCTCCCGTAGTTAGGGCTCCGATACCTTCCTGCCGTGTTTCCCACTTCCTGGCCTCTTCCTTCCTGCTCCTCTTCCTCTCTCTCAGGCAGATGTCCACGCCCCAGTCAAACACGGCTCTGATCTTCTCCCTCCCCTGCTCAGAAACCTTCCAGGAATCCCTATTCCCTCAGCGGGGATTCGGGGCTCTCCACATTCAGCCTAATTTCACTGGATCTCTCATTTTTCTCCTAGCACAGAAGCACCACCCTGCAGCTAAACTGGTGTTCCCAAACTATTAGGGCCTCTTCCTTTCGCTCCAGTTTTCCACCACCTCTGCCCCTTGAAACCCTGTCCCTCCTCCCCTACCCCTCCTTTAATTCATGCCCTTACTTATTCATTCAACAAACCTATTTTGAGCACCTCTGAGGAACTGACTACAGTGTGGGGGGCTGTCAGTCAGCCCGGCAGGGGAGAAAGAATTGAATGAGTAATTACAGATGTTACAAAAGGGGAGGGTCCCAGCGCCTGACCTGGGAGGTTTAACTAGACAGGGTGGCGGTGGGGAGATGAGGGAAAGCCTCCCACCAGCACACAGTTAGCTGTGTCCCCTCCCCCCTTTAACTCCTGGGACCCTCTGCTGCCCCTCTCCTGGGGCAGGTGCCTTTCCGTATCCCATTAGACAGTCACAGCAAATCTTAGACCTGGAGGTGCTATTATGTAAATATCTTTTGGCAGTTAAATCGTACTACCAGCTTCTGGCAAATGAAATTGTGGAGATCAGTTATCTTTTAAACCATCCATAGTGATTACAGGGTTTTGGCTGCTCCCCAGTTTCAGTGATGTCATCTGACCTGGTGGCTTTGCCATTAGTTCGTTCAATGAGCAGCTCAGCTCATAGTAAACTAAAGCTTATACCCCAGACTATAACCAGAGGTTATCTTGTGCGGTTGGGATTACAAAACAGGTTTCCATTTTATACTTTCTGTGCTCCCATAAATAGTTGAATTTTTTACAACAGACTTGTGTTACCTTTATAATTAGAAAGGCTCAATTTTTTAAAAAAATATTTATTTATTTGGCTGCATTGGGTCTTAGTTGCGGCGTGCGGGAACTTTCATTGCGGTGTGCGGGAACTTTCATTGCGGTGTGCGGGGCTTCTCTCTAGTTGTGGCAGGTGGGCTCCAGAGTGTGCGGGCTCAGTAGTTGCAACACGTGGGCTCTCTAGTTGTGGCTCACGGGCTCCAGAGCGCACAGGCTTAGTTGCCGCGCTGCATGTGGGATCTTAGTTCCCCAACCAGGGTTGAACCTGTGCCCCTGCATTGGAAGGCAGAGTCTTAACCACTGGACCACCAGGGAAGTCCCAGGAATGTTCAGTGTTTTTAAGGAAATTAAACAAACCAAAGGAAGCATCATTTGCTTCTCCCACTCTACTTTTTTGCCTTATATTTAACACACAACGACAAAAAAGTTATTTGGACAAAACCCCTGACTCCCCACCTGAAGAAATAGGAAAGACTGCAGGTAAGTTTGCCTCCAAGAGGCAGAGGTGAATTGTAAGTGCTTTGAAGCCTGTAGAAAAAGAGTGTTCTGAGGAGGGTCTGCAAGGCATAAGATAAATAGCCAGAGCAGCCATTACTGCAGAAGAGACCCCCAAATCAGAGAAGATGGGCTTCACCTCTTCCTACCATTCCTGTACATAAAATTTGCCTGGCATGGGGACGACAGGAGAGGCAGGGGCCCCTCTCTGCAGAATCACCCTGACCTCCACTCCTTGGAATAAATCACCACTCCCATCACAGCACACTAATCTGTCTGGACGACTGAGCTCAAGGCCAGCCAGCAGTCGACCCACAAAGCCCTCCCCTAGAGCCTGCAGAGAACCCCTGCACTCCCAGAGCCCCCGAGACCTCAGCCTCAAGGACAAGCAATGAGCTCTCCCTGGTTTCTTATAGTGAAACCTCTTGTCCTCCAACCTGGCATTCACCCCGGACGCAGGTCCCAAATGCAGCAACTGTGAGAGTTGACCTGGTAGGGGGGAGAGAGCCGGATGGAGAGGACTCCCTGGCAGGAGCCCCGGCCCTCCATTGAGGGATAAGTGTGGTCCAGAGTGACCTACAGGGAGGAAGCCAGAGGTATAAATTCTCAGATCCCCGCTTTTGCCCCCAAATCTGCTTGTACCGCCATTCACCCAATAAGTACTTAACTGAATCCTTATACTCAAAAAATTTTTTTAAGATTTTTTTTTTTGATGTGGACCATTTTTCAAGTCTTTATTGAATTTGTTACAATATTGCTTCTGTTTTATGTTTTGGTTTTTTGGCCGCGAGGCATGTGGGATCTTAGCTCCCTGACCGGGGATCAAACCTGCAGCCCCTGCATTGGAAGGCAAAGTCTTAACCACGGGACCGCCAGGGAAGTCCCTATACTAAAAATTTCTTGTTGTTTATCTGAAATTCAAGTTAACTGGGTGTCTTCTGTTCTTGTTTGCTAAGTCTGCACCCCCTGCACACATGCACTCAGGAGCGCAGGAGGGTGTGACGTCCTGAGCGTGGCAGGAGGCAGGAGGCGCCTTGAGCAGGCATGGGGTGCCTCTGTGTACCCCCGGTCACTCACCCACAAGATGCCAGTCTGTGTCTCTCCTCCCTGCCTGTCTCACCACCCGTGGTCAAAGCGTTTGAATAAATAACAACTAGTATAGAATGTACGTTCCAAAAATGCCATTAAAACTAAAAGTACAACTGTTGTGAGCCTATATTTTTAGAAATTCTTGTGAGTCAGATGAAATCAAAATATTTCCAGGTCTATTCCTGCAGGCAAGCATTTTGCTGGAAGCTCCAAGTCATTCTATAGCTGGTGACATAAGCACATGTTGATTTTTTCCCCCCATGCCTAGGGTGGGTCATGCTGAGGCACAAGAATTGTAAACTCGCCCCTTTGTGACCAGTAGCAGCCTTTGCAAGACTGTTGGCCAAGCATAGTCTTGCGACTGAGCAGACAATAGGAAGGTGATCTGAGGCGCCATCACCTGCCTGCCGTGCTGGTGAGACGGGTATGAGGGATTTGGGATGAGTCACGAATTTCAAAAAATGGGTGAAGGTCTTCCCTGGCGGTCCAGTGGTTAAGACTCCGTGCTTCCAATGCAAGGGGCGTGGGTTCGATCCCTGGTTGGGGAGCTAAGATCCCACATGCCACGCGGTGCGGTGGCCAAAAAAAAAAAAAAAAAAATGGGTGAAGTGGTCAAAAGATACAAACTTCCAGTTATAAAATAGGTAAGTCCTGGGGATGTAATGGAGTTAATGCTGACTGTAGTTAATAGTACTGTATCATATATTTGAAAGTTGCTAAGAGAGTAGATCTTAAAAGTTCTCATCACAAGAAAAAAAGTGTCTCACTATGTGTGGTGATGGACATTAACTAGACTTATTGCAGCGATCATTTGGCAAAATATACAAATACGGAATCACTGCACTGTACACCTGAAACAAATATGTTATAGATATATCAATTATGTCTCAATTTAAAAAAAGAAAAAATTTTGATGGGGGCATTATATTTCTTACGTATTCTTTAGAAAGAAGGAAGTAAGCAAATGAATGAACTTGTGAAAGAGAATATTCACACTATTCGTGTGTGTTAAATAAATTCCACTCATCCTTTCTGAGGACATTCAGGATGCCCGTTACTCTCTCATCATGGCCTATTAAGTTGGGGACCTACTTGGAAAACTCCATTATTTAAAAGGCTAAAAATCCAATCTTCTGTTTTGCAGCTGTCGCTGAGGTGAGCAAAGAAACCAAGCCCAGCCCGCTGTTGCCCGGCTCTTTCCCGGGAAGCCTGCCGACTGACCACACACCATTTTCCTTTCCTCACACCAGTGGGTTCCAGCCCACCTCCGTGTTTCCACCCATCCAGCCTGGAAGACCGCACACCGGAAATGCAGCCCTTCCCAGAGTGACGTCCGCCAGGTCCACGTCCCTACCGCCTCTTGCATTTAATCACACGGTTGGCCACATAATACTTTCTGAACACAAAGATGTCAAGTTTAATTGCTCGATCAACATACCTAATATATACCAGGACAGCGCAGCTATTTCTTGGTGGAAAGATGGGAAGGAATTGCTGGGGGCCCATCATGCAATCACTCAGTTTTATCCAGATGATGAAGTTACAGCAATCATCGCTTCCTTCAGGTAAGTGTTCTTTCTTCCTTTCTTTTAAAATGTTGTTATGCTTTTGCTCATTCAAAAGCAAAAGGCTTGTAAAGAAATAACAGCCTTCTGTTTTCTGTGTTAGCAACCCCACTGGTCCATTTAGAGTGTAGATCAATAGCTGATTGTATTGCCGATTTCTTTTCTATTGGCTTTTGGCCCTGCTGGAACTCTTGGTGATCAGATGCACTTCCCAGCTGGCCTGTAAGTCCTGTCAAGGCCTGCTGGACTCAAGAGCTCTCCCAGCGAGTGAGAACAGTGAGAACAGGAGACATCTAACTCACCAGGTGGGCGTGGAACTTGTGAAACAAGGCGGCCCTCCAGCCCTTTCGTTCGCCCTATCTCCTCTCCCTTCTCCCTCTCCCAGCACCCCCTGCGGCTGCAGATGCTGGTACTGATGCTGCCCTCCTGTTGGGGTAGGAAGGAGGCGGAAAGTGTGAAGTCTGGGGAATTGAGACAGATCTTCGGCCACGTGGCTCACCATCTCAGCATCCCACTTTGTGTTGGCAGGGGCAGGCCCAATGAGTTGCAGGGAGTGACAAGGATAAGCCAGGCCAGGACATAAATCTGGAATAATCCATCGTCCCAAGGGTTGAGCCCTCATACCGCAGATACTGGAGACAGCGAGACAGCTGCTTCTCTTCTCACCGTCCCTTTTCATTCTCTACTCTTTCCTCTTAGCCAGGAGGGGTTTTGTTTGTTTGTGTTTACATCAGGACTTCCTGGCATGTACAGTTTTAGAATTAGGTGGACTGTGGCCGCTAAAGGTTCAGAATGAATTCGGAGCCCGGCAGCGTTGACTCAAGAGGCTTTTCTCTGGGATTCCTCCACGCCGAGTGGAGCCCTCTTTGATCTGCTGTGTTTTCACTTTCTCCAACCTGATGTTTGGGCCTCTTCCAGACTGTGTCATGTCTTCTGGTGAATCATTGTGTGTTTCCTTTTCAGAAAACCACCTCGGAGTTACCATAGACCTGATGACTCCAGTTAGAGTTTAGTGTGTCAACACATTCATAAGATGACCCCCCTTTTTAGCATTTTCCAAGTTATCTTGGTCATCATCAAGGAAAAGAAAACAATTTCCGCATTTCCCGTTGGTCGATTTAAACTCTGGCTGGGTCTCTCGGGCTGCCATTCTCCGCCAGTGTCAAGACTCGGGTGTCTTGCTCAGGACTATATTTTTTTCTCCATCAACTACAAAACACAGATGTTTTTCCATTATACAGACACAGCTTCTGATGGGAGAACTAAAATCACCATTTCATAATGAATAAGGTTTAAAGGCTTATGGAAACAAAAAGCTGACACATTGGTCTCACCCGGGGTCATTTAGAAGGAAAGCGCAGCCCTGCTGTCTGGGCTGCGAGTCCCAAGTGGGGGTCCTGCCACCGGCCCCCATGAGACCATGGGTGAGCCACTGCATCTTCCCTGGTCCTCTTGCCAAGGAGATGGGTTTGGACCGCCTGACTGGCAGCTCTAGGTGTGCTCTAAGGGGCCATTAGATATTCAAAAGATTTGGAGAGTTTTTAAACTTAGACAGTGTCTTATTCTGAACTGATGTTTTTAGAGTTCAGAAGGTGACTGGGTGATATTTTGAGAACTTTAGAGAAAAATGTATACTTTTGCTTGTATTCGGCTGAACTCTCATAAACTCATTTGGAAGAGAAAAAAATCTTATGTGACCTCCCAACTAAGCAAATTTAGTGATCAGAATTCTTGCAAAGGATGGACACTCAGCTGAACTGAGTAATATCTGGAACAGCACTAAGTCCACCGTTAGAATATTCTTCAACTTTATTAAAGTAATATACAGGCAGCACTGTAGCTGGGGGTGATTCAGTGAAGTAAATTATAGTGACTTGATCAAGATTATCAATATTTGTGTAATTTCTTCCCAAGAGAGAAGGATGTTGGAGACCCTAATTTGATGTCTTTTATATGAGGACCCTGAGGTCCTTAAGAGTAGGGTGTCTTGCCCAGGATCACTAGATAGTAAGCTGGTCATCCTTAACCAGGGAGCCTGATATGCACACCTGCAGTATCCTCTCTTCTCAAATCTTCACGGGCCCTAAGGAAATCCACTCTGGTTCCCAGAAACAGTGAAGAGTTAAACACTAGTTCTAGGTTTTCAGTGGATGCCATTTTATCAGGAATTCGTTAGCCTGCAATTTTGCTGGAGTTACCACTAACAGGACCTGCATGGACCACGTTTATTTAAGGGAATGTGCAAAAGATAGATGTCTGTATATAGGCAGGGGTCAGAGGAACTATAAAGAAAAACCCAAAGTATTTTCAGTTAGATCACAGAACCATTTTTCTATAAGGTGTTATTATAATAAAAAAAGGACAGAATGGACATGAATTTTGAGATGATTAGGTCTCCGGAATGGGGAGTCCACAGTTTGCACCTGCACTTGTGCTTTAGATACGAAGCAGCTGGGAGTTGCTGAAGCCTGGCAGGATTGTGGATGCTGCATTTAACTCTCTTAGCCTGATACTGGTTCATGTTTTCTCTTTCATATCATGCAGACCCTTGGCTCCTGCCCACCCCACACTTAAACTCCCAAACTCCTCATTCTAAAAAGTAGGGTTAGTCAAGCTTCTGGTCTTTGATCCTAAAACAAAACCCGTCCTGGTTGAAGGTGTAGTTTAAGAGGCGTGCAGATTTAAAGCACTGGAACTTTCATCTCTGTTATTCCTTCCACTCTTTCTCACAGTGGCCATCATAGTGCTCTCCCTTCCAAAGGAAGAAGAGAATGGGATAAGTAATTTACACTAAGGAAAGCTTTAACATTCACTGGTGACATCATTTTAGGCACAAGGAATAGAGATTTTTTTTTTCAAATCACAACACAGGCAACTGCCCACTAGTTATAAAAACAGCCAGCCTTGCCCTGAACGTCTGGGCATTGAGACACAAAGGACAGACCTGGTCCTGTCCTGCTTGTGCTGTGAACAGAATGGAGGGGAAGGGAGGCTCAAATGTCAAGTGCAGAAGCACTAAGGTGGCGTTGATGTGTTTAAGGTAGTGTTGCCATCAGATTTTAGATTTGGCCTTTAGGGGAGGAGGGCCCTGCATCAGGACCAAGGGAAGGACACTTCTGCTGCTCAGGGGTGACCACATCTTGTAGTCAACCCTCAGTTTACTGAAACTAGGTGTGGGAGGGTGGTAATGATAGGAGGAACTCACAGGCATTTCAGTATGAATCCCATGTACCCTGGAAAGGTTAAAGGAGATTTGTTTTGGCATCATGTGTGAGAGTATCCCCAGCCCAGCAGATTTCTGAAACTACTTGGTCTTAGCTCCTATATATGTGCATTTTTAAGTTATTTTAATAGTTATGTATGTATTTTGTTTTCATAGTTATATATGTATTTTGTTAAATACTTGGAAGATACCAAACAAGTACAGAGAAGGAAACTATGGCCCACAACCCCGAGAAAACTTTTCCAAGCATATGGAACTCTAAGATGCTTGAAATCAAATTAGTATTGTATTACATAGATGTATGTCTTATTTCATGCACTTATTGTATGATGAACATTTACCTATATTACTAGAAGTCTTCAAAATATTTTAATGGCTGTGGTATGCCACTGTAACTTGCTATTGTAAAACAGATTCATTTATAGAGAGTGCAAATGGAATTATAAAGGGAAAACGTTAAAAATTATTTTCAAAATGCCAAGGTTGGTGGCATACACAAGGGAAGAAGTAACTGATGTGGGACTTCAAATCCAGATGCCCTCTTGAGCTGGGTCTATCCTATGCTAATAGTTCACGTTTCACTTAGATGTCTATTATTATTGATAGAGTCGAGTCATCTTTCATTAATGGGTTTAGGAAGCATTCAGTGTCTGCTAGTAGGTTGACGTATTCTTAACTGATAGCTTGGTGATGAATACTGAAAATCCACACCACCATCCCTACTTACCCCCCCACCCCCGATCCCTTGCATAGTCCTGGATGGTACATCACTTGAAAGCAGTTGCTAGACTGTGGGACTTAGGTCACCAGGCTGAGCATCCCCCTTGACACTCCAACCAGTATCCCGCCCCATCTACACCTGTTATCAGCTCGTCCAGCCCCGGGACCCTGCTTAGCCAAGAGCTTCCCCTGAAGTCTCTAAAGGAGGGTGTAAATTGTGGGACATAGATCTAAAATCTGGTATGGGGTGTAAAAAGCTCTCTCGCTTAGGTGGAAACACTCCCTCATCAGGTAAAACACTCCCTCATCAGGAAGGCACCAGCGTTGAGATCAGAAGACTTGGGGAGACTCACCCACAAGCAAAAAGAAAAGCTGATGTTCCTGTAAACTGACAGGCCCTGCAGATTTAGTTATTGGGTGATTTATGGAGAAGGGAAAGTATTTGATGTTTGTTTTCTTTGTAGTCTAGGTATTCCCAGTACTCTTTAAATTCTGGCATCTTTCCCAGTAGCTAAAGCTAGAAGGATTTTACTTTCTTCCTACATTTTCTTGGTAAACATGTTAAGTAGGTAGTTTGGGTCCCTGCGGGCTCCTGGCGCCTGAGACGCTTGTGTTGGCATGGCCCCCGCAGGCGCTGCGTGCCGAGACCCTTGCCACAGGCGGGGCGGGGTGCGGGTGTGCGTATGCCTGATGCCATTGCTGACTGTTCTTTATCCTGTGACCCCAAAATGGAGTCGTGCATGAGAAATCAGACAAACATCTAGAAAGTGAGAACCTAATTTGTTTAGCCAAACCATCAGCTGGAAAAGTTATTTTTAGCCATTGATCCCTGAGACTTTTGGACTTGCTTTATATTCAGACTTCCTTTCAGCTCAGGTTTTGTCCAAGATCCCTGAGCTCAGGTGATCCATGGAATCCTGTCAGCGCCACTTGAACGATGGCAGGATAAAACAGGAGGCTTATCAGTGGGTCGTCTTTGTATTTCTTTTAAAAGTTTTTTTTTCCATTTTTCATGGGTTTTTTTTATCGTGGTAACGTACACATAACATAAAGCTTACCATTTTAACCCTTTTTGAATATCCAAGTCAGTGGCCTTGAGTACATTCACATCGTTATGCCACTGTCACCACCATCCATCTCCAGAGCTCTTCCATCATCTCAAACTGAAACCCCATAACCATGAAACACTGACTCCCCGCTCCCCTTCCCCTCCAGCCCTCGGTAACCTCTATTCCACATTCTTTCTCTGTGAATTTGACTACTCTAGGCATTCATCCAATATTGGTCCTTTTTTATACGTCTTTTTTAAGAAGGCTTGAGAGCTTAGGTACTCCTTGCGAGCCATTTCTGAGCAGACCAGCCTAGTTGTAATAGGTCTGAGGGCCAGAGAGATGCTGTGTGTCCTTGTAGGATGCCCTGGGGCTACGTCAGCTGAGGGGATGCTGGTGTGATGGGCTTTTGCAGCTGTTGTCCCACCGCCATGGCTCTCTCCAGGTGGTTCCTGTCTAGACGCTGTGGCAGAATCTGTGGTTTCTTTGGTCTTCCCCTGTTCAGATGTTTGACCAAAAGCTGATGGAATTCTTATACTTTTTTTTAAAGTGCCTACACATGGTAAAGTAGTCTAACTGTCCGAAAGTTAGCTCTTGCATTCCAGCCCCCTTGCTCTTTCCCAGTCGGGAGCTGAGGTGACCCATTTATTGGGTAACTTTCCAGAGATATTCAGTCCATGAGTCGTGTGTGTGTGTGTGTGTGTGTGTGTGTGTGTGTGTGTGGTGTGTGTGCATGCCCGTGCCAGGCCCCAGCATGGTATGTTAATCTAATAGGGTACTACTCACAGCTGTGGTTAAATCGGTGCCCAGAGTTCACAATTTTTGTGGCTATGGAAATGCTATTTTCAGGCGAATCATGTGGTCAGCTGTAATGACATCGTACTTCTCGTAGAGCTTTTTGATTTTCCTGAATTTAATAGTTTCCTTGCCTGTTGGTTCGCTGAATTGTCTAAGTTTCAATCGCTCATTCTCCCCCCACGTTTTAAAGGAAAATATGCATCTCCTCTCAAAATGACCAAATTCTCAGGACTGGTGTTTTTCCTTGGAGGTGCCAGTCCTGGAGCTGTCCCTTTTCCTCCAGCCCAGACACGTTGCCCTCCAGGTCTGGGGTCTGGCTGAGTCAACTTTGCTCTCATTTTTGGGAGCCTCGTTCCTGCTGATTTCCAGCTTCTGTTCCCTGGAGCCCAGCTCCCCCTCTTCCTGGCTTTACTCCGTCACCTTGGCATGGGGCCCAGCCTCTACTCACTTGCTGGCCCCTCACGTGTCTGAAAATGCCATGTTTTTCCTACCACCACCTTGAGGTAGTTTGGCCAGATACAGAATTTAAAAGGAAAATAATTTCCTGCTGTCATCTTGAAATCATTGCTCTGTTTCCTTTTCGCTCTCAGAGTTGTTCTTGAGAAGCATGATACTTTTCTGATTCACTCGTAAATTACCTGCTTTTCTTTTCTCTGGAAGCTTTTGGGGGGTCTCCACTTTATCTTAGAGGTGTGACATTGCCTGGTGAAGCCCCTTGGTGGGTCTTTTCTCTCTTGCTGTGCTGCCCACCTAGGTGTCAGGTTAGGAAAGACCCGTATCTCCAGTTCCGGACATTTTCTTGAATTATGCCTCCCTCCTCCCCTTTCTGTGTTCTTTCTGGAACTCCTTACTCAGTCATTGTCTGAATGCCTAGGTTGCTATTCTGAGCTCAGAGCCTTTCCTGCTGTTTCTGCTGGGGAGAGGGAGGAGATTGGGGACCAGTCTCCCATCTCCAGTCCCAGCCCACACACTGCCTTCACCCTGGGAGCCTTTATGTGATGTCTAGAAAGCAACAAGAGAATTATTTGTGAAAAACATTTCCTGTGCTATAGGGAAGATGGAGCTGGACTTGCTAATTAACGCAGACACGTTGTCCTTTTCACCCAGTGATGCTAAACCCTGCCTGACGCGAATGAGTAAAGACCAAGCTTTGATCACGTTCCCTTTGCATTCTCCTGCTTTACTCCTAGTCTGAATTTTCCTTGCTGGTTAGTGGAAGGCACTCCTGGACTTTTTTGTGTGGTCTGATTTCTGCTGCCAAAGGTATACTGCTCCACGGTTATTTGTGCCTGCTGGTTTCTTGGGTTCCCGGCGTGCTGTGCATCCCTGGGCTGGGTGCGGTCCCCCTGGGGATGTGCCCTGCCTCCCTCTCTGGCCTTCACTTCCTCTCTGGTCCCTGGCTCACTGAGTCATGCAGCAAGCCTGCTACAGCACCGGGGTCCCAGGCCGTGAGCCAGAGCCCAATCTTCCGAGGGCGTAGGTGTCCTCAGCCTGTCAGATCTCATCGTCTGCTGCATCCAGCCCCTCCCTGAGTCTTGCCTCAAGAAAATGTTGCTTCTTGTAAAGTGAACTTGTGAAATGAGTAGAAAGGATCCTCTCTTCAGTAGCCGTAACCTTGGTTTCCCTTGGAACTGCTAAGACTAGACCTGTCAGCCGTGCAGAATCTGCAGGAGCTGCTGAAAGCCACGTTGTACCGTCCAGCCTCTAGGTGTTACCCACGATGGGCAGCGCATCATCCTAGACACCTGCTCCCCTCCCTCTTTCTTCAGCCCCTTCCTGTCACCTTGATATCCTGGCAGATTCTAGGGGAAGCGTCAGCTAGCCCGTTATTTGGAGATATGTCCTGTGAGGTCTCTTTCCGTCTTCTCCTGGTGACCTCTAGGCATTGTGACATTCAGCTCCTGCCCTAAAGCATGGAGAGACTGGCCTTTCCTTGACCCCTGCATCCTCCCCAAGTCCATCAGTCATTCATCAGGTGCATTCCAGAATTATATCGCTCCTACATAGGCATGAGGGGAGAGGGGAAGACAGAGTATTCTCAGTCAATGGGGCACTGCTTAGGTTGGCACATCAGGAAATGCAGGGGACAGGGGACAGTCACACTGCTGGATCCTGAGACCATTAAGGAGATGATGTTAACCCGAGCAGCCCTGGTCCTCCTAGTTGTGACTGATGCCGTTCTTGGTGTGTACTTTCGTTACTCTGTTTATCATAGGCTAATGGGGGTCTGCAGAATGGTGTTGTTGGGAGAAGCGGTATTTACAGTGTCCAGTGCTTGTTCTGGAAACCGTGGCTTCTAGAGGCCAGAGACCCTCACTGCCGCCTGTCAGCTCCTGATGGTGATTGTGGTGTGTTAATAACCCTGGCAGCTGCCCCTGGACCGGGATGGGGCCCCTTGTGACCTTGCCAGCTTCCTGGTCTCTTTTAAGCCTTAAGCCTTAGCCCTTGACAGGTTGAGGACAGATTTTATTTTGCTTTGGGCTAAACTAGTTATATCGGGGAACAAGCTGCTAGGAAGGCAGGTGGACCCCTCCACGTGTTTCTTCTTTTTTCTTTTTCCTTCATTCACGGTCTTCTTGGTTGTGTCTGATGTGCAGAGAAGAAATCAGTGCCTTGGGGCTAATAAAGGCATCCTCTCTAGGAGAGCATCTGAGAGCATTTCAAAGTGTTCCTCACTGTCTCACCCCTTCCCACCCCGGCTAAGAGCGGGTTTCACGTCTGTGGTGTAACTCCCTGTTTGTAAACACATTGGGAAATTGGCAAGCAGGACTCTGAACCTCTTAGAGCCAAGGCTGCCTGTTTATAGAAGATATCTTATGTTCATCCTGTAATACGAGGGAAACGAAAGGAATGCAACTGATAATTAAATAATACGAATGTGAATATGTAAATGCCGGGTGTGACCACACCAGGAGAGATTATAATAAAGTCCACAGTGACGTGCACCCAGGCACATGGCAGCTGCAGACGGAGCTGTGCTGTCAGTGATCCATCTTCCGGACGATGACCGAGTCACAGCCAAGTTCCAAACAGGACAAAGGGATACTGGCCCTCCATTTTCACGGTCCTGGGAAACGAGATGGATATTAACACCGGGCAAAATACTTTGTGTGTGTGTACAATGGGATTAGGTTCTAGTCTCGGAAGGTCATCTGGGATGCGGAAAAGTCGCCCCTGGCCCCTGAAAACCATGTCGCCCCCAAGTTATTGTGACCATCCGAAACAACCCCACAGATTTGCAAAATGCCTTGAGGGGTGGTACTCTGATATAGAGAACCCTGGTACAGAGCCTACCATGGAAGTCCAGACAAGTGACAATATATGTGTTAGGCCGGGTTCTTCAGAGAAACAGAACCGGTAGAGGACACACACACACACACACATACACACACACACACACACACAAGGAGAGAGCGAGAGAGATTTATTTTAAGGATTGGCTAATGTAATTGTGGGTGCTGTCAACTCTGAAATCTGTGGGGTGTCAGCGGGAGGCCCAGGAAAGAGTTGATGTTGCAGCCTTGAGGCCCAAAGGCAGTTTGGAGGCAGAATTTCCTGTTCCTCGGAAGACCTCAGTCTGTGCTCATGAGGCATTTAACTGACTACATGAGGCCCACGCAAGCGATGGAGGGTCATCTGCTTTACTTTGAGTCGACTGGGCTGAATGTTCATCACACCTGAAAAACACCTTCACAGAAAAATATCTTTACATCTAGAGTAACGTTTGACCAAATATCTGGGTACCGTGACCTAGCCGTGTTGACACACACGTGACACACGTTAGCCATGTTAATCATCACCGCGAAGGACAAAGAAGTTGAAGAATGTTCCATTCCTATAGTAGGAACTCTAAAGGTCGTCACGATAAATATCTTTGTGTTTCTCCCGGAAGCATAACCAGTGTGCAGCGTTCAGACAATGGGTCGTATATCTGTAAGATGAAAATAAACAACGACGAGATCGTGTCTGACCCCATCTACGTCGAGGTGCAAGGTGAGTCCAGAGGCCACAGGGCGGTTTGTCGTAGAGCCTGCATTAATTGCTTTGTGTATAATGCTCCAGGGTCTGGCATGCCCATTTATTTGTTTGTTCTTTAATTGTTTTTATTGAAGTATAGTTGATTTACAATGTTGTGTTAGTTTCAGGTGTACGGCAAAGTGATTCAGTTTATTATATGTATGTGTATATATATATATATTTTTTTTTCTTTTTCAGATTCTTTTCCCATATAGGCTATTACAAAATATTGAGGATAGTTCCCCATGCTATACAGTTGGTCCTTGTTGTTTATCTATTTTTTATATAGTAGCATATATATGTTACTCTCAAATTCCTAATTTATCCCATTTGTAGCACTGTATGCAAACCTTGCAAATCCACAAGCACTGAAATTTTACAAGGCCATCTTCTTTGTAGACTTTAGGTAGTTATGAAATTCGCTTAATTCTTAGAGATTTAGCTCTATCCTACGCACTATGGCTGAGATAAAAAGAGATTATGGACCTCCTTGTCCTAAGGTTATTTACAATTTAAAACAACTGAAGTCTTTTTATGTTAAGAAACAAAATGCAATCTATTATCCAGTTCTCAGTGCTGGTACCAGATGCCACTCACCTGGTCAAGTGCCAGTTTGTTTATTATTCAGTATCTTTTACTCTCTTGCTTATGCAGACGGTGAAATCAGAGAGAGTGAGCCGTTTTCTTGATTGGGCCAGCAGCTCGGCCTGGGATTCCTTTTTAGGCCCTAGGGTTTGTCAGGCGCGTGATTCAGTGCAGTTCGACGCCATGACATGAGACGGGCTTGGTGGGGGAGAGCTGGGGCAGCAGGCAAGGAGAAGGCAGTCTCTGCCCTCAAGGAACTTGAACTCTCGTGGGGAACGTGAGCTGATGCACAGGTGAGCCAGGCCAGGTGGGCCCGGGCCCTGCATCTCAGGGTTTGCACGTCTGGTTCGGCAATGGCAGGGCCTGTCAAGAGAGGCTTTGAGGAGGAAGCATCTTCATTGTCACCCCAAGTGGCCACTCCCCACTGTCCTAGGGGCTGCCCTCCAGGGTCTCTGCATCCCTGCTCGCTGAGGTGCCCCATCAGCAGAGCCTTCAGAACAACTTTTCTGCTTTCTCCTGACCCTCCTCATCACAGGCTTTAGAGCAGGTGATTAGCTTTTCAAGGAAGTTCAACGAGAAGCATCTCCCACAAAAAGGCTGCTGTGCTACCCATTCTTTTGCAGACCTGAACTTGACACCCTGTAATGCTGCAGGAGGCCTGAGGGAGGGGCCCCTCAGAGGAGTCTCTTTTGGAGCTCTGCTCTGAGCCCATCGCAGGCTGTACAGCCAGTGCCACAGGGATCTGTCCGCATCAGCCAGAGGGGAGGGTTCCTACATTTGCTGCTAATCTGGGAAAACTATTCAGAGTACATTTCACTTGTAAAATCCGAGAAAAAATGCCCAGGGCAGGAATGAGTTAGGTCCAAATGGAGTTTTGCAAAACTTTGAAACATGAAAAAAGAATCCCATTTTACCACTCCCACATCAGTCCTGCTGGGACCAGATCTGTGAGCTCCCAGTCCCAAAAGAACACAGTTGAAACGTCTGAGGCCAGTTAGCTTGATCTGTTAAATTTTTGTCACATGCCCCAAATAAGTACCAACTGGTTTTCTCTGAGCTATTCTTAATGTCCCTTCCCTATGACCCCGGTTCTGGAATCATACTGGGAAGTCTTGGGGTTGTAACTGTGTAACTCTGTCTATACTGTTTTCATGAGAATGTGCTTGGAAAAGTGTTCAGACCTGTACAAGTGTACAGATTTTAAAATTTATTATCCCTCACCTGAAAGTCTCACACAAAAGAGGTTGTCCTCAAAAACAGGCAGACCACACCGGTCAGAATGGCCATCATCCAAAAGTCTACAAATAATAAACACTGGAGAGGGTGTGGAGAAAAGGGAACCCTCGTATACTGTTGGTGGGAATGTAAATTGGTGCAGCCAATATGGAGGTTCCTTAAAAACTAAAAATAGAGTTACCATGTGATCCAGCAATCTCACTCCTGGGCATATATCCGGAAAAGACAAAAACTTTAATTTGAAAAGATACATGCACCCCAATGTTCACAGCAGTACTATTTACAATTGCCAAGACATGGAAGGAACCTAAGTGTCCATCAACAGATGAATGGATAAAGAAGACGTGGTGTATATGCAATGGAATATCACTCAGCCATAAAAAGAATGAAGTATTGCCATTTGTAGCCACATGGATGGACCTAGAGATTATCATACAAGTAAAGGAAGTCAGACAGAGAAAGACAAATATCATATGATGTCACTTATATGTGGAATCTAAAAAAATGATACAAAGGAACTTATTTACAAAACAGAACCAGACTCACAGACATAGAAAACAAACTTGTGGTTACCAAAGAGGAAAGAAGGGAAGGGATAAACTAGGAGTTTGGGATTAACATATACACAGTACTATGTATAAAATAGATAAACAACAAGGACCTCCTGTATAGCACAATATAGTTGATATTGAACTATATTCAATATCTTGTAATAACCTGTAATAGAAAAGAATCTGAAAAAGAATATATTTTTATGTATGTATAACTGAATTACTCTGCCGTACACCTGAAACTAATACAACATTGTAAATCAAGTATACTTAAATTTAAAAAAGAAAAAAAAAATGGGTAGACTCTTACGTGGCTTTGTTTTCACTTTGTGTTTATTGGTAAGGAATCCTGAAAACCTGCCAGCCTTTCCCAGGAGTTTGAGCAACACCTAATTTCAGAACTGCCAGGCCTCCCTTCTGAAAAAAACAGTTCTGAATCACCATTACTCCTTTGGGAAAGTGTCCTAGAAAACCGGCTAGAGCTAGGCTGGCAGGAATTAGCCTCTTTGTTCTTTCCTACCCAACTTCAGGGAGGTAAAAACTGGCCGTTTCAGACCTGGGTGGTGGACAGAGAAAGCTCCTTCTGCCAAGCTCCGGTGTGGTTTCCATTCCCCTGGGGGCTGTGCCTTGGCCTGTGGATCTAAAACCTTCTTTCACTCACCTCTTCCTCTGCAGGACTTCCTCACTTTACGAGGCAGCCTGAGAGCATGAATGTCACCAGAAACACGGCCTTCAACCTCACCTGTCAGGCCGTGGGCCCCCCTGAGCCCGTCAACATTTTCTGGGTTCAAAACAGCAGCCGTGTTAATGAACTTCCAGAAAAATCCCCCTCCGTTCTGACTGTTCCTGGTGAGTCTGAGTTGTGGGATTTGCGTACTGTTTGCCCTGGAATGGTGGAAGGGAGCGGAAGTTTGATGAGAGCTGCTGTGCATGGCAGCAGGTAGTCGAGGCGGATAGAACCGCAGGTGAGGCAGCTGAGGGTAGGGGCCAGGTGGGGGGGGAGGCAGGTGGGAATCTCAGGGGCAGGACTGGCGCGTGGGGATACACCCACCACGGGTGTCTGTGGTTAAGTTGGCAGAAGTGGCCAGAGTCCTTGAGCCTGGGCAGCGGGAGCCCTGCTCACGTCTTCCGTGGCAGCTGTGGCCCTGCTGGCTGGCAGGGCTTGCATTTCAGGAACCACTGATGTGACGACCTCAGCGAGGTTTGGCGGCAAGGAAAGCGCATTGGTCACGGGGGTGGCTGTGGGAGGACTGAGTCACCGTGAGGCTGTGGCTGCCCTGACGGTCAGCGGTCATCTGCTTTCCATCTGAATGGGCGTGCCCTGTCTTCCTTGCCGTGCTCCTCCAACGGTGCTCTCAGGGTCAGTGCCACTGATGTTTCTGTGCTGCTGAATCCAAAGGGCTCCTCTCACTGCATCTTCCAGCAGCATCTGGCAAGGTTACCACCCCCGATCCTTCCTTTCTTCACACACTCAGCAAAAGTTCTGAGGGATGCTGCAGGCCAGAGGTGACCTTCAGGAAGCCCTGTCTTCCTGGCTTCCTTCCTGCCTCCCGACTCCTCCTCTTCCCTTGACAGGAGTTCTGAATGTGGGAGGGCGCCCTAGGGCTCAGCCCTGGACCCACGTCTGAGAGTTCCTTTGGGCCCCTGGCTTCACGACCATCTGTGTGATGACAACCTTGAACTTCGTATCTCCAGCTCAGACCTCCCTCCTGAGCTTCAAGCTCCTTGCTTGGCGTTTCCACTTACTGGATATGGAAGCGTCTTAAAATGAGACTCTTGATTTCCCCCCAAGACTTGCTCTGCCCCAGAGTTCCCCATCTTAGTAAGTGATATCACCATTTGCCCATCCTTCCTTCCTTCTCCTTTTCCGCACTGAATGCATCAGCAGGTTGTCAGTTCTGCTCCTACAGTACATCTCAAATCTGTCTTTTCTCTGTCTCTGCTGCAGTGCCCTGGTCCACGTCACTGCCAGCTCTTGCCAACAGCACTGCAGTAACTTCCTAACTGGTCTCTTTGCTTCTAGCCTTGTCCCCACTCTCGTCCTCAATGGCAGTTCGTGTCCCCTGCCTGCTGGAACCCTTCAGGGGCTTCCCATTATCTTTGACTGTCACTCAGAGTCCTTCCTGCCCCCGCTCATAGGACCTGCGTGCTCTGGTCCCCGCTCAACTCTCCAGCCCAAACCCATCCCACTCTTTCCCTGCTTATTAAGCACCAGTCGCGCTGATTGTCTTTCATTTTCTCAGAAACATCACCCTTCTCCCTGCCTCAGGACCTTTGCACTTTCTTTCTGTCTGCTTGCGGTGTTGTTCCATCTGCCCTTCATCCCATGACACATCTCGAACATCACTTTTGCACAGAAGTCTTTCCTGGTCATTCTTTTAGTTCCTCCCCGCTCCTTTATTGACTCCCAGGCATGTATTCTTGTGGACTTCCTTCATTGCACTGGTCACAGTCTGTAATTTCCCTGTTTATTAGTTTAGCTGCTTGTCTGTCTTCTTAGAGAATGTATACTCAGTAAGAACAAGGACTTTATCTCTCCCAAGGCAGTGCCTGACTCATGGTAATACTCACTGAATATTTATGCTGAGTGGACCAGCAATTGAATGCCAGCCTGAGGTATTGTTTCTGAATCACTTTTCTTACTCCTGACTCCACGAGGAATATTATGATTGTCTCTGCCTTCATCTGAGTTTTCTTTGAGTTTCTCCAAGGAATTGATCATCAAGTAACTTATTTGTTCAAAATTAATTTTTAAAAAATACATTCCTCCCTCTCTAGGATGATTGCTTTGAAGTCCCATAAAGGAGGATTTATGGGGCATACAATGAAATATATAGGTTAAATTGACATACAGTTAAATGCATAGCACTTAAGTGCACAACTCAGTGAGTCATGATAAATGTAGACACTCGCGTAACCACCACTTCAATCAAGATATAGAACATTGCTGTCACCCCAGGAAGTTCCCTCTTGTTCCCTTCAGGTCAGCACCTACCTCCCATAGGTAACCTTGTTCTGATGTCTATTATCATAGATTAATTTTGCCTATTCTTGAAATTTAAATAAATGAAATCATAAGGTGTCTATTCTTTTTGCGTCGGGCCTCTGCATCTTTTGAGATGATCTATGGTTTTTCTCCTTTCTTCTCTTCGTATGGCACATTACATTGATTTGATTTTCAAATGTTAAACCAATGTTGCATTCCTGGGCTAAACTCTGCTTGGTCATGATGTGTTGTGGTAGTTTCCATTTGCTAATATTTAGTTAAAGATTTTTGCATTTATGTTTATTCTGGGGTCACACCAACTGCGTGTACTGCAAGTCAGTTCTGATCTTAATTACTAGGAGTTAGTGCAGACCCCATGGGTTAAAGACAATGTCTGCCACAAGTCTGCCCTCACCTCAGCTGCCAGCCACAGTCTCAAGGGGGTCCCTAATCCACCTGCACTTCTTACTGACTGGCTGTAAACTTAGAGGTTTCTATGACCCCTTTGGGTTCGATAATTTGCCAGAACAACTCACAGAATTCAGGAAAGTTCTATACTTATGACTATAGTTTTTTTTTTACAAAGGATACACATAGGATGAAGTCTGGGAGGGTCTCAAATGCAGAGCTTTCATACCCTTCCCTGCCCTGATGTGTGGAATCAAGGTGTGTCACCTCCTGGCGCATCAGTGTGTTCACGGAACAAGAAACTACTAAGCTTTGGGGTCCAGAATTTTTATTGGGGTTTCATTGCGTGGGCATAACTGATTAAAGCATCAACCATGTGATGGAACATGATCTCCAGACCTCCCTCTCTTCCCTAGAGGTCAGGAGTTTGGGCTAATATCCCATGGATCAAAGTCCCAACCCTCCCATCACATAATTTAGTCATTCTGGTGACCAGTCCCCATCCTGAAGTTATCTAAGGGCCCATCCTGAGTCACCTTGTTAGCGTAACGAAGCCACTCCTCTTACTCAGGAACTAGCAAGGGACAAAAGCTAGTCAGTCTTTATCATACAACAATGTTCTTGAAGGAAACTGTTCTATAATTTTGTTTTTGTTTTTGTTTTGTATTGGTAATGTCCATTTTGGTATCTGGGTATTGTTGACCTAATAAAACATAGTTGGAAATTGTTCCCATCTCTTTCCTGAAAGAGCTTGGTAGCATTGGTGTTATTTTGGAAAGATGTGTGTGAAGTTCAGTGGAGGCTGTAACCTCTTGTGTTTTGGATGCTATATTTTTGATAATGCAGTTTGCATTACCTTTTTTTTTTTTTTTGGCTGTGTTGGGTCTTCATTGCTGTGCGCGGGCTTTATCTAGTTGTGTCGAGCAGTTGTGGCACGTGCGCTCAGTGGTTGTCGCTCGCGGGCTCTAGAGCGCAGGCTCAGTGGTTGTGGCTCACCGGCTTAGTTGCTCTGCGGCATGTGGGATCTTCCTTGACCGGGGCTCGAACCCACGTCCCCTGCATTGGCAGGCGGATTCTTAACCACTGTGCCACCAGGGAAGCCCTGCATTACCTTTTTGATGAAGGTTAATGTATTGGTTAATGTTGAGTTTGAGGTTAACTGAAATCTCCAGATCTTTTTTCTCATGAATTGCTGCAAAATCAAAGCTTTCCTGCTTCTTGTTTATTTAATTATTTTGGAATTTCAGCCTACCGTGTGACATTAATCCTCATAAAAATTTAACTCATTGTCCCAGCCTACTGAGGCCATTTTGAACCTTGATTCTCTCATTGGGTTAGCAAATTCTCTCCCTGCTTCCTGCCCCTGCCTTTTTGTCTCTTCCAAGCCATTGATGAAAATCTAGATTCTAATTTAACCAAGGGCAGAGCCCTGTGACCTGCTAATTAAGGCAGCCTCTGAGTTGACATCAGTTCATGAAATCAGCTCTCTTGGCCACTGTTCAACCAGTAGTAAATCTGCCTAATTTTATTTTTTCCATGGTTTATTTTTCCATCTTCTCTTCTGAGATGTTCCCTGCTATATTGGACTAGTAACTATCCTGGAAAGACTGGAAATCAATTTGAAATTCATTTTGAAATCAGACCTGACTTCTCCTTGGTGAGCTGAACTCCATGACAGTTTTCTGTGTCCTAGGCACCAATTTGATAACCTCCTTTTAAGTTCTGCTGTGGATTTCTGTCTCTCTCTGATTCTGTACTTGCCAAAATCGGTATCATTTACTTTATGAAAACAGGGATAACTTCTGTCCATCTCTGATCATCTAGAACTTTTCCTCTTCTGTCTCTTTTCTTAGAAAGTACAATAGAAGGATCTGCAAATTTTAATACCCAAGGCTATGTATAATTTGTCTCAGCTTGGTGATCTGATTTATTTGTAAATGGCCAGATATACCATTACAACTGCCACCTATTTGGGGTTTTAGATTCTTTACAATTTTCATTTTACTTTCTTTAATTTGAAGATTTTTTTCCTTTGGTAGAGAAGATAGAAGTAAAATAGAAATTGAGCCGTTTATAGCCTAATAGTGTGCTTTTTAAAATAAACTTTAATGGGATGTGGTTACATGAAGCTACACATGTGATAAACTTACATAGAGCAACACACACACAAATGAGTCCATGTATAATTGGCAAAATCTGAATAAGCTCTATAGATGGTACCAATGTCAGTTTTCTGGTTTTGACACTGTAGTTATTTGAGACGTTAACATTGGGGAGGTAGGGTGAAGGATACATGGAACTCTCTGTCTATTTCTTTATATCTTTCTGTAAATAAATAATTATTTCAGAATAAAACGTTTTTAAAAACTTTATTTTACATAATTACTAAGTGCTTTTATGTTAAAAATGTAGAAAATTCAGTATTTTTGCATCTTATTACACATTTACAATTACAATGGAAACACTAATGTGATTCTCTCCAAACTTTTCCTGTAAGTATATACGTGTGTGTGTGTGTGTGTGTACACACATACATACACATCTATACGTGATTTTCCTTCATGTTAGAATGATAATACGTGTGCAGATTAATTTCAGCCTTTTTATTACACAGATAATATGTGAACACATATTCACTGTAAAACATTCAAACAATTGTGACATGCCAAAACAGAATGTGAAAATGTCCCTTTAGTCTCCATGCATTCATTCCCTCATACAGAGGAAACCACTGTCAACCATTCATTCACTTCCTTCTAGACCCTTCCTAGTCCTTCAAAAACACTCATATATGTGCAACTATGCCTCTCCAAGACACGTAGACCTTTCCATGTAGGTTGTCACGGGCCTGTCTCATTGTTTGTGACAATTGCGACAGTCCATGGATGGATCATAATTTATTTAACTACTCCCTTGTTGATGAACATTCAGGTGGTTTTAATTTTTGGGGGGGGGGTGGGTCACTGATGCAGACATCTTTGTACCTGTATGTATTCCTCTTCCATAACTGTCATCCCTTCCCACCACATAGAAGCACACCCATCTGCTTGTCTGCCTCCCCCGTGTTGTTAATCAGTGTGATTATTACATATTAATCATTCATTAGTTTAACCCCACTACCCAGCACATTGCCCGGCACATCAGAACTGTGTGGGTGAATGAATGAACAAATGAATGAATTTCAAACACTTCCTGAGTCTTACGTCCCTTCACTGGGACAGAGACATAGTGATGGTGAAGTAACTTGTATTCATGTCACTAGTTTTGCATTTAAACTCTTTCTTACCTCTTTTCTCATTTATACCTCTAGTGAGTTCCGTGAAATGGGTAGAACAGGATTTTTTTTACATCCATTTTGCAGCCTCAAAGGGCTTAAAGAAGTCCAGGGAGAGAGGGCCTAGGGCGTAGGCTTCCTATGCAGACCTTGCTCTGGGCACATCAAGGCACACCAAATCAGCTACGGCAGACTGTCCCCAAACGCCAAACTTTGTAGCACTGTGAAAGAACTATATACAAACTTATTCTTTTTTTTTTTTTTAAATTTTTTTCTTCCTGTTTTACTGAGGTATAACTGACATACAGCACTGTGTAAGTTTAAGGTGTATAGCATAATGATTTGACTTACATACATTATGAGGTGATTACTACAATGTTTAGTGAACATCCATCATTTCGTATAGATACAAAATATTTCCTTGTAATGAGAACTCTTAGGATTTATTCTCTTAACAACTTTCATATATAACATACAGCAGTGGTAATTAATCATGTTGTACATCGCATACCTAATATTTATTTACCTTATAACTGGAAGTTTGTACCTTTTAATCACCTTCATCCAAATCCCCCCTCTCCTCCTCTGATCTCTTTCTCTATGAATATGTTTGCTTTGAAGTATAATTGACCTACAACATTATGTTAGTTCCTGGTGCACAACATAGTAATTTGATATTTATGTACATTACAAAATGATCACCATGAAACTATGTCTAGTTGCCATCTGTCACCATACAAAGACATTAAAGTATTATTGACTGTATTCCGCGTGCTGTATATTTCATCCCCATGACTCATTTATTTTGTAACTGGAAGTTTATACAAATTTATTCTTATTTGCATTTGTTTTTAATTTTGAGGACGCTTTAGTGTGATACCTGAGCCCCTCCCAGTAAGAGGAGGTCATGTTTAGGGAACTAGGTGCCGAGGCTGTTCTGACCCAAGATGCCTCTGGGGCCCTTTGTGCCCAGGCAGCGCCTCCCATGCTGATGTAAATAAAACCTGAATGTTTGCAGGTAGGCACCCTGCTATCTTGGAATTAACCCTGAAGCAAACTTTTCCCATCCCTTCTACCAAGAGGATGCTGAGTAGGGAAGTGGTTTAAAGAGCCCTGATTGTTGAGACTGTTTGGAGCGGGCACATGTTTGAACAGGAAGGTCATACGCTTTTCCCTCTTGATACCAGTTGTTTTTTTTTTTTTTTTTCCTCTGTGATGTAAGCGCTGTCTTCAAGAACCATGAGCGAAGAAGTACTTTGTCTAAAGGGCATTATTCTGAGTCAACAAAGCCAATCTCAAAGGTTACATGCAAAATGTACTTGGCGGCTATCCTTGGAAGGCTCTTCGAAGGGATCTGTGTTTGAAATGTTTTCCAGCTGTGATTTCCTTTCTGAACAATCTGAGCCTAATTCAATTTGTGGCACCTTTCTCCTCTCCATGTTTTTGTCAGAAGGCAAATTACCCGTATATGGCTCTCTACAATCATATAGATGGTTTTGCTGGTTTGGGCTGAGACTTTTACTGAATTGTAAATAAATGATCCCGTTGGTACAGGGGAAAAAAAAAAAAAAAAAGGTTACGTGCTATGTAATTCCATTTAGATAACATTCTCTTTTTTTTTTTGAATTTTTGAATTTTATTTTATTTATTTTTTTATCCAGCAGGTTCTTATTAGTTATCTATTTTATACATATTAGTGTATATATGACAATCCCAATCTCCCAATTCATCCCACCACCACTTTCCCCCCTTGGTGTCCATACATAAATGACAAACTTATAGTGATGGTGTACACATCAGCTCCTGCCAGATGTTAGGTTGGGGGAAGGATGTTCTTAAAAAGGGTGGCACGGGGGAGCTTCTTTTTGGTGATGGAACAGTTCTCCATCTGTACACAAATCTGTACCTGTAATAAAATTTCATAGAAATCCCCCCCCACACACACACACAAAATAAAACGACCCCAAACTGGTGAAATCCGAATAAGATCTGTATTGTAGTTAATAGTATTGTACCAGGGACTTCCTTGGCAGTCCAGTGGTTAAGACTCCGCACTTCCACTACGGGGGGGGCGGGTTCGATCCCTGGTGGGGGAACTAAGATCCCGCAGGCCGCGAGGTGCGGCCAAAAAAAAAAAAAAAAGTATTTATCATACCAAAGTCACTTTCCTAGTTTTGATGGTTGTACTATGATTATGTAAGATCTTACCATTTAGGGGAACCTGGGTGAAGGGTACTAGGAAGTCTTTCCTCTTTCTGCAGTTTCTTGTGAATTGAAAACTATTTCAAAGCAAAGTTTTTTTTCCCCAAGGAAGTACTTTGTCATTGGCAAAATCAAGTCCCCAAAATGAAGAGCAGAACTGCAGAAAGCTTTTGCTGCATGGTGTTCAGTGGTGGGATGCGTTACAGGTTAGTGGTTAAGATCCCGAGCTTTGATACAGACTAATGCCAGTTCACCACTGTGTGTCCCTAGGCAACTTACTCACCTTCTTCATATAAAACAGGGGTAATAACAGTGTCTACTTCATAGGACATTTATGAGGGTTCAGTGAAATAATGGATGTAAAGGCCTTGGTACAGAAGCAGCCTACAGGAATGACTGAAATGTTACCTGTTACAAATTTTCACATGCAACAGTTACTAACTCATTGTCAATTTTGAGCTACCTTTCTACCAAGAGCAGGGGACTTAGGCTGATCTTTCTGATTTTTACTTTTTTAAAAATACTCATTTTATATTTAAATCCACATTTAGAAAACAGCTAAGCTAGTTTTGGTTTTAGTTAATTGGCTATAATTCGTAATGTTCATTGTAATAACAACAGTAACAATAATAATTAGAATTTATATAAATCAGTTCCTAATTCTCATAGTGCTTTTGCTAAAGATTTACTTTGAGCCTCATTGCAACCTGTGATATAGTTAGGCATTTTTTAATTCCCATTTTGCAGATCAGGAAAAAGTTTGGAGCAATTAAGGGACCTTATGGCCTAAGGGCTAGTCTTTGTGTGGCAGCTGGAACCATCCTCATAAAACACAGACTAGATCATATCAGTCTTCTGCTCAAAGCCCCAGGTTTCCCACCTCACTTGGAGGACAGAGGCCTGACCCACATGTTCCCTCTGCTTTGAACCTTCCCTCACCCTCCAGAATAAACTTGGCCCATTCCCTCACCCCGAGTCTTTCCTCAGAGGACATTTCTCAAGGAGCTCCCTCTGACCTGCATATTTAAAATCACAACAACTTCTCTACCCACCCTGACCCCCTGATCCCTATTTTTCCATAGTACTAATCACCTTCTAATAGAACATGCAGCTTACTTATTTATTAAGTCTATTATTTCTCACCCACTTTTCTCCGTGAGAATGTGAGCTCTATAAGGGTAAGGATCTTTGTTTCATTCATGGATAGATCCCAAGTGCCTGGGGAAGCATCTGGCACGTAGTAGGTACTCTGTCAATGTTGAATGAGGGAATTCAGGGCAGATAGTGAATTCCAAGTTAATAAGTGTAAAAGTCCTTCATTTATGCAGCGTATTCTTCTATTTCCTGCCTCTTTGGGTAGAAAGATGAACCCTAGGGAACAAAATTAAAGGGACAGGATTCCTTAACCTGGAACTCAAAGAACTGCCCTAACTGTGGTCTTAGAAGCTGATTCCTCAGCGATTCTGACTGTCCTTTCCTCAAGGGAACATCCTGTGGCTGAATGTTCCCTAAAATGTCTTTCAGACCTTGTGTCAGGGGCTATCTTTTTTTAAACCAGCAGAGGACCAAGCAAGAGGGGCATGAACCATCATAATGGACTTAGGTGGGATGTAATGGAGTAAGAGGGATGCCCACGAGAAGAGGACACAGTAACAGGAAAGGTGGAGATGCTGGTGCTGGGGGCGCTGGGGAGAGTGGGTGGTAGGGTGGAGACGGAGCGGGGGTGTGGATGAATTTCTCCCTGGAAAGCCACAAGTGTTTGGGCTCTAAAACTTCAAGGTCTATTCCAGTCTGGTGGTTATTGTTGATCCAGAGGGAGAACAGAAAAGTGAGGGGGAGCTGTCTTTCTTAGTACATCTGGGTTGCTGTGTTCAACCCAGGCTTATAAATGAGTCTCCAGTTGGGAAGCTTGTGCCAGTAAGCAAAAAAAAAAAAAAAAAAAAAGGTCACTGACTACATTAAGCCAAGAAGCCTATGTTTGGCCTTAAGTTTTGGCCCATCCAGTTCTGGAGAAAGTTAACCTGGGTTGGAAGCAGTTTCCACTTCTCTCTGCTGGCATCCTTTTGGCCTGTGGACATTCACCACCTCGGCCCCCAGACAGATCTGCTCTCCTAGATGGTTAGGCTACTTGTGGGCAGTTCTGAATCGGAGTGGGTGCCCTGTACCAGGGAATTAGCTGCAGATTGTCTTCCTGACTTTGTGTGTCCTCTGAAGAGAAACACGAAGAGGAAAAATGACTTCCCGCTTAACCTAAAATCATGTTCCCCAAGGAGCGGTTTCACTCTCAGCATTGATCAACCTTGCAGGACCGAAGAACTGGGGGCTTAACTCATCTTTGGGATCTATAACTAGATGGTGGATCTCAAGGAAATAAATCCATCCTCTTGTTTTCTAACAGGGCTGCTCTTGCCCTCACAACCAGTTGGGAATGTCACTTGTAGTTTGTACTCAAGTGTTTCCCAAGAGTTTGGACAAGAGCGATTGAAATCAAATGACTGGTTTTAGCCTGCAGATGTCTGCTCAAATATGTACAAAATACAAGTTGCATAGCCAAAGCAACTTACATTTTGATTGAGTGTCTTCTGATTGAGCCAAAGCTGATTTTTCTAAATATAAGCCAAGTTTTGCGAGTTCACGTAGCCTGGCAAAACGGGCATCTCATTTGGGAGCTGATGACCTGGAAGGTAAGGTGAAAAGCCAGGTGTCACAGGCCTGCCTGGGAAGTAGTGACTGGCAGCAGGGGCCCCAGGTAGTGGCTTAGAGGGTTCAGTGGATCCTTATGCAGTACGTGTCCTCTTTCCGAAAGTCAGTGCCTGACAAAATGCCCGAAGTCCCGACTCTATGCCAGTTCTTCTTTCTCACTTTCTACTTCCCTGTCATCTCTCTCTCACTTTACAAAAGAGAAAAGACCTCTCTCTGCCTTACCTGGAGTCACAACGGGACATCAGTTCTCCAATGCTTTGGTCTCCTCTTTACTGTCTTAAAAGTGATTGAAAACCTACAAGTTTTTGTTTATGTGAGATACATCTATTGCCATTTACTGAATTAGAAATTAAAACACAATAATACACAAGCACGTTCCATTAGCTCATAGAGCTATGACATCATCACACATCATACACCTTTTGGAAAATTCCATCATACATTCCCGAGAGCATGAGAGTGAAAAGGGCAAATAACATATTATTGCTATTCTCACAAAAATAGTTTTCAACTTGAGGTCCCCCAAAGTATCTCTGGGATGCCCAGGAACCTCTAGACCACACTCTGAGAACAGCTGCTGTAGTGCATTGGCTCAAGGTTAACAAAATTCCAGACTACCACATAGAAAATTCCAAATGTTGTCCAGCAAAGGAGTTGTGCTTCCCATAAAATTTTGCTTTGTATGTTTAAAAATTACATGTATATTGTTTTGATCAGTTGTGCCCTAAATAATACTTGTAAAGATCATCAATCTAGAAGAAAGTTTGTTTTCCAATTTCAATATGTAAGTGTAATTTTATCACCAAGAAGTATCGTAGGGTGATTAATCAGTGACTTTCAAACACACACATGTATGCCATTAGGATAAAATTCTGCAAGGGAAGTAGAAAAGTCATGATTGAAAACTTCTGATTTCTGGGGAGAATTATTTCAGCAGGTGATGCTGGGTCTCCCATCCCAGTAATATGTATATTGCATGGGACTCTAAAGGAGTTTTACTTTAAATTATCAGCATATTCAGGGTACCTGAAATTACATTTTTTGCAGCTGTTTAAATGATGAACAGTTTAAGATGCAAACCTCAAAATGTGTAAGAGGCTACGTATATTTTTCAAAATTCTTTGGGAGGAATACAAGTAGAAGATTCAAAGACTCCTTGAGGCAGTGTATTTACAGATGTTCTTTTATAGATGTGGCTAATGGGTTTGAAATAAATGTTCCTTTTCAGTGAATTAAATATTTTCTAAACCATCACACAATCTATTAGTTTCATCTCTCATTCGAGAGGAGGTGACCCAATGTGAAAGAGCTGGCGCCTACCTGGAATTTTAGTTTCTTAGCACTTGGATTTAGAGAATCTAATTAAGCAATCTGATTTAGGATTTTCCTCCAGTCTGAGGGAAATACTCATCTTGGAAAATTAAAATACCTGAAGTAGCTATCATATTCTGATCTAAAATTATTTAGGAGAAGTCAAAGGTCACCACAGAATTGTAGGACAGAGAGTCTAGTCAAGAGAACTCAGATGCTGGGACAGACTTCCATCTGGATGGAAAAGAACAAACACCCACCAACACTGATTTTTTTGTGTACAACTGATCCCTCAGGAGAGGCACTGACTTGAAGGGATCAGATTTGCATTTCTTCCTGGAACTTCTCCCAGGCCACGTGGCCCAGCCTCGGTGCAGCGTTCACTGTGCGGGCATCCAACGTGGACGGTCTTTCCTGGCTGATGCCCGGCTGGGTTTCCCTCGGCAGCTTGTTTCAAATATTTAATGACTTCATTAGTGACGAGCTTTGGATTTTAAAATCATCCGATGGAAAATATCCTACACAAGTAGATAGAAACAAACAAAAAAAATATAAGCCTTTCAGGCAAGAAGAGAATGATGGCGTATTTTCAAGAATTTTATCTGTCTTTCTCCAGTTTATGATATAAACTCTGTTCCAGGCACCTTGTGTGTCAGAGAGAAAGTTTCCAGATTCAACTAGATGGTATATATATGGCTGTGCTTTTTAAAAATAATCTTTTAAAACTTTAGAATAGTTTTAGATTTATAGAAAAATTGTGTGCCATCTCATACAGAGTATTCCCATAAACCTCACGCCCACACTCCCCTGTTATGAACATCTTACATTAATTAGTGTGGTACATTTGTTACATTTCATAAACCAATACTGATAACATCATTATTGAACAACTATATTTAATGTGACACAGTATAGTGTACCATAAAAAGTTATTTCACTTCCTTATACCCATTGCATTATTTTTAGAACTTAGCATAATGAATCAGGAAAGAAACATTCCCTAACAGGTTTGTAGATTCAGCTTCTCCAGAGAGATTTTCACAGGTGTTTTTGAGACTTTGGGAGGTAGTGGACCTCAGGGTGTCCTTTTGAGCAGCCCTTCCCAGCATGCCTCTTTTTTAAAATTTTTAAAAAATGTTTTGGCCACACTACACAACATGTGGGATCTTAGCTCCCCAACCAGGGATCGAACCCGCGCTCGCTGCTTTAGAAGCACAGAGTCTTAACCACTGGACCACTAGGGAAGTCCCAAAGCATACCTCTTTATCTCACTGAAATGTCCCTTCAGTAAATGTAAGCCTGAAACTAACACATAGCTGATTATTCTGTTATCTCTGAAAATTCCTGATACATCATTATTAACTAAAGTCCATAGTTTATTCAGATTTCCTTAGTTTTTACCTAATGTCCTTTTACTGTTCCAGGATCTAGTTGTTATGTCTCCTTAAGGCTCCTCTTGGGTGTGACAATTTCTCAAACTTCCCTTGTTTTTAATGACCTGGACAGTTTTGAGGAGTACTGGTCAGGTTTTTTGTAAAATGTCCCACAGTTTGGACCTGTCTGATGTTTTTGGTCATTTTTTCCATGATTAGATTTGGGTTATATGTTTTGGAGGAGGAAGACCATAGAGGAGAAGTGCCATTCTCATCACATGGTATCAAGGGTACATCCTGTCAACACGACTTACCATTGTTGGTCTTGACCTTGACCATCTGGCTGAGCGAGTGTTTGTCAGTTTCTCACTCAAAAGTTTTCCTTTCATTCCCCTTTCCATACTGTCCTCTTTGGAAGGAAGTCACTTTGTGCAGCCCATGCTTAAGGAGTCAGGAGTGATGCCCCTCTTTGGGGGCAGAGCATCTATATAAAAATCATTTGGAATTCCTCTGCATGGGGGATTTGTCTCTTCTCCCCCTTTTATTTAATCATTTGTTTATATCAATATAGACTCATGGATATTTGTTTTATACTTTGGGTTACAATTTAATGCTACTTTATTTTCTTGCTCAAATTGTCCCAGCTTTGGCCATTGGGAGTTCTTTCAGCTGGATCCTGTGTCTCTTTGCCGTACCCCCATCCGTGTGTGTGTGTGTGTGTGTGTGTGTGTGTGTGTGTGTGTGTGTGTGTGTGTGTGGTGTATGCTGTTTGTGTTATATTTTGCTCCAGGCTCATCTTATATGTTTTCTGCTCCAACCTGACAATCAGCCATTTCTCTGAGGAGCTCTGGTTCTTTTCACTGGAGAATAGTATTATAAGAAACCAAGATCTGGATTACCTCTCTTCCTTTCTCCTTAAAATTAATGTCAACTAATTTTTTTCATTTCCAAGATGTCTTCAGACCTCTGAAATGATAGAATTTTCTTCATTCAGCACCAGTGTCTTTTCTTCAAGTAATTAATAATGATGCCTTGTGTTTATATAATTCCCTATGAATACATTGATTTTTACTATTAAAAAAGGATTCATTACAACAGATCACCTGAAATTTTTTAAACTGTAACTTTCATCCTGCTGTTTCTGGTACCCTGACATATCCATACTGTGTCGTGGAGTGTACGGGGTGCTAAGCAGGAGATTGTCTGGGTGAGCCTCAGAAATCACTTTTCTTGATTTGGGGGCCAGTGATTCCCATACCTCCTTGCAGACATTTTAAAACTAAATGATACTGCTTTGTTACCTAATGTCTCATCAGGGAAAAATAAAGGCTTTTAATGAATTACAGCTGCCTTTTTTTTTTTTAATTTTTTTAAACATCTTTATTGGAGTATAATTGCTTTACAATGGTGTGTTAGTTTCTGCTTTATAACAAAGTGAATCAGCTATACATATACATATATCCCCATATATCTTCCCTCTTGCGTCTCCCTCCCTCCCACCCTCCCTATCCCACCCCTCTAGGTGGTCATAGAGCACCGAGTTGATCTCCCTGTGCTATGCGGCTGCTTCCCACTAGCTATCAGTTTTACATTTGGTAGTGTATATATGTCCATGCCACTCTCTCACAGCTGCCTTTTAAGCCCATGGTTGCCTTGCTCCTGGTACATAGGGTTTAATCCTAGGTTTGTTTTTCAAACACCAACACATATTTTTAATTAACTTTGCATTTATGGCTTGAAGCAGTGAACCAAGAAGTAAAAGGATGCTGAAACCCCCATAGAATTCTTTTTTTTTTTTTTTTTAATATTTATTTGTTTATTTTTGGCTGCGTTGGGTCTTCGTTGCTGTGCGCAGGCTTTCTCTAGTTGCTGAGAGCGGGGGCTACTCTTCGTTGCGGTGCGCGGGCTTCTCATTGCAGTGGCTTCTCTTGTTGCGGAGCACGGGCTCTAGGCGCTTGGGCTCAGTAGTTGTGGCACACGGGCTCAGCAGTTGTGGCTCACAGGCTGTAGAGTGCAGGCTCAGTAGTTGTGGCACACAGGCTTAGTTGCTCTGCGGCATGTGGGATCTTCCTGGACCAGGGCTTGAACCAGTGTCCCCTGCATTGGCAAGCGGATTCTTAACCATTACGCCACCAGGGAAGTCCCCACCATAGGATTCTGATAGACAGAAGCCTGTCTCTCTGCAGCTGGTCTCACGGCTCTCCTTCCCCTCCAGGTCTGACCGAGACTGCGATCTTCAGTTGTGAGGCCCACAATGACAAAGGACTGACCGTGTCCAAGGGCGTGCAGATCAACATCAAAGGTAAGCGGCAGCGTGGAGTTCCCCCTGCATGTTCCGGGGGTTAGGGGGGTGCAGTGTGAGCCCTGCAGCCAGCCACCTGGGATCGAGTCCTGGCTTCCCTTTGTGACCTTGGACAAGTCACTTCACCTTTCTGCCTTCAGTGTTCCCCTGCGTAAAATGGGGATAATTACAGAACCTACCTCCTGTTGAGGGTTCAATGAGATAATGCAAGTAAAAGTACTCATAACAGGGCCTGACACTTGTCTTTGATCAACATTAGCTAGTTTAGTTCTGCTCAGACGGAGAAGAAAATTGTCTGAAATGCTGACCCTGGATCATCTTAGCTCCTATTTTCACTTTTTCCTTTTCTACCCTGAACTAGTCCCCATTACTCCTTGAAGAGCCCCCAGGGTGGGTGCAGCTTGGGGCACTGATCTGAGGATGCCCTGAGGATGGGCTCTGTCCTTCCTTGGGCAACTGGGGCTTGAAGCAAGTCTCCACCAGCAGCTGTCCTGAGGGAGGAGAAGGTCAGAGTCACTCTTCTTCTGGGGGCACAGGACTCCTGTCCCTCTTTCTCCTAACCTCCTCCACCCACCTTGCTTCCTCTGAGCTGGGATATAACAGAATGAAAGGCACATGTTTGAAACCTCCCCCAGGCTGGTGGAGACATTCCAATCCAATCATCTGTCAATCATCATCCCATCCAATCCAGTCTGATTGGATTGATTCCAATCCAGTCATCTGCCATTGGATTGGACATTCCAAACCAATCATCAGATTCCTCCTCCTTTTGTGGATCAAAGGTATTTAAACCTGAAACTTGAAAGGAAAGGAAAACCTACTGTCTTTTTATCCCTTTCAAATCATCTCCCTTAACCTTTCTCATAGAAATTCAAGCAAATGGTATGTTTTAGTATTTGCTCTTAATTTATTTTGAATTAATTACTTTATTTTTATTGAAGTATAATTGATTCATAATGCTGTGTTAATTACTGCTGTACAGCAGTGATTCAGTTATACATATATATATATATATATATATATATATATATATATATATATATTCTGTTTTTAATATTCTTTTCCATTGTGGTTTATCATAGGATATTGATTATAGTTCCCTGTGCTGTACAGTAGAACCTTGTTGTTTATCCATCCTATATATAAGAGCTTACATCTGCTAACCCCAGCCTCCCATTCTATCCCACCCCCAACCCCCTCCCCCTTGGTGACCACCAGTCTATTCTCTATGTTATTTGTTCTTAATTTAAATATTGAGTTCATATTCCTTTTGGTCTTATCCTTGGGGAAATAATAGAAGGGAAAAAGCAGAATGTGTTTAATAATGAGTTAAAGGGTGGGTAATGCACAGCAGGAGACTCAAAATTACAAAAGACATACTTTTTGAAGGTGCTGATGTTTAGTTTCAGCAAATCAACTAGAAGAGGCTATGAGAGGGCATTTTCGAAAAGTTCATTGGAAGAAAAAAAATGAGCAAACTGAAAGTTACTAGGAGAGGAACTGTATAACTTCCTTCCTTCATTACGAATTCCATTATTACAATTTTCAAAAGAAATGTTGAGAATTTCAGGAATTCACGCGTGGGCATAAATTTATAAAGACATTTTCATAAAATATCAACATCTTAAAGTTTAAAAATCCATAAAATGAGAAGCACTTCCTGAATTTTATGCTTCAGACAGAATCTCAACTAGGACTTTATTTTAATGAAGCCTATTTCCAAACCTTATGTTTTGGGCTTTCATTGATTTAAGCACGTATATCAAAGCAACCAAAACTCCCTGGTCGTCTGTTATCAGCTGAGGTGTACGTGGCCAAACTTTGAACTGGAAAGGCAGATACTCTATTTAGGGAAGTGAGTCAAACGAAACACTGACTCTTTCCCATTCATCAGTCTGTGTGTCTCCTGGTAAAACTGAAACTCCTGAATACGGTACCCAGTGAGCACTTAACACGGTCCCAGGCTTCCTTCCCTCTCACCCCCTGCGCATCCTGTCCTCACCTTTACCACCAGCGCACGTCCCCCAGACCTCGTGCATGCGTTACCGCATTTCATCCTCACCCCAGCCCCGTGGGGCAGTGCGGTCACTCCCCACCTTAATAGAAGTGGGAACTGAGTTGAGAGAGGGCATTGAACTGTGCTATGGGCCATGCAGCTGGCTAAGTGGTGACCACACTCCCCAGCCCCTGCCGGTACCCACACTGGTCTGCTTGCTGCCCCTGCAGCCAGCTTCCAGTGTCCTGTTGAGGGACGCTGGTGCTGGAGTCAGGCAGACCCGAGTTCAAGTCCCTATTCTGCTGCATATGAGCTCTGTGAGCTTTGGCAAGTTTTTCACTTCTCTGGTCCTCAGTTTCCTCATCCGTCAATGGGGATCGTGAGACTGCTTCTCTGATAGGGTTCTTCCTATCAGATTAGTCGTGTTTCATGAAGTCCATAGGTTCCTGGCACAGAGTAAGCACTCAAAAACATTAGTCATCATTTTGGACTTTAAGTGCGGTTATTACCATTAATTAAGAGTTAAATGTATGGGAATTTTCTGGTGGTCCAGTGGTTAGAACTTCACTGCTGAAGGTGAGGGTTCCATCCCTGGTCCGGGAACGAAGATCCCGTGCAGCACGGCCAAAATAAATAAATAAAAATAATATTGATTCACAGATTTTAATATATATTTCTTTTCTTAAAAAGAGTTAAATATAGCACAAGAAACTAAAACCCCCAGACTTCAGATCCTTGTTGGATTCTAATTTAAATATCTATCCATGTCCCACCTGTGGCTGAGGTCATTGCACGTTCATTACGGTATGCCCTCCCCTCCCCGCAAGCAGATGCACTCGGGTCTTGGGCTTGAGCTGACTCTCACCAATTTCCTCGGCCTGGAAAGCTTCCTTCCTCCATCACACACGCGCATATGCACGCACGCATGCACACACATGCCTGTTCCCATGGTACCCCTCTTTTCTCAGCACAAGGCACATCCTCAATTAATGTGGGTCTCCCCAGCGCAGCCTTTAGCTCCACAAGGGCAGCGCCATGGCTCTTCACCCCCACGGAGAGCGCCAGCGCCCAGTGACGCCCCTGCATACAGCAGCAGGAAATGGATGTCTCCCCATCCTTGTCCGGCTAAAAGTTCTCACTTCATCAGGGGGCAGGAAAGCAGGTCTACATCCCACTTCTCTGGCCCTGGCCGAGCCGTCCCATCACTGCAAGACTTCTCCGTAGGCTAATACCATTACCCTTAGGCATCTGATGGCTTCTCTTTAAAACGTGTGTTTAATTTTCCCAGTCTCAAGAAAACAGAAGTAGGCTTGGTATTAATGCATCTGTTTGGTAGCTGTGGCCTCCTGTGGTTTATAACTGTGTCTGTGGCGTGTCTTTGTTTTTTACACAGCAATTCCCTCCCCGCCAACTGAAGTCAGGGTCCGCAACAGCACCGCGCACAGCATCCTGATCTCCTGGGTCCCCGGTTTCGATGGATACTCCCCGTTCAGTGACTGCAGCATTCAGGTGAACTTCCGTAATGAAAAGAAGTAGCTGTTTGGTGCTCCGTGGGTCTGCCTGATTTTTCTTCCTCCTGAGGATGGGCGCTGAGATCATTTCAACACCCCTGTTCAGAATCCCTTGACCTTCCCCCAGATGAGCGTCCACTGGGCACGCACCATTTTGTGATGTTCTGCCCCCGCCCCTCCCCGCGCCCCCGTGATGCTGCCTCTTTCCCGCGCATGGTCCAGGGCCAACTGGAAAAGAAACATGTTTCCAAGATGGAATGTCATGAGACCAGGGAGAATTCATTTTTAAGATACGAAAACCCGTCTGGCTTGTAACCAGGAGTCCAAGAAGCCAGGTCCTCTGCAGCCTGGCTTCTCCTGGGTTGGTGGCCGTGAAGGACAGAAGGGCAGGCACAAGAAGGATGATCTTCACTATTGAATGTAGCATCTCAGCCTGTGGCTGCCAGGGAAACCTGGGGATTACAGGCCTTACAGAGTCATCACCCACTTTTAACCACTACCTAAAATTGCTGTAAAATAGAGCTGTAAGAAATATAGGTTAGCCATCCTAAAATGACACCTTGCCGTGAGATAGGCTCTGCTCTGAGTGTTCATTTCATAAAAAAAGGGAAGGGTAGCGGTAACACTACCTTTTACTGAGCGCCCACGACGGCCCAGGGACTTTGCAGACGTTATCTTACTTGGAACCCACACCAGCACTGCAGGGCCACAGTGCACACAGAGCCTGTGAGTGGCAAAACCGGAATTCAAGCCCAGGAAACTCTGATACCCAAAGCAATGCTCAGGACCACCTGCTCCTCCGTGTCTCAGGAGAGACGTTGCAGGTGGGAGCACGTAGTTGAACACACGTGGATTATCCGCTGAAAACATGAATGCATTCTGCCTTGTACTTGATCATACAGTAAGGTCAGGGACTATTCTTAGTTTTATAAATGTCTGGTCTTATTAGGTAAAAACATATTAACCTGGCATGGGCCAGTCATGCCAACTCAGCTGAGAGAAGTGACTTTCAAAGAATTTTATGTGTTGACAACTAGATGTTTTTAGTACCAAGTGGAACTCGTTTCTCTGCTCTTGCTGCCTCCCACCCTTGCCTAACAGCTGTTCCTTCTCAGAAGAGTAAAAACATGTCATCCCCAAAATAGCCTCCACCCTCACCCTGCTACCCACAGCCTTGCTTAATCTTGTCCAACATAATTTGCAAACCTCCCAAGTACTGGTAAGTGTTAGGAGTTCTCCTTGTGTCTACAGAGTCTCACCAGGGATATCCTTTTTTTTGAATAGCTTTTTTGAAATATATTTTACATACCATAATATTCACCCATTTAAAGTGTACAATTCAGTGGTTTTTAGTATAGTCAGAGTTCTGCCGTCATCACCGTTATCTAAATTGGGGCTGTATTCATAAGAGATATTGGCCTGTAGTTTTCTTGTGTTAGCTTTTTCTGGTTTTGGTATCAGGGTGATACTGGCCTTATAGAAAGAGTTGGGAAGCGTTCCCACTTCTTCTGTTTCTTGGAAGAATTTGAGAAAGGTTGATGTGAAATTGTCTTCAATATTTAGTAGAAATCACCAGCAAAGCCATCTGGTCCTAAGCCTTTGTTTGTGGAAAGTTTTTTGAGTAATACCAGCTCAATCTTTTTACTTGTTATAGATCTATTCAGATTTTCTATTTCTTCATGAGTCAGTTTTGGTAATTTGTGTGTTTCTAGGAATTTGTGCATTTCTTTTAGGTTATCTAGTTTGTTGGTATACAGTTGTTCATAATGTTTCATTAGAAGTTTTTTTTTCTTTGAGGTTAGAAGTAATGTCCCCTCTTTCAGTCCTGATTTTAATAATTTGAGTTGTCTCTTATTTTTCTTGGTCAGTCTGACTAAAGGTTGGTCAGTTTTATTGATTTTTTTGAAGAACCAACTTTTGGTTTCATTAATTTTTTCTATTTTTTACAATTCTCTGTTTCATTCATTTTGGCCCTAATCTTTATTTCCTTTCTTTTGTTTACTTTAGCTTAATTTTTTTCCCCTTTTTGTGTCTTAAAGTGAAAGGTTAGGTAATTGATTTGAAATTTCTTCTTTTTTAATATAGGCAATTATACTGTACATTTCCCTGTAAGCACTGCAATGGCTGTATACCATAAGATTTGGTATCTGGGGGTTTTTCCATTCATAATCAAGTTTTTGATCACTTTTCTTGTGATTTCTTCTTTGTTCTATTGGTCATTTAGGAGTGTGTCATTTAATTTTCACTTAGTTGTGAATTTCTTAAGTTTTCTTCCTTTGTTGGTTGTGTTTAGAGGATATACTTAGTATGACTTCCATCTTTTTTTTTTTTGGCCGCACTGTGAGGCATGCAGAACTTCCCTGACCAGGGATTGAACCCATGCCCCCTGCAGTAGAAGTGTGGAGTCTTAACCACTGGACCACCCTGGAAGTCCTCATCCTTTTAAATTTATTAAGGCTTGTTGTATGGCCTTGCATATGTTCTGTCCTGGAGAATGTTCCATGTGCAGTTGAGGAGAAGGTGTATTCAGCTGTGGTTGGGTGGAACGTTTATGTGTCTCTTGGGTCTAGGTGGTATATAGTCCTGTTCACTTATTCTGTTTCCTTGTTAAACTTCTGCCTCATGGTTTTATCTATTATTGAAAATAGGAAATTGAGGTCTCAACTATTATTTTTGAATTGTGTATTTCTCCCTTCAGTTCTATCAGTTTTTTTGCTTCATATATTTCAGGACTCTGTTGTTTTGGGAACAACCAGGGCCTGTTTCCCTGTATATGGACATAACTGAACCTACATATGGACACAAATAAAGCATGGAGCAGCCCTTTTTTTAAGGAAAAATGAGGTATAGTTTTAGGTGCACAACATAGTGATTCAAAATTTTTAGAGATTATGCTCCATTTATAGTTATTATAAAATATTGGCTATATTCCCTGTGTGGACCAGCCTTTTTAAAAGTTGTTTCCAGTTACTGAACTGTTTGAAGAGTCCAAGAGGACATGAGACTCCTTCCCATAGGAGGGTGTTACCTTCAGGGAGACTGAGGAAGAGTACTGCCCCCACTTTGAGAAGAGTGTGTCTCAAGGTAGACGTGAGGTAGAGGGGAGGTAGAGTAGGGTGACTGAGTGGTCTGAAAACACCAGGTCACCCCTACAGGTGGAAGATGATCACACAAGCTTCACTTGCACTCTCTTTGCCTTGGCGTTGGGTGGCCAGGGCGTGAAAAAATCATCCTGAGACTGCCAAATTGCAGCCCCTCTTGCCCGCCTTGGATCCTATTGTGCGGGACAAGGTTATCCTGTCTTTGCCCCACCAGCTAGCTCAGGCTTCCTTCACCCATTCTCCGTTCCATCTCTCCTAGGGTTACCGGATTTAGCGAATAAGAATCCAGTTACTTTACAAGTTCATTACACTGTTGATTTTGTGTCATACCTGTACCCATAATTATTGGTGGTCTATCTGAACTTTAAATATAAACGGGTGTCCTTTATTTTCTCTGGCAGTCCTAGTGAGGTTGATCAGAACTAGCTCCACAAGTTATATACTTTCATATTCTGTTGATTAACAGTGTATTCCCATTTCTGAAGGGACCAAGTATCATTTTGTAGCAGATTCCCAGTTTGTTACAATTTTAAACTCTGACTTGGTAACAAATGAATGTTTTGGACAAGATTCATGTCCACCCACTAGCAGGACACACCCTCTCACTTCCCTTGGTCTTGGCATTAGTTCCTTTCTTCACCCATTTTTGGGCTATGGACTCCGTTTCTATTTTTAACTCTCCCACGTATATCTTGCCGTTTCATGCCCTCCTTTCCCCTAGAACCCACTGAGCACTGTTATAGAAACCCGTCTTCTTCTAGGAACATGCCCTCCAAGAGTGTCCCTGTGCCTGGAAATGGTCCAGGGCGTTGTTCCGGAAATGGGGCAGGGGTGGGGAGCCAAGGTTTCCTCCACCTTAGTTCCAGCGCTTGGTCACCAGGAAGTAGGTGCAGACTCTAAAGTGAAGAAACAAAGAGTGATTTCTGCCAACAGCCACCACCGAGATAAGCACACAGCTCCTGGTTTCTCCTCTGGTGGCTCCTCAGGCCAACTGGTACCCTCTTGTCACCCCGCAGAGTCTGCGGGTCTGAGTCATAGGTGAGACTCGGCCCCAGCGCCACCCTCAAGGTATCCACTAGGGGATTTGGAATTCCAAAATGTTGATTTGTGGCCCCTTGACCTAAATTGCAAACATACATATCCTGAAATAACAGCATTGTGTTTCCACACCCCATAATTGCAAGCCCATTATTATCAGAAATATTATTTTGTGGGTTTAAGATTTTTTCCCCCAAATTGTTTTTGGTGGCTTCTGTTTTGTCCAATACTATTTTTGTCTTTCTGATTTTATAAGTACAACGTATTTTAGAAGTTGTGGGCTTCCCTGGTGGCGCAGTGGTTGAGAATCTGCCTGCCAATGCAGGGGACACGAGTTCGAGCCCTGGTCTGGGAGGATCCCACATGCCGCAGAGCAACTGGGCCTGTGAGCCACAACTACTGAGCCTGCACGTCTGGAGCCTGTGCTCCGCAATAAGAGAGGCCGCGATAGTGAGAGGCCCGTGCACCACGATGAAGAGTGGCCCCCACTTGCCACAACTAGAGAAAGCCCTCGCACAGAAACGAAGACCCAACACAGCCATAAATTAATTAATTAATTAATTAATTTTTTTTAAAAAGTTGTGAAAAATATACAGTGAGAGAAAACTCTGCATGATCCCCATTCCCAGATAAGAGGTTTCCTTAAGGGAAAAGCTGGAAGTTTAGCATAAGACTGAATTTTGCTGGGAATCCCTCTCTCTTGCCTGTGCGTACAGAAGACATCTGGAGAGGGATGTGGAGAGACTGGTGGAGTTTATGGAGAGAAAGATGAGGTACAAGGACTCAGGGGAAAGAGCTGGTGGGTTTTTAAAAGATTTGGAGAAAAGCTTGTTGGGTGAGGTGCACATGACCCTCTCCTATATCTCCCCACCAAAAAATGCCATAAAATCTACACTATCTATGTTTGCTTTTGGAGTTGAATCTATATGGGAGTGGGAATTGGAGGGTAAGAATAAAGGACATGCTAAAATTAGCCTCAAGGCAAGAGCAGAATTCCTCAGGAGACATAATGAAAAGAAATACAGATTTTTTTTAAAAAAATTAAGTATCTCGTCTTCTAAAGTAGGATTTGGGAAATATTTTCTCTAAAGGGTCAGACAGTAAATATTTCAGGTTTTGCCCCACATATGATGTCCCTTGTCTTTACTGCATATTCTGTGAAACAGCTGAAAAAAAAGATCAAGAACTGAAGTGATTCTGAGAGAGGAAGAGCTACTTTTATTATAAGTTATATTATAATGTAGAATAATTATAATGTTATGATGACGATTATTTGCTCTGTGACCTGCCGGAGTGAGAGCACTTATTTTAGGCATTTTTCATCAGGTCCTCAATTGTTGCACAAGTGAGTAGCATGAGTAATACACAGTGATCCTGGTGGGAAATTTAAGGTGTGGCCCGAAAGGAAGCAGGTACTTCCCCTCAGTGGAGAGGAAGGGCCATGTACACCGAATGCATGAATGCCCCAAGTCTGACATTCCTACCCCCTTACTAACGCCTGGCCCACAATTTTACTCTTCATTTAGGTCGAGGAAGTTGAGCCACTGAGTCATGGCTCAGTCATGATTTTTAACACATCTGCTTCACCACATCTGTATCAAATCGAGCAGCTGCAGGCTCTGGCGAATTACAGCATCGGAGTGTCCTGCATGAATGAAGTCGGCTGGTCTGCAGTGAGCCCTTGGATTCTGGCCAGCACGACCGAAAGAGGTAATTCCTGGGGTTCAGAATGCATATTGTGCCCGATGGCATGTGATGAAACAAATCCTTCCCAGTGGCCTGATTCAGAGTTTAACTTTTTCTTTGTGTGGCCTTCGTCTCTGGAGGATAATTTTATGGAGGTGACCAGTGAAAATGGGAAAGATGTTTCCTTCTATAATTGAAAAGGGTTTAGTGACAAACCTTATACTTACTATGTATAGGGAATATTTTCTTTTACATAGCAAGATATGAATAGTAGCACACTCTTTATAGCATATATTATTTTAATTAAAATATAAATATGTGAAAGTTATTACTCATAGCATCAAACTTAAGAAAGCTAATAAATGTGAAAGTGGCTAATGTTCAATAAGCACCTACTACATGCCAGGGACCATCTTAGGTACTTTACATGCATTATTTCATTAGCTCCTCATAGCAATCATATGAAGTAGGTACTGTTGTCTCTACATTATTTTCTTATAGCAAATTTTATTTACATCTGTAAACTTTCATTTCTGTGTGCTGCTTTTGATTTCCAAGAGTTTGTATTTTTTCTATGAATATTGGAGTGAATATTGTAGTTATGTTAGATTTTAATTGTCCAGTTTCCATTATTTACCAATTTAGAGCTCTGGATTACTCAGAACCTCTTTCCTGCCCTTAACTCCAGCCTTACATAATCAGTGTTCCAATTTTAATATGGACGGTGGGACAGGTCTAGGTCATAAATTGTTAGGGCTTAATCCGTGAACAAATGAAACTAGTGCCAAGATTGTAAAATATCTTAAATGAGGAAGAAAAGCCTCTGAGAACAATTTTTATATGGTGTTTCATTTTCATTCAGTTCAAAAAACTTTCTGGTTTCTGTTTTGATTTCTTCTTTAACCCATTAGTTACTTAGGTGTCTAACGTAGTTTCCAAATATTTGTATTAGTGATTTCTAATTTCATTCTGTTGGGGCCAAAGAACATAATTCATATCACTTGAATCCTTTGAAATGTATCGAGACTCATTTTACAGCCCAGAACATGGTCTATCTTGATAAATGTTCCATGTGTACTTGAGAATGTGTATCCTGCTCTTATTAGATGGAGTGTTCTATAAATGTCAACTTGGTCAAGTTAGTTGACAGTGTTTTTCAAATTGTATTCTTATTGATTTTATGCCTCCTTTTTCTATCAGTTATTTAGATGGGTGCATTGAAATCTGTAGTTATAACTGTGAATTTATCTATTTCTATTTGTAGTTCTAGCTGTTCACATATTTTGAAGTTCTGTTATTTTGTGCATAACTGTGTAATATTACTATGCTCTCCTAATAAATTGGCCACTTTATCATTATGAAATTATTTTCTTTATCTTTGGTAATATATTCTGTGAAATCTATTTTATCGATATTAATATAGCCATTTTACTCTTTCTTTTGATTACATGGTGTATCTTTTATTCATACTTATTTTTAACTTACTTGTATCTTTATATTCAATGGGTATTTCATGTAGGCAGTACTTTACTTCACAATCCTTGCCTTTAAATTGGGGTATTTAATCCATTAAAATGTAATGATATCATTCATATGGGTAGATTTACATCTGTCTTCTATTTGTTCCGTCTGTAATTTGTTCCCCTTCTTTTGGATTAATTGAATGTTTTTATTCTATTTTATCTCCTTTTTGACTTATTAGCCATAACTCTTTTTTTCTGTTCTTTCAATGGTTGCTTTAGGGTTTATAGTATACAGGTTTAACTTATTACTATATACCTTCAAGTGATGTTATACCACTTCAGGTATAGTATAGGAACCTTAAAATAGTATACTTTCATTTTTCTTCTCCAGATATTTATGCTATTGTTGTCACTCATTTTACTTTTACATATGTTATAAACCCACACTAGATTGTTATTATTTTTGTTCAAATAGTCATAATCTTTTAGAGTGATTTATATAATTATGAAAAACCTATATTTACTCAGTTGGTATTTACCCAAATGGTAGTTACCATTTCTAATGTTATTCATTTTTTTGGTGTAAATCTGTACATATTACCATGTGGTATTATTTTCCTTCTTCCTAAAGGATTCTTCATTACTTCTTGTAGTGTGAACCTTGGTGAGAAATTCAGCTTCTGTATGTCTGAAAGAAATCTTTATTTTACTTTTGAGGGGTTTCTTTGGCCTTCATTTTGTAAGATATTTTTATTAGGTATAGAGTTCTAGGTTACTCCACTGTCTTCTTGCTTGCATTGTTTCTGATAACAAATCTGTGGTAATTCTTAATTTATTCCTCTGTGTATAATGTGTCTTATGTCTCTGGTTTTCCTTTTGTATTTGATTTTGAGCAATTTAATTATGGTGTGCCTTGGTGTAATTTTCTTTATATCCCTTGGGCTTGGGGTTCATTGAACTTCTGAGGTCTGCGTGTCTATAGTTTGCATCACATTTGGAAAATGTTGGCCATTGCTTCGTCAGATATTTTTTTCTGTTCCCACCTCTCCTCTCCTTTGAGGACTCCAGTTACCCATGTACATATCACTTGAAGTTATCCATAATTCACTGATGCTATTGCTTTTTTCCCTGCTTTTCTCCTTGTGTTTAATTTTGGGTAGTTTCTATTACTATGTCTTCAAATTCACTAATCTTTTCTTGTGCAGTATCTAATCTGCCATTAATTCTATCTAGTGTATATTTCAACTCTCACATTGTAATTTTTGTCTTTTTTTGTATCTTTCCTGTCTCTACTTAACTTTTGGACCATATGGAATACAGTTATAATAACTGTTTTAATGTCCTTGTCTGCTAATTCTAACATCAGTCTTATTTCTGGAGTGGTTTTGATTGATTCATTTATATTCCTATTGTGGAGAGTACTTTCCAATTTTTCTACATGTCTGGTAATCTTTGGTTGGATTCCTGACATTGTGAATTTTACCTTGTTGAGTGCTAGATATTTTTGTATTCTTATAAATATTGAGCTTTGTTTGGGGTCACAGTTAAGCTAATGGGAAAAGACTGATCCTTTTGGACATTTCTTTTAGTATTTGTTAGGCTGGACCAGAGCAGTGCTTCATCTAGGGTCAACTATTACCCACAATTGAGACAAAACCATCATGTGTACTCTACCCAGTGCTCCTTGAATCATTAGATTTTCCAGGCTGATTGATGGGAACAGGCACTATTCCTGGCCCTGAGTGAGGCCCAGACACTCTTATCTTTAATTTTTTCATGTGGTTCTTTTCCTGTCTTCCTCCAGAGTCATCCTAGTGACTCCTTTGCCGTCTCCTGGGCGTTTGTCTTTCTTGGTTTACTGTCTCTCATTCTCATGGAGCACATTCTCAATTAGCTCTAGAGAGAATATATATATAAATAAAAACTATGGGACCTTGCATGTCTGTTTGTCATACTGGATTGGTAATTTTTCCTAATAGAGAATTTTAGGTTGGAAATGATTTTCCCTCAAAATTTTAAAAGTATTTCTGCATTGTTTTTTAGCTTCATGTGTCATTGTAGAGAATTTTGATAACTTGAGTTTTCTAGGTGAACTGTTTTTTAGTTTTAATTTTTTTTTAACTTATTTTAAATTTATTTATTTATGGCTGTGTTGGGTCTTCGTTTCTGTGCGAGGGCTTTCTCTAGCTGTGGCAAGTGGGGGCCACTCTTCATTGCGGTGCACGGGCCTTTCACTATTGCGGCCTCTCTTGTTACGGAGCACAGGCTCCAGACGCGCAGGCTCAGTAATTGTGGCTCACAGGCCCAGTTGCTCTGCGGCATGTGGGATCTTCCCAGACCAGGGCTCGAACCCGTGTCCCCTGCATTGGCAGGCAGATTCTCAACCACTGCGCCACCAGGGAAGCCCCCTTTAATTTTTTTAAATATCTTTTCTCTTTAATCATGGCGCTGTAATGAGCTGTGATGTGGGATTTGTTTCATTCATCATCATAGGCATTCAGTCTAGGAATGCAAATGCTTTGGTTTTGAGACTTTTTCTTATACATTTTTTCCTTTGAAAATGTTCTTCTATTTTTCTTTCCAGATAACTGTATTAGACATTTGTTGAAACTCTTTAATTGCTTCCTCAATTTTTTTTCCCTCAAATTGGCCTCTTTTTTAAAATTTTTATTCTACTTTTCTTTTGGAGATTTACTTGATTTATCTTCTAATTCTTCTATTGAATACTTTATTGAAATTGGCAATATAATATATAAGAATAATTTTATTTTTCATTGACAGTTTTTTCCAGTTCTCAATTATGAGAGCCTTTTCTTATCTTTGGGTATGTTAATTATTGGTTTTGTTTGTTTGTGTTTTAGTTTTCTCTAGTTCCCTACATTGTCTCTGCCTCCTCTGAGTGCTCTGTCCTGTGTTTTGTTCTGGTCCCTGACATTCATGAAGGAGGCCTCCCCAGCCTCTTCTGATCTTCCACCGTCTCTCCTATTGAAGAGTGAAGAACCAGTGATTGATGGGAAGCTCTGTGAGCGTGGGTGGGGCTTGTAGGCTTCACTGTCAGGTGATTGGGCAGCGACCTAAGTGTTTTAGTTTGGATACCCCCAAGTGTCAATATTGGCTTTCTTTCCCCTGGAGCCACTTACTTCCTCTAAAATTGAGTCTCCTGTCTGCTGCCTCAGGAGTATGAACACGGCTGCTGATGCTCTAAGATCAGGTGGGGAGGAGCCAGAGGTGGAGTCCCCCTCAGTCAGTGTATGAACTTCCACTTATTTCCCTAGTTGTCAGCCCCTCATCGTGCCTCCATTCTACTGGTGCCCCAAGTCCAGTAGCTTTTCAGTTCAGAGAATAAAGCATCCTGTCTCCTGTGGGAATTTGAGAGATACCTGCCAGCTGTGTGTGGGAATAGGTTAGAAGGATCTCGAGGGCTACTTCCTGATCAAACTTTCAATCTTCCAGTTTTAGTCCCCACTCTGGTCCCTGGGCCCTCCGCTTCTGAGCCTCTCTGTGGTTCTTCGGGGAGAATCAGCTTACTGAGTTAATTACACCTTCTTACTCTGCTTTTCAGCTTTCATATGTATGTTGGCATTTCTCTCCCACTGTTGGCTCCTCTGTACCCTGTGAGTTCATACTGTTTTAAATTTCTTATTGTCATCATAGAGGGGTTTTAGGAGGGAGCAGACATAAAGACATGTTGAGTCAGCTGTGTTTCCCTGTAAATTCTACTGTGTGACTCATTTCATAGGTACAGCTTTAGCTATATATTTCCTAAGCTGAAATTTGCTCTAACTTCATGATTACTGCTCCTGGAATCAGCAGAGACAAAGAGGTTACAGTGCCCTTTTTGTTTCCCTTTCAGATATATCAGAAATATACAATTTAATCTCCCCTAAATACAAATACAACAACAGTTTGGTGTATATTATTGCATATTTACTCTTCCTATATGTAAAATACTTATTTTTTAATTTCTAAAATGGATCATTGATATGTACTTTTTTGCAGTTTTATTCCCCCCCCCCACCATTAGATATTCTTTCATATCAATTTACATGGTCTCGCAAATTCTTTTCAGTATGGGGTAGTGAGTATTCCATTGGAAAATTATCAGAATTTATTATATCATAATTATTGACTGAACATTACATTTATTCCTTTCTGTCACTATTATGCTTCAATGAATATAACACTACCTACAGGAGAATTTTTCTAGATTAAATTCATGGAAAGAAAATATTGGTCAAGAGGCATATTTTTTTCAGTTTTAATAGCTACAGTCAAGTTCTTCCCTCCCAAAAAAGAATGCAGTTGTGATCTTGACTTGTTTCCCAAATTATTTTGTACACATACTGTACCCACATACATACTTTTTCTAAAAAGTGCTTTAACTCTTATTATCCTTGTATATAGACATTTTGACATAAAGTGAATATGTGGCTTGTGTAGAATTTACTATAAACCAGAGAGTGAAAACCAGTGCTAAATTCTACACTTTGTCACCTAACCCAGCAAATAGTATTTGACCCTCTGATCTTCATTCATGAGGTATCTTACACACACACACACACACGCACACACGCACGCATGCACACATACACATACATATTTAAATTTATTCACTGATCAGCTCTGTTCAGATCATTAGTAACCTGGCTCTGGACTTTAAAACGTGGCTTCCTTCTGAGATCAGCAGTGTTCTCTGCCTTGTACAGCTCAAATGACATAGAACTGACCCCCAGCTGGCCTTCTTGACCTTCTGCTGCACAGGTGTCTACTGGAGAATCCTCTTGGAGTTGTGTGTGTTTTGCTCCCCCAAGAGGAGTCCGTGAGCTCTACCTACCTCCTTCCCTGTCTTCCACTTCTTTGTTGTTTTAGTTTGGAAAGGGCTTACTTTTTAAAAAAACTTTTATTGAAGTAGAGTTGATTTACAGTGTTATGTTAGTTTCAGGTGTACAGCAAAGTGATTCAGTTATATATTCTTCTTCAGATTCTTTTCCATTATAGTTTAGTACAAGATATTGAATATAGTTCACTGTGCTATACAGTAGGTCCTTGTTGTTTATCTATATTATATATAGTAGTTTGTATCTGTTAATCCCAAACTCCTAATTTATCCCTCCCCCTCCTTTCCCCTTTGGTAACCATAAGTTTGTTTTCTGTCTGTGAGTCTGTTTCTGTTTTATAAATAAGTTCATTTGTATCATTTTTAAAGATTCCACATATAAGTGATATCATATTATATTTGTCTTTGTCTGACTTCGCTTAGTATGATCATCTCTAGGTCCATAGTGCTTACTTTTTGTGTGTATGTGTGGCCTTTTTAAGAGAATTTTATTTGAGTGGTTCTTACAAAGATTGTTGCAGTATGAAAGTCATTTGTTTGATAGAAATATCAAGCTGTCTTGTCAAACACTCTAAAGTAACCCAAAAATATATTTCAGAGCTCGCAGAGCCTAAAAAGAGCAAAGATTATATGCAACAAGACAAAACCTATTTCTCCATTTCCTATTTCTTGCTCAGACTGCTTTGCTTACCAGCCTGTCACTAAACATCTTGAGGAAACACAGGGATCATTTTGTTTGGAATCTTAGACACGAAGCTTACCTTTTTAAACTCATGATATCTTAATGGTCCTCGATTGAAAAGAAGGTGAAAGTCCACTATTTTTTCTTTTTAAACAAAGGTGACATCGAAGAGATTTTATCATGAAGGAAACGTTGGAAAATGAGAAGAACTAACATTTTCTGAGTGCCTACGATGAACTAGACACTGTGCTAAGCACTTACATAGCATATCTTAATAAATCTTCATAGAAATATATGAAAGTCCACTATTAATCTCAGTCTCATTTGAGTGCTTTTCATAGAAAACTAAAAAACCAAACGTACAAAAAACAAGAAGAGAATGACTCTCTATGTGCCTTTCTTCGTACTTCCTCATCCTTCTCTCCTTTCTCTTTTGTAGCCCCGTCAGTAGCACCTCTGAATGTCACTATGTTTCTGAATGAGTCTAGCAACAAGGTGGATGTCAAATGGATCAAGCCTCCAATTAAGCGGCAGGATGGGGAACTGGTGGGCTACCGGATCTCTCACATGTGGCAGAATGCAGAGACGTCCGTAAGTCTGAACTTTAACAGAGTGCACTTGTCTTCTTGGATTTGCTGATTTAATACTGCTTTAGGAGCTTTCCTTTTGTCGTGAAAAGGCCTGATATTATTGGGTTAGGCAAGGCACCTTTCAATGGGAGATAAACAATGTAGTAAACATTAGAAGTGCCTGAAAATTTAACAAAATTCCAAGAAATCTTTGGGGCTTTCCTCACTCACTCTTCATCCATTCATTTATTTCATTAGTCAATGTGAATAGAACTCATCCTCTGTTGTCACCTGATTCTTGCCTTCAGGGAACTTAGGCTCTTTGAGGAAGACAGTGTGAACTACTCAGAGGGGTTACCGGGCTTAGCGGTCCTGCAATTCATAACCTCTTGGAAATTCCAGAAGATGATTGTCAGGGAAGACCCCCAGCCTCATAGCGGATGGCAAGAGTAACTAGAGCCCGAAGGAGAGGGTTGAGCGGGCAAGCAGGTGGATTGGCACAGCCCTGTAGGACGTACTGTATATAGCACAGCTTTGTTAGATGTGACTCCAGTCAAGCCCAGAGGGCCATCTGATTTTGATTGCTGAGAGGTCTAAAGATGGTGGGAACATCTGACCCAAGACAGAAGTGGTGAGGGGGACAGCTGACTGTGGTTAGGTGGGCAGCTCCCAGACAGGCCCCTTTCCCACTTGAGAAAGGAAGAGGGTTGAGGTGACACTGACTTCTCATGACACAGAGTATCTGTAGAAGAGCAGACGCACGGGCTTTATCCTCAGGACTGTCTCTTCTTTACCACCACTGCGGAAAGCATGCTTCTTTTGTGCTATTACAGTCCTCATTGATCTAAACCTGGTAACAGGTCAGACGTCAGCATCCTCGTGGCATCTGTAGGGCGCATCACAGGAAAGTTAAAATTTCTTGGCACGAGAGAGGAAAGGGGTGAACAGCTGCACTGACTGATGATGTCCAGGCTTTGTGTCGGTCACTTTTAACCTCATATCACCCAGCTTTTACCAAAACTGCTGTCTTCCAAAAAAACAATTTGAATTTATTTTTTTTCTTTTCCTGCCTCAGTTTACCTATCAGGAAGCAGACTGTCGGAAGCAGTAGTGATGGAAAAGGAAGAGAGCTTAGAAATCCATGGTTTGTTCAGCCTCATAGTAGATGATAAAAGGATGCTATTTGTACCAGTCAAAACCCTGCTAAAGAGAGTTGCAGCTATGAGATAAGAAGTCTCTCATTTCCTGGTCTTTTGTCTCAGAGCATTTGTGCAAGGTGCCTATTGATCACATTTGCACACTGTCCGAGTCAGAGGAATCAAATGCCTCTCTTAGAGGACGGCTCCTGCTTACAATACTACATTCTTAGTAGAGATACATGAAGGTCCAGTGATTGCATTCTGATTCAGTAGGAACTTTGGTTGGCGGAAAATAGCGATTCTCAGCAGACACTTGAGTGATGTGGAAACAAACCAGTTTCTTTAAAGAGCTGCAGGTCATCCTTTCTCCTTCTCCCCTGGTGTGGGTGAAAGATACTTCTTTAGGGGGGGACCCCTGAAGCTGAGGCGTGCTGAAGGGCAGGAGTGATGAAAGCCTTACAAATGACATGACGTGGCCAAGGAGCCTAACACACAAGTGCCAATAACACCCAGCCTTGCATTCTCTCTGCCCTTTGTTCAGAATTCTCCCCTCTGTAGTGAGAACGATACCGCCACAGTTAGGGCTGTGACCTTTCCAGTCATTACCTCCTTGGAGATGCTAGATCATCCCAGCAGGAAGGTCATTTGCGTTGTACTCATGCTCTACTCTGCGCATCACGACAGTCTTGTGACAACAGAAGACTTAGTGGCTCACTTTACTTTGGGTAACATTCTCTGAGGCCGCTAAGCTCCCAGCTCACCAGGCACAGCTGGAGACAAATAAGAACACTGAAGAGAAGCTCAGCCCGGGAGGAGCCTAAAACCCCCTTCCAAAGTGAAGCTTGAAATGACCTCTGTACCCATCACTTCGGTTCCCTAAACTCCCTTCTTTTCCGAAGGGCAAGAGTTAGACACAACTTCCTCTCGAAGTCGTCCTTTCATTTTCATTTTAAAACTGTTACTAGGGACTTCCCTGGTGGTCCAGCAGGTAAGACTCCACGCTCCCAATGCAGGGGGCCTGGGTTTGATCCCTGGTCAGGGAACTAGATCCCGCACACAGCAGTTAAGACCCAGTGCAGCCAAATAAATAAAAATAAAATAAATATTTTTTAAAAAAGAAAGAAAACTGTTACTAAAACTACATCTTCTTTATGTAAGGTGATGAAATTGGATATTTTTGGAAGATATTCTTATTTATTACTCTAATAAGGGAGGGTTTTTTTGTATGGAATTTCAGAACTTTCTTGAAGTCGTCTTTGGGTGGGTTATTACAGTTTGCTGGAGATTTAGTTTTCAAAATTTGTACCTTCAGTATCCTACAACTGTGTGTCACTCTCAGACTGAGAAACTCCTGGTATTTACTGTATGGACATTTACTGTATCTTGATGAAGTCATCAATGTGTTTTCCCTCTCTTTTTCTTGCTGTCCCTTGCCTTCCAAATCAAAGCTTAAAATACAAAGGTCAGGATCAAGTAAAATCTGTTCTCCTTGAAGTTGGAGCTGTGCCTTGCTCATCTTTGTACCATCTGAACACAGGACCTTAAACGTGCTCTGTAGGCATTTATGGCACTATGAACTTGATGTATGGACCTGGCTGACATCTGAACCAGCAGGAGAATTTCTCTCTCTGAATGGGACAGTCTTTTGATGAGTGTGGACTGGTATTTCTTGTCCCATTCCCATAAAGTGTCAGTAGACCTGTGAGAATTCAGTGAGCAGATAAGTTTATAAAATACTGCGTATTATACCCCCTTCTGGAAGACCCGCAGTGTATACTGGCAAGTTCAAGGTTCTCCAGTGTTCTGCAATAAATAAATCTGTTTACCTTTGACCGAGATTTGCCCGAACCTTAGACAGAGACTCATTTTTATACGAGTCATTCTTGTAGAGCTCATTGTTTTGGGATTGGGGCTCTAATGCTGGTTTAACTGTGTTTGGAAAGGGTGGAGATCTTTGATCAGAAGGAAGTTTCATAGCCAATTATGATGGGCCAAGAGACATGACATGTAGAACCAGCTTCTTTAAAGACACAGGGAAGCCACAGTGCACTCGAGGCTTCCTTCCTTGGGCCCAGACCCCTGCCTCCTAGCAAGCTGCATGCCTGGAGGGTAGATGTGCCCACTGCCTCTTCCCTTTCCTCATTTCTCCCTCTCACTCACTGTCACAGGAGTGCAGAGCATGCGAGCTAGTGTCATTTTAAGGTAAAAAGAACAGGTGAGGTTCTTGTGAGACAGGCCAGACAGGGGTCTGAAACATTTCTGAAACCCAAGGATCCATCAAGGATGGTACCTTTTGCCTGGAAGAGAAAGCTACGATGAAGAGCAACTCCATGAATGGGTCAAATAAAATTCTTGGTTTGGGAACTAGACAGCCTTGATTATTTTCTCTAGTGCACCAAGACTTGAAAGATACTACTCGCTCAGTTCTATCCTAGAGCTTTACAGTTATAGGGAAAGAAGATCAAAATACAGCACCTTACAGGTGCTATAGGAATGTAGGAATAATAATAACCATCATCAGTTACTTACAATGTTGATTACTTACAGACCCTGTGCCAAGTGTTTTACATAAAAGGCCTCATTTAACCCTTACAAAAACGCTGTGAGAAAGGTACTATTTTCTCAATTTTCATTTGAGGAAACTGAAACTCAGAGACATTGAGTAACTTACCCAGGGTCACACAGCTTAGAATTGCAGCACTGAAATAAGAACCCAGGTCTGACTGACTCCAAAGCCAGTGCTTTTCAGAGCCCCACTACTCTTCTCCAGATGCCCTTGGCTTTCTCCACAGTACAGTGTCTCTTGTTCAAATTCCACAGCATGGCCTCTTAGCAGAAAGAAGTGAAAACAAGACAGTTTTCAAGAGTAAGATGTGAGGTTTTTACACTGATGATTGTGCATTTGAAGCCCTTTTGAACAAGTTTGTTGTCACATGGGGTAGTTCTTTCCCTACTGAAGGTTGCTGTTATTTGAGGCAATAAAATGGGCCATATTCTTTTTTTTTTTTTTTAGCCTAAGTAGTTTTATTTATTTATTTATTTTTGAATTTTATTTTATTTTTTTAATACAGCAGATTCTTATTAGTTATCTATTTTATACATATTAGTGTAACTGTCAATCCCAATCTCCCAATTCATCGCACCACCAGCACCACCCCCGCTTTCCCCCCTTGGTGTCCATACATTTGTTCTCTACATCTGTGCCTCTATTTCTGCCTTACAGTCCGGTTCATCTGTACCTTTTTTCTCGATTCCACATATATGTGTTAATATATGATATTTGTTTTTCTGTTTCTGACTTACTTCACTCTGTATGACACTCTCTAGGTCCAACCACATCTCTACAAATGACCCAATTTCGTTCCTTTTTATGGCTGAGTAATATTCCATTGTATATATGTACCACATCTTCTTTATCCATTCGTCTGTCAGTGGGCATTTAGGTTGCTTCCATGACCTGGCTATTGTAAATAGTGCTGCAGTGAACATTGGGGTGCATGTGTCTTTTTGAATTATGGTTTTCTCTGGGTATATGCCCAGTAGGGGAATTGCTGGGTCATATGGTAATTCTATTTTTAGTTTTTTAAGGAACCTCCATACTGTTCTCCATAGTGGCTGTATCAATTTCCATTCCCACCAACAGTGCAAGAGGGTTCCCTTTCCTCCACACCCTCTCCAGCATTTATTGTTTGTAGATTTTCTGAAGACGCCCATTCTAACCAGTGTGAGGTGATACCTCATTGTAGTTTTGATTTGCATTTCTCTAGTAATTAGTGATGTTGAGCAGCTTTTCATGTGCCTCTTGGCCATCTGTATGTTCTGTATGTCTTCTTTGGAGAAATGTCTATTTAGCTCTTCTGCCCATTTTTAGATTGAGTTGTTTGTTTTTTTAATTTTGAGCTGCATGAGCTGTTATATTTTGGAGATTAATCCTTTGTCCCTTGATTCGTTTGAAAATATTTTCTCCCATTCTGAGGGTTATCTTTTCATCTTGTTTATAGTTTCCTTTGCTGTGCAAAAGATTTTAAGTTTCATTAGGTCCCATTTGTTTATTTTTGTTTTTATTTCCATTACTCTGGGAGTTGGGTCAAAAAAGATCTTGCTGTGATTTATGTCAAAGAGTGATCTTCCTATGTTTTCTTCTAAGAGTTTTGTAGTGTCCGGTCTTACATTTAGGTCTTTAATCTACTTTGAGTTTATCTTTGTGTATGGTGTTAGGGAGTGTTCTAATTTCATTCTTTTACATGTAGCTGTCCAGTTTTCCGAGCATCACTTATTGAAGAGACTGTCTTTTCTCCATTGTATATCCTTGCCTCCTTTGTCATAGATTAGTTGACCATAGGTGCATGGGTTTATCTCTGGGCTTTCTATCCTGTTCCATTGATCTATATTTATGTTTTTGTGCCAGTACCATAGTGTCTTGATTACTATAACTTTGTAGTATAGTCTGAAGTCAGGGAGTCTGATTCCTCTGGCTCCGTTTTTTTCCCTCAAGATTGCTTTGGCTATTCAGGGTCTCTTGTGTCTCCATACAAATTTTAAGATCTTTTGTCCTAGTTCTGTAAAAAATGCCATTGGTAATATAATAGGGATTGCATTGAATCTGTAGATTGCTTTGGGTAGTATAGTCATTGTCACAATATTGATTCTTCCAATCCAAGAACATGGTATATCTCTCCATCTGTTTGTGTCATCTCTGATTTCTTTCATCAGTGTCTTATAGTTTCCTGAGTACAGGTCTTTTACCTCCTTAGGTAGGTTTATTCCTAGGTATTTTATTCTTTTTGTTGCAATGGTGAAGGAGATTGTTTCCTTAATTTCTCTTTCTGATCTTTTGTTGTTAGTGTAGAGGAATACAAGAGATTTCTGTGCATTAATTTTGTATCCTGCAACTTTATGAAATTCATTGATTAGCTCTAGTAGTTTTCTGGTGGCATCTTTAGGATTATCTATGTATAGTATCGTGTCATCTGCAAACAGTGACAGTTTTACTTCTTCTTTTCCAATTTGTATTCCTTTTATTTCTTTTTCTTCTCTGATTGCCATGGCTAGGTCTTCCAAAACTATGTTGAATAATAGTGGTGAGAGTGGACATCCTTGTCTTGATCTTAGAGGAAATGCTTTCAGTTTTTCACCATTGAGAATTTTTGCTGTGGGTTTGTTGTATATGGCCTTTATTATGTTGAGGTAGGTTCCCTCGATGCCCACTTTCTGGAGAGCTTTTATGATAAATGGGTGTTGAATTTTGTCAAAAGCTTTCTCTGCATCTATTGAGATGATCATATGGTTTTTATTCTTCAATTTGTTAATATGGTGTATCACATTGATTGCTTTGTGTATATTGAAGAATCCTTGAATCCCTGGGATAAATCCCACTTGATCATGGTGTATGATCCTTTTAATGTGTTGTTGGATTCTGTTTGCTAGTATTTTGTTGAGGATTTTTGCATCTATATTCATCAGTGATATTGGTCTGTAATTTTCTTTTTTTTGTGGTATCTTTGTCTGGTTTTGGTATCAGGGTGATGGTGGCCTCGTAGAATGAGTTTGGGAGTGTTCCTTCCTCTGCAACTTTTTGGAAGAGCTTGAGAAGGATGTGTGTAAGCTCTTCTCTAAATGTTTGATAGAATTCACCTGTGAAGCCATCTGGTCCTGGACTTTTGTTTGTTGGGAGATTTTTAATCACAGTTTCAATTTAATTACTTGTGTTTGGTCTGTTCTGTTCATATGTTCTATTTCTTCCTGGTTCAGTCTTGGAAAGTTATACCTTTCTAAGAATTTGTCCATTTCTTCCAGGTTGTCCATTTTATTGGCATAGAGTTGCTTGTATTAGTCACTTAGGATGCTTTGTGTTTCTGCGGTGTCTGTTGTAACTTCTCCTTTTTCATTTCTAATTTTATTGATTTGAGTCCTCTCCCTCTTTTTCTTGATGAGTCTGGCGAAAGGTTTATCAATTTTGTTTATCTCCTCAAAGAACCAGCTTTTAGTTTTATTGATCTTTGCTATTGTTTTCTTTGTTTCTATTTCATTTATTTCTCCTCTGATCTTTATGATTTCTTACCTTCTACTAACTTTGGGTTTTGTTTGTTCTTCTTTCTCTAGTTCCTTTAGGTGTAAGGTTAGATTGTTTGAGATTTTTCTTGTTTCTTGAGGTAGGATTGTATTGCTATAAGCTTCCCTGTTAGAACTGCTTTTGCTGCATCCCATAGGTTTTGGATCGTCGTGTTTTCATTGTCATTTGTCTCTTAGTATTTTTTTATTTCCTCTTTGATTTCTTCAGTGATCTCTTGGTTAGTTAGTAACGTATTGTTTAGCCTCCATGTGTTTGTTTTTTACATTTTTTCCCCCTGTAATTGATTTCTAATATCATAGCGTTGTGGTCAGAAAAGATGCTTGATGTGATTTCAATTTTCTTAAATTTACCAAGGCTTGATTTGTGACCCAGGATGTGATCTATCCTGGAGAATGTTCCATGTGCACTTGAGAAGAAAGTGTAATCTGCTGTTTTCGGAATGTCCTATAAATATCAATTAAATCTATCTGGTCTTTTGTGTCATTTAAAGCTTGTGTTTCTTTATTAATTTTCTGTCTGGATGATCTGTCCATTGGTGTAAATGAGGTGTTAAAGTCCCCCACTATTACTGTGTTACTGTTGATTTCCTCTTTTATAGCTGTTGGCATTTGCCTTATGTATTGAGGTGCTCCTATGTTGGGTACATATATATTTATAATTGTTATATCTTCTTGGATTGATCCCTTGATCTTTATGTAGTGTCCTTCCTTGTTTTTTTTTTTTTTAATTTATTTATTTTATTTTTGGCTGCGTTGGGTCTTCGTTGCTGTGCACGGGCTTTCTCTAGTTGTGGCAAGTGGGGTCTACTCTTCGTTTCGGTGCACGGGTTTCTCATTGCAGTGGCTTCTCTTGTTGCAGAGCAAAGGCTCTAATTGTGCAGGCTTCAGTAGTTGTGGTGCACAGGCTCAGTAGTTGTGGCTCACGGACTCTAGAGCGCAGGCTCAGTAGTTGTGGCGCACGGGCTTAGTTGCTCCGTGGCATGTGGGATCTTCCAGGACCAGAGCTCGAACCCATATCCCCTGCATTGGCAGGCGGATCCTTAACCACTGCACCACCAGGGAAACCCCTTCCTTGTCTCTTGTAACATTCTTTATTTTAAAGTCTATTTTGTCTGATATGAGAATTGCTACTCCAGCTTTATTTTGATTTCCATTTGCATGGAATATCTTTTTCCATCCCCTCACTTTCAGTCTGTATGTGTCCCTAGGTCTGAAGTGGGTCTCGTGTAGACAGCATACATATGGGTCTTGTTTTTGTATCCATTCAGCGAGCCTGTATGTTTTGGTTGGAGTATTTAATCCATTCACGTTTAAGGTAATTATCGATATGTATGTTCCTATTACTATTTTCTTAATTGTTTTGGGTTTGCTTTTGTAGGTCCTTTTCTACTCTTGTGTTTCCCACTTAGAGAACTTCCTTTATCATTTGTTGTAGAGCTGGTTTGGTGGTGCTGAATTCTCTTAGCTTTTGCTTGTCTGTAAAGCTTTTGATTTCTCTGTCAAATCTGAATGATATGCTTGCCTGGTAGAGTAATCTTGGTTGTAGGTTCTTCCCTTTCATCACTTTAAATATATCGTGCCACTCCCTTCTGGCTTGTAGAGTTTCTGCTGAGAAATCAGCTGTTAACATTATGGGAGTTTCCTTGTATGTTATTTGTCCTTTTTCCCTTGCTGCTTTTAATATTTTTTCTTTGTCTTTAATTTTTGTCAGTTTGATTACTGTGTGTCTTGGTATGTTTCTGTTTGGGTTTATCCTGCCTGGGACTCTCTGTGCTTCCTGGACTTGGGTGGCTATTTCCTTTCCCATGTTAAGGAAGTTTTTGACTATAATCTCTTCAAATATTTTCTCTGTCTCTTCTCCTTCTGGGACCCCTATAATGTGAATCTTGGTGTGTTTAATGTTGTCCCAGAGGTCTCTTAGGCTGTCTTCATTTCTTTTCATTCTTTTTTCTTTATTCTGTTCCACGGCAGTGAATTCCACCATTCTCTCTTCCAGGTCACTTATCCGTTCTTCTGCCTCAGTTATTCTGCTATTGATTCCTTCTAGTGTATTTTTCATTTCAGTTATTGTATTGTTCATCTCTGTTTGTTCTTTAATTCTTCTAGGTGTTTGTTCTTTAATTCTTCTAGGTCTTTGTTAAACATTTCTTGCATCTTCTCGATTTTTGCCTCCATCCTTTTTCCGAGGTCCCGGATCATCTTCACTATCATTATTTTGAATTCTTTTTCTGGAAGGTTGACTTCATTTAGTTGTTTTTCTGGGGTTTTATCTTGTTCCTTCATCCGGTACATAGTCCTCCGCCTTTTCATTTTGTCTATCTTTCTGTGAATGTGGTTTTCATTCTACAGGCTGCAGGATTGTAGTTCTTCTTGCTTTTGCTGTCTGCCCTCTGGTGGGTGAGGCTATCCAAGAGGCTTGTGCAAGCTTCCTGATGGGAGGGACTGGTGGTGGGTATAGCTGGGTGTTGCTCTGGTGGGAAGAGCTCAGTAAAACTTTAATCTTCTTGTCTTCTGATGGGTGGGGCTGAGTTCCCTCCCTGTTGGTTGTTTGGCCTGAGGTGACCCAGCACTGGAGGCTACAGGTTCTTTGGTGGGGCTAATGGCAGACTCTGGGAGGGCTCATGCCAAGGAGTACTTCCCAGAACTTCTGCTGCCAGTGTCCTTGTCCCCGTGGTGAGCCACAGCCACCCCCCGCCTCTGCAGGAGACCCTCCAACACTAGCAGGTAGGTCTGGTTCAGTCTCCTATGGGGTCACTGCTCCTTCCCCCTCGGCCCTGATGCACACTTTTGTGTGCCCTCCAAGAGTGGAGTCTCTGTTTCCCCTAGTCCTGTCTAAGTCCTGCAGTCAAATTCCACTAGCCTTCAAAGTCTGATTCTCTGGAAATTCCCCCTCTGTTGCCGGACCCCCATGTTGGGAAGCCTGACGTGGGGCTCAGAACCTTCACTCCAGTGGGTGGACTTCTGTGGTATAAGTGTTCTCCAGTTTGTGAGTCACCCACCCAGCAGTTATGGTATTTGATTTTTTTGTGATTGCACCCCTCCTACCATCTCATTATGGCTTCTCCTTTGTCTTTGGGTGTGGGGTATCTTTTTTGGTGAGTTCCAGTGTCTTCCTGTCGATGATTGTCCAGCAGTTAGTTGTGATTCCGGTGCTCTCGCAAGAGGGAGTGAGAGCACGTCCTTCTACTCCGCCATCTTGAACCAGTCTCCCCCTGAGTAATTTTGAAATGGGCCGTATTCTTTTTTCTTCTTTGGCTGTGCTGCATGGCTTGCAGGATCTTAGTTCCCCAACCAGGGATTGAACCCAGGCCCTCGGCAGTGAAAGCGCTGAGTCCCAACCACTGGACCGCCAGGGAATTACCTGTATTCTTAATTACAGTTACAAATTATGGGGTTGTGAATTCTTACAGAGTTGGAGATATTAAGGTCTTTTTGATAAGTGAAAACAAATATCCAGTTGCCCTGACCAACACTGAAGCCACACAATGAGAAAAAGAAACTGTGTTTCCAAAGATGTGCTATTACTTTCCCCAACCGGCAAGGTCCATATGTTTTCTATGTAAGTAAAGTTGTAGTCAAACTGATTTCATTACCTGACAATGCCTTTAGGTTTTAAGTTCTTAGAGATATGGGCCTGTGTTGGTGAAACTGAAAGCTCACTAAATGAGAAATGTGCAGCTGACCCATGACCTGTGTCCTGTGGCCAGACCACATTGTGCCCATGAGATGACCCCTCCTTCGGCAGTCTGCACCCTGACAGCAAGAGACATAACACGTGGGGGGTGAGCCGGGGGCTCCTACAGCTGTCTGAAATTAGATGGATCTCTGCCAACTTTCAAAATCAAGACTAAAATACTTGGGGATATGGATGTGGTCACACCTTTCTTTACGTATTTGGCATCAAAACGGTATGAATAAATTACATCAATTTTTAACATTGGGAATCATGTTTAAATTATATTTGAGGTTACTATTTAAGGACATTTTTGGAGAAAATTGGACACCTCCACTAAGTGTTTATCATTTATCTTTCTAATCACTACTTCAACATTGATTACAATTCCACCCCTAAAGTGGGATGATTTTTTATGTATTTCCAAAATGGGTCCCCAGTGAGCGGTGGCTGGCATCATTTCCATGCTTCAAGATTCAGGATAGGACTTCCCTGGTGGCGCAGTGGTTAAGAATCCGCCTTAACCAGGAGACACGGGTTTGATCCCTGGTCTGGGAAGTTCCCACGTGCCACGAAGCAGCTAAGCCCATGCACCACAACTACTGAGCCTGTGCTCTAGAACCCGCGAGCCACAACTGCTGAGCCCATGTGCCACAACTACTGAAGCCCGTGTGCCTAGAGCCCGTGCTCCGCAACAAGAGAAGCCACCGCAATGAGAAGCCCGCGCACTGCAACGAGGAGTAGCCCCCGCTCGCCGCAACTAGAGAAAGCCTGCATGCAGCAACAAAGACCCAACACAGCCAAAAATAAATAAATAAATAAATAAATAATTTTGTAAAATTAATTAGTTAATTAAATTTTAAAAAGATTTAAAAAAAAGATTCAGGATAATGCCAACTGTGATGGTGGCCATTGCGACTCTTGGGTAACCTTTGCTCTGGATCAGGCACTGTTTCAAGCACTTCACACAGGTTAACTCCTTACATTTATTAACTCAAAGAGTAGGAGGTGGAAATTAAAAAGTAACTCCTCTGGGTTTTCATAGGGAGTTATAGGCCCTATGGAAATAGGTGTTATCAAGTGCTTTTATGTTCATTTCCAAAAGGATAATTTTGGTTTTGTTAGGATTTCTCTTCTTCTTGGGATTGAATTCTTTCAAAACTGTGTGTGTCCCCTTATTTTAAGATAGTTTTTCTCATAAACAAGGTACTGCATTTGAATCTTTGCAGACAAAATGTGTGACACCAGGAGCAGGCCCCATGTTCCTTGTCAGGCATGAAGTCTTTTGTACTTTGAAGAGCTGTTAGGTTTTTTTTGTTTGTTTTTTGGGGTTTTTTAAATTTTATTTATTTATTTATTTTTGGCTCTGTTGGGTCTTCATTTCTGTGAGAGTTGCGGCAAGCGGGGGCCACTCTTCATCACGGTGCACGGGCCTCTCACTATCGCGGCCTCTCTTGTTGCGGAGCACAGGCTCCAGACGCGCAGGCTCAGTAGTTGTGGCTCGCGGGCCTAGTTGCTCCGCGGCATGTGGGGTCTTCCCAAACCAGGGCTTGAACCCGTGTCCCCTGCATTGCCAGGCAGACTCTCAACCACTGCGCCACCAGGGAAGCCCAAGCTGTTAGGTTTTAAACTGTGGGGTATATGCACCATTTCTCAGCTGCCAGTCAAGGTTCCATGACTGTGAGGGCTTTGACAATGAAGTTACTCTACTTGATGATTTTCTGTCCTCCCCAGATTATATAGAGAATGACCAACTAACACATAATCAATACTGGGTTAGCCATACAGAAAATGCCTTTTGATATATCAAAAAAAAAGACTAATTTGTCTACCTAATTAACAAAAAATCTATGGCAAATCTTTTAGGCACTGAGTCCAATGGGGTTAAAAAACCAAAAAAAAAAAAAAATTAAGACCATAGTTTTCCCTTTCATCCCTTGCCTGGGGACATTTCTAGGTCCTGATGGTCACTGCCTGTTTAGATTATAAACAGTCTCCAGGTAGCTGACCCAGGTGTCTCCATTGGTCATGAGTGATGGGACTGCCCTCTCCATAAGGGCCGAGCTGGTTCCACCCAGCAACATTGGGAGAAGTGACCAGCATGAGTGACCAGGGAAGGAAGTTACCACCCAGACCAGGCCCCAGCTATCCATTGCTGATCCATGCTCTCTGTGCTCCATGTGCGATATCTCTCTGTGAAAACAAATCTCCATAATTCAGAATTAAAAGACATGTTCCTAGTGTTACATTTCAGCCTTCACCAGCCCTATGGTTCCTATTTGAAAAGCCAATCCCAAATGCAAAATTAGTTTCCCGCGCCAGAGAACACCAAGATAGTCAAGGTTTGGAAACAAAGGGGAAAGTATTTTTTTCCCCTGGTTATTTTTTTAAAAATCTCCCCCATCCACCATGTTTTAATGGGTCAAGTTGCACAGCAATGTCTTTAAAACAAAATAAGTAAAGCCAGATTTTTGAAAATGGAGCACATTGTGTGTTTGTTGCTGGAAGAAAAAGTGTCAGTGCCCTTCTAAATGTAGACTGTAGTCACAACTCTTAGAATTGCAAGGAACACGAGCCCACTTGTGCTGGTTCAAGGAAGCTGGCAGGTGGTCAATGTCAAGGTTCAGTGCAGCTCCTGGGCAGTGTTCTCTGGGGGTTCTGAGGGCGGGAGTGTCGAGGAGACAGTCTTGCTCTTGCCTTCGGGTGCGTCTGCCACATGTTCCCTTTCTTCCAGAGGTTTCTTCACTGACCCCTCTAAGTACCATGTTCGCACGACCCTAGTAGGCCCAGATCCCCAGGACCTGCGGATGCTGCCAGCCTGTCCTGCATCACTGCCCGCCTATTGGCTCCCTTGGCTGTGGCCTGAGTGAGGAAGGGACGCTGTGGAAACACAGCCGCTGCCCCTGGGATGTGGGTGGGGCAGCTTCCCTCGCAAGAACTTCCCTTGGGCGACGAGGCCCCTGGTGCCTCAGTATTTCCTTTCCTTTCCTTTCCTCTCTGTCCCCAGAAAGAGCTCTCAGAAGACGTCGGCCAGAATGACAGTCTTGCTCAGCTTTCTGTTCAAGTCCACAACGCCTCGTGCACCGTGAGGATTGCAGCCATCACCAAAGGGGGAGTCGGGCCCTTCAGTGACCCAGTGAAAATATTTGTCCCTGCACACGGTGAGAGCTGGTGCCCGATTGACTGACGGAACATCAGTCCGGGCAACACACAGGTGGCCGGAGAGTAGCCTGTGGCATGGACGGCTTGTTTAAGAATGAAACATAAAGACCAAAAGGAAATTTCGCAGTGATGAGGATAGTTGATAGTCGATCACAGAGCTGTCGATACTCTTGAGTCTTCCCACTACTATTACTATCCAGGGTAATAACTTCCTAGGAAGATTCATCCTTTCAGAACCCAGAATTTGACTGGACTTAATGAATTTAGGTTTCTTGTTTTTGTTTTTAACTTTTAGTAGAGTATAATTGATTTACAATGTTGTGTACAGCAAGGTCAGTTATACATATACCTATATCCACTCTTTTTTAGATTCTTTTCCCACATAGGTCATTACAGAGTATTGAGTAGAGTTCCCTGTGCTATATGGTAGGTCCTTATTAGTTAGCTATTTTATATATAGTATTGAATTTAGTTTAAATGTATCCAAACTACATGACTGAATTTTGGATAGGCAGTGTGGCTAATCCTCAGCTCTCTATAATTGGCACTGTTGGTTTATTTGCTAGTGTTTGCTTTAAACGGTGCAGCTTGCTCCGTTAGCAGTCATTCAAACCTTAGGTAACATGCTTTGTGATTAATTGGTACAGAACAAGAAGCGTTTCCTATAGAAGCCATCTTTACACGGCGCTGGGCTCGCTCAGCTAAATGCCCATCCCTGCGTGCTGGCTTCTGCTTGTCGTTGGAGTGGCCTTAAGCAAGGCGACGCCGTGGTGCCCCAAGTGGCCCAAATGCTGTGTTTGCTTCTGCAGACCAGGGCAGCCGCCTTTGTTCTGACTCTCACCTGCCCTAGGTTGTTTGGTAATGAACTGCTGCCATAAACTCTACGCAGACATCTATGTGGGTATGATTTGTGCATCTACAAGTTCTTGCCAAATATATAGCCTTTGTAGCCGTAGCAGACAGGACTTGGGAACAGACGGTTGAGTCCCCCTATGTCTGTCCCAGTGACCCTCAAATATGTTCTCCTTTTTAGTGCCAAATTGGATCCATATTACAGCTCCTACAGCCCATAAGCCGAGTCCCAAGGGAACATTAGTAACTGGTGTTGGGGACACAAGGCGTGCCTACCTGGCAGAAATTCAGGGACAATGAGATTCTGATTCTAGAGGCACAGGTTAAAAATCAGAGTTTAACACAGACATAGAAAACAAACTTATGGTTACCAAAGGGGAAAGGGGGTGGGGGAGGGATAAATTAGGAGTTTGGGATTAGCAAATACGAACTAGTACATATAAAATAGATAAACAGTTAGGTCCTACTGTGTAGCACAGGGAACTATATTCAATTTATTGTAACAAACCATAATGGAAAAGAATATGAAAAAGAATATATATATTATATATATATATACACACACACACACATACATATAACTGAATCACTTTGCTGTACACCAGAAACTAACACAGCATTGTAAATCAACTATACTTCTTTTTTTTTTTTTTTTCCCACACCTTGTGGCATGTGGGATCTAGGATCTTAGTTCCCTGACCAGGGATCGAACCCACAGCCTCTGCAGTGGAAGCACAGAGTCTTAACCACTGAACTGCCAGGGAAGTCCTATTCTTCAATTTTTTAAAAAAAGTCAGAGTTTAAGATGACAGAGCTTTCATCTTCATTCATAATAAACTGTCCAAAACTGTAAAAAGCTTTGCTGTTCTGGCAGTCCTGGCTTTGCATGGTTCCCGTCTGCATACATTTCAGTTACCACAGTTTAGTTACATCACACCTGTTCCCCAACAATATGGTTCAAATTTAAGGTGCCAGCATATATGAACTGTGAGTAATTGTATAAACTTCACCGCCAGCTCTTCAGTGCCCAAATCTCTCCATAAATAACAGGGGCACTTGGTTGTGACCAGTTGGGTCACTTCTTTCAAAGTCTGTCTGTGGTTGATCACCGTGCTTTCCTTATTCAGTTCACATGCATCTAACAGGCATAGAGCTGTGTTACTTCCTTGTCTCGCAGGGGCGAGCCCACATGACATTTCACAAAAGCAGATAATTGAAAGACGGAGCTGGTGAACAAAGATGAAAATGTAGAGAAGAAAGAAAAAGTGATAGTGTTGGAAGTGGAATTTGAATTGAATGTGTGTGGAATTCCGAAAGAACTAGTTGACTGTGGGCATGTTGTTGCTGCTGCCATTTGGTCCATGAGATGTGCAGCCAGGGCACTCAATGAAGGTGGACTTACCCACGTGAGTGAACTGGTTGTGCTGAAAAGGAGAAAGATGTCCCAGAGGAAGTTACACTGGCCACAGTCTTCACATGTGTGTCAGGGGCCCCGAAGCTGGTGTACTGAATTGAGACTATGCAGATTATGGCCCACTGAATGAGCAGCACACACCACCCACACGGGGTGGGCAGATAGTTCCCTCGGCATCTGAGCTGCCACTTTGGGGAAGTGAAAACCCTGGGGTCATTTTGATTGTGCAGTTTCAATACACCCACACAAAGGAAGCAGAGTCACAAGATCTATTACAGATCCCAGACGCGGGTGTGGGGTGAGGAGGTGGGAGAGCCAGGGCAAGGGTGGTCCTTCATCCCACGTCGGAGCAGGTGGAAGAGAGAGGGTAGAAAACGCCTGTACTTAAATTTCAGGGGCTCAACTCTAAATGGTTATTTTTAAAGGTGCCCCCAGAAAAGCAAAGCGGGAACTTGCAGCAGGACTCCTAAGCTCAGATCCTTATCGAAATGCCCAGACTCTGAATTGTCATACTGGGCTGTAAGCAGGGTTGTCATACTGTACAGTGCCTCAGCAGGGACTTACCTGGCGGTCCAGTGGTTAAGAATCCGCCTTCCAATACAGGGGACGTGGGTTCGATCCCTGGTTGGGGAACTAAGATCCCACATGCCGAGGGGAAAGTGAGCCTGCGCGCCACAGCTAGAGAGCCCATGCACTGCAACTACTGAGGCCGTGCACTCTGAACCGTGCACGCCACAACTAGAGAGAAGCCTGCACGCCACAACAAAGAGCCCGTGTGCCACAACAAAAGATCCCACGTGCCACAACTAAGACCTGACACAGCCAAATAAGTAAATAGATAAATAAATATTTTTTTAAAAGAAAATGCCTCAGCAGCAACTCAAAATCTCTGCCTTCTCATCACAACATTAAAGGAACTCACAGAGGTCTTTTACAACACTGAAAGCGCAAAGGATAAAACATTGGAAGCTGATCCAAACTTGGAAAGGAGTATGACATTTGTCAGGGCATGGAAAATACATTCTGTCTATATCCTAGAAGCTGGCAACCAGTGTTCAAACTACTCTTGATACTTTTTTTTTACAAAGAAATAAAGCATTTTGATTCTCATATTTCTAGTGTTTTAAATTAGAGCGTACCAGTTAAATATTAGTTTTACTATTTTTTCAATTGCTTATACATTTATAACTGACAGGAAGAGAGTTCCCCAATATTGTAAATGAACTATCCCGAATCCCAAAGAGATGTTTTGAATTGATTCTATTGGTATTTTACCAGGTTGGGTAGATTTTGCCCCCTCGTCAACCCCAGCACCTGGCAACAAAGATCCTGTGCTCATCATCCTTGGCTGCTTTTGTGGATTTGTTTTGATTGGGTTGACTTTATATATATCTCTGGCCATCAGGAAAAGATTCCAGGAGACAAAGTTTGGGTAAGTTTCTCAGTTTAAAATGTTTTGCTCAGTGGTATCAATGAAGTTGCTATGCCAAGCGTTAATGCCTCTTCTGCTGGCCCAGCTCCGGTACCCAGCTGGGTCCCTGTATTATGCACACCCCGGGGGAGGCAGCTTCCTTACTTAGGCCAGTGCCACAAAGGCAGGCAATAGTGAAAGCTTTATACTTCTTCCAAAGTCTCTTCTTGCTTTCCTCCTTTCTTGTTTTCCTTTAAGAGGAAACTTAATATTTTTTAGGACATCAAATGTTGTGAAAATATTTTGATTCTGGTTTTAAAATACATTAAAGTCAAAGTGCTAGAATGACATCCCATCCACAATAGCACGAGAACTATAATGTTCCTAAGAAGAAACCCAATATATGTACAAGAGCTTTGTGGAAAAACTTGTTAAACTTTACTGACATTGCAGAAGACAACTCAGATAAATGGAAAGATGTGTACCATGTTCATAGATGGGAAGGCTCAGTTTTGTCAAGAGATCATTTTTCCCCAAGTTAACCATAAATTCAATATAATCACCATCTAAATTGCTGCAGGATTGTTGATAAAAGCTGATTTGAAAATTTACCTGAGGGACTTCCCTGGCAGTCCGGTGGTTGAGACTTCGCCTTCCAATGCAGCGGGTGTGGGTTTAATGCAGGGGGTGCAGGTTCGATCCCTGGTCAGGGAGCTAGGATCCCATATGCCTCGTGGCCAAAAAGCCAAAACATAAAACAGAAGCAATGTTGTAACAAATTCAATAAAGACTTTAAAAAAGGGCCACCTCAAAAAAAAAATCTTTAAAAAAAAAAAAAAAAGAAAGAAAGAAAATTTACCTTGAAGAGTAAATGAGCAGAGACAGCCAAGACAGTTTTGAAAAACACAAAAGTTTGGGTGGAGAGGGCTAATCCTACTAGGTATAAAAACATGTTAAATGATTAGAACAGTGAGTTATTGGTGAGAACTCAGTGTATGGACATCACAGGGTACCCATATGTGTGTGGGAATAGAATATACAATGAAGATTGCATTTCACATCTGTGGAGAAAGGAAGGAATATTCAAAAAACAGAACCTGTTCTAGGGGTTGGATGGAGAGAGATGAACAAGACAAACATGGGGCTGCCCCCATGGGACTGTAGCTTATAGTCTAGCAGTTAAGAAGTGCAGAAGAAAATACTCCATGTGAAAACATTCTTATCAGCTAGTCCTCCACTAACTCATAGTTCCACAGAACCCAAAAGCTTACCACCAAAATAGATCTTAGATATTATCTGATTCAACCCTAGCTGTAATAATTTGGAGAAGTTTAAGGCTGAATGTTTTAAAACTTACCAAAAAGTGGGGCTGCAAAGTACAGCAGATATATTAATAAGATTCCAGTACTATTCCAAATATTTAGAAATAAAATTATCTCCAAGAACCATTAAGCTGAGCAGAAGCTGAAAACAAGTGAAAAGTTGATCACAGGTTATTTTATACATTATTTTATACTGAAGTCAGTTTCCTTGGGTCTTCACTGCAACACCCTATCCATTTGTTCATTTTGTACAAGCACCTTTCACTTGTTCATTTTTTAATGAAAATACCTTTATTTTCTACTTATAAAAGTAACTTTCTTATAGTTTTTTAAAAAATCAAATTGTATAGAATAGTTGAAAGTAGAAAGTGAAACCCACCTGTAACTCCAGGGTTTATACCTGGTCTCAGTTGCTATTTTGGTATAAATCCTTCCAAATTCTTTACTTTGCATACAAATATATTATTTTTTAAATGTGTTCTCTCTTTTAAAATAATCTATATATGCAAGATAATGTGAGGTTAAGTCTATAATTTAGACTTATGAATTCATAGTACTTTCCACCAATTAGTCTAACACAGTGACTAAATGGATTTTTTAAAATAGGTTTTATTTTTTAGAAAAGTTTTAAATTTACAGAAAAAATTGAGAAGGTAGTACAGAGACTTTCCATATACATCACATCCAGGGTCCCCTGTTATTAACATTTTATGTTAGGACAGTATATTTGCTACAATCAGTCAAACAATATCAATACATTATCATTAACGAAGTCCATACTTTATTCAGATTTCCTTTGTTTTTGCCTAATATCCCTTTTCTTTCCCAGAGTCCTATCCAGGACACCCCATTACATTTTGTTGTCATGTCTCCTTTGGCTCCTCTTGGCCATGGCAGTTTCCCAGCCTTTCCTTGTTTTTGTTGAACTTGATAGTTTTTCGGAGTACTGGTCAGGTATTTTGTAGGATGCCCTCTCTTGGGATTTGTGTGATGTTCTGCTCATGATTAGACTGGGGTTACAGGTTACTGAGTGGAAGACTACAGAGGTAGAGCGCCATCTTCATCCCATTACATCAAGGATACACGCTGTCAACACGATTTATCACTGTTGATGTTGATCCTGATCACGTGGCTGAGGTGGTGTCTGCCTTGTTTCTCTACCGTAGTTATTTTTTCCTCCCTTTTTATACTGGACTCTTAGGAAGCAAGTCAGTATATGCAGCTCACACATACAGGGTAAGGAGTTAACGCTACCCCCATCTCTTAAAGACAGAGTATCTATATAAAATATTTGGAATTCTTCTGCACAGGAGACTTCTCCCTTTCCCCCAATTTATTTATTTATTTATACACATATACACACACACACACACATGCATGTGTGTGTGTGTGTGTGTGTGTGTGTGTGTGTATATATTATCAGTCTGGACTCATGGATATTCATTTTATACTTTGGGTTATAATCCAATATGACTTTATCGTGTTGCACAAATTGTCACAGCTTTGGCCGTTGGGAGCTTATCAGTTGTTCTCAGCTCTTGATGGTTCCTAGACATGGTTGTTTGATATTGCCAGGTAAGCCTAAAATGGATCTAAGGAAAGAAGCCTATTTCTCCCAGTGAGAAAGGTTTTTGTACTAGAAGAGCCCTTTTAACAGGCAGCAGCTTAGTAGCGTCTTGTGGAACCAGCCCCAGCCTGGGTGGCCTTCTGCTTCTTGTGTGAGATGTCTGTCCTCATTCACCCAGGAGCGCCTTCACAGAGGAGGATTCAGAATTGGTTGTCAGTTACATAGCAAAGAAGTCCTTCTGTCGGCGAGCCCTTGAACTCACCTGTAAGTTGACTCTCATTTCTCTTTTTTGGCAAAAGTTAAAATAGTTGAGAGCAAAGAAAACTACAAATTAATTGATAGATTTCTAACAAAAGCCAAAGGAGTTGAAGAATGTCTATCTTTAATGTGCAAAATGTGTCTGGAAACCAACAAGTAGAGAGTCAGACATGGCCCTGGGCTTCCCTACTGGCCGGTTTCCTGGAAGTCTGGAGCTGGACCCACAGTGAAGTGACCTGGTTTAAGGACTCCTGATGCCATGAAACATGGAGGGAAGAAGGAACTCTCAGGGTGAGAGGAGAAGATGTGGGCAGAGGGATTTAAAGGAAACAGCAAAGCAACTGTCAAAATCTTGAGCTCATTTCCTGTTTTTTCCTGGCAACCAAGTCAGGGAACAATTTGCTAGCATACTTTGTGACAGTTATGGTTTGAGCTTTGCTGAATCAGAGTGGGAACTCTTTTAGTTTCAAAGAATGGGAATAGACAGATAGCTGTGTTCTTGAATAATTTCAGAAACAGTGTTGGAAGTGTGTGAATATTATCAAATTCAAGCTTCTGGATGTTTGCAAAAAACAAAACAAACAACAACAAATAAATATAAGGATGATGGAAGGCAGGTTACTATGAAATAAAAACTCATTTGATGTAGGATGTTATTACTTCTCTAATCGAGAAGTTTTGCCTGTTAGATGTCTATTCTTGCATTTAAAAAAATCTGTCATTTAGACCAATTTCTTTCCTTGATTGAAGCACTATTTGGGGAAAATTTTTCCACTAAGAGCTAATGTGTCCTTTCTAATTACCACATTTTTTTTTCTTTCAAAGTCATTCCCTAACTATGGCACAAACTGAATCATTTGCCAAATGGCTATTGAATTGGTCTCCCTCTCCTGGTTAACACCTTTTATTGATAACACTGATTGTCTGTGCTGCATATCTACACCTCATAGAAAATCTTAATCTTCAGTCCCCCACCAAGTATTCAATTTAGCACTTTCTATGTCATTATAATGAGGTTCTATATACCATATGTAAAACAAACTGTACCTTGTTCTCTACATGTTTCCTGTGGATTCTGTGTCACCTTCCCTGGCACGGGAGGGCAGGCGAGGTGTCCTGATGACTTTTTTGTATCCCACAGTTAGGGGTATACTAGTAAATGCTCCACTAGAAAGAATATTGACTTGGGACTTCCCTGATGGTCCAGTGGTTAAGACTCCGAGCTCCCAATGCAGGGGGCCCCGGTTTGATCCCCGGTCAGGGAACTAGATCCCACGTGACGCAACGAAGATCCCTCGTGTGGCAACTAAGATCCCATGTACTGCAACTAAGACCCAGAGTGGCCAAATAAATTTATAAATAAATATTTAAAAATTAAAAAAAAAAAGAAAAGAATATTGACTTACCTTCCTCACTCCTTTGAGTCAAGGGCAAAGCTCCCCTGCATGAATGTGATTGCCAGCTGCTGCTACCACCCAATGGGAAGAGAAATATGGTTCTGATTTTTATAATCCTTCAGGATTAATTTTGCCCTGAAAGATTCATTTTACTCAGTTTAATCATTAAGTAGGATTAAGTGTGCTATTTTACTACTGGCATTTTGGGGGGAGAGCTGTGGATATAAAATGAGAAAAATGTTTAACTTTTTTATAGGACTTTATACTTTATATACAATTTTAATTATATTCATATGAAAGGAAGCATACTGACAGGTCATGTATGTTCTGTGACTCCTTTTATAGTACATAGCTTGGGAGTCAGTGAGGAACTGCAAAATAAACTAGAGGATGTCGTGATTGACAGGAACCTTCTAATTCTTGGAAAAATTCTGGGTGAAGGTAAGCAGTTTAATTCTTTTAAAATATGAGTAAGAAGGTAAGCAGTTCACAGTCATTTTAAAAAATATATATTTATTAAATAAAATACCATTTTTGTGACTTTAAGTTATAATACAAATAGTTCTATCTTATAGCTTTTAAAATGAAAAAGTAAATAGTGATTTTTGAAACTCGGATTTGGCCTATGAAAAGGGCCTCTGCAGAGCCTAACAAACACAGTAGGCTCTTGAAAAATATTAATTTCCTTTCTTCATTAAAATGCATGCAATTCATTGGTCGGCTTCCTATATACTTTCAATTTATTCCTCTAGTTCTTAAGTTTACTAATCTTGTCACCTTCTTAATTAAATAGGAACAGAGGTGAAACTACATATTTGTCAAAATGGTCTTAGGATAAATGATAATGGTATTAAGAGTTTGTACTTGATGCATGTCAGTAACAATTTCCATGTTGTCTTGTAAGATTCTTGAATCAGTTCCGATGCTTAATAAATTGATGAGCTGAGCTAAGTCTGAGCCAACCAAGCTTGTGACAAGCAGGAGGCTAGGGCATGGCCTGTGCCCTGGGTTTACCAGTGTGGGTGACCTGGCCAGCTCTGCCCGGCTGCTGTATTGGGGTCACAATGGAGCCACGTGAAAACAGCAGCTACAGTGCTATTGCATTTCTGTGGGCAAGAGAGATTTTGCACAAGGTCAATATAGATGTTGTTTTACTTCACAGGAGAGTTTGGGTCTGTCATGGAAGGAAATCTTAATCAGCAGGATGGGACCTCTCAGAAGGTGGCCGTGAAAACCATGAAGTGTGAGTTAACCCTGATGAAACCCATTCTTCTAGGCGTGGGCAGCTGCTTCAGTATCCGGTGCTTCATCAGGCCAGTGATGAATGATGTAGTTCCTATGTCATGGTCTCGGTCACCAATGGGTCAGAAGGCCATCCAGAGCACTGTTAAGGTCACAGATGGAAAGTTACTGTAATGAGCTCTTCATACCTGCATCATATATTCTTTTTTTTTTTAATGTTTGGTTTTATTTATTTATGTATTTATTTATTATTGAAGTATAGTTGGTTTACAGTGTTTCAGATGTACAGCAAAGTGATTCAGAATATTATATATTCTTTACACTTGTCAGGGAGGGGGAAATTTCCCCCTCCACCCCTTTTAAGTTCTTGTGGCTGGCCTAATAAAATTGACACAAGACAGATTAACAGGAGAAAAAAAAATAAGCTTTAATTCATGTGCAGGAAATGTCATAGAAATGGGACCTACGAAGTGGCCAAAGAGGCAGCTTTTATACGTTTTAGACAAAGAAACAGTAAATTTGTGAGGAATTGACAGGACAAAGAATCTAAGATCCCGCGTACTGGGTTTTAGGTGCTCAATAAGTGAAGAATCAAAGCAAAGCTCACAGTTTGGGCTTGGGGTAGTCAATTTAAAGAACTAACAAGGGAGAGGGTGTGGAGAAAAGGGAACCCTCTCACACTGTTGGTGGGAATGTAAATTGATACAGCCACTATGGAGAACAGTATGGAGGTTCCTTAAAAAACTGAAAATAGAACTACCATACGACCCAGCAATCCCACTACTGGGCATATACCCTGAGAAGACCATAATTCAAAAAGAGTCATGTACCACGTGTTCATTGCAGCCCTGTTTACAATAGCCAGGACATGGAAGCAACCTAAGTGTCCATCGACAGGTGAATGGATAAAGAAGATGCGGCACATGTATACAATGGAATATTACTCAGCCATAAACAGAAACGAAATTGAGTTATTTGTAGTGAGAAGGATGGACCTAGAGTCTGTCATATAGAGTGAAGTAAGTCAGAAAGAGAAAAACAAATACCATATGCTAACACATATATATGGAATCTAAAAAAAAAAAAAAATGGTTCTGAAGAACCTAGGGGCAGGACAGGAATAAAGACGCAGATGTAGAGAATGGACTTGAGGACACGGGGATGGGGAAGGGTAAGCTGGGACGAAGTGAGAGAGTGGCATGGACTTATAAATACTACCAAATGTAAAATAGCTAGTGGGAAGCAACTGCATAGCACAGGGAGATCAGCTCGGTGCTTTGTGACCACCTAGAGGGGTGGGATAGGGAGGGTGGGAGGGAGATGCAAGAGGGAGGAGATATGGTGATATATGTATACGTATAGCTGATTCACTTTGTTATACAGCAGCAACTAACACACCATTGTAAAGCAATTATACTCCAATAAAGATGTTAAAAAAGAAAGAACTAACAAGGTTTGTTTATACAGGCTTCTTCAGCCAGAATTCCCTATCTCTGGCGATAAGGGTGTCCTTCATCTTTCGCATGAGAGAGTTATTTCCTGCTTTCAGGAAGACAGAAAGGAGTGTCAGAGTGTCCCTCTTGCACTGGCCGTTTCCTAAGTAACTGTAATTCAAAATAATCAATATGCCATTGTGACATATTTTGGGGTGGCCCACCCTGAGCCCCAGCACACTCAAGGCAATAACATTTGTTATTTTTACTCTCTCCCTCCCCCTCTCTTATCATTTAGTAGAGATAATGATTCCTAAGTAAAGCATGGCTCTGCTATCCTTTCACTTAATTAGAATAACTAGTATGTGAATTGCATCCATGCTAATTATCAAGGATTAAAAGCCCAGTCTCTGGCCTCTGAATCCCAGGGTCATCTACATTTGCCGGGAGGGGTTAGACCCTGGGGAAGGGGTTTGCCCACTTCACCTGGTTGTTTGGGGCAAAGTTGGCAGACATTTTGCAGGTCTATAGAATTTTTTTTCTTAAATTTGCTTTGATAGGAAGATTAATATATCTTAAGCCCATAGGAGGTACAGACCCCGTACTACATGCTCTTACATGTAATTTCAATCAACATTTCCCCCCTGTTAAAGCAGATTCCCTAAGGCATGCTTGGCTTTGTGTTTGACTTTAACTGTGGTAAAATACACATAACATAAAATATACCATCCTAACCATTTATAAGTGTACAGTTCAGGGACATTCAGTACATTCACACTGTTGTGCAACCATCACCACCATCCATCTCCAGAACTTGTTCGCCTTGCAAAACCGTAACTCCGTAGCCATTAAACAACGACCCTCCATCCCCCGTGCCCCCTCCTGCTTCCGGCAGCCACCATTCTACTTTGTGTCTCTGGGAATTTGACTTCTCTAAATACCTCATGAAAGTGGAATCATACAGGATTTGTCCTCATGTGACTGGCTTATTTCACTTACCATAATATAGAATTTTAAATGTTTCTCTTAAATTGCCTTAATTCCAAAAACTTGGTATGAAAGTGCATCTAGTTCACAAGGCATGATTGGGCAACCAGACTTGCAAGAAACGTGGTGAGAGAGAGAAGCATGTGTTCTTTCTTTTTTGAAGGCAAAAATCATTGCAACAGATCAGTTGGATTTGATTTTAGTTTTTTTAAACTAATATGCTTTCATTTTTAGAGCAGTTTTAGGTTTATAGAAAAATTGGGCAGGGACTTCCCTGGCAGTCCAGTAATTAAGACTCAGGGCTTCCACTGCAGGGGCCATGGGTTTGACCCCTGGCCAAGGAACTAAGATCCCGTATGCCTTGCAGCTCAGCTGAAAAAAAAAAAAAATTGGGCAGAAAGTAGAGGGTTCCCATATGCCCCCTCCCCTCACACAGTCTCCCCTATTAACATCTTGCATGGGTGTGGTACATTTTTTATAATTGATGAACCCGTAGTGATACATTATTAACTGAAACTCATAGGTTACATTAGGGTTCACCTTGTGTTGTATGTTCTGTGGGTTTTGACAAATGCATAATGCCCTGTGTCCACCATTCCAGGGTCATACAGAAGTTTCACCTTCCTAAAATCCCCATATGCCATCTATTCATCCCTCCCCCCACCAGTCTCTGACAACCACTCATCTGTTTACTGTTGCTATCATTTTGCCTTTTCCTGATTTTACTTTCAAAGAACAAAATTGCTATTGCCCCCTCCCCTTCTCTGAGTAAATAACTCGTGCCTGACATTTGCTGTCTTTTCTTTTAGTGGACAACTTTTCACAGCGAGAGATTGAGGAGTTTCTCAGTGAGGCTGCGTGCATGAAAGACTTCAACCACCCAAACGTCCTCCGACTCCTAGGTACTCAGAGAAACATAGCACCACTGGGTGGCCAGAGGGGCTCGGCTGATCCACTCTGGGCCACAGGAGAAATCTCTGGGGCAGATAAATTTTACACTTTGTATAACTCCGAAGCAATTTATAACATCGGGTTTTTCGGGAATTCCCTGGCGGTCCAGTGGTTAGGACTCGGCGCTTCCACTGCAGGGGGCCCGAGTTCGATCCCTGGTCAGGGAACTAAGATCCTGCAAGCCACACAGTGTGGCAAAAAATAAAATAAAATAAAAATAAGGGAGTTTTCACCCAAAAGACTTCTTATGGTTATATTTTCTGAGGCTGGTCGTAAAAATAGGCCTGCATTTTCCTGGACATCAGTGGGCTCAGGAATGTTTAGTGGCCACAGAGTTCTAGGTGATTGTGGATTAAAACAGCCCCCGGTTACCCCAGTTACAAGACATGAAAGCTGGTTATGCTATAATTTGTATTGATTTAGTTTATCCGTGAATCAAAAGCTAGCGGAGTAAAGCTGTAAAAGTAGACAAATTCCATAGATCTTCTTTGAGAAACAATTTATTGACATATTTCAAGTACTGATTTCTTGGAATCTCCACTGACAGTTTCATGGGACTTGATTTAAGTGATTTGAGTCAGTGATTTAATAGGCAGAATTTGGTTTTGTGGCACTGTTTGCTAAAAAATACACAATGGAGAGCCCGTATCAAGTGGTTGCTGTGTGATACTATTCCAGGAGGGAAGAGTGACCTAAAAATAATTGAATATTCTGCTGACTTTTTTTTTTTTTTTTTTTGCTGTCCTGTGACTTGATAAATGCTAAATTCTTTGGGGAACTTTCAAAGTTTTATTATGATGGACACTGCAGAGAGATGGGAAAACTAATGTTTGGAGACAATGTTATGTCAAAGAAACTACTGTTGGTCATTTGTAACTATTGACTTCAGCAGACTCTGAGAACAATGGCGCTTTGTAATTGTACCAGCATGTGCAAGAGCTTTGTAAGCTTGATCTCAGGTGACAGACAGGCTCTGATTCTAGCATCCATGACAAATGATGTTTTTTTCCCCCCGTGTATGTGTTAACATTTAGAGATGTGAATTTCACCTACTGGCCCTCAGAATTCTTCCAATAGTTTTAAGCATTTGGTTGCAGGGGACTTCTTCATACGATTAAGTATTTAACCATCACATGAAACTAGTTTGCCATTGAATTCTGCTGCAGTCACTACCCCTCGCTTAGACTCAGTATAACAAAAACGCCACGGGTTTATAGATGGCTGTACTTGATTAATTTTTGAGAGCTTTCACGCAAAGATTGGCACTAGTCTGAAAGAAAAAGAAATACCAAGAAGTGGACCCAGTGTGTATTCCATATTCTAGAATACAGCGTGTGAGTTGTGAGGGTTTTGTTTTCTTTTGTTTTTTTAACCGCTAACTTGAGAGCACATGTTTTCAATTTGGCCAGTGCTTCTGCAGTGCTTTTCCTGGCCACTGGTAACAAGGGCTCTTTGTAACTTACTCTCTGTTTTTAATTCCAGGTGTGTGTATAGAAATTAGCCCTCAAGGCATCCCCAGGCCCATGGTGATTTTACCCTTCATGAAATACGGGGATCTGCACACCTATTTACTCTATTCCCGATTGGAGACAGGACCAAAGGTAATTAATCACCCAGTTGCATGGCCTCTGAACAGTGCTTGGGGCTCCCGTGACAGGGCCTGGACAACATCAGCGTCTAACCTAGAAAATTAAGGAGGGAAGGAGGGGACACTGGCCTCTGTTCAGTGCCCACTGTGCACCCTGGGGGTTGAAATGTGGTCCTCATAGCCGGCCTGCCCCTAGATTTCATTATCCCTGTTGTATGTGAGGGAGAAGCCGGCTGGGAGTGGAGCAGAGTGGGCCCCTCTTGCTGTCAGAGTGGTCTCTTTCCTTGAAAGTCTCCTCTTTTTAGATTGTTCCCTCTGAAATTACTGAGTGCTGGAGCCATCTCAGTTTCCGGGGAGAAGTTGCATTGAGTTGTTTTTCAGAGACCCTGAGGGGGAATTGGTTCCATCCATGTTTCTCTTTATCCTGAGCCCCTCTGTCCTCAGAATCAGAAAGTGTGTGGGGAATTGGTGGGCCAGCCTGCCTGCCTTCCACGGTGCCCCTGAGAGGAGCACTGACCCCACAGGGCAAACCCTGCCCTGAAGCCCCACAGCGCAGAGACACCCAATGGAAACGAGCTCTTAGACTGAAACACCTCGCGCACCGGTCACAGGTGGTGGAAAGAGTCGTGACGAGATAGTAGTAATAAGACGGTGCCTGGGGAGCTTCATGGGGAAGGTCCTCATCCCAAGAGACAGGTGAACCTGTAGGAACAGCCGTTTATTTATAATATGGCGAGGCAGTTGAAAAAAAACATAAAACTTGAGACCCAATTTAGGGGGAGCATTTTCTGGAGCCTTCTTCCCTGTGTCTTGCTGCCCCTGTTGGTAGTTTATGCCTGTGTGTTACGAACAGGCCAGGAGATCTTTGCTTTCCTTTTTCTTGTACTTGTTCTGTTCTTTCCAGGGACGGCGTAAGGGACCTAAACGGGAAAGTGAGCCCCTTCCTTTTTTTAGCTACCCCCATGGTCCTGTGCTCACACCTATTTTGTTCGTGGCTTCTTTAAGTCTTTCACCAGCACAAATACTAACCAGGGACAGGAAACTGTAGCCACATCACAGAGCTATTACAAAGTCACTGGGGCTCCTCCAAAGCGGTGAAGGGCCTAATCCAAAGTAGGGGACTCAACATGGCCGAGTGCTTTCCTTCTCTTCCCCGTCCCCCAAGAAACAGACAGTAACATTATAAGAAGCCTGGAGAAGAAGAAAAAATTACCCATAATTCCCAACATTGGCATCCTCGGGCATTCACATCGCAACCGTTTATTCCACATCTGTGTGTTTCACAGGCAGGGGCTCAGCATGTACACATCTGTCTGTAGGCCAACAACAGGGGCTAACGTTTCTCAAACGTTTGGCAGAGGCCAGCCTGTGTTTCGCATATATCAATGGCACAGCCACCATAATAAGTAGTTACTAATAGAATCTCAGGTGAGGAAACTGAGGCACAGATCAGCAGTGGTGGAGGCAGAACTGGCTGCAGACCCCATGCCTTTAGTTCTTCTCCGCCCCATCCCATGGGTGCCCCTGCCCGACAGGGCAGCCTCCAGACAGATGTCTGTGAATGGCTGCATAGCATAGTTCTGAATGGATTTTGCTTCATGTTGATGAGTGATTTTGCCTACATTTAATTTCCTGGTATATTGTATGATTTTTCTAATAATTTGCAGGGGGGATTTCATATTTCACCAGAGCAACTTCTGTAGTAAAAAAAATAAAAATACGCAGGTTTGTTTGATGACCAAAAATCATCCATCTTGTGAAGCTTAACTCTCCTCCCTTTTTTGGAGCCCTGTGCAAGCGTAGTGAGCCTCAGATTGGATGTCTTTCTTGAATCTTTGTAGAAGAGAAATAGGCCATTTATATCCTTTATAAAAATATTTTTAAATTATCATACAGAAAAAAATGACTTTTTTCCCCTTTTGGTTTATAGTTATATAAATTTTAATGCATGTATATAGATTCATATACTACCATTACAATCAGGATACAGAACAGTTCCGTCACCCAAAACTCCTCCTCCTGCTACCCCTTTATAGTTACACCTTGCCCACATGGCTAACCCCTGGCAACCACTGATGTGTTCTCCATCACTATAGTTTTGTCTTTTAGAGAATGCCATATACATGGAATTATATAGTTTGTAATTCTTTGAGACTGGCTTCCTTCACTCAGCATTATGCCTTTGGGAGCCATCCAAGTTGCATGTATCAGTAGTTCATTGCTTTCTTTATTGCTGTGTAGGCTTCTATTGTATGGCTGTATCAGTTTGCTTTTTCCATTTGCCTATTGAAGGACCTATGACAGTTTTGAGTTGCTATAAAAATTCACATACAGGTTTTTGAGTGAACATAACTTTTCATTTCTCTAGGCTAAATACCCATGAATGGGATGCTAGGTCATATGGAAAATGTATGTTTGTCTTTATAGTAAATTGCTAAACTACTTTCCAGAATGGCTATACCATTTTACATTTCCACCAGGAATGTATGAGAAATTCAGTTGTTCTGCATTCTTGTTAGCACTTGGTATTATCTGTAGTTTTTTGTTTTGTTTTGTTTTTAGCTGCTCTGATAGGTGTATAGTGATAGCTTATCATGAAATTTATTTGCATTTCCCTGATGATTAATGATGTTGAGCATCTTGTGTTTATTTACCATCTTTATATCCTCTTTGGTGAGTGTCTGTTAAAGTCTTTTGTTTATTTTTTAATTGGGTGGTTGGTTTTCTTGTTGAGTTTTGAGAGTTCTTTAGCTACAGTTCCTCTGTTGGATATGTGATTTGCAAAGACTTTTCTCCCAGTTTGTAGCTTGTCTTTGTATTCTCTTAACATGAGCAAAAAAATTTAAATTTTGATGAAGTATAGTTCATCAGTTTTTTCTTTTAATGGATCATACTTTCACTGTCATTTCTAAGAACTCTTTGCCTAACTCCAGATAAAAAAGATTTTCTTCTGTGTTTTCTTCTAAAAATTTGTGGGTTTACATGTTACGTTTAAGTCTGTGACCCATTTTGAATTAATTTTTGTATAAGGTGTGAAACTTAGTTTGTTGCTTTTTTTGCATATAGATGACCAGCATCATTTGTGAAAAGACTATCCTTAATCCACTAATTGCTTTTGCACCTTTGTGAAAAATCAGTTGTACACGTGTGGGTCTATTTCTGAGTTCTCTGTTCTGTTCCGTTAAGCTATGTGCCATCCTTCGCCCCATCACACCATTGAGATTACTGTAGCTTCATTGTCTTAAAATCGGGTAATGTGATTCCTCCAAATTTATCCTACTTTTTCCGAATTGTTTTTGCTATTCTAGTTTTGTTGCCCTTCTGTATAAATTATAGAATCAGTTTGTGTCTGCCAAAAGTACTGCTGTCATCTTATGTTCTTTTGAACAAAATAACAAGGAAACAAATACACAGCATTTTACTGACTAATGAATAGTTTTGATTTGCAAAAATATAAAGTATATCTCCAATGATGGAAACTCCCAGGTTTTATAAAAATTTAAAAGGAATGTATTTTCATATTTTGACACTTTGTAGCCACATGTAAAGCTGAAAGTCACAAAATGCATCATAGACAAACTAGAAAATCAGGCTTTTATTCAAATCTCTGCTGCCTTATCAGTCAGTTCCTTGGCAATAAATACCTTCTGGTCCTGCTAGAGTGGCCCAAGACTAGGTCTCAGTCATATAAATGTGCTTCTTCAGCAGGACCTGGGTGCCATTCTGTCCTCTGTGTGAATAGCACGCCTGCTCTTCCAATCCATGAACACTGGATACCTTTCCATTTATTTAGAAACTAATTTAATTCTTTGCTTTTGTAGTTCTCAGAGTATAAGTTTTGCACTTCTTCTGTTAAATTTATCCCTAAGTATTTTGCTGTTGATTCTTTTGTAGATGTTGTTTTCTTAATTTCATTTTCAGACAGTTCATTGTTAGTGTGTAGAAATGGAGTTGAGTTTTGTATGTCAATCTAGTATCCTGCAACCTTATTGACCTCATTTATTAGTTTTACCACACAATGATCTTTTAAATGACCTTTGGTTACAGTCTGCAAGATTAACATAGTTCTGCTTGGAAAAAAATAACACAAATGAATAGCACCTGATATTCATTATACTTTCATGAATGTCAGCAGATTTGATATTTCTTAGCACCCAAATCCTTTCCTGGAAATTAGCATCCAGAAAATCAAATGCCCCAGATATATAGAACAGAGGCGTAAGGCTTTCATGCCTGATTTACTTACTTTTTTTTTAACAACTCCATTATGTAAGGGTAAAGGATAAAGCATTTTTGTTAAATATACAGTCTTTGATTGACACGTGTCTTAGTTGAGAAATATAAATCATTAAAAATTCAGTGTCGGGACTTCCCTGGTGGTCCAGTGGTTAAGACTCCATGCTCCCAACTCAGGGGGACTGGGTTCGATCCTTGGTCAGGGAACTAGATCCCGCATGCCTCAGCTGAGAGCCTGCATGCCACAGCTAAGACCCAGCACAGCCCAATTAAAAAAAAAAAAAATTCAGTGTCTTCATGAGGACCACTTTAGAAGACTCATGTGCCATATAGAATAAACCATAAATCCAATGCCTTGGGGAAGAATATATCATGGGTGGACCCATTTATGATTTCTAGGGACTTTGTGAACCCTTTTCTTTAGGGCTCTGACTGCACTAAAACATTGAATTACTACACAGAAGTCTTCATTAGTCATCATCCTCATAATCAGTCCCAACACGGCAGGTTTTCTAACACTCAGTCTGGTTTGATTTTTACAACATAGAAAAATAAACATTAGGCTGTTAAAACTTACAGGAAGGCCCTAGAGAAACAAAAATGAAAATTCCCGAATACTTACTTGTGGTACTTTGGTCCCATGATAAGGGGTAAAGACCATCCTACTTTCTGTCCAGAAGAAAAAAAGTCTCTTTTGAAACATTTCAAAATAAAATGATACCAGATGTGGGTGCATAATTGGGAACAGCTCCTTCTCCATGGGCTTTTTGCTGTCAAAACATTAGATCCTCCCCCACTGAAGCCAGACCCCCCTTCTTTTCCCTTCTTTGTCCCACTGCCACTCAGAAGGACACAAGGATCGCATTTGAGCTCATAACTTGTGAAAAGAATGTTATTAACTGGCCACACACACACAAAAAATTGTTGGTGGTATCTTTGGAATTGCATTACATTTATAAATTAATTTTTTAAAATACGTTTAAACACAAGGAGAAGAAAACGTGATACTTGCCAAGAAGTTTTAGGGTTTGTTGGTTTTTGTTTGTTTTTCATTCCTTTTTAAAACCTTATTTGTGACATTAGTGATATGGAAATTTCCTTGTTTCATGGCCACGCTTCTAAGTCATAAAGCCATCATTTCACCCCCTCAAATGGAAGTAACTTGGTTTCCTTTTAAAAAGTAATCCTGGACTTCCCTGGTGGCGCAGTGGTTAGGAATCTGCCTACCCACGCAGGGGACATAGGTTCGGGCCCTGGTCTGGGAAGATGCCACATGCTGCGGAGCAGCTAAGCCCGTGCACCACAACTACTGAGCCTGCGCTCTAGAGCCCACGAGCCACAACTACTGAAGCCTGCGTGCCACAACTACTGAAGCCTGCATGCCTAGAGCCTGTGCTCCACAACAAGAGAAGCCACCACAATGAGAAGCCCACGCACCGCAACAAAGAGTAGCCCCTGCTTGCTGCAACTAGAGAAAGCTCGGGTGCAGCAACCAAGACCCAACGCAGCCATAAATAAATAAATAAACAAACAAATAAATAAATAAATAAATAAATAAATAAATAAATAAGTTATTAAAAAAAAATAATAATAGTCTCTCAGGAATTCCCTGGTGGTCCAGTGGTTAGGACTCTGCGCTTTCACTGCCAGGGCCCTGGTTCAATCCCTGGTCGGGGAACTAAGATCCTGCAAGCCACACGGTGTGGCCAGAAAAATAATAATAATAATAATCTGTCTCCTTGTGTCTTCCACCCCCTAGCATATTCCTCTGCAGACACTGTTGAAGTTCATGGTGGACATTGCCCAGGGAATGGAGTATCTGAGCAACAGGAACTTTCTTCATCGAGATTTAGCTGCTCGAAACTGCATGTAAGAGTCCTGGCCCATCCTGGAGTGGGTTGGACCTCATGGTGGTAGATATTTGTGGGCATGTGGGGTGGCCTGTTGATGTTAAAGTATGGAGGAGGACTAAGCTTGGGAGGCGACAGTGTGGCAGGCTCCGGAGATGGGGTTTCTACCGCCCTGACACATGACTGGGTGTTTGCTTGTGGGTTTTCACTACCTCTGCCTCTAAGAGTCTGGCTGGCCTCCAAAACTCCCCTGTGACTTCTTTTTTTTTAAATTTTTATTGGAGTATAGTTGATTTACAATGTTGTGTTAGTTTCAGGTGTACAGCAAAGTGATCAGTTATACATATACATATATCCACTCCTTTCTAGATTCTTTTCCCATATAGACCATTACAGAGTAATGAGTAGAGTTCCCTGTGCTATATAGTAGGTCCTTATTAGTTATCTGTTTTCTGTATAGTAGTGTGTTTATGTGTGACTAGTTTTTTATTTTCACACTCTCACTCAGCTAGGAGTACTAGGTGTGAACTTTGGGATCCTCCCCAACATCAGCTTATTTGGATCCAGAGTTACGTATAAGTCAGCTCATCATGAAGACAGTAATGAAAATCATAATGGTTTCGTCCCTGAGTTTCCATGATGCTGCCTTGTGAAGTAGTTTGGTCCTGACTACACCAGAGCTTTCCTTTTGCAGCAGAGAGACGAGGGCTTATACAAGAACTTCGAACTTCCCCTTCCCCATCTCTTCAGTCTGCTTCAACAGCCATTATCTGCTGTAAATCTTCAAAAGCAATAACTATTTCTTGATTTGAAATTTACTATTGCAAGAAGAGAGAGTGTTCCTTAAATGTATTGCTGTCGTTCGTTTTTCTTCGTTGGAGATGTGACAGTGGAGCCTGTCCCCTCCCTCCTCCTAACCAACCCTGCCCCCCGGCCCTCTATCACTTTCACCTCATTTTTGAAAACCCAAAGGGGTCTTGGTTTTGTTTTTCATTTAAATAATTTGTCTACCATGGAGGGAGAATCATGAAAACCTTTTCTTCCCCTTAACATTTCCTTCATGTTTTTCCCACGAGGTAGGGTGACCAGCTGTCCAGTTTGTCCAGAATCGAGGGATTTCCCAGGATGTGGGACTTTTAGTTTTAAATGTCAGTGTCAGGCAAACAGGGACAAGGTAGTCGCCCTACCGCCAGACCGCTCATTCCTCCTCCTCCTCCTCTCCTTCTTGTCTAAGATCAATTTTAACTGCTTGGGCTGTAAATGCAATTGTATTCCTTTAATTTTCCAGTTAATTCCTCAGGTACCACCGGGCACCGTCTTAGCAGGAAGTCCGGTGTCCCCCGCTTACAGCACGTGCTTCCCCACCTCCCCCAAGCTGTCTAAGTGGCTTACTTAATCTATAGAGCCAGTGCTGCTTCCAGACGTCAGGCAGGAAGGCTACTGGGCTCTAGATGAGTCCACCAGGGGGCCCTGGCTTGGAGCTGCTACTCTTTCTACTCCCGTGCACCTCTGTTCCTGCAGGTGGCTCCATCCTCTGTGCCCAGGTGCCCTGGTTGGTCCAGATTGCCACACAGACCAGAAGGGTAGAAAGGTATAACTCATCTGGTTCCCCCTCACTTGCTCTGCCATTGGTCCCAAAGCAGGACCCTCACAGGCTGTGGGGTCTCTCTCTTTTGGTTACTCATCGTGAATGTTTTCAGCTGCATCGGGTGCAGACCTGTGATTTAAGGCTTTGCCTCTGAGGTCGCTGAGGACATGAACTCACTCTGTCTCTCTCTGTAGGTTGCGAGATGACATGACTGTCTGCGTCGCGGACTTTGGCCTCTCTAAGAAGATTTACAGTGGCGACTACTACCGCCAGGGCCGCATCGCTAAGATGCCTGTGAAATGGATCGCCATAGAGAGTCTCGCGGACCGAGTATACACCAGTAAAAGTGACGTGGTACGTACGTACAGAGTTTTGATTCGGGGCCCCGCATTGCAAAGATGAAGGCATGCTGAAAGAGATGACTTAAGCTGGTGCTGCAGGACATCTTACTCTTTGATCAACTGAGGATTGGGGCATGCTCACACTTTTCTTTATTTATCGCTAGATGCTTTAATTCAGGCAGAACATTAGATTCTGGTGAAGTAGCCTGACCTTCAGAGGATGGCAAAGGCCCTTAATTTATTTCCACTTTCCTCTGCTACAGTACAGTGACTCATTGCCCACAACTAAGATATTTCATATTCACATTAAATTAAATGAATTCATCCCATGGCTGTTTGGAACTAAGATGCTGTATAAAAGGTGCTGTGTATTGATACCCTTAACCAGAGATCAGGAAAAGGAAACACTTGCCGACAACAGTAGGAACAGAACGTTAAACAGAGCACTGATGTGACACAGGGCTAGATCTGCCTTTGTCTCATTTCCCAAACAGCTTTAGTAAAAATGGGGAACTGTGACGTTCTGGCCCCACGTTGTTGCCGTTTTGGGAGAGCAGCGTATCTCAAACATAATTGTCAGCTTTGTGCACGACCGCCGGGGCTCTAAGGAAATGACCTTTCCCAATGAAAAAGTCCATTCAGCCTTTCTGGAAAGACTTGCATCCTGACGTTGTCGCTTTGTCCTCAGTGGGCATTTGGCGTGACCATGTGGGAAATAGCCACACGAGGAATGACCCCCTATCCCGGCGTCCAGAACCACGAAATATATGACTATCTTCTCCACGGCCACAGGCTGAAACAGCCAGAGGACTGCTTGGATGAACTGTGAGTCAGCTGCTCTCCATATCGGGGCACCCTGCAAAGACCTGGGGACACACAGCCATAGTGGGTGGGGACACTCAGCCGGGCGGGTGTGGGCAGAAGATGACACACGCAGATGGCCGGGCCAGAAGCCTCTCCTGGTGTGGGAAGTGGTGTGTGCACGTCTCCAGTGAGCCCGCACGTGTTCTGAAGTTCTGTAAGCCCCTCTAGGAAATACAGTCGGCCCTCTGTATGGGTGGATGCAGAACCCACAGATACGGGGGGCCAACTGACTGTAAGGGACTTGAGCATCTGCAGATTTTGGTATCCGCTGGGGCTTTTGGAACCAATCTGTCATGGATACCGAGGGATGACTATATATCCTGTAGGTAAATAGGTCTGCTTTACAATGCATGAGGTACTTGGATGATTCTCTGCCCTCTTTTGCTGCAGTCATGCTTCTCTTTTCATTCAGCATCTTAAACAAACCAATCAACAGGAATATCTTGAATCAGGAAATTTAGAAATCTAAGCCAGTGACTTTGCTTTCAGGCTGGTCATCAGAATTGCTTAGGGGATATTCTAAGAACGTGATTCCTCAGCCCTGTGCCTGGAGATTGTGATTCTCTTGGTACAGAGCAGGCCCAGAAATGTATGTTTTAAAACTATCCCAGGGATGGACTTCCCTGGTGGTGCAGTGGTTAAGAATCCGCCTGCCAACACAGGGGACACGGGTTCGAGCCCTGGTCCGGGAAGATCCCACATGCTGTGGAGCAACTAAGCCCGTGCACCACAACTACTGAGCCTGCGCTCTAGAGCTCGCGAGCCACAACTACTGAGGCCGCGTGCCACAGCTACTGAAGCCCGCGTGCCTAGAGCCTGTGCTCCACAGCAAGAGAAGCCACCACAATGAGAAGCCCGCGCACCACAACAAAGACCCAACGCAGCCAAAAATAACTAAATGAATAAATAAATTTATAAAAATAATAATAATATTGTTAAAAAAAAAACAAACTATCCCAGGGAGACTACACTCAGCCGGGCATGAGACCCCCCCAGCTCCCAGCGTGCAGGACCACAGTGCCCTTCCCATCCCAACAGGCCCCTCTCTCTTCGGGGTGGACAGTACAGGGAGAGGCCTGGGACTTGGAGTCAGAGAGGCCAGGCTCTGCCTCCTAACTAGCCACGTGTGTGGCCACTGCAGCTGACTTGACCGCTCCGTGCCACGTGATCAGCCACCAAAAAAGTATAGTCACGTATTCTGCAGAGGTATTTGGAGGGTTAACAAAGAAGTGTGTGGAGAGTTCAGCCTGCAGGAAGCACGCACGCTAAGTGTCACATATGGTGCCCGTGATAACATCTTTACAAGTCGATCCCCTCCCAAACACCTTGCCGACTTTTTAAAAATCATTTCTTGTGGCACTGCCTCTAGCTCGGTGATCTGAACCTTCCTAATGATGAGTCTCTCCCCAGCGTAACAGGGGTCACGGGCTCGGGGAGGGGCATTCGCACCACGTTTAGCAAGAACATTTCAGGACCGTGGGCCTGCGTGGGCTCCGCCGTGGAACGCCGGGCCGCGCTGCTCGGGCAGGTGGGCCTGTGCAGACCTCCACACACGCATACCCACACTCACACTCTGGCCCTGCTTCCTCGCGCCGGTGAGAAGGCCCCGGTCAGTTTGCACATGGGCCTCCCAGATCCGCCACGGCCAAACAGAAGGAAAGTTTTTTTTGATCAGAGCCTCACACTGCTTGGGGTGGGGGGGGGGGGTGGTAGTGGTGGTGGTGATTATGGTTGTAAATCCGTAACATATAGAACAGAAACAGAAATCATAAGCCGTTTAAAAGAAACATCATGAAATCCTAATTCAATTAGATCTGGGGCTTCACGGTCGTTTCTGAAAGGGCCACATGAATGAAATGTTTGCTTCTGCAAATGAGGAAGCCATTTCTGTCAAACAATATTGAATGGAGACTTTTGTGGCTGTTTCTTTCTTGGCTTCTTTGGTGCTCCAGGAGAAGTTGATTATCTGGGGTCTTAGCAGGGTCTAAGCTGTGTCACGTTGTGGTTTTAGACGTTGCGGGTAGAGCCGCGCCGAGGGAATGCTGACTCGGTGTTTGAGACGTGGTTTTTTAGGTGAAAGCGCTGCAGCGTCAGCAGTGCCGTGCGGCTGGGGGAGGGAGGCTGGGGAACAGCCGGAGGAAGCAGCGGCTCTGCGGTCCCCACCCCCCGGCTGGCTGCTCACACCGCGGGCTCGCAGAGGCTCTGGTGAGCCAGGCCCGCTTCCCAAGTCCCCTCTCCAGTCTGGATGCTGGCCAACGACAGCATCCCCCAGAGGGCTCTCTGCATTTCCATATCTGGGGTCTTTTCTTTTAAAACTGAGGCAGATACTTTTGAGCATCTCTGTTTGCTGTCTCACCTTAGTGGAGTTGACTCCGGTGTCTGGTTGCCCCTCGGTCACTTTACAGTCAACCCTGAGAACTACAGCAATGGAAATAACAGGGTGTGCTTGGAGCCCCACTCCCCGGTCCTGCCCGCTGAGGGCCACCTCTTCTTACAGCATCACCCCCACCTCTGAATGACCAGGTCCCCGTCACCCAAGAGGCCGCTCTGGGTGGTGCCCCCATCACCTGCGGGGGACCTTTCCTCGGCCGAACTCACAGCCTCCCAGCTGCAGCCACTGTGGTTCGTGGCACCGGCACTCGGTCTCCTCGTCTCCAGGGTGACACGCGGGAGCCACCTTGTTCTTTCTTATCCCACTGGGTCCCCTCAGCCAGCAGATGTCTTTCAGGGTCCCCCACCCCTCCATTCCTTCCCCCAGTACACGCGCGCCTCCCAGATATTGCGGGTTCAGCTCCAGAGCACTGCAGTAGAGTGAGTCACAGGAATTTTTTGGTTTCCCAGTGCATATAAAAGTTATGATTACTATACTGTAGTCTGTTAAGTGTGCAATAGCATTATGTCTAGAAAATGGTGTACGTACCTTAATTTTAAAAACACTTTGTGGGGACTTCCCTGGTGGTCCAGTGGCTGAGGCTCCGTGCTCTCAAGGCAGGAGGCCCGGGTTCGATCCCTGGTCAGGGAACTAGATCCCACATGCCACAGCTAAGAGTTCACGTGCCACAACTAAGACCTGGTGCAGCCAAATAAATAAATAAATAAATATTTTTTTAAAGAGACACTTTATTGCTAAAAAATGCTAACCATCATCGGAGGCTTCAGCAAGTCATAATCCTTTTGCTGGTGGAGGGTCTTGCCTCGATGTTGGTGGCTGCTGACTGATCAGGCTGGTGGCTAATGAAGGCTGGGGTCGCCGTGGCAGTTTCTTAAAATAAGACAACAGTGAAGTTTGCTGCATCGATCTACTCTTCCTTTCATGAACGATTTCTCTGTAGCATGCAGTGCTGTCTGATAGCATTTTACCCCCAGGAGAACTTCGTTCAGACTTGGAGTCAGTCCTCTCCAACCCTGCTACTGCTTTATCAACTCAGTGTATGTAATATTCGAAATCCTTTATTGTCGTTTCAACAATCTTCACAGCATCTGCACCAGGAGTAGATTCCATCTCAGGAAACCACTTTCTTTGCTCATCCATGAGAAGCAACTCCTTATCCATTAAAATATCATCATAGGGCTTCCCTGGTGGCACAGTGGTTGAGAATCTGCCTGCCAATGCAGGAGACACGGGTTCGAGCCCTGGTCTGGGAAGATCCCACATGCCGCGGAGCAACTGGGCCCGTGAGCCACAATTACTGAGCCTGCGCGTCTGGAGCCTGTGCTCCCAACAAGAGAGGCCGCGATAGTGAGAGGCCCGTGCACCGCGATGAAGAGTGGCCCCCGCTTGCCGCAACTAGAGAAAGCCCTCGCACAGAAATGAAGACCCAACACAGCCATAAATAATAAATAAATTAATTAATAAAAAAATTAAACAAAAAAAATCATCATAAAATTGCAGCAATTCAGGGGATTCCCTGGCGGTCCAGTAGTTAGGACTCCACACTTTCACTGCCGAGGGCCCAGGTTGATCCCTGGTTGGGAAACTGAGATCCCACAAGCTGGTCCGTGCAGCCAAAAAAAAAAAAAAACAGGTTAAAATTGCAGCAGTTCAGTCTCATCTTCAGGCTCCACTTCTAATTCTAGTTCCCTTGCTCTTCCCCCCACATCTGCAGTTACTTCTTCTAGTGAAGCCTTGAACCCCTCGAAGTCATCCATGAGGGTTGGAATCAACTTCTTTCAGACTCCTGTGCATGTTGATATTTTGACCTCTTGCCATGAATCACAGATGTTCTTAATGGCACCTAGAAGGGTGACTCTTTTCAAGAAGGTTTTCAATTTACTTTGTTCAGATTCATCAGAGGAATCTCTTATCCATGGCAACTCTAGCTTTACAAAATATATTTCTTAAATAATAAGATGTGAACATCTAAATGACTCCTTGATCCCTGGGCTGCAGTATGATGTCGTGTTAGCAGTCATGAAAACAACATTCATCTCATTGTACATCTCCATCAGAGCTCTTGGGTGACCAGGTACGTTGTCAATGAGCAGGAATATTTTGAAAGGAATCCATTCTTGTGAGCAGTAGGTCTCAACAGTGGGCTGAAGATATTCATTAAACCGTGTTGTAAACAGGTGTGCTGTCATCCGGGCTTTGTTGTTCCATTTATAGAGCACAGGAAGAGTAGGTTTAGCCTAATTCTCAAGGACCCTGGGACTTTTGGAATGGTAAATGAGCATTGGCTTCAACTTAAAGTCACCTGCTAACTGCGTTAGTCCCAAACAAGAATCAGCCTGTCCTTTGAAGCTTTGAAACCAGGCATTGATTTCTCCTCTCTGGCTGTGAAAGTCCTAGGTGGCATCTTCTTCCAATATAAGGCCGTTTTGTCAGCATTGGAAATCTGTTGTTTAGTGTAGCCACCTTCATTAATGATCGTAACTAGATCTTCTGGATAACTTGCTTCTACACCAGCACCTTGCACTTTTGTTATGGAGACGGCTTCTTTCCTGAAACCTCATGGACCAACCTCCGCTAGCTTCACACTTTTCTTCTGCAGCTCCCTCACCTCTCTCAGCCTTCATAGAACTGAAGAGAGTTAGGGCCTTGCTTTGGATTGGGCTTTGGCTTAAGGGAATGTTGTGGCTGGTTTGATCTTCTATCCAGACCACTCAGACTCTCCACATCAGCAATAAGGCCGTTTTGCTTTCTCATCATTCGTGTGTTCACTGGAGTAGCGCCTTTAATTTCCTTCAAGAACTTTTCCTTTGCATCCACAACTGGGCTGTTTGGCACTAGAGGCCTAGCTTTCGGGCTGTCTCAGCTTCTGACATGCCTTCCTCACTAAGCTTAATCATTTCTAGCTTACTTAAAGTGAGAGACCTGTGACTCTTCCTTTCAGTTGAACGCTTAGAAGCCATTGTAGGGTTATTAATTGGCGTAATTTCACTATTGTTGTGTCTCAGGGAATAGAAAGGCCCAAGCAGAAGGAGAGAGACAGAGGACTGGCCGGTCGGTGGAGCAGTCAGAATACTCACAGTGTCGGTTGATTGAATCTGCTGTCTTATGTGGACACAGTTTGTGGCACCTCAAAAATATCATCATAGTAACATCAAAGATCACTGATCACAGGTCATCCTAACAAACATAACAATAATGGAAGAAGTTTGAAATATTGTCAGAATTACCAAACTGTGACACAGAGACACCAAGTGAGCAAATGCTCCTGGAAAAATGGCACCAATAGACTTGCTCGATGCAGAGTTGCCACAAACCTTCAACTGGTAAAAAAAAAACAAAAACACAGTGTCTTTGGAGTGTGATAAAACGAAGTGCAATAAAACGGGGTCTGCTAGTACTGTCAGACCATAGAGGTCCAGGGCTTGGCGGGGCCTGGGGGTGGTGACACTTGTGGGAATGTTGGCGCAGTGACGTCCACAGTATATGTACGTGAACGAGCGGGTCCCTGTTTCCTCCAGGGGAGTGCGGGCTCCTCTGTCTCCTGTCTTGTTCTTCTCATCACCCCCAGGCTCCTAATACATCCTTTGGGTGACATCCAAAGCAACTTTCCTAAAATCATCATCTGGTCATGGGAATGCACCGCAGCACAATCTTTCTGTGGTTCCCCCTTGCCCACAGGGTAGAACCTAAACCCGTCAGGGTCTGACCCATGGCAAGCAGGGCAGCTCAGTGGTTAAGAACATGGGCTCTGGCGTCAGACGCTGTTTGATGTGGGTCACAGCTTCAGCCTCGTCCTGGGGCCAAGCATCGCGCTCCGAGGGTCCTCCTCTGTAAAATGGGGATCACAGTACCTGTGTGTGGGCTCGTGCTGCTAGCTCGTGCTAGTATCTCTAAAAGTACCTTACACGATGGCTGTCAGATGGTAAATGCCGATGACGGGTCAGCGGTTATTGTTTTTACTGGAGGAGGTCGAGGTCACGGAGAAGAGCAGGGACCCCAGAGCGTTTCTCCTTCACGGAGCAACATCAGGTGGCCGAGGTTCAGCAGCCCCACACGTGCCACGAAGCTGCGGCCGCCTCAAATCAGGGGCTGTCCCAACCCAGGGCTCACCCGCCGCTGTCACAGCACTGCCCTTACTCTTCACACACCTGCCCACGCCAGCCCCCCTCTCGATTTCATTCCTCGAGCCTCCCAAGGCCTGGAACGATGGTGAGTGTGGAGCTGGCGCTGACACCTGTCTGTTCCCAGGACCCCCCACTCCCCTCCCCCTCCCCCCAGGACCCCCCCGCTCCCACCTGAGTGGGAGAAGCAGGGGCGGATTGCACTTGGGCTGTGCGCGCTGCGCCAGGAGATAACACCCTCTTCTTTGCTTCTAGGTATGAAGTCATGCACTCTTGCTGGAGAGCTGAGCCCTTGGACCGCCCCACCTTTTCAATGCTGAGGCTGCAGCTAGAAAAGCTCTTGGAAAGCCTGCCTGAAGTTCAGGACGAAGGCGACATCATTTACGTCAACACACAGTTTCCGGAGAGCTGCGAGGGCCCGGCCGAGGGCTCGGCACTTGCTCAGCTGGACGTGAATACCCATCCCGACTTGGTCATTGCTTCTTGCACACCCGGCGCCACCGTCAGCGTGGTCACCGCAGAAGTCCATGACAACAGACCTCACGAGGGAAGGTACATCCTGAACGGGGTCGGCGAGGGCTGGGAAGAGCAGGCTCCCGCCACCCCGGCGACAGGGACGGCGGGAAGGAACTGTGTTTTACTGGAGGATAGGCCGGTAAGGAATGCGGTCTCCTGGTCCCAGTGCAGCACGCTGCCCTTGGGGAGCCCAGCGTCAGATGAACTCCTATTTGCTGACAACTCCTCAGAAGACTCAGAAGTCCTCATGTGAGGAGAGCTGAGGCACAGTCCCAAGTCCTGGAAACTCCGCCTTACGAGAACCCACGTACACTCGATGTTTTTGGTATTTGTCTTCCTTACCAAGTCAATGCCCTGGCCCGAAAGCACCACGTGAATGTTGTCAAGTAAGTCATCGTTTAGAATACGTAACATATATTTATTTAAAGAGAAAATATCTATATGTATATGGTGGAAAGAGACAAAGATAATTCTATTTTAATAAAACATGACTCATGTCACTTTTCTGGATGATCTTAACATTTAAGCTCTAACAGCCCCATCTCCACAGCAGTGCCTGGATGTTCACGTTGGCACAAAGTTGTTTTTTTAAAGTTCTTTTCCTTTTTCATGACTCTTAAATATTTGTAAAATAAAATGCCATATTTGCCTTTGCTTCTGCTCTTAAGAAAAATCTGGTATTCCCACCTGAATCATCTCTTTGATGAGAGTGATTCATTTCATATTTAAAGTTTTATAACTGATGAATTCTCCAATCTGGCTTCCTAATAAAATATGAATGAGGAAAGATGCGTGGTACTTACTTGAGACTTGGAAAGACGTGGCCACTGGCTGCCTCAGTGCCTTTGCAAAGGAATTCCCTTGATGCCTGGCCCTCAATGCAATTGCTCTGACCACTCTTGACATTGCTTTTTTAAAGATATGGAAAAACCACTCCAGAGAGCCTAAAGATGAAGAACAAAAAAACATTAGAGGGTTGAAAAATACAATCTGAGTGGAAAGATTTAAAATAAATCGTAGAAGGGACTTCCCTGGCGGTCTAGTGGTTAGGACTCTGCCCTTCCACTGCAGGAGGCACAGGTTCAATCCCTGATCAGGGAACTAAGATCCTGCATGCCGCGTGGCACGGCAAAAAAAAAAAATTCTAGAAGAGAGTCCAAGAGGTTAAGTGCTTTTCTGTGGGAAGGCGAGACTCGTAGGAGGGAGATGCGGGCAGTGTACAGGGAACAAGCTTAGAGCTTAGGACCCCTGAGTTCACGTCCTGGCTCTGCTGGGTCATAACAGCCATTGCTGGTTGAGCACTTGTTATGTCTCAAGCGCTTTATGTGAACTGTACATTAATCTGTACATCATTAACATGGGTACCAGTGCCATCATCACGCATGGGCCAGGAAACAGAGGCTGTAAAGGTTGAGGGCCTGCTATGGCCCGTGTCTAGAGAGGGCAGGAGCCAGAATTCAGAACGAAGGACTCCAGTTCTGTCTGGCTCTAAGCATGTGATTTGGGGGTCTGTTCTAGAGCCTTTTAACTTTATTTAACAAACACATAGATAGCACTTATGTGGCCAGGCCTGGCAGTCCTTTAATCCTCATAACAACCCTACCAGGTAGGTACTCCTGTTACCTCCATGTCACAGATGGGCAGACTGAGGCAAGAGGAGGCTCACTTACTCTGCTAGTAAAGCGGTAGACTGATGTGGTCAGTTTCAGTGTTGATCCCTTCAGTCCCCGGGGCAGCCACGCAGGCGCAGGGCCACTGGCATGCCCAGGTCTGTTGCATTTGTGAGTAGCCTCGCCCAAGCCACTGCAGCCTGCAGGGATCAGTGTGTGGCCCTCACAGTCTGGGTCCTGGTCCTGGATGCCAGCCCAGGTGCCCCAGTCTCCAGGGTCTGCCAGCTCTATTGTTACTGTGAAATGCTCCAGACAAGAAAGTTCTGAGGGTTGGAAAGGAAGCTGCATTGTTAGGAGAAATGCCAGCACCACATTTTATCCGTGAAAGGAAAAAAACAAAAGGCTGTTAGAGCCTATAAAGATCATTTCTACTGTTGGAAATTTTTGAATGGTTATTTGAAAATCAATAGAAAAATTTTATTTTTTTACTTTGTGCAAATAAAGTTTCCTACTGGTGGTAACTATTGAGAATGTCTTGATCAGGAACTGACTGGCTAGTTCAAGCAAAAAAACCCAAGGTAAAAAGGTATGTTCGCGGGGACTTCCCTGGTGGTCCAGCGTTTAGGACTCCGTGCTTCCACTGCAAGGGGCGCGGGTTTGATCCCTGGTCAGGGAACTAAGATCCTGCAAGACATGCAGCCAAAAACAAAAAAAGGTATGTTCGGGACTTCCCTGGTGGCACAGTGGTTAAGACTCTGCGCTCCCAATGCAGGGGGCCCAGGTTCGATCCCAGGTCAGGGAACTGCATCCCACATGCGTGCTGCAACTAAGAGTTTGCATGCCACAACTAAGGAGCTGGTGATCCACAACTAAGGAGCCAATGAGCTGCAACTAAGGAGGCCGCCACTGCAAATAAGGAGCACACATGCCACAACTAACGAGCACACATGCCACAACTAAGGAGCCCACCTGCTGCAACTAAGACCCGGCGCAACCAAATAAATAAATAAATATTTTTTTTAAAAAGTATGTTTGCATCTGTAAGATAAATAAGCAAATTGAAAAACATACTTGGGAGTTTCATACACATTTAATATTAAATATCTAAACTAATACACTGTGTTTTGTGTTTCTAATTTCAATTACATAATGTAAACAAATATATAATGACTAGGTCATCAAATGCCCACAGCCCCCCAAATCCTGTCCAGTTTGCTCAGTATATGCCGTGTGGCCTGAGAAGGGCTGGAAAGCCTGGGCCAGTTCTGCTGTAGAGAGAAAGTTGTGACTTCCGGCTTTTCCTGAGACATTAACAAACATGGCAGAGAAATTCACTTCAACCCCACAGTGATGCCCCAGGGCCTTGGGTAGATGGGGCGTGATGGGCAGAACTCCCATCCCAGCCTCCTTTTCCCACCAGAGAATGGAGCCGGACTACCCTTGTTCCGACACTTAAAGTCTCCTCGCTGAGACCATCGGTACCACCATGTTCTTCTCTCAGCCACGCTGGAATGTTTGAAAGAAGTAACTTTCAGAGGACCCGATCCCTGGCAAAGTCTTGTATAGACTTCTGAGTATGAACTGAGCACAGCCCTTCAAGTTCTTTTTTGTATAAACTCAAATTACTTTTGTAAGTGGCTCTTATGGGCAAAAAGTCTGGGAGAGAAAACAGGGAGAAACAAGTCAGTCATTCTCTTCAGCCGGGCTGGGACAGGGCTGGGGAGAGCAAGAGAAATAAACAAATACCAGAAATACTTGTGACCTACAGGTGAGACTAGCTCTGCCTTGGGAGGGTTATTTTTTCCTCCCTTCCTTCCTTCCCTCCTTCCCTCACTCCTCCTCCCCACCTCTCTCCTTTTTTCTTCTTTCCTTTTTCCTTTTCTTTTCTCCCCTCCCCCCGCCCCCCTTTCCATTCCTTTTTCTGGCCTTTCTTTCTGAGTAGAAAGGAGAAGCGAGAAGAATCAGGGCCTCAGGAGTCAGACCACGCAGCGAGCAGCAAGGGCTGGACAGGAAGCAGTCCTGTGAGCCTTCCTTGGGCAATCTTGGTCAGGTCACTTTGCTCTCCCGGAGCCCAAGTGTCCATCAGTGTACAGTAAAGATTGCAACACCTTCTCCTGCAACCCCCTGTAGGAAGGGGAGGTGGCAAGGTCCTTGAAAGGACCTTATGCTTGTTATCGAGGCTTCTCCCAATCAGAAGCTTCTCCCAATTTTATTGCTTATGCAGTACAAACTCACCATTTGTCATAGTAGAAATATTGTCCCTGATTATGTTATTAACTGCCTCCAAAACAATGCAAACTAATTCAAAAAGAAAAGAAAAAGGGACTTCCCTTGTGGTCCAGTAGTAAAGAATCCGCCTTCCAATTCAGGGGACGTGGGTTCGATCCCTGGTCCAACTAAGATCTCACATGCTGCAGGGTAACTAAGCCCAGCATGCCACAACTATTGAACTCACACGCCTCAACTAGAGAGCCTGCATGCCACAAACTACAAAGCCGACGCGCTCTGGAGCCCTCGCGCCACAACTAGAGAGAGAAAAACCTGCACACCACAACTAGAGAGAAGCCTGAGCACCATAACGAAGGATCCCGTGTGCCGCAACTAAGACCCAACGCAGCCAAAAAAATAAATAAATAAGGAAAATAGAGAGAGAGAAAGAAGGAAGGAAGGGAGGGAGGGAGGAAGGAAGGGAGAAAGAAAAAGGGAGAGGAGAGAGGAGAGGAGAGGAGAAAAAGAAAAAGACTTATTCTTTGCCAGTGATGCACACAGTAGGGGAAGTTGTCAGAGTGCAGGAAAGTGGCCCTCATCCCCCAGAGGCAGGCAACTCCCTACACAGCGATGCCCAGATACCTCTCCTATCAGTCTCATCCTGGAGTTTAGTTATTTGAGCTTCGGTGACCATTCTCTTTCCATATATGGGTGATGGCAAGCAGTGGTGACTTTACCAACAGGATTTGGGGACCTGAGGTGTCAGAGTGCCCTCCAGGGAGGAGGAGACCCTCCCTCTGCTTCCATGTCCCCCAGACCAAGCAGAGATTCCCTCTCAGGAAACAGGCCAAACCACAGCTCTTATCTTACAACTCAGGTCGATTCTGGCCAGACTTGTCCTGACTCATGAAAGTAAAGAATTTTGTAACTTCTCCTGGTCAATGAAAAAAGCAAGTTGGAACTTCTGCTGAGTCGGTGGGAAAGTAACTCACCCCAAAATAAACCAGTTATAACAGCAACTTAACTTCTCTAAAGACATTTAGGTACCTTGAGTGACAAATGGGAAAACAGGAAGTTTTGCTTTCTTTAATGAACATTTCAGTAACGTGCGATGTTTCTATATGTAGGTTTTATTTTCTCCCTTTTAAAGCTCTAAGAATAGAAGTAAAATTGCCAATCCTGTTTAACTTAAAAAAGCATGTCTAAATTACCTAACTTATTTGTATTTTAATGTAATGATTATTTCCAGAAATTGTAACCCAAAGACCACTACTTTAGAATATTTTCATGTATAATATCTTTTATTGAAATAGGATTCCATGCATAGATATTCGAAAGAGACACTTGAGAGTTATGTATATTAACCCTTCCTACCTCTTAAGGACACAATAATTTTAAATTAATCAGTGGATTTACTGAAACTGCACATCTACAAATTCTAACCAAAAAAGTATTTTTGAAAAAAAAAAAAAAAGTGTTTTTGAACATCAGCCATGTGAGGATACAATCAACTCACCCATTCAACTGATACTCACTGAGAATATTAGTGACTATATTCTGAACAGAACTGGGACGTTGGGATTTGCAAAGCACAGCAATCTAGGCCTTGCTGTCTTGTATAACAGTCCAGAAGAGGGAATAGATGGCTTCAAATGAATACTTTCTTTTAAAGAATATTCTTAGAGTGCTCTGACTTGCACATTTTATTGAAGTCTATTAATACCACAGTAAAGCAGATCAGCCAGGCCTGCAGATGCTGTTCAGACTCTGTAACAAACTTCAGAGCTAGAGATCAAACGCTTTCCCTGGAAGCAGGCTCTAAGGCCCAGCCCCATTTGACTTAAAATTAAAGGGCCATCAGTTGGAGTCTGAAAACCAAAATTCCATCATGTTACATGTCTGAACAAGAGAATGCAGGCTGCTTCTTTAACTCCATGGAGTACTCCATGAGTACTTAACTCCATGAGGCTTGTTTTAACATAGTTTCTCCAAAGACAGAAGATAGTTTCTCATTCAAAAGTGTGTGGTTCTCCAACTCTTTTTCTTCCTGTCCTTTAGGTGAGATTATATGTAATGATCTACCTTCAGGTTCACTGATTCTTCCTTCTGCTGGCTCATATCTGCTATTGGGCCCTTCTAGTGAGTTTTTCATTTTAGTAATTGTATTTTTTCAACTCCAGAAGTTCCATTCAGTTATTTTAATAATTTCTCTTTCTTTATTGATATTCTCTATTTGATAAAAGAAAAATGGTTTTCTTTCATTGTTTGAACATATTTATAAATAGATGCTTTTTTACATAATAAAATGTCTGTTCAGCCCAACATCTGGATCCCTTCAGGGAAAGTTTCTATTGACTACTTTTTTCCTGTGTATGCATTAATATTCTTGTTTATTTACCCATTTAAACTATTTCTGTTGAAACTGGATATTTCAGATCATATATTGCAACAACTATGGATTCTAATTTGTCTCTCCTTCCAGGGGTTGTTGTTCTCACTGTTTCTTTAGGGGTTTGCCTGAACTAATCCTGTAGATTGTGTTTCTCCTGCAATGTTTGAACACTGGTGCCTCTGCTCAGTTGCTTTTTAAAAATTATTCATGTTTTTATTTTTAAGTCTGGCTTTTAAGGGGTCATCCCTGAGTCAAGCAGAGCTTAGTAGTAAGCCAATCATTGATCAGACGTTGTACTTAAACATCTTGGGCCAATGAGGCCTCCACATTTTGTTTATGGATCTGTCTGTAGCTTGGATAATATATTCCAAGTTCAGGAAGTTTACAAGTCTGACTGGCATTCCCAGTGTTTCTTGCTTAGCCAGTGATGAGTAGTTCACTAAACGTGAACGGATTAAATATTCCAATCCAAAGTCAGCAATCATTAGTCTGGATAAAAGGAACTTTTATCCAGAATTTATAAATAATTCTTACAACTCAACAGTAAAATGACAACCTAATTTTTATTTTTTTTCTCCCAGTTTTATAAAGATATGATTGACATACAGCACAGTATAAGTTTAAGGTGTACAGCATCATGATTTGACTTACACACATCATGAAATGATCACCACAATAAGTTTAGTGAACATCCATCATCTCATATAGATACAAAATTAAAGAAATAGAAAAAAATTTTTTCCTTGTGTTGAGAACTCTTGGGATTTACTCACTTAACACATTTCATGTATAACGTTACATCCCTAGTACTTATTTATCTTATAACTGAAAGTTTGTACCTTTCGAATGCCTTATTTATCTTATAACTGAAAGTTTGTGCCTTTCGAATGCCTTCATCCAGTTCCCCCTCTCTCCACCCTCTACTTCTGGAAATCAGAAACCTAATCTCTTTTTCTATGAGTTTGTTTGTTTTTGAAGTGTAATTGACCTACAACACTATGTTAGTTCCTGTTAAACAACATTGTGATTTGATAATTCTATACGTTTCAAAATGATCACCAGGATAGTTACCATGTGTCACCATACGAAGATATTACATAATTATTGACTATATTTCCCACACTGTACATTTCATATCCATGGCTTATTTATTTTGCAACTGGAAGTTTGTACCTCTTAATCTCCCTCACCTATTTCTCTCCTCCCCCCACCTCCCTCCCTTCTGGCAACCACCTGTTTATTCTCTGTATCTATGACTTTGTTCTGTTTTGCTATGTTTGTTCATTTGCTTTTTAGATTCCACATATAAGTGAAATCATACAGTATTTGTCTTTCTCTGTCTGACATTTCACTAAGCATAATACCCTCTAGGTCCATCCATGTTGTTGCAAATGGCAAGATTTCATTAGTTTTTATGGCTAATATTCCATTGTATGCGTGTATATATATATATATATATATATATATATATATATATACCACATCTTCTTTATCCATTCATCTATTAATGGGCACTTGGAAACACAAAGCACCACAAATAACCAAAACAATCTTGAGAAAGAAGAACAAAGCTGGAGGTATCATGCTCTCTGATTTCAAAATATAATACAGGGACTTCCCTGGTGGCACAGTGGTTAAGAATCCACCTGACAATTCAGGGGACACGGGTTAGATCCCTGGTCCGGGAAGATCCCACATGCTGTGGAGCAACGAAGTCTGTGTGCCACAACTACTGAGCCTGTGCTCTGGAGCCCATGAGCCACAACTACTGAAGCCCGTGTGCTCTAGGGCCCACATGCTGCAGCTACTGAAGCCTGCACACAGGCCTACTAGAGCCTATGCTCCACAACAAGAGAAGCCACCGCAATGAGAAGCCCACACACCACAATGAAGAGTAGCCCCCACTTGCCACAACTAGAGAAAGCCCATGCGCAGCAACAAAGACCTAATGCAGCCAAAACAAAAAACAAAAAACAAAGCTACCATCATCAAAACAGTATGATATGTACCACAATGTTCATTGCAGCTCTATTTACAATAGCCAGGACATGGAAGCAACCTAAGTGTCCATCGACAGATGAATGGATAAAGAAGATGTGGCACATATATACAATGGAATATTACTCAGCCATAAAAAGAAACGAAATTGAGTCATTTGTAGTGAGGTGGATGGACCTAGAGTCTCATACAGAGTGAAGTAAGTCAGAAAGAGAAAAACAAATACCGTATGCTAACACATATATACAGAATCTAAAAAAAAAAAAATGGTTCTGAAGAACCTAGGGGCAGGACAGGAATAAAGATGCAGACGTAGAGAATGGACTTGAGGACATGGAGAGGGGGAAGAGTAAGCTGGGACAAAGTGAGAGAGTGGCATGGACTTATATATACTACCAAATGTAAAATAGGTAGCTAGTGGGAAGCAGCCGCATAGCACAGGGAGATCAGCTTGGTGCTTTGTGACCACCTAGAGGGGTGGCATAGGGAGGGTGGGAGGGAGGGAGATGCAAGAGGGAAGAGATATGGGGACATATGTATATGTATAACTGATTCACTTTGTTATAAAGCAGGAACTGACACACCATTGTAAAGCAATTATACTCTAATAAAGATGTTTAAAAAATAAATAAATAAAATAAATGCTGTTATTATTTTGCTTAATAATGATGATGTAAAGAAAAATAAATAAATAAATAAATAACACATAAAAGCATTTGTTCTTTAATAATGTAAAATCCCTGTTGAGTCCATTACCAGCAATCAAATGTGTGATACCTAGCACTAAGGCACACAATGTTTGCTGACTGATTAAGGTGTTAATGGCTTAAATTAGAGGTATATATAGCATCGTCATTTGAAGTTGGAAGATGAAAACTCTGGATTAAAAAGCCATTTAGAGTAGACAGTATTTTATATAAAATATGTTCAATCTGCTAGTGTCACCTACTGGTGAGGATTGGCTAGTGTTCTAGAAACAATTCTATTTCCTAGTGCTCTTCAATTTTAATGGTTGTATAACAAGGGGTCTGTATGAAGCATTAGTAAACAATAAAATTTTGACACAATAGAAAAATATTTATATGATATACAAGTTTCTTGTGAAAAGCAACTGTTAGAAATTCAATCTAGCTAGTTACTTTGTAGAATGTCCCTCAATTTGAGTTTATCCGAGGTTTCCCCATGATTCAATACAGATGATGCATTTTTGTCAGGAATACCACAGAAGTGATGCTGCTTCTTTTCAGGACATCACAGCGTGAGACATATCATGTCAATTTGTCCCACTCCATGTGATATTAACTTTGGTCATTAAGGTGGTGTCTGCCAGGTTCCTCTACTATAAAATTACTATTTTCCCCTTTGTAATTAATATAGTTTGTGGCAGATACTTCCTCAACAAACTTTTACTA